>NC_141021.1:9532500-11012500 GCF_052040795.2 Danio rerio
ATAGTTGCAACTTTAGAATAACGTCCCAATAACATATATAAACTATTTACTGATACTTAACAAGTCTTTATAATTTACTAACAGCTGGTTCATGATGTATTTCTGATTTGTTAGGTTTAAGTAAAAATCATTAAAATACAGTTAACAAGTCATTTATAAATTTTTAACTAACAGCTTGTAAGTTATCTATTGGCTATCTATAAGCACAGTTATACATAATTAACAAACTATTAACTTTTATTTAGCAAGTCATTTATAACTCAATAACTAACAGTTTATTAATAATCTATTAACTAGTTATAACGGATAGTTATAAGTAATTAACAAACTTTTAACTATTATTTAACAAGTCATTTATAACCCATTAACTAACAGTTTATTCATTATCTATTAACTAGTTGTAACGGATAGTTATTTTAAATTGTTACCAAATCAATCAATCAATCAATCAATCAATCAATCAATCAATCAATCAATCAGACACCATGGTAATTTAACCTAATTTATATGGATGATTGATCCACAGAATGCAAAAAATAAAAAGTTAACATATAACAATTATATTATAACAGACAAAAATTACCTTTACAGTTGAACTAAACATGTTTCCAAAGAAAATCCTTGCCTTAAATTAAATTGACCTTTCCCCTTTACAACTCTTATATTGCAAAATTCTTACTTAATTTCTTGCAAACAGAATAAAAAATATTAAAAAAAATATATTAAACCTACAAAATTTAAAATGTTAGTTTTATTTGTTATCATGTTTAATAATAATTGTTATTTTTAATTTTTTTATTATTATTTATTTTAAATTTGTAAATTGTACGAGTAATAAACATTTGTCTGAGTGCGCATGTAGCAGCACACACTCCTCACCAGGGATCTCTGGTCATGGAGTTCGGTGGAGGTGTTGCTGTTGCGCCGTGACTGACTGTAGATGTGAGAAACCTCAGTTCTGGGCGTGCTGTTAAACTGGACGTGTGTGTTATTAGGTGGCATTGATGCCCGAGGCTCCAGGTGTCCGTTAGAGATGGGCATTAATGTCTGCATTTTCATCTCTGTACCTAACATCAACAAAAAAGATTAGCATACAGTAACAAAACACACAGTCTAAACAGCTGCACACGAATACACACACACAGACCTGAGTTCAGCAGTTCCCTCAGTTTGTCCTCATCACCGTAGTCAGACGACATGTCATCATCGGTGTCTGATCTGCTAGCATCGCCCTGTAAAAGAGAGAGAAAGATGACATTTAAAGGCTAAAATTGGTCATTTAGAATAATGAGCGGTTATACGCTCACACAATCCCAAAACACACAAGGTCTGGATAAATAAATGCAGAACAAACACAATTACATTTGCTCTTTTAAGGGTATAAAAACTCTGCAGCATCTAATCTCAAGCTTAGTTAACCTGTTTTTTTCTTCATTTTGTCCTCGCGCTGTTTTCTGCTGAGTCATTGAACTTCCTCTTCAATGTATTTGCAATTAACATGACCCACTTCACCTCCATAATGTGATGCACCTCATGAGTTCAACAGGATATTTTAAAAGATAGAAATTCGATTTACTGTGCAAAGAAGTTGTTCAATACCAAAACAAAGCACTTGTTAGATTGCTTTGCACAAAATATGCTCCATTTACAGTATTTTGAGTGCATGAGAAGGGCGACGCAGTGGCGCAGTTGGTAGTGCTGTCGCCTCACAGCAAGAGGGTTGCTAAGTCGCTGGTTCTATCCTCGGCTCAGTTGGCGTTTCTGTGTGGAGTTTGCATGTTGTCCCTGCATTCGCGTGGGTTTCCTTCGGGTGCTCTGGTTTCCCCCACAGGCCAAAGACATGCTGTACAGCTGAATTGGGTAGGCTAAATTGTCCGTAGTGTATGAGTGTGTGTGTGTGTGCGGTCCTGTACTGACTGCCGCGTGTGTGGATCTGTAGGAAAAGTCCTACATGACGGCGTTCTGTTGATTTGTCCTACCTTGTCAGATTGTCCTACCTCCCATTCAAAAGTAGGTAGCACATTTTGATGATGCAATATGCTACCTGTCAGATTTTACTATCAGTGTAAATTTTAATGTGGATTGTGTGATATAAAGCTGTAATATCACCCTAACCTACCTAATCCTTTACCACAACCTCAGAACCATTCAAATTACATTTAAATACAGTGTTGGTAACACACATCGCAAAATGCTGAATTTTTTTTCCATTTGGCGTGCGTTATTAAATTCCATAACACTCTCACCAGTCCTTACTCCTAATTGCGTCTAACACCACAGTTTATCACGGGGGCATGAATGAAAAGTTCATGAGTTAAAGTGCAACTGCCGAACTACAGTTAAAGTCAGGCATCCTGCCAAATTCATTCAGAAGGGCACTTTTTTGTCAGACGGCTCACCGAATAGACACAGCTTCCAACCCAACTTTGAGAATAGATTAACAACGATATTTTTTTATTATTGCACGATAGGAGACTTGCGTTAACGCAGCATGTTAACGCCGATGACGGCCCACCACTAGTTTAAATCAAACATTTTCAAACAAAAGATTTACTTTTAAACTTTTTTTCTATCCTCATACATTTCCATCTTCCTATACCTTTAAAAACCACCATGAGACTTTAATTTGATGTATTTGCGCAAAAAATGTAATTCACAAATAATAATTGTCATTTATTAAAACATATATATAAAAAAATCCTGTTCAGATTTGATTTTATTATCAAAAAGTGGCTGTTTAACATGCAAACCACCCGTCCCCCTCCACAAAAAACAGGAGTGTACTTCTTATAGAACTGCAGACAACAAACAACCATTGAGATTTGCTCATTCATATCCCAAAATCTCTCCAAATGTAAATTCATTGCAAATCCATGCAAATCTCCAAGTGATGGAAAAAGGTGTGAAAAATGAGAAAAATATCCTCATGAAGGATGATCTACAATATTTAGCAGAGTAAAAAGACTGTATTGTGTGAGGAGGTAAAGCGTCCTGTGTGTGTGCGTATGTGTGCATGATATCACCTTTCGGACAAAAGAGAAAGGGATAAAAGACAGACAGGGAGGGAAAAAAAGAGGAACAACAGAAGCTTTGAGTGAAAGCGTTTTCCTATCAAACACATCATCACACCAGCTGCAGCTCAACGCCTGCGCTTATACACTACAGATGAGGCTCATCTACATGAAAATTACACACACAAACCAAACACACAGCCATCCGCTCAATCAATCTCTTTGATGTGACACCAATAACCAAAAAAAACAAGAGCGTGCTTTTCTTCATTTCCATGCGTGCTCAAAGGAAATCCCTTTTCTTTTTCTTTTTTCACTGTGCTGTAATTGAGTTACAGTGCAATAATTCTAGTCCTCTGATTGCATCTTACTCTTAACATGAGAAATTCCCTCCTGGAAACTCAATTAAATGCAATATGGCCACGTCTAAATCAGTCGTGCGGAGGATTCACACAGATGTTGTAAAGTAGAGGAAGTTGTTAGTTGTTAGCAGAAGCCCCTAAAAGTGTTTAGAAGCAAGTTATCAAAGCAACTGCTATTTGTTTTTTAAAAAGCACATGTTTTAAGAAGGACCAGGCTTACTAAATAGGGTGAAGTAACATGATAAATTAGTCTTGTACTGTAAAAAATACGGGCTTCCAAACAATTCCTTCATGTTTCCCAACACATATCAATAGTGTGAGAAAGGTCTATTCACATTAGGCACGGTTGTCTTGAACTGTGCCCGGGTTCACTGGTCCCCCATCCCTTCTCCCCCTCGGTCTGAACTCACACTGCAATTTTACCTTCCGAGCCCGAGCACGCTTATGTTATCAATGATGTGACTGTTCAGTTATGAACCGTTTCCTCTGAGAGGTACAGTACAGTATGGTATGGGTCGGTACTGGTCACCTTTATCAGGCTTACGTTTCCACTGCCAAAAGGGTACCAATGGTGGGCGTGGTGTTCGACAATGTTTCAGACCACGTCATTTTCGCTCAAGGAAATGTCTACAGTAAACTGTACGGGTCGTTCACATGTCAAATGAGAAGCTCCTCTCAGAAAACAGATGCTTTATACATATAAATACTTGTGTTTAAATGTTCATTATGTGAAGTTTCATAAACTAATTTTGAGTGGAGCACGTGATATGATTGAGCCGGCTGCACATCTGTAATCAGTAATAATCCAATCAGAGTGATTCTAGTTTACAATAAATGGATTGTTTTCTTCCTACTGCTCTATATTCGTTTTGAAAGAATCCCCCCTTCCACCTCATCTCCTCCTTTTTCCTCCCTATTTAAAGGGCGAGCTCTCGAGATCTACCTGATCTCGGATTTCCCGATTTGCTTATTGACCGGGCGGGAGCCATGGGCTCAAATATCTCCGAGCTCAGGGTTCTCTCCCAGTACAGCAAGCCAAACCTGCTATAAACGCTAAGCATATCTAAGTGGGAACTCTTGAATAACCTTTCTATGAATCTGGTTTGATTATACCTGCAGATCAATGACAGTGCAAGATAGCCCACTGCAACATCTGCGATTATATAAAATAAATAAAAAATAAATGCAACATATTTGAACACATACAGACCTTTAAAGTCTCCGATATGTTACCAATTACATAATAACTACATACAGCATACATTTAGTCCTTATTCGGGTTCAAAAACAACACGCAACATATAGTCTACAGTCAGTGCAAACCTCTTGTCTGTATCTTTAATCTTTACCAGCACATGTAGCCTCTTGTTAAAGCAATTCCATCATTTCAAGTTCATAATAGTCCAAAAGTTGATGATAATAGTTAAACATGGCAGTTTGTTCATGTTTTAGGTTGCTGAAAGAATCATTCGCTCCTTTGTTTTTGCAGGCTTTTCATTTGTCTCTTGCGTTTGTCCATTTCTGAAAGGATCGGATGTTGAAGTATGCGCTGGTGATCTATCTCTGTAAACCAATAGCGTTCAGCTGCTCCTCTAGCTACGCCTTTTGGTACTCTTTTGTTGTGCTAGGTACCCTTTCGAAAGGGTATCTAAAAAGTGGTACGGTATGGTTCGCTATTAGGTACCTTTTGACAGTGGAAGCTGCCATAAAAGCATACCGAACTGTACCGTTTCGTACCCCTCAGTGGAAATGGGCCATTAGGTATCATTTGACAGTGGAAACGGCCATAAAAGTGTACTGTACAGTGGAAACGGGCCATTGGGAAAAAAAGCGCTCTAGCTTAGTGCAATGGAGATTGCTTTAATTATATTGCTTTGTCTTATTCTAAGTAGTTTGTGATGCAGTGACACATTCAAATGTTTTCCTGAACAGATCCACCACTTTTGACGCTATAAAATTTTCTTAAAAGTCCTCATGCTACAAGTTTGCTAAAGGTGCAGCTGATGTGCAGTGAGGGGTTTGCAACTTTGATAAACTATATTAGTTTGCATTGATTGAAAAGTAAGAATGATTAATAAATCCATTTGAAACAGTCCCTTTAAAGTGACATTGCGTCTTCAGGGTAGGCTTAGGTGTGCTTTGCACTCACACTACAAGTGTACAAGCCCAATCGAACAAGGATTCTCAACTAGTGGGCTTCAGCGATCCAGCAGGTGGGCTGCGAGATAGCTTAACATTAACTTAAATATTATACTATAATTATTTGATTTCATAATTTGTGATTGAACAGGCTTATTCGGACTGCAAAAACAGCCTCACTGTTAATCACATTCATAATGCTGACTGAATTCGGAGCACTCACACTTGTCAAATGAACCAGGAAATGGGGGTTAAACGTGCTTGGGCACCAAAAATGAAAAACAGTTAACCTAACTGTGCTCGAACTGTAGCATCAACAGGGAAAGAATGCAAGCAAATTAGTGCACTGAGGTGTGCAGCAATGTAGTGAGGATGTTCACTCCTGAGCCACCTTCCTGCAGATTTCAGTTGCTACCCATATCAAACACACCTGCCAGTAATTATCACGTGGTGTTCAGGTCCTAATTAATTGGTTCAGGTGTGTTTGATATGGGTAGCAACTGAAATCTGCAGGAAGATGGCTCTCCAGGAACAGAGTTGGCCACCCCTGGCATAAAGTGTTGTTTTTCTCACAGCTCTGCCAATGAGAGTGATTGAGCTCAAGCGCATCAAATGAATAGCCAACAAGAATGGGGCGGGGCATGTCAGATACTAGAGAGCATTTGATTGGTCAAAACATATGATTGAAAACTGAAGATTGAGGTGAGGTCAAATAAATCATTGATCCACTTAGACGGTAGTGATAAACTGCAAGCTTTAAATGTTTATATCAGGTTTATATCTTCTAAATGTGAATTTTTTACTATTTGGAGCACATTAGATATCCTTATGACTAACAAACTGATACTTTTACATCTAAAAAAATTATTTTAATTTCACGGCTCTTTTAAAATTCTAATGATTAGAAAATAATATAATTTTAATTCACACAATGAATTATTGACTATTCCCACAAATACACCTTTGCACTGGTTTTGTGCTCCAGTAAATCACTTTGCACAATTCATTTAAATACTCTCCTCCTCCCATAAATTGTGTGTCTGAAAGGAAAACTCAAATGCATATACAATAAGGCCAGCGGCAAAAATAATTGTGTCTATGACCTTTTTTTATGAGCAAGTTTTCACTGCACTGTAGTAAATCCTGACTGTGTTTTTTTTTTTTAATGCCAAGAGGGTCTGTGCTGGTGCAAACTGTTAGTAAATCTGGCCAAAATCTGATATCTTACCTCTGCTTGGAAACCCTCTACTAAGATGGCAACCAGTAAATTGAAGAGGACGTAATTCCCAAATGTCATCAAGGCCACAAAATATAGAGCTGCATATGGGGATGTGGAGGCCATGCCGTTATACAGAACCACATTCCAGTCCTCCTGCGTCAAAATCTGCAGACACACACATATGCATTAGCACAAATATCACATCACATATCTACCACCAATAAACAGTTATTTTTATAAGCTGCTAAAATATCAAAATGCCATTTATTGATTACAACATCAGCCCTAGAATTCATATTTCGATTGAAATGCTTAATAGCATACTGTATATTGATGTTACTCTTTGGATGTTTCTGCTGACAATAAATAATTTGCTATGTAGAATAAAAATGTAGACTATCAGCCATAAGAGTACTAGGACTAATACTAGTATATGGTCTGCTCGATATATCTGTTAACATTTTATTTTGATGGTCCCACAACAGACATTATAACTTTGCCGGTAAACATGAACTTACTCTACTACACTATTTAAATGTAGTGACTAACAGGGCAAGACAACAAATCTTTTAGGTTGCTTTAACTTATTTTAACTGGTTAATCATTTTTTTTAGGTTATACAAAGTTTAATATATTTAGTTAGTTTGATTGATGTAAGTTGAGATGAGTAGAAACATTTATTTGATACAACTAAAAGAATTAAGACATACCTAACCATAAATGTAGGCTAATAGTCTACTAATACTCTAATGAGAGTTAGCTGACATGTATTTAGTCAACAGAATGTCTAAAGAGGACCATCAAAACACAGTAATTTAAACTGTTGATTGAACACAAATCTATAATATTGGTTGATCAATATTAGAAGATGACAAAACCAAAGCTGTAGAAAAAAGGGGTCATTAATATGCATAATACTTTAACACAACTAACATTGAAATAATGTCATTATAATGAATGTGCATAGTTTTACTTAATTTTGTTATGGCAAATTATCCAGTCTTCATCAAAATGTCCTAGATTGACAATATTTTAACCGATAAGTATTGTTATTAAATAATAATAATAATAATTTATTATTTGCAAAATGGCAAATAATTGAATTATGATCATTATAATATTAATAAAAATAACAATATAATGGTTATAACAAAATATTAACTAATAAATTGCAATGCTTATCTACCATGAATATCCCAACCTACTTTTACACATTTAAGGTAGCCATAAACATTTGAATAAAAACAACTTAAAATTATTATAAAAGTATTAATTATTCTAATTTCATAAACTTTATTAAAGCTTTTATCTTTATAAAATAAACACAATAACCAAATAAAAATAATATAATAATAATAATAATAAATATAAAAATAATAATATAGCAAAAATAACAACACTATTAATAAATATAACAACAACAACAACAACAATAATAATAACAATAAATATAAATTTAATAATAATAAAACAACAAAAATAATAATAACATTTTTGCTGTTGTTAATAATAATAATAATAATAATTATTGTTTTTATTATTAACAACAACAGCTAGTATTAATATTGTTATTGTTATTATTACAATTACTGTTATTATTTATTATTATTGTTGTTGTTATTGTTATATTTATTATTGTTGTTGTTATATTTATTATTATTATTTATTTATTATTATTATTTTTATTGTTGTTGTTGTAGTTATTGCTATATTATTATTATATTTATTATTATTATTGTTGTTGTTATTATTATTATTGCTGTTGTTGTTGTTATTATTATTATTGCTATATTATTATTTTCCCAGAGATAGGTTGCGGCTAGAAGGGAATCTGCTGCATAAAAATTTGCTTAATGGCGGTTCATTCCGCTGTGGCGAACCTGGATTAATAAAGGGACTAAGCCGACAAGAAAATGAATGAATGAATGTATTATTATTATTATTTTTGTTGTTGTTGTCATTATTATTATTATTATTATTAGCGGTAATACTTAAACAAGAAAAACAGAAGTAAACTTTATAGCTTTATTTTAAATTCCACTGCAAATCCAAACAAACTTTGTTGAGCGTGTTTTTTCCTTCACTGCAGCACATTTCACTCAGAAATCCTCAACAGAAGCCAAACTCATCTCTGCCTCCTTCTGCAGACTGATTTAGAACAGAGGAAAAACAGCAGCTTCAGTCTGGAGTTTATATTCTGCTTACACACACACACACACACACACACACACACACACACACACACACACACACACACACACACACACACACACACACACACACACACACACACACAACACACACACACACACACACACACACACACACATACACACACACCGACAGAAATAGAGATTAGGGAAATTAAAGGCTCCTGGTAGCGAAGAAACCCTTCCCTCAGGGCCTGGAGTTAATACAGCAGCATATCAGTATTTGCACAAATGTCACCCGCGATGACCTCATCACACTGGCCAATGCTGCGGGGAGACGACTGATGACCTCATCATGTCTGCAATAATACAGTGGAGCATTTGATGACCTCAGCAATTTTAGCTGACACCACTTGTGAAAATTTGAATAATCCCGTTTTTTCCCCAAGTAAAACTGACACACACACACACACAAACACTCACGCACACACGCACAGCCTGCCTATTAGACAGAGATGAAGATATTAGAAGTGTTTTGTAATAAAATTTATTTTTCGTAACAAAACTATAGGTTTAATTTAGAATCAATACAGACTATTAATATACAACCCCACTTCCAGAAAGTTCTGTAAAATGCAATGAAATAAAGAATTTGTAATTTACTAATTATTTTACAACTTGTATCTATTTGACAAAACAACAAAAAAATAACAAACTTAAATGTATTTGTCAACCCAAACTCATTGGAAATGTGTACATCAGCCAACATTTTTGCAAATTGTAAAAAAATACACTTCCATTTAGACGATCCAGGTGCAAAGGGTGTGTCCAAACCCATTTTTGCTAATTTAAGGATGGAAAAATCAGCTTTGCGCCGCAACGCAAGGTCTAACATGGTTGAGCTTATTCTCCTAATGAGTTATGGGTGTGTTTTGAGAATAAACCAATTAGAGTTTCATCTCCCATTCCCTTTAAGAGTCAGCTGCGTCATGACATAGCGCATTTGCTATTTACATGGTGGACTTTGTAAGTGAAAAAACTGAGCACTTCACTAGAGAGAAAACAGTTAAACAGAGCATGAGAATGAGAGAATTAATCTCCTCCCTTTTTACTTTCACTTTCACTCTCTTTTGTGGAAAAGGAACGTGTTGTACACACAGACATCCATAAGCCTACATGATTAATTTTAATTTATTAAGCGCAAAGATTTGTTTCAAAACTATTTCTAAATTCAGTTCTATGTCCAGCAAGCTAAAAAAATGAACAATAATAACGAAGTGTGGTCAAAAAAAATCGACAAATCTTAAAGTTGTTTTATTAAAACAAATATAAATATGCATATAATAAATACTACTGCTACTAATAATAACATTATACAAAAGCAAATTGTCATGAATCAACTTTGCACCCCTCGAGATGATGAAGGCATGAAAGTATGGTTTTTATATTTATGTAGAAAATAATATTTTTTGTATTATTTTCATCCTTTAATTCTTTTTCATTTGTAAAGATATTCGCGTATTTCTGTACATCCTGTGTGTATTAAGCAATGTTTAGGCGAGGCGCACAACTAACGTGCTCTGCGCTGGACTTTAGACCTCCTCTCAGCTGGTCTAATAAACATTATATTTTAGTTCCTCAAAATAGCAACGCGCCAGCAATGCGCCTCAACACGCCTCCTTTTTTAGACCAGAACGCCTATGCAAAAGCATTTGCTATTTAAACAGCATGGTGCAAAACATCAAAATGACCATTGCGGCGAACTAAAACTAGCAAACAACAATTGCGTCGTGCCTTGCTCCGCATTGCGCCGGGTGTATGATAGGGCCCTCCGTGTTCGTTTCGTTGCACGTTTCAGAGGTCAAATCCACTAGAGGGCGCTTTCTATATTTTTGTGAATCTGAAATGTTACTTAAGGTAAGTTTTGTTGTATTTTTTGTCTGTTTTTATTATTGTTGTGCATTTATAAATTACAATTACAGGAAAAACAGGCATCAAAAACAAAATTCAAGATCACCTACATCAGCGAATACCCGACTTAACCCTTCCAAACCCCAAAAAAAGTGTTTTTAAAAACAAATGTGAGAGAAATGTGCACTGCGATCACATGGATTTACCTTGATTTTACATTGCTTTTGTCTGTCTTGTGAGACCATGCTTCACTGGACTCTAACCTGAGTACAACACCATATAAAGTGAGCTACCAATCAAACTTGCAAGAAAAGTGATGGAGATAGACAGGTGAGGCAAACATATTTGATTACTAATAATAGACTTTGTTGTACAGTCTTTATTTGGTGTGATGCATAGAACTGAATGAAAATAATCCTTAATTTGTTGATAATATGTCCATGTAACTATCATTAGCATGATAAGGAATAACACTCACCTATAAATTACAGTCAAACGTTTGTTGAAATACACTTTTGCGGTTTCCAAAAAATGTAGGCTGAAGCAATATATGTGAATAAAAGTGAAAAGGATACAGCATATTCAACTGAAACAGGTCTGGGATGGTTTCAACCCAGGCTCATTATGATTATGTACCCCTATATACTTTTCTGGAGAGCACCAAATACGTCCTAGGAGTTACTTTTATTTGCAGATTTTGTTTCCGCAAATCCTCCAGTGGCCACTGTGTACGCTTTTTCAGATCTCAAATTTCTCTTGCAAGTACTATTAGTATCTGCTGTTTTCATGTAAATCCACCAGAGGCAGCTGTCGACTGACTTACTGATCCCCCTCCCTCCTCCTTCCATAGATCCAATCATTAGTGTTTTAAAAATCAGCGATTGACCCGATCACCCCCTTTCCTTAACCCAACCGACAGTGTTTTCAAAAGCAATTTAGAAAAAGAAAAGCCCTTTTTTATCCCACATTTTAATAATAGGCATTTTTTACCACATTTTCAGATTTTTACATCATTCTCACCCTGTTATTTACTTGTTTATTTTATTTTTTGCCTTTTGTTTTTGTCTTACCTGCTCTCTGGAACCATTCTTTGCCAGACTCGAACCCCGTCATCGCAGTCAATTCATCTCTGCCTCTCAAATCCTCTGACGTGAGAGGTGAGCTACTGGGCAAACTAGTAAGACCAGAAAAGGCGTCCACAAGGAGGTAAGCGAAAAGGAACTGTGTCTTACCACCTCGTAGCATTTGTTTTAAAGATTTGCGATCTCAAGAAATGTATACGGGGGTACAATTTCACAATGAGCCTTTGTTGGATAGTTCACAATAAGGAGATGGTCTGATAATAGGTTGGAATTTCATGTTTCGTGACTTTAACCCATTCCATATAAAATAATGTAAGAACATTGAGGGAATCTGAAACCCATAGAAATCTCTTTCTGTGTTTGAGTCAGATAAAAACAAATTAAAGAGACTTAACAGCTCATGTTGTCCTGATATTTACTGTATTTTACAAAACCTCCCAACTTTTACAGAACTAGGTGTTGTGAATATAATAAGCTTCAAAAAGTGGCTGTTTAGCTTTTGACACAAAAGGATTTGTTACTTCATTTAAGGCAGGCTAAATACTCACAATCCCCTGCCTCAGCAATTTTTGCAAAATGCTGCTGTTCCCACATTGAGGAGTGAGTATTTAATCAAAACCTGCCTCCGAAGACTAAAAATGCTATTTCTGGAGTCTAAATGAACACAAGCCGCGGTGAGATTTTAATAAGTTCAACCGTCAGTTTAGTGACCTACAGACTCCTGGTGGTCAGCAAAATACAGCTTCAAAATCTACTTTAATGTTTTATTTTTCCACTAAAGAGGACTTTGTTTGTTTGTTATTCAAGCAAGAATAAGTAGTTTTCACTGAAGTATTTCTACCTTTGTGAAATAAATAGAGAATTCATTTACTGCCTATTAAACACTTAATTCACATTTTCCTGACCTGAAAAACAGTGACGATGGCCCAGAGGAGCGAGTCAAAGTTCTTCCTATCCGACACCGTGTCTCCATTCTCCAAACGCAGAGTAAACTTACACCCAAACAGATGCATTCCCAAAATACTAAAACACAGAAGATAAGAGAGAGAAAAGAGAGACAAGAATGATTATTAAAAAATTAAATTAAATTAAATTAAATTAAATTAAATTAATAAAAAGACTATCAGGATTCTTTCTAGGTTCCAGTGACTTCTGTCTCCAGCTTACTACTAATACAAATATTTAAATAATTATATTCTAATATACTTGTATATAACATACATGTAGGGTTTATAACTATAAACATGTATTTAAACACTGTTATATTAGCATTATAACATTATGAGTACGTTCACTATTTAAAAGAATTTTGCATGGGAAAAAACCATTCAAACTCACAGAAAACCATTTTATATTATTTCCCACTATTTATTAGTATTAAAATAAAGAATCTAGCACTTATTGTAAATATAAATATTTTCACATTGTTCTTGTAAAATGGAGGCGGTGAATCGGCCTTCAGCTACTAATATAAATAAATGATTTAATAATAATATGTTTTAAAGTCTAAATGTTTCCACCTTCACCTCATTTTTTTAAAGTGTAATTTAGATTAAATTGGATCAGAAAAATGTCTGTTAATTGTTCATTTTAATATGGTCACCTTCAGGGCTTGACATTAACTTTTTTGATCAGCAGTCTCTGTGGCTAGAAGTTTTTTTAACATTACTAGCCACTCTGCATTTTCACTAGCCAGAGTTTTGTTAGGAAAATATACTTTTATACAGTACATAAATAATTCTGACATGCTAAAATTACATGATTTAGATGTTGTGTTATGTCCACATGCCTCCTCATTCATTTCACTTTTGTCGTATATGAGCTTGCTTAATGTGCATGAGCAAATGGGTCATGGTTTCATAGTGTTGTATTACAGTTTGTTTTTATCTGACATGACTTTTCAGAGCTCAAAACTAAGGTTTTACCCAATTGATCTCTGACCACACCAAACATAAATATTTATTTCTTGTCCATAATTTTTTAATGTGTCAAAACAAGCAAAATATAGCTGTAAACTATACTTTTCATTTAACAAAACATAAAAAAAATTACATTTAAAAAAGTAATTATTGTCAAGCATTTAAAACTATTCATAGTAATCTAAAGCTCCCAGATAACCAGTTAACTACACATAAATGGGAAGTTAATAATCCATTTAAGCAATGTTATTGTAAAAAATAATAGTTAAAACATTTTAACAAAAATAACTGTAAGTAAAAGAAAACAGGTGAAAAACAAACCGCGTGTGATAATGAAAGGACGAACTGAAGCACACGTTTAACATTAGGCCAGTTAATAATCTGTTCAAAGAATGGTTGAAGCAAAAGCAACTGGTGCTGCTTACAAAAAGACAAATCTGGAGCTCTTGAAAGCAGTAAGACTGTGGGTGCACAAGCATAATTTTTGTCTAGTCTATTTAAAATAGAATTACACCAGTTGCGTCTATCAGCACGGTTGCTTCACGCAAGGAAACGGGAGCGTGCATTCATTTTAAACAGTCGCGCGCATCACATCTACTATTAGCTCGAATGATCCTCTTGTTCGGTATTCACAATTATTTTCATCAGTCGTGCTGCTTCTCGATTCTAAGATCGCATTTGCACGCATATTTCATATGTTCAACGGGCCAAGATGTCTAGCGGAGGTGGCTGTCTAACCCACCAGCTGAAATCTACCTGCATTTGGCGGGTGTTAATGTCAAGCTCTGGTAACTACATAAATAAATGTTAAAAAATAGCCAACAAGGAATAGAATTTCTCTAGGGAGATGTTATTTCACAAGAATTATTATTATCAACACAATACTCAACTGTCATATTGCATATTGCACATTTTCAAAGTATTATGCAGCTCTAGTAATTACACTTTTGACCTTATGATGGGTTCAGACCAAATGCAATCACTCACTTGAGTTTGCTTGCAGGTTTTTTTTTTTTGTGTTTTGCCCCACATGAATTTTCAGCTACATAGAATTTTTTTAACGTGCGTCGAAGATACGATTGAAACAAATTCTGCATGCTTACAACAAATGCATTGCACATTCTGCATCATTTCCTTTGCTCAGTCAAAATTCGCCTCTATTCGTGCATTTGCATTGACTGTGTATGTAATCCACAAGCAAGCACTTATACTTAATTTACTTAATTTGTTATTTAGCGTGAACCCAGCATAAAACATAACCCTTAAACCTATTCATACCAATAACCATGTCCTTAACATTAACCATCTCCCACCTCAACAGCAGCAGTTTTGCAATGAACAACATGAACACACAATTACTCTATTAGTAAACGGACAGTTTGGACACCTGTGGAACAAGGTCTTGTTTATATATGGTACACGAAGCACTTTATTTCAGACCTGAAGATGAAGATGAAGAGCATGAGCAGCATGCAGAAAGTGGCCACGTTGTCCATGGTCTTCATAAGCACCACCAGCTGCCGGCGCAGAGCAGGGAGAAACCGCACCAACTTCAACACCCTGAGCAAACGAAACGTCCGCAGGACTGAAAACCCTCCGTCCGCTTGTCCAACGATCTCACAAACACTGCAGAAACCAGCAGACAAAACACAGCACATTTACAAACACAAAACCTAGAAATCGCAAGCCCCGTGATTGCTTATAAATCCAGATCTGTTTTCATTTTGTAGACATATTAGGTCTATTTCCATAAGATGTCAAACAAATCACTGTGTCGCTGAAGTTTTAAATCAAAATACCCCATAGGCCATTTACTTTTGTCTATACATTTTTAAAAACTTTTGGTTTATTTTAATGCTTGTTTGTTGTTTGTGAAGCGCTTTGATTTGCATGTATGTAGGAAAAGTGCAATACAAATAAAATGTATTATTATTATTATTAGTTTAGCTTGTCAAATTTGCCCATATTTTGGTCTGAGAAAACAGCGGAGTCTTTATTCTGACACTCCAGTAACAACAAAACAAGCAATCGTGCAGTCAAAATGTCAGAAACAACCACGAGTGGAATAAAGCCTTCCATATTCAAGAGGAAAGGGCTATATTTCTAGAATGAACCGGGATGTTTCTGTATGGTCAGTGGAGACATTTACATAGTTGTTGTGAAGTTGAATTGATTCAGCTATTTCAGCAAAAAGCATGTCAAATAGCGAAGTGAAGGGCTGTTGTATGAGACTGAAAGGGTTTTATTCTGTGAAAAAAACCATCCTAGATATATTTTATGCCACTTATTACATGAATACTTGGCACAAAACCAAACAAAAATAGACACAAAACATTGTTCTGAGCCGTAATAGTCAGCTAACCTTTTAATTAAATGCAAAGCTGACAGAAACAAAAAAAGCTGATGGAGTATACACTAACCTGCAAATTATTCGGTTAAAATATGTTGGCAAACAGTCAAACACAAAACTGACAGAAACAAAACCAAGCATACCTACCGAGGAAATATTCTTTCATATGAGATTGTCAAACAGTAAAAAACAGTCAAAAACCATGGTGTGACAGACAAGCTGTTATACAGTTGAAGTCAAAATTATTAGCCCCCCTTTGAATTTTTTTTCTTTTTTTTATATTTCCCCAATGATGTTTAACAGAGCAAAGAATTTTTCACAGTATGGCTGATATTTTTTCGTTTGGACAAAGCCTTATTTGTTTTATTTCGACAAGAATAAAAGCAGTTTTAAATTTTTTAAACACCGTAATGTCCGAGGCTCAAACACACTCGCGCAGTTCAAAAGTAGATTAAAGACCTATCTTTTTAGTAAAGCTTACACTCAGTGCATCACTTAGCAGTATGACACATGAATGTGCTCCAAACAGGTTTCTTCATCTCATTTATATACACTATGAACAGCAGCTACGCTAATTATTCTCTTTATTCTCTATTTCCACCTGGGGATACTCATTGACCAGCGACAAGATGATCCCAAGGTTTCCATATCCTGGACCAGGCCGTATCCTAAGCAGCTGCTGTGGTGGTCATGGAGGAGTGGAGAGAATGAGACTGATCCCTGTGAGGGTCCAGGGACAGACGAGTCTTCGCTGAGGCCAAGCTTCCAGCCTCTGGTGCTCAGACTGCAGCTCTGCACAAGACGTTTCGCCAGTGGAGAAATGGTCATACCCATCTGAGCCTGGTTCTCTCAAGGGTTTTTTTCTTCACTTTCGCCAATTGGTGAATTTTTTCCTCGCCGCTGTCGCCACTAGATTGCATGGTTCATGATCTGTAGAGCTGCGCATCGATGGATTTGCTTTTCAGTGTTTGGATTCTCAGTAGTGATTATTAAACCACACTGAACTGAGCTAAACAGAACTGAACTTAAACATTAAAACTGAACTACACTATTTCAATTTACTTTGATCTTTTATGTGAAGCTGCTTTGACACAATCTACATTGTAAAAGCGCTATACAAATAAAGGTGAATTGAATTTTAAAGACAACATTATTAGCCGCTTTAAGCTAATTTTTTTTCAATAAGTCTACAAAACAAACCACCATTATACAATAACTTGTCTAATTACCTTAACCTGCCTAGTTTACCTAATTAACCTAGTTAAGCCTTTAAATGTCACTTTAAGCTGTATAAAGGCGTCTTGAAAAATATTTAGTAAAATATTATTTACTGTCATCATGGCAAACATAAAATAAATTAGCTATTAGAGATGAGCTATCAAAACTATTATGTTTAGAAATGTGTTGAAAACTTCTCTCCATTAAACAGAAAACAGGGAAAATTATAAAATAAACAGGGGGGCTAATAATTCTGACTTCAACTGTATATAAATGTGGATATAATTGTATACGTATTTACTGACAGTCAAGGTGATTCCCTGACGAGCTTGCATTATTTAGCGGTTGTTAACTGAAAATAACATACCTTGGAATGTCACAACTGACCAATCAGAAACAAGTATTCCAGAGTATTCCAGCGTAATAAAAACCTTTATCATAATTTTTCTCATTTGTAAAGTTTTCATGGCGTAGATATTGTACTGTACACTGTACATAAACGGTTTAAACCGCACATACCCACTGCACATGGACATTTGTAATAATGTACACACCCACTGTACATATACATTTTTAATTGTTTATCTATCTGCACATTTTTATTAATAGCAACCTGTGCATATATTCATTTACTGTAAATCTCTGTTCATAGCTAATACAACCTGTATATAAGGTTAATGGTACATCCATCTGTAAAAATCACCATAGTTTTTCTATAAATATACTTAATAACTTATACCTGTAACCTGCACTTGCTGCTATTGCACTGCTGGTTAGACCTAAACTGCATTTCGTTGCCTTGTACTTGTACATGTGTAATGACAATAAAGTTAAATCTAATCTAAATCCCAAAGTAGAGATTGAACGGAATTGTTGACTATTGCAGTTGTGCTGTGTGTGGAAACATGCAGATTAAACAAAATATTATATATTTTTTATTATATTTATATATTTTTTTATATTATAAGATCCCTTTCCTGGGCCACTAGAGGAGAGAAATGTGAGCAGCTTATTTTTGCACATGCTTGCAGAGAAAACAGACTAAAACATAGTTACTAGGTTGTATTTGTTCACATTTTATTTGTGTTCAGATCCACCAGGGACCTGATTATATCACTTCAACATATAAAAAGTCATATGATGTACCCTTTAAATAAACCTTCAATGTAAAAAACTTGAATTTAATAATTTAAATAATTAGAATGATCAAATTTAACATTCTACAATTACATAAGCTCTACATTTTAATCTTATATAAGTGCATTTTTGATTCACTCATCCAGATTTATATCGAGGAGTATATTCCAGTTTTATGACTGGACTGGGTGAGAGTGGTGTGTCAGAATCCAGTCATAAAAGTGGAATTTAGTGTATCTAGAAAAGCAGAAAAACCTGATGATGACGATGATCCCATCAAAGATGTTGTAGGGGTTGCTGATGTAGTCGAACAGACCACAGGCTGACAGCTTCAGGAGCATCTCTAACACAAACAAACTCGTGAAGACAATATTACTGATCTCCAACACGTCTGTCAGCTCATCCGGCTAAAAGAAACAGAGAGAGATTGTGGAGAGATTGAAAAGAGAGAGATTGTAGGAAATATTATTAGAGCGTTATGTATTATGTCATAGTCGACCAATTTATATTCACATGAACGTGCAACTGTAAATAGTGAACAAAAAAGGCTATATGTTTGCAAAATCAAAAATACAGTATTCATTCGTTCATTTTCCTTTAGCTTAGTCCCTTTAATCATCAGTGGTCGCCACAGCGGAATGAACCGCCAACTAATCCAGCATATGTTTTACGCAGCAGATGCCCTTCCAGCTGCAACGCAGTACTGGGAAACACCCATACACACACTCATACACTAAGGCCCATTTAGTTTAATCAGTTCACCTATAGCACATGCCTTTGGACTGTGAAGGAAACCGGAGCACCTGGAGTAAACCCACGCCAACACGGAGAGAACATGCAAACTCTAAACAGAAATGACAACTGGCCATTTCTGGCTCGAACCAGCAACCTTCTTGCTGTGAGGTGACAGTGCTAACCACTGAGCCACTGACCCACCAGTATAAACACTAGAACATTATTACATACTGCAGGTCTGATAACTATTTTCTAAACTTCAAATTAAAATATTGTCCTTTATGGCCCTTATTTTCAAAATCACCATTGGTGAGAATGAAAAATGCTTCATTTTGTTTTTATGTTTTTGTAATTATCAGTTTTATTCCAACAAATATACATTTCTTAACTATTCTGAAGTCTAAAAACCACAGTGTGCTGTCTAAAAATGAATTTATATATGCTTTAAAATGACACCTTTTATAATAATAATAATATTAATTCCTTATATTTATTTGGCGCTTTTCTGGACACTCAAAGCGCTTTACACATTTTTAAATGGGTGGATGAGGGGAACCACCATCCTCATCCACCACCAGTGTGCATCATCTACCTGGTTGACACAACAGCAGCCATATTGCACCAGACCACACACCAGCTGATTGGTGAAGATGAGACAAAATATTATATGTGATATGATATATGATATGAACGAGACTTTTGAGTAACCAGTCCTGTAGGCTAGAATATTTATTTAATATACAGTATTATTTATTTTTGATTTAATTTTATTTAATGTTTTGAAGAATTTTTTAGGGTGTCACAGTGGCGCAGTGGGTAGCACAATCGCCTCACAGCAGGAAGGTCACTAGTTCGAGCCTCGGCTGGGTCAGTTGGCATTTCTGTGTGGAATCTGCATGTTCTCACCGTGTTAATGTGGGTTTCCTCCGGAGGCTCCGGTTTCCCTCACAGTCCAAATATATGCGCTATAGGTAAATTTTGTAGGCTAAATTGTCTGTAGTGTATGAGTGTGAATGACAGCGTAAGTGTTTCCCATTATTGGGTTGCAACTGGAAGGTCATCCACTGCGTAAAACATATGCTGGATAAGTTGGCAGTTCATTCCGCTGTGGCGACCCGTAATTAATATAGGGACTAAGCCGAAAAGAAAATGAATGAATGAAGTTTTATAAACCGTTTTGCTCAAATGCTGACATTTTAATAAACATTAAACCCAGATTTTCAGGTTATGGAAAAATATTTATTTTTTAAATCAGGAATATCTGATGAATAGAAAGTTTAATTAACTGCATTTCTTTGAACATTTTCTTTACTGTCACTTTAAAATGAATTTACTTTGTCCTTGTGTTCAATTCAATAAACCTCATCTCTTTTAAACTGCATAATACTTCAAGGTATTGCTCTTTGTTTTGTATTTGAATCAAACAAATGAAGCCTTTACGAACATAACACTGAAAAAAACCCTCAATTATTCCAAACTTTTAGCTAGTGTAAAGAGGACGATATGGTGGCTCAGTAGTTAGAACTGTCGCCTCACAGCAAGGTCACTGATTCCAGTCCTCGCTGGGTCAGTTATTTCCCAGTACTGGGTTGCAGCTGCTGTGTAAAACATATGCTAAGCTGGTGGTTCATTCCGCTGTGGCGACCCCTGATGAATAAAGGGACTAAGCCGAAGGAAAATGAATGAAAGTCAATAAGATCTTGTGTTGTCCACCACATTAAAAAGGTCAGTGCAGTCACTTAGAAACAGTACAACAATAACAAGCTGTGTAATTTGAAGCATCACTCATGTCCATAACACATACAGTGCTAACATGAACATATACAAAAGCTAAACCACAGTGTTGTTGCTATCATGACATATTCTCTTTCTCTCCACGGGGCTTTTGTGTCTCGCGGAGAAAGAGCAGACGAGTGCTGTTATTAAGCGTGTCTACTGTAATGTAAATAATCATTTCCCTGGCAACAGTGTGAATGTCCTCTGCCTCAAACCGGTTAATCTCAGACTCGCTCTCCGTCTCACACAGACACACTAATCCTAACCAACGGGGGTTAATTAAATGCAATATGAGCCACAAACATGCATACAATCACACCGCAAACACGGCAGCCTGTGATCCTGTAATGTCACAATCAGTGTTTCTGACACTCGGGTGTTTGTGTGTGTGTGTGTGCGCCAGAGAAACTGTAACACTCAAAAGTCAGGAGATTTACTAATGTACTCATTATGATTATTTTTTGTTTAAACATCAGTAAACTTACTACACTACCTGACAAAAGTCTTGTTGTCCAATCCCAGTTGTGAGAGCAACAAATAATAACTTGACTTCTAGTTGATCATTTGGAAAAGTGGCAGATTGTAGATTTTTCCAATGAATAATCTGTTAAACTGCATCCCAATCATCACACATACTGCAGAAGACCTATTGGAACCAGCATGGATGCAAGATTCTCACAGAAATCAGCCAAGTTTTGTGAAGGAAAAATCATGATTTGGGGTTACATTCAGTTTGGGGGCGTGCGAGAGATCTGCAGAGTGGGTGGCAACATCAACAGCCTGAGGTATCAAGACATTTGTGCTGCCCATTACATTACAGACCAGAGGAGAGGACAAATTCTTCAACAGGATAGCGCTCCTTCTCAAACTTCAGCCTCTACATCAAAGTTCCTGAATGCAAAGAAGGTCAAGGTGCTCCAGGATTGGCGAGCCCAGTCACCAGACATGAACATTATTGAGCATGTCGGGGGTAAGATGACGGAGAAGACATTGAAGCTGAATCCAAAGGATCTTAATGAACTCTGGAAGTCCTGCAAGAACGCCTACTTTGGCATTCCAGATGACTTTATTAATCAGTTATTTGAGTTATTGCAGAGATGTATGGATGCAGTCCTCCAAGCTCATGGGAGTCATACACATTATTTATTCTTTCTCCACTGCACCATGACTTTATATATTCTATACTGGACATTATTTGTGTTAAGTGACAAAACTTTTGAGCAAAGTCTGAACTTACTGTCATAATTAAATTATTAAAAATCAAGACATGATTATATTTTCTTCTAGTAAAATATGCAAAATATAGAGGTCGTTGCCTTCCATATAAGCCACTTCAGATACTAAATAAGCAACTAGAGTTCAAGTTAGTATTTGTAGTTCCTAAAACTTAGATAGGTGACAAGACTTTAGTCAGGTAGTGTAGAAGGGCTCAAAGACTTGTACATTTTGATTAAACAGAAGTTGACTGAATCCATTTAAATCAGGGCAGCTATAAATATGTTTTGGTCATCATAAGAAAATGCACTCAGATCTAAAATGACACATAAGAAATTGAAAATTCTATTATTCTTTAATTTAACAATGAACGAATGAATAAATACATTTCTTAGTCTCTTTATTATTCTGGGGTCGCCACAGGGGAATGAACTGCTAACTTATCCAGCAAATTTTTACGCAGCGGATGCCCTTCCAGCTGCAACCAATCTCTGAGAAACACACATACACACTCATACACAAACATACACTACGAACAATACTACCCAATTTACCTGTATCGCATGTCTCTGGACTGTGGGGAAAACCGGACCACCTGGGAGGAAACCCACGCAAACGCGGGGAGAACATGCAAACTCCACACAGAAATGCAACTGGCCCAGCCGAGGCTCGAACCAGCGACCACGTTGGCCACCACGTTGCCCTATTATTTTTATTACAATAAATTATAATGCAGAACAAAATTGTTGCATCAGACCCAACAAGAACATAAAAAAAAAAAAACATCACTATACAAACACTTTAAAATCCTAACATAATAAATAAGCTTTTATAATTTCATAGATATATAAACATACAGAATAGTTATATAGAATATAACCCAATTTAAAAAAAATTCTGTAGGGCATAAATTAATACTTGAATATCTATTGCACCATTTGTTATATAATAGTAACTAATTCCATTATTCATAATAGTCCATATCCACTATCCATAATAGTTGGATTACATAGTATTAATTTATGCTAGTTTAACTATTTATTGATTTATTATTTCATACCAGCTATCAATAGTGTTTAAGACAGTGGTCACCAAACTTGTTCCTGGAGGGCCGGTGTCTTGCAGATTTTAGCTACAAACCCTAATCAAACACACCTGAACAAGCTAACCAAAGTCTTACTAGGTATACTTGAAACATCCAGGCAGGTTTGTTGAGGCAAGTTAGGGCTAAACCCTGCAGGGACACCGGCCCTCCAGGACTGAGATTGGTGACCCCTGGTTTAAGACATGGTATCACTCAAAAGTCTTATAATGACAGGATAAAACCGCACTGGTCACGAAACCGCACTGGTTTGCACCTCAGTTGGCATTTCTTTGTGGAGTTTGCATGTTCTCCCCGTGTTGGTGGAGGTTTTCCCCCTAGATATAAAGGGACTAAGTCAAAGGAAAATAAATGAATAAATTATTATGTTTTTATAAAAACTATGAAATATCATCATCAACAACAAAACATTATTAATAGAAATGTATCAATTATGATTATCATATTAATAATATTCAATCATTAATCCAATTAAATATCATGCTTGACTTTTCTTTTTTGAGTAATAGTTTATTTAAAAATATACATTATTTAACTATTTCCCAGAGATGGGTTGCGGCTGAAAGGGCATCCGCTGCGTAAAAATGTGCTGGAAAAGTTGTCGGTTCATTCCGCTGTGGCGATCCCGGATTAATAAAGAGACTAAGCGGAAAAGAAAATGAATGAATGACTGAATAATTAAACTAATTTCAACTTCAAGAAGTACATTTACAAAAATTTCAAAGAAACTAGTTGAAGTTGATGAGATCTCTTTTAAAACAAAACTCTACTAAACTAATCTCCAGAAAAGCAGAATACTTAAGCAAACGCATCCACTTAATCTCACTGGTGCTTTCTGGAAACAAACTGAAATAAATGAGATGTCATTAGTGATTTGTGTGTAAACCGGCGCATTGTTTTCACCTGTTCATGGTACTCCACTCCCATGCTGAGCGTATTGATAAGGATTGCTATCATTATCCCTCTGTTGAAGTACTTGCTGTCCACAATCCGCTTCAGAACGGCTCTGGCATAATGAACACACATGCATACACAATTTCTCTTCTCAGACACCTTTTCTTCCGCGTCCAGGTTTGTTTTTCTCTGCTCGGAGCCCACGTCTGGCCCTTGTTTCTCAGGGTCTGATTCACCGTTGGAGTCACAATTAACACCATCACCTTCCTGGGCGCAAATTGGGCAGGAGGACGATTGGGAAGACACCAGGCCCACCCTGCTGTCCACACACACACTCGAACACGTGCCAGGATACACACCTGCAGAGAAGTGAAGTGTTATTTAAAGACACCATGAGATCTTTCTTTTGCTGGAGTGTTTATTGTAAAAGATTATTTATAAATGAGTGTTATTATTTAAAATGCATGTGCTTTCTGTAGCTGTAATCAAAATAGCATCCACTCCCTCTTTAATCACATTTCTTTTTTTGCCTGATTTCTTTTTCAACCTGTCAATCACATGAGATCAGCCAATATACCGACAATCAGTTCTACACTCCAAAAAATTATGTTGCTGCTTGTTCAAACTACTTATTTAAAAAAAGAAAACAATTTTGGGGATATTTTTGGGATTACTTAATTGTTTTATGTTCAATCCACTTAAATTTGTTAAGTTAGCTTAATCGATTTGTGTTGGGACAACATACATGTGTGTGGAACCCTGCATTTTTACACTGTTAAGCCATGGTCACACTGTACTTTTTGCCCCATAGAGTTATATTCAAATGCATGCAAATGTGGCAGACCGGAAACATTTGACAAAGTTTTGCATGTTGCTGCGTAGCAAAGTTCACGCTTGGTGAACTCTGACCTGAGAAATCCAACACTGGCTCATTCTGAAAACATAGTCCCTTGGATGTTTCTGGAGACCACGAATTATGTAGCCGGAGGTATGTATGGCTGCATTTAATTTTTTTAAACAAACGCTACCGGGAGGTATGACGCTGTTCCTTTTCGCGCTTAACAGCTGACCGCTTGTCTCCGTGTGAAGGGCTTTCCCGCCGCAACCAGTTTGTCCCGTTAGCTCGTCGTGCCAACGGAGGGAGAGAAGTTGGCCACGACGACGGGGTTCTGAGGAAGAGCGGTTCCAGAAACCAGGTAAGACAAAAACAGAATCCAAAAAATAAAATGAACAAGGGAACAGCAGGGTGAGAATGTGGTAAAATCCAAAAACGTGGTAAAGAACAGACGAGGGCTTTTCTTTTTGTGGACGGCTTTTGTAAACCATTGGTTTGGTTTAGGGAAGTAAGTGGTTGGGCGGGTCAATTGCTAAAATTAGTTGGGTTTAGGGAAGGAGGAGGGTGGCTCAGTTGATTGGATTGGTCGGCCGACCAGTCAGTCATACAGTCAGTCAGTCAGACAGACGGTCGGTCGACAGAGGCCTCTGGTGGGTTTTACGCAAGAACAGCACTTGTGAGAGAAATTTGAGATATATCAATAAAGTGCACACAGCGGCCTCTCACGAATTCACGAAAACTGCAAAAATACGTACCTCCCGGGACGTATTTCGCGGTCTCTAGAAACGTCCACGGGTCTACGTTTTCAGAATGGGCCTGGGTTGGATCACGTGACTTTGTGAGACTAATAGAACAGCGGCCCTCAACCTTTTTATCACCATGGACCAGTCGACACTTGATAATTTTTCCACAGGATGGGAGGGAAAGCAGTGTTTCATAGGTTGTCGAATGTTTTCTCAGAGGATGACAAGCTGACAAAACATTGCTGTCACTCTGATACAAGTTTTATTTAAGTAATACTGGAATATTCCCAATACTGAAATTTAGGTACCAATCGGTACTGAAATTTCAAAAACATCCATTTCCCGCTAACATTTGAGCGATATTGAGCACGTACTAAAACATACTAAAATACTGATTGGTCATTGTGTTCACGTATTTAGTAAAAATTGGCTGTGAAGGTCATCAGTTTATCAATGTTCACCGAGTGCAAACACAGATAAATATTAAAATAAAGAAAGATCAAAATAGGTTTCTTTAAATAATGAAATAAAATTAAATAATGAAATAAATTAAATAATGAAATAAAATTAAATAGGTTTCTTTTCCTTTATATAAAGGGGGAATTTCATGAATGGTTGTTTTCTTCTAGCAGAAACTGACTGACAAAAATAATTATACTCCAACAAAATGTCCACTGCAGTAAACAATGCGCTAACAAACACAGGCCACCTATAATACAATATTCTGCAAATGGGACCTGATAATTAGACAATCCAGTGATGCATTAGAGAACTGATTATAGTTAAGGACGCTGTCATTAGCACACACGCTCTGGATTTTGCTTTGACAATAGTGATCAATACAGTCTCTCTCTGTAATCAGGGCACAGTCTGTCTACACCTGCCTGCTGAGACTCATCTGCTGTGTCTGAACTTCGATTATCTCTCTGGAGTTCACAATAGTTATGATTCGCATATTCTTTGATTTTTTTTTGTTTTTTTTTTTCAAATAGATGGTATATTCGCTGAGGACATCAAACCAAGTCAAAAACACACAGAATTTCATGAAAAAAAAATTACATGGATCATTTAATCATCCCAAAAGGATTAAACTGGATTTTAGATTTTTTTTGTATTAAATAAAGCCCCCATAAAGTGAGTTTTAAAGCATCTAAATTGTATTACTAACTAATTATAAACACTAACCGGCCACTTTATTAGGTACACCTTACAAGTGCTGGGTTGGACCCCTTCAGAACTGCCTTAATCCTTCGTGGCATAGATTAAACAAGGTAGTGCAAATATTTCTCAGAGGTTTTGGTCCATGTTGTACAGGTGTACCAAATAAAATGGCCGGTGAGTGTATTTTTTCAGCAAAGATGAAATAAATTCATAAAACCTTTTGCTAAACACTTCTACATTGTGTAAAATGTAAGCTCTTCTGTTGAACTTTCTATATATATATATTAAAGGATTATAAAAAAAGAATCACCAAAAAATACACAGCACAACTGTTTTCAGAAACTGATGATGCAGGAAATGTTTCCCAGGCAGCAAATGAGCTTATTAAAATGTATTCTTCAAGATTTTGACACTGAGTAATGATCTAAAATGCAATAATATTACACAGAGTTACTGTTTACCATATATTTCTTCGATCAGCCTATTTGCTTTTTAAACAATTTAAATAAAGAACTCTTACTTACCCCAAACACTTAAATTACGGTTTCTTGGTATTATAACATTTAAAATTAGAAAACTTATTTCGGTGTTGTAGTTGTATTATGTTTTAGGGTGCTTTAACACCTGTGAATCCATTCAGTTGTTCCGAAACAGAGATTAAAATTGTTACATTGTTGCCCTTTGCTCTTGGAGCGGTTCGCTTTCACACTGCAAAGTTTCTAATTGGATCAAAAGAGCTAAAACAAGTCAAGTGCGAGTAAACTCTCCTTGGTCAGAATGTCAGGGTTTATTTTAGAGCGTCCCGCTAAGCTGTCAGGAGAGGTGGTGGTTTGGTGGTGATTGATAGGGTGCGCTAGCGCGACGTGTCTGAGGAGAGATGCGGTGGGGAGGGGTAAGAAGGGTGTGCGACGGTGCCTATTTGAGGAGTGGGTGGGAGACGCGAGAATACCAGGAGATCATCACTCATTTGCGGGCATCCGGAGACTCGCGAATCTTCCCGCCATACTCATAATTCTCTCTTCATATAGCCGTAAGCCTATTACATATCCATAAAACACTGTGATATAACCGCACTCTGATTGGATCGCTTTCTCACTGCAATCGAACCGCTCCAGGGTTCGTTTCAATCGAGCCGAGACCACCTCATTCAAGCGATCTCGCAGCGATTACTTTGGTGCGGATTGCCCTGTTTACATATGCCAAACGAACCGCGCTAACTGGGCAAACGAGACACGTTCCGAAACAAAAGTGTAGGTGTGAAAGCACCCTTAATCTCTCATTAGAAGTATTTAGGTTCCAAATTGTAATTAAATTATATGATTAAATAAATATTTTCAAAGGCCCCTGGAATTTAAACCATTCCATAGCTAAATAAAAGGGCAAACTTGGTTTATCCAAGCATAACGAAGGGCTAAAGTTTTCCGACATCTATTAAATGCAGTTGCACAGGAGTGTGGGCAAGGATGTTGAAACAATCACAGTTATGAATACATTTTGACCCAAATGCTGAAAAAAAAAAAAACTCTCAAGGATTCCTCAGCAGGTAATTTCAGGCAAAAGTCAAGAGGCACAGAAATAATGACTAGACAGAGTGTGTGTTTGTGCAGACGATTCCCTCAATTCAATTTGGAATTATTAGGGCATGTCAAGTGCGCAAAGCGAGAGAGGAAAAAAAGAAAGAATTTCATTATCTATGTTATTAAGTTAAAACCCCTGAGACAGAATTTACTCTTAATCCAAAAAACCCAAAGTCACATTTTAAACATAACAGCAGGGCCAAAACCCTTCAGTTTTGCATACAGATTGCACTAGTTTTACTTAATATATACATTAGCCCTCGAAAAAGTATTTGCACCTTTAAGCTACAATTAATATAGGAATGTAATTGCATTCTTACCGTGCTGCAGCTTGTAAGTGTCATGATATCCACCACAAACAGAGATCTTCCTGCCGTAAATTCCATGATGGAAAGCTGGAGCTTTTACTCCACGAGCATGTGAATTTGTGTACATTTTGGAGGGCAGGATGGTGGGATAGTTCATCCCGAGCCTCAAGCCCTTTAAATTCTGTAGTGCAAGTGGGAGAGATGGCGTCTTTTTTGCAATATGAGCGTCTCTATCTAGTTGAAGTGTTTTCATTTCTATGCCGTTGCTTATGTAATGCTGATGAGGGTGATGATAGTGCAGCATACAATACTGAGTCGGACCCATCTTCGTCCCATTATCGCTCCAATATCCATTAGTCCCGCCCACAGAGAGGGAGGTGCCAGGGTTAGCCACGCCCTTTCGCCTCTTGGGACATAAATCCCCATAGATGCGTACGACATGACGCCAGAGTTTGCGGCAAACGTGGGCGAGGTATTTGAGCATTTCTTCGTAGCAGGATCCGGGTTCGGCTAAGCTGGCTAAGGTGGATTCGTTACTGCGAAATCGAGCGCGCTGCTCCTGCATCAGCTGGTTCTCACGTTGTTTGGTCTCGGAGAACTGTGTGGCGATGACAACCAGGCACAGATTGATCATGAAGAAGGAGCCTACCTGTGTACCAATCAAAATATGAGTAAATAAATAAGAGTACAACAACTTGTTTAAAGGTTTAGCTCAGCCAAATATGAAAATTCAGTTATTAATTAGTCACCCTTATGTTATTTCAATCACCTGAGACATTCGTTCATCTTTGGAATACAAATAGATATAATTTAGATGAAATAAGTGAGCTGTCATCTTCAATAGACAGAAATAGTCCAAAAACATCTATACATATATATATATATATATATATATATATATATATATATATATATATATATATATATATATATTGAAAAGAAGATATTTTCAGCATATTTCTAAACATTACAGTTTTAATAACTTTCATAACTGATTTCTTTTATCTTTGCAATGATGACGGTACATTATATTTGACTAGATTTTTTTTAAATACTAGTATTCAGCTTAAAGTGACATTTAAAGGCTTAACTAGGTTATGTTAATTAGGCAAGTTAGGCTAATTAGGCAAGTCAATGTATAACGATGGTTTTTTCTGTAGATAGACAATCCGAAAAATACAGCTTAAGCAGGCTAATAATATTGACCTTAAAATGGTATGTAAAAAAATTGTACTGCTTTTTTTGTAGCCGAAATAAAACAAATCAGACTTTATCTAGAAGAAAAAATATTATAGCAAATACTGGGAAAAATTCCTTGATCATCGTTTGGAAAATATTTTAAAATAATAAAAAAAAAAAATTCACAAGAGGAATAAAAAATGTGACTTCAACTGTTACAATATGTTACACACACATACATGTATACATATATACACATATATATATATACATATATACGTCAATGTGTTACAGAGATATCGCCTGAAATCCATTTTTTCAAGCTCTATGTTAAATTTGTTTGCAAGTTAAATAACAACGGTTGATCTAATCAACTTGAGTACCAAAAATTTTGGTCAGCATGGTCTGTAGATCATGTGATTCAATTTTGATGAAAATCAGATAAACGGCCTAGGACGAAATTGATCAAACGGGTTCTGTAAAAAATTTGAAATAGCGAAAAAAATTTATGACAGAAAATGACGTCATAGGGTGCATTTGAATTGGCTTGTACCAAGGAATCAGAGGAAAAAAGAATTTTGATTGTAGCCCAAAAGTCAAAAGTTATATGGGTAAACATAAATGAAACTTTGGACAAGTGGTGGCGCTAGAGAGTTTGAGTTAGATACTTCATCTTTGCTCTGGTTAATGTTGAGACTGCCCTCTATCATTGTGCAAAATTATACAACTTTCGTGCATACATTTATATGTGCTGCCATTCAAATCTGGCGGAAGAAGAAACGGAAGCGGAAGAATAGTAATAATAATAGTAAGAACGTCAACGAAAACAATAGGTGCCCACGCATCTGCGGTGCTTGGCCCCTATAATTTTTTTAAGGGGGTTTAAACCTTTTATTAGACAGGAGAAAAAAGATTATAGACTGCAAAATGTGTGGGGAGCAGAGAGAATGAAAGGATCAGAGAAGGATCTTGAGCTGGGAATCTAACTCAGGTTGCCGTGAGTGCTATATGTCTGCACACCTTACCACTAGGCTATCGGTGCAGACTGCTAAATAAATAAACTAAAACAGGAAGGATAGTATGCGAACTTGGATGCAGCAGTGCACTTTGATTGACCTTCATCTTTCTTTGATCGATTTATCAAAAAAAATTGTGTGATTTGTATTACACATTTAGATAGACGGATATTTACACATTGATGAAAGTTAAATAAGAAGGTCTAAGATTGAATGGTGTAATAAAATTCAACTTTCCCCCTTAGAACAAGCAATCACCATGGAAACAAGTTTCCGCAGCTCTCAATCTCAAATTCTCTAAAAACCGTGGCAGAATTTTAATTTTCATCTCTTTAAGTATAGTTATCAAGTAAAACGACTGTGGTAATTTACACCCCTGATGATAGCAAAAGCCATTTCCATGCAACTAATGAAAGCACAGACTCCAGCAGAGGTTAAAAGAGAGGAAGACGTGTCAGTTAATTAATTACTGTGCACTTACGATGATAAGGAAGATGAAATAGATGAAGTTGTAAAAGGAATGAGCATCCATGACATAATACATGATATCCGCCCATCCCTCTAACGTGATGACCTGAGGAGAAACACAAACACCATCATAAAGGCTACAACAGTCATCAAGCAAACAAAGCCTTTCAATAAAGTGCCAAAAACAAAGGACTTCTTCACAGATTGTTCATCAGTTTCCCAAAACTATGTCAGGAAACATGTTTATAATAGGTTGAAGAGAGGAGGCCCGCGTGTTACTTATCTAAAACTCTTTTTTGTAATACTTGCAGACATGTGAACTGTGTATGCTATTCTTCTAAATGAGCACTTTTTTTTTAAATGTTGATGCTCTAAACAGAATGATAAACTGTCAGGGTCCTGATCTGATAGTCTTGTCTGTCCTATCAGTGTTTAATGTTTCCCTGTTCGTCTTTTGCTTGTCATGTACTCCACTTGTCTTTCCTCTTTGTCTTCAGTTACCACGCCCTCTTATTTAGACGTCATTATCCTGATTGTTTTCACCTGTGTCTCGTGTGCTTTGTTCTCTATATATTGTGCTGTGTGTTCTCATTTCTTAGATGGTTTGTTCCATGTAGGCTTGGCTGCATCCAAAATTGCCTACTACTTAGTAGGTACTGCCTTTGAACTTGAATGAGGTATATGCCGAAACATGCTAATAGGTATTTTAATTTGCCATTAACCTGGGTTAAGTGCATCCGGCGAATTGAATGCCAATTCAAAATCCGGTGCGTTTAAGGTAGTGATGGTGAAATGAAGCTTTCTGAACCAGTGAAGCGCTCGACTCAATTGTATCGGAAAAAGGTTCGTTACTCGAAGCTTTCTAAATCAGAGCTCGATGAGAACCTCTTCTGGTGAAAGTGTGGGAAAGCACTGTGTTGCCATAATGTCAAATGTTCACAACTGACCAACTCATTCATGTAGTAATACAACAACAGCAATATAAACAAATTACTCAATTACTGTAGTTTGTACACAAGATATATTACATTACACAACTGATGACTAGTAAAATCCAAGGTATTCAAAAGTTTATCATAATACAATTAGTCCCGCTCCAAGCAGGGATCGAACCAGCGATACCTGAATGAGATGCGAGTGCTCTATTAGGACGCTATGTGAACGATGCTTCAGGGTCGCATTCACCAGATGGTCTCTGTTAAACACAATACTACGATATGCTGTGGTTTTCTTTAAAGATAGTCATAAAAAATACGCTAATACACTTTAGTATTGTTCAAAACCTTTTTACTAAAAAATACTATTGTAGTTTAGTTTAATTACTGGTGTGCGGGACTGGTGCAGTGCTTTGAAACAAATGTATGTAATAGACGCCAATTCTCTCGCTATACACTTTACTATGAGGGTGTTTAAACCTTTGAATCAAAATTCGAAGCAGTCACGTGGGTAAAGGCGAAAATGAAGCTTCGGACGTCACTGATCACGTGATGATGGCAAAACGAATCAAGCTCCGGTACACTGCTTCACTGCGAGATGTATCGTTTTTTGATACATGCTTCGAAGCCTCGGCGCACAACGTCACATCACTAGTTTAAGGTCTGTTTTCTTTAAAAATCAGCGATCTCCACCAGCTGAGTGATATCCGATTTAAAGTGGGTCTCAGATTGTACAAGAAGCACTGCATTAAATTACATTTTCCCCGCCATATGTTTATAATATGAGCATTTATTTTACCCCAGTATATTCAATGGAGCTTATGCGTTAGCCTGCCGATTCTGACGGGCGCGTGTAAGTAAACAGCTTTTTCTCTCGTTTTACGCTTGAACAACTAAATAAATGCTAAAGTTTATATAACTGAATGTATTTTAATGACATCACAACATCGATGCTGTATAAGGAACCGTATAAAATGGGAAAAAGTTCACAATAACAGGTCACCGGAAGTGTATCAGCATGGGAACAGCACTGGCTCGGCATATACCCTATTTATTACTTGACTGTTAGAAAAGAATGATCTATACAATATGAAGATGTGAGTAGTATGAAAGAAACTCAGACATACACTGAAAAAAAATATTCAATAATGATTCCTTGGATGAACTAAATGTATTTAAGTTAAGTGGTTGTAAACAATTTATTTAGGCTGAAATTAAACAATGAAATTAAGTTGAACATTACTGAATTTAATTAGTTTATTTAAATTGAACACATATAGATTGTTTGCAACAATTTTGCAGACATCGTTTTTTTTCAGTGTACACAACTACATCTGCCATTTTGCCATGAACATGAGCACTGCTAGGGTCGAAAGGGATAAGGGGCTTAGCTCAAAGGGGCTTAGCAAACCACCCCCCACCCCCCTATTTTTTTCCAGTTTTTATCAATATAGGGTGATGTGGACATTGTGGCACTTTTAAATGCATGTAATTCCTGTTTCATTCGTACTGGGTGCTCTTGAGTAGAAGTTTCATATATGCCTCACAGAAATACTAAAACATTCCAGGAAATGCCTAATATGGATGAAGGCACCCAGCTATTGCTTTAGTTGATTGAATAGAAAATAAGATTTGAATAAAGATAAAAAGGCTTTAACTGGTCATTAATAATACAATAAATTGTCTATATGTGATCTTCCAGTCATCTTAGGTATTTTCATAAGATTAAAGTTGATTTATAATCAGATGCTAACTGACATAGCATAATACAGTAGAATATAGCTGTAAAATAATAAGCTGCATGAACTCACTGCGATTTAAATGAAACAGATGTGACTGGCTATATCATATCTAGATAAATATGTCAAGAAATCTATATCATATCTAGAAAGCTAGTACAATTTATGTTTTTCTGAATAGTTTGCATGTATTTATATTAATGTGATGCAAATTTCATTGATTAGTTTTTTATTTTACCAATACCACAAACATTTAAAACTGTAAAAACAAATATTAAGCTTCAGCAGTATTATTACCTCATCAACTTCATCTCAAAATAATAAATTAATGATGACAGTGAAGTGGAGGGAATTTTTTTAACACTTGCCATGTGACAGCAGTCCCACTTCCCCCTGCTGGTAGAAACAGGTACTGCTAAACAGGTGACTATTTAAATACCCGGAAAAAAAGCTCCGTTAAGTGGAATGAGCTTGACATATGTGGTAATTTTAAGTACTTGGATAATAAAATAAATGTTATACAACCTATTTTTAAGTGCAACATATTCAAAAAGATCAGGGGCTTTAGGTAATCTATCAGGGGATTAAGCCCCCAAAAGTGATTTCTGATGCAGCACTTGTCTGTGCTTATCTTGTATCTTGTATCCTAGCCTTGTATCCTTACCTAGCATTTTGTCATTTTCTCTTGTCTGTCTATTGAGTTTGTAGTTACAACTTTTTTTTTGTTTATTCCTAGTGTTTACTTCATTTTGTGTTCTAATCTTTGTCTTGCTTCAATCCTTATAACCATTATTGTTCACTTTTTTTTTTTTTCAGTTTTTATTTTATAGTTTCAGTCCTATCTCGTGTCTTGACTTCCCTGGTCTGGCAGTCTGGAGTTTATGCTTCATAGGGCTCTATTTTGACGCACGGCGCAAACGCTTTCAGGGCGTGTCAGAACGCATTTTTGCTAATTTACGGACGGGAAAATGCGCTTTGCGCCGCGGCGTATGGGCTAAAAGGGTTGAGTTTATTTTCTTAATGAGTTATAGGTGTGTTTTGAGAATAAACCAATCAGAGTCTCATCTCCCATTCCCTTTAAGATCCAGCTGCGTCGCGCCAAGAGCACATTCGCTATTTACAGGACGCAAAGTAAGTCTAAGTGGAAAAAATGAGCATTTCACAAGCAAACAGTTGACAGTTTTTTAACAGAAAACAGTTAAACAGAGCATCTACTGCGTGAGAATGAGAGATAATGGAACTACTTTGACATTCTCTCTTGGATAGGGAAACCTTTACGCACAGACATCAATTAGTCTATAAATAATTAATTTCATTTGTTAAGCGCAAAGATTTGTTTCAAAACTATTTCTAAATTCAGTTCTAATTTCTAGCAAACGAATAAATGAACAATAATGACCAAGTGTGGTCAAAATACTGAGTTATTTCGAAATACACCTGCCATGCCCCATATGGTCTTAAACCTGACAGGTGGGCAAATCTAAGCTTGTTTTTAATAAAACAAATATAAATATGGATATAATAAATAATACTGCTAATAATAATAACATTATACAAAAGCAAATTGTTATGAATGAACTGAAAAAGCCTCCCGAGATGAAGAAGACTTAAAAGCAGTGGTTTTTCATATTTATGTAGGCTAGAAAATAATATGTTTTGTAATATTTAATCTTTTATATTTATATCCTATATCTATTCTTATTATATCCTATATATATCCTTAATATTTATTTTTTTTCATATGTAAAGATATTTGCCTATTGCTCTCTTGTGCGTATTAAGCAGTGCGTAAGCGAGGCGCAACTCTGCACCGGAGTTTAGTCCGGGTTAGTTTTGGTCTAATGAAAAATCTATTATAGTTTCTCAAAATAGCAACGCGCCAGCGGTCCGCCTCAGAACGCCTTCCCTTTTTAGACCAGAACGCCTATGGGCGCACAAATGAGCGCTAATGCATTTGCTATTTAAACAGCGTAGCGCAACGCCTCAAAACGACTCTTGCACCAAGCTGAAACTACCAAAAGACTACTGCGCTGCGCCTTACGCCATATTGCGCCGGTTGTATGATAGGGCGCTTAGTATCTAGCACTGTATTTGTCCACTGTTGCTCTTACTCCTGGATTGCTGTTGTTTCTGATGCTGTCTTGTCCCTGGCGCTGGCTTCCCTGTGTGTCATTGCCCCAACTGATTGAATCTTGTCTGTCTACTTGTGCTTAACTCTGTCAATAAACACCTTTTGATTTGTTTATTGTTGCAACTGGGTCTGCTTTCTTGCCACGAACCATAATAAACTATTTGACAGTTTGAAGTTTTTCTCAGTCGCTTTGGTACATTTCTAAGATCCGAATTGAAATTTGCTTAACCGTAAAAGCATTTCTCAAAACAATGCGTACAAATAGCAAAACACCGTGGATTAAGCCTGTTTCTGAGGAGAAACAAACACCATCATAAAGTCTACGACATTCATCACACAAGCAACATAAAGCCTTTCAATAAAGTGCCAAAAACAAAGGACATCTTCAGACATTGTTCGTCGGTTTCCCAAAACTAGGTCAGGAAAATGATAAACGTCATGCTGTGGTCAATCTGATTACTCAGCAACCTGATAAATGCTCATGCACATTCCCAATCAGATTACTACAGAATATGATAAATATGGTCGTCCCAAAGTTTAGATTAGAACTGAACATGATAAAACTTGATTTCCTGGACAGGTGAGTCGGTTATTGATGTAAGAGGATTCACTCTCTCTGTAGCCCCTGGCAACCATTCACTTCATTTTCTAGCTCTGAAAGTAAGTGTCTCTCTGCGCCAAAGGATATATAAGGATAAAAAAATAACACCGCCTGCCAGACTGAATATACACTCAGCAAAAATTTTAATGAACGACTTGGAGAAGATCTCTAACATGCATCCATCCAACTATAGATACGTAAGAATTCTTGAACGAACGGTCTTGCTATAAAAAAAATATTGATGACTGCATATGCAGTATACAGCTATAGAAAACAAATAAAAAGACCACTTTTCTGAGACTTTATTTCATAATAGCGTATATGCAGAGCTAGTGTTTCTTCCCATACTGATAAACATCCGGTGAACGGTTAATGTGACTTTTTTCCATTTTATACGGTTTCTTTTACAGCAGTTATGTTGTAATGCAGTCAAAATACGATCAGTTAATTTGATCAGACTTTGGCATTCGTGTAAAACAAGATGAAAAGCTCGCATGCACCTGTCAGGATCAGCAGGCTAGCGCAGAAACTTCATTGACTATACTGGGGTAAAATAAATGTTCATATTTTGAAGACATGGTGGGAAATTTTTTTTATTTAAAACAGTGCTTCTTGGACAATCTAAAACCCACTTTATATCAGATATCACTCAGCCAGTGGAGATTTTTAAAGAAAACAGACCTTAAACACGCCAATTTTGTAATGGCATACAGTTCACTGGAAGTGCTTGACCCAGGTTACTGACAAACTAAAAGTCCTTCTGCATACTTCTGCATATACCCTATTGTCTGATCGATAACATTTTTGTGTACCTTTCAAATAAAAATATTTCAATATTTTCAGAAAATTACAAGTAGTCAGAATAAATAATAACAAGTATTGCTTTCGTTATCCCATTATTAATTTATTTTAAAAAATAAATCCACCAGAGGCCGCTGTCGATTGACTGACTGACTGATCGACTGACCTACCCTCTTCTTCCCTAAACCAAACAAGTGTTTTCAAAAGCACAGACTGACATTCCCACCGCTTTCGCAAAACCCAACAGATAGTGTTTTCAAAAGCACCGACTGACATTCCCACCGTTTTCGCAAAACCCAACCGATAGTGTTTTCAATAGCACCGACTGACATTCCCACCGCTTTCGCAAAACCCAACCGATAGTGTTTTCAAAAGCACAGACTGACATTCCCACCGATTTCGCAAAACCCAACCGATAGTGTTTTCAAAAGCACCGACTGACATTCCCACAGCTTTCGCAAAACCCAACCGATAGTGTTTTCAAAAGCACCGACTGACATTCCCACCGTTTTCGCAAAACCCAACCGATAGTGTTTTCAAAAGTACCGACTGACCTTCCCATCACCTTCCCTAAACCCAACCGATAGAGTTTTCATAAGCACAGACTGACCTGCCCACCACATTCCCTAAACCCAACCGATAATGTTTTCAAAAGCACCGACTGACCTTCCCATCACCTTCCCTAAACCCAACCGATAGTTTTCAAAAGCACCGACTGACCTTCCCATCACCTTCCCTAAACCCAACCGATAGTGTTTTCAAAAGCACAGACTGACCTGCCCACCGCTTTCCCTAAACCCAACCGATAGTGTTTTCAAAAGCACAGACTGACCTGCCCACCGCATTCCCTAAACCCAACCGATAGTGTTTTCAAAAGCACCAATTGACCCAGGTATGGGGCATTAGCATTGAAACTCAAAACATTCTCTATTTATATATATTTTTTTTACTCTGTAGTTGTTTTTTGTTTTGTTTTTTGTAAATAAAGTGCATGTTAAAAATATATTTTACGTGTAAATAAAAATAAAAAGCAAGCTTATAAACTATGTACAGGTAATTAGCCATATTTGTGATTAGATTTTAATATTTGCATGTACAGTACACTATTACATTCCACTATTCATGGGTCCCCCAGTTTTGAAAAAATAACATTAAAATCTTTACAGTTATAGACAGATTTTGCAACATATTTATAATAGATTAGATTATTAGATATAGATTATAGATTCATTTAAGCTTCTTTGCATTGGTAGGGGCCCTTTAAATCCCCGGGGCTCTAAACAGCTGCTTATCTCGCTTATTGGTTAAGTCCGCCCCCAACTGCATCTCAAGTTCGCCGACGTACACTGGGCAACTGGTAACAGCATGCCGACTGTACCAAAGTAAGCGGTCAGCCAGTAGTGCAAAAAAGAAACAGAAGTCGGCAGCGGCTTCATACCACCCAATATTGTTCGTTTTGAAGACGTACGTACCTCTGGCTACATAATTTACGCTCTCCAGAAATGTATACAGGGCTAAATATTCACAATCAGCTTGTGTTGCAACCAAAAGTAGTTTACAGAATAAAAAACAAAACAGAATACATAACTATACTAACAAAAAAGGTGCAATGAGTTATTTTCATTTAGACGTTTCTATTCCCTTTGAAACAAAACAATACCAATGTTTTTATAATTAATTAACTATAATAAACCATACTCAATAAACCCAGTTAATCAAGAGGAACTGAGAATTTTCAAGCGGTCTCTTAATTCATTCATAGCTTTATAAATATATATATATATATATATATATATATATATATATATATATATATATATATATATATATATATATATATATATATATATTATTCCACATAAACTCATTCAACACTCTTTAATCTTTATAGCCATTTCAAAAACCACTGTAACAAACCTGAAAGATTGCAATCCAAGCATATCCAATGTTGTCAAAGTTAATGGCTCCATTATGTGGATTGTGTTCGCTGGCATTGCAGGTGTTGTAATACAAGTTCCAGTTCACACATCCGTGATGAGGAGCCTCTTTGAAAACAAGCTCTGTGACATTATCAGCAGTGAGTTCACAATCGGCTCCTGCGACTCTGCGTTTCGGGACATTGGAGCAGCGCAGCATCCCGTTCTCCCGGTTGGTGGAGCAGATGAAGGGGATGTCATCCGTTTCATCTACTCTGTAATATTCACTCACAGACCCCGAAACATTATATAGCCTGTAGAGAAACCACATGGGAAAGGTTAGCGAGAGACACATTCACTAGTATAATTGATTAAGGGGACATTCATTTGTACAGCAGCTATTTTGGCTACTTCTGGAAATGATTTGCAAAGTGCATGTTTCTGAAAATGATTCCGATTTCGTGGATATTTTGTGAAAATGGTGACGGCATCAGAATTTGTATGCATATTATTTTAGACACACTATACAGTTTTTCTTGTTTGCTTTGACCTGGTTAAAGAAACTAGGTTCCACTTTATTTTCATTATAACTATCCCAGCAAAGCAGAACACTTGCAAATGTGTAAACCCTTTCTCATTGAGTTGACACATTTTCCCCACCATTTTTCAAAACAGTTAACACGGATGTCATTCAAGCAGTCCTAACTCCATTGTTTTTGTTATGGTTACCAAACAGAAACCATCTATTCCTAACTATTAGAAACTACCAACATCAATATGAATTCAGTGAAGCACCGGTTTGACACTACTTCACACAAATCTTCAAAAAGCAATCAGTCTGCAAACCTTATAAAACGGTGGAAGGTCTGTGTTGTTCTGTGACAGCATGGATGGAGGAGGTCAATAGTGGCTATGTCTTATACTCCCAATAGATTTGACCGTATATTGGTTTACATGTGTTTTCTCTAATATTTACAGTATTTTATTCCTTTTGTCTGTTTTTACAGTATTTCATTTTTCAGCCACAGTTTGAAAATTGTCATGAATTCAATATAAATGTAATCAAAGCATTTCTTATTCTGGATTCAATTCTTTGCAAAAAGGCAAATTTGACAGCCCAAATAGAAAGACAACAAATGGCAATAGGCTACAATGACAAGCAATGGTGGTGCACTGAGTTCTGTATTTTGTATTTTGTTGTAAATTGTGTAATGATTAATTGAAAGAGCTCATATACTTGTTTGCAAGTTGTGTTGTTTGAAGGTAAAACTAGCTTTTGTTGCATATTTTAAATGTTTTGATACGGCATGTGCCTTTTGCAAGCAAAATGTGTCATTTTGACCATGAGTGCCGCTGTTTAGGCCTGCGTGTTAACTGTTTTGAAAAAGGTGGAGTTTCAGTTGACGGCTGCATCAAAGCAATTGAGAAAAACTGTATTACTTTTGTCTGTTTGTCATACTAATAAATTACTAAGTATATACTAAATTACTAAGATTAATAAGAGAACAGAAAATATAAAGATACAGTAAATCTAATTCATTTACTATTACATTTTATCAGTGACCCTAAGTCCCAATCTCAATTCTAACCCTTAGCTCTACCCCTCATTTTGCGTGTTCACGTGAAGGGTTTGGGGTGTCCCAGTTCTCTTTACTGTAGCTTGAAGGCGTAGGGCTAATGTGAAGGGCTAGATAGCCCTTGAAATTGAGATTTTTCAGGATCACACTCGAAACCAAGGGGTTGGAAAATTTCCCAGAATACACCATCTACAACGGCATCTAGGCTGCTCACGAAAGTAAGGAGATGCACAAATTTGTATTTTTTGGAAACATGCTCAAATACATTTTATATTTGAGTTGTTTTCTAAATGAATCTGATTTTATAATGTGTAAATATTGTCACTCGATGGATAGATGGCAATGCACAAGACATCAACGAGCAAATCAAGGCAAAGGTAGGTGCAGCTTAGTTTATTCAGCACTGAACTCTGTTGTATTAATGATGGGGTTGTTTTTGTTTTTTTAAGCACATTTTTTTTAAATGTACTGCATTGGTTAAGGCGTTGCGGTGGCGCAGTGGTTGACGATATCACCTCACAGCAGAAGGTCGCTGGTTTGAGCCTCGACTGGGTCAGTTGGCATTTCTGTGTGGAGTTTGCATGTTCTTTCCGTGTTCGCATGGGATTCCTCCGGGTGTTCCGGTTTACCCCACAGTCCAAACAGATGCACTATAGGTGAATAGGGTAGGCTAAATTGTCCATTGTGTATGCGTGTAAATGGGAGTGTATGGGTGTTTCCCAGTGATGGGTTGCAGCTGGAAGGCATTCGCTGCATGTGTAAAGCATATGCTGGATAAGTTGGCGGTTCATTCAGCTGTGGCGAACCCTGATTTATAAAGAGACTAAGCCGAAAAGAAAATGAATGAATGAGTACTGTATTAATTAATATAGTTTAAAGCAATATTTTAGCAATAAATAAGGAACTACTCATCGAAACTATAATGTAATACAGTTTGGTGTTTTTTGATCCACTATTTTGCCGATTTGTCCTACCTTGTCAGATTGTCCTACCTCCCATTCAAAAAGTAGGTAGCACATTTTGATGGTGCAATATGCTACCCATCAGATTTTGCAACCAGTGTAAATTTTAATGTGGAGTCGCATGATATGAAGCTGTAATATCGCCCTAGCCTATCTAATCCCTTACTTCAACCTCAGAACCATTCAAATACGATATCGGTATCATAATCTGATGGGTAGGATAAAATGTCAAGACACAATCATAAAAAAGTGTGGTTTTTGGCCCATCATAAGAAAAAGTTTGGGCACCCCGCTTTAGAGGCACACATTCTGTGCATTTTATTGTAAGAAGAACCAAGTCATACTTCATGTAAGATAAACTATGCTCTAACGTAAATTTAAACTGCAATAACAAGCAGTTAGTATTAAACATATTGCCTATTTTAAAATTCTGATTGAGCCTTTGGCCAAAAAAAAACAAACATTATTTTCTCATAATCATCTGGATTTACATTCATTCTAGTACAGATAGATTTAAATTATTAATTAATTTATTATTTATTCACATTTTTATTAACTGAAGTTCTTCCAGCATTCACTTTCTCATACAATATTTAGTTTGACCTCTTGAGGTTGGCATCAAATATTTTGTTGCTTTATTTATTTATCCGATCATTTTTAATTTATTTGATTGCTTAATTTTTTACACAGCCGAGCCTTATTAGACAGACATTGTATTGATATGAAGCTGAAAATGTTTAAGGCAACATTGAACTTTTGGATTGTTTTATGAGTGCAGGATGTTGATTTACTTGATTAAATAGCACTGCACTGTATTAGAATTCAGATTTAGTTTTCACATCATGTATATGCACAGAAATGCAACCATATCAAATCCATTATAAATACAAATAGCCAATATTTCTCATTTTCAGACCCCTACTGCACAACAGCAATTATTAACAACTTTACTGTATATAAACATTCTTCACATTTGTACAAAAGCATCCCTCAGCTTTCACCTTAAAGCTACATAATAATGTGTGATAGTGTGGCGCATTTTGTTCTCTGAGCAGTTACAAAGTGTTTGAGCCAAGTGAGCTTCTGCTTTAATCAGTCTCGCATCCTGCTTATTAAACTGAGATCGCCAGATGAGCTTAAAGCTGAGCTACTGGGTAATCACTTCATCTGCAAACATGTTTATAACAGGTTGAAGAAAATGGCCTGAGAATTGACCCGTGTGTTACTTATCTAAAACATTTTTTGGTAATGAACTGTGGATGCTACTATACCTTTTAAAAATAATACCTAGACTCTTTTTATACGGATGCCCCAAACTATTAACAGATAATGTAAATAACTTGACATTTAATATACTTTAAGCAAAGTGAGGGCTTTAAAGTTTAGGGTTTAGCTTTTGCAGTATACGAAGCCATGTTTGGTGTTTAAAATTACCATGAAATTCAGTTTATAAACAGCAATAAATAAACGATACACTAATTAAATACCCAACATTTCACTCCTCTTAACACTTAATATCCATCACTTTTCAGCATAATGTCTCCAAACTGTCACACTTAGCAACTGAAATCAACTGAATTTCTGTGGCTAACATAATGGAAGTGAAAATTAAAGTGCACCTATCTTTTTCGGATATTACCCTAATTTTATTGTGTAATTTAGCTGTTTTAAAGAGTACAATAAGTGCATGAAACATCTGTCTCCCAAAAGGAAGATCTGGTTCTGAACTGCCAGATCCGAGCTGTCAGGAATTACTATTTTGTTCAAACCTTTGCAGATATGTAACAAATTATAATAATAATTATAGCCTTTGACATTGTAGTTCTAGCTGAGACAGAGCTAGAAAAAAGGCACTGTTTTCTGTGTTACAAAAGAGAATGTACATTCCCGAACTCAAGCTTGAGTTGATATGAAGAGTTCAAATGCAAAAACCTCTAAGTGCCATCTGGAGTTCTCTTCTACAATGAGCATTTTTCTCGGCCATTTTTCAAGACACGTCTTTACAACTATTTGAAGGCTTAACTAAGTTAATTTGGTTAACTATGCAGGTTAGGGTAATTAGGCAAGTTATTGTATAACGATGGTTTGTACTGTAGACTATCGAAAAAATATATAGCTTAAAGGGGCTAATAATTTTAATCTTAAAATGGTGTTTAAAAAATTAAAAACTTTTATTCTAGCCAAAATAAAACAAATAAAACTTTCTCCAATAGAAAAAAATATTATCAGGCATACTGTGAAAATTTAAACATAATTTAGGAAATATTTTTAAAAGAAAAAAACTAAAATATATTTCTAATATTAATATTAGAATATTAGGCTAATATTTCTGACTTCAACTGTAATATATATATATATATATATATATATATATATATATATATATATATATATATATATATATATATATATATATATATAGCTGAGACAGAGCTAGAAAAAAGGCACATATATATATATATATATATATATATATATATATATATATATATATATATATATATATATATGTGTGTGTGTGTGTGTGTGTGTGTGTGTGTGTGTAAAAACTGAGCTAAAGTACTGTAAGAGGTTCCACCAATCACAATAGACTGGGCCCATCTGACAGAGCAGGCTCTTTGAAAGGCATATAGTTTATAGTCTGTGGGAAATCAAAATGTACTGTTTGTACAGCACAGATTGTTGTTCTTTAGGTGTATATATAATTAATCAATGCATCCTGAATGTTTTTTGTTTGTGTGTTTGTTTGTTTTGGTTATTTTGATGCGCAAAAATAAACGCCATGCCTCCATTATAATAGTTCATTTGAGTTGGAAGTACATTAACATATTAAAACAAAAGTCTCAGTAACTTCCGGTGCTCATGGTTTTTAAAGAAAAAAATATCTTTAGACATTGTGATAAAACAGCGGATGCTGGAGGATATATTATTAGAAAACAAAAAATTAGGTTTTTTTTTTATCTTCGATGGAGACCTAACCCTAACACAATAAGGCACTTTAAAGTGCAAATTAAATCATAACTAACAATAATATTTATTTGCTCACATATGATTTTAATTGCTCTTATGGTGAACAATTGATTGATTTATGTCATTAAAAAAATTGTTTGCCCTTGTAATATAATTAAAATCTGAAAATGCACGTCCTGTTTGTTTTCCGTTAAATTCTCAGATTACGTATGTTTGACATATTAGGTGTGGCTTACATACTTACCCGTGCCCCTCCAACAATAACTCTCCCCAAACCATTTTAACAATCTTTCTGAATGAAATGCTTACTTTACTACATCAAGTCAGCTTGCAGTAGAACAAACAAGCCACGCCCACTATTTTCTCATGTAATATTTCTCTAGGAACTAGAAAAAAAAAAAAAAAAAAAAAAACTTCCGGTTCATTCATTCATTCACATTTTTTTTTTGTCGGCTTAGTCCCTTTATTAATCTGGGGTCGCCACAGCGGAATGAACCAGAAACCGGAGCACCCGGAGGAACCCACACGAACACAGGATGCAAACTCCACACAGAAACGCCAACTGAGCCAAGGTTCGAACCAGCGACCCAGCAACCTTTTTGCTGTGAGGCGACAGCTCTACCTACTGTGCCAGTGCACCCCCCTAACTTCCGGTTCATGCAGACTTTAGTATTTGAAATCATGCAATATGAACTGCAAATCCAATAGATTATGCAGCCAGTATTTTGTACGAGTCTGCTACAACTGCATATACTTTACACATTGATTCAGCAACAAATTTCAAGCTGATACATTCAGAGTGTGTGGATACAACCCATAAAATATGTCTGCTCCTAGTGTTGTGCTTTTGAGATAAAACAATTCCCTCTGTGTCACAAAAAAAGCATGGTTCAGAGGTTGTCTGCTTCACGAGCTCATGCGCTGAATTTATTACACAGATATTCTGTAGTTTACTTAACAGCTGAAAGAATTCACGCTCTTGTTCTGTATTCAGTTGCATCAGGACTCACACACTGATATATTCTGGAAGATTGTAGGAAAGATGAGGGGGTGGAGGACACTAATATGACAGCTTTTCTCAGTTTAACTGGGTTAGTGAAACTCCTGAGGTAGAAAGAAAGAAAGAAAGAAAGAAGGAAGGAAAGAAAGAAAGAAGGTAAGAAAGAAAGAAAGAAAGAAAGAAGGAAAGAAAGAAAGAAAGAAAGAAAGAAGGTAAGAAAGAAAGAAAGAAAGAAAGAAAAAAAGAAAGAAAGAAAGAAGGAAAGAAAGAAAGAAAGAAAGAAAGAAAGAAGGAAAAAAAAGAAAGAAAGAAAGAAAGAAAGAAAAGAAAGAAAAAAAGAAAGAAAGAATGAAAGAAAGAAAGAAAGAAAGAAAGAAAGAAAGAAGGAAAAAAAAGAAAGAAAGAAAGAAAGAAAGAAGGAAAAAGAAAGAAAGAAAGAAAGAAAGAAGGTAAGAAAGAAAGAAAGAAAGAAAGAAAGAAAAAAAAAGAAAGAAAGAAAGAAAAAAAAGAAAGAAAGAAAGGAAAGAAAGAAAGAAAGAAAGAAAGAAAGAAAGAAAGAAAGAAAGAAAGAAAGAAAGAAAGAAAAGAAAACCGCACACTTGAAAAAAATGGAGCCAAACTTGATTCCTCTTGAATTGGTAATTAGTGAGGATCGTCGTTTTTCTTCATTAAAAATTAATTAAAATGAAAATACAAAGGAGTGGACTCCCTTATTAGAGTGCCAAATCAGGTGGGCAACAAAACTGGCTTCTGGCTCCAAAAATAATGAGTAGATGTGCAAACAGACAAATTTGCACATCCCATCGGACTCGCTGAGACAGAAAGCCATTTTCACACCTGAGATAGGTGTAATGTGACTGGCAATTTCTGGATTTGTGCTGCAAGCCACGGTAAACATGTATTAACTGGGTCACTCTGTAAACGGGGGCCTTTTCCAGTTTTACAAAGTGATGCTGAAGTAAATATTTACAGTATTTTAAACTTTCTGTTAAACAATGTGTTTATAGAAATGCCAAGGTTGTGGCGTTTATGGCAGAATCAATACATTTCAATATGCAGTTTATGCCTATAAGGATATTAATTAAATCTGACAGGATACATCTTGTGTGTAGAATCATTAACATAGATATAAAATTAATTTTAAATAAATAAAGAGAATTAAACTAAATAAAATAAGTAGTTTTAAACTATAAAATAATAATAATAAAGAAGTGATATAAAGAATCCACTTTTTAATTTTTGGTAGCTTTTTCAAAATAATGCTAACAGTTTTTCTCCCCTGAATAAAACCGATAAAATTGAAATCAACATGCTGAAAAACATAAAAAATATAAAATAATCTTTAAAGGTCCCGTGGAGTGTATTGAAATGTGCACTTTTTTATTATAAGTTTGACATAGTTTCAACTAAAACAAGAAGACATTGCACTCACCAGCCACTTTATTAAGTACACCTGTTCAACTGCTCGTTAACGCAAATCTAATCAGCCAATCACATGGCAGCAACTTAGTGTATTTAGGCATGTAGACATCATCAACACGATCTGCTGCAGTAACTCAAATAACCACTCATTACAACTGAGGTATGCAGAAGAGCATCTCTGAGTGCATAACATGTCAAACCTTGAGTCAGATGGGCTACACCAGCAGAAGACCACAGGGTGCCACTCCTGTCTGCTAAGAACAGGAAACTGAAGCAACAATTCACATAGGCCAGAATTGGACAATGGAAGATTGGAAAAACGTTGCCTCGTCTGATGAGTCTTGATTGAGACATTCGGATGTCTACTGAGATATTCAGATGGTAGGGTCAGAATTTGGCGTCAACAACATGAAGCATGGATCCACCCTGCCTTGTATCAACAGTTCAGGCTGGTGGTGGTGATGTAACGCTGTGGAGGATGTTTTCTTGGCACACTTTGGCCCATTAGTACCAACTGAGCATTGTGTCAACACCACAGCATAACTGAGTATTGTGGCTGACCATGTCCATCCCTTTATGACCACAGTATATCTTCTGATGGCTACTTCCAGCAGGATAACCAGTCATGTCAATAAATCATCTCAGACTGGTTTCTTTAACATGACAATGAGTTCACTGTGCTCACATGGCCTCTACAGTCACCAGATCTCAACCCAATAGAGCACCTTCGGGATGTGGTGGAATGAGAGATTCGCATCATGGATGTGCAGCCGACAAATCTGCAGCAACTGCGTTATGCTTTCATGTCAATATGGACCAAAATCTCTGAGGATTTTTTTTAGTACCTTGTTGAATCTATGCCACGATGGTTTAAGGCTGTTCCAACCAGTTACTAGTAAGATGTACCTAATAAAGTGGCCGGTGAGTGTATATATATATATATATATATATAAGCTATATAGCCAATAGTGTTTAATTTTGAACACAACTAGGAATGGTTGAGAACAATAATAATTCCCTTTAAAATGTCATTTTGTTGAATAAACAAGTTTTCAATGTTTAAAGTTATATTTTACAGCTACTCTACACACATAAAATATAATAATGGCACCCACCTAGTAAATAAGCAAAAAGTTTCAGTGAAAACAAGACATTTTTGCTCAATGCTGTTCTACTATTATAGTTTGGCATGCAGATATCAGCAGGATTGAAGTGGATATTGAAAGTGGTTTTTGACAGACATTGCAATAAATGTTGTATGCACAAGAGAGCTGTATTTTTAAAGGGCAGCATAATTTGAGTGAGGAAAGCGTTATTGTAGCAGACGTTGCTTGGATGGTTTTTGGGCTTCGGGGAGGAAACTGGAGAGCAGCAGTGATGCACCTGAGCGGGTCAAGACTGCAGTACATCAGGGTGGACAACTGTGCAAAGTGATTCACCACCGCAAACTGCTTTTCTGGACACTCATTATTTAGCAGTGATCAATGATGCTCTTGGCATTTATAATGTGGGAATTAATGTCTCATATCAGCTTACACAAAACAATATAATGCGACATTTATGCTCAGGCTTACTGACCCTTTTATATAGACCCTTTATATAGAACCTAAATTAGCCATAAGAAAATATTTTAGGTCAGTAGCAAATAAAAAAACATTCAAGCCTTGTGTGCTGCTGGGGATGTTTTCATCCACTCTGGGGGGATTTTGAGTCTTAATTCGGCCACAACTTTCTCTGTGTTTTAGCAAATCAAATGATTTTGGTGCAAATCTTATTTTGACACATAGGTTGGGAAAATGCTTTGAAAATTAACAAAAACCCTCAACAATACACTCTGGGCAAATTTACTACATCTTCGTTATGTTCATGGATGTTTTTGCTCTATTGACTTTTATTATAAGCAAAGCCGTGCCACCATTTTATTATATAGTTTAGCCCCCCTAAATTATTAGACCCCCTGTTCATTTTTTTTCTCCAATTTCTATTTAATGGAGAGAAGATTTTTTCAATACATTTTTAAACAAAATAGTTTTAATAACTCATCTCTAATAACTGATTCCTTTTATCTTTGCCATGATGACAATAAATAATATTTTATTAGATATTTTTCAAGACACTTCTATACAGCTTAAAGTGACATTTAAAGGCTTAACTAGGATAATTAGGTTAACTAGACAGGTTAGGGTAATTAGGCAAGTTATTGTATAACGATGGTTTGTTCTGTAGACAGTCAAAAAAAATTGCTTAAACGGGCTAATAATTTTGACCCTAAATTGGTTCATAATAAACGGCTTTTATTCTAGCCGAAATTAAACAAATAAGACTTTCTCCAGAAGATAAAATATTATCAGACATAGTGTGACAATTTCCTTGCTCTGATAAACATAATTTGGGAAATATAAAAAAAAAGAAATTCCAAAAAATCTAAGGGGGGCTAATAATTTAGACTTTAACTATATATTATTTATTGTTGCTGGTTTTTCCTGTTAGGAAGAGGTGCAATTTGTAATGTTTACTGGTGATCATCAGTTGCATAGCAAAGAAAGACAACCGATGATCAATAGTAAAAATGACAAATTTTACCTCTTTCTAACATGGAAAACTACCAACACTCAACAATGCATTATTATTTGGTGTCAAGGCTTTGCAATTAAAAATTTTGTTATAATAAAAATCAAAAAGGCAAAAAACGACCATGAAAATAATGAAAGGGTAGTAAATTTAAACAATAAGGGTTAACATGTTCCTTAGCTGAGTGGCTAGTAATGTTGGAAAACTACTAGCCAAAGTGGCTTGTGATGAAAAAAGTTAATGTCAAGCCTTGGTTTTAATAAAAACAGTAAAAAAAAAAAGTGCTTTTCAAATGTTAAAAAAATGTTCATTCCCTTAAAAAAGCAGTTTTTAGTGTTTTGGTGTCAATATTGACCCAAATATGTTACTGAGATTCTAAATTACAAAAAGTGTAGATTTTTCACACACTTGCACTGCTGTAAAGAAGCTTTTTTTTTTTTTTTTACAAACTGAGAAACAACTCAATATAATTTATATTGACACATTTCATCTAATAAAACAACCCAAACAGGTTTCCCCGAGGAACACACGCTGTGATTTCAGAGCATTTATTATTGCACTATGATTTTGGAATAACACCAGATATGCACACCTCTGCAGGCATTGAAAATCTCTGTGTTTTGCACTTACATTCTGATGTTGTTGTCAAAGAAACAGCGGTTGCGGAGAAGCCCGGCCCAAAGCTGCACACCTACAATCCCGAAGATGAAGAACACAAAGAAACAAAGCAGCAAGACGTTTCCCAGCATCGGCAAAGTGTCCAACAGCAATGTCACCAGAATCCGCATACCTAAGAGACACAGATACATAATGTCACCTATGCCAACATGTTTTCACCAAGTAGGACATGTTCCTGGATTAACATCTATGTTGATCCTGGAACAACATTCAAATCAGCCTATCAGAATTAAGAGATACGTTTACTGTATATGTTAAGGCTTACAGTTAGGTTTTTGCACTTCTACATGAGTGTTATCCAACTGTTATTGCGCTCTGATTTTGGGAATAATTTACAGTTATGGTTGGGTTTAGGGTAGGGAATAGGTGTGGATTACACTTTGAACAAAAATGATGTTCCAGGATCAACAGAGATGTTACTCCTGGATCGCATGTGATGATTTTGCTTAGTACGATGCGATCCTGGATTAACATCTCTGTTGATCCTGGAACATCATTTTTGTTGGAAGATGTAATCCATACCTAAAGAAAGTAATTCTTTGTTATTTAACATGCTCAGTGTAATTATACTTTTACTACTTCATACTATTTCAGTTGTGTTCAGATTTGCCAAATGTATTTGTTTGAAGCATGTTGATAAGGAAAAATAACCTTAATTTATTGATGGAAATATTTTAGCACTGCCACTTGCCTGTTATAAAATATAACTGGATTGAGAGGGGGATGAACCGGCATACCCCTCAGTAAATGTGCAGTTGCGCCCCTGGCAGTAGGACCGGCGGGGTTACATTGGTGCCGTGACCCGGATGGGAGTGTGGTTTAGGGGTAGAGTGTAGCAGGGGCCAGCTATTGGGGTGTGGGGAAGTTAAAATAAAAAGTTTAGCCACTGTTTCCTTGGATACTACAAGAGCTTGTGTGTCGAACGTGGACGGTTTCGTCGTCAGTTTCGGGCGTTGTTTTACTCGGGAGGCGTGTCCAAACGCCAGGTAACACTATATATTAAGCACGCTAGCTTTAGTTAGCTGGAGAAGCACTTTAGCAACGAGACCAACAGCCTGTAAGTACATTTAGACTTGTTTCAGTTGTTGTGTATGGTTTGAAGACTTGTTTTCAGCTGTTTGTGTAAGGTTGTAGGACATTTAAACTTGTTTTCAGTTGTGTATAGTACTAGAAAAGTTTAGCCACTGTTTCCTTGGTTACTGTAAGAGCTTGTGTGTCGAACGCGCACGGTTTCGCGTCGTCTGCCGCAGTTTCGGGTGTTGTTTTACTCTCGAGGCGTGTCCAGCTGAATTTAATCAGCTAGTGCTCTGGGTGTCCAGCTGAATTCTATCAGCTAGTGCTCTGGGGTGTATATAAGCAACTAGTCTCAACGCGGCAGCGGTTGTGGCAGCCTCTTTCCATCTCAAAGAGGGAAGAAATAACTTTCCAGAACGCTCGCGTACAATCTGCTCAGTTGGTGGAATGAATTCCCTAACTGCATCAGAACGGCAGAGTCACTCGCTGTTTTTAAGAAACGACTAAAAACTCAACTATTTAGTCTCCACTTCACTTCCTACACTGAAAAAAATTATTCAAAGATGATTCCTTTGAATTACTAAATTATTTTATGTTAAGTGGCTGTAAACAATTTATTTGGGTCGAATTTAAACAAACAAATTAAGTTGAACATTACTAAACTTAATTTGTTTGATTAAATTCAACCCATATAAATTATTTGCAACAATATTGCAGACATAAATTTTTTCAGTGTAATCTGCAATTGCCTCTCTGGATATACCACTAATTGTATTAAAAAAATAAATAAAAATAAAATAAAAAAAATGTACTAATACTTCTTAGATTTTACAGACCTGAAACTTGCCTATAGCACTTATTGATTGTTGCTCTTATAGTTGTGTAAATTGCTTCCTTGTCCTCATTTGTAAGTCGCTTTGGATAAAAGTGTCTGCTAAATGACTAAATGTAATGTAAATGTAGGTAAACCTTGCTACTGTGGCCTCTAAACTGTGCTCTAGCCACTAGAGGCCATGCCTGTTCGGCCTACTTGGTAGAGCAACCGACTCCTAGTGGAAGGTCGCCGTTTCGATTCTAACTCAGAATTGGGTGGTGTAGGGCCAGCAGGGTTACACACAAACACAAACCTGAAGAGCTTTGGCTAACGCTCAGTGGTTTGAGAATAATCGAATTGGAAACTTAACAGCCACGGGCTCTCACTCCTCACTGAGTCCAAAATCTATTACTGCATTGCTGAGCATACACTTACACACACACAAACCTATTTGGTATGTGTTGACGAAAGGAGTGTGCTATAAATGGTAAGAGTCCTGCATGTCAAGAATTTACTGTCTCGCCCCACATTAAACAAAACAGACACTTACTTTCACCTCTGGACTCAAAGGATGACTGTAACACACACCAGCTCCTCTCTCAAGACTGCGTGTGTGAGTGTTTGTGTATTTTTCGTGGTTCGTGTTGAACTGTGGGCACTTAGCTGTAACAATAAGCGGCGGTGACCATGTTAATACATCATGGGAGTCTCGTCTGCTCTGTGCGTGTGTGAATCTATAAATACAGCAGGCCGAGCGCAGATCATTTGCTTTAAATCAATAGCTGGATTGTAAAACGGTGACACTGAGAGCAAAACGAGAAGGATGGAAATAAATAGAGGGAAAACAGAACTCACTGGGAACTCTGTTGATGGCTCGTAAAGGTCTGAGAACACGGACGGTTCGGATGGCTGAGAAACTAACATTATGGCCATCTAAAGAGTACTCCAGCATCCTGAAACAGAAGGAAACAGAAAGTGTCTTTAACAAAACATGACATTCAGCAAACGGGCAATGTATTTAATTTATTTGAGGTTTTTACACCATCTGTATAATAAAATAAAATATAAAATAATATAAAATAATTTAATATGATTTAATACAATATAATATAATATAATATAGTAAAATAAAATAAAATAAAATATAATATAACAAACAAAGCAATTCAAAGTTTCAGACATTTAGAGCAGTTAATTAATGAAGAGACATATTTTTTAAATTATGCAGTTAAGTGCTCATATATGAAAAAATTATATAAAATCTAAATAAAAACATCAAAATGATCTAAAAAATTAATTAAAAAAACAAAAACAAAAACAAAAATAAAATAAAAGTAAAATAAGATAAAATAAAAATTAAATTAAATTAAATTCAATTAAATTACACAAAAAATAATCCATAGGGAAAAAAAAGAAAGAAAATGCATAAAATATTATATGTCATCTGAGGGCTGTTGCACCAAAATCTTTAAATTCTGTCATGATTCACACACACACACACACACACACACACACACACACACACACACACACACACACACACACACACACACACACACACACACACACACACACACACACACACACACACACACACACAAAATAATAAATAATAATTTAACACAAAAGACATTTATTAGAAAAGTCTTGAATATGAGCAACCATTGACTTCTAAATGTGTCGGCTGCACATTTATGATGTGAATCTCCTGTTCCACCACATCCCAAAGGTGCTCTATTGGATTGAGATCTGGTGACTGTGGAGGCCATTTGAGTACAGTGAACTCATTGTCACGTTGAAGAAACCAGTCTGAGATGATTCACGCTTTGTGACATGGCATGTTATCCTACTGGAAGTAGCCATCAGAAGATGGGTACACTTTGGTCATAAAGGGATGGACATGGTCAGCAACAATACTTAGGTAGGCTGTGGCGTTGACACGATGCTCAGTTGGTACTAATGGGCCTAAAGAGTGCCAAGAATATACCCCCAAACCATTGCACCAACACCAGCTGTTAATACAAGGCAGCATGGGTTCATGTTTTCATGTTGTTGATGCCAAATTCTGACCCTACCATCCGAATGTCACAGCAGAAAATGAGACTCATCGTCTATTGTCTAATTTTGGTGAGCCTGTGCCAATTGTAGCCTCAGTTTCCTGTTCTTAGTTGACAGGAGTGGCACGCGGTGTGGTCTTCTGCTGCTGTAGCCCATCTGCCTCAAGGTTGGACGTGTTGTGCGTTTAGAGATGTTCTTCTGCATTCTCCTCTGGCATCAACGAGGCATTTGCGCCCACAGAACTGCCGCTTGCTGAATATTTTCTCTTTTTCTGACCATTCTCTGTAAACCCTAGAGATGGTCGTGCATGAAAATCCCAGAAGATCAGCAGTTTCTGAAATACTCAGACCAGCCTGTCTGGCACCAACAACCATGCCACGTTCAAAGTCCCTTAAGTCACCTTTCTTCTCCATTCTGATGCTCGGTTTGAACTGCAGCAGATCATCTTGACCATGTCTACATGTCTAAATACATTAAGGTGCTGCCATGTGATTGGCTGATTAAAAAATTGCGTAATGAGCAGCTAGACAGGTGTACCTAATAAAGTGGCCGGTGGGTGTATGTTGAGATGACACCCAGCCCTTGTTATAGGTATACTTTGTTAACCAGCATGATGCATATCTAATGAAGCAGATTTCCTACGAAAGACTTGCTGACCGAAACCAACAGGGAAAGCCCAAAGTGCTTGAGAAAAGTGTTTGCTTTGTCCGAATTAATGACCAGCGAGGTACTTTCTCCCTTACACCAGAGCACATTACTATTTAATGAGTGATCAAGCACTTTAGATTGAGCTGACTTTCAAACAGAGAGCATAGCTAGTAGAAATCACTGTGTCAATGACAGCGCAAGTGACAAGAGAGACGAGACGCAGAGCGACACAGAGACTCCTGCCTGCTGGTAATTGTCATTCATGAGCTTAGCTGTGACACATCGACTTGACATTAGAACTTGACCTGACATTAAAACTGGATCTGACATTAAACAAACACACACACACAGAGGCGAACACACACACTCACACACACACTCTTGCAATAGTTAAGCGTTTAATGACTCATCGAATTCTAGGAACTGCACACTAATAGTTGACTTTTCCGAGCTTCTGCGCGTGGCGTTTTTCAGCTTTGTGATTGGTTAACTCACCCGGCCATGACGATAAACAGGTCAAGGCGGTTCCAGGTGTCTCCAAGGTAACATTTGGGACCAAACACTCCCAAGGCCACCATTTTAACCACCATCTCCACAGCGAAAAATGCAAAGATGAAGTCATCGAACGCCTGCGGAGAGAACAAGCACAGAAGAGCTGCTTGTGAACTCATTGAAACGCTGCATTTAAAGGGATCTCCCAAAATTTGCCGTTTAGTCATTTTTCGCTAGTTTTACACTTAAAGAATGATGTTAGCTGTTTGTTCAAACTACTTATTTAAAATGAGCTGAATCAACTGAATCTTGGTTGTTTTTTTCAGGGCTACTTAAATGTCTAAGTTCAATCTACGTAAATTTGTAAAAACAATTAAGTTAGGGAGAGCGGGGACAAAAGTACCATTTAAAAAAAAAAAAAAAAAATTTTAAAAGAGAATGTTTTTGGCAGAAATATATTTTTGTTGTGCTTAAAAACTCACAAGAGTGGTCTATCAAAATCAGGTGTTGTTTTGATGTAGAACAACGCCAATATAACTTCACTTTCAAGAGTTCACACTTAGCTGATGATTGATTATAAAGCTTGTTTGGCAAGCTGTCCCTGGAGAGAGCCCTGAGCTCATAAGATCCTCGAGCCCGAGGCTCATTCCCGTTTGCAGGGCGAGAGGGGAGTTTGAGCTCAGGTAGATCTGGAGAACTCCCCTGATGTAGTAGCTAATGAACAGGTAGTGATTGCTCTTAAGAGATAACTACCAACTAGGAGCATGTCTATAGTGCCGGATTAGTCAATTAAACTTAAGTTGCATGTTTTTGGACGGTGGAAGGAAACTGGGGAACCTGGGGGAAACCCACGTGAGCACGGCGAGAATGTGTAAACTATGCACAGAAGCGTCGGCTGGCTTGGTAAGGACTAGAACCAGTGATGTTCTTACTGTGAGGCAACAGTGCTAACCACTGAGGAGGAGGAGGAGTAGCGGTGTAAGAGAGGATTCTTCAAAACGAAGATGGCTGTTATATGGAACTTAGGGTAATTATAGTGACTTAGGAATCGTCTGATTGGTGAATCAAAAATCGAATAATGTGGGACCAGCCGCAAGAAATCATAAGCACGTGATCCCCTCCAAATTTGTTTATAAATAAACTTTACTTAAACAAAAGTTGCACTAGGTTACTTTTGACACCGTCAGCAGAAGGCATCGGGTGATAACCGGTTTCAAGATTTACTGCGGTTTGGAAAAGCCATGGTATTAAAACCGCAAACATATTTTGTTATACTGTTTTTAGGGTATATGGTTTTTTATGTGTTGTAAGGAAATCTGTGTTTTTGAAACTAACGAAGATAGTAGAAGTCAACGGTTTATTTTAATTATGTAGCCTGACATGTTTACTGCTCCAAAATATTATAAATGTTTTCTGTAATATATCAAGAGTTTAGATGCATAAACCTCTCAATGCTGTCTGAAATTTTTCTTTAAAATTAGTATTTTCATGAAGCTCCTGTGTATAATAAGTTATGTGTAAGAATAAGTTATTTTCCTGCATTTTAAAGTAAAATAACTCAACATAAATAAAGGAGGCTGAGAAAAATTTTCTATAGAAATTTCAGACGGCACTTAGAGGTTTTTGCATCTGAACTCTTCATATTGTGTTAGATGGGGAAAAAGTTAAAGTTTTTTTACTAAGAATTTTAAAAAGACATTATTTTACAGCAGTAAACACAATAGCATGAATCCGTGAAACCGTGATATTTTTATTCAAGGCTATCATACCGTCAGAAACTTAGACCAGCCCATGCATAGTCAGCAGGGACGAAAGTAAAACACCAGTGGGTCAAAAGTAACACAATAGTATTTGCTAGATTTGCTGGCTTATATTTGTTTATTTTAAATTTATCTGACTATGATCTTGTTAATGTTAACAGTAAACATATTTTGGCATTTTCATTTTAAATTTCAGCTCCATCAATTGTTTCAAAAGCAATCCAACAATGCAATATGTTAACATTTTGTACTAATTCTAATTTTTTTTTTTTGTATTTTTTATTATTATCGGCAATTTGCATTAATCTAAATCATCTAAGTGAAAACACTGAAAACTCTAATATGGAAGTGAAATATAAGGCATGGCTATTAGCAGTGGGACATAAATAACAGTGTTATGCTGCAGTCACACTAGAGTTTGAGCATGCGAAATTCTGTTGTACGGAGCTGCGAAAAGCGTCAGGATTAAACAAGATGATTATGTGGATTATGTGGATGATGTCCACATTTTTAATTTCTGTCCAAAGAGGTCATGTTTTGATCCTCGATTGATCTCACGCAATTATATGATGTGATTTTGCAGGTCAGAGTTACCAAGCTTGAACTTTCCAATACAGCAAACTGCAAAAACTTGCCGCATGACTAAGCCCGCACGGAATCTGCGCACGCAGAATTCCGCAGATTTTTAGGCCATTATTAATTCTGTTTATTTACTTGAGTAAATGTGTAAATCTGAATTTATTCAGTTTTTATTCAGTAATTTATTACTCTTTATTTCATATATTAAGGTTATAATAAGTTATGATACTCCGCTGGATACTCAAGTCCTAGCTGGGCCAATTGGCACTTCTGTGTGCAGTTTGCATGCTCTTCCTATGTTCGCATGGGTTTCCTCTGGGTGTTCCAGTTTTCCACACAGTCCAAAAACATCCACTATAGGTATATTGGATGAACTAAATGGGCCGGAGTGTGTGTGTGTGTGTGTGAATGTGAGTGTGTATTGGTGTTTCCCAGTAATGGGTTGTGACTGGAAGGGCATCCGTGCATAAAAGAATAGTTTGGTGGTTCATTTCGATGTGGTGACCCCTGATATATAAGGCACTAAGCCGAAGGAAACATTACAGATATTTTTATAGATCGATATTAAACCATCTAACAAAATTTAAATGCAAGTGGCATATGCAAATTAATGATCTTACTTTTCGGAGGCAATTTTTTTTTTATCACTTACTTTGAGTTAAGTGGTCCCAGAGTGATCATTAGGGATATTAGATGTCAGTTGCCTCGGGTTCACACAGATGTCCTAGCAGACTAACCACAGGATTTCTCTCTTAATTGATCTCATCTAAAGCAAAGCTTGAGCCCAAAATTCCCTGCCTTCGAAAGCACTTTTCTAGACAATTTCTGTCATACAGCAAATGCATGCTGCGAGTAATATTCCTGTTATTATGCAGAATCCACAGGTTATTTGTGAAGTTGATGTGGAGAGATTAAAGAAGTGTATTTTTCAGAGTCTGCAGCTGATGTTCATGGTTTTGCTTATGGCTGTCAATCACATCACAGTTCACTGACGTCTGTCTGGGATGAGGATAAATGCTTTTGTGGCTGTAGTTAGAACTGTATGATTGAGAATTATGATTATCTGTTTTATTTATTTATTTTATTTATTATTTTTTTATTTCTCTTATTTTTCATTACTCTGATTAGACACGCAAACAAACAACATCATTTACTGGAGATTTGGAAACAGTCTATTTTTGAATAATTAATTACAATGATTTTTCATTAACTAATTAAGACTTGTTTTATTACTGGATGAATTTGCATATTTTAACATTGAATTTCATAGTGCATTTTGTACTTTTGACTATTGGAATTTAGGCGTTAGAATAGGGCTGTGTGATTTAGGGAAAATATCTAATTTCTAAGCCAATGGAAAAGTCATTGTTTTTTTGTTTAGTTTTTTTTTTCCCCAGGATAACAGGGGTGATGTAAACTTTCAGACTGGCCAACAAAAATGTCATCACTTCATTGTAATGCAGTTTAAAAATGTCTTTTGTTTGCTTTTTACAAACCCCATGTGTTTAATATTTTATTTTGTTTATTCACCTCAACATTTTAAATATGTCTTAAATGTCTATTTCTTTAAGCCATTGTATTTATTTATGTTTACACGAACACACATGCATATAACACACACACATGCATTCAATAAAATACACAACTTTTTGCCCCTAAGCCAATCACAACAGCATGAAAAATTAGAATCACAAAAATCAGTGTATTTTAAAAATGTGGTTCTGTGCATGTTTTCGTGACATATCAAGACACAAATGTGTATAATAACATGGGTATGACATACACAGTAAAAATAACCTTAAATTAGCAGTTTTCTGTATTTTGTCATTCATGTTTTGATTACTTTCCCCCATTTATTTATGCTTTTAATAATTTTTAACCTTGAAAAGTTTAAAAAAGTGACTTTTATTAACATTTTAATAGTGTAAAGTGATATATTGTCTGGATGGGTGTCGTATATTACGCTACAAAAACCTTACAAAAATCAAAAGTACATTATCTGTTATTTTACAGACTTATTCCTCTAGGTTTTTATATATGAAACTAATTCAACCTACTAACATGTCAATAAGTCACTTTGTTAAACTGTAGAGTTGAATTTTCAACATGAAAAGACGACAGAGCAGAGATCAAGCTCCCATAATGCAATTCTCAACCCTAAATAATCGGAAAACACTTGAGAAGCACAAAATACAGACACTGTTCATTAACAGATGTAGGTATAACAAAGAAAAGTTGACTCATGAGGACATTGCCCATGAGCCCATTTTATTCAAAAGGCAAATAAATCCTACAGAATCGAGATTCAATGAGATTGGGGGGGGGGGGGGGGGTGTTCAATAGAAAACAGTTTGTACAGTATAAAAACATTTGAATCCTAAGGAATGTCCCCACAATTTGCAATTTGTGTATGTGTGTGTGTGTGTGTGTGTGTGTGTGTTACCTGCAGGATGCTGCAGCGGTCCGTGTGGCACTCCAGGTCTTGGCAGGGCTGAAACATGCCGAGTGTGACGCAGTTGAGCAGAATCACCAGCATGCTGACCCGCTCAAACCATGTAGAGCTCCAGTTAAGGACAATACTCACAAATCACAAAACACAAGCAAACACTCACCAAGGCTGTATAAAGAAGGACTACATATAAAGTATGAGGAGAAATATTATTGCTATAAAGTGCTTCCATTTATTGTAATGTACTGTCATTTGTTCATGTAATGTATCGGTTACCACTCTGGTCTCGAATGTCAGCATGATCCTTCAGAAATCATTCTGCTATGTTGATTTGCAGCTCAACAAATATTTATTTTAAAGTATCAAAGCTGAAAACAGTTCTCCAGCTTCTTTGTTTGTTTGAAAGTTCAGTGTAAAAAGTCAGCTGTCTTTCGTTTCACTTTCACTCAATAATTTTCCTTAGGCATAGGGTTCTATTTTGACGATCCATGTGCAAAGTGCAAAGCACAGGGTGCAAAAGCAATAAGGGCGTGTCAGAATCCACTTTTGCTAATTTAAGGATGAAAAAAATCTGATTTGCGCCGTAGCGCATGGTCTAAAAGGGTTGAGTTAATTTTCTTAATGAGTTATAGGTGTGTTTTGAGAATAAATCAATCAGAGTCTCATCTCCCATTCCCTTTAAGAGCCAGTTGCGTCACGCCATACGCGCATTTGCTATTTACATGACGGACTTTGTAAGTGGAAAAACTGAACACTTCACTAGCAAAAAAACAGTTATACAGAGCATGTGCAGCGCGAGAATGAGAGATGAGGCCTACTCATAATTAACTTTCACTCTCGTGGAGAAGGAGTTCGCAGTGATGACATTTGCGATTTAGTAAGTGAAGAGCGGGAGGTTGGTAGTCTTTGGTGACAGTAGCGATCTTAAAAGTGTGTGGTTTGTGGGGGTTTGGGGTAGAAATAGTAACGTTAGTGAAGAGTGGGCGGGGAGGGTATGGGATGTAAGCGATCTCGTCACTGCCCCTAAAATGCCAGGGCCCTATGCACTCTGCCCACTTTTCCCCCCACTTACTACACCACTGGATGAGTTTACTCACTAAGTAAAGTCAACTTCACTTTTCAGGCAATGGGGTTGCTCACTTTTTAACTTTTTTTAAACTTTTTTTTTCAAGTTTAAATTACTTTTTACTTAGTAAGTAAGGAATGTATATTTATATATCACATCTATCATGTATGGCCAAAGCGCTTAACAATCATGATGGGGGTCTCTCTGCATCACCACAAGTGTGCGGCATCCATTTGGATTATGCAACGGCAGCCACAGGACAACGGCGCCATTGCGCTAACCAAACACCAGCTATTGGTGGAGTGGAGAGAGAGTGAGAGTCAATTCAGTGGATGGGGATGATTGGAAGGCCACGATCAGGGCCAATAGGGGGTTACACCTCCACTCTTTACGAGAAATGCCATGGGACTTTGGTTTAACATCTCATCCGAAAGACATTACAGTGTAATGAGACCTAAGCTGTATTAGGTGTAAATCTAAATTAAAGTGCTATTTGTAATGTAATGTAATGTGTATTTATATAGCGCATTTATTGTGTATGGCCATACACCCAAAGGGCTTCACAATCATGAGGGGGGTCTCTCCACACTACCACCAGTGTGCAGCATCCACTTGGATGATGCGACGGCAGCCACAGGACAACGGCGCCAGTGCGCTCACCACACACCAGCTATAGGTGGAGTGGAGAGACAGTGATCGAGCCAATTCGGTGGAAGGGGATGATTGGGAGGCCATGATCGTAAGGGCCGATAGAGGGACTTTGGCCAGGACACCGGGGTTACAAAAAATCCTTTAAAAAAAATTAAAAAAAATCTTTAAAAAAAATCCTTTAATCTTTAAAGAAAAATGGCTCCTATATTTTTTAAACATAGTGTACAGTTGAGAACATAAAACAGAACAAAATATAGCTTAGAAAAGCAGAAGAAAATCATATAATTTCAGTATATGAACTTCATGCTTGGACAACTTGCTTCTTAACACTTACTCCACTGCACTGTATGCTCTTACTGCTATATTTCGCCATCAACAACAGGATAGAAAAGAATCGCTTTTTTAACACAGAGCTTAGAAAAATCAAGTGGTGAAATAGATGGAGCTAAGCATGAATAATGTAGGACATTTGTAGATAAATAATTGATTTTGTTCTCAAGAAGGCTAAAATAATAGAATTCAAATCACATTAAAAGCCATCCATAATGCCTGTTTTAATAAAGCCTTCCTTTAATACGCTCAGCTCCTGTTTGTGATCATAATACATATAATAAAATGCAATAAGGCTACTGTGTTTTCATATGGGTGTAATTAAAAAACTGCATTAGACTTTTCAGATTACAGCGCAGTGATCCCCACACATACAGTACAGTACCTGCCGCTAAGTCAGCCCCACAGGCACAGCATTCAGACCAAACACCATACCTCATTAATCATAAAGAGCTTGAGCAACACACCATCTCAATCACCACTGTAAATCCTGCTGTTATCCTCATTTCCACCACACCTCATTTACCAGCCAATCAGGATTTAAAGATCATCTATTAAGCCACTTTTTACATGTAGTACTGTTCTTGAGTATACACAATGTGTCAGCCCAAAATACCCCAAAAATCATCTGTCATAACATGGTCAAATGGGGATTTTTTGTTAAAAAGGGTTGTTTGTGTGTGTATCACTTTAAAGGAGACCTATAATGCCCCTTTTTACAAGATGTAAAATAAGTCTCTGATGTCTCTAGAGAGTGTTTGTGAAATCTCTTTGAAACTGCCCCTTTTGGGCTTTGATCCTAATTGTGCAATTTTGGTGACTGTCACTTTAAATTCAAATTGTGCTCTTTTCAATGGAAGGCGGAGCTACAAATGCCTATGTGTCAGCATAGTGGCAGATTCAAAAACAAGACTAACTTTGTATGCTAATGAGAGAGAGAGATTGTCACTAATTGGCTGGGCTTTTCCCCCTTTGATGGCACCTATAAAGCGATACTGTCAGTCAGTGTATCTGCAGACTGTATTTATCAAGTGTGATTATAAAGAAATAAAATGAATCAATTTGTACCATTAGAAGCTGGATATATTCACAGACTGTTGCCACACAACTGTGTTTTTGCATAAAAAGGTGTCCTTTAAATGCAAACGAGCTGCATATTCCTGCCCTGTCTTCAGAAGTGGATGTAGTCTATAGGAGAATTACCAGTTTGTAAACATTTAGGATGCTCAAGAATAATGGTTTCAGAGAAAGTTATTAACGGCTAAGAATTAAATAGTTTATAAAAGATTAATTTGATTTAACATTTAAAATTCTGACTTTATTTTTGCAATTCGGAATTTATATCTTACAATAGTTATAAGAAAAAACAACTCTATTCTTTAGATATTTTTTTCTGTTAATCGTCTACAATTAGCTTTAAATGCCACCTTTGAAGACTGGTGGTGGATGAGGAGATTCTCCCAAACATGTGTAACCCTCTTTGAGCACCCAGAAAAGCACTATAGAAATGTAATCTATATTATTATTATTATTATTTTATTGTTGTTATTCTACGGTTTATCTGCAACTTCCTTCAACACACCTCCCTGGAAGTTTCTAGTATACCCAGAAAGGCCTTGGTTACTTGGGAACTAAAATATGCAGGACATCGGCCCTCCAGAACTGTGTTTGGACACCCCTGGTCTATACACATATGCTGCGCATACTTCCATACTATATAGTACGCTAAAATCAATATGCGAGCTGAGTAGTATGTCCGAATTCATAGAATTCGAAAATCATTATGCGAGAAGTACCCGGTTGACTTGCTACTTCCGGCGAGATTCTGGAGTGCGCATCCCATGCATGCTGCGCTATCCCATGATGCCCCGCGAGCGAATTCATGAATGAGAGTAAAGCGACGCAACTGACGCAGGTAGGTCACGTGACTATGACAAAATGGCGGATGTAGTACGTTTAATTCCATTCAGTAATTCATACTGTATAGACCGTCCTTTTCTAACGGCTGAGTAGTATGTTTAAATTCAAAAGCAGCACCTACTGAGTAGTAGGCGGTTTCGGACGCAGCTATTCACCTTATTCTCAGCTGACGAGCGGGCGCTGCCATTTGAATCTTTTTGTCTCGCGACTTCCGGTCACATTCACTTCCATTCATTTTTTGACGTTAACAACTGCTCGTTACGCTGCTTGATGTTGCAATTTAATATTTTCTTATTATATTATGCTACTTGGTCTGTGTAGTCATGCAAACATTTGTTTGTTGAGCAAGTAGTTTGGCCATTTTCTGCCGTTTATTATTCCTAGGAATTTCTCCCATAGGCGACTGAATCGGAAGTTCTAAGACAATCGCAAAAACAGGCGCACTTCCGCATTTTAGAATAAGGTTAATAGTCTCTGCATACCTGTAATGTAAAATAATTGTCATTACAGCCTTTACCAGTTTTTGTATTTGTGTTCATGAATTTATTGACACTTTTAAATTCATTAAGGGAACTTGGTCTTTGTACCGTGACATTTTAATGTTGAAAATGTAACTCTCCAAATTACCCTTAAAGACATTTGCTGCATCCTAATTTGCATCCATAAGTCACACGAAAAAAAAGTGTGTTCTAAATCAAGTATGTTTAAATGAGCATACCAAAGTTACCTGGGTTGTCTGTTATTTACAGTTAAAATCTGAAGTACAGATTTGTGCACACAACTACAAAAAGCAAGCAAAAACTACAAAAACAGTGAATGTGCGAGACTGATGGTTAACGCCACAGTCACGCGGTGACAAAGTTTAAGCAAGCAAAATTCTGTTGGATGATACTGTGAAAAGGGGTGCCATTAATCAAGATAATGCGACACTGATAAAACAAGTGATTGTCTGATGCATTTCCATGTCTAGAAACTAAAGACAATGGGGAAAAACATGTGGTGACCATGGCTTTAGTGTAGAGGCATCAATTGTTTTCGATATAGCTGCTCAAGTTCAGAGCAGATACATTACAAACACAACTCAATGCAGCTACAATATTGCAGAACTGTCAGTCATTGGTCGTGAGCAGGGCCGGAGTGGGACTCTTTTTCAGCCCTGGAGTTTCAAGCCTTAGACCGGCCCACCTCAATTCACGACTGTCTATATTAAAATAACGTAATTTCCAATTCAGTTTGTAATGACACTATCACGACTTTTTCAAGAAAACAGCTGATTTAGAACTTCAAATGTTTAACAACCCTAACAGTATTATATGTCTTAACAATCAAAATGAAAAAAAAAAAAAAAATATATATATATAAATAAATAAATAAATAAATAAATATATATATATATATATATATATATATATATATATATATATATATATATATTAACTATTACTCAGGTGAGGTTCAAACACAGGTCAGCAGCGTCGTAATGCAACGTGCTGACCACTGGACCACATATGACGCTGTTATGCAATAGTCTTTTAACCACTGATCAAGTTATGTCAGATTTAATAATGTAGTGAATTATTTGATTTTTATTGAGCAGATGTAATATTCATTAATATTAATTATTCCAATTCTTATATTCACTAAGGTGCCGCTGTTTGGGGTCGAATGATAGTTACATCATAATTAACCTGCAGGCTGCATTTTGCTCACAGGGCTGCGAGAAAATAAATAAAAAGAGCAGAGCTGAGGCAAAATAATGAATAAAAAGAGTGAGGCTATGGCCAAATAAATAAGTAAACGAAAAAAGTGTGACTGCTGAGAGTGCAAGCAGCTAGAGACACCAGCCCTTGAGTAAAAAAACCGGACTGGCCCACCAGGAATTCTCCCGGTCCTCCCGATTAGCCAATCCGGGCCTGGTCAAGAGCCTAAAAATGTGACATCATAGTTACGTTTTACATTTATTCATTTAGCAGAAACTTTTATCCAAAACAACTAATAAGTGAGGACATTGCTCAGACAATTAAAACAGCATGCCTAGACTGTTTTAGTTTAATAGGGATTTAAAAACCAAACCTCAAATAAAAGTGGATTTTGCACAATAGGTGCCAATAAACTTGCTTCTAAAGCCTAAACACTACAGTATATATACAGTATGCATTTGCATCTCATCTGCTGTTTTCTCAGGTCTCGGTCTCAGAGAAAGCCTTCTGGAATTCCAGACGATTTCCCTCTCGCTAGAACTGGGACATGCAACATTTCCCTCATCAAACATTCATCCCAAACCCCAGCCTAATGCATACAGACAATCCCAGCTCTCGTCTCTCATCCGCAAGATTGTTGTGGTCACATTGATGCCACTTCTGCTGAAGATAATGCTGATGGTGAAAGGAAACAGAAGAGGGAAAGTTCATTTTCTGAGAATTAGATATTTTTTATGAGAGTCAGGGAGGTCCTGTTTTGTTTTGCAACTTACTTGTAGTGTAGCGTTATTTTGTGTTCTGTTGACGGATGAAAGTCAAAAGATGTTTTCATTTTCGGGAGAACTATCTCTTTAAATTATGTACACTTTAAAAATACTGGGTTTCATACTATTCTCTTTCATGTTGTCCAAACACAAACTCATTAAGTTAACTTAATTGTTTTTACAAAATTGTAGTGGATTGAACATAAAATAATTAAGTTGTACCCCCCCCCCCCAAAAATAAAAAATAAAAATTAAGAATTGTGTTGATTCAGCTCATTTTAAATACGCAACATAGGTTCATTCTGAAAAGTAGCCCTATATAGATTTCTAGAGAGAAATTATGTAGCCAGAGTAAGCCACTGTTATCAGTTTGTCCTGTGGCTTTCCATGTACGTCGCCAGACTTGAGACACAAAGTGGAGTTGACTGCAATGATGGGGTTCGAGTCTGGTTAAGAACGATTCCAGAAAGCAGGTAAAACAAAATAAACAAGTAAGTCAAAGGTGAGAGTGTGGCAAGATCTGAAAATGTGGTAAAAATCAGACTGCTACGATGTTTTTTTTTTTCCTGGATTGCTTTTGAAAACACTGTCGGTTGGGTTTGGGTAAGTAGGTGGGTGCTGGTCAATCAGTGCTTTTTGAAACACTATTGGTTGGGTTTAGGGAAGGAGAATGGTGGGTCAGTCGATTGGTCAGTCAGTCAGTCAGTCAGTCAGTAGACAGTGGCCTCTGGTGGAAACACGAAGAACAGCAGGCACGAATGGTACTCGCAAGAGAAATTAAAGATCTGAAAGAATGTACACAGCAATCTCCAGAAACTGAAAGCTGAAATAAAATGTAAATATTTTAAACATAAAATAAAATGAAATACACATATTAGAAGTAGATAAAAAAATGTTAGCTGCTCTTTATAAAAAGGGTGTTAAGAAAAGTTTACAATTAATAAAATAATGCATAAATATGTATCAAATGAAATAAAATAAATGTGAAAAAGCCTTAAGGAAATAAAACATATTGCACTTCACTGAAATAAAATATAACAATAAGTAGATGAAGAATAATGTTGGATGTTAGATGATGAAAAATGTTGCACTGACACGTAATTAAAATAAGCCTAGATAATAATAAAACTTAGCATAAGATAATTGATTTGAAAAATAGATATTTACCTAAACTTAAATTAAGCTAAAATAATATACACATACACACAATTTTATTTTATTGAATTATTTTTCATAAAAAATAAATTAAGCAATTTCTCAATTTGATTACTTTAACTAAAATATATATATATAAGTTTTGATTAATACAATAAAATTATTTAAAAAAATGAATTAATATCATATGCATATAAATAAAACTTTAGGAAAGACAGGCAATTGTTTCATATAAAAGTCAATTGTGAAACGCGTTACAACTTTGGTCACATACTGCAAACTCTATTTAAGTAAAACTTATAGTACACAACACTTTTATTCCCATTTACTCTGAGAGGTTTGTTTATATAATTTTTAACTTGGTTTATGCAACATTCATGCAATTTCTTTCCAGATGATGAGCATATTTTCTAATTTAAGGAGTGATAAAAAAATCTCTGCATAGCAAAACAGCAGATCAAACTGCTTGTAAGACAAATATATACACTATCTTATATATTACAGTATGTTAATGTGCTTAATCAACTGTAAACTATGTTGATATCTGTTTTTCTACTATATTCACCTGTCGTGCCTTGCCTAAAATAACACTGACACATACAAACACAGAGATATGCTTCAGCACAAAGCCTCAAAATGCCAAATGAAAGCCTGGAGTACGCTGTCATCACGCATCTGAAAATTAGCAAGTCACCCTCACATCGTATTAGCAAAATTCAACATCGTGTACTCCTCGACTTCTTCATATAATAGAGCTGAAGGCGTCAGTGTATAAATGGTTGAAAACACAGATATGAGATTTCTTGAGATCTCCAGGGTCTAATGTGCTGGAAAAACACAATGATTTGGTTTCTGGCAATATGGTCAAAGACTCGCTCCTCCAGGACTTCTATAGCACAAATGTTTTACAATAGAGCTCAGAATTTTTCATGCAACTCCCTGTTGGAAAAAACTGGTCAAACCAGTTTAAGGTCAAGCTGGTATTTGGAATATGGCATTTGATTTGTTGCTAGTAGCTGTTTATAGCATAAATCAAACAAGTCGACCAAGACCTTAATCGTTAGTAGATAAAAAAAAAAAAACTGTTTTGTACCAGCTACTGATCATAAAAACAAGCTTGTAGATTGTTCAGTGTATCATCAACAACATATGAAATACAGTATAGACTATCATTTAAAGGACTATATGGGGAATGCATTGTTTTTATTTAACAATGATGCATTTAAATTTACAGTAAACACTTAAACTTTAAAATATATATTTAATATATATATATATATATATATATATATATATATATATATATATATATATATATATATATATATATATATATATATAGCTTTTATATTTAAGTGTTACTTCAAAAAAAGAGCCAGTGTTACAAATAGGCATTAATCGGCATTAACGTGCTGCATTAACGCGAGAATCTTAACGCGCAATAAAAAATATCTCCGTTAATCTATTCTCAAAGTTGGGTTAGGAGCTGGGTCTATTCTACGCAAGACTTTCACCTTGATATTTTAGCGCAGATGTATACCTGACCGGTGAGCCGTCTGACAAAAAAGTGCCCTTCTGAATCCAGGGCTGAAGCAAGCTGAACTAGTGCTCTAGGCGAACGGCAACCACGCCGCCCTCAATCCGAAAGTGAAAAAGAAAGTGATGAGTTTGCGGATGAAAGTGAGGACCAGGGGGTACGCAGAAGCCGCCCTCACTATTCTGCAGCCTAGATCGTCTCTATAGACGCAACGACCCTGTCTGAATCAAATCAGTAGGATGCCCTTCTGGATCTTTCACTTACTTCGAAGACATTACTGACTACGTTTACATGTACATCAGTAATCTAGTTATTTGCCTTAATAGACAATAATATAATTAGGGTGTTTACTTGAAGCACTTTAATATAGGAGTTTCCTGTAATTTTGAATGATATTAACTGCAGTTCAGCAGTTTCACATTTACTCATGAACATTTCATTCATGCCCCCGTGACAAACTGGGGTATTAGACATAAACAAGGAGTAAGGACTGGTGAGAGTGTTATGGAACGAAATAACGCACACCAAATGAAAAGAAAAAACTTTGCAATGCATTTCACGATGTGTGTGTGTGAGTGTGTGTGTGTGTGTGTGTGTGTGCGGTCCTTTACTGACAGCTGCGTGTGTGGATCTTGTCAGAAAATACGGCCAAAAGTCCTACATGTTGGTAATAGTTTGATTGCTGATTACTTCAATAATGCCACTAATATCTGCATACTCCACATGTCTTAATTCCATTTCTGTTTAGTTCAGTCATGACTTTAGTCGGATTAAGGTAATCAAAAATCGCTGTTTGGAGCTTATGTAGGCCTACAGTTCAAAATTCATGTTTAACTGAGTAAACAGTTAGTAATCACAAGTGCATCTCATTGAACATTATTTATTTTCATTATCATAATAGGACAGTTTCTCAAGCAGTTTGTGAAGCATTTTGGAAACAGGAGAAACCCGTTCTCAAAGACTTATATTTAGTAATTATTAGGATAGCACACATATTCTGAATGCCTTCGGCGGAATTCAAATAAGCCATTTAGATTTATCTAGATTAGTTCCAAGATTCATCTAGATTTAAAAAAAATTATCTATGGCCACCTATAGTTACTAAACAAAATGAACGAACGCCAAACTTTGAATATAATATACAGTTTAGTAAAAAAAAGAGAACCAAGTTTGAAAATTTTAGCAAAGAAGACGATTAAATCCTATAGTTTTAGTAAAGTGACAGTAAAAACATTTAGAAAGTTACAAAGGATTTGTAATTCAAATAAATGCTGTTGTTTTGGTTATTCTGTTTATCAATGAATTATGAAAGAATGTAAAAAATGCAGTAATATGCAGTTACTTAAAATAAATTTAAACAAATAACAAAACAATTCTGCTTTATAGGCGGATGTGTGTTAAGTAAACACGTTACCTTTTAACGATTAAAGTTCAAAAAATGACTTTTTTGTTTGTTTGTTTTTCCCAATAACCCAATTTTAAGTTGTTTGTAAACGCCTTTATCAGTGTTTTATCAGTTTATTTATGTGCGCATGTCAAAATGTGCATGGATGGTATTGTATAGGTCACACAAGGGGGAAAAAGTAGAAAACATTACAGCTATCAAGACCTTCTGTTCAGAGGAAGGGATTACTTTAATGTTCTATCTTATGATAGAAATACAGGGCACTTCTACCCAGCAGGCACAAGACGTAATCATGACGTAAGATTGACATTGTACCCCAAAGTCTTTGGGATGTTGCATTGTGTTTGGAATTGAAAATTGGGTTGACTTCAGAACTCAACATCGGACTGTCGTCAGTGTCCAACCCACAGCCTAAAATCAACCAAATATCAACGTCCGATGATGTTACAGCTTGGCGTAATGTGGACGTTCCCACTATGACATCTATCAGACGTTGGATTTTGGTTACAATACCTGATGAATAAATGTCACAATAAAAGACAAAAACCTATTACACCTTTATTAAACACAACTTATGCAGTTGATACAGAACCATCAAAACAAAAAAGGTTATGTATTCGCAGGTATTGTAAACAAGTGATTACATTTTTGACACACTGAAGCTGATGTTTGGGCTGTGGCATCACTTCCTTTAATAAAGCAAGCCTTAGAATTTCATGTAAATGCAATTTTCTGCATAGCCGGTTTATTTATTTGCATATAAACCCATAAAAGCTAGATTCTGAAGTAATCTCCACTTATTTTGTGCATGTAAACACTCTCATTGAAGACTGGAGTAAGAATTCTGAAAACTCAGCTTGGCATCACATGCAGAAATGAATTAAAATTTTAAATCTACTCCAATAGAAAATATATTTACCAATGTTACCTGTGTGTTTACTGTATGTTTGATCAAGCAAATGAGTCTTGGTGACTACTGATTTCTTTTAAAAATGTACTGATCTCAAACTTTTGAACTCTACTAGTGTATATGAATCCAGCTAAATGGAAACAGATCTGGCATACACCATTATTTATTGACAAGTCTAGGAAAGTCGATTCTGAGAAAACTAGTACTTGTGCGTGTGCGGACAGTGTGTAATCCCTCCATGTGGCTTGATGGGGTTTATGCGAGTTCATGCGGCGAGCTTGTTTTTATAGTTTCATGAGGTGCATCTGAATGCAAACATAAACAAAACGCACGTACTGTACTGTATACACACACTGCATTTGCTCATTATCCTGATTACTCCAACAAACCATTATACGCAACTGTTTCTATGGTTGCTTAGTAACGGTTTGGGGGCTTTTGATGTGAAGTGAAGAAAAAGACAGCTGAAAAAAGCGAGGGCTCAGTGGGTTTCACTCACTTCAAGTCAACATATTTAAAAGGTCATTTCGTGCCTGGGTAGGACAACAATCTGAAGGCAAAAACAAGAGGATATACAAGGAAAAGCAAGACATAATCATGAATATTAAATGGATTGACACCAATGAATAAAGAAATAAACTATGCGATAGACTGATTAATGAAATGATAGGAAAACAAACAATGGATGGATGAATGGACAAAACGAACAATAGATGGATGGATGGATGGGTATGGATGGATATTAGGATGGATGGATGGATGAAAAGATGGATGATGGAAGTGAGGATAGATAGATAGATAGATAGATAGATAGATAGATAGATAGATAGATAGATAGATAGATAAATAGATATATAGATGGATGGATGGATGGATGGATGGATGGATGGATGGATGGATGGATGGATGGATGGACGTATGGATGGATATCAGGATGGATGGATGGATGAAAAGATGGATGAATAGATGGATGATGGAAGTGAGGATAGATAGATAGATGGATGGATGGATGGATGGATGGATGGATGGATGGATGGATGGATGGACGTATGGATGGATATCAGGATGGATGGATGGATGAAAAGATGGATGAATAGATGGATGATGGAAGTGAGGATAGATAGATAGATAGATAGATAGATAGATAGATAGATAGATAGATAGATAGATAGATAGATAGATAGATAGATAGATAGATAGATAGATAGATAGATAGATGGATGGATGGATGGATGGATGGATGGATGGATGGATGGATGGATGGATGGATGGATGGATGGATGGATGGATGAATAGATGAAGTCAGGATAGATAGATAGATAGACAGACAGACAGACAGACAGACAGACAGACAGGCAGACGGACGGACGGACGGACAGATGGGTGAATAGATGGATGGGTGAATAGATGGATGGATGGATGTCAGGATAGATAGATAGATAGATAGATAGATAGATAGATAGATAGATAGATAGATAGATAGATAGATAGATAGATAGATAGATGGATGGATGGATGGATGGATGGATGGATGGATGGATGGATGGATGGATGGATGGATGGATGGATGGATGGATGGATGGATGGATGAATAGATGGATGAATAGATGGATGAATAGATGGATGATGGAAGTGAGGATAGATAGATAGACAGACAGACAGACAGACAGACATACATACAGACAGACAGACAGACAGACAGACAGACAGACAGATAGATAGATAGATAGATAGATAGATAGATAGATAGATAGATAGATAGATAGATAGATAGATAGATAGATAGATGGATGGATGGATGGATGGATGGATGGATGGATGGATGGATGGATGGATGGATGGATGGATGGATGGATGGATGGATGGATGGATGGATGGATGGATAAATAGATGGATGGATGTAAGTCAGGATAGATAGATAGATAGATAGACAGACAGACAGACAGACAGACAGACAGACAGACAGACAGACAGACGGACAGATGGGTGAATCGATGGATGGATGGAAGTCAGGATAGATAGATAGATAGATAGATAGATAGATAGATAGATAGATAGATAGATAGATAGATAGATAGATAGATAGATAGATAGATAGATAGATAGATAGATAGAACAAATAAACTATAGATAGAAAAATTGATAGATGGATAGACAGACAAATAAAATGATAGAATGAACAAATTATAAAATAAACAAATGAACAATCAATGGACGGATGGATAGACAGGTAGAACGGCAGAATGAACAAACAGTACAAATCACTGATGGATGGATGGAGGAATAAATCTTTATAAGATCAACTTATAGATTACTGACAACACTTACACTGTTTATCTGCACTGTTAGACATTTCTGTAAATTACACAGTTATTTACTGTATTTCACCCAGTGTAATACTGCAAATTCCTTTTACGGTAAATAACTGTATTTACCGTTGCATTATGGGAATTTAGTGTGACGTCGAACAACATATACAACGATGTACTGTATTTGTAAAAATTCGTGTATTATACTGTATTTTCCACAACTGCTTCAACGCCACCTTGCGGCGATTCGACTACTCTGCACCACATTTTGCCTGAGGACCCTGGAGCAATTCTGGAGGACAATTTATTAGTGTGCCTGAAGAACATACTGGATTTAACAAACTTTACTCTGGTAAGCTGAGGCAGTGTTTCATTTTACAGAATGTTTTGTGGACGAGAATAGAACAAAGTAAAGTATAAAGTTGGCTATTATTATTTTCTCTGGCTTGGCGTTATTTCGCCCATTTGAGAAATATATCATCTATTAAGATGTTACCTTTATTTAATTTATTACATTATACACTACTATTACTTTAAATAAGACTGTTTATGACTATTAGCCATTGTTCTCGTCATATCTTTTTATTTATTTACATAGGAACCGGTGTTGCAGCGGGTTTTGGTTTAGGAGGGAACCAGAGGTATGCAGACAGTTTTGGAGGACACTTAGAACGAGACAACGGTCCGGCAGAGAGTGTTTTCCCCCAGAAGAATATGAATGAAAGACCAACAAATAATCCAGGTAAAAGCGCGTCTGTCTGTGCTGACAACACTCGACATTGATTTGAGCACCTCTATTAGCATTTGTTTGCTCAGCAACATTGGCTGAAGCGATCTTAAAATGGTAATGTTAACTGTTAGCTAAACTGAGCTAAGTTTATACTGAATTGGACTCAAACTCATTTTAACGTGCAACGTTTAACTTATATTGATTAATACTATATATATTAGACGTTGTGAACTTATTTTTCTCTGGTTTAGAGTAACTTATAACGTTAGCTTGAGAAATTAACATCGCGACGTAACCTATAAGAACGTTAACGTAAATCTATACAATATGCATAGAGGTAAAGTTGGTTTTATATTCGCACATTCGTTCATTTAGAAGACTCTATACTGTTTACCATGTTACTTTGAATATTCGATCAGAATTAGCATGCCAGTATGACTTGAAATCAACATTAACACTGTTTATTTGACCGTGAGCATGTTGTACTTTGATAGTCATTAGCTGCTAAAATGATTTCGCTATTTAGAGTTTGCAAATAATACTTTTATGAAATTAAATTATTAAGGGGGAAGTCTGAATCTGCTAATATAAAACCAATTTTACCTCTATGCATTATGCTAATAACCACATTTTTGCTATTTATTGTTTGCTAATTATTTTTTATCACAACTCTTGACATTTGGTTTAACATAATTGTTACCATTATATATTTTTTCTGTTTAGATATGGCACTGGCACAGCAGCAGGTTTTGTCTGAAGAAACAAACAGCATTTCGGAGGAACATCTTGATCAGCACAGCCTTATGCTTAAAAAATAAGCAAGACCAGTAAGCAACCAAGGTAAACAAATAAAAAAAAAAGTTGTGTGGAGGTTGTGGATTGTAGCATGGTATTCTTATCTGTATTTTTGGCTTTTTTGTGGTCTCAATATAGAATACTGGGAGCCTGCCTGTGCAAACTGGACCTCATACAACAGTAAGTACTGTACATCTATTTGTTTCTCAATATAGTAACGTTACTTTTAATACCAAATGTGTCACATGTTTAGTTGCTAGCTAAATAAAAAAAATCTTTTTCCCTTTTTTATTAAACTATTTAGTAGGGTTTTTTTCATCTTTGTTTATAATATTTTTGATCAGATTGAGGTCTGTCATGGGTCAGACATTTCAAAATACAATAATTAGTATTGGGATACATGCATTTGTCTATGTATTAAATGTCTTTTTCCCCATTTCATGTTGCCTAAATATTTTGTAATAAATAAAATAATACAAATTTTTGTATAAATAATTCCAGAGGATGAAACAAAATGCACAGCAACAACCAGAGTGAGCCAGAAGATAGCAGGAGAAGTAGTGAAGAGAATGACAACCATGAACAACAGTGAGTTATCCTTCTTTCACCAGCTAACTGAGAACTTGGATTAGGTGAGACACTCTCAATAGTTGTATCAGTATTCAGTCAGTTTTAGTTTATTAGGAATACATAAAACAAATAGTCTAATCTGTCCTGCAGTGAATCAACCCATCACAAATGCTACAATGTTTTTGTAAAACCTTGTTAGGAAAAAAATAAACAGGACATTCTGGTTAGTTATCTTTTAAACATGGTAGTGAGCAGGTTATGAGCAGGAGCCAGTTGCTCAGTACCAGCTGAAAACTAGCCCAACCTAGCTGCCATGCTTCAAAATAATTAACCAGTATATGATTTATTTTTTTTAAACAAGCTTCTTCTATGCTTATGTTAGTCTGTTTCTCCTTATCCAGAGTTCTTCATAATCCGGGACTGGGCCAAATCCTGACCAGATGCTGTGGTGGTCATGGAGGAGTGAATCCTAAAAGACACACGTGTTCAATGAGTTTCCGCATTGATCCAATGGGCCAGCCTGACCACCCGCTGGTGAACTTTCAAGCCTCCGGTGCCTAGACTGCGGCCTTGCACAAGTTTGGCTAGAGGAGAACTGGTCGTGCCCAACTGAGCCTGGTATCTCTCAAGGGATTTTATTCTACACTTTTGTCAGTTGGTGAAGTTTGTTCCATGCCACTGTCGCCACTGGATCGCTTGGCTACGATTGGTGGATCGGTGGATTTGCTCTTCAGTGTTTGGACTTTCAGCAGTGACATTTACTGCTTCAATTCTGAAAACTGGACTGAAGCAGCTTCAATTTACAAGAACTTCTATGTTAAGCTGCTTTGACATCATTGATCTACATTGTAAAAGTGCAATAGAAATAAAGATGAATTGCATTTGAACATGTGAATTCAGACCTTGTTGAGCATTTGACACCAGAACTAGTAATATTTTAAAGTTGGGTTGTTTCTGAGTCGGCTAATAGTTACAAATATTTATTTTTCCAACAATATGCAATTCAGAAGTTTAAATTTTTATTGTACATGTATGTTCTAGTGCTTTGTGTGATTGATTTATTTTTAATGTGTTGATTTTATTGCTTAATGTAATTTTCACACATTTTCCTTAAATGCTTTAAGCATTATTAATGTTTTAAAGAATGGAATATTTTGTAATTGTGTCTGGTTTAATGTCAGTAGTACTTAGTACAATTGGAGTTTTTTTTTTCTCAACAATATGCAGGTCAGACACTTAAATTAGTTTTGTACATGTATGTTAATGTGCTTTGTCATTTTCAATGTTTTTTTTCTTAAAATAAAATATTTTGAATGATTGAAATGTAATGTTTTTACACATTTTTAAGCTTGGGTTAAGCATCTCCAATGTTTTAAATAAAGAGTGTTTATTTTGTTAATATTTTGTAATTGTGTCTTTTTTAGGTCTATAGTATTAAAATAATATTAATAAAATTATATTATAAAATATTTAGGACAAAATTAAAAGGTTTACAGTAGCTAACTGTTAACTTAGGTTTTTACAGTAGTTAACCATTTTCAGACACTACGGTAACATGCTGTAAACGGATTTACAGTTGTATACTGTAAATCTAAAATACAGTAACTTACTGGCAACAGTGTTGCCAGTAAGTTACTGTAAAAACCCTTTGAAATGTCTAACAGTGTGTTTAGTTATGAATTATCTGGTTAGATGTTATGAATGTGCTAACTGTACCCATTATCAATCACATCAGTGATATTTTAATTTTTACAGTATGATCAGCCGACCATTGATATGATTTGTGGTTACCAAAGCGATGTAATGCAATTTCCAGGGCATTACCTGTGGTATAATGCATCATACAGAGTACATGTTCACATTAGTGAGTACAAGCGGGATCTCAGCCCAGCGTGATTCCTAGCAGAATTACAGCCTTTCCTGGGGATGTAAATATCAGTTTAAGTGTTAAATCAATATAAGTGTGTGGAATAAGTTGCTATTTAAAAGGCAGGCGAACAGAAAGGCCGCTAGATGAAGAACGGACAGACACAAAGGAGAGAAAGAGACACACACACAGAGAGAGAAAGAGAGACAGAGGAAAAGATAGATAAAGCGACGGAGATCAAGAGCCAGACAAAACAGAGACTGGAAAAAAGACACCAATTACGGTAGCTTCCGATTCTCGTGTTACCATGGGAACCTCCCACTGGAACTTCGTGGGAAAGAGCAGTTTGGCTCCCATAGGACACGCGGACACACACATACACGTGCTTATGAATTGTGATAAAGAACCTCTGAACTAGCTGCCATGCTAAAAGCCACTGTAGGTTAACAGGGTAAAAAAAACAACTAATAGTTATTACACAGCACATTGATCACATTAAGAATTAAAAATATTCATTCATTTTTTTTTTCAACTTAGTCCCTTTATTAATCAGGGGTCGCCACAGCGGAATGAACCGCCAACTTATCCAGCATATGTTTTACGCAGCGGATGCCCTTCCAGCTGCAACCCATCACTGGGAAACAGTGGGAAAAGTTTTGTTTATTTTGTTGAAATTAGAGCAAAACGTTTTGACAGAGATATATTTCAGTATGTACACCAAAAATGTACACAAAACCAGGCAAATTAAATATGAAAATATGCCCATGTAAAAAACTTTTAGGATATTGAACAAAACAAAGTTAATGTTTGGACATTTATGAAAAAAGAACAAATTGAAGATCGTTGAAATCTGCAGACACAACTTGACAACCTGTACTAAACGAAACACTCAAAAGTTGACTTTAAATTATTTATTTCAAGTACACTGCAAAAAAATAATAAGAAAAAGTTACAACAATAGTTTTTGAGTTACTTTAACTTATTTTAATATGTTTATTGTGTTTCAACGAATTGTTTTAAGATTAACTTAATATTTTTAGTCAGTTTGACTGCTGAAAGTTGAGATGACAAGAAAAGATTTTTTAACCCATGGTTCAATTATTTAAACGTACCCCTATATATGTTTCTGGAGATCGCGAAATACATTCCAGGAGGTGTTTTTTTTTTTTTTTTGCAGTTTTTGTTTTCCCAAATCCACCAGAGGCCACTGTGTATGCTTTTTGAGATCTCAAATTTCTCTCTCGAGTGCCATTCGCGCCTGCTGTTCTCGCGTAAATCCACTAAAGGCTGATGTTTTTGCTTTTTGAGATCTCAAATTTCTCTCTCGAGTGCCATTCGCGTCTGCTGTTCTCGCATAAATCCACTAAAGGCCGATGTTTTTGCTTTTTGAGATCTCAAATTTTTCTCTCGAGAGCCATTCGCGCCTGCTGTTCTCGCGTAAATCCAACAGAGGCCGCTGTCAATTGACTGACTGACTGGCCGATACTGGGGATACGACTTGGGATCCTTTGATTGGAGGATCGTGATTAGGTAATGTGGGCCAGCTGGGTCAATCATGAGCATGTGCTCCTCTCGAAATTTGTTTAATATTAAACTTCACATCGTTATTGTTCAATATAGAAATAATTGTGGAGATTGCATTTTTGCCATCCCCTAGACCTACTGTATTTGAGTGTGTTGTGTTGGACTGTATGAAAATCCAGAAAGTTCCAAAATCTTAGAACTGGCAGATGCATGAAAAACAGAAAAGACTTTCACAAAGAAAAAGATCACACACACACACACACACACACACACACACAAAAAATCATGCATCTAAATGAAATGCTGATGGGAACGACAATAGTGAGCGGGATTAATTACTTGACTCGAATAATTAGAGCAACTAAGCAGAAGTGTTGTTATGCATCTATTGTATGATTCTTTCAAACAAATAACGCAGAGGTGTTTGTGTCACGACAAAAACATTTTCACAGCTCAAAGGAAAAGAAATTCATTGAGCGCTCGTGAACAATAAAGTATCTGCGAACCTTTTGAAGTATGTTTGCATTAGCTTTGAATTCAGCATGCATTAAAATGACTCGTTTGTTTCTTTATTTCAGTTTGAGGCTGTGGAATTGCATGTGATGTCCTCTGTTGCCTCATACTGTAGCTACAGACCGTGAAAGAACAAGCGTGGACCACCCTCATTATTTATGAATTACAGCAATAGTGCCTTCCCCTTTTACAGGGCTCCAGTGGATTATGCTGAACTGAATCGACCTTAGTTGGGAAAAGTTTAGCTTTATCATGATTTGAACATTTGAGATGCCTTTTATTGCATGAAGTGTAGATTTCCAGAATCAATTCTTCTTCATTCTTGTAACTGCAAAGGTCAGTAAACTATAATAGAATGCATTAGTGTTTGCTCACTTTTTTAAAGGCATTGTGTAATTTTTTTAAATCATTTTTTCCCATAAGGAAGCCTTCATCCATGCATTATTAGGGTATATGCAGGAATCCTAAAGGTAATTTCAACATCTTTTTAAGACTTTTTAAAGACCTTCTCAAAATAATTTAAGACCTAATCGCCACTTCAAGTTCTGATCAGTATCAAACCTTTAACATAATAAACAGTTGTCGTGGTTAATTTCAACAACAGGCTTCAACCATTGTTTAAACTCGTCTTTCTCCAACCAGAAGTACACAAACTTACATTTTTCCATTTTGCCTTCTGCTTCACTCTATAGTTTTGCTACATGTGGAGAGCGTCACATCAACTTTCCGTGTTTGTCGCAAATTACATGGCATCACCTGGACGGAGAAGCTTGGCCAGTCCAGCTTGGGATCTCAAATTTCTCTAGCTAGTGCCATTCGAGCCTGCTCTAGAGATCTGCACGGGATTAAATTTTGAATCCCACTCCCGCCCGCACCTGCCAGGTTTTAGCCCGAACCCGACCGCTCCCGCTTATATGAAGCACTTGTTGTCCCGCTGCCCGACCCGCCCCGTTTTCTACCCGCCGCGCCCGCTAAAGAGCTGGGGGGAGAACAAAACCGAAAATCACCCAGCTATACAGTCCAGACAGGCTATAACAAGCTGTCTGTATAAACACACACACACATAAGCACCAAGCACACACACAGGCAAAGCTCTCTGTCTCTCTTTTGCGCGCACTCTAAAACACACACACACACACACACACATACACACACACACACACACACACACATACACACACATAAGCACCAAGCACACACACAGGCAAAGCTCTCTCTCTCATTCACGCGCACACACACACACACACACACACACAGCACCAAACAAGCTAAACACAGCATTGCGCTATTTCATTTACACACATACATACGCGTGCTCACTCGGGAGTCGGGAGTGATATTGCTAGACAGCCCGCTCCCGTCCCAAATTAAACCCGTTACCAACCGCTCCAGCGATTTATTCGGAAATTTATACCCGCGCCGCAGAAATCTGGCAGACCTCTAGCCTGCTCTTCTCGTGTAAGTCCACCAAAAGCTGCTGTCGACTGACTGACCAACCAACCAATCCCCTACCCACCTCTTTCCCTAAACCCAACCAATGATGTTTTCAAAAGCACCGATTGACCAGCGCCCACCCACTTCCCTTAACCAAACCTAGTGTTTTCAAAAGCAATCCAGAAAAACAAAAGCCATATTTTAACCACGTTTTCAGATTTTACCACATTCTCACCCTGTTATTTACATGTTTGTTTTACTTTTTGACTTCTGTTTTTGTTTTACCTGCTTTCTAAAAGCGTTCGTTACCAGACTCAAACCCGGATGTCACAGTCAACTCCTCTCTGCTTCTCAAATCCTCTGACGTACGTGATGAGCCACTGGAAAAAAACGTAAAAGCAGGAATGCCGTTCACACGAAGGTAAGAGGTTAGCTCGTAAGCGCTATAAGGAACAGTGTCATACTGCCCCATAGCGTTCGTTTTACAGACAAAATGCAGCCATAAGTACCTCTGGCTACATAGTTTGCGATCTCCAGAAATCTATATAGGGCTACGTTTTCAGAAGAAGCCTATGTTGAAATTAATCATTACAACTATAATGTAAAAAAATTTATTTGATTTAAAAAAAAAAAAGGATTACATTTCCTATTAGTAATCACCAATACAATTAAACAACATCAACGTCTCATGAGTATAATTTCCAAATATTTTAAAATCACACAAAATCTGCAGAAACTCACATCTGGTCCGAGCCCCTCCCCCAGAGAATCCTCAGTCTATAGTGATCGACGATTGGCTCCTGTACTAGTAGGCGGGGCTTCACTCGCCATATTGACCGTTACACTTTTCCCTATTCAAAACTGTACAAGTGACACGTCTTTAGTATTCTATAGTGTTAGCTACAGTCAGCTTGATGGAGATGCAGCTAACACTCTGTTTTCTTTTTTTGCAAACTTTGAAATGACTTGCTTCATGTTAGGATGAAAACCCAACTGAAATGTTTGTATCATCCTGACTCTCATAGTTGGTTGTTTGGCTCATTGCTTTTAATACCTTCATAAAGACTATAAAATCCCTATGGGAACAGGAATGAGGAAAAATACTTAACTAGTGCTGCTGAAAAAGCGAGTGCACTCTACTGTCAACCTCACATTTGCATATTGAATTGCAATCGGTTTATTGCTCTATTTGCATACTAAAATGTGATTGGTCTTGTCTTCATGCAGTACTTAACAATATATAGCCACAACATACTGTGCAAAAAACAGAATTGCATTGTCTCTTGAATCTCTTCCACAGTCCAATGCAATCTTAAAGCCAATAAACTGCATTTATATAATAGCCAGCACTATATTAATATTGCTAAAAACGTTCAACCCCCAAACGAAGTGATAAACTTAAAATATGTGCAGCAGAAATCAAAATGGAACTGACGTATTTAATTTTGTCCATGTCTCCTGGCTTCATAGCTCATTTTAGGCAGCACTATGGTGATGCACGATAAACGATCGATGCCAGTGATGTTTTAATATGAGACAGAGTAATCACATTGCAGGAAAACAGGAGTCATCTGTGTCCCAATGTTTAGATATATTGATTCGCAACATAGGGAGTGGAATGACACCCAACAGTTCTTTTCCGAGGAAGCGGACCAAAAATATCACTGACTCATCTTGCTCTCTGGAGCATATACAAATATTTGTTCAATAAAGCGCTCTCCAGAATGAGAGTGTCTCGTCGGCGTCGGACTAGCATTAGCAAGTAGCAAAGCAAAGTTCACAGCTGTGGTGTAAACTAAAACTTCCTGTTTCAGTGGGAAATACATAAACACAGGAAAGAAAGTGCGCTTGCCAAGCCATTTTATGATGTTTTTAATACAAAATGAGTAAATGTATGAAAAAAAAAACATCTGAAGTGTACAGTTAAAGTCAAAATGAGTAGCCCTCAGGGTTTCTGCAGGTTTTTACAATGTCAAATTTAAGGCTTTTTAAAGGGCCATGAATCCTCACCTGTCTCAGCAGGGTGTTGTCACACCTCTTGTGTCATGACTGTCTATGTCCACCAGATGCCACTGTAGTTCAGCAGCACTCTCGACGAACTACAGTGGCTTAAGAACTACATATCTATACATTCCTTCGCGCACACACCCGGTCTTCCATATATACTGATTTGTAAAGCTGCACAATTAATCGTTAAAAGATTCCGATCTCGATTAGACCCCCTCGAAGATCTTAATCCAGCATTTCTACGATTCTGCCAATCATATTTTCAAGTTCAAGAGAGAAGAAAAGGCGGCTGCACGTGTCTTTTCACTGTTTCACACACGTTGCTCAGTGACATTAGCCCCTTTCACACAGTGATACCGGTAAATTTCTGGAAAATTTCCGGAACGACTTTACCGGTATATTCAAAAAAGCGCTGTTTACACAGGCGAGGACGTTACGGAAATTTTCCGGAAAAGAGCATTCACACATCCATTCCAAAATACCGGTAAATTCTGACATCATTCACCACAAATGAGCTTTAAACGGCTGCGCTTGTATTTGTAAACATTTGACTAAATTACAAACTCTGTGGATGATCAATATTGTGAACAACTTTCGCAGGATCACTTTCGCATGTCGAGATGTTCTTAATATCTGCGTGTGCGGCGCTCATAGGCGCACGCAAAGCTTGAAGGTAAACAAACAACGGCTTGTCATAAGCATCTCATCGATGATTATTTACACAGTTGGCATTAAGATGAACATATAAACGTGATCTGACTAAATTCTAGCAGCTAAATGTGTCTGGAAAAATATTCAAAGGCTTTTATCCTCACAAACCGCGCGGACGTAAATGCGTCTGACTGTTGTGATTGGCTAAAGCAGACGTCTCACGTCAGCACGTTCTAGACGTGCACGCGCTTATTACGGGAATCTTCCTTCTGCATTCACACAGCGCAGCATTCCGGCAAATTGCCGGTAATGTTACAACTTCTCTTTCCGGAAAATAGCCAGAACGAATTTACCGGTATTTTCAAAAAGGACCTGTTCACACATACAACCTTTCCGGAAAATTGCCGGAAATTTTCCGGAAAGGTCTGTATGTGTGAAAGGGGCTATTGACACCTCCAAATGATGTTGAATGAGTCACATACTGTATTTATAAGGTATAATTCACCTAAAAATGTCATTTTTGTCTTCATATAATGATGTTTTCGCGATCGGGAAATCACACGTGACGTGTGCGGCTGACCGTGAGCTGTTATCACAGAGAGGACACGCTCACTCTCCTTAATGATAGACGCGCGCGTCTACTTTAGTGAACAGAACCTGCATATGTTGCGAGTAACAGGTAATACAGTTGTAAATAATATTCAGTTTGTGCCACAGAGTGATTGGTTGGGAGCCGCGCGCGAAGTATAAACAAGCACTTAGCAGTCAGAATGAAACCAAAAGTGTGCAGGTCATTTAAATAATCATATCGCATTTTAGAGTTATGATTGCGACAAGCATTTAATATGTTTTTTCTTTCATAGCGAACCCACAGTTGTGCATGAAAATAAATGTTTACAATGTCAGTATAAGTACTCTAGCCTATATATTGTTAATTATAATCTGATAATGGCAAACGTCTGGTTTTACCAGAGAATAAAATTGTCTAATATGACAGATTGGAAGCATGTATCTCAAACATAATAATTCAACATCAGAATTATCATAAGTAGAATAGAATTATTTATAGAAGCCAGTAGACCTACACATAATATTATTATCGAGGTTGTGCCATAGGTTTGTTTTTACCATACATTTATTTTCTACAGAATCATGAGAAAATCGTGATCTTTATTTTGAGCAAAAAAATCATGATTCTCATTTTAGCCAGAATCGTGCAGCTCTACTGATTTGCAATCACAGCTGTCATTCAGCCAGTCTAGTTGTAGTTCTAGTAATAGTTCTAGTTTAATCTGTTTGAGTTCCTTGTTTGTTTGTTTATTTTGATACTTTGTCACTTTGATTTTTGGATTTTTGTCTCTGTCACTGCACTAATTTCACATTAAAACTGCACTTGGATCCTACACACGTTTTTGTTCCTGTTTCATTCCTCCAGACGTGAAAAAAGAGTCAGGAAAGAGGGTGAGTATGGCTCTGTTTAGGTGTAAGTTTGGGGAGGGAAAGGGGGTGGGTTTGCATAAAAATGAGAGTTTTCAGCTCGAGCACGTGCTGATTTTCACTAAGGCAAAATAATCACACGCAGCATAGACAGACAGTGACTGTTATGGACATCAGTAAACAATTTATTTGCCAAATTATTATTTGTCGACTTCAACTGCAGTTTACAACTTTCAGGATGCGAGGAACTGCTGGAAGAGTGTTGCTGTATTGGAATGTTTGATACCACACGCTGTATGGGAGAAAAAAAAAACCTCTGCATTTCTCACTAACTTAAACGCACTCAAGCAGGTAGCATCAGAAAGCCATGTGTGGATAGACTATCCTGTCACAAAATGCACCGAAAATCCAATACAACGTTTGATTATGGTATTTACATGTTTACAACCGGAGAGCAGCATTTACGGCGAATCTTTCAGTCCATAATACTGTAGTGATAATAACACAATGTATACTTAGTAACTAAATCACTTTGACTAAGATATGACTTTAAAGTACTGCTGAAGATACGAACTAAGGCTGCATTTACACTGCAGATCTTGATGGTCAATTCTGATTTTGTGACTATTCGATTTTTTTGATGATCTGCTTACATCATCTTTTAAAAGTAAAAAAAGTTAAAAAATGTAAGTAAATTTTTCCCTTCAAAATTAAACTTTTATTATTTATTTATTTATTTATTTATTATTTTCATTCATTCATTCATTCATTCATGTATTATTATTGTTACTAATACTTTCTCAGTCCAGTGTTGCAGCTAGAAGGGTGTAAGACATATGCTGGAATACTTGGCAGTTCATTCTGCCCGTGATATCAAGGGACTAAGCTGAAGGAAAATGAATGAATGAATGAATGAATATTACTACTTGTACCACGAATTCTACCAGTTCGTCATTCTAATCCCTCAATAGCTTTCTCATTGTTTTCTCATTTCTTATTAATTTTCTTGTTTTCATTTAAAATGATTTAGTTTTCATTTAATCAACAGTATTACATAATTAGTAACAGTATTACCATAATTCAAACTACTCTCTAAGATTGTTAAAACATTTTAAATTTTAATTCGATTTTTTTGATGATCTGCTTACATCATCTTTTAAAAGTGACTTTAACTCATATCCGATCCTCTGCATTTTACACTATTGGTAAGGCTTTAAACGTCACTTTAAGCTGAATACTAGTAACTTGAAAAAATACCTAATCAAATATTATTTACTGTCATCATGGCAAAGATAAAATAAATCAATCATTAGAAATAAATTATTAAAACTATTATGTTTTGAAATGTGTTGAATTTTTTTATTTCCGTTAACAGAAATTAGGGCAAAATATACAGGGGGGCTAATAATTCAGGAGAGCTAATTCTCCTTTAAATGTATTCTTTGGAGGATAAGGAATGTATTTTGTATGATGTGTAGCAGATATTTTAATAGGTATGTTTCTAGATTGTGTTTAAACAAAAATAAATGAACAGAATTCTAATTCTAATTGCAATACTAAAAATGACAGGTTCATGTGTGTTTTGTTTTGCTTAAGTTCAGTTTTATTTTTTTATTCAGGTCTAGTTTTATTAGATCATCTTTCTGTTTAGCTGTTCCTGTTTAGTTCCCACTTTTACTCTGTATAATTTATACTCTCCTCTTGGTTCAGTTCTCCCTGTCTGCTATTGTTTATAGTATGGGGTTGTCTTGCATTTTATCCTGCAATCTCCTGGGTTTTCATTGTGGATTTATTATTAAAAGACTTTGTTCTCTACATCTGCATTGTAGGTGAACATTTACATTTCATTTTATTTTTTCTGCACACAAATGCTAAATAACTTTAGAAATGGTCTCTGTGTTTTATCCATAGATGCTTACTGTATGTCTGTGTATGTGTGCAGTAAATATGCATATTTTTCTGACTGATATTCCTTTGCAGAATTATGGTTAATGTTATTTTTCACCAGAAATATTAATGCTGAATACAATAATTTAAAAGCTAATAACAAATGCTATACTATTTATAAGCTTAAAAATCGTTGATCAATTAATATAACAGCAACATTCTATAGACTAATATCTTTGTAGCAACTGTAAAAACTAATTTGCTCCCTTAACTTGTGAATTAAATAGTTAATTTAAGTCTTTTTAACTTCCATTACATTGAACTGACTTTAAATATCAAGTTGGATCTTTTCTAAAAAATAATTGTTTATTCATTTATTATTGGCATCACAGTGGCACAGTGAGTAGCGCAATCGCCTTACAGCAAGGTCGCTGGTTCAAGCCCCCGCTGGGTCAAATGACGTTTCTGTGTGGAGTTTGCATGTTCTCCCCATTGTTGGCTTAAGTGTTCTTCAGGTGCTCCGGTTTCACCCACAGTCCAAAGACATCCGCTATAGGTGAATAGGGTAAGCTAAATTGTCCGTAGTGTATGTGTGTGAATGCAAGAGTGTATCGGTGTTCCACAGTGTTGGGTTGCAATTGGAAGGGTATCTGCTGTGTAACACATATGCTGGATAAGTTGGCGGTTCATTCTGCTGTAATGAACCCATATTAATAAAGGGACTAAGCCATAATGAATGAATGAATAATTTATCATTTTTTTCCTTCAAAATTAAACTTTTATTATTTATTTATTTATTTATTTATTTATTATTTTCATTCATTCATTCATTCATTCATATATTATTATTGTTACTAACACTTTCTTAGTCCAGTGTTGCAGCTAGAAGGGTGTAAGACATATGCTGGAATACTTGGCAGTTCATTCTGCCCATGATAATAAGGGACTAAGCTGAAGTAAAATGAATAAATGAATGAATGAATATTACTACTTGTACCACGAATTCTACCAGTTCGTCATTCTAATCCCTCAATAGCTTTCTCATTGTTTTCTCATTTCTTATTAATTTTCTTGTTTTCATTTAAAATGATTTAGTTTTCATTAAATCAACAGTATTACATAATTAGTAATAGTATTACCATAATTCAAACTACTCTCTAAGATTGTTAAAACATTTTTGTATGCCTGTTGTATTATTAATATAGTCTTTTTTTGTCAAAATGAATGAATGAATTAGTATTACAGTGAAATTAAAAACATATTTTACAACATCTTATTGATCTTATAATTATCTACAGTGCTCAAAATCATTTCCTCTATGGAGAAAACTGTACTTATTTATTTATTTTATTCATTTATTATTATTATTATTACTACCACTTTCTCAGTCAATATGTTGCAGGCAGAATAGATGGCAGTTCATTACGCTGTGGCGGCCCCTGATAAATAAGGGACTAAGTTGAAGGAAAATTAATAAATAAATATTTCTACCACTAATTAAACCATTTCGCCATTCTAATCTCTCAATAGTTTTCTCATTCATTTTCTTGTTTTCATTTAATATGAATCAGATAATTTTTAATAGTATTACCATCATTCAAACTACTCTGTAATATTGCTATAACATTTGTTAAGCCTGTTGTATTATTAATATTGTATTTTTTTGTTAAAAATAAATGAATGAATTAGTAACATTTTTTAATATTGATCTTTTTGGTAATAATTTAATTCATTTAATTATTTTAATTCATATTTTATTAATTATAATAATTAAAAGTTTGCATATTTAATAAAATACATGCATCACAATATAAGTGACATGTTTTAATGCATAAGAATGAAATTAAAAACATATTTTACCACATTTTATTGATCTTATAATTATTTAAATTAATTCAAAATCAGTTCCTCTATGGAGAAAATGAATAGGACGTTTAACTTCAGAATCTGACTATAAATTTATATATATATATATATATATATATATATATATATATATATATATATATATATATATATATATATATATATGTATATATATATATTAGTTACAATTTATTATATAATTTAGTCACAATTTTTATACTAAAACATAAGTGTTCTTGTGTTCAGTGCATACTGTACATATCTACTCATTTATAGCCACCTACAGTACTGTATATCCACAGCTAAAACAGTGTTGCATTGTGTGTTGGCTCTTTTCCACAGCTGACAGGACACAAGATGTGTGCAGGGTGTCCTGACAGCGCCACTGATTCTGCATTTCATTTCACAGAAGGAAAAATCTACAACCTAAACCCACCTAAAACTATCCCACCGTCCTTGTGATTCCCTACAATTTCATTCAGCAAATGCAGATCTATTATATTAACAACAACATGCCCATGCCTACACAAATTCTTGCCAGATGTGACTCTTTATGCAAACAGAATATGACACCACAGAGTCAAGACGACATTCTCCCATGCTTTTAATATTCGGTAGAGGTTGTCAAACGTATCTAAGTTCTCTAAATAAAGAGCTAACTCAAACTGACGCAGTGAAGCCGCTTCAAATGTGTGTGTGGCTTACAATAGTTTATAAAAGTGCTTACTACGGCATTGCTGCAGCAAGTCACGATTCATAGAGGGGGATTTAACCAGACTTCAGTGTTTTGTTGATGCAAACCCAGTAAAGCACGGTATAATGCAACGTATCGCACACACACTCCCGTACATCATGCTGCATTGCAGACCTGAATGTTTCGGATGTCACGCACACACATATGCATCCTTCATTAGAGGACAGCAGGACAAAAAAACGCCCCTCAAACTAGCTCTGGCGCTCATGGGTCAGGCTACAGGGGGGCTGATGGATGGGATTGGGCAAGCAGATAGTGATCGCATCTGTCATACGTGCACCCATTAGACACAAAACACACCCACACACATACACAACATTTCATAATCATATCAAAGGCGCATTTGAGAGTAAAAACTAAAGAGAGAAAGTAAAGAGAGAGAGACTGAGAAACTGAAAACATCTGTGAAGGAATTGTTCATTTACACTCCAAATTACATTGTTCCTTTAACGATAATAGTTTAAAAATAGGACGTGGGCCGGATATTTGTGTGTTTGTGTTCATATTCATGCAGATCAGCGCCGGATGTCTAAGCATGTGCATGTGTTCTGGTTTCTTCAGATTTGTTCTACTGTAAGTAAAAATCCTCTCAATAACAGTGCGTAAATAATTCAGACAGACTGCATGAGAGAGGGAGAGAGAGAGAGAAGTGGAAGAGAGTATTTTGCTGTCATGAGGTCATGGAGGAGGAAAGTATAGTACAATTTCATTGCCAGAGAACAAGAATTTGGCGATGTTGTTAGTAAAAACTACTATTAAAGTGCTTTCCTAATGATGGTTTGTGGCTGGAAGGGCATCCACGGCGTAAAAAACGTGCTGGATAAGTTGGCGGTTCATTCCACTGTGGCAAACCCAGAATAATAAAGTGACTAAGCCGAAACAAAAATGAATGAATGAACTATTAAAGTACAAATTATATCAAAACTAACACTGTTTAACTTTGTTAGCCCACATTGCTAGTTTTGTGGTGAACAATTCGTCATGTCATTAAGAAAAAAATAGTTTGGCCCTTGCAATTTTTTATTTGAAATACTAAAATGTACTTCCTGTTTTATGCAACATAGGCTTATTCTGAAAACGTAGCCCTATATACATTTCTGGAGATCGCGAATTATGTATTATGTATGGCTGTAGGGCTGCACGATTCTGGCTTAAATGTGAATCACAATTTTGTTTTTTGCGTAAAATCAAGATCCCGATTCTTTCTCAAGATTCTTTAGATGTAAAATAAAGGTTAATATGAGTAGGCTAATATTGTTAATTCTCAAACATATCACCACCTTGGAATTATAAGGTTCTATCTGCGTTCTGAATGATTTAGAGATTTTGAGCTTCAAAGTTTTGGTCTATTATGAGAAAGCAAAATAGTTTTTTGACCTTGGATGGATGTAGAGTAAACCTATTCCAGTAGACCTCCAAAACAAAATTAGGAACTTTGACAACAGCAAAATCAAGGCACTTTAAATAAAACGAAAGATTTGAAAGGTTGCACAATAACACACCAGAAGAAAATAAGCTAAAAATTTATACAATTTTTAATATACAAATAAATCATAGCATAATAATAACAACACTAAAATACTCAAATAAGCCCATAGAAGAATTGAGATATGGATTAGCAAACAGACAAAAGATATTTGTCAAAATCTGAAATTCAATAAGGCTTTTTATTAGTAATGCTGACTTGTATCTTTTTGTGGACTTGATTGGTTTGGCGTACGTTAAGTGTAAAAAAAATTATATAAACAATTAGTCATGACAGCATATGTTTTTAGTTCATTGTAACTTGTTAAACTAACTTAATTTTATAAGTTATGCAAGCCGTTTTAAGTCAGTTTAACAATATAAGTTCAATGGACTCTTCAGGTTATTTTGATTCAGCTTAAAAATTTCAGTCATCCAGGATTTTATTTACAATGTACATGCTTCTTTATAAATTATATACTGTATTTTATTTAATCAAAATTTCTTATGCTTTCTTGACCATATTGTACTATATTGTGTCTGACATTCTGTGTATTGTGTTATCGTTTATTTTTAATGCTAAAAACAGCTAAATATATTTAAAAATAAAATAAAATACACACTTTATATCAAATTTAAGTAAATATCTACACCTTACTGTTAAAAAAGTTGTATTCTTTAGAGTAGCATCTCTGCACATACAGTGAAGAACCAAGAAATCAATACACTGGCCTAAAGAAGCCAGTGTTCAAAGTGAGCCAGTACTCAGTCAGAACCAGCAGTTCCCCTTCGGGGGGAACTTCAGCACTATAAGTGGATTTGATTGTAAAATCCACGCATTGGGAGGTTCGGTTCAGAAGCTACTCGTCTGAAAGAGTATTGAACGGGCCAATTAAGAATGAATTGGCAGCGCAAGCCTGCGCAGGTGAGCGGCATAAGCAATCAACTGAGTATATAAGCTCACCTGGCGCCAGCAGACGCTATCCTTTTCGCTTCAGAGACTTTCTGATCGAGTCGATGAGGGTTCCTCCTGCTGTGACCAGCGATTCTGAGCGAACGAGAGCATTCTCCCGGTCCAGAGTGTGTACACGCAGTGGCAGACGGTCGAGCTGGGTTTCTCCCTTGCCTGGCGTTCTTTGGGTCCGGTCCTCCAGAGCGGTGCGTATAAAGTTGCAAACTTCACAGAAAGAGCAACACAGTCGTGCAGCACGTCCTTATCAGGACGGCGCTCCGACTGTGCGTTTCTGGATGCGGTGGTTTCCTGTCCTCGGATGATGGGCGCGGGCACTGTGTTACATGTCTGGGGGTCCAGCATGTTAATGCGCTGCTCGCGGGCAGTTCATGTCGTCATTGCGATGCCATGACTGTTGCGCAAGATCGCGGTTAGCCTTTGCAAAAGGGCGAACCACCCCAGTTGTCCCCTGCTCTGCAGCGGGCACTCGGGCAGATCTGAGGGTTTCAGCGAGAGATAATTCGTCGCCCACGGGCCCGCGGACCTCCCGCTCCTCTAAGCGCTCCATCCAAGCTTCGGGCGGGGGAAGCGATCCGTCTAACAGATGGTAGCCCTTACGCCCGATGACACCGGAGACCAGATGTCCACCGCGGCATCGGAGGGTGGGCTTTTATTGTCCAATGATCCAGACCCGCTCGCCCCCTTCGGGCTGGTGAGCGCTGTCACTACGGATCCTGAAACGGACATGTTAGCCGTGCTTTCCCGGGCTGCTTCGGCCGTGGGTTGGAGATGGTTTATCCCCCAGCTCCGCGGCCGGACCGACTAGAGGGGCGTTCCCTTCTTCCCGGAGGTGCACAGTAGGCTCACGCGGTCTTGTAAAGCACTTTTTTCTGCTCGTGCTGCGTGTTCCTCCACCCTAACCACTCTTGACGGTGAAACAGCCAGGGGGTATGTGGCGATTCCTCAGGTTGAGTGCGCGATGGCGGTAAATCCGCGCGGCGCCTCTTCTTGGCGGGTTCGCCTCGTCTCCCATCCAAAGCCTGTAAGTTATCTACCTCCCTCGGAGCTAGAGCTTACATAGCTGCGGGCCAGGCTGCTTCCGCCTTGCATGCGATAGCCACCTACCAGCGCTACCAAGCGCAGGCGCTGGCCGAGCTGCACGAGGGTGGGTCCAACCCAGGCTTACGAGCTTCGCACCGCCGCCGACTTAGCTCTTCGGACTACTGAGTCCGCTGCGTGTGCGTTGGGGAGGACGATGTCCACATTAGTGGTCCAGGAGCGCCACCCCTGGCTGATATGCGCAAAGTCGACAAAGTCCGCTTTCTTGACTTCCCCATATCCCCAGCCAGGTTCGGCGACACTGTCTGTGAATTCACCCAGGAATTCAAGGCGGTGAGAGAGCAGTTGGTGGGTGATGTCTTATCGGCGGTCCGTAGCCCGCTCCGCCCGCCGTGCCATTCATACCTGCTCCTCGCCGAAGGCGCCCGCCTACGAGATCTGCTCCGCCCCCGCACACGCCTCCGGCGAAGCGAGCGCGTCGGGCACCTCGGAAGCAGGCAGCCCCCCTGCCCAGAACGCCGCTAAGTCCGGCAACGGACCGCGAAGCGCCCCTGGGACAGGCCATCTGGAGAAGAGGGAACTTGCTCTTTCCCCGCTGGAGGGCGGAGCCCCATTTCCAACGGCACTTTTTACTGCCATGAAAACATTATGAAAGGGCACTTTTCACTTCCCCAGATGTGACAGCCCGAAATCTGCCAGTCTGGGACGCTATGCTTTCTAGCTTGCAGATTCGGTGCGTTTCGCCAGTGGCTCACGAGCGCTGGGAGGACGGTCCTTTCTCCCACCCCTCGAGCCTCCCCTCCGGAGCTCGGGTTTGGAGTGAGAGCAAATATCTCACCTCCAGCTTTTCCGTGGGACCCGCGAGCTTCCCGGATCAGCACACCCACTCCGCGCTGCCCCACTGCTGGTACGTCAGCGATTGTAGCGATGAGTCCATTAGCGAGAGCTCTGCCTGCCTGGTTAGCGCGGGCCAGCTCTTCGCGGTGGCTCATACGCACAATCAGACTCGGCTATGCGATTCAGTTCGCGAAACGGCCCCCCAAGTCACGGGTGTGTATTCACCAGGGTCAGCCCCCTGTCCGCCCCTGTCTTGCGAGAGGAGATTGCTGTCCTCCTGGCGAAGGATGCAATCGAGCCGCTCCCTCCAGCCGAGATGGAGAGCGGGTTTTACAGCCCACGCTTCATCGTGCCCAAAAAGAGCGGTGGGTCACGGCCAATCCTAGATCTGCGCATTTTGAACCGCTGCCTGCACAAGCTGCCGTTCAGAATGCTCACGCAGAAGCGCATCCTCCGGTGCGTTCGTCCTCTGGGTTGGTCTGCAGCATTAGACCTGATGGACGCGTATTTCCATGTCTCCACTCTTCCTCGCCACCGACAGTTTCTGCGGTTTGCGTTTGAAGGTCGAGCTTGGCAATACAAAGCCCTCCCCTTCGGGCTCTCTCTGTCTCCGCGGGTCCTCACCAAGCCCGCGGAGGGTGCCTCAGCGCCCCTTCGGCTCGCGGGCATCTGCATACTCAATTTCTTTACGACTGGCTGAATTTGCCCTCTCTTTTGATTATGCACAGAGTTGATTATGCACAGAGACAAAGTGCTCTGGCACTTCCACCTGTGGGGGTTTCAGGTCAACCGAGAAAAGAGCAAACTCGCCCCCGTGCAGAGGATCTCTTCTCTCGAGCTGGAACTGGACTCGGTCACCATGGCAGCGCGCCTCTCCGGAGAGCGCGCTCAGCTGATGCTGTACTGTCTGAGAGCTCGACAGTAAAATAGTGGTCCCACTGAAACTATTTCAGAGGCTCCTGGGGCATATGGCATCCGCAGCCGCTTCATGCCGCTCGGATTATTCTATATGAGACCACTTCAGCACTGGCTTCACGATCGAGTCCCCAGACGCGCATGGCACGCGCGCGTACACCGAGTCTCTGTTACTGCGCTGTGTCACCGCGCCCTCAGCCCTTGGAGCGACCCCTCATTCCTACAGGCCTGGGTGTCTCTAGAACAGGCGTCCAGTCTTGTTGTCGTTTCAGCAGACGCTTCCAACACGGGCTGGGGGGCTGTGCGTTGCGGGCATGCGGCTGCGGACCTGTGGAAAGGTACCCAGTTGCATTGGCATATCGCCTGGAGCTGTTGGCAGTGTTCCTCGCTCTCCACCGTTTTTTTCCGGTGTTGGAGCGGCAACACGTGCTGGTCAGGACGGACAGTACGGCGGCGGTGGCGTATATCAGCCGTATAGGGGGTATGCGCTCTCGCCGCATGTCTCAGCTCGCCCGCCGTCTGCTCCTCTGGAGTCATCCGCGGCTGAAATCGCTGCACGCCATTCATATTCAGGCAAGCTCAACCGTGCAGCCGATGCGCTCTCACGGCAGCCTTGCGTCCTGGAGAATGGAGACTCCACCCCGAGTCTGTTCAGCTGATATGGGCGCGATTCGGGGAAGCCCAGATCGATCTGTTGCTTCCCCCGAGATCGCTCATTGCCAGTTGTTCTTTCCCTGACCGAGTGCTCTCGGCACGGATGCACTGGCTTACAGCTGGCCTCGGGGCACGCGCAATACGCGTTTCCCCCAGTGAGCCTGCTCGCGCAGTTACTGTGCATGGTCAGGGAGGACGAGGAACAGGTTGCTGGTTGCGCCCCTCTGGCTCAACCGGACCTGGATGTCAGAGCTCTCCCTCGCGATAGCCCTCCCCTGGCAGTCCCTTCGAGAGAGCACCTACTCTCTCAGGGACAGGGCACCACCTGGCACCCTCGCCGATCTTTAGAGATTTTTAGACGCGAGGAAGACTTAGGTAACCTCCGACTGCGGTGGCTAATACCGTCACTCGGGCTAGAGCCCCCTCCCCGAGCGCGCCTATGCCCTGACGTGAAGTCTATTCACTGAATGGTGTGTCTCTCGCTGAGAAGACCCCCGTAATTTGCCAGATCAGCGTTGTGCTTTCTTTACGCCGAGAGAAGTTGGAGAGCAGGCTGTCGCCCTCCACACTCAAGGTTACGTGGCTGCCATCTCCGCTCTCATAACGCGGTGGCTGGCAGCACCGTGGGAACGCATAACCTCATCATCCGGTTCCTCAGGGGCGTTAAGCGAATTAATCCACCCCGCCCCCTCTCATGCCCTCTTAGGATCTCGCCCTCGCTACACAAGCCGCGTCAGATCCCTTCGATCCTCGACTCAGTATATTTCTGTCCCTGAAGACAGCTCTGCTGGTCGCGTTGATATCGATTAGAGGGTCGGGGACCCGGAGGCATTTTTCGGTCAGTGACTCGTGCCTGTAATTGGGCTGGCTTCTCTCACGTCCTGAGACCCCGCCCGCGATATGTGCCCAAGGTTCCTACCACTCCGTTTTAATACGAGGTAGTGAGCCTGCAAGCGCTGCCCTCGGAGGAGGCAGACACAGCCCTTCTTTATTGTCCAGTTCGCGTTTTGCGTATTATCCGGACCGCACTCAGAGTTTAGATCATCTGAGCAGCTCTTCGTCTGTTATAGCGGTCGGCAGCAGGGAAGTGCCGTACCGAAATAAGTTCCCACTAGATTGTGGATGCCTTTCTTTCACTATCAGAGCCGAGATGAGCCGCGTCCCCCGAGAGCGCGTGCGCACTCCACTCGGAGCTTCGCATCCTCTCGAGCGCGCGCACGCGGCGCCCCTCTAACAGACATCTGTAGAGCTGCGGGCTGGGTGACACCCAACACATTTGCAAGGTTTTACAATCTGCGAGTGGAGCCGGTTTCCTCAAGGGTATTAGGTAACCCTTGGTGATTGAGGAAACAATTCGGTAGGGTGTTGAAACACGCTTGCTGCGCCATTTTCCCTAACACGGAGATACGTGCGCCTTTTTATCTGTCAGTAAAGTTCCCCGTCAGGTGAGCCCTGCAGATTCCTCCGTGGCCCCCAGCACTGACTCAGCGGAGGAGTCACTTGCTGGCCCACTACGTTGTAGGTCTGCCCGCTGGTCAGCCCGCGTTTTGGGTAAAGGTGCCTGCTATGCGTGGTCCCCACTAGGCGATCCCATATGCTTATTCAGCCACGGTTAAGTCCCCCCCCCTGGGCGGACCCGTGTCTTCCCTCCCCGCTAACCACTCTTTTGCTATGCGTACTCCCCCTTTTTAGGGCTAGTCCATATGTAAATTCTGCCATCTATCCCCCCTTGGGTAACGGATGGCCTCCGCAGCGTCCTCCCTATCGGGATTGCACGCTTCCCAACGTACTGTCGTATTTTCCTAGAATTATCTAGATGCTCACGACTTCCCAAAAAATATATATAAATCCGTAAAACTTCTGTTGAAGTAGGATAAATTAGGGCCAGGGACACGTTGGAGGACCGCGCCCCCCATGATGTGGGTGCGTCACGCTTGCTTGACTATCTCCTCATCGGGGGTGTTGGTAAGGTGCAGTCATTATGGCGCTTTCAATGGGCTCCCAATGCGTGGATTTTACAATCAAATCCACTTATAGTGCTGAAGTTCCCCCCGAAGGGGAACGTTCGAGGTTACTAAAGTAACCCTTCGTTCCCCGAGGAGGGGAACGGAAGCACTATACTCCGTCGCCATAATGACTGTCCCTTAGCTGTTGAAAGTCTCTTCAGCTTAAAAAGGATAGCGTCTGCTGGCGCCAGGTGAGCTTATATACTCAGTTGATTGCTTATGCCGCTCACCTGCGCAGGCTTGCGCTGCCAATTCATTCTTAATTGGCCCGTTCAATACTCTTTCAGACGAGTAGCTTCTGAACCGAACCTCCCAATGCGTGGATTTTACAATCAAATCCACTTATAGTGCTTCCGTTCCCCTCCTCGGGGAACGAAGGGTTACTTTAGTAACCTCGAACGTTCTGTGTTGTTGATTTTATTTAATTTTTTTTTGCTTTTTTTGCGGTATGAATTACTCTTGCACAGCAGCAGCTCACATGAAATGCTGTTACTCTCTTCTGTACTTAGTCGACAAGACGGTCTGCCCTCTCACTCTCATTAGGCCATTAGAGAGGCTGTTCGTCCTAGAAGCTAATGCTTGGACCATCATTATTAAGTCTGGAACATACTGTTTTTCAATCTGACCAAGAACTGTTCATTCAGATAAGCGGTGTCACGTGACTAACATGTTAAGCTGTCAATCATTTTCCCTTGTTTTTCTTTTTCAGATGTTTAGCGACAGATAATGCGTTGTGTCTGTACCAAATCTGCATAAGAGAATGATTTCAGAAGGAACTTTTTTGTCACATTGAAAACTGCAGAAATGACTGTTGGATATCCAGCTTTAACATTTTAACATGTTAATATTTTTACAAACAAACAAACAATAAATAAATAAAAATAAATAAAATTATTTATATTATTTTTACTGGAACATTTTTGACTCAAAGTTACTATTATTCAACCAGCAATTTTTTAACTAGAAATGACACAGGCTTCTCCCAAAAGATATGTATATAATACATACTGTATCAATAAGGGCATCAATAAGATAATGTGCAGCTTTCATTTACATTTCATAAAAAGCTTCAGTCAAAATTTACCAGGGGTATAATTTTAGGCTTGACAGTACATATATGGCAAGCAAGAGGTGGTCTGTTTAAAAAAATCAATCTATTCATAAGTTTGGTTAAAAAAAAAAAAAAAAAGTACTGAATCATTCCAGAAATAACAAGTGACTTTCATTATGAGTCATTGAATTGTTCATTAAACTGATTTATTAAAAGATGTACATTTATTTGAAAGAATGATGGATGGATGGACGGATGATGGATGGATGGATGGATGAATGGATGGATGGATGGATGGATGGATGGATGGATGGATGGATGGATGGATATTGATGGATATGGATGGACCCGAATGGATAGACAGTCATCAGATATTAAATTATGGAAGAACTAACTAGATATATAGATGGATGGATGGATGGATGGATGGATGGATGGATGGATGGATGGATGGATGGATGGATGGTCATGGATGGTCATGGATGGACAGATAGACGGATGGACGGATGGATGGACATGGATCAAAAAAAGGTCATCAGATTCTGAAATGTAGAAGAACTAACTAGATGGATGGATGGATGGAAAGATGTATATTGATGGATATGGATGGACATGGATGGATAGACAGTCATCAGATATTGAGTTGTGGAAGAACTAACTAGATATATAGATGGATGGATGGATGGATGGTCATGGATGGACAGATAGACGGATGAATGGACATGGATGGAAAAACAGCCATCAGATTCTGAATTGTAGAAGAACTAACTATATGGATGGATGGATATATGGATGGATGGATGGATGGATGGATGAATGGATGGTAATGGATGGACAGATAGACGGATAGATGGATGGATAGACATGGATGGAAAAACAGTCATCAGATTCTGAATTGGGCAAGAACTAACTAGATAGACAGACAGACAGACAGAGAGAAAGACAGACAGACAGACAGACAGACAGACAGACAGACAGACAGACAGACAGACAGACAGACAGACAGACAGACAGATAGATAGATAGATAGATAGATTTGTATTACCCAGACAACCACTGTTCATGTGCTAGAGTCTAGACAAATAAATAAAAAAGCTAAATTGCATAACACTGGATGGAGGCTCCTGATCATGTGACTCAAAGTGTTTTTGGACCCAAAACACAGAGGAGGAGGCATTTTAAAGGCGTTTAAAAGTTCCACAGTGCAAACAAGTCTCAGTTCAAATTAACATATTTCGTATGTGCACACCAAAGTGTGTGTGCGAGATGAAAAGCGAGCGAAATCTGGCTGATATTGGAGAGTTAATTAAATTGTGTGAGTAAATGTCACACAGTATTAGAGACAAGCTGCTCTTTCTGTCATCCACACACACTCACAATTAGATAGGAACTCCGGGAGGTTTATTAAAGCAGGAGACTGAAGCAGAGAGACATGCTGACAACAATGTGCACACATGCGCACAAACACAGACGCACACACGCTTTTGCACCAAATCACCTGATCGAATCTTCATGATGAAGCTCTCAGCTGTGCTTCGTTTAAGGATCAACATTGTCTCGTGTGCATACGGTAAAATAAAAGAGCAGGAAATAATTGATCCGGGTTCATTTATCTTGAGTTAATTGCGCACTTTGGTATTCTGGCAAATCTGAGACCAGCGAAATATTGTTTGGATCTCCTCTGAAACTCTCATGTGGGACTTCTGAGATTTTTTTCAGCCAAAAATGAAAATTCTGTCGTAGTTTATTCCCGCTGATGTTGTTCCAAACTCATATGCTGCTGTTTTTTCAGCGGCATGTCTGCCAACTCCAAAACAAATGAGAGAAGCATCAAAATTGTGTGTATGAGAAAAACAAAAGCTCAATACTGTGTTGGCATTGATGATTTTGACATGCCATTTCTGAATCTGGACGCAAACAGCACAAGTAAGCCTCGGCTGAGCAATTGATGAGTAACAACTTACAATTTTTCTACACTGTAAAAAACATCCATAAACTAGTAGTTTCCATATTTTGTGATTTATGTTTTTATTTGTTGTTTCCCCCCGTTCATTTATGCTTTTATATTGCATTATGGAACCTTTATCTTTCTTCCATTAACTTTTAACCTTAAAAAGTTAAAAAAAGTTACTTTTATTAGCATTTTTAATAGTTTGAAGTGATATCTTGCCTGGGTTAGTGTTATATATCAAGCTACAAAAACCTTGTAATAAACTGCCAGTGCATTTTCTGTTATTTTACAGACATATTTCTCTTTAAACAATTTCTTATACATTAAATTATTTCCATCTACTAACATGTCAATGTAAGTCACTTTGTTAAACTGTATGAAGTTGAATGTTCAACATCAAAAGTCGACAGAGCAAAGATCAACATCCCATAATGCAATTCTCAACCGTAATATAATATAATATAATATAATATAATATAATATATATATATATATATATATATATATATATATATATATATATATATATATATATATATATCAAATTTAAAGGAGCACTCCACTTTCTTTTGGAAATATACAAATTTTATAACTCCTCGGGAGTTAAACAATGGACTTTTACCGTTTTCCAATCCATTCAGATGATCTCAAAGGTCTGGCTGAAGCACTTTTAGCTTAGCTTAGCATAAATCAAAATATTTTTTGTTGAATCACCACATACATTGTAATAGGCAACAACAGTGCTATGCTTTTAGTAACATTTGCTTGTGAAACGATAATGAGAAAACAAAAAACATCACAGATAACAGTAGTTTGCCGTATTTTGCTGTCATGATTTTGCCAAGTACGGTGTGATCCTGAATTATGGCCCCTGTCTCTGGTTAATGATGTCCGAATTCACTGGTATTTTCACTGTGGTGCAATCGGTAGCACAATCACCTCACAGCGAGAAGGTCGCTGGTTCGAGCCTTGGCTGGGCCAGTTGGCATTTCTGTGTGGAATTTGCAAGTTCTCCCCGTGTTGGCGTGGGTTTCCTCCAGGTGCTCCAGTTTTCCCCACAGTCCAAAGACATGGATTATAGGTTAATTGGATATGCGCTAAATAATGCTGGGTAAGTTGGCAGTTCATTCCGCTGTGGTGACCCACGATGAATAAAGGGACTAAGACGAAAATAAAATAATTAAATAACCAGAAACCAGCTCTAAACGGCTGTGCTTGTATTTGTAAAATAGAAGGAGTCGGGCTTTTGTTGATGTTTTCACTTTTATTTAAAGCTTTGGCGTCCATGTAGCTACTTTTGTCTAGAGACATCCAAAGGCAGAAGCGCCAACCGCAGCTAAATGTTTACACATTTGACTACATTACAAATTCTGTGGATGGATAAGCATTGTGAACAACTTCAATGAAAACATATGGAGGAACACTTTCACATGTCGAGATGTTCATAATATATGTGTGTGTGCTGGTGCTCACCGGAGCACTCCTTCATGTGCACGCGCATCAAGCAGCTGAAACAGAGCTTGAAGGTAAATAAACAGCGGCTAATCATAAGCATTAAATCGCTATTTTTTTACACAGTTGGTATTTAGAAGAAAAATAGAAAACATTATCTGACTAACATCTAGCAGCTAAATGTGTCTGGAAAAATATTCATTCATTCATGTTCTTGTCGGCTTAGTCCCTTTATTAATCCGGGGTTGCCACAACGGAATGAACCACCAACTTATCCAGCAAGTGTTTACGCAGCAGATGCCCTTCCAGCCGCAACCCATCTCTGGAAAACATTTACACACACTCATACACTACGGACAATTTAGCCTACCCAATTCACCTGTACCGCATGTCTTTGGACTGTGGGGGAAACCGGAGCACCTCGAGGAAACCCACATGAAGACAGGGAGAACATGCAAACTCCACACAGAAATGCCAACTGAGCCAAGGTTCAAACCAGCAACCCAGCGACCTTCTTGCTGTGACCCGACAGCACTACCTACTGCACCACTGCCTCGCCTGGAAAAATCTTCAAAGGTTTTATTTTTATAAACAGCATTGATGTGAATGCATCTGAATGTTCTGATTGGCTGGAGTAGACGTCTCACGTCAGTGCCCTATAAACATTAACTCGCTCTTTTAGGAAATCTTCCTTCTGTGTTCACACAAAGCAGCATTCTGGCAAATTACCGGTAATGTTACAACTTCGCTTTCCGGAACAAATTTACGGTATTTTCAAAAATGGTCTGTTTACATATGATCGCTTTACGGAAAATTGCCTGTATATGTGAAAGGGGCTTTTGTGTAATGTGCTCTCCTGTCTATTGTCTAGTTCCACCCTCCTTGTTAACCCATTATTAGTTTATTATGTTCATCTGTTTGTTTGTTTGTTATTGTGTTCTTCTTATATTCTCCTCATGTCTGCTGTCCTGCGCTAGTTTGTCATCGTATTTCATCTTGTCCAGCCTTGCCTTTTCCCTTAAGCCTAGTCCAGGTTTGTTTTTGTCCTTTAAAAATGCTTTCCTCCTTGAGGCTGTTTTTGTTGCTTTTTGTTTTGTTTTATAATTAATAAACTTATTTTTGTCTGTATTTGAATCCTCTCTCCTTTCCCACAATTGTGATAGATTTATTAGATTTACAAATTTAATTGAGGTACAGTAAGTGGTTGCAAACTATTTATATGGGCTGTATTTTAATAAACAAAGTCAGTAGAGCGATATTTAATTTGTTTAAATTCAGACCATGTAAATTGTTTGCAACCACTTACAGTACCTTAAAAAATGTGTAAATCCAATGAATTATTTTCCAATGCAGATAAACTAAAGGACTGTCCACAAGAAACTACTAAGACAAAGACAAAGAGGGTTTCACAATTCATCTTTTATAATCTGTCTTTGTCACTTTTATGAGTGCTTTATAAATCAAAGCTCGAGCTCAAAAGTTTGACTCTCTACCAAACTGTTACAGACTGTTCTGACAGCGTTTCTCGCCAATCCATCAGTACTTCATTTCGACATTAAAATGCAGGAGTGCTTCGGCTAATTTCCCTTAACGGTGTACTGTGGGCTTAGATGGGATCTGTGGGTAACATTAGTGAGGACAGAGTAAATGACACTGCTCAAGGATGTGCAGATGACATTGCTCTTCACATGTCTGCACGTACTGTGACCTGAAAGAGTTCAACTGCTGGCTGAATGTGCAAATAAACGCTACAAAAATCCTATTCAGAGTTGGAAATGTCTTTTAAGAGGACTTAAGTTATTTTCACCATTTACAGAGTAATGTTAGTTGGCCAAATTAGCCACAGCTAAAATTGCCTGCTGTTTTTTGTCGTGTGGTGATTTAATTGCCACCCAATTTCACATCTTTAACAAGAGACCTACTAGAAAGTCATTTTGTAAATCTTTTTTTGGTCACTGAAATGCATTGTATTGTTGCACTTTGCGATATTTGCATGATGAAAGTGGTATCTTGTGCATAAAAATATGGGAAATTACATTAGTGTAGCGCTAGAATTTTATTTTATGGATTAACGGATACTTTTGCAATAGTACTTTGGAATAGAGCAATTGGGAGCTATTAAGATGACGATGACTGAATAAAAACATGAAAATAGGCCATTATCATGGCAGCGACAGGTTGTGTTATGTAGTATTTATAAAAAATGTATGTACAATTATATACAAAGCTATTAGAAATTTAAATTCCGTTAAAATTAAGTACTGTTTAATGGAGAAAGGACTTTTTATCCACAGTATTTACTATTATATTTTTCCTCTGGCAAAAGTAACTTTTCTTTTAGTTTTGGCTGTAAAATAAAATTAAATTAAATACATGAAAATTATATAAATAAAATAAAATAAATTTACTTTATGGTCAAATTCGCTTCATTCGCATGTCGAATTCACTTTACAATAGATGCAGATTCACATCATGGGCGGGGCTTCTGTCAGCCCGATAACTCTAGCTTTTTGCTAAATGGCTAACGTGGATTTTATTGAGAGAATGGTTGTGTTATGTGCTTTGAAAAGGCTGAAAAACACAGTAGATTTGTTTGGAGCCGTGTCTAAGTCCACTAGATCATTTCAGAAGTGCACCCAGCACTGTGAGTTTATCAACTCCTCCAGAAACTAAACCTAGATGATGGAAACGTTCAGTGGTGCTTCTGACTGAGCTGAGCCCAGTTTGATGAGCTATTGTCTGGTGTCAGCAGTAGGGTTTCCCTTTAGGACACCAACAGCAGGTGCTACGTCATAAACATGCCCATATAAGAGCAAGCTCTGGATTAGTTAACCTGGCACAAATGTCCACTGAAGTTCAGATTTTCCAACTTGAGCGAATCATTTTTGTTGGTTAAGTGCATCAAATGCGCAAAACGCTAATTTCACACCACTTCATTTATGCAAATTGCATCATTTGTGCTGCCTTATTCATGCAAATCACGCCGCAGGATATCTATTTACATCTTTGCAGTGACTAAACATAAATCACTGATACTTGACGCTTCATCCGAGTCTGGGGTGAATGCACCATGAGACTTTAAACTACACTTAAAGCTGAATACTAGTATTTTGCAAAATACCTATTAAATATTATGTACTTTCATCATGACAAAACAAAAAAAATGTTAAAAAATTACTAAAACTATCCTAATTATGTCTTCGAATGAATATATATATATATATATATATATATATATATATATATATATATATATATATATATATATATATATATATATATACATTCGAAGACATAATTATGATAGTATACTCTGTATATAAAAATAAACACAATATTTTAATGTAAATAAGAGGTTCCATGAGTTAATTTCTTTTAATTTTTACATTTTTAAAATGCCATCAAAAATTTTGATAAAATTTATGTAATCAAATAACAGGTCTATTACATATTATTTAATATTCATCACAATTTAATTTAAGAAAACATAATAATTTAATGTTAGAGACTAATACGTATAATTTAACATTCATCACAATTTAATAAAAAACATATTAAATTAATGTCTTTATTTGTCTTAATTTAAAATGTCTTCATTTAAAAAAAAAGATCTTGTACAATTCAGATTACAAGCTCTACCAACTCATGTTTATTCATGGAGATATGGAGATTTGTTTTAATTAGAAGCATTTTCTGTCCAAATAGGGCTAAAAAGAAAAACCATATAAAAAACCCAAAGCCCAGAACATTTTCAAAACTGAATATCCCTAAGGACATATTAATGCAGGAGAGTGACAGGAACTTTAGTTGGTAGATATTGGACAGACAGAATGATGAATGTCGCTCGCGGTGATTGTATTACTTTACATCAGCATCAGAAAAACATCTTACTTTTAACAACTGAGGTGTCTGCCAAGCCTAATGGCTATATTAAAAATAATATTATATAATAGTTGTTCTAATGGTGCAATAATATTTATAATACCACCAGCAACTGTTTACAACATTTGTTTAGTTGGTATGCAGCACTGAGAGCGAGCCTTTAAAGGAAGAGTTCCAACGAAGGATTAAAAGCCGTTAACTCATATTATCCGAATTAATTACAGTAGCACTATTAATGTCAATGCTTAATTACGAGTGTTGCACAACAATTACAGGGAGTACATGGTGTTCAATTATATAATTGAGTATTTATTCATTATGAACAATGCAGTGTAGATGATGTGCCAAAAACACAAACACTGACAGGAAAAAAAATCCGAATAAGATTATTTATAACAGAAATAATGTTAAGGCGACACTGTGGCCCAGTGGTTAGCATTGTCGCCTCACAGCAAGAAGATCGCTGGTTCGAGTCCCAGCTGGGTCAGTTGGCAAAAACATTAAATGGGCCATATAGTGTATGTGTGTGAATTAGTGTGTATGGGTGTTTTCTGGTACTGGGTTGCAGCTGGAAGGGCATCCGCTGCATAAAACATATGCTGGATAAGTTGGGGGTTCATTCCACAGTGGCGGCCCCTAGTGAATAAATGGACTAAGCCAAAGGAATGAATAAATAATGTTATTAACGTTTCACTTGCTTCTTAGGGCGTTTAAATTGAGGTTCCTCCTACATTTAAAAAAGACTTGGAAAAGTCTCTATTAATTTCTTATTAGTATCTTCTAAACCAGTGGTTCTCAAAGTGGGGGTCGGGACCCCCCGAGGGGTCGCGGGGCAATGAAGGGGGGTCGCATGGTGATTTCCAAAAATCTATTTATTTTTATTAAACCATAAGAATTAACATATTTTATCCATAACTATACTGAAAATAAAAATAGTCGTTTATAGTTACTATATACTATATAGTTACTATAGTAGCTTATAGTTACTAGTTCTATTGGATTGCGCCCCCTGGGGTAATTACATTATATTAAAGGCAGCAATAGCGTCAGATGCATTTTGATTTTATAACATCAGGTTATAATTTCTGGCACATTTAAAGCACTGACACAAATTTAATTGGTGTGTCTGCGTCATTGCATACAAGGTTTCTGTATTTATAACCACCTCAGAGGATATTGGGGGTCGCGAGTCACTGGCATTGTTATTTTGGGGGTAGAAATCCGATTTTTAGCCCATCTTAAGGTCTATTTATTTACTTGTGTAAATATGTGTAAACTTAAATTGATTCAGTTTTTAAATCAGTTTCAGTACCATTATTAACAAATATGAAAATGTTAATTTAGATTTTTTTTTTATTTCTATTTATTTTCTATCGTTTGATCTGTTATAAGAGAGATCGCTTTAATTACCAAATAATTGGATCTAACTGGATTTGCATTGTAAACATTAAATAAAAGTTAAAAAGGTAGTTTTATTTCATATATTTATATTTCATATATTTCATATTTCTATGGTTGTTTCCCAGAGATGGGTTGTGGCTGTAAGGGCATCCACTGCGTAAAAACGTGCTGGATGAGTTGGCAGTTCATTCCGCTGTGGTGACCCAGGAATAATAAAGGGACTAAACCGACAAGAAAATGAATGAAATGAATGAATAATATAATTTAATTTAATATAATATAATATAATATAATATAATATAATATAATATAATATAATATAATATAATATAATATAGGCGAAGCAGTGGCGCAGTAGGTAGTGCTGTCGCCTCACAGCAAGAAGGTCGCTGGGTCACTGGTTCGAGCCTCGGCTCAGTAGGTGTTTCTGTGTTGAGTTTGCATGTTCTCCCTGCGTTCGCGTGGGTTTCCTCCGGGTGCTCCGGTTTCCCCCACAGTCCAAAGACATGCGCTACAGGTGAATTGGGTAGACTAAATTGTCTGTAGTGTATGAGTGTGTGTGTAAATGTGTCTGTGTGAATGTTTCCCAGAGATGGGTTGTGGCTGGAAGGGCATCCGCTGCATAAAAACTTGCTGGATAAGTTGGCGATTCATTTTGCTGTGGCGACCCCAGATTAATAAAGGGACTAAGCCGACAAGAAAATGAATGAATAATATAATATAATATCGTTTATTTTTATTTCATTTAGCTATTTTAGTATACTCAAACATTTTCTTTCAGTATATCTCTTGACTTTTTTGTTGATTAAATATCAAAATGTCAAATTTCCATATTTATAAATCACTTTTTTTGTTCAGCTAATATAAAATAATAAATATAATATTTAACAGACTTAGTTGGACGAAAAGTTCACTGAAAAACAAAAATCTTCAGTGGGTGAAATCTCTAATGGCGGATAGCTGCATCTCACTCAGGCCTATTTATGCTAATAAGGGAGAGATCATCGCTAAAGTGTGGGGCTTTCCCCATCTGATGACATAAACAAAGGGAGAATGCCAACCAAAGTGTTTCTGCAGACCGTTTTTATAAAGTGTGATTATATAAAAAATATATATATATATAATTTTTTTACCATCAGAGGCTTTATTCACACTTTTTTTTTACCACATAACTCTACTTAAACCATTTTTAAAAGTGTTTTAAATAATAGTTCCCCTTTAAGTGGAATACAACATTTAAAATCCCAAACTTTAGATCTTCACAGCAACCTGAACGCCTGAGCGCTGAACTTTTCTCCTCTATGTAGACATACTGTACACACACTCTCAGGACATCCTCTGACTCACTATCATTTCAGCATTATCAGCAGTTGCCATCCTCTCACCCTGACACTGAACCTCAGGATGAGCCCCTCGTATGACTAATGATGCTGCATGTTAGCATATGGAGAGCGTGAGCGCAGGTATGAAACGAGTCTGTGTGTATTTAATAAGACAGAGTGCTTGTCTTCATAAAGAGCCCAATGACTGATGAATGACTGAACGGCTGCCATTCACTCCAACTTGGAAGCCTCCGCAAGGACATCGCTATGGAAACGCTCCTGTACGTCCATCATCCTCATCTTTTTCATTCAAACGCGCTTTCATCAGTAAAATTAAATTCCCTAACTTTGGCCAGATATCGGGGCTTTTCCTGCACACAATCCATCCGGCCATCCATGTGAATGCTATTAAGCTTTTAGCAGAAACTTGGCACTTTGCATATAGATGCAGGTAGTTATGCTAAAACTACCCTGCCACACGAACACGCACGCACACACACTCTTGTACCGCTATATTCATGGGGACTTCCTATAGATGTAATGATTTTTATACTGTAAAGACTGTATTTTCTATCACCTACCATTCTTATAAAACAATATTCATTAACAATTTTTAAAATACTTTATTGTGTTTGATTCATGAGCTGGTTTCCTTATGGGGACCAAAAAATGTCCTCATAAGGTAAAAATTTACTGGTATTGTTATACATGTGGGGACATTTGGTCCTCACAATGTAAGAGATACAAGTTACACACACACATGCATGAGCACATACTTTTGTACAGCTATATTTATGGGAACTTCCCATAGACGTTATAATTTTTATAGTGTACACACTGTATATTATACCCCCCTATCGTTCACAGGAAACAATATTCATTTTTTACATTTTCAAAATACTTTATTGTGTGTGATTCATGAGCTGGTTTCCTCATGGGAACCAAAAAATGTCCCCACAAGTTTATTTACTGCTATACTATAATTTACTGGTACTACTATACTTGTGGGGACACTTGGTCCCTGCAAATAAAAAGAATACAAGTTACACACACACACACACACACACACACACACATTTACAGCTATATTCATGTGAACTTCCCATAGATATAATGATTTTTATACTGAACAGACTTTCACAATTTTACAGTTATTAATGTAAAAACGCTCGATAAAATACCACTTTACACTTTAAAACCTTCTTTACAGTTCAGTACTGTAATATGCACTGCACTGTGGGCCATTTTAAAACTTTTACAGTAACTTACTGCATATTAGGAAATTGTGGTATTCTACTGTAATCAAAGTAATCATGTACTGCTACTGTAGTTGAAGATATAAATGAGACATTTCTTGAAAAAATGGTCACTTATTTGAAATGTATTCAATTCAATAGTGAATAATAAAAATAAAGGTTTTGTACTGCTAGTGTAAAATGTAAATACATTAAAGTAAAATAAATAAATAAATAAATGCAAATATCCTTGTGGGGACATTCCATCCCTGCAATGTAAGGAACACACACACACACACACACACACACACACACACACAAACACACACACTTTTACAACTATCTTCATGAGGACTTTCCACACTGTTCCACTTTGTTGCAGTTTTAGTTATTTACTGTAAAATTGTCCAGTAAAGCACTACGTATCTTCTTTACATGTCAGTACTGTAATATGCACTGCATTGTGGGTCATTTTAAAACTTTCACAGTAACTTACTGCATATTATGAATTGCGGTATTCTACTGTAATCAAAGTAATAAAGTACTGCTACTGTAGTTGAAGACAAAAGTGAGACATTTCTTGAAAAAATGGTCCCTTGTTTGAACACTAAAAATTAAAGTTTTATACTGATAGAGTAAATTGTAATTAATTACAGTAAAATTGTCATAATTTAAAAATCTAAATGTGGTAAAGAGCATTTTAGCATAAAAAGAAGTTGTGATGAGGCTATTTTACTGTAAAAATAAATTATGGTAGGGCCCTGCTACTGTAAAACACATTTACAGCTAAGTTACTGTAAATGAGCAGTTGCTGTAATTTGTGGTAGCAGTGCTGCCAGTAAGTTACCGCAAAAATACAATAAAATGTCTCACAGTGCATAGAAATAATGTCCTTTATACTGTATATTCTACCTCTACCTCTCACAGGGAACAACCTTCATTTTTAAACTTACACAATACTTCATTGTGTGTGATTCAAGAGCTGGTTTTCTCATGGAGACCAGAAATGTCCCCACAAGGTCAAAATGTACTGGTATTGCAATACTTGTGGGAAAATTTGGTCCCCACAATGTAATGAATACAAGTTACACTCACACACACATTAACAGCTATCTTTATGGGGACTTCCCATACTGTTAAACAATTTTACAGTTATTTACTGTAAAAACACCCAGTAAAATACCACATACATTATTTACAGTTCACTACTGTAAAATGCACTGCATTGTGGGTAATTTTAAAACTTCTACAGTAACTTACTGCCCATTAGGAGTTTACAGTATTTTACTGTAATCAAAGTAATCAAGTACTGCTACTGTAGTTAAAGACAAAAATGACACATTTCATGAAAAAATGGTCACTTGTTTGAACACAAAAATAAAGGTTTTGTACTGCTAGTGTAAAGTGTAAATAAATTGAAGTAAAATTACTGTAAAAAATCTCATACTGTAAAAATAAAATGTGGTAAAGGGCATTTAGCATAAAAAGAAGTTGCATTTAGGCAATTGTACCGTAAAATGAAATTGCAGCAGGACCCTGCTACTGTAAGACCCATTTGCAGGTAAGTTACTGTAAATGAGCAGTTGCTGTAATTTGCGGTAACAGTGCTGCCAGTAAGTTACCACAAAAATACAATAAAATGTCTCAAAATGCATAGACTAAATGATTTTTACACAGTGCATACTGTATATTCTACCCCAAACCCCTCACAGGAAACCAGCTTTATTTTAAATTTACATGATACTTCAATGTGTGTAATTCATGTGATGGGTTCCTCATGGAGATCAAAAAGCATCCAAAATATACTGGTACTGCTATACTTGTGGTAACATTTGGTCCCCGTTATGTAAGCAATAAAGGTTACACACTAACACGCAAGCACACAGAGCTTTCCCTACTGCTCAAATGGGTCAGATCTTGATTTTCCTTGATCTTTTGATATAATAGAGCTACTATCTGGGCTGAACATGCTCTGGTTTTCCCGCTCGTCTCGTTAGTATTCATAGGTATTCTTACGCAAGACGTACTTTTAGCACACATGGGTGAATCTCATGAAACCTGTCAAAAGTCTGTCTGGGATATATATTTCCCCCTAAAAATCCACTGAGAGAGAGGTAAGAGCTGTTTTATGAGCATTGATGGTCCTAAAATCTTTAAGATGACGTTGAGATTACAAAAACTGCTCAAAAGTTTGTGTGCTGTGAAACACACATACACACTCATTAACACACTCATCACACACTACGGCCAATTTTTAACCAATTCACCTATACCGCATGTCTTTAGACTGTGGGGGAAACCGGAGCACCCGGAAATAATCCACGCCAGCACAGGGAAAACATGGAAACTCCACACAGAAATGCCAACTGACTCAGCCAGGACTCGAACCTAGCGACCTTTTTGCTGTGAGGTGACAGTGCTAACCAATGAGCCACTACGCAGCTCAAATTTATTATTTGATATCCAAACATTTTCAGCATCATTATTTGCAGATTAGCAAAGGAATGAACTACCAATCCAGCATATGTTTTACACAGCGGATGCCCTTCCAGCTGCAACCCAGTACTGGGAAACATCCATACACATTCATTCACACACATACACTACGGCCAATTTAGTTTATGCAATTCACCAGTGGTTATCAGCTGATACATATGGGCCAGCAGGGGCCTTCTGCGCCTACTGGTAGGCTCAGAAGGCTGTTTTCATCCATCTACATGGTTAATCAGCTATACTGTACTAATAGAGATGACTCCAGATCCAGATCTGTTTTTAGATTACTGTGATAGTTGGGTTTAGGGTTGGAGGTAGGGGTAGATGTTAATAAAATACAATTGATGGGAAATTTATTATAAATAATAGAAATAATTCTCATTAACTTTCAGCTTTAGCCGTATGTGATTTATATTAACCATGTGGATGGATGTTAACAGCCTCCTGTGTCTATCTATCAGCTGATAACCACTAATAATGTCCATTCTATCAAGTGATGAAATTCGAATTGGCTGGCATGTCTTTGGACTGTAGCGGAAACCAGAGCACCCGGAGGAAACCCACACCAACATGGGAAGAATGTGCAAACTCCACACAGAAATGCAAACTAACCCAGCCGGGACTCGAACCAGCAAGCTTCTTGATGTGAATCGACCGTGCTACCACTGAGCCACCGTGCCCTCTTCTAAAGTTAAAACATTGATATCATTCATTCATTCTCTTGTCGGCTTAGTCCCTTTATTAATCCGGGGTCGCCACAGCGGAATGAACCGCCAACTTATCCAGCAAGTATTTTACGCAGCGGATGCCCTTCCAGCCGCAACCCATCTCTGGGAAACATCCACACACACATTCATACACACACTCATACACTATGGACAATTAAGTCGACCTAATTCACCTGTACTGCATGTCTTTGGACTGTGGGGGAAACCGCAGCACCCGGAGGAAACCCACGCGAATTCAGGGAGAACATGCAAACTCCACGCAGAAATGCCAACAGAGCTTAGGTTCAAACCAGCAACCCAGGGACCTTCTTGCTGTGAGGCAACAGCACTACCTACTGCGCCACTGCCTCGCCCCTAAAACATTGATATTGTTTTTTCAAAAAATTTATGTAACTATTTCTGAAAACATGTCATCTTTTATTTGTGCAACAAAAATCATCTTATGCTGCTCACTTTATGAAAAACAAAATGAATTATGCTTTACTAAAACACCTAGATATACAGTTGAAGTCAGAATTATTAGCCACCCTGAATTATTAGCCCCACTGTTCATTTTTTTCCCCAATTTCTGTTTAACGGAGAGCAGCTTTTTCAACATTTTTCTAAAAATAATAGTTTTAATAACTCATCTCTAATAACTGATTTTTTTTATCTTTGCCATGATGACAGTAAATAATATTTGACTAGATATTTTTCAAGACACTTCTATACAGCTTAAAATTACATTTAAAGGTTTAACTAGGATAATTAGATTAACTAGGCAGGTAATTAGGCAAGTTAATGTATAACGCTGGTTTGTTCTGTAGACTATCGAAATAAAATTAGCTTAAAGGGGCTAATAATTTTTCACCTTAAAATGTTATTAGGAAATATAAAAACTGCTTTTATTCTAGCCAAAATAAAACATATAAGACTTTCTCTAGAAGAAAAAATATTATCAGACATACTGAGACAAATTTCCTTGCTCTGTTAAACATCATTGGGGAAATATTAAAAAAAAGAAAAAAAAATTCAAAGTGTGGCTAATAATTCTGAATTATCTGAATTAAAACTGTATATACAGAGAAACTGTGAAATTTCATGTGGTCTCTTTTTTTCTTTCATACTTTAGTTGTAGATTTGCCCATTTCTAAATATTAAAAACCTGTTTCAAAAAACCCACATGCAAAAAGAATCAAAACAGAATAAATTACAAGAATCAGAGAGCAAAAGAGAGAGCCAAAATGGCCATATTACACTAAACAGCGATTGACTTTGATGCAGAAACTTGAAATAAGATTGACAAACACTGGCCCTTTAAAAGTCAAACTTAACAAATCAAAGCATTATGTGAGCTTGGCCACTTGAGCTGACAGACGCGCATCTCCTGCTAATCAGAAAGATTTAATTCTGCCTGCGCTGTAACTCGCGGTGTGATTGCTTGACATGTTTGCGGCGCAGTAAAGAACATTTTAATTGTGGGTTCGTGTGGAAGAGTCTGACACGTCGCCGTCCTAATGAGCTGTGAATATGATCAAACGATCAGATGGTGAAGAAGCAGAGAGACGAGGGTCATTATAGCTGACATCCTCAGCTCATAGTGTGCACTGTAAAAGTCTGCTCAGTGGGAGCCGATTTAGGATCTGCCATTGTGCCGTTTTATTAGCGCATTATGTGCTTTGCAAAACACCCCGTTTTATTCTCACTTAATAAATAATCCTGAACTACTGTAAAGCTTTGAAACCCCAGTTACTTTAATTTTATTAAGCATTATTTGTCATTTTTATAAATATGATAATATGTATAGAATAGTATAAATATTAGATAATATTAGATAAATCATATGCCATTTTGTTAACAATATTATATATCATTAGAGCTTGACATTAACCAAATGCGGTAGATTTTAGCTGAGGTGGGTTAGACAACCACCCACACTAGCCACTTTGGCTAGTTGAAAATAATGAAATGGCCAGTGCTGGCTTGTCTCTAAAGATTTGAATTTTAGTTTATGTATAGTTTTATGTATAAAACTTATGTTTAGTTTTAGCATACGGCTATATTTCGCTTGTTTTGACACATTGTTTAAATTATGTGGCAAGCAAATAATTAGTTTGGTACTGGCCAGAGAAAAAATAGGTAAATGATTATAGTGTTGAGCCCTGAAAAGTCATGTGAAATAAACTGCGACACAATGAAACCACAACCTATTATTGCCCACAAGCTCAAACACAACACTTTAATAAAAGCGATGGCATTTGGACATAATTTGGAGGCATGTGGACATAAGACAACATTTAAATACAGAATTATTAGAAAGCCAAAGTCAAGTTTATGCATCATTCTTGTTGGCTTAGTCCCTTTATTAATCCGGGGTCGCCACAGGGGAATAAACTGCCAACTTATCCAGCACGTTTTTACGCAGTGGATGCCCTTCCAGCTGCAAACCATCTCTGGGAAACATCCACACATACTCATCACACACACACACACTCATACACTACGGACAATTTAGCCTACCCAATTCACCTGTACCGCATGTCTTTGGACTGTGGGGGAAACCGGAGCACGCGGAGGAAACCCACGCAAACGCAGGGAAACATTGCAAACTCCACACAGAAATACCAACTGAACTGAGGTTCAAACCAGCGACCCAGCGACCTTCTTGCTGTGAGGCGACAGCACTACCTACTGCGCCACTGCGTCACTCCAATTTTATGCATATAAATTATATTTTCCCAATAACAAAATTGTGGCAAGTGAAAATGGCGAGTGGCTAGTAATGTAGGAAACCTATTAGCCGCAGTGGCTGTTGATTAATAAGTGAATGTCAAGCCCTGAATATCATGTATACATTTATAATAAAAAGTTATATTTTATACACTCTTGGCCAACGTGTGGAATAATAATATGACTTTTTAAAAATATTGTCGAATTATTTAATGATGTATTTATTGAAATGGGCGTCACGCTGGCGCAGTGATTACAATCACTTCACAGCAAGAAGGTCGCTGGATTGTGCCCTGGCTGGGTCAGTAGGCGATTCTGTGTTGAGTTTGCACCACGTGGCTTTCCTCTGGGCGCTCCGATTTCCTCCACAGTCCAAAGACATGTAGTTAAATTGTTCGTAGTGTATGTGTTTGAATGAGAGTGTATGGATGTTTCCCAGTGATAGGTTGCAGCTGGAAGGGCATCCATTGTGTAAAACATATGCTGGATAAGTTGTTGGTTCATTCCACTGTGGTGACCCCTGATTAATAAAGGGAGTTTGATTCCCAACTCAAGGTCCTATGCCGATCCATCCCATTAAAGGTTTCCATTAAAGGTGAAAACCTTTAAGAGTTCTGCTGCTTACTTTTAATTTTTATTTAAACATAGTTTATTTGTCATTTTTTAAAGTTTTTTTAAGTATTATAATATTTTTAGAATAGTATAAATACTATATAAATCATATGCCATTTTTTTCGATATTATACATTTATATTAAAATAATATTTCATACTCTGAGCTGAAGCTTTGAATAACTAATAAAAAAAATAATTCTTAATTATTTAATGATAATATTTAATGTTAAATAATTTTCTAATTATGTTTTTTTGTAATTTATGTATTTTTAAATAGTTTCTTATGCTCACCAAGGCTGGATTTATTTACTCAAAACAAAAACCTCTTTAAAATAGCCAGTTTACAGTTCAATATATGGTGATATATCATTTGTTAATGTAACAGTATAATGCTTATTTTATTACATATTTCAGTCTTTAGTGTCACGTGATGCTTTAGAAATCACTTTAATGTACATGTTTAGTTTATTTTCTCTTTTATTTTCTATTTTTATTCTCTGCTATTTATTTTAATTGGTCATCAATTATTACCAATGATTATGATTATTATAAGTAGTAATATTATTACAAATAAAAATGCTATATTAAATGTATATATAAAATATATCAAAATGATGTGAAATAAAACCAGCAATCAGTCAGACAGTCAGTCATCGCAGTATATTATTTTTTTATTTTATTTTATATATGCCCACCAAGGCTGAATTTATTTACTCAAAAAAAAAAAAAACATAAAAAAGGCAGTTTCCAGATCAATATATAGTGATAGAAAATGTGTTTATGTAATAGTATATCGCTAATTTTTCTACAAATTTCAGACTTCAAAGAAATCATTCTTATTTTATTTTTCTCTTTTAATTTAATATAAGTCATCAATTATTATCAATGGCTTTGATTATTATTAGCAGTAATATTATTATTAGCAGTAGCAGTACTACAGTAGTTGTAGCAGTATAATTTATAACAAAAACATGTAAAAAATGCTAAATAAAATGCATATATAAAATAACTGGTCAAATAAAAATGATATGAAATGAAACCATCAGTCAGTTAGTCAGTCATTGTAATACATACATTTATAATTGATAAATAAAAAATGCTATAAAACCATCAGTCAGTCATTCAGTCAGTCAGTCAGTCAGTCAGTCATTCAGCCTGTCAGTCAGTCATTCAGTCAGTCAGTCAGTCAGTCATTTAGTCAGTCAGTCAGTCAGTCAGTCAGTCAGTCAGTCAGTCATTCAGTCAGTCAGTCAGTCAGTCAGTCAGTCAGTCAGTCAGTCAGTCAGTCATTCAGTCAGCAAGTCAGTCAGTCAGTCAGTCAGTCATTCAGTCAGTCAGTCAGTCAGTCAGTCAGTCAGTCATTCAGTCAGTCAGTCATTCAGTCAGTCAGTCAGTCAGTCAGTCAGTCAGTCAGTCATTCAGTCAGTCAGTCAGTCAGTCAGTCATTCATTCAGTCAGTCAGTCAGTCAGTCATTCAGTCAGTCAGTCAGTCAGTCAGTCAGTCAGTCAGTCATTCAGTCAGTCAGTCAGTCAGTCAGTCAGTCAGTCAGTCAGTCAGTCAGTCAGTCAGTCAGTCAGTCATTCAGTCATTCAGTCAGTCATTCAGTCAGTCAGTCATTCATTAATTCAGTCAGTCAGTCAGTCAGTCAGTCATTCAGTCAGTCAGTCAGTCAGTCAGTCATTCAGTCAGTCAGTCAGTCAGTCAGTCAGTCATTCAGTCAGTCAGTCATTCAGTCAGTCAGTCAGTCAGTCAGTCATTCAGTCAGTCAGTCAGTCAGTCAGTCAGTCAGTCAGTCATTCAGTCAGTCAGTCAGTCAGTCATTCATTCAGTCAGTCAGTCAGTCATTCAGTCAGTCAGTCATTCATTCAGTCAGTCAGTCAGTCAGTCAGTCAGTCAGTCAGTCAGTCAGTCAGTCATTCAGTCAGTCAGTCAGGCAGTCAGTCAGTCAGTCAGTCAGTCAGTCAGTCATTAATTCATTCAGTCAGTCAGTCAGTCAGTCAGTCAATCAGTCAGTCAGTCAGTCAGTCAGTCAGTCATTCATTCATTCAGTCAGTCAGTCAGTCATTCATTCAGTCAGTCAGTCAGTCAGTCAATCAGTCAGGCAGTCAGTCAGGGAGTCAGTCATCGTAGTATATAAAACAATAATTGATCAAATAAAAATGCTTTAAAATAAAACCATCATCAACAGTCATGCCAGTATATTATTTTCTTATTATGTTGGCAGTGTGTTTGCCTACGGTTGACCATGAAAGAGCCTCAAGCTACTGAGGTGTGCTTTTGGCTTGTTCCTCCAAACAGCTTGGCTGCAGGTTGTTGGGGTTAATAGGATGAAGATTATGCAATTTGCAGATTTAGTGTCGCAGATTCTCATTTGGACAGAGATCAGACTTTGACTGGGACTTTGTACAACATTCCCCTTCTTAAACCGTTCCAACTTGAATTTGCCTTTGTGTTTGGGATCAGTGTCCTGCTGAAAAACAACCCTTCCCCAAACTTCAGTTCTTAGCAGGAAGAAACAGGTTTCATGTGTTTCACAGCACACACTTTTTTCACACACTAATTTACCCAGATGCCCAGTTCCTGCTAATAAACGGCAGGCTGTATAACTCCGTCCTTTGAGACGGCAGGTAAATGTGTGCCATGTACAATGCTTGGCTCCTGGTCTCATTTTATCATAAAAGCTCTGCAAATGGGTCACTAGGATGCTTCTTAGGGAACTACAGGCATGTTGTCCCACGGCACCAGTTTACAAATCCGTCATATACTGTAATATATTCACTTTGCATAGATTTCAGTAACATTATCGAAAAGAAAAACAAAGCTGTAAATCAGCACATTTACTACTTATTTCCAGTAAATTCAAAAATCCAAAGGGTGACTAAATTTATTGTTTCTTGATTTTGAACAGTATATTGATTGTTTTTAGGCATGAAAAGATTATAAAATTTGGCCTGATGTCAATTAGCCAATGAATATCTTAAGGTTATAATCGATAAACCAACAAATTGGACAATATTTTAGAATGTTATTCAAAATAAATATTACAAATAAGTTTATTAAACATCATTTATATGTTCTCATAGATGGGTTGCAGCTGGAAGGGTATCCGCTGCGTAAAACATATGCTGGATAAGTTGGCGGTTTATTCCGCTGTGGCTGTTTTGAACTCAATGTTGAAGGTAAAGAGCTAATTAAATACCTCATTACTTTAACGTAAATGAAGTAAGTTCACATTACTCATATAGATTCGTTTTTAACTCAAATTAAGGTTTTACAGGAATCAGTTGGTTTGAGTTCCCTTCGTTTATTGGATTTTACTGTGCTCAAATAGCTTTTTTTTACTCAAATGGATTGAGTTCCTAGTACTCATCAGGATTAGTTTTTGAACTTAAATGGTTTGTAGCATTCGGTTTCCTCAAATGGTTTTAATGGACTTTAACTGTATATATGTTAAAATATAGTATTACTAATACTGTTATTATGTATAATATTACTATAAATAATATAGGTATAGACAAAACCGACGAGACGTCCTTTTAGTGTTAACTGAGTTCTTATTCATGCTGTAAAAAAAATACAAGAAAAAGGGAATTGTAATTGTATTTTCGATAGGAAACTGATTTCTTGTAACTTTTTAAAGGGGTAAAATATTGTTGAAGGAAGACAGATGGAGAGGGTGGTCAGTGTATCTTTTGATCATTGGATTTTCATTTAAGAAACAGCTATTGAAAAATGAAAAACAAGCCGTTTTTTTTATTTTCGTTCTAAAATTAAAAAAACAAATATTGAAATACGAGGCCTTTTTTATGGTGAAAAACGAAAAACTCAAAATTCAAAATTGACTTGATTTTTATTATTGTTTTTTCGAATAACAAAAAATAAAATCACCAGAAAACAAAAACGAACAATGGCTATTATTTGTTCCACTTAATAATGTTGTAAAAGGTATTTTCTTGTGATAACGGGATTTTGTTAAGACATATTTTCCTCATTAATACATATTTCTCATATAAGGGCTGGTTATATGCTATATATTTATCAAAAAATGGCTAATTTTTCATTTTTTAATATCTGTTTCTAAAATGAAAATCCAATTACAATCCAAATGATACACTGACCGGAGAGCCACGTATTTTTGGTCAAAGAGCCACATATGGCTACCACTGCTCTATAATAATGTTTCAACTATAGTGTTTTGTAAAGAAATAAAAAAATATATAAAATGTCATCATTATAATTATTATGTTAATATTAAAGGTTGTTTGCTATTAGATCATCATAACATTATAATGTACAGTATGATAAATAGATATTCCTTTAGCCATCAATTACTGTAATGAAAAAAATTCATAAAGAATTTTTGCATTTGCAAGCTGAGAGATTGTTGAAAAATGTGTGCTAATCTTAAATAATAAATGTTTATATTAGCTCATGTACAAATATAATGTAATAATAATAACAAATGTAAACAAAAATGTAAGAAAATGTGTGCCAATAGGCAATATAAGTATAATGTGTGCATGTAAACCTACTTTTAATACAATAAAACTTTTAAAAAATTCTTTTAAAAAATGTATTTAGATTTATTTTCTATTAAAATTATGATTTAATAAAAGAACACCACATGTGTGAACATTATAGTTTATCATTATTAACTTAATTATATAGTTGTTTTCCTAATATGGATATTAAACATTATTTCAGAATTCCATATTAGATAAAAGAGAATTAAAGGTCAGAACTTAAAAGGTATTACATTTTTTGACACAGATGCACAAAAATAAACTCTAATCCATCTTAGTATCCCAACATACTGTTTACTCAATGCTTGAAAAAAAAAGAACAGAAACACACACACAAAAAAGGGTCCAAGCAGTGAAAAGATGATAAATTTGAGAGTTAATGGCAATTAAGTGAAACGACAGAGCGCAGAGGCACAAACGGGCTCTGGAGGTTCAACGGCGGGTCTGTGTAATGTGCTCAGACAAAGCAAAGCAAAGGAGTGTAGAGTTATTGATCTGTGACGGTGATCGATCTGAACAGGCCAGAGAGAAAGAGCCAAAAGCAGGAGAGAAACGGCGAGTGAAAGAGCAGAGGCAGGAAATAGAGTGATGAATAGACGCAGAAAGACATCTGGCGGATTGTGTACTCGCTAAAATAAACAAGGGGCTTTTCCAAGCGACACACAGCCATTCCAGCCTCCAGGTGAAACGCTAACACAATGATGCCTTTCATCTAATAAGGGGTGCTTCTCAAAAATACTGAAATATGTGAGATTGTAAACAGCACAACAACACAAGTCAAGTTTTTAATTTGTTTTCCAGAATATATTAAATACCATTATTTTAGATTTAGATGACTTTTTTGTCGCTTTTGTGGAAGATGTATTATGGAAAATTATATTAAAATGTACTTCAGATTAAAAATAAATAATTGAAAATAGTTTTTTTATAGCAAAATGCTTTTTGCATGACCCACCACCAGCCTCAACGATCTACTCTTTTTGCCCTTTTCTGTAAATATTGACAAATGTTCTTATAATATTGTGAACTTTCTAATATTCCAATTCTAAAATATGCAACAGAACATATGTTTTGTTTTTTTAAACAGCTTAATAATGATCATATTATTTGTTATATTACTGATAATGAGTGCCTGTTGTTGCTAGAAGGGATAGAGCTGCGATCAGAAGTTAACAGTTAAAGAGAAGCATTTATATTATTTATTCAATGCCGCATTAATTTATTAGCGACTACCGCTATCTCAAACCTACACCCAATCCTCACTATAAAGTAAAAATATTATTTGTTGTACAGTGTCACAAAAAATATGCTATATTGACATATGTATCCTCGGCTGTATCCCATCTAGGTTTCACCATCTCTTGCAGCGTGGAGAAATCTAGATGGGATACAGCTGAGGAAACTGATGTCAATATAGCATAATTTTTCAATATTTCAAATATTTCTCAAATGATGTTTAACAAAGCAAATATTTTTTCACAGTATTTCCTAAAATATTTTTTCTTTTGGAGAAAGTCACATTTGTTTTATTTTATAGCTAGAATAAAAGCAGTTTTTAATTTTTAAAAAACATTTTAAGGTCAATATTTTTAGCCCTTTTACATTTTTTTTTTTCCGATTGGCTACAGAACAAACCATTGTTATACAACGATTTGCCTAATTACCATAACTTGTCTAGTTAACCTAATTAACCTAGTTAAGCCTAAAAGGTCATTAAGGTAGTATTTTGAAAAATATCAAATAAAATATAATGTATAATTATATAGTTCAGTGTACATACTATTTGTATTAGATAGCATTAGAAAATAGTATAAAGAAATAATACAGTACAACTTACAGTATTGACAGCAGATTGCAATAAAACTCCTTAAATATACTAATCATATAACACATGCAACTTCATAAATATTCATAATATTTTTTATCTTCTAGAGAAAGTCTTAATTGTTTTATTTTGACTAGAATAAAAGCAGATTTTAATTTTTTAAATACCGTTTTACAGGGGTGGTCCACTGCAATATCATATTTGAAACTTTTGTTGATGTAGCTGTGTAAACATAAACAATATCTCTGAATGTAAAAGCCAATGCAAAGGGAGACATTGACTTTTACAAAGTTAGCTAGCCTACAGCGAATGAAGTTTGGGGACTACAAAAAAATACTGTGAGATCACAAACGCTTCCAGTTACGCGCAGTGAAGTGTGAAGAGGTGGCCAGAGGCACTGTAATGTTACAGCAGAGAAAGCTAAAATGCCGTCCAAACACTGCTATTTCCACAGAGCTTCTTCTGTTTCTGTATTTAGGCTTCCAAAGGACAGGACACAAAGAGAGAAGTGCTTTAATTTTAATTATGTTCCTGAGAATTATAAAAAAATATACAGCTCTAGCATTTGACAAAGGAGAACTTCTAGAATCTCAGTTCAGTGCTGGATTTGGCCTAAAAATGAGCAACAGCCTGTAAGTGTTTTTATTTGTTAAAATCGATCAATTACACATCACATCCTAGCATTAACGGTATGTTGTAGCGAGGACATAAATGAGGATGTAAACAATGGGAAATGCTGTTTGGCACCGCTAAGAATTTAGCTACAAAATCATATTTATCTGTCAAAACAGCCCCAATCTTCAGCAGCGCTATACAGTGTCTCTCTATGCAGATGCTTTAACTTATCTAGTTAACCTAATTAACCTTGTAAAGCCTTTAAATTGCACTTTAAGCTGAATACTAGTATCCTAACAAATATCTAGTAAAATATTTTATACTGTCATCGTGGCAAAGATAGAAGAAATCAGTTTTTAGAAATTGGTTATTAAAATTGGGGAAATTGGGGAAAAATATAGTGCAGGCTAATAATTTAGGATGGCTAATAATTCTGACTTCAACTGTATACAACATGTTAATACCTGATTCAGTTAAATCTATAATTCGTTGATTTCGTCCCATTTAAAACATAAAAAATCCTTTAATGCAAGATGCTTTTATATCTACATTGGAAGCATTAAGAGCCATTCACATTAATTCAGTTGAGCTTTTTCCTGTTTTAAAGCATTTTAGACAGTGATCAAAATCCATAAAAGCACACGCACACACACATCCAAACTCATATGACTCAAAACTCATCAGCACGCGCGCGGACAAAAACAATTACGCAATCAATTTGCTGTAATTTAGCATAAAACTAATATTTCAGCCGTAATGGAAAATTAGCTGAAGTCTGTAATTATCAGACATCATTCCATTAAACTGCAGCTTTCCCAATTGGACGAACACATCAGCTATTAGATTAAAACCTCGCTATAAAGCATTAGTTGCTCATGATGATGCTTGAGGAGGAGCCCAGGAGACAAACAGAAAGGCATGGAGAGCACATGGACAGAGTGTGCGGAAAGAGAAGGCAACCGTGCCGGCGGTGTGTTGCACTTCTTTACAGCTGATTGATGAAACGCAAGGTGATGGAGGCAGAACGCAGAGAAATCAAGCCTAACTCACGCTCGCCAAAAAACACACACATTGGGCCCACGACAAACACTGCATGTTCAAAATGAAATCTTCAACCATAACCGTGATATATCAAACTATTCCAGGTGATAAACACTATCTGCATTGCAGTTTGGAAGCGTTTTTAAATGTTTTTAATTGAAGAGTGTTCTGCTCGCCATGCTGCATTTAAATGCTGCTAATTTGAACTTTTCATCAAGGAATAGTAAAAAAATAAAACATATCACCATTTTAGGAAAAAATACTAATAATTACTAATAACTGATGATTAAGATTAATAACTGCACCAGATTCACAAGCTGTAACTGTGGTGGTACCCTTTCAAAAGGTACACACTGTACCTAAAATGTATGAATTTCTAGATTAAGGTATTAGTGTGGAGCCTTTAGTTTAACTTTTGAACATGTTCTTTCTGACAGAATACGAACAATAAAAGAATATAACAGAATGACAACAGAACACAAATCAGTATATTATATTGACTTCAGAAAGATCACGTGACACTGAAGACTGCAGTAAATTCGATTTTGAATCAGGAATGAACTGCATTCTAAATCACATGAGAACAGTTATTGTAAATGTAAACTGCATGCAGTACATCAGTATAACTGTTTTAGTTGTAAATACACCTATAAAAACAGCCTTGGTGAGGAGAGGAGACTTCTTCAAAACAATAAAAATAATTTGCCTGAGTCAGCCAATCACATGTGCTGGAGGCTTCGGGGATGGACTGGGGTCTCGGCTCATTTGTTGCCAGGCAACCAGGTGCTTTCCGAGGAAGGGCTGATCCCGAAGAGAGTCCACGGGTAGTGCTGTAATATAAAGCAAACCCCCCCGCTTTCTCCTGACTAACTCATGTCCACCCACCCATACACACTTGGTTTCTGTTTTTCATGTCTTATGGGGACTCCCCATAGACTTAATGATTGTTATACTGTACATACTGCATATGCTGTCCCCTTACCCCAACCCAGTCCTCACAGAAAACATTCTGCAGTTTTACATTTTCAAAATACTTTATGAGCCATTTCCTTACGGGGTTGAGAAAATTACTGATAATACTATACTTGTGGGGACATTTAGTCCTTAGTGTAAAGAATACCACACTCACACACAGGGAAATACTTGTACAGCTATCTTTATAGGGACTTCCCATAGACTTACTGTAGCTATCTATACACTGTATTAACTGTTTATTTTACCTACCCTACTCCAACTTTACCCCTAAACCGAACCCTCACAGGAAACAATCTGCTTTTTACATGTTCTAAACATTCTGTGTGATTTATGAACCATTTTACTCATGGGGACAAAAAAAAAATGTTCCCACAAGATCAACTATTACTGATATTGCTGTTCTAGTGAGGACAGTTAGTCCCCAAGATGTAAGGTATGCGAGGTACACACACACACACACACACACACAAGCGCACACACACACATATCGGTCTCGCCTCACAGGAATCTGTCAGCACTCTCACCTCACTGGCATCGCCAAAAGAGACGGGCCCTTAGGGGCCACGGGCTCGGTACATGAGTTAGTGATTATAGGCCAGTCACTAGGGATCTCTTCAGCTTTTAGTAGCAAAACACTGTTTTCACCTGTGTTCTGTGGACACATCTGAGATGGCTTCTAATGTTAAAGGTATAGTTCATCACAATTGGATAAATTCTGCCATTATTCAAGAATCTTCAAGAAAACTAATATGACTTTGATTATTTTGTGAATTGAAACATTTGCAAATGGGTTTGATGTCTAATTTGTGTTAACCTCTTCATGATATAATTTAAAAATAAAAGATGAAGCATGCTGGAGCTTTATCAGAAATGTCAAAACTACATACCAAGTATATCCAAATTTATCTACATTTGCTTGGGCAAAAAAACAGAATATATACTGTAATGACAAGAATAAATACGAAAAATTCAAAATAAAATATATTTAAAAATGAATGTAATTCAGAGTAATTGTTAAATAAATGTTAAGTAGAGTATTAGTAATAATTTATAATTTACTTTGCAGCACAGACGTATTTTTCTGTCACTATTTCTTCACTTTTAAATGTTAAAACCAAACCATGGAAGAAGTGATGCTCCAAAATCACCTGGGGACTAAGAGTTTGGAACAAACTAATAAAAGAAAGATATGAGCAATAATAGTGATGTTTAAACTGGCAGGTGGAACCACCTACGGCCAGTATTAAATGTTTGATGTGCCAACATGACCAATCTGACTTTTCAATAGTTCATAAATGACAAATGTAATGCAATTTAATCATTGTGCTACAGTCATTACTGTTATCTGAATCTCAACACTATAATAAAAGTATTTTATTATTAGTCGTCAAGTGCTTTGATTATATTGTCTGCTAGTAGGTATTGCAAAAACTAAAAATCCTTGACATTAGCACATCAAAAAATGTAAAAATCATTCATCCATTCATTTTATTTTGGTTTAGCGCAGGGATGCCCAAACTTTTTCTTATGAAGGGCCAAAAACCAAACTTGATTGAGGCTAGTGGGCTGAAGGTAAATATAGTTGCCATAATTTATTTAATAATATTTAAACAAAAAAAAAACCATTGCTTTAAATCAACTAATACAGCATATTATTTTGCGATGTATACTGAACTTATTACAGTAAAAACAAAATCTCTTTCATAACAGAATGGAGTTCCACTCGTTTTTGTCTTGATTTGCTCACCGATGTGTTCTCCATAGTCCTCTATCTGTCGAGTGACATTATTTACATTACATTTACAAAAATCTGATTAATTTACCATATTTAATTGAAACATGCTTTTTTTGTAGCTCAGCAATTAAACAAACAAACAAAAAAGGTTAAGTCAAATTAGAAATGACTATCACTTTTAAGACATTCACCTCAACCCTCTCCATCACTCTCACTCTCCTTTCACATGGGATGGTGAGCCAGATCAAAGTTTACAATGGGCCAACTTTGGCCATCTCTGGCTTAGTCCCTTATATATAAGGGGTGACCACAGTGGAATGAACCACCAACTATTCTGACATATGTTTTACACATCGGATGCCCTTCCAGCCGCAATCCATCAATAAGAAACACACACACACTATCACATTCATACACACACACACACTCATAAACTACAACCAATTTAGTTTATCATATCACCTATAGCGCATGTCTTTGGAGTGTGGGTGAAACCGGAGCATCCGAGGAAATCCACACAAACATGGGGAGAACATGCAAACTCCACACAGAAATGCCAACAGACCCAGAGACTTTTTTACTCTGTTGCTGTTCACTTAACATCCACAGGTGTCACTAATAATAAGACTTTCCGAATTCTAGGCATAGCCTCTTTTTAAAAGTTCAGGACACCCCAGAGAACTTTTTTTTTGTATTAACAGATGTGTGTGTGTTGAGCATCAGTTAAGACAATGCTAGCACCTGTCAGCTTTAATTGTGGGGAAAACTGGATAATTTTGAGCTTTTGTCAGCTAATTTCAGCCTCCGGGTTTAAAATGATTTTTGGGGCGGGATCAAAATCGCCGACGTAGCGCAGAACTGCAAGTGCAATGATGACGCGTCGGTTTCTCATTATTATTCATAGCGGAGTTTTCTTATCCTATGAGAAGAGCCGGCTGCTTAATTATTCATGAGACCTGCCAGACCTGCTAGTGTCAAGCCCGAGCTGAGAGACACGGAAACCACGGCACAGTATTTAGCCGTTCATGAAGGCTCGTATGTGTTTGTTTCCATCATCCACGGGGTTTGTTGCATGTTTTCCCCCGCGATCTTGTCAGGGCCGATCATACAGCAAAGCTGTGTGTGTGCTGCAAGCATTTTTGTCGGGAGAGCAGCCCGAGAATTAGAGAATGGCGGACGCTGTCTTTTATCAGGGGTTTGTTCACATTCAGACACATCGCCGTGCTGCTGTGTTTGCCTAAATCCTCCAGATTACCAGCAGGGCTAATGGTTAAAATAGACAGGTCAGGAGACCTGCTGCACTGAGTCTGCTGGATACGGGGATTGAGGGAGAAGTCCTCATTTATAGTGTTTACATGAACACACTTATCTTTATAATTATATAAATTGTGGTTATGTGTATATGAAATTACGAACAACAAATGTAGCAGGGCATTAAATCACTGTTCATTTCTTTGCATTTTAACTTTGTAAACTATAAACTCATGCGTCTCCTCTTTGTGTCTCATTTTGTGAGCTAACTGACAACAGCAGTTATTCGCTCCCCTTCTCCCCTGCTGGCCACGCCCACTCCTGCCCGATGCTCGCGGAGCTCCACGCCCATTAATCATGCATCTTTTGAAAAAATTCTGAAGTAGACTTTAACCGAAAGAGGGGGGTGTCATGGCCCTTTAAAGGCTGGTTTATACTTCTGCGTCGACCGTGACCCACGTCGTGCATTTATACTTCAGTGTGCTATTTGTGTTGCTCTGCAATAGCACTTACGAAACACTAGCTGGCAGTAGGTTTTTATGTTCCTCTGTGTCGAGTTTCTTCGCAGGTGTTTTTTTTACACTACCTTAATATACAAGTAGCTAAAACTCGCTCATTCTGTGGCGGGAACTGGTGGACGTGCAACAACATTAACCATAAGGTAAATACAAAACGAAAGTCTCCAATTGGAGCTCTTCATGGGACTCGACACTTGTAAACACTCGCTCCAACAGGTTAGTGTGGCTGGAGGCCCCGCCCACACTTGTCAGCACTACCAAATCGACCAATCACAGAGCTTGTTACGCATCGTTGTGACGTGTAGTTATATTTTTTGAGAAGTACGCATCAGCTTTGGTTTCAGGCATGGTGAGGGCTATACGACTGCAGGAAGGCTTACACATGCGCTTGACGCAGAAATCAGCCTTTACACTCAATAAACAGCCAGAAAGTTATTCTTTTTCCAAGCGCTACAAAGGGTGTCCAAGTGGGTCAAAAGTGCATATTACACACCGGTGTCACAGTAGAAAGCCTTTGTGTTACATATTAACGAAAGCTTGTTTTATGCATTTATTAGCTTAGGTTTGAGGCAGCGTGTGGCTAATGTCACCTAGGGCTTGATATTCAGCCTTGTCTTCCACGGCTCTCGCTGGGTCAGTGTTTGCGCCCGTGTGCGAGAGTGGCAAGGTACTGACACAATACTCAAACAGGCCATACCCACGGTGACGTTACCATAGCAACCGCTGCCTTCCCGCTGACAAAAGAAGTTAAACTGTGTGTGTGTTGTGAAGTGCTGGAGTACATCCTGCTTTTTTCGCCTCAGATGTTGTCTGCATGTATTCAGCAATTTATATCTCAGAAAGTACACAAGCGGCTGGAGCGACTGTCAGGTTGTAAACATAAATAGCGCTGAAAGACACACATGAGCTCGTAAAATAAGCCCCGTCTCTAGTCTGGGAGTGTTCAGGTGGACTGATGCTAGATGACAAGGGCGTTACATCACCGTACAAGTCAAATCTGTCTGTCAGGACACGCCGTGCAGACGACGGAGCTTCCCTGCGGCCTGACAGACACAAATTACTTTCAATAATCAAAAAGATTGCAGGTGTGTGGATATACTGTTGTGTTTGTGTGCGATGATGCAATCATATCTCTGTTTGTTGTCTGTTTTAAGGTATATTTATTCGTGTGGCATTGTCCTTCATCTTACGTAATTGTTAATCATAAAGAATTTCAGCAAATACATTAATACTGCCATTGATATCTCATATAAATGGACTGTGACTGCTTGAACATCAATTAAATACTGGAGATAATTTTTATTCATTCATTCATTTTCTTGCTGGCTTAGTCCTTTTATTAATCCGGGGTCACCACAGCGGAATGAACCGCCAACTTATCCAGCAAGTTTCTACGCAGCGGATGCCCTTCCAGCCGCAACCCATCTTTGGGAAACATGAGTTTTTATACATTATATATTTTACTAATTAATATATTTTCACAATAATTAATTTTAATCTGCTGAAGAGAAGATTGCAGTGTTAATTTTTGTTAACAAGCTACTGTATGATGACAAATATTTTTGGGGATGTTTTTCATGACTAAGTCAAGATGTAAACCAGACATCCTTAAACAATTACTATATCGCTATATCAAATCAAAATATCACTGATTAAGACCACACTATTGCTTCTTTTTTGATATCTTTATTTAAAGCTATCATTATTATTTATTTAGCTATTTCCAGATATAATAAACTATAATATAATATAATATAATATAATATAATATAATATAATTTAACATAATATAATATAATGTAATGTAATGTAATGTAATGTAATATAATATAATATAATATAATATAATTTAACATAATATAATATAATGTAATGTAATGTAATGTAATATAATATAATATAATATAATATAATATAATATAATATAATATAATATAATATAATATAATGTAATATAATATAATATAATATAATATAATATAATATAATATAATATAATATTAATTCATTCATTTTCTTTTCGACTTATTCCCTTTATTAATCTGGGGTCGCCACAGTGGAATGAACCACTAACTTATCCAGCATATGTTTTACGCAGCGCATGCCCTTCCAGTTGCAACCCATCTCTAGGCAACATTCATACACACTCATTCACACACATACACTGCAGACAATTTAGCCAATACCCAACTGACCCAGCAAGGACTCAAACCAGCAAACTTCTTGCTGTAAGGTGACAGTGCTAACCACTAAGCTGACCGGGATTAATTATGGTAGTTATTTTTATTGCAGCAGGTGGTTAATATTGACATAACATTATTTACTCCAAAACGTGTTATTTATATATTTTAAAATATACACAAATGAACTGTAAAAGGGATCGTTCCCCAGAAAATAAAAGTTTACTCACCCTCAAATGATTTCAAACCTTTCTTCTGTTTATAAACAAAATAAGATATTTTGAAAAAAAGCTGAAACCTGTAACCATTTCCATAGTAGATGAAACAAATACTATAAAAGTCGATGGTTACAGGTTTTCAACATTTTTCAAAACATCTTATTTTGTATTTAACACAAGAAATAACATTTCAGGGTTTGAAATCACTCGAGGATGAGTAAATAGTGAGTAAATGTTCGTTTTTGGGTGAACTTTTCCTTTAATATGAATTTAGGGGGGCGTCATGATGGCACAATGGGTAGCACGATCACCTCACAGCAAGAAGTTTGCTGGTTCAAGCCTCAGCTGGGTCAGTTGGCGTTACTGTTTGTACAGTAGTTTGCAGGGGAATTGGGTAAGCTAAATTGTCCGTAGTGTATGTGAGTGAATGAGTGTGTATGGATGTTTACCAGTGATGGGTTGCTGCTGGAAGAGCAACTACTGTGTAAAACATATGCTGGATAAGTTGGTGGTTCATTCCGCTGTGGCGACCGCTGAATAATAAAGGGACTAAGCCAAAAAGAAAATGAATGAATGAATCAAGGGACATATACATTCATTTATTTTCCTTCGGCTTAGTCTCTATTTCAGGGGTTACCACAGCAGAATGAACCACCAAATATTCCGGCAAATGCTTTACGCAATGGATGCCCTTCAAGTCGCCGCCCAGTACTCGGAAACACCCATATACACTCATTCACACACACACACACACACACACACACACACACACACACACACACACACTTATACACTACATATACACTACAGCCAATTTAGTTTGTTTAATTCACGTATAGCACATGTCTTTGCACTGAGGGAGTAAAACCGGAGCACCCGGAAGAAACCCACGCAAAAACAGGGAGAACATGCAAACTCAAAATTTTATACAATGCATGTATTTTTAAAACATAATACAATTACAGTAAAATAAGCACGCTCCAAGCATTCATAATCATCTCGAACAGTCACAGAAATGATTATTCTTCATATTCGCCCTCCTATCACACATTCCCTATCAGTTTTCTTTCCTGACTTTATCACTTCTTCTCCTCCTCTCTCGTGTTAGGAAGTTGAACCCTGCGCCTACATTAGTGAGAAACCACCGCCGTTACCCTGACAGCGATGACAAGCACCTGTAACCCCGGAGATTCATTAGTGACAGTAGCCATGGAGATCGCCAATCAGTGAAGTTTTTGCACCAGTGTCATTAAGAGTTTCCTTGGGAAATATGTATATATATATATATATATGTACACTTGAGACATAAACGGCATCATATCTCCACAACATAGTGTCACCATCTGACATTCCCTCACTTTCTCAACATCTCTGTTATCCTCATGGACATTGTCACACACAGACACACAGGTATCGACGAGCTCGGGCTTGTTATTTTTTCTATTAAGTGCATTCAGGCTCCCCTTGGGAATCTCCTTGCAATTAAGGATTAAAGCGCATATGCATATCCAGGTTTCAATTAACACCTCTAACCCCCACATATGCTATAAATCAATTAAAACCTGTCAAATCTAACACCTGAAGCTCACAGTGTCACACATTCACACTCCGATACCCTATGCATCTGAAGATTACATACACATGCGTACGCGCACGTGTGTTTCAACCAATATATAGTAAATGTTTGCTTTATCAGTTTATGATGACATTTAATCGAAAACCAGTAATTAGCGCTGTTTTTAGAGGGTCGCCAAACACTAAAACACTTGTTTTTTTCACATATGTGTGTCCCACGCTGCTAAAAATGCTATTAGAACACATATTTCACTCAAAAATACATGAAAATTGGTTGTTTTCATTTTATTTCGAGCAAATTTGTTCTTCCGGTTTAAAAAGAAATTTAGAAGCTACATCATGGCCATGAGATCCTAGTGTAAATTCCATCTTGTAGACTGAATGTCTGTACCGGCCAGTACATCATTAGGTCTTTAGCTTTCATCCTTAATTTAAGAGATAGACTTGTATGAACCAATCAGCGTGCTCTATTGTGAATGAGGTGCAACTTCATTAATATGCATAATCGCTTCGAAAACTGTTTTTACCTGTTACAGTGTTCAGATGGCAGAGAGAAGCCACGTTGTGTTGCCAACCGTAATTAAAACAAGTGGAAGAAGAAGAATTGTTTAGAGACATGGGTCGTCAGTGTTGCGTTTATAAATGTGCTGCAATGAAGGTATTGTTTGCATTGTGTGGATTACAGTGGTCTGCTAACATGCAACAAAAATACATATTTATGGAATCTTTTTTCCGCATCTGGAAATCCGGATTTGCAGCTTGTCTCTTAAAAAAAAGACGTGGTTCCAGTTCGTGTTGATTGTCCTGTCTCTACGGATTTGGTAAGTATGTGATCAGTGTCTTTGTTTATGTTTATTCAGGGGCAAAGTTAGTTCGTACCGTCAGCAGTACTCTTTCAGTTTTGAAAGTCATATTTAATAAAAATGATTTAGTTACTTAGTTTACAGTATGTTAATATCACTACAGTAGTATATGCTGAAAGATGTAAATGCTATTCTCTGAATGTAAACACCTTAATCAAACTACTACTGTCGTGTAGGATTTTTGCCGCATTTTGAGACAGAATAGTCTAAACACACACGACTTTCTGATACTATTCTCTGCACCTACCAAGTGCATCTAAGTTATGAAGAAATGCAGAGGACGTTTTTACAGGACGTGCGGTATCAAAAACTCCACTAAAACTACACTCTTTCAGCAGTTCCTCGCATTCAATATCTAGCTTGTCTGTTGTAAAAGCAACAAATAATAACTTGAATTTTAGTTGATCAATTTGGATTTTTTCCCATGAATCGCCTGTTGAACTGTATGCCAATCATCACAAATACTACAGAAGACCAATTGAAACTCGCATGGATCCAAGATTCTCACTGAAATCAGTCAAGTTTGGTGAAGGAAAAATCATGGTTTGGGGTTACATTGAGTATGGGGATGTGCAAGAGATCTGCAGAGTGGATGGCAACATCAACAGCCTGCAAGAACACTTTCTTTGCCCATCCAGATGACTTTATTAATAAGTTATTTGATTCATTACAGAGATGTATGAATGCAGATAAATAGAATATTCATTCATTCATTTTCTTTGCGGCTTAGTCCTTTTATTAATCTGGGGTTACCACAGCAGAATGAACCGCCAACTTATCCAACACATTTAAGCAGAGCATGCCCTTCCAGCTGCAACTCATCACTGAGGAAATAAATAGAATAATCAATTTAAAATAATGCTGCATATTTTCCACTGTATCAATTAATCACAGGTAATCCTTTTTAAAAGAGACAAATCTTATTGTTCCTTTTCTTGCTTCTGAAATATTTAAACTGGCTTGAAATATTTACACAGGCCTTAAAAACATTCACAAACAATAAACTTTTACTCTATTATGGTTCAACTTTGCAATTTTCCCCATGAATGCATTATGAACTGCGTTGTCTGGTTGACCCCTGTACTTCACAATTGCGATGTTGAAGCTGAGATAATACGCAGCCCTAATTATAGTGGAATTGCAGGGTCCCAATAGTCAAAATCCCATTTATATTTCCACAGCAAAATAGATGTTTTATATAGATGTTTTTTTTGGGGTTTGGAGTCAGACTACACTACTTTTGTCTGTTATGGTAGTCCCTGTGTCAGACTGTGTGATTGCGATGTGTCAGATTGCATGCTGATTTTTTTCTCAGATTGTTGGGAGGGATAAATCTGGAATAAATCAGCCTAAAACTCACTGTAAGTGAGACAGTTTATTAAAGACAGATCAAATGTGATATCCAAGGTTGTTAATCAGTGGCAAATGCTTAATCACCCATATTTCTAAAAATTACAACTGTCTATTATCTTTATATGTTATTTAGCTTTTTGCTTCCAAAATATATATTTTTTATCCACTACTATGGCTTTCTTAAACCTTTAAACATGTTAAAAACATTTTAATCTGTTTATAATCATTATTATTCTTTGTTTTTTTAAGTTTCTTATATATATTTTCTTCCATTGTATGAAATGTGCTATATATAAAAATCTGCCTTGCTTTCCATTCAAAGCTGTGTAGTTGTGATTCACCACATTTGTTGATCCATATTTCATTTCATTAAAAACGTTTCCAGAACAAAGGCCACTGATTCACTCTATTACTAACACGTATTTTAAAAAATATTCTGCTACTGTAAAGATGAAACGGATACTGTAGGGATAAAAGGATGGTCTAAACTTTCATTTACCCATCCTCACATCATTTCAAGTCTGTCTCTTTAAAAACAAAAACTGGCTGATTGAGTAGAGAGCAGTGTGCTGTGACTTCCCAATCAGACTTGTGATTTCTCTGCCCGGCAGACAACAACAATGCTTTGTTTTCTCGGATTCTGTAATCTAAACAGTAAAAAGTCACAAATGAAATCCCACATTTACAAACCCCATTCAGATCACATTCACATGTGGCCTGAAATGTAATTAAAACATGATTAGTTTTTTAATAGGTTTCAGTTTGTATGAAAAGTATTCAGAGTTCACTCTGTGTAGCACCATACACCCACCGGCCACTTTATTAGGTACACCTGTCCAACTGTTTATTAACGCATATTTCGTATTAGTCAATCACATGGAAGCAACTCAATGCATTTAGGCACGTAGACATGGTCAAGATGATCAGCTGCAGTTCAAATTGGCATCAGAATGGTGAAGAAAGGAGATTTAAGTGAGTTTGAACGTGGTGTGTTAGTTGGTGCCAGACAGGCTGGTCAGAGTATTTCAGAAACTGCTGATCTACTGGGATTTTTTTAACGCACAATCATTTCTAGGGTTTACAGAGAATAGTCAGAAAAAGAGAAAATATCCAGTGAGCAGCAGTTCTGTGGGCGCAAATGCCTTGTTGATGGCAGAGATCGGAGGAGAATGGCCAAACTGGTTCCAGCTGATAGAATAGTAACTCAAATAACCACTCGTTACAACTGAGGTCTGCAGAAGAGCATCTCTGAATGCACAACATGTCAAACCTTAAAGCGGACAGGCTACAGCAGCAGAAGACCACACCAGGTGTCACTCCTGTCAGCTAAGAACAGGAAACTGAGACTACAATTCACACAGGTTCACCAAAATTGCACAATAGAACATTGCCTAGAAACGTTGCCTGGTCTGATGAGTCTCGATTTCTGCTGTGACATTAGAATGGTAGGGTAAGAATTTGGCGACAACAACATGAAAGCATGGATCCATCCTGCCTTGAATCGAAAGTTTAGGCTGGTGGTGGTGGTGTAACGTTGTGGGGGATATTTTCTTGGCACACTTTGGGCCCATTAGTACCAACTGAGCATCGTGTCAATGCCACAGCCTACCTGAATATTGTTGCTGACCATGTTCATCCCTTTATGACCACAGTATATCTTCTGATGGCTACTTCCAGCAATAAAACCTGTCATGTCATAAAGTGTGAATCATCTCAGACTGGTTTCTTGAACATGACAATAAGTTCACTGTACTTAAATGGCCTCCACAGTCACCAGATCTCAATCCAATAGAGCAACTTTGAGATGTGGTGGAACAGGAGATTCGCATCATGGATCTGCAGCTGACAAATCTGCAGCAACTGCGTGATGCTATCATGTTAATATGGACTAAAATATCTGAGGTATATTTCCAGTACCTTGTTGGATCTATGCCACGAAGGATTAAGGCAGTTCTGAAGGCAAAAGGGGGTCCAATGCGGTACTAGTAAGGTGGCCGGTGAGTTAAATGTGGTCATGTCATTGGCCCTTGAACATTTCCAGCTTGTTATCAAACTGTTACATAACTGTAACAAGAGGCAATTCAATCATAACTTCATTTTAAAACAGCTTTCATAACATTATTTACCAATATGTGGCTCTTTTTGGATTCTTGAAAGCTATTGAAATAAAAATGCAAGTCAGGAAACGCGTTGGGACCATTGTTTTTGTTCACATCCCTCAAAATGAAATAGTAATATGGCAAACAAAGCATTACTGAGTACATTTCGGAAATCTGTAAAATGCTACTCACATAATACATGCCATGAAATGAGAAAATCCGATATGTTCAGTTTTCCATTGTTTTTTAACACATTGAAACCCAATATCACAAGTCTTTAAGCATCATGTCAACACTTAAATCAATAATATAGTAAACAGCGTAGATATTGGCTAGATATTGATTACATTGTCTGGACAAACCCATTAGATCCAATTGCCTTTAAAATAAGAGTGTGGACAATCAATACTAAAGACCCGATTTAGGTAAACAAAGGAGATGATAAACAAATGAATAAAGACCCCTTTGACCTAAGCTAATAAATAATCCCTTAGCAACCACCTAGACAGCCTAGCAACCACATAGCATCACCAAAAGAAACACTCCTGTAACCACATAACCATATCCTGACATCCATTTGTTTCGATAGGAAAATGTAAATATCTAGTGTCTGTGCATTCTCAATATGACAGCAATATTATTTCATACACACACATACACACACACACACAGCTTTGTGTTCTTCAGAGATGCTTTCCCTTCAGAAATATAAATCGACAAGTGCTTTACAACCTAGGAAGTGCACAAAATCACACCCAATCACACTCTCATGTCTCATGGTTAACATCAAAGGGCATGAAAGAAGACATGAGACAGAAAAACTCACTCACTCACTCACTCACTCACTCACTCACTGGGAAGACCAGCAGTTACATAACACGGCCAAATTGCTTTGTTTCACCGCTGCGAGTCAGATAATGTCACTAAAGGGACAGTGTGACACTACTTTGGTAATTTCCGAGGCAATCCTTATGAGATATACGGAGACCTAAATTATGAATATCATTTTTTTCTCCTGCGTATCTCATAACTTTATGCACAAGAAAGCTCCCTGGATGGAATTTATGACGCAACATGGAGAATTCGCTCGTAATTGTTTCTTCACATGCAGACCTCCTTAGCTCTCAAAGCCCCTTAAGAACTTAAGAAAATGCAATATGTGATAATTCGCATTTTTTTCACTGTACAGAAGGGAAAAACAGGTGAACAAAACTGACAAACCACGCTGCATTCAGCAATTATTCATCAGCGCGAGGCTGGCTCACGGCCACAGCGAACATCACCAAGTGAGAAGGACAACAATGAATAAGTGAGACAAAAACAAAAGCTGTTCTCCACCCTGATAAAGACAGAGGGGCAGTGCACTAACTGCACAGTGTGCTTAATTGCCAGCGGTTAATTATCGTACGCTGTAAAAACAAACAATATGACTATTGCCTTAAGGGACCTAATATGAAAATGGAAATGACTTTAAGAAGGTGTTGTATTAATTATTTAATTTATAACTAATTACTTGATCTTCGTTTTAATTAGAATAAATATAAACAGACACATTGATTTATATACAGAATATAACAATGTAATATTTTGTTAATAAATCAAATATGATTATGCCTTGTCAATTATGCCTCAGTTAACTTACGTTTTTTTTATACACTATGCATTTATTTTATATTCTCTTTGTTGATTTATATATATATATATATATATATATATATATATATATATATATATATATATATATATATATATATATATATATAAATATAAATGCATGTATTTTATGCTCTGAATTAAAGGATTGAACATCTAAGGGGTAGCAAATAACAAAAAAAAAAAACGTTGCCGTATAATTATAATAAGAAATTGTAGTGATTATATTTATTGGTTTATTTGTTTTTTATTACTTGCTTTTTTGACTAAGAAAATGATCAATTCCAGTACAGCATTTATTAGAAATAGTTTTACATTAGCTAATCCATTATTAAAATGCTTGTTAACATTATGTAACACATCGTGAATTAACATGAACTAAGAATGAACGACTTTATTTTCATGACCTAATGCTATCAAAGATTAATAAATACTGTAATAAATGTATTATTCATTCCCTGCAGGCACAAGACCTCAACATGACGTCTTATTGACGTCGTACCCTAATGTACCCTAAAGTCGTGGGGACGTTGGATTTTGTTTGGAAATGAAAATCGGGTTGACGTCAGAACCCAATGTCAGGCATATCCAACCCGAAATCAACCAAATATCAACGTCTAATCATGTTAGACCTTGAAGTTGTGTGGACGTTACCACTATGATATCTATCAGACACTGGATTTTGGTCACTTTCCAACACAACCAAAAATTTACAAAATGTCAATGTAATTTGACGTCATCATTGGATGTCAAAATAACATTGTCCTTAGATGCAGGCTAGACATTGAATTTTAACGTCAGAACCCAATGTCCAACATCCAATCTAACGTCTAATCATATGACACCTTGACGTTGTGTGGACGATACCACTAAGGCATCTATTAGACGTTGGATTTTGGTCACTTTCCGAGACAACTTAAAATCAACGTTATTGGGCGCCGTTATTGGATGTTGTCCTTAGACGCTGCCTAGACATTGAACTTTGGTCACCTGACGTCACAATCTAAATCTAACCTAATATTAAGTTGTGTGCCTGCTGGGTAGTCATGCTAGTAAATAACTAATTTATTTAATTAACTAAGATTAACTAATACAACCTTACTGTAAAGTGTTACCCTAAATATGATATTTCCAGTAATTTTTATAATTAAAACTGATTACTTGAAACAATGTGTAGAATGTGTTTATATTTATTTTAGTTTACTGTAGTTTATGGAGAAGTCAAAAATGTATAAACTAAACAATACTGTTGCTTGATTAGTTTTTACATTATTGTTTAATTCAAGTTATTTTTATAGCGATTTTCACAATAACTAATATTTCGAAGCAGCTTTACAAAAGGTGCACAGTATTGCATTACACTCTAATTCAGAAAAGTTATCAGTTACCATAACAATTATTTACTAATAACTATTTACTAATTAACTACTAACTGACAGTTTTCAATAGTTAAAGTTATTATATATAAACAAATTTAACATGCAGTTTTATGGGTTATAGGCAGGGCCAGACGGAATCTGCGGACATTTTTTGCTATTTCTACAGAGAATGTTAGAATTTTAAAATCTGCGGATTTCTGCGGAATTATTTTGGGAGTATCCAGCGGAGTATCATAACTAAAACCTTAATATATTACATAAAAAGTAATAAGTTACTGAATAAAAACTGAATAATTTCAGATTTACACATTTACTCAAGTAAATAAACAGAATTAATAATGGGCTAAAAATCTGCAGAAATCTGCGGAATTCTGCAGAAAATCTGCGGAATTCTGCGCTCGCAGATTCCGTGTGGGCCTACGTATAGGGGATTTCAAGTGTGTACACGTTCAATGAGGTGTATTTGTGTTACTATTTATTTCTCTGTGTACTATTTGCAAATAATTACTCATGGATTCAATATTAATGAATAATTGCAGCTCTGCACAAGATGTGAGGAGAAATGGTCATTCCTAACTGAGCCTGGTTCCTCTCAAGGTTTTTTCCTTCACTTTCGTCAATTGGTGAAGTTTATATCTCGCCACTGGCTTGTTTGGTTTGGGACTTGTGGAGCTGCGCATTGATGGATTTGCTCTTCAGTGTTTGGACTTTCAGCAATAATATTAAACCACACTGAGCTAAACTAAACTGAACTTCAACTCTGAAACTCGACTGACAGTTTTAATTTACTAAAACTTGTGTGTTTAGCTGCTTTGACACAATCTACATTGTAAAGGCACTAAAGAAATAAAGATGAATTTAATCGATTTTTTTTTCCCGAAGCAAATAAACCACACTAGATTAAATCTAGGAAAGGATATGGACTGCACACAAGCGCAAGGCACCAGCTCCGGGGTCTTGTGCTCTGGTGGAGCCAGAAGAAAACCACTGGTGCCAGGGTCGGGTATGGAAGCTGTGCATTCTCCTTCACCTCTGCCACGCTGCCAGTCGACTCCCAAGATGCTCCAGTGCTTCCTGTGAGGCCACCAGTCGGCTCTTCTCCCTCCTCAAGACTCAGACCTTCAGTCTGAACCGCACGAGCCCGATCCGGCCACAGGGACGCTTCTGTGTCCTCACCGGTGGTCATGATGACAGAGCGATGGGCAGCGACGTGACCCTGCTGATGGGAACGTCACTCATATACCAGTCCTCCATCCTAAGAAGATGTACTTACAGGCATTATGCCTTTAGCCTTGTCAGTTATTCCTCCAAAAAGTCATTTACCCGCCCTCATGTTGTTCTAAGCCCACCTGGTTAGTCATAGCCTATTGTGTAAATTCCCCAATGTATTAAACATACTGGCGTATTAAAATACAAGTTCCTTTAATCATAAGGTAAGCCAGAAGAACATCAATCACTCTCTCTGTTCATTACCATTAATGCCATCACTAGAATGGAGCCAAAACTGACATCTTTTCCCTGCAGCAGTTTTTTTCCAAGCCAAAAGTGCTGGCAACTCCATTGTTTCAGCCAGGATTATTAGTATTACCTTCCACACCGCATAATGTAATCTGTGGAACAAACTGTACATTTTGCAAACTTGAAGGAAATGTGAACACTAGAATAATAAAGAACAACTGAAGGGCAAAGAATAAAAATATTGCACACATTTTTTTTTGGGGGGGGGGGGGGTGCTATGAATAAGCAGACATGCTTAGAGATATATTCATTAATATTTAAACCTTGTACAGTAGAAATATCTGCTAAGGTGTAAAATTGCCAATTTAAGTTAGATTGTTTACCTGGATGAAAAGTAATACAATTTAAAACTATATTATGAATATAAATGATTATAAAGCATTGTTTTGTTTATTTGTTGCATTTTTTCCATTACCTGTATTCTTAAATCAGTTATCAATCTACAGTAAACAGTACAGTGTTATTTTAACAATAAACACAAGGTATATTACTTCATAATCATATACTGTAATATGTAGTTAAAATTAGGGCTGCACAATACATCGTTTCAGCATTGATATCACAATGTGCACATCTGCAATAGTCACATCTCAAAGAAATGTAATGTTAAGTCTGGATTATAGTTGATCAGGAACTACAGAATTGTATTTAATCACTTTATTTATAAAATTTATGTTTTTCTTACTTAAAATTGTTGTCTTTGTTTCCAGTCCAAATATCTACATTTCAAAGCAAAAATAAGATAATTTAACTTATTATAACTCCCAATTTGTACTTATTTTATCAGAATTTTTTAAACAAAACAATAATTATACTTGATCTAAGATTTGTATATGGACTAGAGATGAGACAGAGCAAGCTAAGAATAGCTTTTTTTGCATTGTGATTATTTATTTCTGTACATTAATACTGATATAGTGAATAGTGCTATTCAACTATCTTGTGCAAGTGTATTTACATCACAAAATTTATTGCGTAAAGATAAAATATCGCGATATCAGATTTTCCAATATCGTGCAGCCCTGGTTAAATGCTACATAAAACTATGAAATATTGAGAGAAGGCTATAGTTACAAACCTATTAATTAAGGTAAATTACTGTAAATGATGTATAACTGAACTGAACTAAACATTATGTCCCCTCCGTGTTATTTAGAAAAATGCCAGAATGTTCCTTTGTTTGTACCATTTTATTTAATTTCATATAATAACAGTATTGATGAATTTTATGCTATACATTTGATCATTTTAGTTACACTGACGGTATTTTATTATTTTGAATAACACTGTTTACATGCTATCATTTAATTACTACATTTTACAAAGTCTGACTGGCCTCTTTCCATACATTTTCCAAAATCAAACATATGTGAAAAAGCTCAAGTAGTTTGTTAAATCCTCAATATCTGATTCATGACTCACTGGCATATTCAGCTACTGTAAAATGTGCAGCCACCAAAAAAAAGAAAGAAAAAAAAAGACATCCCCTAACGTATACAACATCGTCACTGCATTTTACACGGTGAAGTTCTGACAGTTTCTTGACATAAATTGCAGCAAACATTCAGACAAGAGTAGTTTTCTTACCGTGTGTGAAATGACAGCGCGTTCTGGCTCATGCTCTCAACTGCGGCTCCCAATCCCACATAAAATTAGTCCCATCACGTCCCTTCTTCGTGAAAGCATCCGAGAAACAAGGATGATGCGTAAAACTCTTAGTTACACCTGATTTCGGGAACTCCTCGTGTGGAAATACTGCTGGTAAAAGCGCGAGGGTCAGATCAGCGTTTTGGCTCAATCGCCTCAGAAGCTTGAAGTTTCTACTGGACGCGTGACGCGCGCTCGGTGTCGCGAGGAAAACTCCTGTGCGCGCACTCGATCTCTCTCTCTCTCTCTCTCTCTCTCTCTCTTCAATTCTCTCTCTCTCTCTCTCTCTCTCTCTCTGTCTCTCTCTCTCTCTCTCTCTCTCTCTCTCTCTCTCTTCAATTCAATTTAAATGAGCTTTATTGGCATGACTTGTCAAGTATTACCGAAGCATTCCACATTACAAAAACAATTAATAAAATAGTAAAACGATTATATTATGCATTTACATACATAAAAACACATAAAAATGTGATAAATACACCCACAATTATTGATTAATAAAGACTTATATGATCATTAAAACGAAAAAAAAAAAGAAAACAACATAAAATACATTCATTCGGATAATTTGTATTGACTAGTTTTGTCCACTGGCCGACTCTGTGTTTAGGACAGAATAATGCATATTGTGGTGCTGTTGATATCAGACTGGAATTCTCTCCCATAAGCCTTAATTATGAAATCTAAAATTATTTTTATTTATCTGGAAATTGATAAAGTCAGAAATATAGATATAAACCATGGTACAAACTATGTAGGGTGATACCTTTTTAAAACATTTTTGTACTGTACAGGTGGACACTAGTACTTTTGGATACACTTTTTGTATCCTTAGGGCTCCAGTTTTGTACCTTTAAGGTTTCCTTTCATACATTTAATGTTCACTTTTGTACCTTAAAGGTACTATGAGGAACACATTTGTATTGTTTAGGTAAAATGTACCTTTAAGGACCTGCTAATAACAAAAATGTACCTTTTAAAAAGGTACCGTCCCAGAGACAGATGTTGTACCTTTATATCTGAGAGCGTATGTTGATCTAATGTTGTGGTAATGTTCACAGTGCAGTAGTAAACATATAAAAACAATATTTAAAAAAAATCACCCACAAATATGATTAATTAATAAACAATATCCATCCATCCATTTTCCCTTGTCCTTTTATTCATCAGAGGTCACCAAAGCAGAATGAACCGCCAACTTATCCAGAATAAGTTTTACACAGCGGATGTCCTTCCCGCTGCAACCCAGTATTGGAAAACATCCATACACACTCATTCACTACAGACAATTTACCCTACCCAATTCACCTATACCGAATGTCTTTGGATTGTGGGGGAAACCGGAGCACCCGGAGGAAACCAACACCAACACGGGGAAAACATGCAAACTCCACACAGAAATGCCAACTGTCCCAGCCTGGACTCGAACCACTAATCTTCTTGTTGTGAGACGACAGTGATAGACACTGAGCCATCTTGTCACCAACATAAATGCTAATAAGATTGTTAAAAAGTAAATGAAAGAAAAAAATAATAATTAGAACTAAAATTAAAATAGCATAAAATATATTAACTCAATGACATTTCTGACTAATTTTGTCCAATGGCCGACTCACTGTGTTTATGACAGGATAACACATATTTTACTGCTGTTGATATCGGACAGGAATTCTCTTTCATGTGTACATTTAAGGTACTATGAAGTACTTTTGTGTTGATTTTAGGTAATAATATGTACCTTTTAGGACCTGCAAAATTGTTGCAAACAATTTATGTGTTGAATTTAAACAAACAAATTAAATTTAGTAACTTAATTTTTTTTATTAAATTTAGCCAAAATAAATAATTTACAACCACTTCAAAAAATCAGTAAATCCAAGGAATCATCTTTGAATAATTTTTATGTTGATCTAATGTTGTGGTAATGTTCACAGTGCAGCAGTGAACATTTCTCTCTCTCCCTCTCTCTTATGGTTCAGAACGTGTGCTCGTCCACAGAAAACACAATATATTTCCTTGGGAAGAAAGAGAGATGCAGAGGACAGGGATTCCCCCAGGAACAGATCCAGATTCTGGCAAAACATTTCCAGCTTCTTTCACACAGTCCCTCGGCGGCATAAATTTGCCTTAAAGATCAGATTTATGTTATTTTGAGGGCATAGATCCACTACTGCGTGTCTTTATTCAGTATTAGGCGACCTCCAGAGATGGTCGTCTGTGATCCTCCTGCTGCTCTTAATGAGCTCATCTCTGAAGACTTTTTGTTCACTTTCACCTTTGACCTTTTAAAGACTGAACTTTGAGTACCTTAAATTACATTTTCAGCCAGTGTCGGGTCTTCATTATACAGGCTATTTATTATTCTTCGCTTCATTCATCTGCTGTGAAAAGAAACAACACATAACAACAACATAGGGGCATATATTTACCTGGGTAACTAAACTAGGACATACAACAGACAATTACAAATGTTACACAAACTACTTTTTCTACATAAGGAGATCTGTATATGTATCTATAATTCAATTTAATTCATGGTCATTTCTATAGTGCTTTTACAAAGTAGGTTGTGTCAAAGGTGCTTAATAAAAAGCACAAAAAGTTCTAGTGAACTGAAGCAGTTTCAGTCCAGTTTTCAGAGTTGAAGTTCAGTTTAGTTCAGTACAGTCAGTGGCGTAGCGGACGGGCCCGCAGGGTGATTAGGGGGCCCCGCGTCGTCGCGATTTTCAATAATTGAAAATCCAGCAACCGCGATAATCAAACTCTTGGGAACAACTGTGGTCGGAACCAAAGTTCACAGGTCTGTGTTCTCTGACCTCCTCTCAACAGGTGGACTACTTCATTCTGATTCATAGATATATACATTAGATGTCGCCTGGCCTATTGTTGTCTATTAGACGGAATGCGTCAATAGCGCCGCCATCTTGCTACAGGGTAGCGCTCCTTTGAAATGAATGCGAGACCGAGGTACAGTGGAGGACTGTGGCCATGCAAAGCCAGAGATATACACATATACACATATATCTATGATCAGGAGTTTTCCTGGATGTTAGTATGTAATTTTTTTTTCTAATTACGAAAATTATTATTTTACATCACTTTTCTACATTGATGGATCAGTGACCGCACGGGCAAAAAGCTTGTGTTTGTGTGTACAGAAATCTACTATTTACCCTCCCTGTTAAATTTAATATAATCCGTGTCCTGAAACACAGCTCCTCTCCTGCTTTCACTTCTCATACTGACGGAGGGAGCGATTCGTTTGTGAATGAATCCCCCGAACGACTCTTTCACTAGCCGACAATACAAGTTTCTGGCAGTGCAGCATCTCATTGTCATATTTCTTTTGCATTGTTTGCTGATTTTATTCAACAAAACTAGCATAAGCCGAGTGTTTAGTGCGAGTTGGAGCTGCTTTGCCGTATGGTGAATGCAGTAAGTGACTGTTATCATCAATAACGTTACCTGATTAGCACAAAAGTTCAGAACATACAAAAACAGAAAAAAAACTTAATATTACCTATGAAATGTTCTGCCTTTGTGCTTTGTTTTCTTTGTTTGATCGTTACTACACCCGTAGACAGCGCTAAAGTCCCGCATCTTCACGTAATAACACTGTCTTGACTAGTGCGGTTGAATTACATTTGTCGTGGGAGCACTGTACCAATGTGGCGGCGCTATTGACGCTTGCTCAGGGTCCCTATGCGATAAAAGCTGCAGTCTAGATGATGGAGGCTGGAGAACACTGGAGGTCTATATTCATTGTAATAAACTACATACAGTATATTACGTTATATATTAAAATTATATATTAAAACTGTTTGACCATTGTAGCCGATATAAAAGTTAAATCAAAAATTATTTTATACTATTAATTATAAAATGAACACCTCACTAAAGGTAACATGCACTTTTACTGGAAACATTCTGTCATTAAGCATGAATAATTATAATGGAATTCTTTGCATGAACACACGTATGACAAGCACATTGTTGTGTTAGCATCAAGTAATTTTATTTACAGTATACACCCACCTTATTACACAACATTTTAGACTTTAATAAGATTTAAATATTTTAGCCGACAAATAGTTAAAACCTTATAGTTTAATGCATATATATATATTTCAAATATATTTCATACATTATTTAAATTTTTTATATGTCATCAAATATTTTCCCCTACAAATATGCCATACATTATATGTTTTGGTATATAATCCATTTTGTATTCTAGTGACACTTATATGTATTTACATTTAATGGGTGTCTTCATGGTAATCTCTGTAAAAAAAATAGTTTCTGCACCTCTAATCACAATAAAATATTTTATTTCCTGCATCAGGAGCAAACGCATCTCACATTGCTATTCTGCCTTTGGGTATTTGAATAATATCTTTTCAGTGTCTTTGATATACTGAAAACCCTAATAAGTTGACTGAACTAAATTAATTGAGTAAACTTGTTGCCTTGATTTAATTGAGTAAAGGAGTCTCCCAAAAATAGCCTGTTTAAGTTTATTTAACTTGCCGGTTTTGTAGACTATACTTAAATAATTAAACTCTAAGTACTAAGTCTGGTGAATTTAATACTTAAATTTAATTCTTGAACTTAATACTTAAATTGCACTTAAAATGTTCAGTTCACCAAACTAAGTAGTAAGTTTAGTGAACTGAACAATTTAAGTATAGTAAACAAAACCGGTTCAGTCAACTTTTTAGGGTTTTCAGTATGTGTGTATATATATATATATATATATATATATATATATATATATATATATATATATATATATATATATATATATATATATATATATATATATATTTGTAACAGAATAAAATGTCTGTCACTTGTCTTTTTTCATGTTATCTATGGAATAATGGAAATAAAAATGTTGTTCTAATGGAACTACAAGGCACTAGAGGGCGCTGGTCAGACACCTGGAATGTATAATAGGTGAGTGGGTGAATGAAGAAGAGATTTAGCTGTGGTAGGGAGCATGGTTGCTTGGAGCTACTTCAAACTGTTTGTATTTTAAAGTCCTTGTTGGGAAACCATGAGTTTTAAGCTCAGCCTTAGGACTTCCTTATTGTCCAGATAACTCAATTTTTGCAAAACAAATTGGTATGCTGTCTGAATAAGATTTGATGTTTTGGATACCATCATGGGCGACGCACTGGCGCAGTGGGTAGTACGTTTGCCTCACAGCAAGAAGGTCGCTGGTTCTATCCTCGGCTCAGTTGGCGTTTCTGTGTGGAGTTTGCATGTTCTCCCTGCGTTCGCGTGGGTTTCCTCCGGGTACTCCGGTTTCCCCCACAGTCCAAAGACATGTGGTACAGGTGAATTGGGTAGGCTAAATTGTCCGTTGTGTGTGTGTGTGTGTGTGTGTGTGTGTGTGTGTGGATCTTTCCCAGAGATGGGTTGTGGCTGGAAGGGCATCTGCTGTGTAAAAACTTGCTGGATAAGTTGGCGTCATTCTGCTGTGGTGACCCCAGATTAATAAAGGGACTGAGCCGACAAGAAAATGAATGAATGATATAATCATTATGAAGTTTCATTCCTCAATTATCTGAAAGTAGTTAAATAAACTCAAAAGTAGATCAAATAATTTCAACGCACTCAATGTTTTTTTACCCCGAATCAGTGACCAGTTTTTTTTTCTTAACCTAAAGAAAAGACCAACATCCAACAGCTAGGACTTTTTTGTTGTTTGAGAGAAGTTTTAAAGATATTGGGGGTTCCTTAACTTTATTTTGGGTACTATATTTTTTTCATCTAAGAAATAAATAATATCTATCTATCTATCTATCTATCTATCTATCTATCTATCTATCTATCTATCTATCTATCTATCTATCTATCTATCTATCTATCTATCTATCTATCTATCTATCTATCTATCTATCTATCTATCTATCTATGTATATATATATATATATATATATATATATATATATATATATATATATATATATATATATATATATATATATATATATGCATGGGGAAAAAAAGCTAAGCATTCTGCAAACATAGCTATTAAGCTATGATAAATACTAACATTAAAATAACAACTGATAAATACGATGGCTTAGTAAACATGTTTATGCGAGTATCTGCTTCTTCTCCAGACATATGATATGTGCATTAGTTTTGTGACCCAGGTTAGGTTGCCATAGCGACCGCTGCGATGACACCACAACAAGATGCATTCAGTGTTTTCCTGATTTGTGTGCACAATATTTCAGAGGGAAAAACTCCTGTGAGCAGTGAAGACAGAGTTAAAGCGAAGTTGATCTCCAACTGTAATTACGCACATCACCTAAATCAGCTAATGAAGCTCTTCAGGAAGGAGACTCTCCAGGAAAACAGGATCTGATAAGAATAACAAACCCTTATGCTTTACCGTGTAAAGGGGTTAATGGTAAGTGATACTCTTGAAATGATTGTGGAGATGAAGCGCTCAGACTAATGATGCATGTAAGCATCTATTACAGCGAGAGTGTGCTTTGTGCTGGCTTTGAGAGAGTTGGAGCAGTGCAGAGCAGCGGTTATAGATTTAAACAGGTTACAGGCCTCTAGCGCTCCACTCTCACTGCTGCAGAGCCGGAAAACTGCAACATGGGCAATACACCATTACACACACGTGCACACACACACACGCACCTTACCTGCATACTTAGGTATTAGAATTGATTTGGCTCATCTTGCTTTTTTGATGAAGCTTAAAAAAACAGACTAATTATGTCCTAACCCAAACAAATACTTAATAATAATAATAATAATTACTTGTGATTTACCACTTGCTTTTATGCAGTTGACATAAAAAATACAAGAACAAAATAAAAACAAATACAAATAAAGGTGAAAAAATGAGAATCAAAGAAAAACTATATAATAAAGCATAAAACGAGATGTCATTTCACGTATTTATGTAATTTCTCTAAATATGACAATACGAGACCCAAAAAGTAGTTTAAAATGGGCAGGCGGCGGCGCTGTTGATAACACAATTGTTTCACAGCAAGAGGGTCGCTGGTTCGAGTCCCACCGTTCTCCCCACGTTGGCGTGGGTTTCTCACAAGTCAAAAAACATGTGGTATAGGTGAATTGGGTAAGCTACATTGTCCGTAGTGTATGTGTGTGAATGAGTGTGTTTCCTAGTGATGGGTTGTAGCAGGAAGGGCTGGATTCTATCCAGCCACAACCCAGTGTTGGGAAACACCCATACACACTCATTCGCAACAACCAAATTTATTTACCCAATTCACCTATAGGGGAGTGCGGTGCACAAAATAACGCAGGGTTAAATGTAATGCGGAGTTTTAAGGTATTTGCTAAGGGTTAATCATGGCATGCTTCCAAGGTTTTCACCACAATGTCGGTAGATGTCTTCCTGCCAATTATTTAAAAAAATTCGGCGAAATTTGGATGAGAAACATTGGAGAAATAATTTTTGCAGCATGAAAGTATTTTTTTGCAGTCAATATTTTTTTTTTATTTAAACAAAATCTGTGAAAGTGTAAAATCTTATATTGTTGTGATTACCATCTTCCAGGCTAAAAAATGGAACCGTTTTGAAAGATGTAAGAAACTCACAGTGACTGCTAGCCAGTTTTGAGGAAAACAGGGTGCTACAATTAAGCCACACACTGATGGACACCAACTAAACTAAGAAAATATATATTTTTATTCAGAGTGTAATGTTGAAAACTTTAAGAGAAAATATTTTTAATAGAAAACAAAAAAACATTTTTGCCAATACAGCACAGAATCCGTAGGTCCGGCGATCATAATTCCAGTGCTCATTTGTAGGAGAGGCTTGTGTGTTATTGATAAAAAAAAAAAATGAGCTGAGTCCCAAATCGCATACTTATGCACTATTCTACGCCATTTTGTAGTTTAAATAGTGTAAGTAGTGTGTTCACACTAAAAACTCTAAAAATAATAAGTGCACTTTAATTATCCGGATGATGCACTCATTCAGCCGCTAAAATTAAGTGTGGAATGATGGGCACTTCACGCACTCGACGACCGCAGGTTTGCCTACTTAGCGGAAGAGGCGGAGCTATCGGACGCACATGTTGGATAACTTTATCTATTTTGGATGGTGAAAGCAAAATTCTGAGACACTGCTCGCTGCAGAGCCATTTGAGCAGAGCTGAGCTCCAGCCAGGGGGAGCATGAGCTCTCGCTCCTCCTCCTATAAGCTGTTTTAATGCGTACACCAACCCCACCCCTAACCCTACCCCCAGTGACATCACTCGTAGAAGAAGTGCAAGAAAGGAGGAGCGAGAGCTCTCCCCTTCGCTGGAGCTCAGCTCTGCCCTTATGGCTCTGCAGTGAGCACCACTTGAAAATTCTCCTACGAGAGTGATTATAGCGCCTCCCGATGGTGAATGCGGCAATACTCACGGCAGGTATTATTTGATAATTCAGTCGTTTATTTCACTGATTTGGCAACTGTCAAACGTCATTAGGGAAACGATTTGAATTTCCGCTTAGTAAAAAAACATAAGTGTGCCATTTGGGACCACACTACATACATATACTATCCTATTGAGTGTGTAAGTGCATAAGTACATAGTGCATGAGTGCATAGTATAGAGTCACCCATATCAAGAGTTCACACTTAGATATTGCTTGACAACTGTTAGCAGGTTTGGCATGCTGTCCCGGGAGAGAACCCTGAGCTCGGAGATAGTTGAGCCCAGGTCTCCCGCCAGGTCCATAGAGCATGTGAGGGGAGTACGAGATCAGGTGGTTCTCGAGAGCTCCCCTTTTTAAAGGAGGAGGAGAAAGGGGGTGGATGGGGGGTTTCTTCGGAAAACGAAGATAAGGGAGTAATATCTAGCTAGGCTATTTATAGTAAGTTAGGATAGATCTGATTGGCTAACTAATGAGTGTAGATAGGCGGCCAGCTGCAGTCAATTATATCACGTGTTCCTCTCGAAATTAGTTTAAAAACTTCACTTAGGACGCAGCTATGGTTTGTCTAACCCCATTACTTTGTTCATTATTTGACCAAAACCAAAAAGTGTTACTTTGTGCCCCGCTCTCCCCTAGCACTTGTCTTTAGACTGTGGGAGAAACCGGAGCACCCAGAGGAAACCCACGCGAACGTGGGGAGAACATGCAAACTCTGCACAGAAATGCCAACTGACCAAGCTGAAACTCGAACCAGTGCCCTTCTTGCTGTGAGGTGACAATGCTAACCACTGAGCCACCATGTCACTCTCAATTTAAATGTTCCTTCATTTATTCATTTTCTTGTCGGCTTAGTCCCTTTATTAATCCGAGGTCGCCACAGTGGAATAAACCACCAACTTATCCAGCACATGTTTAACGCAGCGGATACCCTTATTCCAGCTGCAATCCATCTCTGGGAAACATCCATACACACTCATACACTATGGACAATTTAGCCTACCCAATTCACCACGGCGCTATTTAAAAACACGTTTTTTTTTTTTTCAGGAAAACCTCCCTTATCTTACTGCAGAAACTCCCCTTGGATGCTTTAATTGTAAGAGTGCTTGTAATGGCTGAATACTGGAGGGAAGGCTTGCAGTGTGGATTTAGCATGAGGAGTGTGTGATGGATTGAGGACAGAGCAGAAATCAATGTGATCAGTCAGCGGAGTAAATGAAGGGAAACAACACCTCAGGTGACGTGGTGCGCTTCATCCACTGCAGAGCTTCTTCTTCAGTCAGTTAGCAGCACATGAGGGAGAAGTTCAACCAAGGTAGAGTGACCAGCTCTGACTGCTTAATACATGCAAATCCAGTAACATGGATAATGTAGAACTTACAATGAACAGGGCTTGGTGAAGTTAAAGTTATGGGCCTCATGTTACTTTAGGGTATAATTTTCCCTATTAACAAACCATTAAGACTATTAGCTCAATAAACAACCCAGGCTCATTCTAAAAACGTACCGCTATACTCATTTCTGGAGAGCATCAAATACTTCCCAGGAGCTATGTTTTTTTGCCGTTTTCGTTTTTACGAATCCACCAGAGGCCGCTGTGTACGCTTTTTCAGATCTCCAATTTCTCTCTCGAGTGCCATTCGCGCCTTCTGTTGACTGACTGAATGACTGACTGACCAATTGACTGACCCCCACTCCCCCTTCCCTAAACACAACCAATAGTGTTTTCAAAAGCACCGATTGACCAGCCCACCCAGAAAAATGCAGAAAAAGAAAAGCCCTCGTCTGACTTTTACCATGTTTTCAGATTTTACCACATTCTCACCCTGTTATTTACTTGTTCATTTTATTTTTTGGCTTCTGTTTTTGTCTTAACCGCTTTCTGGAACCGTTCTTCGCCAGACTCGAACCCTGTCGTTGTAGTCAACTCTCTGGATCTCAAGTCGGCAGATGGACATGACGAGTGGACAAACTGGTAGCAACAGGAAAGCTGTCCACACGGAAGTAAGCGGTCAGCTGGTAAGTGTAAAAAGGAACAGCGTCATACTGCCCTGTATTGTTAGTTTTAAAGACGAAATGCAGCCATACAGTATGTACTTCTGGCTAAATAATTTGTGATCTCCAGAATTCTATATAGGGCTACGTTTTCAGCATGAGCCGCTGTTGCAACTGAACTACTAATAAGCTGCTCATTAATAGTTAGTAGTACTTGGGTTTAGGTGGGTAACCTCAGGGTCGGTGCATCCATAAAGGCGACCTCGGCATCCGCGACACCAACCACCCCTCTTCACCTTTATTCGCGACACTCTCATATTTTCACAGTGTTTTCTATAATATTATTTCTTCAGGAGAAAATCCTATTTGTTTTATTTTTGGCTTGAATAAAAGTAGTTTTTATTTTTTAAAACCATTTTAAGGTCAAAATTATTAGCCCTTTTAAGATATATTATAAAATAGCTTGCCTACTTACCCTAGTTAGGCTTTTAAATGTCCCTTTAAGCTGAATACTAGTGTCTTGAAAATTTCCAGTAGAACATTATTTACTGTCATCATAGCAAAGATAAAACAAATCAGCTTTTAAAAATAAGTTAAAAACTATTATGTTTAGAAAGGTGTTGAAAAATATCTCTGTTAAAAAGAACTTGGGAAGAAAATATGAAAGATTTACAATTTAACAGGATGGCATATAATTCTGACTTTATATATATATATGGACAGAATAAACTGTTCTCTATATAATGGACATGTGATTCAGGCTTTAAAATTAATTGGAAACTAATTTGTAGCTCATTTGTGGAAAGTGCCAGGTAATGATGAAATAGCTGGCAGTTACATTCTGTGCATAAATTAGCATAATTTAGTTTCCCTTTACATGTGAATAATTCAGCTCAACTAAAATCCGCTAAACTAGTGGTCTACTGATTAATGGCTCTCTTTGTAGTAACATCTCACAGCTCATTATAATTACACATGGAGTGAAGACACAAGAATGCCAGTCACTTTCTCTGTCGCACGAATATCCGGTGATTATTATTTGCTTGGATTTACTAACTGAATGCTGTTTGATCAACACTAGAACACATTCATTATTCTGAGTTGAAGTGTGTGTGTGTGTGTACTCTCACCGGCCACTTTATTAGGCGTGTAGACATGGTCGAGACGATCTACTTCAGTTCAAACTGAGCATCAAAATGGGGAAGAAAGGGGATTTAAGTGACTTTGAATGTGGCATGGTTGTTGGTGCCAGTCAGGCTGGTCTGAGTATTTCAGAAACTGCTGATCCACTTTAATTTTCACGCACAACCATCTCTAGGGTTTACAGAGAATGGTCAGAAAAAGAGAAAATATACAGTGAGCGGCAGATATGTGTGCGCAAATGCCTTGTTGATGCCAGAGGTCTGAGGAGAATGACCAGACTGGTTCCAGCTGATAGAAAAGCAACAGTAACTCAAATAACCACTCATTACAACCGAGTTATGCAGATGAGCATCTCTGAATGCACAACACGACCAACCATGAGGCAGATGGGCTACAGCAGCAGAAGACCACACCGGGTGTCACTCATGTCAGCTAAGAACAGAAAACAGAGGCTACAATTCACACAGGCTCACCAAAACTGCACAATAGAAGATTGGAAAAATGTTGCCTGGTTTTATGAGTCTCCATTTCTGCTGCATTTCTTTCCATGCTCCCTTGTATCAACAGTTCTGGCTGGTGGTGGTGGTGTAATGGTGTGGGGGATAATTTCTTTGGGCCCATTAGTACCAATTGAACATCGTGTCAACACCACAGCCTACCTGAGTATTGTTGCTGACGATGTCCATCCCTTTATGACCACAGTAGACCCATCTTCTGATGGCTACTTCCAGCAGGATAACGCACCATGTCATAAAGCAGCAATCATCTCAGACTGGTTTCTTGAACATGACAATGAGTTCACTGTACTCAAATGGCCTCCACAGTCACCAGATCTCAATCTAACAGGGAACCTTTGGGATGTGGTGGAATGAGAGATTCTCATTATGGATGTGCAGCTGACAAATCTGCAGCAACTGCGTGATGCTATCATGTCAATATGGACCAAAATCTCTGAGGAATATTTCCAGTACCTTGTTGGCTTTATGCCACGAAGGATTAAGGCAGTTCGGAAGGCAAAAGGGGGTCCAACCCGGTACTAGTAAGGTATACCTAATAAAGTGGCCGGGAAGTGTATTTTCATTTATTACTGGTGTTCAGATATTTTTATCATAATTTAATGACCAGCATTTGTTTGAATGAATTCTGATGTTACATTACACATTTTGATTAATACAGATCATCATTGTAAATTAAAAGTAATGTGTGTTTTAACTGTTGTTACATTTGTTAAAATCAGTACAGGCTTGTTAAGCTTTAGACAAAAAAAACTCAACTCTTACTGAACTTTATATACTTAATCTGTAGTTTATGTCTTCATTGATATTACATATTCAAAAGAATAATGACGCAAACTGTATATATGACTCAACAAGGCACAGCAGGTATAATCAGGCGCAAATAGTGTATCTACTTACTTTATGCATGTAATATATATAAATACACACACACACACACACACACACATATTCATATTCAAAGCCTCATCTGCCAAAAAGACAGTAAATGAAAGTCAAGTTGCTTAGCAACCTTTGGCCTTGATGAGAGGAAACTATAGTCACCACTAAATGATCAGAGGTACACACACACACACACACACACACACACTCACACACTCACACACTCACACACAGAGACAACATTGAGTTTTCATGTTTAATGAGGATCCCCATAGACAATGTTTTTTTAATACTGTATATTAGTTCCTAGCATCCCAATCCTAGCTCTTAACCAAAGAGGAAACCAAAAATGTCCCCATAAGGTCAAAATTTACTGGTCGTGCTATACTTTAGGTGGCATTTGGTACCCACAATGTTTAAAAAAACCAGGTGCGCAAACACACACACATACTGACTCAAAGACACACACACAAACGCACACACACATACACACACACTCAAACATACACACAAACACGCGCACTCATGCACACACTCAAACATACACACAAACACGCACACACACGCATGTACACACACAAACAGACTCAAAGACACACAAACAGTCAAAGAGGCACAAATGACACAAACAATCACACACACATGCACGCACAAACAGACTCAAAGGCACACAAACGCACACACAGACATGCACACAAACACATACTTAAACACACAAAAGCACAAACACGCACGGATGCACGCACACACACGAACAGATTCAAAGACAGACAAATACGCACACACGCATAAAACACACACAAAAACGGACTCAAAGGGACACAAACACACACTCAAACATGCACACACACACAAACAAACTCTCTTGCACACACTCAACCACCCCACACAAACGCACACAAACACATGTGGTCCAGCACATTTAAACAGCAGCTGATATTCTGTAGATGAATTAAGAGTTTGTTAACCTTCATTTATCAGTGAGAGATTAATGAGGACGGAGGAAGCTCTGCCGTAGGTACAGGAAGCTGATAAGGGAGTTTTATAGCAAACACAAGAGTGTGTTCTGCACTGCCGAATCAGCGACTTCCATTGTTTTAACACAGACAGCAAAGGGGAGATGGCCCAAAGAGATATACATCATACAGTACACTCACTAATACACATGCAAACACCTCCCCTAGTGTGCACATCCATAAAGCTGCATGAACACTCACAATATATTGTGTAAATCCGGGCACCAGTATCAAAGTGTGTGTTCAGGTAAAGCTGACGAGGTTTCTGAATGACAACTCAATTACTCTCATATCTGCTGACCTGGCATCTCATGAATGATGTTTTATCAAAAGCACTTAACACATCCATCTGTTGGCTGGCTGATAATATATATTGGAAAAGAGCTTTTTATGATAACATCAAATGTCAGTACAGACCAGGAAGGAGAAATCCATTAGAAAACCTGGACATGAGAGGCTTCTGGGAGAATATATCAACTCAGGCTGATTATTGAAATGTAGCCCTGCATACATTTCTGGAGAGCTCCAAATATGTCCCAGGAGGTATATTTTCTGCAGTTTATGCGAATCCACCAGAGGCTGCTGTGTATGCTTTTTCAGATCTCAAATTTCTCTCGCAAGTGTCATTCGCACCTGCTCTTCTCGCATAATCCACCGGAGGCCGCTGTTGACTGACTGACCGACAGATCCCCCCACCCACCTCCTTTCCTAAACCCAACCAACAGTGTTTTCAAAAGCACAGATTGACCTGCCCACCGCATTCCCTAAACCCAACTGAAAAGAGACAGAGGCTGTCAGCGGTGTCATATCACCCCATAGTGATCGTTTTAAAGACGAAATGCAGCCTTACACACCTCTGGCTACATAATTCACGCTCTCCAAAAATGTATACGGGGGTACGTATTCACAATGAGCCTGTGTGTGTGTGTGTGTATATGCACTTCAAATAATAAAACAAACAAATAAATAGGTAAATAAATAAATGAATAAATAGACAGATTAATAAATAGAAAGATAAATAAATAATAAAACAATAAAAAAAGTAAAAAAAAAACCTAACAGACCTCTGCTTCTTGAATAGTTTACCTTCATTCATTTTTTCTTTCCTTTCCTTAGTCCCTATTCATTAGGGGTCGCCACAGCGGAATGAACACCTGGGGGAACCCATGCCAACACGGGGTAAACATGCAAACTCCAAACAGAAACGCCAACTGACCCAGCCAGGACTCGAACCAGCAACCTACTTGCTGTGAGGCAACAATACTAGCCACTGTGTTGCCTTGTCTACATTCATATTTGGAAATATATATACAAAAAACATTATTTTATGGGTCTCTATGGGTGTGTTTTGAAGTATGTAAATGTATGTTGTATGCCGGTGTCGAATATTAATTTCTGTCCAGAACCACTGTGCAGACAATAAAGTAAGTAAAAAGTAGAAAGCTTAGACAATAAACATTCAAGGACTGAGAATTTGAAAGAAATAAGCCATATTGTGATTATGATATTACAATACTTAAATATTACTAAGTATACAGTACTAATCAAATGTTGTGCTTGTGCAACTAAAAACTACATAATACACTTCAAAAAATGCTTTTCTAATTTAATATCTAAATATTCCTAAATCAAAAAGCGTTTTTACATTAAAAAAAAATATTGTCTTATTTTCAGAAATGATATGTCAAAATGAAGTGGGTTTTTCCTTAAAACCAGCAAAATAATCTTGTTTTTTCTATTGACAAAATAAGATTAGGCTATGCAGTGGAGCGGTAGGTAGGGCTGTCGCCTCACAACAAGAAGGTCGCTGGTTCAATCCTCGGTTCAGTTGGCAATTCTGTGAGGAGTTTGCATGTTCTCCCCGTGTTCGTGTGGGTTTCCTCCAGTTGCTCTGATTTCCCCCACAGTCCAAAGACATGCGGTACAGGTGAATTGGGTAAGCTAAATTGTTCGTAGTGTATGAGTGTGTGTGTGTGGATGTTTCCCAGAGATGGGTTGCGGCTGGAAGGGCATCCGCTGCATAAAAAAATGTGCTGGATAAGTTGGCAGTTCATTCCACTGTGGCGACCCCGGATTAATAAATGGATAAGCCGACAAGAAAATGAACAAATGAATAATAAGATTATTTTGCTTACCCCTTTGGCAGACTACTTTGCTTGTTTTAAGGAAAAACGCACTTCATTTTGACATTTTATTTCTTAAAACACACTGAGGAAGGCATTGTGCCAAACGTCTGTGTCTTTTAATCACCCTTAGAATGTAAGAGAAAGGAAAAATAAAAACAGTATGAAGCAATTCCTTTTTTGAAAAATATCATTGATAAGATTGACGCACCAAACCAAAGAAGTTCTTAAAAAAAAAACGCAAGCACGCAGGGCAAACTTCAGCATTTCTTAAAACAAGACCATATGTTTTGCTTGTCTAGTAAATCCTTTTTGATTTAAGAATTTTTAGATATTTGTACTAGAAACAAGACATCAAATCTAAGTGGGAAAAACATTTTCACATTCAGACTTGATTATAAGACAAACAAGAAGGATCTAAGGGTTAAATCAACACGAGTAGTTGGAGAAACATTAAAAAATTAAATAAATCTTCATGCTGATCAGATGAGTAAACATCTTTGGATTTTGAGTCTCGTCTTTATTGCAATACTGCCATCCAGAGGTCAGCTCTATAAATGCTCCTCTCTAACACCGAATATAAATGTACTTTCTAGTCTGTGGTGTCGCTGAATAACGACACATTAAAATATGTCTGTGACTTGTTTTTGACAGATGTGTCAAAAGGGGGAGTTCATGCCGAGTTTGGTGTCAAACTGTAGCTTCTGTCATTTCTGGAATCTCACTCTCATTCTGTAGCAAACCAACACAGATAAATACAACACAGGGATAAATAGTCCCTTATTTATCAGGGGTTGCCACAGCGGAATGAACCGCCAACTATTTTGGCATATGTTTTACGCAGCAGATGCCTTTCCAGCCGCTACCCAGTACTGAGAAACACCCATACACTCTTGCATTCGCACATACACTAGGATCAATTTAGTTTATCCATTTCACCTATAGCGCATGTCATAGAACCATGGGGGAAACTGGAGCACGTGGAGGAAACCAATGCCAACACAGGGAAAACATGCAGAATCCACACAGAAATGACAACTGACCCAGTTGGGACTCGAACCAGCGACTTTCTTATGGTGAGGCAACAGTGCTAACGACTAAGCCACCATGCCGCCCCTGTTATTTATTTGTTTATTTTTTAGCTTTCGAATAGTTTTACATGCCTCTATCATGTTTAATCAGTTTAGGGATTCTGCAGTGCTTCATGGGATTGTAGTTCTTTCTCTTAAATCCATTAAGTACAAAGACTTTCAAAGTTTATAATGTTGTGATTCACTTCCCGGTTGGTTGGTTGGTTTGCTTTAAGGCTTATAATGCTATAAGGAAGACCTATTATGCCATTTTTTTCAAGATACAAAACAAGTCTGGTGTCCCTAGAGCAGGGATGGGCAAACTTGATCCTCGAGGGCCGATGTCCCTGCAGAGTTTTGTTCCAACACTAGTCAAACTAGTCTAAATATCTAAAATTTCTTATATCAAGAAGCATTTTCTAGACAAGCAAAACATATTGTCTTGTTTTGAGAAATAATATGCCAATATAAAGTTTTTCCTTAAAACAATCAAAATAATCTGCCAATGGGGTAAGCAAATAATCCTGTTTTTTCTTTTTATGTAAGATCATTTTGCTTACCCCATTGGCAGATTATTTTGCTTATTTTAAGGAAAAACTCACTTGTCACTCAGTGTAGTCCATCCGCCTCAAGGTTGGGCGTGTTGTGCATTCAGAGATGCTCTTCTGCAGACCTCTGTAGTAACGAGTGGTTATTTGAGTTACTGTTGCTTTTCTATCCGCTCAAACCAGTCTGGCCATTCTCCTCTGGCCTCTGGCATCAACAAGACATTTGCCTCCACAGAACTGCCGCTCACTGTATTTCTCTTTTTCGGACCATTCTCTGTAAACTCTAGAGATGGCTGTGGGTGAAAATCTCATATCAACTGTTTCTGAAATCCTCTGAAACCAACATGATTGACACCAACAACATACCACATTCAGTCACTTAAATCACCTTTCATCCCCACTGTGATGCTCAGTTTAAACTGCAGCAGATTGTCTTGACCATGTCTATGTCTATGCCAAAATGCATTTAGTTTCTGCCATGTGATTGGCTGATTAGAAATTTGTGTTTATGAGAAGTTGGACTTTTGTGCCTAATGAAATGGCCGTTGAGTGTACCATATATTGCAGAATACAGAAATATTGCAAATTTCGAATTTTTACAATTTTGTATCCTCATTAATCATATAAACAAGTACACACACATACTTAAATAATACGAAATCCTGTCATACTGAACCTGAATGAGAACAAGTGATTACCAACACTGGAGCAAGAACAGAAAACACTTTCTGATGCCTGCTGTAGTGTGACGAGCCTGAAGAAAACAACATTATACAGGGCATTCATCAAACTGACATTTCATCGATGCTAATACATTATACATCCATCAGTGTACATGTGTGAGGGTTAATGCGTGTGCCCGCGTTTACCTGTGTGATGAGTATGATGATAGTGTTGTTGTCATGCTGGTTTAACTGTAGTGTACAGGCGAGCCCACAGATGGCGCTAGAGAAATGAATTACACGTAAACAGTCTCTGTACTTCGAAACAGGACTAATACAGTATCATAATATAATATAATATAATATAATATAATATAATATAATATAATATAATATAATATAATATAATATAATATAATATAATATAATATAATATAATATATGCAATAGAAATACCCTAATAAAGCATTATGCATACATGATTTATTGGTTTAAAATGTATTATGCATTAGGAATACCCTTATAAAGCATTATACATACATGTTTTATAGCTTTATAAGGCATTATGCATTAGAAATACCCTTATAAAGAAAAAAAAAAAAAAAAAAAAAAAATATATATATATATATATATATATATATATATATATATATATATATATATATATATATATATATATATATATATATATATATATATATATAGATATATACATATCTTTATAAGGGTATTTCTAATGCATAATGCCTTAATGCATAATGCCTTATAAAGCTATAAAACATGTATATAAATACACACACACACACACACACACATACACACATGTTTTTTAGGTTTATAAAGCATTACGCATTAGGAATACCCTTATAAAGCATTTTACATACATGTTTTATAGCTTTATAATGCATTATGCAAGAGAAGTACTTGTATAAAGCATTATGCATACATGTTTTATAGGTTTATAAGGCATTATGCATTAGAAATACCCTTAAAAAGCAATATATATGTACATGTTTTATAGGTTTATAAAGCATTATGCATTAGGAATATGCTTATAAAGCATTATACATTCATGTTTTATAGCTTTATAATGCATTATGCAAGAGAAATACCCATATAAAGCAGTATGCATATGTGTTTATGGGTTCATAAGGCATTATGCAATAGAAATACCCTTATAAAGCATTATGCATACAAGTTTTTATAGATTTATAAGGCATTATACATTGGGAATACCCTTATAAAGAAGTATACATACAAGTTTTATAGGTTTATAAGGTATTATGCAACAGAAATGCCCTTATAAAGCATTATACATACATGTTTTATGGGGTTATAGGCATTATGCATTAGGAATAATTAAAACTGCATATAATGTAATCATGCGGCAAAATGCAAATGATTCCACAAAGATGCTTCTATGGAAAACCAAATCCATTTACTCTAAAATATTAGATCCACAGTAAATTACTGGCTAATAATAATCTCATTACTTATTCTGTCAACTTACCTCTTAAAACACAACATGGCCTGCTAACAGCTCACAAAGGTCAATGTGTTCGATGAACTGCCTCTTTTTATGAACAATGTAGTTTCAAATAGTTTTTTTATGCAGCCAAGACTTTAATGTACAAAACCTGAGTAAAACGTGTGACAATTAGCCCTGCCCTCCTCTATGAGCTGTTGGTGAGTTTCATGCTGCTCAATGAACTGGGATTAAGGTGTTTTGTAAAAGAAAACATTAAAATAAGTCACGTCATGTCATGAGTAAATCCGTTCTTGGCAGTTGCTGACATGGAGAGAATTGAGCAGAGGTGAGCTGAGGGTAGACGGATCACCTGATATCACTTTTAAGAAGATTTCATTATTGTTGATGTTTTGACTGCTCCCGAGGCAGCAGACGACCTCTCCATACTCCTGCATAACACACACCATCTCACATTCAGCTGCACACACATATACACACATGCACACACACACAGTTTAGAAAGGCTGCTTTGTAGTTGATGGTATAAATAATTCTGAGCAGAGTTGCCAGATTTAACTAGAAAAGCAACCTGCTCTGACAAAAACAAGCGGAACATGAGTGAATGCAGTTTTTTGCATTTCCTCTAGGGGGTGTGTGGTTCACTTTATTGTGCAGCAAAGAAACTGTTCAATACATATTTTACCTTCATACTCATTCACGCATGCACCCACACAGAGGTAAAAAAAAACGTTAAAACTTAAAACTTTATATTATAATTGTAAGTTTGGTTTTGAAAGACATTTCTAAACCTCATTTAAACTTCATTTATTTGATGTTAAATTAAATAATCAAGTTTCAAGTAATTTTTTTCTATTTCAATATACACTCACCAGCCACTTTATTAGGTACACCTTACTAGAATCAGGTTGGACCCCATATTGCCTTCAGAATTGCCTTAATCCTTCATGGCATAGATTTAACAAGGTACTGGAAATACTCCTCAGAGATTTTGGTCCATATTGACATGATCGCATCACACAGTTGCTGCAGATTTGTCAGCTGCACATCCATGATGCAAATCTCCAATTCCACCACATCCCATTGTACTCTATTAGATTGAGATATGGGGACTGTGGAGGCCATTTGAATACATTAAACTCATTGTCATGTTAAAGAAACCAGCCTAATATAATTTGTGCTTTATGACAAGGCACAAAGGCATAAAGGGATGGACATGGTCAGCAACAATACTCTATTTGCTTTACAATGCTACATTGGTACTAATGGGCCCAAAGTGTGGCAAGAAAATATCTTCCACACCATTACACCACCACCACCAGCCTGAACCATTGATAGAAGTCAGGATGGATCCATGCTTTCATGTTGTTGAAGCCAAATTCTGATCCTACCATCCGAATGTTGCAGCAGATATTGAGACTCATCAGACCAGGCAAAGTTTTTCCAATATTCTATTGTCTAATTTTGGTGAGCCTGTGCAAACAGTAGCCTCAGTTTCCTGTACTTAGCTGACAGAAGTGGCACCCGGTGTGGTCTTCTGCTGCTAAAGATTCAATGTGTTGTGCGTAGCTCAAAACAGTCTGGCCATTCTTTTCTGACCTCTGGCATCAACAAGGCTTTTGCACACACAGAACTGCCACTCACTCGATATATTCTCTTTTTCTGATGATTCTCTGTAAACCCTAAAGATGATTGTGCGTGAAAATCCCAGCAAATTAACAGTTTCTGAAATGCTCAGACCAGCCCATCTGGCCACCTTTAAAGTCACTTAAATCACCTTTCTGCCCCGTTCTGATCCTCGGTTTGAACTGCAGCAGAATGTCTTGACCATGTCTACATGCCTAAATGCAGTTGCTACCATGTGATTGGCCGATTAGAAATTTGCGTTAACGAGCAGCTGGACAGGTGTGCCTAATAAAGTGGCCAGTGAGTGTAAATATGAAGTATAATTTATTCCTCTGAAGGTAAGCTGAAATTGTATCAGCCATCACTTCAGTCATTGCAGTGCATTTTGTGATGAATATTTAATAATATCAAGTAAAAAGTGTATAATATATTGCCATAATATTAAGCATTAAAGTTTTTATTGCTTCTTTTTTTACTGACTTTTATGGATTTATTGATTCAGTTTTCTTTTGACAATTTATTTTTTGTTTTGAATACTAATGAATATAACATGTAACAGACCCAACTTTCATAAATGACCACAATGGAATTTTTGATCATGTAAACTACAATATATCTTTACTAATCGCAAACTTTAGAACAGTAATTTATATAATATTTATATTCTAATATTATTGGCGTCATGATAGCACAGTGGGCAACACAATCGCCTCACAGCAGGAAGGTCGCTGGTTCGAGCCTCAGCTAGGTCAGTTGACATTTCTGAGTTTGTATGTTCTCCCTTTGATCGCGTAGGTTTCCTCCAGGTGCTCTGGTTTCCCCCACAGTCCAAAGACTGTGGCAACCCCAGATTAATTAAGGGACTAAGCCAAAAAGAAAATGAATGAATGAACACCCTTGGCATATATTTGTTTGTTCTATTCATAACTACTTTATGATGTTCTCCCTACACATTTATTGAGCATATTGACTTTTTAGGACTTTACTATTTCTTTACTCAGGCCGAAAAGGTCTTTAAATTAACATAATACAACCTGAATAAAGGGACTAAGCCAAAAAGAATATGAATGATTGAATTATAATTTTTTGGTGTGTTCTTGTTTAACTAAATATCATTACAAGGATAGTAAGAATTAAAATTTACCCTCAGATCCCCAGATAGAAAGTAAATAATTAAAAGCATTAAAAATCTAAAAATCAAAAATTGTTAAAATAATATAAAAATAATAAAAGCCAATAGTTTGGTGAGTAATAAGGCAAATTCAAACGTGTGTGTGTTTGTGTCTTATTCTGTGAGAAGCGGTCTGCCAATGAAGGCACCAGCACAGGAACATTATCAATGTTCTCCAGATGTGGCCTCACATTCTCTATTCCTTTCGGAAGTTTGGCCTGGAAAAACAAGAATCAGGTTACCTCTTTTCATGTCAGTGTGTGTGCGCGCATGCTTTTCTATCATTTTGGGATTCTAACCCCAACAAGAAAAGCAGCTTCTTAGAATATCTAAATAAAGCCTTTGTGGAAATCTGAAGCGTTAAAGTGCCCTTGTTAGGCTTTTTTGGGTATTACCTTACATGTGGCGTGTAATAGCTGTTTGCTAATGTAAAAGGGCAACAAAGATTAAAAGAGCAGAATCAGAGCATGATAAATGGAGGTGTTGAGGATGGACACACACTATTATCAGAACGTTGGATAAATCAGCAGATAAGGGCCTGAAATGTAAACATGCCACACTGTAGGACAGATATGGAAAAGTTGATTGTCCTGGACATACTTTATATAAAGGTTGAATTCTCACTGTTACCAAACCATTAACCTTTTCTTTAATATCCTAATGTATTAAATTTATGCATTACATTTAGATATTAATTTAGATAAATTTAGATATTAAAATATCTGTAAATTAGCAGTTTTCTGAGATTCATGATTCATGTTTTTTATTTTTCCCTATTTATTTATGCTTTTGAATTGCATTATGCGACCTTGATCTTTCTTCCAACTTTAAAAAAAGAACTTTTATTAACATTTCAACAGCTTAAAAGTGATATATTCAACCCAAGCTCATGTAAATAATCATGTAAATAACTGTCACCCTGTTTGGGTTCTTAGACATGCTCCATCATGTGCCACTGCCCTCTGTGAGCAGAACGTCCTCCTCTAAAATCAATAATTGAGCACATGAAGGAATAAATCAGAACTGGTTAAAATTCAGTGACTGGTCACAAATGAGCTCTCTCTTCCTTGTCTCTCCCCTTCCTCGGTCTCCGGCTCCTCCACGTGATCTTGGTCGAGAGGGAAGTTCTCAGATTGAAGGGAGATGTGACAGTTCCAGCCCACTCCTGGCTCATTTTCTCAGCAAACACCTACTCACAGGGTGATTCAAATTAAGTATGTAAATAACACGGATAAAACGTTTGTAAAGCCACTCGACCAACATTGTTTAAATCGTGAAAATGGAAAACAGCAGCTGCGGCATGAACAACGTGATTTAGTATGTTCATTGATCAATATCCTTTGTTGGTCCAGCAGAAATATTCCTGTCTAACAATCACAGCCTGATATGATATGATTTTTGTTACATGTGTACCTGCAATTTTAAACATTCGTTAATTCTCAGTAAAAACTCTTATAGATCGGACAACACGGTGGCTCAGTGGTTAGCACTGTTGCCTCACAGCAAGAAGGTCACTCGTTCGAGTGCCGACTGGGAATAATTCTGGGGGGCTAATAATTCTGACTTTAACTGTACATAGAGGTACGTTTTCAGGATGAGCCTGGGTTGCAGACATTGATAACATCTGGGTCACATCTGAATTTTTATTCTTTTATTTCTTCATTTAAAATAAGAATGTAGTATTATTAACCTTGATAAGATTAGGCATAAACTAATATCATGCATGTAAAAAGAATTAAACACATAATTGTAAGAATGAGATACATTTTTGACCTTTAATTTTTTTTCCACAGATTAATACTTGATAAAACATTGTATCTTTAGGCTTGTCAAATGCAAAAATGCTAAGAAATGCATATAATTTTGTGAGAAGGCGAGAATTTATTATTATTGATCAGCACAGCAAAATTATTGAGAAAAAAGTACTGTATTTCTTTCAGCAAATCTTATGGTGTCATTCATACATATGTTAAGTTGTGTATTATTAAGGTATAAAACCATATAATTTAATCTGTTCTTGTCACGATTACCAGCGATCGTATTCCATTAGATCGCTGGTTCTCACTCACAACAACCATGGACTACACTTCCACCTTTGGTGGACTACATATTCATACATGCACTTCGCCCAGACACACATGCTTACTCATCTAGACTGATTACATTCGCAACACCTGAGGATTGTCAGTGACTGATTGCACTCACTACTTAAGCCACTCATTCACCCTTTCAGGTGGCCGAGTTTTGTTATTCTGTTGATGACACTACAACGCATTCTCCCTGTCTTGTATCTCTGTGTTTAGACCCTAGCCTAGATTATCCTTGTTCTCCTGTTTAGCCGCCTGCCTTCTGACCTTTCATTCTGGACTGCCTTCACATACCCGTTTGTTCCTGTATTGACCATTGTTTGCCTGACGACGAATAAACCTGCATTTTGGATCCAAACTCAGTTGTTTGTGTCACTCCCCTTGGTCACAGTTCTATTTAAAAAAAGAAACTTTTAACATTAAGCATTTAAAATACTGACAATAACATAAACACTCAAGTGAATGCTTGAATTATAGTTTCAGGTGAATGGTGTTTTACTGCCGTTGCCCCTGACTTTCCCCGTTCTCTGGGTTCTGGTCTGCCTGTACGGAGAGGCCAGTGTTCTCTTACAGATGGGCACACAGCCAGTGGAGTGCTGGGTATGTTCAGTCAAGAGGAAACCACACAATAGCTGACTGTACATTTATTGCTGTAATCACATGAATGAATATATTGTTGGCAATGATACGGAATGCAAAAATTACTTTCCCATTTCATTGAACAGGAAATGTTGAAGCCGACCTGCAAGAAATGTTCCTCAGTGTTTTGGGGTCAAACGTTGACACTACTTCCAGTCTGCTGCACGGTCTGAGATCTGTGACTGTAAGTGCAAAAGACCAAGAAAGATGTAAATATAAGTGTTTGAAATCAAGGCTCAGTTAAAAACTCCAGTTATTATTTTCATGTAGTTTGAATATAAAGTCGATCAAAGAGGAGTTCAGATCTGAACTGCCTGAAATGGGTCGTCGGTTTTATTATTTAATGTCATAACATTTACATATTTTCCAGTGTGTGTTGCAGTTGGAGTTATCAGATGCACCTTCCCTTATATTTCTTGTTTCTTGTGCTACACTAATAAGGCCTTTCATGTGGGCAGTAAATTATATTCTATCTCTCACTGTAATGCAATACTGTAAGATGAGCTTTGACTGATAACTTGAGTGCACAGGCACTGAATGTACTTTGTACTAGTATTACCTTTCTAAAAATGCACTCATAAGTATGAAAAAATATAAAATAGGCCAAATATGATAGCGGGATCAGTAATAAAACAATCATTTTATTCAGACATTAAATAGATTAAGAGACATCAACACAAATGAAGATATTTTGAAGAATGTTGGTAGCCACTGACTTCTATAGTATATTTTGTTCCTACTATAAATGACAATGGGGCTTTTTTCAAAAAATTAAAAATAAATAAATAAATACATAAATAAATCAATCAATAAATAAATAAATAAAATTCTGAATATAAGCATATAGAACAATTTAAGTGTGGGGAAATATTGAGGACATTTTCATTTTTGGGTAAACTATCCCGTAGTTATTAATAATATTATTGTAAAATTATTTTTCATTAATAAACATTTTTTTCTTTATTTTTGATCAAATACTATACGTTTAACGTTAAAAGGCATAGGAGTGTGTGTGTGTGCGCGCTTCTCCACCAGAGACTGTATATTGTAATTATCATTTATATAAGGATTAATGATGTTATTATTTACATATTAAGGGGATAGTTCACCCCAATATTTACATTTTGTCATGATTAACTCCACCTGCTTGAGTTTCTTGCCTTTGTTGAACACAAATGAAGATATTTTGAAGAATGTTGGCAGCCACTGACTTCTATAGTATATTTTGTTCCTACTATGGATGTCATTGGGGCTTTAACAAAAAAAAAAAAATTAAAAAAATTAAAATCAGAACATAAGCATATAGAACAACTTAAGTGTGAGGAAATATTTGAGGACATTTTCATTTTTTGGTAAACTATCTCTTTTATGTAGTTATTAATAATATTTTTGTAATATTATTTTACATTAATAAACATTTTTTTCTATATTTTTGATCAAATACTAAAAGTTTAACGTTAAAAGGCATAGGAGTTTGTGTGTGTGTGTGTGTGTGTGTGTGTGTGTGTGTGTGTGTGTGTGTGTGTGTGTGTGTGTGTGTGTGTGTGTGTGTGCATCTACAGGCTTCTCCACTAGAGACTGTAAATATATATTGTATTAATCATTTATATTAATGTAAGGATTACATAAGGATTAATGATGTCATTATTTACATATTAAGCGGATAGTTCACCCTAATACTTAAATTCTGTCCTGATTAACTCAACCTGTTTGAGTGTCTTGCTTTTGTTGAACACAAATAAAGATATTTTAGGAATACTGGTAATAAAAAACAGCCATTGACTTCTATAGTACATTTCTATAGTACATTATGTCAATGGGTGTTTTTTCCAAAAAAAAAAAAAAAAAAGTAAAGAAATTCTGAATAATTTGCTTTGTGTTCAACAGAAGAATGAAACTCATAAGCATATAGAACAACTTAAGGGTGAGGAAATATTGAGGACATCTTAATTTTGGGGTGAACTATCCCTTTAATTATGTAGTAAATATTGTTATTGTAATATTATTTCAAATAAATGATGTTCTATTTAACATTCCTAAAACAAATGCATGATCAAGTGACTTCAGACTGGAAGAATAATGCTAAAAATGTTATGAAAGGAATAAATTATATTTTTAAATACAAATAATGAATAGATGATTCACAGTTGTTTATTTTTTTTCTTTATTTTTGATAAAATATTATAAGTTCAACCTTAAAAAGCATAGAATTTAGCATGTGTGCGCATATCTACAGGCTTCTCTCCACCTCCGCGAATTAGCCTTTCGAGCAGCAGATGAGTGTGGTTGCCTACACCCTGCCCTCCATCTCCTGCCCTGGAGACCCGGGGATTATTGCTCCACCTTCTGTGTCAATGAGACGTCTTCCTTTCCCACATCTCAATGCACTGCTGGTCCATCACACTCACACTGGAGAGCACACACACACGTACTAAACATACTTGTGTTTGACCTGTGGAACTGCAACATGTACAAGCCAACAATTACTATATAGAGAACAGGATGTTAGATTATCATGCATAGAATATCATGCATTGTACGTTGTTTGCATTTGCCTTTATATTTATTACAGTTCGATATTAAGCAGTTCATAAGTCATGAACTTATTTCTGTTAATAGTCAGGGATACTCTTTTAAAGTTTATTTGGTATTCATTCAGTGTACATATCTAGTATTTTATTTAGAGGTCACAATTTACAACAAGGTTTAATTGGTTCATGTTAAATAGTTAATATATTTCTAACAAGAATGAACAAAACTTGTACAGCATTCATTAATCTGAGCCACATGAGTTTTGCTAGCTGGGTAGGGCTACATTTTCAGTATGAGCCTGTCTTGCAATTGAGCACCTTTAGCTTAGCTTAATTTAGCATAGCATAGCATAGCATAATTCCTGTATATTGAGTTTAGGTGAGATTCAATGTCATTCGTGTCCCAAGGAAATGTTCTCATATGGCTCAGCTGACATAATATTAGGGGCACGCACTGAATTCTGAGATGGAGAAGATATTCAGCCTCTCACAGACTCTGACAGGTCTCTTTTTCCTGAAATGCATGTGTGTGAGTATTGGAGCACTTGTGACTTGCTGTGAGCACAGCTCTTTCAGCGCTGTTCCCCTCTGAACGCTCTTATCTAGAATACATTGACTGCTGGCACGTTCCCTTGGAGCATCCAGGGTTAAGTGGTTTGCTCAAGGACACAGAGGCATAAGGAAGTCCTGCTAAATTTTTTGCTATTAAAACACTTCTTTGGGCAGTCTGAATCATCAGCTTTCAGAAAACAAGCCTAAATCTTAGACCTCAAAGGTACATTCACACTGACAGCCATTAAAAGCCTGCAGTTCACCAAGTCAGTGCCAGCAGGGCTTTCTATTTGAATGCAGTTCACTGCTTGTTGCATTGCATCACTGCTCATTTACATAAAGCTGCTTTATTGTAGTATTGCTCACATTTGGATTTGCAACCTCTTTGTTAGATGAAAAGAAACAAATGTAAATAAAAAAATAATTCTTAATATCTAATACTATGTTTTAATTTAATAAAAATGTTATATTTAATTCATGTATGTAAAGAGTCGGCGACAAGAGAGGTAAGTATCCACATGCAGCTTTATTAAACAGATCCCAGGTAGGGATGGCTGACGTGAAACTGACATTTCGACACAGTGTTTTGAAACACTGCACCGAAGCATAATCTGAAATACGCAGGTCACGTGACCAAAGTGTTTAGAAAACTAAAGCATACAAATAACTCAAAGTGTAGTCAGAAAAGCAGGCGAATGGTCAGGACAAGCAGCAAAACAACACAGAACAATAAACAAAGCAAAGGAGAAAAACCACGAAAGGCAGGACAAGGAAACGCTCTGAAAAGGTCTCTACAGATAAACAAGACTCAGAAATGTGTGTGTGAGTGAGGCGTATTTATAGTCCTGCTTATAAGTCATCACAAGCTTCAGCTGTGTGTTTGCAATCCCAGTTGTGAGAGCAACAATAAAAACTTGACTTCAAGTTGATCATTTGGAAAAGTGAAGGTCGATTTTTCCAATGAATCATCTGTTGAACTGCATCCCCATCATCACACATACTGTCACAATCAGACCCCTTCCTGTGTTTGTTTTCCTCATGTGACCTTCACCATGTGCTCCTTTGTTCCAGTTCCCGCCACTAGTTATGTTCATCTGTTCCACCTGTGTTCATCCTCCTGTACTCAATCATTGTCATTACCCTCATGTTTATTTAAGTCCTTGTATTCAGTTCCTCTATTGTCTGGTAGTCTGGTATGATGTCTGTCTTCACTCCATGTTCTTCCTGTGTTCATCTCTATAAATCTTGTAAATAAATATACGTGTTTTGATAATCCTGAGATCCCGTGCCTTCTTCTAGTGAATCCAGGCATTACACATACTTCAGAAGACCTATTGGAACCTGCATGAATTCAAGATTCTCAAAGAAATCAATCAAGTTTGGTGAAGGAAAAATCATGGTTTGGCGTTCCATTTAGTATGGAATGGAACCCGAAACCAGGGGTTCCATTCAGGATAGCGCTCCTTCTCACACTTTAGCCTCCACATCAAAGTTACTGAAAGCAAAGAAGGTCAAGGTGCTGCAGAGTTGGCCAGCCCAGTCACCAGACATGAACATTATTGAGCATATCTGGGGTAAGATGAAGAAGGCATTGAAGATGAATCCAAAGGATCTTGATGAACTCTGGGAGTCCTGCAAGAACGCTTTCTTTGCCATTCCAGATGACATTATTAATCAGTTATTTGAGTCATTGCAGATATGTATGGATGCAGTTCTCAAACCTCATGGAGTCATACACAAAATTAATTATTTTTCCACTGCACCATGACTTTATATTCTATACTGTACATTATTTATGTTAAGTGACAAGACTTTTACTGTCAAAGTCAGATCTTACTGTCCTAATTAAATCATTAAAAATCAAGGCATGATCATATTTTATTTTGGTAAAATAAGCGTAATGTAGAGGCCTTTGTCTTTCAGTATGCCACTTCTGATACCAAGTGATCAGGTAATGTATATATGACATAACAATAATAAAATAAATAATAAAAAAAAAGCTTTATAATGCTGCCAAGTGAAAACAACTCCAGGACAAAAGGTGCTGGACCTCTAACTTTGCACAGTGAATCGATCATTATCCAGAGCAGAAACAGGTCTTTACTGAGAGTGATCAAAACACCTCCAATTAAAAAAAAAAAAAAAAAAAAAAAAAACATTTACAAAAGATACAACATGCCAAATTCAGGGCCTTTTTCTATTAATCCTGCTCTTCTGAACATCTCGAGGCTGTACTTTGGTAGGTCAATTGTATAAGATATGCTTTGCAATCGTGTATGGAAACTTCTGTCAGGTTGCTACAAGCCAATCCAGAGACTGGGCTGTAATGGGGAGATATCTTACTGAATGCTGTCCTTAAGCTCTTAAGTCCTTTTCTAGGATCTGTGTTTTGACAGATGAGCTTGTATTAAAAGGCTCTTTATTCAAAAGAGAACACAAGAAACACAGTTTCGGGGCACAATAGGACTTGTTAGCTGAAACCCTTTCTCTTTAGCTTGCAGTTTAGAAGAAACATCTAATCTTACAGTACATTAAACCAGTGTTTCCCAATCCTGTTCCTAAAGGCACACCAACAGTACACATTTTCAACCTCTTCCTAGTCAAACACACCTGAATCAACTCAGCAGAGCATTAGAAGAGACTCCAAAACCTGAAATGAATGGGTCAGATAAGGAAGACATCCAAAATTCACTCACCGGACACTTTATTAGGTACACCTGTCCAACTGCTCGTTAACGCAAATTTCTAATCAGCCAATCACATGGCAGCAACTCAATGCATTTAGGCATGTAGACATGGTCAAGACGATCTGCTGCAGTTCAAAGCAAGCATCAGAATGGGGAAGAAATGTGATTTAAGTGACTTTGAACATGGCATGGTTGTTGGTGCCAGACGGGCTGTTCTAAGTATTTCAGAAACTGCTGATCTGCTGAGATTTTCACGTAACCATCTTTAGGGTTTACAGAGAATGGTCTGAAAAAAAGAAAATATTCAGTAAGCGGCAGTTCTGTGTGTGCAAATGCCTTGCTGATGACAGAGGTCAGAGAAGAATGGCCATGATCTTAGCTAATAGAAGAGTGCAGAAGAGTATCTGTGAGTGTGAATGCACAATACGTCCAACCTTGAGGCAGATGGACTACAGCAGCAGAAGACCACACCAGGTGCCACTCCTATCAGCTAAGAACAGGAAACTGAGGCTACAATTCACACAGGCTCACCAAAATTGGACAATTGAAGATTGCCTGGCCTGATGAGTCTCCATTTCTGCAGCAACATTCAGATGGTAGGGTCAGAATTTGGCATAGGGTCAGAATTTGTCCTCAAGTAGCCTTCACATTCACCAGAACACAATCCAATAGAGCACCTTTGGAATGTGGAGGGACACGAGATTCGCATCATGGATGTACACCAGACAAATCTGCAGCAACTGTGTGATGCTTTCATGTTAATATGGACCAAAGTCTCTGAGGAATATTTTCAGTACTTTGTCATATCTATGCCACAAAGGATTAAGGCAGTTCTGAAGGCAAAAAGGGGGTCCAATGCTGTACTAGTAAGGTGTACCTAATAAATTGGCCGGTGTGTGTATGTGCCTTCAGGACACAGGGCTGTAAAACACTGCATTAAACAGCTTAGCAATGATATTTTCCTCTGGGAAACACTTGTTTTCATTAATAATAACTCACTGTACTTAGCGCTTTCTTTTACATGAAAAAATAATAACCATAGAGCAAACAATTTGCACCAAAATGTTTAAAAGAAGAAAAAGTTCAAAGTATTTACAATTGTATTAAATTCATTAATTAATTTTCTTTTCAGTTTAGTCCATGTATTAATCTAGGGTCGCCAAAGCGGAATGAACCACCAACTGATCCAGCATATGTTTCACGCAGTGGATGCCCTTCCAGCTGCAACCCATCACTGTGAAACACCCATACACACTCATTCACACACATGGACAATTTAGCTTACCCAATTCACCAGCAGCACATGTCTTTGGACTGTGGCGAAAACCGGAATTAAAGATAAATAATGAAATAAATAAATAATAAGTATTTATTAATGAAAGAAATCTTACTGAACCACTTGGTTACCCTGAAGAGCTGTGCTTCGAGCAATTGATGTGGGTGGGGCCTGTCATTATCCAATAGGGATGGAGGAGATTAGAGCTGACTAATCATGTCACGGCGGTATAAGATAACATGCTCCTCCTCCTGTCACCTACAACCAATCAGAGTTGAGCAAAAGTATCAGATTCAAACAAAAGTCAGAGCTCTCATCATGTCATGCTCTTGTGCAAAGAGAAACGAAAAAGAATGGATCTGTTGTATTTAGGATATAAATAGGTGCTGCCTTAGGCAGGATAGAGGCAATTTCTATTTACATAGCCATATTTATTCATAATAATGATTCTGTTACTTACCCACCCACCCACTCACCCCATCTTCTTTTGAACGCTTAAAGAGGTGTTTTCAAGAATGTTTACATTGCTCTTTCACATACAAAAGCATATAGTGGCCAGAGGCTGTTAAGCTACATAATGGTCTGCTTGTTTGTCACAATGCTTTTTGTCTATTTTTAGTTTTTCGATTGCATACTGCATGAGTAATATGTGCTTCTTGCCCTTTTGCAACTTGGCAGCCTCAATGCTTGCATACACAAAGACTGTAAGAGCAGCATGAGCATTTGTTCAAACATCTGTTTTTGCGTTTAATGGAAGAACAAAAATCCTTCCTTCTTTCATTTTCCTTCGGCTTAGTCCCTTATTTATCAGGGGTCACCACTGGAATAAATGATTCCTGCACATGTTTTACACAGCAAATGCCCTTTCAGCTGCAACCCAGTACTGGGAAACATACCCACTCATTCACACACATACACTATGGCAAATTTAGTTTATTCAATTCACCTATGTCTTTGGGAAACCAGAGCACCCGGAGGACACCGACGTCAACACAGGGAGAACATACAACTCCACACAGAAATGCCAACGGGCCCAGCCGGAATTCAAATCAGCGAGCTTCTTGCTGTGAGGTGACAGTCCTAACCACTGAGCCACCGTGTCGCAAATGTTTACGCAAATTTGTATTCTTATTATTTTTTTAAATAAACTACCTGCAAGGCATTTCTGCCTGATATGCACCTCCGCTGGTGCCATTTAGGCTAGCTGCAGGGTCATCAACCAGGAGCCCTTCATCGTTGATGTTTTGCCACTTTATTAATCTCGGAACATCTCTGGGTGGTGGAGACGTTCCTACCACCTCCCGCAGCCAACCCTAGGATCCTTCTCTCCTACATGACTTGTCTTTCCTCAAGCCATAGCCAGAAGCTACCTTTCTCTGCCTCCTCTTTTAGTGCCCTTGATAATTTGGTGCCTTTGACACCAATAGACTTCAGAAGCTGTTGGGTGGAGCGTCCAGAGAAGCCTCAACAGTCAATTTCCACTTGGGTAAGTGATCGCGTGCCACCCTGCTTCATTACACATGTCTGCAAGGTCTGCATATCTCTCCTTTTTCCTTTCAAATGCAGCCTCCAGCCAGTCTTCCCTTAGCACTGTTAGTTCGACCATGATGACTGTTTTTGTGGACCAGAGCAAAATATCTGACTGAAGGGAGGTTACAACAATTTGCTGTGGGAACTTCAGCTGATGATCAGATTGTTCAGATTGGCTTACAGCATTGATCTTATAACTCTCTTTTTCCTCCCTTGCAACTTTGAAGATCACCAGCTTTTTCCTTTCTGTCGTTGAGGCTTTGGACCACATTCAATGTGATGTTCTCTAACCCACACCTGCTCTACCTTGTTGCGCGAATCTATTGAGTCCTGCATCTCAAGCACTAGCCTCACCTTCTTTAGCTTGTCGCCCAAGCTGTTGGATTTCAACAGGAGCCTCAAGATGTCACTTCCAAAAAGGGCTGCATTTGACAGACATGGGAGACGGCCCAGCCACATCCGAATGTAGTTGTTAGTAGAGTCCATCTTCTGAATTACTGATGAGACGATGTCACATTTTAAGGGGCTACATCAGGGGTGGCCAACCCTGTTCCTGGAGAGCCACCTTCCTGCAGATTTCAGTTGCAACCCATTTCAAACACACCTGCCTGTAATTACCACGTGGTGTTCAGGTCCTAATTAATTAGTTCAGGTGTGTGTGATATGGGTAGCAACTGAAATCTGCAGGAAGGTGGCTCTCCAGGAACAGGGTTGGCCATCCCTGGGCTACATCAAGGTAACACCAAACCTTTAACTTGCCGGGCAGTAAGTTTTGATCAATCTTTTCCAGGCCACTGGATAGCTGTGAGGTGAAAACAGTAGCCATGTGCTTGTCGGACAGGTCTGCAGAGTAATAATTGCTTTATCATTGATATTAGTGTCATTGCAGTGTACAGTTATTTTGCAAAATATTTGTTTTTTTAAATGTATTTTTAATGTTTTTCTCTATATGTATAGCTTCATCATAATATCCTTAAATAAATCATCCTCCCAAATATGTAAATGTACAAAATTCCTTGCATAGTAACCATCGTTTAAACTGTGGTATTTCTAGTTAGACCGAATACTAACCACGGGTAATAATGACTGGCTCCACATTCAGGTTTGTAACTATGATTCCAACCAACCAAACTGTGGAATTTGCTTCAAATATATTAAAGCTTCTTCTGTCATTCATACATAAATCCTCAAAGTTATACTACCACACCACATGCAATTAGTGTTACTATAGTAAACATTCATGAGGGTTAAAAATCCCTCGCATTTGATTAGTCTTGCAGATTGCATGGCTTCAATAACTTTGACTTCTCTGGAAAATATTGTTTCGGTACTCACCGGCTCACAGCTATGATCCATTAAAGCTCTCATTGTGAGCACTGAAGGTTTTTAAAACATTTATGTGTGTGTTGGTTGTAGTGGGCTGTGTGAATGTGCCACCAACACATGTTCATAAAGATGCCAACTGACTGTCAGCTGTCACATACAGAGAGCCGAAATCATCTTCATGCTGCAAACGCAGAATAATATATTCAGTGCAGTCTCGTGTTGGAGCACTGAAATGCTCTTTAAAATGGGTTAATCAAGCTGAACTAAGTCTGGAGGCAGCTAGAGAGAAATGAGATATTATGTGACCATGTGCGTTTATTAAATGTCGTGTCATCTGAATCAGAGAGGACGTGAGCAACATGCAGAACAATCAAACACATGCACAGCTGCAACCAAGAGCTCCTGATATATGGGTCATGATGTTGGTTCCAAAACTGCCAGGGGATATCAAATATAGGGCCCGTCTAGCAAGATTTATGATTTCATTTATACATATGTAATACATTTTAGACCATATACAGTATATTGTGGACATCAAAATTGGAAACAAACCTACAACTTCCTTAAATTTCCAGGTCAATGCTTCATCATGTTATAACAGGAGTAATAACAGTTTACATATTAAACACACTGTAGCAGTTGCACATTTTCTATATATACATTAGTTGTGGGCCGTTATCAGCATTATCAGACTCTTATCGGGCGATAATAAAAATACTGCCGTTAATTTATTATCAAAGTTGGGTTGGTAGCTGATATTTGAGATGACTTTCACCTTGATATTATAGCGCGGATGTATACCTGGCCGAATTGCATCTGTGTGTATTCCTACTGTGAAATTACCACATCAAACGTGCTAAGTTAACATGGATGCAGTTCAAAATTTGTGTTTAACTGAGAAAACAGTTAAAAACAAGTACATCTTATTGAACATTATTTATTTGCAGTACTAATAATCATAGTCGAACAGTTTCTCAAGCAGTTTGTGATGCATTTTGGAAACAGGAGATGAGCCCCTGGTCTAATGCGCTACCTGGCTTGAGAAACTCATTCTCAAAGGTTTTGGGAGTTCCCCTGCAAAGTCTTGCATACTATTACAAAAGCAGGTATTGAGGATGGGACATAAAATACCAGGTGACAGCACACAATCATTAAATAAACATTTTGAGTGGATGCCCCTTGGTCAATGTCAAGGACAATAAGATGTTTCACAAATCGTTCTAAATTTATTTGTGCCTGAAGCAATTATGTTACGTAATAAATGTAGTTCATCGATGGATTATTATAATTCTTTTTTTGTACCTTATGTTAGGTATTCGGGCGAAGCGGTGGCGCAGTAGGTATTACTGTTGCCTCACAGCAAAAAGGTTGCTGGTTCGATCCTCGGCTCAGTTAGCATTTCTGTGTGGAGTTTGCATGTTCTCCCTGCGTTTGCGTTTGAGATGGGTTGCGGCTGCACTGAAAAAAATTATTCAAAGATGATTCCTTGGATTTACTCAATTTTTTTTTCGTTAAGTGGTTGGAAACAATTTAATTGTGTTGAATTTAAACAAACAAATTAAGTTGAACATTATTGAATTTAATTTGTTTGTTTAAATTCAACGCAAATAAATTGCAACAGTTTTGCATGCAACACTTTTTTCAGTGTGAAAGGGCATCCGCTGCGTTAAAACGCGCTGGATGAGTTGGCGGTTCATGAGCCATTTTAATCTAGATTAATCTAGAATAATTCCAAGATTACAGTGGGATATATATACAACCTTTTGTAAAGCAGACAGCGCCATCTGCTGATCAAAATTACTAGCCTTTTGTAAACGTCTCTAACATTTTATATATATTGTAAATTAATAATTTACAATGACTTAAAAACATATGCTGTCACAAATCACGACTAAATAGTCATAAAATTCTTTACAGAGTAAGTTACAAACTTTTTTTCCCCCAATGTGCTCAAAGAAAGAATTCCAAAAAGGTTTGCATTTAGGCGACAATGTGCACTCAAAAGATTACACTTGCTGTTTATATAAACTACTTATTGAAAATGAGCTGAAACAACATAATTCTTTATTTTTTGGCTAACCTAATTGTTTTATCTTAAGTCCACCTAAATTTGTAAAAGCTAATAAGTTAACTTAAATTCATCATGTTGTCCCAACACAAATCGATTGTGTGGAACCCAGCATTTGTTACAGTGTGGTTCTGCATAACCTTTTAATGTAAACTTATTAAATTTATTGTCTATAATTTTCACACCATTGATACTTAACTGATTAGTATGTAAAAGATTGGATTCAGAGGACATAAGATAACACAGATAAGAGCCATTTTGGTATACCAATCAAATAACTTTGCTGCCGTACCATGGCTGAAGCAGGAGCAATAATATTACGCCTGAAAGTTGGCAAAATGTGTCTTAAGTAGGCCTATAACTTAGCTGGGGTAAATTCTCAGGAGCTGCATTATATCATGTTTAAGCCATATCTACAGATGAGTTAAGCTTTTAATACAAAATAAATCCATTATTAATTTTTTTTAATTAAAATTATTGTTTCTACATTTATAGAAAATAAAAAAAAACTGTTAAATAGCAGTTTAAATATTAGAAATATTAGAAAAAAAAACTCCTAGAAATTACTAGATAAAAAAATTAAGGTGGATTTATGGATTTGAGGATCTAAGATTTATGAAAAAAATAAGAGAAAAGACTAAATGTATTTGACTTCAAAACAAAGTTGAAGTATTTGATCATCAGCAAAGCATTTTAAGATCATGAGAAACGTCCAGTTAATTCACCACAACCACATTAAAGCATTCAAAAAATTCAGTGTGAGATGTTCTGATCTGTTCACCATTTCTCTTCCCTCTTTAATGCTCTCTCTCTCTCCCTCCCTCTCTCTCTCCACCCCCCTTCGTTCCCTCAGTGCACAGCTGTACAACGGCAGACACACATTTTTCACTCAGATTCTCCATCACATTTCTGCTTCCTCAGTTTTTCGCCGAATGTTGTAGTCGCTCCACCATCCCTCCATAGATTACTCTCCTCATTCACCCTCTCCATTACACATATCCATTTAATCTCTCTCCATTTGTGCTCGCCCCATCCTTTTCTCTCCTCACTCTTTCTTGCTTTCATCCACATCTCCACTTCAGTGGCCGTCTGTTCTCTTCTTTCTGCTCCTTCTTCAATGGAGGCTGAGGCGCTGTACAGCTTCAGAGCCACTGAATGTGATGAGCTCAGTTTCCAGAAGGGTGAAATCCTCAAGGTGAGTCTGAATTTGAGTGTGTGTGCGTGTGTGTGTGTGCGTGTGTGTGTGTGTGTGTGTGTGTGTGTGTGTGTGTGCAAAAATTGACTGTAAAAACTTGAATGAAACAATCAGACTGCAGTGTGCATGCTGCAGGGTTCAAGAATAAAAATACCAGATTACTTTTTTTGGAGAGTGAGGATCTGTGTTTGTGGATGTGGTGGTATTTGAAGAGTTGGAGCTTATGAGAGACATTCTTGTCTGAGGATGTTTTAATCATGGATTAACTCACATTGTCTACTAACAGACCTATTTTTGGATAATATGTTTGTCAGGGTAGATTTATACAGTCAAGTAAAGCACTATAGCCTGGTCAGTTGTATATTATTAAGCATGAGGCAGATCATTTGCATGGTTTTGCAAACTGTTTTTAATTTTTGATTACCAAATTTGTCTAGGGCTTTTACATATTTACCATGGAGACTTTTAAATGTTTTAAAACTTTAAAATTTACACTACACTCAGGGGCGTAGCTGACATTTTAAAAGTGGAGGGGACAGCTGCATGAGATCCAAAAGTTTACGTTCATATGATTATTAAAAATCACCTGTTTCTAAATGGTCTGTCTCTAAAAGTGAGGGGGACGTATCCCACCGTCCCCCTTGTTTGTTACGCCCCTGACTACACTGTAATAAATTATTGTATTTTTAACTGTAAATACTGTTAATTTGTAGACTGACATGTCCATGATGTAATCTAGATAAGTGGTTCTCTAACTCATAACTTCATCAAGTACCACCTCAGAAAAAAATCTCTCCAAGTACCACCATAAATACAGTAGCGTATAGGGCTAATTAAGCAGCCACATTTCTGCACAGTTCAAAATCAAGTTAGATTAATTCCTATTATTATGAATATGTATTATTGTCAGCCACTTCAAACATTACAAATAGTTTGAACATTAACATTACACTGTGCTTTCAAAAAAAAAAAAAAGGAAAAAGAAAACTAATTGTAAAGTATTTACATACAGTAGCCTGATCATCAAAAGCTGGAAATGTTCCTTGGATCTCATAAAATATAGGCTAAATGTCTTCATATTTATTTGACTAGTAAACTCTTTTTAATACATTTTGAAATAGATGTTTGTACATATGACTTCATTTTTTATCTTTGAAATCTAAAAATTAACTTGTATTTTAAGATTTAGATTTACATATTTAAATTAGAAATCAGATTTGCTCACTGTGCGTTAGAGTAGGCTTTTTGTAATCTGTAAACATTGGGAAAATACTGGAAACGCGCCCAACAACCATTACAAATATGGGGAGATTAGCTTCAAATGATAGAATACATAACAAGCATTGATAAATAATATAAAAAAAGCAAAATAAAATAAAATAAAATAAAATAAAATAAAATTAAATTAAATTAAATTAAATTAAATTAAATTAAATTAAATTAACAGTTTAGCCTATTAAAAGAGAACCACTGATTTGATGCTGGTTGAGAACCACTGATCTAGACCATCTACTCAGATTTTAAAATATTTATAAACAGATTATAGACACTTTTTATATATTACATTAAATATAGATACTTTTTATTATATATACAAGCTAAGGGGTGACACGGTGGTTCAGTGGTTTGCCCTGTCGCCTGGTCGCTGGTTCAAGTCCCAGCTGGGCCAGAGTCCAAAGGCATGCACTATAGGTGAATTGAAGAAACTAAATTGGCCGTAGTGTGTGTGAATGAGTGTGTATGGATGTTTCCTAGTACTGGGTTGCGGCTGGAAGGGCATCCGCTGTGTAAAACATATGCTGGATAAGTTGGTGGTTCATTCCGCTGTGGCGACCTCTGATTAATAATGGCATTAAACCAAAGGAAAATGAATGAATGTATATACACACTAAAGTTGTAACCTAATGTCAAGTCGAACACAAACCCAATTGTTGTTAAAAGTGCCATTTTAGTCGGGGCCAATAGCCTAATTGTTAAGTGTTGGTGACATATAGCACCAAGGTGCTCATGGCGACCCGAGTTTGATTCCCGGTGATCTTTCCCCTCTCTCTGCTCCCAATGAAAGAGTGTCATTTAAATTTAATAAAAAATTGATCAAATGTTGGGTTGGTCCATATTTAACTCAACATTGGGTTACCACAACAACCCAGCAATATGTTAGAGTGTAGGATTTACAAAGGTGAAATTTTGTAAATATGTTTAGAATTTTACAGAACGGTCATAGCTGCCATTTTGTTTTGTCTACCTATAAATTGGTTTAATCAAAATTGTTAAATCGATATTTTCAGATGTTTATTGCAAATTCAATATAAAGTATTTACATACATCACATATTAAGAAATCTACAAATTTCTGTTATCCTATTTTTGTATATGCTTTGGTACAGAGAAATGCTTGTGTCAGGTTAACCAGTTATTACCAAGTGAATCAGTTGGTAACCCGCAAATTTGATGAATTGTTATGAAACCTGGCCTACTGTATTCCTAAGTAAGGTGGGGAAATATGAGCGCTGCTTATGTTTATTTATCATTTTTTTAAATGTTTATTTTAGGTGACCAACATGGATGATGATCCAAACTGGTACACGGCAGAGCTGTTGGGTAGACGAGGCTATGTCCCGAAGAACTATATCAATGTAAGACCTCACACGTAAGTATCACATTAGCATCTAGCTTTATGTGTGAATGATAAGGCAACATTCATTTTGTTATTTAGATTTTTATAACATGTTGTTTCAGTGTACACGTTTAAAAAAAAAGAAAGGTACTTTAATGACATCGATGGTGCCATGAAGAACATTTTACATAAATATCTTTGACAGAAGTTTTTCCATAATGGTTTCTAAAAGTTTTTAGAAAATGTTATAATTTTTTCACTTTTTAAAAACTCCTTACTGAATCTTCATTAAGAATATACTAAAAAAAAAACACTTTATGTCTGTATTGTTTCTATATTTTACAATGGATGTTTTAAATGGTGTGTTGTCAAAGTGATACAAAAAAATTATACAATGTTTCATTGTATTTAGGATACTTAAAGACAAGCAAATTCTCTCCATTATTTTCCAAAAACCTTTAAAGTCTTCTTCTTTTTAATTCTTTATTGGGCATAAGTGCTAAAGTTTTATGCCAAAAAAGGAAACAGTATAGACAAAAATCTTTTAAACACCCTTTAAAAAAATTTCCTTATTCACACATTCAGAGCACATTGTTGTGGTGTTATGTGTGCCTGATATTGAAAGTAGGACATTTCTCACTAATATTCTCGCCTTCGCTCTGTGTTCCTGATATCTCTTGTAGTCTGTGCTCCACCGAGTGTTTGATAGACGTTTACTTTGTGGATGAGGATTGCATCAGATCCAGTCTAGGAATGGTGGTGTTGGATTTTCTGCTGGTTTAAAATGAAGTTTAAGCTTATGTGTACTGAATCCAATGTACATCAGTTACAACAGAAGCGGCTTGATCTTAACCCTAACCTTAACCACGGTGCGATTTACAAGGGGGGTTTGGGAGGAATTGACCCCCTTAATTAACGCTTGATTCCCCCCGAAGGACATCAAAATGAGATGTATGGTGGAAGGATGCCCTCTAATACCAAGAGAAGTAATGTATTTTAAGTACAAACATGTTAATTATTAAAACAATAGATAATATATACATTGACCACCCCTATAACGGTTCATACCATTATGAATGCATAATCGCGCCAAACAGTATGCTGAAAACATTCAACAGTCTGAAACCGTCAGATTCAGAGCAACGACAGGCATCGTAAGTGTTCACAAGACTGTTTTCTCGTAAAATAGAAGTTAGTTTTTACAAATAGCCTAAAAGTAAAGTCAAATTAAATACATAGTTAGTTAAGTTTGACCTACTGTAACATCTGAAATAGCTAATCACAGGATGCGGTCAGAATACACTAAATGTCCCACAAAACTACATGTTTTCTACTATTATACTATTATTTAATTTACATAAATACATTAATTTGATTTATAGATGCATGTATTACACAAGCTAACATTTCCAAAAAGGTTAAGCTCCCCATAACCCATGCAAATTAGGGATTTCCCAGCAATACACCTGCTGTGATGTCACACGACTCTGCTGTAGGTGTGGTTTTCCTGACAGTGTTGACGAGCACTGAAACTGCAGGTAAAACTCCTCGAGGTAAGGACTAAATAAGGACTTCCTCACCCTGAAATTTAAGCATGACGTGGATGATTATTTTTTATGTAAACGATTGGCAATAGTTCAGACCCAAGCCCAACAGACATGCTTTGGCTTGATCTGAACAGAGCAGTTTATGACTGAAAAGCAACCATTTACATCTGATTTAAAGGGATGAGGCTGTTAAAATTCACGACTGTATATAAACCAGAGGAGTGAATGAGATCAAACCACTGGCTTACAGTCAATGCAGTTAAGAGCTACGTAATCATGAGGTTTGCTCACTTTGCATTTATGATATCAATAAGACAATATACTTCTCACAAATCACAGAAGAAATTGTTTCAGGTTGGAAGAGTTTTACATTATTCCTTTTAAAGTCATCTGTGAAATAATTATCATTACTGTTGTAATAGGTGTTTTGGTCGCTTAATATTTAGAGCATGGTGCAAACAACAGCAATGTCAAAGGTAAAACTTTTTATGAAATTTATATGTAATAATTAAAATTAATTTATTAAACTTTAAGCAAAAGTTTCATTCATTCAATCATTCATTTTCCTTCGGCTTAGTCCCTTTATTTATCAGGGGTTGCCACAGCAGAATGAACCGCCAACTTATACAGCATATGTTTTACACAGCGGATGCTCTTCCTGCTGCAACCTAGTACTAGGAAACACCCATACACACTCAAACACCACTGCCAATTTAGTTCATCCAATTCATCCATGAATTGTCTTTGGACTTTGGGGGAAGCCGGAGCACCCAGAGGAAACAAATCAGCAACAATAAAACTGGCAAATGGCCAAATGTTGCCACCACATTAATTATACATGCCCTAGTGCGTGTTGGGAAGAGGCCGACAGGGACTGAACTACAAATCAATTTTTCAGTGTAGGCTTATTCCAACAAAAAATACATTCAAATGTTGTGGTTGCTGGAGAAATGTGTGTGTGCTCTCTTCTTGAAAACTCCTGAACTGCGATTTTGTAATTGATTTTGGGAAAAGAAAGGTCTACATGAGTTCTTGCTGTTTTCTCGTTTTGTGCAGTTATGGTTGTAATATAACAGTCCACTGTATTTGTATGCCTTTTTGTTCTGTTTTTAATGTAAAAAAAATAAATTCAAGATTTATTGGCCTGTATATCAATTTTGAATACCAAATATAAAGTACATTTGGTTATCGATAGTTTGCAAATTATACATTGACAGTCGGTAGTAGTTTGGTAATACATGCTTCCGTGAATCAAATAGTGACTATTTTAGAGGTTACTGTAGGTTAAACTCTACAAATTATGTCTTTTTATTTATTTTTTTTAGGCTACATGCAAATATAAACACATATTTTGTGTTTTGTGAATACTTAAGATGTCTATCAGTGCTCTAGAACGGCCAGTTTCAGACTGTTAAATGATATTTTTCCTAGCAATAATTGGTTTGATTATGCATTCACAATGGTATGAACCATTATGAGTAGGGGGAGGGGTTTAAATGTATATTTATATTATACATTTTTAATTGATAATCTTTAAGAAATAGATTAGAGATCAAAGAAAGCAACCCCCATCCCCCCAAACCCCATACGTCTTGTTTTTATGTCCTTCAGGGGTGATCAATTGTTAATTAGGGGGGTCAAATTCCTGCCCGATATAAAACGAAATGTAACTTGTCAGAAAAGTGGCTAATTCATACAATTTCATTTGTACAAATGATTTGTTTGCTGTACAATCTTTAAAAGAAGTTGTGCACCTAAACAACACATGAGCAAATTGTACTAGAATGTACATATAAGATCATACAAATTCATACAAATTACAGTAGCTACCAAATTAAAATTACCTTGATATTGCATTGGATATATCCACCAAAATTTCCATAACTAATTATTGTACTGCAAAATGATGATTCTGATCATTCAACCATTCATAAATGTTGGCTTACAGTGAATGCTGCTAAAGATATACTTACTAAGCATAAAAATGGCAGGTTTACTGATATATCTGATGAGAGAAATACAATACGCATACAACAAACCAATCCATCAGAACTCAAAAACAAAAAATATAAGTGAAGAATTTTGCCATTTGTAGATCTTCATGTATTAAATTCGCTGAATTATTTTGAACTTGACAATTAATTCATTATGTTTTGTGCGGCTTAGTCCCTTTATTAATCTGGGGTTGCCACAGAGGAATGAACTGCCAACTTATCCAGCATGTGCTTTTATGCAGCGGATTCATACACATCCATTCACACACACTATGGAATATTTAAGCTTACCCAATTCACCTGTACCGCATGTCTTTGGACTTGTGGGGGAAACCGAAGCACCCGGAGGAAACCCACATGAACACAGGGAGAACATGCAAACTCCACACAGAAAGGCCTACTGACCCAGTCGAGGCTCAAATTAGCGACCTTCTTGCTGTGAGGCGACAGCACTACCTACTGCGCCATTGCGTCGCCGAACTTGAAAATCTTAACTTAAAATTATTGGCTGTGAAAAATGTAACATTATCGTAGTAACAACTTAATATTTCTGTAGCTCAACATGCATGGCACAAGGTCAAAGGTTAGTTTCTAAAACAATGAATCAAAATGATGAAATGTACCTCAAATGCATCATATATAAAATAAAGGTTCATATCAGTGCTCAAAACAAAATCAAGCATTTTTAAGTATGATTTTTTGATCAAAGAATCGTTTATGTAACGTTTACTGTATTGACAGACATAAATATGCAATATGATTGTGATGTGACAGATGAGCTTGTGTTTCACAGGTGGTTTGTGGGTGGAATTTCCCGTCAGGCTGCAGAAAACCGTCTGAGGCCGCTGGAGTGTGGAGCGTTTCTCATTCGGGAGAGCGAGAGCACACCAGGAGAGTTTTCTGTGTCTGTCAGGTCAGATGGATCCTGCCTTCCCTGGACTATACAGATAACACTAACACTGACATTTTATATTCTTCATTAGAAATACAATGTGCATTTATTAAAAAAAAATTAATAAAATAAAATAAAAATAAATTTAAGTTTATTTGTATTGCGCTTTTTACAGTAGGTTTTGTGAAAAGAAGTTTTACATAAAATGCACATTATTGCATTCCAATCAAAATCGGGAAGTTAAGGTAATTATATATATATATATATATATATATATATATATATATATATATATATATATATATATATATATATATATATATATAAAAAAAAATAGAACAATTAGTAAATCACAAACAGTTATTATTTAAAATATGCTAAATCATATTCAAATCTAATAATTCAGTATTACTACTAATAATCAGACCCACACAGAATCTGTGCGCGCAGAAATTCGCAGATTTCCACAGACTTTTAGCCAATTATTGAAACCATTTATTTACTTAAGTATTCATTTACTATGAAATTTAAAAGTAAAAATTATATTCATTCAGTTTTTAAACTAATTTCAGTAATATTATTGACTTATATGAAAATGTTCATTTGATTTATTGACAATACAGTTTGTAAGGTAATATGGCTTTTAGTAGATATACAGTATCAATGTTATATGAGGGACTTGTTTTGTTTACCAAATAAGTAAATCTAACTGGATTTGGATTGTAAACATTAAATATCAACATTAAAAACTTATAATTTTTTTATTTCAAATATTAAGTTTTTAATTATGATACTCCTAAAATCATTCCTCATAAATCTGCAAATTTTTTTTTTTTACAAAATTCGTCACAGAAATAACAAAAAATGTCAGCAGATTCTGTTTGGCCCTAATAATAATAATAATAATAATAATAATAATAATTGTATTGTTTATTGACTTTGTTGATGGTGACAGAATTGACCGTTTTAAACCTACTAGCCAAAAACTGCTAGCATAAATGCTAAAAGCACATGGCACTAATGATGGCATTTCTAAAAGAGTTGGAACTATTAAACAACCCACTCTGTAATCTGCGATCAATTCTGTTCTTTTTAATATTTTGTTAACAGATCTGACTTTTTACAAACTAACTCTTGGAGTAAGAACTTTTCTGATAAAAATACTTCCTCAAAAAGAGCACACATGCCTTTCAGTGCTTCAGATCATATCAGTTAGAGAATGTGACATGATTTCCTGCATTTTACATACTGTAGTTATGGTAGATCATTCCATAAGTTTAGATCATAGGTCTCAAACTGCATTCCTGGAGAGCCGCAGCTCTGCACAGTTTTGCTCAAACCCTAATCTAACACAGCTGATCAAACTAATCAAGGTGTTCAAGACTACTAAGGACTGTTAGCAGGTGTGAGTTGGAGGTGGTTGGAGCCAAGCTGTGCAGAGCTGTGGCCCTCCAGGAATTAAGTTTGAGACCATTGGTTTAAAGTAAAATATGGTAAACAGAACTGAAATTTTACTGACACACATTTTTATAAGATAAAAGTACCTTTTTAAACAATTTAATGTTGTAAAATAAAATAAAATAAAATAAAATAAAAAATATTACAGAAAGACATTTAAATAAAAATATTTTAATTACACACTAAAGGCTGATTTATACTTCTTCGTTAAGAGAACACGTATGGTCCGACACAGCCATCATGCGGTGGCATATCCCTTGCCGTGGATAACACCAGCACACACCTCTCAAAAAACGTAACCTAAATGTTGCAACGACATCTAGCGCAAGCTCTGTGCTAGGTTGGCTTGGTAGCACTGCCACTAACGAGTGTGGGCGGTGCTGAGAGCCGCAAGCCGATGGAGTGAGTGTTGAGTCCCATGAAGGAGCTCTAGATGTAGGCTTTTGTTTTGTGTTTACCCTTATGATTAATGTTATTGCACGTCTGCCGGTTCCCGCCTCTGAAAGAGCGAGTTTTAGCTACTTGTACATTAAGGCAGGGGTGCCCAAACTTTTCAGCCCACGACCCCCAAAATTACAATACCAGTGACTCGCGACCCCCAATATCCTCTGAGGTGGTTATTATACTGTATAAACCTTGCTCACAGTGGCGCACACATACCAATAGGCCCAAGTGTATTCATCATTTAATTGTGAAGAACACCACTTGTAGACCATCCTCCATCTTCAGTTGTAGCCTGTATTTACTTTAATGTACGTTAGTGTCATAAAGGTGTCAGAAAGTTTAAACTGGTGCCATAAAATCAATGTACTGTCTTCTTAATATAACAATCACCCCAGGGCTCGCAAAAAATCGAAAGGCTAATGGATTTTTATTTGCATGTTTTTTTTTTTAATATAACTATTAACTACATTTTTTTTCTTTAGTAGGATAAAATATTAAAATATGGTCATTCTAATAGTTTAATAAAATTAGTTAGATTTTTTGAGATCACTAAGCAACCCCCATTATTGTCCTGCGACCGCCCAAGGGGTCCCAACCCCCACTTTGGGAACCACTGCATTAAGGTAGCGTTCAGAAAAAACAAAACACCTGCAAAGAAACTCGACACAGAGGAACTTAAAAGCCTAATGCCAGCTAGCTTTTCTGAAGTGTTGTTGCAGAGCAACACAGATAGCACGCAGAAGTATAAATGCACGACTACGCGCAAGGCAGGAACCCTGGGTCACGCCGATCACTCAAAGCAGAAATATAATGTAGCGTTAAGACTTCATAGGGAAACATATCATTGACTAATCTTTTTAGGTGTATAAGACACTCCTTTTGCAGAAACATTTTTGGTCCCACTTTATATTAAGTGTCCTTAACTACTATGTACTTGCATCAAAAAATAAATAAATCGTACTTACTGTGTTCATACTGTATTTGAGAACACTTGTGGTGCTCGTGAGTTGGGATAGGGGTAGGGTTATGGACAGGTTTGGTGGTATGGGTAGGTTTAAGGGTGTGTTGAGGTGTAAGAGAGGGTCAACAGTGTATTTACGAATGTAATTACAGAAGTTAATTACAGATGTATTTGCATACAGGTATTTAATTAAGCATAAGTACACAGTAAATTCATGTATTTACATAATTAATACATTGTAACGAATTATTAATTTCTGTGCAAGTACATATTAGTTAAGGACACTTAATATAAAGTGGGACCACATTTTTTTATGGCCTGTAAGATATTGAGACAATGAATAACATATTATTCAAATAATTTAAAAAATACTATAATTTGAAAATAATAATAATAATAGTGAGTGACGGTGGAAACCAAATATACCTACACTACCTAGAGTCACCCAAATACATTTTTTCACTATGAAGGCTTTTAATTATTCCCTGCATGTGCTGCAACTGTCGACAGCGGACATGAGTGTTCTTGCATATGCGTATGGTAATGCGTGTCCTTGTTACTCTATCCGGCTCTTCATTAATACAGTCTAATTAGAGTGGAGTGCATGGTAGCATGTTGCTGTGATGTAATCCTTTTGCTCCCAGCACTCCAGAACCTATTTAAGCAGTGCAGGGATATGCTGGTGGAAACTGAAACCTTTTAAATATGCCAAACCTAAACGTACTTGCTAAGAAGCTAATACCATGTGTGTAGTATGCTAATATAAGTAGAAGTATATGTAAGGAACTATGAATTACAACCCATAGACTATTAGAAATGTGGTGATGGGGTCACAACGTTAAGCCGAGTTTTAAAAATAACATTTCAGATGACACTTGGAGACTTTAAAAGCTTTAGAATCGATTTAGTATAGTATTTATACCATCACAGGAATATACACTCACCGGCCACTTTATTAGGTACACCTGTCCAACTGCTCGTTAACGCAAATTTCTAATCAGCCAATCACATGACAGCAACTCAATGCATTTAGACATGTAGACATGATCAAGACGATCTGCTGCCATGTCATAAAGCGTAAAACATCTCAGACTGGTTTCTTGAACATGATAATGAGTTCACTGTATTCAAATGGCCTCCACAGTCTCCAGAACTCAATCCAATAGAGCACCTTTGGGATGTGATGGAACGGGAGATTTGCATAATCGATGTGATGCTGACCAATCTGCAGCAACTGCGTGATGCTATCATGTCAATAAGGACCATCATTTCTGAGGGATATTTCCAGTACCTTGTTAAATCTATGCCAAGAAGGATTAAGGCAGTTTGGAAGGCAAAAGGGGGTTCAACCTGGTACTAGTAAGGTGTACCTAAAAAAAAGTGGCCAGTGAGTACCTAAAAAAAAAGTGGCCAGTGAGTGTATAATACTGTATTTGTTTTAACATGCATTACATTTAAAACAGTTATTTAAATAGTTATAATACAATAGTATTGCACAGATTTTACATTGTATTACATTGTGTCATTGTACAGTACACACACACACACAATGCCCATGTACACTCTACAAAGTTAAGATTGATGCATATTTTCAATATGCAAGTAATTTTTTAACCACCTGTGGGCTTATGCAATTTAGTTTTTAGAGATAAAAAGTAGTAAGCTGCAGGTCATGATATTTTGGTGTGTAGGTTATTTCTTTCCAAGACAATGCGCTTGGGTTTAATTTTATTATTGGCTTATTCTAAATTGCAGTTTCTTTTCCTGCCAAGATCTGGCAACCCGAATGAGTCAACACTGACCTTAGTCCATGTGATTTATATTTGCACTGTGCATAAAGAAGACACACAGCTCTGATACACATTTAAACACACCATTAACAACTAGTTTCTTCCCCACACAATAAGCTTTGTAAAAGCAGTGTAATTCGAGCGTTAAAAATGGTTGTTGCACTCAGGTGTCATATGTCTGAATTGTGTACAAAACAAAATTAAGCACTAAATGGTGAACTGACAACTGAATTTAGATGAAATGTGTATGTGGCCAATGATATTCTTGACTTAAGTTGTTTTGGTCTGTATTATCCACTAATTGCTAAGCCCAGATAGCTAAAAAGTAATAGACAGCATGATTTTGTATCTATTTCATACGATGACCTAGAGAGCTCAAACAAGCTGCGTGTTAGGAAAACACATGCAAATAGAAAATTACTAACAAAATGAAAAAACAGCTTAATCGATTTGACAACACATGCACACGCAAATTTTCACAAGACATGAAAATACAGAAATATACTGCAAATGCAAATATGTCGGGGACTCCAAAAAGTGATGAACTTGGTTGCTTCCTGTTTAGAGTGAGCTGTGTTGAGATTTTTTCTTTAATGCCCTAAACGTACAGAACACATTATTCATTCATTCATTCTTTCATTTTTCTTTCTGGCTTAGTCCCTTTATTAATCATGGGTCACCACAGTGGAATGAACCGCCAACTCAGCAGATGCCCTTCCAGCTGCAACCCAACACTGGGAAACATCCATACATTGCATTCAGACACACACACACTCACACTCAAAAACTACATCTAACTTAGCTATTAAATTCACCTGTATCGCATGTCTTTGGACTGTGGGGGAAACTGGAGCATGCGGAGGAAACCCACGCGAACATGGGAGAACATGCTAACTCCACACAGAAGTGCCAACTGATCTAGCCAGGGCTCGAACCAGCGACCTTCTTGCTGTGAGGTGATTGTGCTACCCACTGCTCCACCATTACAGATTATTAGGTCTAAAAATATACCAAATACACCAAATGAACAGGACAATAAAATAAACAAACTCTCAGATCTTTGACAACACCATCAACTCAAAACAGGAAGCAGCCGGGTCCCTCATTTTTTGGGGTCCCTCTGACACATTTCCATACAGGCATTTGTATTTGTATTTGCCAGCCTGATATCATGAGGAAACACAACTACTTTACGTATTGTCAAAAAGAATAATAATTAGTTTGAACTCATACGATTGCATTCATATGAAAATGTATGATTTTTAAAAAAAAAAGGTGTGCCCCCAAACTCACCCCTAACTTTACCCATCATTGACTAAAAAAAAATCTGTAACTTAACGGTTTATTTCTTCCAGCTGGGGTGCCGGAAAAAAAAAGTAAAATAATGGCTGTTAAATTACAGAAATTTTACGTAAAATAACGAACATTAAATGACAATTAATTAATTACATTACTTAATTCAACCTTTGTTATTTTATGGTAAATTTTTGTAATTTAATGGCCATTATTTTAAGTTTTTTTTAATAAACTGTAAATTTACGAAGTTTATTTTACAGTGTATGTTTACATGGACATCAGTGATCGAATTATTTGCCTTAATCTGAATGAGACAATATTATGATTAAGGTCTTTACATGAGTTGCTTTTTGAATGTTACTTGCATGATCCCGTTTTACACATATATAGCACATAGATCGATAAACGTCACTGCGTCACCATGCTATCCATGTTTTCCTTCTGATTTTTTATGTATATCGTGTGTTTCATTTTTAATTTGTAGACTTTTATTGCAGTTTGACACTTTCACTTTCAATCGGTAACATTTCATGCATGCCCCCCCGTGACAAACAAGGTATTGGATGCGAGTATGTACTGATGGAAGAGTGTTGTTTTAATGGAATTTGATACCGCATGCCATATGAGAGAAAAACCTCGCATTTCGCGATGCAGGTATCTGTGGTCCTCAAATGACTCCGTAGGTGCAGAGAATAGCGTCAAACTGCCATGTGTTTATAAACGATCCTGTCGCAAAATGCAGCGAAAATCATACACGGAGGTAACAGTTTGATTGCACTTCAATAATGCGACTAAAATCTGCATACTCCACATGCCTTAATCCAATTTCTATTTAGTTCGATTATGACCTTAATCGGATTAAATTTTTAAAAAATCGCTGTTTACATGGTTGACTCTTAATCAGATTATTGTCTTAATCGTATTACAATCAGATTATTGTTGTCAATGTACTCATTGGGGTATGTGCAAAGTTTACTAAAATGTACACTTAAAATTGTACAAATAAATGCAAATTAGCCACTTAATCAAAAAGTTGCCGTGATATTGTGCTGGTATTTGTATGTTTTGTCATATTTTGCATGCAAGTGTGATGTAAAATTGAATAAAATATTTAGCTTTCTCTTTCACCATACTTTCATGTCCGAGCTACAGCATAATATGTTATATTACATGTTTATTATGTTAATAATATGTTTATATTGGTTTATTCATTATTAATTATATTGAATAAACCAATATAAACATATTATAATTAACATATAATGTAAAGTACAGTAATGACTGGATTAGCATCCTTTTATTTACAGCTCACCTCACTTGGTAGAATTGTATTGAAAAGCTTGGCATGTGTTGGGAGGGTGGACATGATTATTTTTAGATCGCTTTACACCTCCGAAGACCTGACCTAAAACGTCTGAATCTATCGAGACTGAGAGGAGGAAATAGAAAGAGAAATCGAGGGACAGTTGCAACACAGTCGCAGCACAATGAATCAAATCCTGTCAGGTATTATTAGCGTAGAGACTCTTAACAAGCTGAAATACCTGAGGCCAGCACAGATGTTTCTCTCTGTTTACATGTGTGTGATGAGAGAAGCAAGACAGAAAAGCAAGGGGAAACAGGGAAAGATGCAGTAATAATCAGTATTTCTGTTTCGATAAATCAACCTTTAGGTCGAGAACCTATAGTTTAACTGCCTACTTTCAAAATCCCCCCATGCACATGACACGTGTGTTGATATGACACATTATGCTACTGTATTATATCAAAGTCTTTACAAAATAATGTCTAGTCATGAAACAATTTTAGTCATCAACTAAGATGTTAATGTGACCAAGGATTCAACTCATATGTTAACAGCTCATCATCACCTCTAACACCTGTTATACTAATAGTTTCATTATCTTATTTGTCAACTCTGTCAAGTCTGTTACAAATTGTCATTATTGCTACTCTATATTAGTAACATAGTTTGACAGAAACAGAATTGACCATTATACACATTTTAGCCAAAAAGCCTACTTGCTAGCATAAATGCTAATAGCACATGGCACTAATATAACCATTTTAAAAAGACTTATAAACACTTACCCATCCTAACAAGTCACCATCAGCCATAGTGCCTCTATATATTTGGCATCCAAAAATCACCTTCTTTCATTAAAACTAAAACTAGTTGTATGAACTAATTTAAAAAGTAGTTATAAGTTGTAAAAACGAAAGTAAGATTACTGCTATTTAAAGTCATTAGCAACATAGAAAGTGTGTGTTAAACTGACAGCGCAAATATAAAGACATTAGCTGCGGCCGAAATCGAATACTTCTATACTATATAGTATGCTAAAAACAGTATGTGAGCTGAGTAGTATGTCCGAATTCATAGAATTTGAAAAACAGCATGCGAGAAATACCTGGAGGACCTACTACTTCTGGTGAGATTCTTAAGTGTGCATCGTACACTGTCCCATGATGCATTGCGAGAGAATTCATGAATGGCAGTGAAGCGACGCAACTGATACAGCTAAATAAAAATGGGTAATGTAGTATCTTCAAGCTTCATTCATACATTCATACTGTATAGAATGTACTTTTCTAACGGTCAAGTTGTAAATTCAAATTCAGACGCAATATCTATTGAGTACGCAATTTCGGACCTTCTGTGGCTCATATAATTAAGCTGAAATTACTCAGACAGTTTTCTCACATTATCACAGTTTATTCTCCATAGGTGAGAAAATTGTAGCTACTAAAATATGACAAGAACTCACTAATTCAAATTTATGTCAGATAAATTTGGGTAGAATTGTACAATATGTAATGGATTATAATCAACCAAAAATAATCCAGACAGCTGTCAGCATGACAATATTTACCCATCTATCAATACTTTGTAGTTCACCCTTAGTCTCAATGATGGCCTGTAGTCACTGCTGTAAATCCTCAAACCTGAACTTAAATATTTGTGGCCGCGTTCAATTTGTGTATGATTTGAAAAGTAACATTCTGTAGTGCATTTAGTTATAGTTTAAGGCTATTTCTCGATTTCAGTCATCATACAGCAGGCATCCTTCATCTTCGTCAGTCTGAACAGTCTCTCCATCATTGAATGTCATTATTTTCCATCTTCATGGACACTTTTAATGGTTCCACTCTCGGAAATAAAAGTACGTGAGCTGTCACTAGGGTGGTACCTTTTCAAAATGTACAAATTTGTACCTAAAAGGTCCAAATTAATACCACAAGGGTATATATTAGAACCTAAAAAGTACAAAAGTGTACCTTTTAAAAAGTTTAGGTACTAATATAAACTTTTGAGGTACCAATATAAACCCTTTAGGTACAAATGTGTACCTTTTGAAAAGGCACCACCCCAGTGACAGCTCACATACTTTTATTTCTGAGAGTGTACTGTGCATGTTTGCTGCATTTGTAAAGCGTCTGATGCAGGGTAGTAAAGTACAATTCCTGATAAAACTACTCAATTACAATAATCTTTGAGGATTTATAATACGTTACTTTAAACCGCTTGGTTTGACTGTTGTTTGTAAGACTGAAAATATTACAGTAAATATACATTATCATTAATTTTACTCGGTGGCAGTTCTTAATCGCAAAATATTTTTTGCTAATATTAATTCTTTAACTTACACTGCGAAAATGATTAACTGTTTGTTCAAACAACTTATATAAAATGAGCTAAAACAACTCAATTCTTGAGGTTTGTGACAATTTAATTGTATATTCAATCCACTAAAATTTGTAAAAACTAAAAAGCCAGCTTAATTCCTTCTTGTTGTCCTAACACAAATCGATTGTGTCAAACCCAGCATGATGTTTATCTATTAGAAAATACATGACAATATTATCAGATGTTCATGTGTCATGTCTGCAGACCCTCAGGGAATGTGCTCAGCTGCTGGTGAACAGGTGTTTTGTGTCGGTTGTTAAATTATTGTGTAATTTATCACAGCTGGAATGCTGTGTTGACTATTCATCATTCAGGAATGAACTATCTACGTTTTTGGGTCTAAAACGAGACATCTCATTTTGTTGTTTGCGTCAAGTTATACATTTACAGTAATGTTCTCAAACTGAATTCCTGGAGGGCCACAGCTCTGCAGCCCAACCAGCTTCAGCTCACACTGCTAGTAAATTGTTGATAATTATGTATATTAATATTTGGTAATTGTGTAGCAAAGTTTTTATTTACTTTTGTGACAATAAATAAAAGAAGTCTCAATTTGAATTGACGTCTAATACAGTTAATTTATGTTTTTGGAGCTGCATTGTGATCCCTAAAATAGAGTCTTGTATCCTTATTAATCCGTATGTGATCAAATTAATCTTAATGTTGCTGTAAATCATGGTGAAAATGTATTATGATAACTATTTTTGCTAAACAAAATGAAATAATTTTAAACAGAATGGACATTATAAACACAGAATGCATTTTAATTAGTTTTTGCTAGTAAAGTGTCAAAAATTGTGTATATTGATAACTGTAAATTGTGTAGCAAAGTTAAATTAACTAAAACATGAGAGAAATAATGTATCGTCATTCAGTTTGACAGGTATATACTGTATATATGTGGTAAAAATGTTACTTATTCTGACTTTTTACTTTTTAAAATGTATAAAAAAAGTCCAAATTTGAATGGATTAAAACACCTATTACAATTAATTAGTGAGCTGCAATGTGATCCCTAAAATAGTCTTTTTAATGTCATCTAATTAATGTTTATGTGATCAAATTAATTTTAATGTTACTTTAAATCATGGTGAAAACGTATTATAGTCACTCTTTTTGCTAAACTAAATGAAATAAATGTTAACACAGAATTGACCTTATACACATTGCTAGTGAAGTGTCAATAATTATGTTTATTGATAATTGTGTAGCAAAGTTTTAATGAACTTTTGTGAAAATAAGTATTAAAACATGGGTGAAATAATGCATTGTCATTCAGTTTGACAGGTATATACTGTATATATGTGTTAAAGATGTTACTTATTCTGACCTTCACTTATTAAAATGCATTAAAGTCTAAATCTGAAATCTTTTCAATTAATTAGTGAGCTGCAATGTGATCCCTAAAATAGCCTTTTAATATGTCATCTAATTAATCTTTATGTGATCAAATTAATTTTAATGTTACTGTGAATTATGGTGAAAATGTATTCTAATATTTACTATTTACTATTTTTGCTAAACTAAATGTAAACACATAACTGATTTACTGCATTACACTTTCATTGTATTAATCTTTTAAAATCTATGACATATTTTATGTTCCCTGCGGAAGCAGTTAATTATTTATGACTTGTTTAATATTACAAATTTAATAACACACAAGGTTTTTTTGTGATTGGATATTGAAAATTTTAACCAATATTATATTTAAATCACAACAATTTTAACATTTGCCTTTATTACATCAATACATGTAACAAATTTACCTTCCTCGTTCAGCTTTTTATTTTTTATTTTTTTTATTTTTATTTTGATGGTCCGTTTGTTGAATTTAAGTTACATTGTATCTACATGCCAACTAATTCTCATTAGATTATAAGTAGACTGTTAGGATAGGGTTAGGGTTAGTTGACATGTACATACAAAATTTCTTATAGTGAGTTAAATGTCTGTTGAAGGAGCAGCATCACAGATATACAAGCAGGCAGTCTACTAATTGGATTAGTTTGATTAGTTTTGATACTGATTAGTTTGAACCAAGTCTTTCTCATAAATTAATGCTGTACACTCAGAGACGTCATAAGGTACTCCCAGGTACAGACATCTACTCTTTACGCTGGAACACACGCAAGTACCTAATCGGCAAGACGCAGCTTCAAAAATTTGTTTCAAACCGGAAGAACGAATTTGCTCGAAATAATGCAAAAACAACCAATTTTTACTTTTTAGCTAAATAATTGTGTCCTAATATTGATTTTAGCAGTGTGGTACAAATATACGACTGTCTACAGTTTAAAAAAATGTGTTTTGGTGTTTCGTGACCCTTTAAATACTTTTGAAAACTTTTTTTTAATAAGAATAGAACAAGAACATTTGTTTGAAATAGAGCATTGCATGTCATTTTGAATATTAAATTAATTAAATGCATCCTTGCTGAATAAAAACACATCTTTTTTGTAATTGCTACTTGTGTGATATAACGATAATAAAGGTTCAGCGTTGAATTGCAGAAATAAATGTTTGAAATATATTAACATGAAACTAGTCATTTTAAATTATAAAAATATTTGACTGTTTATTGAAACTCCTGTATATTTTTGATCCAATAAACGCGGCACTGCATGGCGACCAAAAGACACTTCTCACGAAATCAACCTCAAACATTTAAACTGAAGGGTATTTAGCTAATTTTGAACCAGAGATTGACCGAGAGGTGTGTTGGTGTTGTTTGGGGATTAAAATCTTAAATACAGAAAAGCACCATCCGATACAAAAATGAGTAAATGAACGTGAGAGAGTTTGTGTCTGAGAATTGTTTGTATGGGTCTGGAATAAGTCATATCTAATGACTGTGATTAGACTTGAGTCAGTGTCGCTGCCCAGTTGTTTTGATGATCTTTAGCATAACTTACACTTGCAGATCAGATCCACATCCCTCAGGCAGTTCCTCATTCTGCCACCTCTGTCTCAACAAGCAGAGTGATCCATATGTCTGTGTCTCTCTCTGTGTGTGTGTGTGTGTGTGTGTGTGTGTGTGTGTGTGTGTGTGTGTGTGTGTGTGTGTGTGTGTGTGTGTGTGTTAAGAGCAGGTGTGGTCGGGTGGAGTCATCAGGTGATTAAAGACACCTGCCGCAGGCGCAGGGGTGGTGCGTCAGCGCCTACACATTTCTAACTACACCACAAACAATTAAAAACATGCTCACAGATGATTTTTTTTAAACATCTCTAGAATGAGTAATGACAAACTACCATTAAAATAGGATTAATCAATTGTTTACAAAAGGCAACTTACATTTAAACATATAGTTTTACTAAGTCATTTATATAATAATGTTAAAATAATTATTAAATTATTGCTTGAATTTTAATTAGTAAAAATTTTATAAAAATTTAAATAACAAATGACATTGTATTAGTGTATATGGAACAGATGAACAAATATTGATGCTATAATGATGAATATGTTGCATAATTTGAAGTGGATTATTGTTTCATTTTATCATGCTAATCATAGTTTTCCTATATGATATTGTAATTTAAACAGTTTTGTAAATAATGTAATAAATAAAAAACAAAATTTGTTTAAAAAATAGTTGTATACATTATAAAAATATTAAATTATACAAATTATATGAATCTAAAAAAATTAAATTAATTAATTGAAAATAATTATAGAACGTAGTCAATTAAGTTTAAGTTTATAATTAAAACTAATATATAACTATAAATAAAACTAATAAATAACCATTTATAATATAATTATAAATAAAGAAAGAAAGTATCTAGGATAGGCATTATTTATTATATATATAATTTAATTTTAATAATTTAATAATTTATTTATTTTATTTTTTTGCATACTGCGTGGATATATTTTTACATATATATTTTAAAAATTGACCAAAGTATATGTTTTGGTTAATAAGGTTCATGAAAGACTAGTGCAGTATGAACAAACTGTTTAACATTTAATGTAAAAACTCAACTCAGTGCTTGGATTTGTCTATGTTTCATCCAAATTTGGTTTGAAATAACCCAATTTTTGAAGGAACAAGTACTGATGTTTGTTTCTAGAAAACCCTCATTGATTTAAACTCATGCAAACGTACAACAGGACATTTAGTTACTGTATTCTTGCACCATGACTGTATATGCATTTACATTTTGCCATTGCATATTAATCTGGTTCTTATTCATTTTGAACATATTTATTATTAATATGCTGTTCAATCTACAAATGCGGGGAGAAATAAATGTTGTAATATATCTGCAGGAGAATAAGAACAGACTTGTTCAGGTCCTAATTTGATTAAAGTTATTAACACTGTGCTTTGACATCACTGTGATTCAAGAACTTGCTGAGAGCTGACATGTCAAAGTGTGATTTATTGCGCAAATCCTTTAATCAAACACTTTCATGCTCTGATTTATCAAACTGGTAAATCAAGCCAAGATCTATCGACTTAAAGGTAAACAAGACTTAGTATCACTCTCTCTCTCTCTCTCTCTCTCTCTCTCTCTCTCTCTCTCTCTCTCTCTCTCTCTCTCTCTCTCTCTCTTGAAAGTAAAATTGTAATTTATGCAAGGAAAAATAGAACATTTGGGGTGAACTCTGACACAGATATAAGAATGCTGATATAACAAAAGGAATCTGTTAAATATTCTGAATTCTACACAATTCCTTCGTTGTACCAACACAACTCGATTAGGTTAACTATATTGTTTTTACAAATTTAAGTGGATTGAACAAAACAATTAAGTTGTCCCAAGGAAATCTCAAGAATTCTGTTGTTTCAGCTCATTTTTAAATACAGTAAGTAGTTTGAACAAGCAAAAACAGAAAAAAAAAATTGTGTGTATTTTCTTGTGGAACATGTTATCCCTTATAATTGCATTGTAATTAAATATATAATCTAATAATTCTCTCTCCCTCCAGTTATGGGGACCACGTGCAGCACTTTAAAGTCCTGAAAGATGGATTGGGCCAGTACTTCATATGGGATGAAGTGTTCAGCTCCCTCAACCAGCTGGTGGATTTTTACAGAATCAACAGCATTGCCAAGGAGCGGACGGTGTTCCTGCGCGAGCCAGAGGGGTCATTAGCTGTAAGAGCAGCACTGACTCTTTGAGCTTTACTGAGGTGCCAAAGTTCAACCCCGCTGAACTCTGATCTGCACATTTATAAAGCGAAAGCATGTTTGGCCAGTAGAGGATGTAAAAATCTCTTGAATCAATGCTAAATTGAAAAATGAAAAATATCTAGTAAAAACTTATTTACTTTCATCATGGCAAAGACAAAATAAATCAGTTAATAGAGATGAGTTAATAAAACTATTGCTCTCTGCTATCTGGTAAACAGAAATTGGGGGGAAAAAGGAGGGTCTAATAATTATGACTTCAAATATATATATATATATATATATATATATATATATATATATATATATATATATATATATATATATATATATATATATTTTTTTTTTTTTTTTTTTTCACTTTATTGGTAAATTAGGATAACTATTGGTTTCCGGTGAGATGTAGCGCTAATGATAAAACTAAAATGTTGGACATGATGAAGAGCTTGTACTGTAGACAGTTTTTTTATTTATTCCAATAATCAGTTTTTTAAACAATAGTGGCATACTATTCCAGTGCTAATCTTTATCCAAAAATTTAGTTTTTATGTATTTACAATATGAAATTTACAAATGATCTTAATGGAACATGATCACTTCTTAATATTCAAATGTTTTTGGCATTAAAGGAAAATGTTCATTTTACCTCATACAATGTATTTTTGGCTATTGTCCAAAAATATACCTGTGCAACATACTGTAAGACTGCTTTTGTGGTCCAGAGTCAGGGTTGTTTTTTGGATCTCAAAGTTGGTAAACTGGCACTTAAATGCTGGGATATTCACAGTTTTGTCATGATTTGTCATAAATAGTAAACCATTAATTTTTTCCTGTTAAATGTGTGTGTTTCAGAGGCCGCGTCATGCTCATGCCATCTTTGACTTCACATCTAATCACGTGACTCATCTGCGTTTCTTGCGCGGGGATGTGATTGACCTGCTGGACTGTTCGGATGCTCAGTGCTGGAGGGGTAGATGCCGTGGAAGAGTGGGCATCTTCCCACCTGAATATGTGCAGCCAATTTACCACTGAACATCATCTTCACCGTCCTCTACAGCACAGGCATATTCAGACACATTTACACACACTCCTTAAAGATCTAAAGGTGAGCTAAGCCTTTCGCATCAATGTTTGGTAATTAAGGTTTGAATTAAACCTCAGGTGTCAAAGTCTGCACTTGCATCATCCTCATTTTCAGTAAATCAGAAAGCCGTTTTAACTTGTCGACAAGCCAGTTTTGTAACACCCTTGCAGATCGTAACAATTGAGTATTCAGCACTCATTGATCATCCGTCATCCGAGCTTCCCGTCTTTTCTTCTTTCAAATACTTTCATAAATATATTTCATTTAAATATGTTCTGCAAAAAAATGCTTTGTTTTCAAACCAGAACTGCTATATACACTACCTGACAAAAGTCTTTTCGCCTATCCAAGTTTTAGGAACAACAAATAATTTGACTTCTAGTTGGTCAATTTGTATCTGAAGTGGCTTATATAAAGGGCAAAGGCCTTTGGATTATGCTTATTTTACCACAATGAAATATTTTTGGGATTTTTAATTATTTAATTAGGATCTTACATCTGGGATCGATGACAAGCCTTTGCCAGGTAGTGTAATTGATATGTACATAGTAAATCTCTTTTTTTCTGTACTTATCCTTATATTTACTATTTACTTTTTATTACTAATGACATTTTTTTGTGTTTTTTAATATTAATTTCTTTGAAAATGTTTTGTTCAATCCTAGGTTAATATGCAGAGACAGCTTAAATCATTTGCATGTTGATGCCGTCTCTGTAAACACTGTGGGTTTGTGGTGCTATAAAACATTTGCTCAACCAATGGTGTGAGTTTAGGGCGGGGCTAATATTTAGTACAGCTAATGGTAGACTGGGGGAGTGTTTGCAGTTCAGTTTAAACACTTCAAAATAATAATAATAATAATAATAACGACAATAATAATAATAATACTAATAATAACAACAACAGTAATAACAATAATAATAATAACAACAATAATAATAACGACAATAATGATAATAACAATAATAATAATAATAATAACAACGACAATACTAATAATAATAATAATACTAATAATAACAACAACAGTAATAACAATAATAATAATAATAATAATAATAATAATAATAACGACAATACTAATAATAACAACAACAGTAATAACAATAATAATAATAACGACAATAATAATAACGACAATAATGATAATAATAATAATAATAATAATAATAACGACAACAACAACAACAACAACAACAACAACAATAATAATAATAATAATAATAATAGTTGTAATAATAACAACAACAACAACAACAATAATAGTAATAATAATAATAATAATACAGATAATACAATATAACTTAAATGTCCCTTTGACTACTAGAATTATTATAAAAATGCTACTTTCCAAACACAAGTTAACAAATCATTTGTAATATTAACAGGAAATGTAATTATGTAATAAAATAATAATTTATTTTATAAAAATGTATTGTACAGAATATGTGGAAATTATATGTACTTTTTTCATGACATTATATCTATTTCTGTGCTTCACATTAGAGTAAGCAGATTGTTATCATTCATATGTATGTTCAGGAAGACCTCTGACTGAAAAATGTTGGATCCACCCACACCATATGAAAACATTTGGGACTCCATGACGTCAACATGATGATCATAAAAATAAGCAATAATAAGAAAATATTATTTTTGGAGTGGCAAACGTATTTCTATGATGATCGGTTTATTTATAACAGGTAATGTAATATAAATTATATTGACATGTGCTTTGTGAAAGTTAAACTGTTATTTTGATATACAAAAAATCCAGTGTATCAGCAGGCAAGGCTTTGCAGCAACTGTTCTGAGCTGTGATGAAATCTGATTCAGTGAAACGCTGACTCATCTTCACACCGATTAACATTTAAATTGCCTGCACACTGTGAATTTGATCGCAAGAAGTGATACTGTATTCATTATCCATTCAACAGGACTGACAATTTCTATGTGCAATTTTGTAAATTATACCAATGTTAGGTGTAACATTGCTTAATAAGGAAAAGATGTGTTGTAAAAGCACACATGGTCTCTATGAATTCCAAACTCCAGTGATAAAATAAAGTTTTATTTACTAAATATATTTTGCTATGTTCCCTTTTGTACTCTAAATGCTGTAAAGGTGCACAAAATCTGCACATTCAAACACACTGCTTCACGATTTTAATGTCAATTTTCACATTTATAATAAAACAACAAAAAAATTAAGAGAAAAAAGAACAAATAAAATCCATAAATATTCAACATTTCACTTTTAAAGTAACCCTCCATACATTTCTGTGTTTAACCCTTGTGTGTTGCTTAAGTTGACCTCCCTTTCATTATGTTAGTGGCTGTTTTTGCCCCGTTAATATTTTTATAACAATATTTTTTTACTGCAAAGCCTTGACACCACATAATCATGCATTCTTGATTGTTGGTGTTTTTCCCTGTTGGGAAGAGGTGAAATTTGTCATTGTCACTGTTGATCATCAGCTATCACCATTAACCCTTTAGATATGCCTGTGCAACAAAAGAAATCTGACTTTTATATGGAGTGTGTGTGCATAAATATACTGTACTTACTGTGTTTACTATGTTTTGAGCTGCTTATTTAGATTTTCCCAGACAAATCAATGAGTATGTTTACAGACACCGATAATCTGATTTAAATGCGATTAAAACAATACTCTGATAAAGAGTTCACTATGTAAACAGCGATTTTTAATTAATGCTATTAAGTTCATAATCAAACTGAACAGAAATCGAATTAAGACATGGAGTATTTTTCACATTATTGAAGTGCAGTACAGGCATGTAAACACCACAATCAAACTATTATCATTGTGTAAGACTTTCGCTGCATTTTGCGACAGGATATTCCATACACACTCGGCTGTTTGACGCTATTCTCTGCACCTACCGAGTCAGTGAAGGACCACAGACACCTGCATCATGAAATGCTGAGTTTTTTTTTTTTTCCCCATATGACATGCAGTATCATATTCCACTAAAACTACACTCTTCTAGCAGCTCATACTCGCATTTATTATCACGTTTGTCACAGCAAGATGCATGAAATGTTCCTGAATGAAAGTGAAAGTGCCAAACTCAAAGTCAACAAAATAAAAATGAAACACCCGAAATTACATGAAACTCCGAAGGAAAACTAGATGACGTTAATTGAATTATGTGCATGTAAAACGGATCATGAAAGGAACATTTAAAAAGAAGCTCATGTAAACACCTTAATCATATTATTGTCTTATTCAGATTAAGGCAAATAGTTTGATTACTGATGTCCGTGTAAATGCGGTCAGTGTAAGTGCACGAAGGTCACTCTCACACACTCTAAAACACAATATACCACATGCAACTCCATAGAAAAGCCAGAAAATAAGCTTTTTTTTGCATTGCAACTGATGATCAACTGCAAAAATGACAAATTGTACCTCTATTCAACAGGGAAAACCACAGACAATCAAGAATACATAATAATATAGTGTTAATATAGCTTTGGAATAAAATATATATATATTACAATGGAAGTCAATGGGGCAAAAACAGCCACTAACATAAGAAAAGGGTAGTACATTTGTTGAGGTTTAAACATTTTTCAGAGCATTTCCCCAAAATTTGTGTCAAAAAAAAAAGATTTGTCACCAAATATCCTTTTATTTGCTCAAACAAAGGGATAGTTGTGTAGAAATAAGACTCAACATCTCCACAGAGTGGACAAAAACATCCCCAACAGCACACAAGGCTTCAAATCATTTATGAGCTTATCTCACAACCATATAATCGCTGACTATTCTCCCACTATTGTTGAAAAAATAATTAAGGCTGAAATTACACAGTCAATGGATGTGCTGTACAGAAAATTACACTTTAATCACTGCTCATTTATTTAAAACTGCAGTTAAATTTACGCCCATTTCTTTGGGAGTATTCGATAATGATCACATTTACTTTTTTTTTTTCCCAGCCATTGCAAACGTATTAATCAAACATACAGTTAGATCTTATTATAACCTATTGCTGATGGTAAAACCTGTTTCTCAAAGCCAAATGTGCAGTTTTATGTCACAAATAACAAATAATTTACTGTATCACTATTTATCAGTCAGTTGAGTCCGCTGATGATGCCTTGCAATGTTTTCCACTCAATTGAATAGCAAATTTAATGAAGGTAAATAATAATTGAAATCCAAAAGGTTTTATAAGATATTTAAGTGGAGCATTTGTATCAAAAACACAAAAAAGCTGCTTTGTATGTTATGCGTAGTAAGCATAGAGGAAGATGTTAACGCACATGAGAATGATGGCATTGACACAGCAGAAACGAGACCAGAAGGGATCTTCTGTGGTGCTGTGAATGATGGGGGGTGGAGTCCCGGATGCGAAACGGCCTGGTCGAGGGCTGCAGAAGCCAGCGGTGCGGACACATTTACCTCTGCGCACAGACTCACAGCCTAGAATCGAAGACAAAGGGTGGATGTCAAATGTACATTTTAAGAACAGTTATAGTATTTACATTTAATAATAATAAAAATTATTATTATTGCTATTATTAGGGTGACGCAGTGGCGCAGTAGGTAGTGCTGTTGCCTTACAGCAAGAAGGTCGCTGGTTCGAGCCTTGGCTGGGTCAGTTGGCATTTCTGTGTGGAGTTTGCATGTTCTCCCTGCGTTCGCGTGGGTTTCCTCCGGGTGCTCCGGTTTCCCCCAAAGTCCAAAGACATGCGGTACAGGTGAATTGGGAAGGCTAAATTGTCCAAAGTGTATAAGTGTGTAGGGATGTTTCCCAGAGATGGGTTGCAACTAGAAGGGCATCCGCTGTGTAAAAACTTGCTGGATAAATTGGCGGTTCATTCTGCTGTGGCGACCCCAAATTAATAAAAGGACTAAGCCGACAAGAAAATGAATGAATGAATGAATTATTATTATTATTATAAACGAATAACGATATATTCTATTTATAATCAGGGTGTGAATTATACATTGATGATCCACGGGGTCAACTTTCTTGGTAATAGTTGGTGTATTGCATGCTTCAGTAAATCTAATTTATGAATGTATTTTGGTTTGGGGGAGATTGACCCCTCTAATTAAAGCTTGGTACACCTTAAGGATGTCAACACAAGATGTATGGGGAGTCAGAACTTTAATAGTAAGAAATACCTGTATCTCACTATTAAGTAATATTGATTATTAAAAAATATTATGTAAATATTGATTTTAGCCCCCTAAAATGGTTCATACCGATGTGAATGCATAATCGCACCAATCAGTCGATGCGAGAAAGAAATTCAGTGCTCTGAATCGGCCAGTTTTCAGACGTTTGAATGAATTTTTTTCTTGCGTCAACTGCAAGTAAATGTTAGGATGTATTTCACAAGCACATATCGTACCACTTACTGCTTCTTAAAGCGCAGTTTGATCACAGGGAGTTGGATCAGATTTTTTAAATCCTATTTTATTTTTGCAAATCCTGTCCTGTAGACTTTTGTGTTACCACAGAGACATGTTGATACAAACCTGTCGGTAGGTAGGGAAAACCACACAACCGCAATGCTTTGCATCTTATTTTGACGTCAGAAAATAATAAAATACTTTTATCACTCCAGTATTATCATGGACACATATACCTACACAAATGTTGAGGTCTAAATGGTCTAAAAGGTCTAAATGTTGATTTTGCATTACAGGTGCCCTTTAGAACACCATGTGAAAACAAGAACGCACCCCCCTCATCTATTTGTGATCTGAAATTCTGATTTACGAACCGTGTAAATGCTCAACATAAATAATTACACCCCGTTTTGAAAATGAATATTTTTATTAATATTTTTATTCATTTCTCAGTGAATGTAGGTCATGTATTTTGGTGCATTTGAAACAGATTTATTAAATAGATATATTTATTAAGGGTATATTTTAGTGACCATAAGATTACATTTTTATTTAAATTCATGTGAAATATTGGGGGGGAAATATTACAAACTAGAAAACGTCAACAAATTTGTTTTGTTTATTTTGAATTTTGTTCTTTTTAAATGTTTTATTTAATATTTTTCCCTGACATATACATTTGGGTGTGGTAATTTTGGACGATTATCATAAGTTGTTTTGTTAGATAAGCTCCAGATTTGGCTTCAGTACTGACTAATCTAATGTACAGTTGAAGTCAGAATTATTAGCCCCCCTGTTTATTTTTTCCCCCAATTTCTGTTTAACTGAGAGATTTTTTTTTGAATATTTATTTATTAAGTTTTTGCATTTACAGTTTAAAGCATTACATTACCCCTACCCAACCAAAACCACTGCGTTAAAAGAGAAGAAAAAAAAAATATATATATACATACATACATATATGCACATACACACATACATATACACATATACACATCATTCCAGAGTTCCTGAGTTGACAGTGAGAAAACAGAGTGTACTGTGTATATTTGTTCAGTCCATATGTTGTCATTTAACATGAGAGGCTTGGTAATATCCAAAAGAGGGAATATACAAAAGAGGTGCATCAACACATTTCTAAACATAATAGTTTTAATAACTCATCTCTAATAACTGATTTATTTTATCTTTGCTATGATGACAGTAAATAATATACTACTAGATATTTTTCAAAACTTTTCTATCCAGCTTAACGTGACATTTAAAGGCTTAACTAGGTTAATGAGGTTAACTAGGCAGATTAGGATAACTGGACAAACTATTGTATAACGATGGTTTGTTCTGTAGACTATAGAGAAAATATATAGCTTGAAGGGGCTAAAAATTTTGACCTTAAAATGGTGTTTAAAAATGAAATACTGTTTTTATTATAGCCAAAACAAAGCAAATAAGACTTTCTTCAGATTAAAAAAATATTATCAGACATACTGTAAAAATTTACTTACTCTGTTAAACATCATTTGGAAAATATTTTAAAAAGAAAAAAAAATCAAAGGGGGGCAAATCATTCTGACTTCAACTGTATATGCAGAAATATATTATTGTAAAGCATCTTAGAGAAAATATTAATACAAATAAGAGATTTGTGAGGACTGTGCTCATATATGCTGAGAATATGCTGAGACTAATTTTAAAAGCACAATGCAATATCCTAACGCTGTGTTTGGTAACATAATCCACTTGCACTTGAAAAGCAACAAAATGCCAATTGGTATTTTTCTCAGTTCCTTGTGTGTGTTCTCACGCATATAAGACTTTTGTTTTGTCAACTGATACACAAACGCAGAACACCGCCACACCCTGATGAATAGACCACAACAATCCTCAGGAGATCAATCATACTACAATATATACTCCTCTCACACCTCGACTTGTGGAAGGAAGCTGGATTAGTCTATAAACTGTCCCGTAAAACATGTCCTCATCACTCAGAAATGTCCTCCTTACTGATATAGTGTAAGTTGTTGAACATGGACTAGCCAATCACAGGTCAAAAGGACATAATAGCTTGACTAAATTGGCTGGATTGTTTCTTTCTGAATTATTTTTTCTGAATCAATTCTTTTTAAATCAAGCAGGTTCCTTTGCTGGTTATGTTTTGTGGTACTCTGCAGCAATAGTATAGGTGATATATATTTGTTAACCTCATTAAAGTAGTGAAAACAAATGTCTGTGTTTCCTACCGTCTGTCCTGCGGCTGAGTGTAGAGACTTTCTGCAGAGGGATTTCTCTCTCAGTGCTGTTGTGGAGATTCCACCATGTAAGATTACGTGTCTGAAACAAAAACAAACACAAGTACATATGCAAATATACTACTGGATTTGATTAAATACCATTTTGAACAAATCCTCAATGAAGGGATTGATTGATTGATCATTTTAAGTAATTTCTTTATTCTTTCTTTTCATTGTTTGACTAAACTGTCAATTTTACACACAGTTTTATTAAAAGTACAAACTAAAAAGTGTTTTGGTTTTTCAGTGCTTGTATTGCTGAATTAAACATGATAATAGTGAGGACACATGATAACAATGTATTTAATAAAATTAATTCATTATTTGCTTAACCCTTGTGTGCTGTTGGGGATGTTTTAATTTGGTCACAGCACAGATGTCATAATTTGGTCACAGCTTTTGCCGTGTTTCAGCAATAGAATGGTTTTTGATGGCAAATCTTATTTTGACACATATTTTGGGAAAATGTTTGGAATTTTTTTTTAAAAACACTCTGGGCAAATATACTACCCTTTCGTTATGTTCAGGGCTGTTTTTGCCCCATTGACTTCCATTACAGTGACTTTTTTTTTTTTTTTGACAAAGCCATGACCTCATATCATCAAGCATTCTTGAATATTGGTGGTTTTCCCTGTTGGGAAGAGGTAAAATTACAAATGTTTACTGTTGATCATTAGTTGCAGTGCACAAACAGCTTAGTTTGTAGATAAATATTATATCTGCTGTTTTACTCCATAGAACTCCAAAGAGCCCATAGAATATAAAAATCAGAAACTTTTTTGCACAGGCCTATTTAAACCATTAATAGTGTCAACTGATGATCAACAGCAAAAATTAAATGTTTGACCTCTTCCCAACAGGAAAAAACACCCAAAATCAAGAATACATGATTATTTGGTGTCAATGCTTTGCAATCAAACAATTTTTTATAATGGAAGTGAATGGGGCAAAAACAGCCACGAACATGGCAGTCAATATGAACAGTACACAATACAATGGTTAATTTGTGATGCTGAACCACAAAACCAGTCATAAATGCCTATTGTTTGAAATCAATTGAAATTGATCTTGAAATGTATATATACACACACACACACACACACACACACACACACACACACACACACACACACACACACACACACACACACCTGTATATACAGTGCTCAGCATATACGAGTACACCCCCCACACATCTCTCATTTCAATTTATTTTTTCTATAGGATGCTTTGCAGTATTATATTCGTGCATATACAGTTCATATATTATATTCGTGCATATATAGTTCAGTCAGTACTGAAGTCAAATCTGGTGCTAATCCAACAAAATAACATATGATAATGGTTAAAAAATTTGTAGTAGTAATTTATATCTTGAGGAAAAACTTCAATCAAATGAAACAAAAAAATATATAAAATATTGTTGAAATGTAGTTTCTATTTTTTTGCAATATTTTGCTTGAATTTAATTGTATTATCTTTCCAAAGATGTTCTGTGACTCAAATATTCGTTTAATAAATATATCTGTTTAATAAATCTGTTTTGTTTAAACGCACCAATATATATTACCCATATTCACTGAGAAATGGATAAAAATATTCATTTCAAAATGGGGTGTACTCATTTATGCTAAGCACTGTATATATATTCATATGTAATGTAATGTGTGTATTTAAATAGTGCATTTATTGTGTATGGCCATACACATATAATATATAAACAACATAGTTGTTTAAATGAAGTGCTTATAGCAATGCACATTACTAATCAAAAATTGAGCTTTGATATATTTAAAATGGGAAATATATTCATGATTTTTACTTGCGCTAATGTTCTAATGATTTTTGGCATAAAGAAAACATCTATTTCTAAATATGTACTCGTGCAATAAGGTTTGGGTTTCAGGGTCTCATTTAAGAAATGATTAATACATTTTTTCAGCAAAGATGCATTCGAATGATCAAAAGTGACAGTAACTTCATTGTATGGCTTCTTTAAAGTTTCTAAATTTTTTGAACCAGCATAACTATGTCATAAAGAATGTTTCATAACCACCAAATTATCATGTGACATCTGAAGGATCATGTGAGAATGAAGACTGCAGTAATCCACAATACAACTTTGTCTTTGTCTTTGTATTTTGGGTCAGAATATTTGATTTAGTCAATATAAAAGACCTCAAATCCTTAAAGCATGTGAGATATTACAAACCAACTTTTACAAGGCACAGTATATTTATTCCACACGAAACCAGGGTTGTGACGCTACACAGATAAAACTGGCAATTGACATTTATGAATGTATTTTGCAGACAATAATAATTGTAGAATCTTACATCAGCATTTCAAACAGAATCCATTTAGACTGGTTTCAAAACGTCTCAAAATTCTGATTTTAGATTTTAAACAAGGGCATTATGAACTATAGTGCATTGGTGTAAAACAATGAAACTTTATTTCATTGATTTACCTTGAAAACACTATTCAGGAGAGAATATTACCTGTTCCTCAGTGGGTGGAGGGGTCAATAGACTGATCACAGCCACTACTATAGCAGTGAGGGCACACAGTATGATGGCGAAGTGCAGGTAGTGCATACTCCTCAAGACAGAGGGAGCAGGGTCAAACACGCCACAGCGAGGGGGAGGAAACGCAAACTCCAGGACCATCCGTGTCAATCCCACCACTAAACCCACCATCAGGCCCCAGAACGCTCCCTGCAAACACAATACCAAACAAACACTTTCAGCTCTGCATGCCAAAGTCGGTGCTCCCTTTTACTCAGCCAGTTACATGACCGTGAGAGACTGTTAACCTAATTATTATTTTTAAACACTTAAACGTTCAAGTGCCTTGACTGGATGCACCAAATGAACTCTGAGCTGAGATTCCTGACATAACAGCCTCTCATTTGCTTATTCAAGAGACTTAAGGGTGGAGTGCGCTGTGAAAGTTCTTTGACAAGCATAAAATACCTGTGAAACACTGTAGTGATGGGTGTCTGAAATCACCTGATCAATCAATCCGTCTTCTTACCTTGACAGAACATTCCTGTGAATTCCTGTCATTTTTCAAGTGGAAAGTATTTGATATTAAGGGCGTGCTTTCACAGCATTTAGTTACAGAAAGTCAGATATAGGTACAGATACTAGCCACCAGACCCAGTTTGGCCAAGAAATCATTTAACGAAAACATCTACAGACAGGACAAACAGGTAAATGCAGCTAACATTAGCATTCTGAATGTGTCTGTTTTGGTGGCTCAGTGGTTAGCAACACAGCAAGAAGGTCACTGGTTCAAGTCCCGAATGGGCCAGTTGGGATTTCTGTGTGAAGTTTGCATGTTCTTCTTGGGTTGGCATGGGTTTCCTTGAGGTGTTCCGGTTCCCCCCACAATCCAAAGACATGAGCTATAAGTGAATTGAATTAAGTAAATTGGCCGTAGTTCATGAGTGTGAATGTGAGAGTGTATGGGTGTTTTCCAGTGCTGGAAGGGCATCCGCTGCGTAAAACATATGCTGGAATAGTTGGCGGTTCATTTCTCTGTGGCGACCCCTGATAAATAAGGGACTAAGCAGAAGGAAAATGAACGAATGAATGATTGTACAGTTGAAGTCAGAATTATTAGCCCCCCTTTGATTTTTTTTTTCTTTTTTAAATATTTCCCAAATTAAGTTTGTAAGAGCAAGCAAATGTTCACAGTATGTCTGATAATATTTTTTTTTTTCTTCTGGAGAAACTCTTGTTTTATTTTGGCTAGAATAAAAGCAGTTTTTAATTTTTTAAAACCATTTTAAGGACAAAATTTTTAGCCCCTTTAAACTATATTCTTTTTCGATAGTCTACAGAACAAACCATCGTAATACAGTAACTTGTCTAATAACCCTAACCTGCCTAGTTAACCTAATTAACCTAGTTAAGCCTTTAAATGTCACTTTAAGCTGTATAGAAGTGTCTCGAAAATTTCTAGTCAAATATTATTTACTGTCATCATGACAAAGATAAAATAAATCAGTTATTAGCAATGAGTTATTAAAACTGTTATGTTTAGAAATGTGTTGAATAAATCTTCTTTCCGTTAAACAGAAATTGGGGGGGGGGGGGGGGGGGGGATAAACAGGAGGCTAATAATTCAGGGGGGCTAATAATTCTGACTTCAACTGTATATCTGACAAACATAATGATATATAACGTATATATGATATATAGGCATTTATTCATTCATTTTCTGCTTAATCCCTTTCTACATCCGGGGTTACCACAGCGGAATGAACCGCCAACTTATCCAGCATATGTTTTACACAGCGGATGCTCTTCCAGCTGCAATTCAGTGTTGGGAAACATCCATATACACTCATTCACACACATACACTACAGCTAATTGAGTTCAATTCACCTGTGCCACATGTCTTTGGATAGTGTTCGATAAAAAATACAGACTGTGGAATGTGTTTTTATTAACAGAAATATTCTGTAAACTGAATTTACGAATGTAAAATGTTAAAAACAGTAGATTACTGGCAACCACAGCTGCCGGTATCTTTCCACAAAATCAAGAAAGGAAAATAAAAAACGTTTTTTGTATCAACATTGTAGAGGTTAGTAGCATCTCTGTTCAAGTCCAAGATGAACTGAGAGTTTTTGATGTTATGCTGCATCTTCTTTTGTTTATAGGTAATTATATAGTTACTAATGCAGTGAAAATCTGTTTGTTAATTTCAATCACACATGAACACATTATTGCATCTAATGACTTTACATTTTTGTGCACTACGCTATGATTGTGTAAACTGATCATTGGATCAGTTCATGAAATACTTTTTTTTTTTTTTTAATAAATTTATACAGTTCTATAAAACTTCCATATTTTTCACAGAAACTCTGGCAACCACAGCTGCTGGTATTTTTTTTCGTAAATATAACAATTTTTTTTTAATAATTATCTTTTCGGGGTTTTCACCTTTTATTTTTAAAAGGACAGTAGAGAGAATTGACAGGAAAGCATGGGGAGCAGAGAGAGGGGAAGGATCGGCATAGGACCGCGAGGCGGAATCGAACCCGAGTCGCCGCGAGCAGCAGAGTGCATGTGTCAACGCACTAACCACTACACCACTAGCACCAACTTCGTAAATTTAACATATATTTTACACTATAAGAGTTTGCTAATTAACACTCTCCCAGTGTTGATAATGTTAACACTTTCAAAAGTGTCTTTTTAACACTTTTATAGTGGTTCCCATATAAACTCTGAGGGAGTGTTAATTTTAACTCTAAGGTAGTTAAATATACTATCTAAAATTTGCATTGTAGAGGAAACCGGAGCACCTGGAGGAAACCCACATGAACATTCACATATTATATATTATATACATATTCTTTTGTTGGGTATAATTACAATTTATTTTATATTTCATCCTCAACACATTCAGGAACAGTTATGGCCAGATATTGACATCGTTCCTGACGTTAAACCTGTTCTGTACTTCAGCTGAAAAGATTGTCATTTGACAAAGCATACTCAGTTTGTTCAAATATTTGAAGCATGATGATTTTGCATATACAGTATATCTGAAAGTACATTGTGCAATTTGATCACCAGAGACATGAGAAAAATGAAGCATTGGAGTGTTCATCATTATTTATTCATCAATATTTAGCCAATCAGTTTACACTTATATCACTGCAGTTCCTATTGTACTTGATTAGACCACTCTGAGGTAAGAGCTCATTTATTTCCGCCACAATGGCATTCCTAGTATTAAAATTGTTCCCAGTTCCTGCAATTCAAGTGCGCCAAAAGTGGATACTTCCACTAATAATTGTAGGAACTGTGAACAAAAGTCCTTATTTATGAGTGTGTTTTCACAAAAAATATGCAGTGTGTACAGACAGAAGATTTTTATAAGTTTTATAGACCATTTTGGGAGATGTAAGCAAAAAAAAGATCCCAATATATGTCCTGTTTTACATTTTTAACTTCTACAGTTTCCGAGAATCCAAAAAGAACCTTGATAAATAATGTTTTGATCGTTTTAGCATGAAGCTTTGATTGAATTCCCTCTTGTAGCTTACTTACAAGCAGGAAATGTTCATGGGCCAATGACATGGCCACATTGATATGGTCTATAGGCTGAACAGATTTTTAGTCATGATTTTAGATTTGTCACTGAGGCACACAGATGCGTGTCTACAAATGTTTTACCCTATGAATGTCACTCAGCTAGTTTTAGTTTCTTCTGGTAAGCTGCTTTTTCTCAGGGCATGATTAAGCTTAAAATGAAGTTCTGTTCTAAGTGAACAACATTTTTTTTAGCCAGGGCTCGCAAAACTGCTAGCCCGATATCCCTGGGCAATTATGCTTTCCAGTCAAGCTACCAAAAATATATCCCTTTGCATGTCAGGCTATGTTAATAGTAGGAAGAATATACAGCCTATTTCAGTCTTTTTACATTTTCTCACAAATTGGTTGAATACAAATGTTGCATGTCTCATGCTTCGATGAGCCACTATCAATATATGTTTGAAACTGCATTTGCACTAACTGGTGTTTCCAAAAGAAGCTGTACTATTCTTTTCAAGGGAGCTTTAGGTACACTGAAAAAAATTATTCAAAGATGATTCCTTGAATTTACGTAATTTTTTTAAGTTAAGGGGTTGTAAACAATTTGTTTATGTTGAAGTTAAACAAATAAATTAAGTTGAAAATCACTAAATTTAATTTGTTTGTTTAAATTCAACACAAATAAATTGTTTGCAACAATTTGGCAGACATTTTTTTCAGTGTATAGGTATCTCTCCTGTAAGAACAGCTGTAGTGTTTAGCTGCCCTACCTGTCTACATTCATTCATTCATTTTTTTGTTGGCTTAGTCCCTTTATTAATCCGGGGTCACCCCAGCAGAATGAACCAAAAACTTATCCGGCAAGTTTTTATGCAGCGGATGCCCTTCCAGCCGCAACCCATTTCTGGGAAACATCCACACACACATTCACACACACACTCATATCCTACGCACAATTTAGCTAACCCAATTCACCTGTACCGCATGTCTTTGGACTGTGGGGGAAACCGGAGCACCCGGAGGAAACCCAACTTAATGCAGGGAGAACATGCAAACTCCACACAGAAACGCCAACTGAGCCGAGGCTCGAACTAGCGACCTTCTTGCTGTGAGGCGACAGCACTAACTACTGCGCCACTGCTTCGCCCTACCTGTCTACAGTTATTTGTTAAGATTTTTTTGTCTCTTTTAGTAAAGTTTGATTTAATGAGATTAAAAATACGTATATTGATGAGGACGTCTGTCATATTCAAGTGTCTATTTCTTTCATATGTTCGGCTCAAAACCGTGATTTCATTAAGAAATTGATAAAAAAAAATGTATAATAAAATAATTAAGGTAGGCCTACTAGGTTTTCACATTATTTTGTTCAGGGACAATAAAAAAATTTATAATTAAATAAAATTTGTTACATAAATAACAACTTAACAATAACAACTTAAACTTTGCTAATTCTGATTTATTTTTCTAAATAACAGTTTTTAGCAGAAGAAAATTATTAAAGCTGAAGGTTTAATTGGGCTGATGATGTAAAGTGTTTTATAAAAAACAAAAATCTGAGAGCCAAATAAATGACATATTCATGGAACAACTGACAGAAATCAACCATCAGTCCATTTTAGACATTTTTGGCATGAAATACTTTTTATTTACTGTATTTTATTTCTTCAGGGACAGATAATGTACGTTTCTGGTGGAATATCCCATATATATTCGATATTGAATGCCATCATAACTTTTTTATTTATTAAATAATATATTTTGTATTTGAGCTACTTGAATTTATTTTTGAATTTAGACATTATGCAAGCCCTATTTTGAGCAGTTAAACTTGTTTGAGATCTCACCGGATAAATGGGTATTTCTTTCTCCTGTGGGGGATGGGGAATAACTTTCCACTAATACAGCCTTCAGGGTAAAAAACACACCAATTTTAAAATCCCACCCTCCAGAGCCCTGAAAAGCTTTGTTTAACAGGTTTTCATGCTTTTTTAAACATGCCTGAACCGAAAACTCTGAGTTACAGATGACGTGAGCTCTTTGGCAGACTCAGTCGCTCTAATGCAGCCAATGTGCAGAACTGTGTTTAGCTCTTTGCTCTAAGTGAAACATCCAAGATAATCAGCCTGGTACACCGCATGCCTTCTGAAAGGATCGTGCTAAGCATATCTGTCAAAACGCATTGGGTTAGAGGGGTTTTCAAAGTATCAAATTATTGAATCACAAGGTCTGTATCTTATGCACTCTCACACAATGTTACTTCTGTTTCTATATCCTTGTTTTTCCCTAGCAAAAACCTCAAGTAAAACGTCATGCAATTTTGTCATGCTATCCATCTGTCTATTTGATAGCAATGTCTATCTATCTATCTATCTATCTATCTATCTATCTATCTATCTATCTATCTATCTATCTATCTATCTATCTATCTATCTATCTATCTATCTATCTATCTATCTATCTATCTATCTATCTATAGTCTGTCTGTCTGTCTGTCTGTCTGTCTGTCTGTCTGTCTGTCTGTCTGTCTGTCCCTCCATCCATCCGTTCATCTATCTATAATTTTTATACTACATGTACAAAGTAAATTTCTGCTTAGACAAACTGATTTTATAATGACTCAAAAAAACAACAACAACAAAAAAAACAACAACTACAGTATAACGTAGTTTAATGGAACACTCCATTTTTTATTTTATTTATATATTTATTTTTGCAAAGCTCATTTTACATCTCTCCTAGAGCTAAACAGATGAGTTTGACCTTTTTGAATAAATTTCCCCAATCTCTGGGTCGGGCAGGAGGATTTTTAGCTTAGCTTAGCATAAATCATTCAATCGGATTAGACCATTAGCATCTCACTCAAATAATAAAAAAAAGACTTTTGATCATTTTGATTGTTTAATATATATGTTTTGTTTGCATGTACAAAGTAAAATGCTGCTTAGATAAGTTTTACTTAAAGCTTTTATTACTATTCAAAAACTGATTTTATAACGACTAAAAAAAAAAAAACTACAATATAATGACTTATATTAATGGAACACTTTTTAAAAATTTATTTTATTTTTGCAAATAGGATCATTTTACATCTCCCCTAGAGCTAAACAGATGAGTTTTACCTTTTTGATTACATTCCCCCAATCTCTGGGTCTGGCAGGGGGACTAGTCTCTAGGACTAGGACTTTAAGCTAGGACTTTACTAAGATTAGCTTAGCATAAATCATTCAATCAGATTAGACCATTAGCATCTCACTAAAAATGCTGCTCAGAAAAATTTTGATTTAATGCTTTCATTATTAATCAAAAACTATTTGTTATAACGATTCATAAACACTACAATAAAATGACTTGTATTTACAGAACAATCCATTTTTTAAATTAATTTATTTTTTGCAAACAGGCCGATTTTAAATCTCCTTATAGAGTTAAACAGTTGAATTTTACCTTTTTGAATACATTCCCCCAATCTCTGGGTCTGGCAGGAGGAAATTTAGCTTAGCTTAGCATAATTTATTCAATTGGATTGGACCATTAGCATCTCACTCAAAAAAATAGTTTTGATAATTTCTATAATAAAAATTATATTATGCAGCGCTTTTTCCTAGTTACCTGGCTGGGGGTGATTTTCAGGTGCTGCATGATTTTATTGTGCCTGCTGCAGCCATGGTACAGCTGCAAAGTTTCTTTTTACATCAGAATGAGTGAGTTTTTACACCAGTTTTACACTAGAATTTCCTTTCCATATCAACCAAGGAAACAGCAACCTTTCATTTTCCATCAGTCTTAGTACAAGATGTAACTATAGAAGAATCAAACTTTAAATAGGAAATTATCTAAACTCCATTTTGAATTTTTTGAGTGAGATACTAAGGCTCTAATCTGATTAAAAGCATTCCTGGTTGACCCAGAGATTGGCTGAATGGATTCAAAAATGGTAACACTAATCTGTATGAGAGCTGTAAAATGAGCCTATTGCCAACAAAAAAATGTGGAGTGATCCTTTATTGCATGACTTTTTATAAACAGATATGAACTTCTCTTATCTCAGTCACTTATGAGTGAAAGTTATTCTCTCCTTCACTGTCATTCAGAAACACTCTTTGTGTTTGCACAGACAAAAACACACACCCTCACCAATCGGAAGCATTAAAGCCTGACATTCCTTCTTTGCGAGAGAGAAGAGCTTTCTTCAAACGCATATGACTGATAATGCTGGTATGTCAATATGTACACAGTCTAAGTGAGGCAACAGACACTGTTTATCTGTTGTATGAATGCGTTTGTGTGTGCATTACCGCTTCGTTGGTTCTTTTCCAAAAAACCGCCATTACAAAAATGGCAGTAACAGGAGGGGCCAGATAGCTGGTGACCGACTGGATGTAAACATAAAGCTGACCGCTGTTAGCACTCTGAAGAATTGGGATCCACACAACGCTGATCACCACCAGAATGACAGTCACTATCCTGACAGAACAAATCAACATATTAGTTTTGATATGAACTTGATATGGAAATTATCATTATGGTCATAAAGCTGATCATATAGTGCATTCATAGCGCTTCACTTTTTCCATAGTTTTTTATGCTTCAGCCTTATTCCAGAATGGATTAAATTCATTTATTTCCACAAAAATTTTACACACAATACCCCATAATGACAATGTGATTTTTTTTTTAATTGTTGCAAATTTATAAAAAATAAAAAAGATGAAAAATCACATGTACATCAGTATTTACAGCCTTTCCGTGAAGCTCTAAATTGAGCTCAGGTACATTCTGTTTCCACTTATCATCCTTGAGATGTTTCAGCAGCTTAAATGAGTTCACCTGTGGTAAATTCAGTTGATTGGACATGATTTGAAAAGGCATACACCTGTCTATATAAGGTCCCAGGGTTGACAGTGCATGTCAAAGCAAAAACCAAGCATGAAGACAAAGGAATTGTCTGTAGTCCTGTGAGACAGGATTGTATTGAGGCACAAGGCTGGGGAAGGTTACAGAAAAATTGCTGCTTCTCTAAACATTTCAATGAGCACAGTGGCCTCCATCATCTGTAAGTGGAAGATGTTTAGAACCACCAGGACTCTTCCTAGAGCTGGCTAGCCATCTAAGCTGCGTGATCGAGGCAGAAGGGCCTTAGTCAGGGAGGTGATCAATAACCCGATGATCATTCTGTCTGAGCTCCAGCATTCTTGTGTGGAAAGAGAAAAACCTTACAGACGGACAACCATCTGTGCAGCAATCCACCAATTAGGCCTGTATGGTAGAGTGGCCAGACGAAAGCCACTTCCCGCCTGGAATTTGCCAAAAGGCATCTGAAGGACTCTTAGACCTAAAAAACAAAATTCTCTGATCTGATAGAGTAAATGCCAGGCGTTACGTTTAGAGAAAACCAGGCACCGCTCATCACCAGGCCAATACCATCCCTACAGTGAAGCATGGTGGTGGCAGCATCAGGCTGTGGGGATGTTTTTCAGCAGCAGGAACTGGAAGACTAGTCAGGATAGAGGGAAAGATGAATGCAGCAATGTACAGAGACATCCTGAATGAAAACCTGCTTCAGAGTGCTCTTGACCTCAGACTGGGTGACAGTTCATCTTCCGGCAGGACAATCACCCAAAGCACACCACCAAAATATCAATGGAGTGGCATCATGACAACTCGGTGAATGTACTTTAGTGGCCGAGCCAGAGCCCAGATATAAATCCTATTGAACATCTCTGAAGAGATCTGAAAATGGCTGTACACTGTCACTTCCCATCCAACCTGATAGAGCTTGAGAGGTACTGCAAAGAGGAATGGGCAAAGATTCCTAAAGACAGGTGTGCCAAGCTAGTGGCATCATATTCAAAAAGACTTGAGGCTGTAAATGCTGCCAAAAGTGCATCAACAAAGTATTGAGCAAAGGCTGTCAATACCTACTCACATGTGATTTTCCAGGTTTTTTATTTTTAATAACTTTGCGACAATTTAAAAAAGTCTTGTTTCACATTGTCATTATGGGGTATTGTGTGTAGAATGTTGAGGAAATAAATTAATTTAATCCATTTTGGAATAAGGCTGCAACATAAAAAAAATTTGGAAAAAGTGAAGCGCTATGAATACTTTCCAGACATATTTATTTTTATTTTATTTTCAGATATGATATTTGGCTACTAATCTTCAATAGTCTAATTAAATAAAGAAAATGTTTGGTTTTATTTTCATAAACTGATCTCAGCTAATGACAAACGAGTTACAAGCTAATCTAAATGATTAATATATATTTCTTATCACGATTTTGGATTGCATTTCTAATGCCAAAAATAATTTCGACATTCTTTCCTGTGATAGCTTTTGCACCAAACACCGTAATGTTGGATCTTAGACAACATGTTATCTTAATGCATGTCATAATAATTGATCATTTTTAATAGCTGACACAGGTTCCTGGATGACTTGTCAAAAGCAGTCATGAACAAATATTAATACCTGCCAACAAGTAGCAGCTCTTTTTCGCTTGCACCTCTTCGATATTTCTTCCAGATGTCCATGGTGAAGAGGGTGCTGCTGCTGTTGAAGATGGAGGTAAGTGATGACATCAATGCTGCCATCATTACAGCTATCATTAACCCCCGAAGGCCTGAAAAACGTTTACAACTACATGATTATTAACGTTCATGACACACTTGATAAAATATGTAATGACAATCAAAATGCTTAATGTAAAAAAGAATAAGAGCTCCTGATTACCGCTAGGCATGAGTTCGATGACCAGTTTAGGAAAAGCAATGTTGGAGCAGCCCACCTCTGCGCCACACACCTTCACACACTCTTCAGGGTCCACACAAGCCACTGTGTCTGAGAAAAAATAATTTTTTTCAATGCAGCTATTTATATTAGGTTTATTCCCCTTATTCGGGGAAAAATTGTGAAAACCTTTTTTTAAGAGACAGAAAACATTCCTTTAGTTTGAAAAAACTGCATCATTATTTTTTATTATTTGTTAAAAATGTCTTGATTTAAAAATAAATGTAATACAGCCATTATAGCTTTAGTTATAACTAGGGCCAGGCAGAATCTGCTGACATTTTTTGCTATCTCTGTGCAGAATTTTGTAAAAAAACAAAAAAAAAAAAAAAAAAATCTTCAGTTTAATGAGGAATGATTTAGAGGATTTTTCGTAACTAAAAACTTAATATATATAAAAAAAATTAAATAAAAAATTATTTAATGTTTTTGATGCAAATCCAATTACATCCACTTATTTGGTAAACAAAGCAGGTCTCTCATATAATAGATCTACTGAAAGAAAGAAAATATTATTTTACAAACTGTATTGTAAATAAATGAAATGAACATTTTCATATTCGTCAATAATATTACTGACATTATTTTTAAAAACTGAATAAATATTAATGTACCCACATATACACAAGTAAATAAATAAACTAAATGATGGGCTAAAAAATCTGGATTTCTGCTTGTGCAGATTTCGTGTGAGCCTAGTTATAACTAAGTTATGGTTATAACTAAGTTTATAGTTATAACTGATATAAATTATAACTTATTAGTTATAACTACTTTATCACCTAAGTTGTTACTTAACTTAAATTTTAAACAAGGAACAATTAATAAACAAAACATTTCAGAAAATGCTAGAACAAATAATATAAATTATTTATAAGATAAATTAATAAATATAAGATACTGTCGCCTCACAGCAAGAAGGTCGCTGGTTCGAGCCTCGGCTGGGACAGTTGGCTTTTCTGTGTGGAGTTTGCATGTTCTCCCAGCGTGCGCATGGGTTTCCTCTGGTTTCCATAGTTTAAAGACATGTGGTATAGGTGAAGTGGGAAGGGTAAATTGTTCGTATTGTATTAGTGTAAATGAGTGTGTATGGATGTTTCCCAGAGATGGGTTGCAGCGGAAGGGCATCCGTTGTGTAAAGTATATGTTGCATTAGTTTGCGGTTCATTCCGCTGCGGTGACCCAGGAAATAATAAAGGGACTAAGCCGAAGAGAAAGACATAAGATTCTGTTACATATACAGTACAGTGACAGCAGTAACTTCGTTTGTGCATTTTATGCACAAGTATTTTTGTCTATCAAACTGAAATATTTACTTTTACTAATACAAAGTCTTGTTAAGACTGGGAACATTGATTTTATTGGAACTTAAGATAGAATCTGAATAAATATTTTGGGGTTTAGCATAAAAATAAAAAAAAGCTGAATAACGATGGAACATTGCTTACGAAAACAATGGTAACCACAAATTAGTTTTCTAGTAGGGCTGCACAGTACATCATTCCTTTCAGCATCGATATCGTATTGTGATCATTCACAATAGTCACATCGTGAGAATACAGTCTGGAGATGAGTCTGGATTAAAAATTATTATTTAGAAGGTTTTTTTTTTCTTTTTTTGGCCAGTGACTGTGAAGTTTTTAAAAGCATTCAAGCATAACAAATTGTACCACTTGTACCTTTGACAAATTAACAACAATTCATGTTATGGAATTGTTTATAAAATGGAAACAATGCAGTATTATTTTACATTTGATTATTCAAATTACTGTATACCTGAATGCAGTTTGGAAAACGCTGTTCATTGCATCTTTTCTTTATTGAACTTATCTATACTTGTAGATTGTTTATTATATCTGTATGCATTCCTCTACAGAATCACCCTAATCAATATCTGAAATTATAAATTTTTTCCAAATAGTTCAACTCAAAATTGTGAAATTGTGTTTATATTGCCATAAAAAATCGCAATGTTCGATTTTTCGTGCAGCCCTATTTTCTAGCATAGCATGGGTTTTGTTAATCTGTGGTCACACAAATCAAATGGCAATCGCCAAAACACGGTTAATAGCCTACTATAGGTATATCTATATTTTAATAAAAAGGTTTAAATTTCTCATGGAAGTTCAGTTGTGTCTGACAACCAGTCCTCCTATTGTTCATTCAACTTTTTGTCTATCTGTCTCCAGAAGCTACATTGTTGCCAAAGGTCTGGTGGGAAATAGGAACTGTCTGTTTCACTTTCTACAGTTTCCTGTCACTTTTTTTCCCGGATACCCCGCCCAAACCCACGTAGCTGTTGACTCAGCCGTGTAATATTCGGACAGGACGCCGCGTCATCGACCCTCATGCAACCCGACGTCTGGCCTCTTCCTCTTTGTAGCTCAGAGTCAGCAGAAGTGGCGCAAAGTCACGCAAAAACTCCACGGAAATTTTTAACCGGACATTATTAAAATCGGACAGAACGCGAAAGTTATGCTCAGCTGTCAACACTGTAGTGACAATCCGTAAACTTTGTTTTACGATGGTTGTTGTTGTTTGCTCGTCGGAGTCGGTGATATCGAGGCTTTCTGCTTTTGTGGAAGAGCCTGAACGCGGATCCAGTCGGCGTGGCTGAAGCCTGTTGGGCGCGTGTATGTGTGTGTGTGTGTGTGTGCTCCTCCCGGTCAGGTGACTGAGGTGTGTCTAATCACTAGAGCCTCTGGAGATGCTTTGTTCGACTCTACCTGTTGTCAACTGAAAGATGATCTGCTGCGGCTCTGCGGTCAACTGCGTTCTGTACTGAAGTAGGACTACCCGGGGTAACATGATCAAGTAACATCTGAGGGGCAGTTTCTATCTTTAGGACACAGTTTTACCTTGATGTAAATATATAAAAGGATTCTATACGACCGCCAATCCGCATTATTTGACAACAAAGTGCTTCCTTTAATATGGAAACGCTTTACACGAGGAACTTTTCCAGCCGTTAACGGAGGAAACACTTTTCCCCAAGACTTCATTTTGGGGGATTACAGTAGCTCTTAACTAATTACATTACTTATAACTCGAAGAAAGAATCTCCTTCTTTTATAAGCAATTTTGGATTGTTTTTGGAAACACAATGGCTCTCTCTCAGGTTCAGTGTCTTGATGACAATCATGTGAACTGGCGTCTAAATGAGTCCAAACCGGAGTTTTTCTACAGCGAGGACCAGCGGCTCGCTCTTGAATCTCTTGCCACGAAAGGACGCGACGCGTTTGACGCCTTTGTGAAGGAGCGTGAACTGCGTCCTTTCCTATCGGAACCCGAACTCGAGATGTTTCGCAGGAGCATAGAAGAGTATAAACCCGGCTCTGAGCATCAAAAACAGGATGGTATGACGGAGGGAGAGGACAGGGCAGTGTCTTTACAGTACTGGCCGGATCGCTCTGACACATCCATACCGAATCTGGATCTCGGATGGCCCGACTGCAATTCTTACCGCGGAGTGACGCGTGTTAATGTGTACACGCAACCGCCGATTGACGGACAAACGCATATAAAAGAGGTTGTGAGAAAGGCCATCGCGCAAGCACAGAAGGTTGGTAAACTAGACAATCTTGAAAAGCACGATTGTACTGTATGGTCACTCTGTCCCAGAAACTGTAGACCCTTAAAAGATAAGCACTAAACCGGTTCTTTTGTGATCATCATCTGACTATTGAGGTGAAGTTGGTTTTATATTCACACGTTCTGACTTTCTCCTTAATTCTAACATTTTAAGAACATTATTCTTTGGTAATTCCTAACAGTGAAATCATATTAGCAGCCAATGAATATCAAAGTACAACATTGTTCACGGTCAAATAATCGTGCTAAAGTTGTTTTGAAGTAATGCTTACATGATTTCAGACCGAATATTCAGTAGGGTTCAGGGTTTACACTCACCCATAAGCAAGTATGTAAATATATATTCTATAAGTGCAGTTAAATACTTCTTAATCCCCACTGATAATTTGGACCAAGCTAGGTTCAATTAAAAAAATCATTTGAATAAAGGGATAGTTCACCCACAAATGAAAACGTTTCAAACCTTTAATAATTTTTTCGTCTGTTGAATGAAAAAGTTTTTTTTTTAGAATATTTAGAAGAAAGCTGGAGGTCTGTTACCATTTACTTCCAGGAAGAAAAAGAAATACAATAGAAATCAATGGTTACAGGCTTTCAACTTTCTTCAAAATATGTTTTTTTTTAAAGATAAAAAAAACATGAAGGTTTGAACCAAGTAAATGTTGACAGAATTTCATTTTTTTGCTAGAACTATCTTTTAAATGGTTGTAATGCATCATGATAATTGTTGGAAATATTGTTATCATTGGTCACTATTGATTTCCAATGTTACCACTAATATGTGATCATCAACTCTTCAGATTCCAACATTTTTCAAGATATCTTCTTTTTTGTTCTATAGAAAAAAGAAACTACTAAAGATTTATAGCAAATGGAGGGTATGTACATGATGAAATCTCACTCTGGAAGTGAACTGCTCCTTTAAAGTTGCCATTATCAGCCTGATAAGAAAAAATATCTGCACATAAACTATGGATTGTTTCTGCTTTTGAACTGCTTTTGATCTGCTGCTTGCTGTGAACAATTGGATAGGATTTTTCCCCATAATGGATATTGCAATAACATTTGGAAAATGTATGTTTTCCCAAAATGTAAAGGTTTTTGAAATCAATTGTTCACTGTATTTATTTAGATTTTGTTTTTAATCAAGCTCAAAAATCCATATTGAATGTAGTTTTCCTTTCACTGTAAAAAAAAAATAAAAAATACAATTAATTAAATTGAATTTAAAAAGGATGAATATTAATGCTATTAAAATCATTTACCTCTAAATGGCAACATCAGGGGGATGATTACACAGTAATGTCAATATTGATTTAACTATTGTCCTAGGTGGTTGCGGCCAAACTAAGCAAAATAGCTGCTGTATGTATGTCAACACGTGTTTTTCATCACAACCCTTCTCTTCCAAGCTAATTAATATTTCAAAAGATAACGCAGAACTTTGCAGAATGACTTGAGTTCAGCAGAAAACAACATGAACATGCTGAATGTCCAAATATCCATCAAGTTTCACAATCCTATACTGGTTTCCAACTGACTCATTTTTCTTGTTGAAACTTGCTAAAGCTCGAACCCAGTGATTCGGCCATGACACATACCGGCACAAACTCTCTTCCTCCCCCTTCTCCTTGAAACACACACTCAATTACTTTGTCTCTTTACTCAAAGACATTTCTCACAATGAGAGCTTATAATGAGATCTAGGTCTTAATGGGTGCAGTACGACTGATTCAGGGTGTGTAGGAGTTGTTCTGTGTCTACATCAGCACGTTGTCTTCTTAATAAAGAGATCATACAATGCTGACAATAGAATTGTAATTGTAATTTGACCCGTATAGTAATTTGTACACTAAGAATATAAAAGCATCTGTGTTTTTTTCTGGGAACTGTTTAACATACATTTACTGTGTGTGTGTGTGTGTGTTTGCAGATGATAGCAGTGGTGATGGACGTTTTCACAGACGTTGACATTTTTAAGGATCTAATAGAGGCTGGTTTTAAAAAGAAAGTGGCTATATACATTATTATTGATAATGCAGCCGTACAGCACTTTCTCCTTATGTGCGAGAGAGCCAACATGCATAAAGGACACCTTAATGTAGGTCAAAGATGCATACACTTATGTTTTTTGAAGACAATTTCAAGATAAGTGCAATTTATGTTTATGCAATAATGATGATTTGTGTTTGCAGCATCTGCGGGTACGATGCATCGGTGGTTCTGAATTCTACACACGCTCCGCTCAGAAAGTGCGAGGCTCATTGAGTCAGAAATTCATGTTTGTGGATGGAGACCGTGCTGTGTCCGGATCATACAGGTCTGTATGTGTGCTCTTTATTGTGTTTGTATGTATACATGAGGCGGTGTTTATAAAATATAAGGGAATCACACTCATCTGGAAGAAGTTTAGATATATACTGTGCTGAGTAGGGTTGTGTGATTAATCAAAATTGAATCACAATTTGAAACGTTGCGATTAGTTAATCGCGAGAGGCTGCAATAAAAAAAATATATATATTAAAAAAAAATATAAAAAATATATATATTAGTGCTGTCAATCGCTAAAAAAATTAACTAATTTATCGCACTTCTAAAGAAAATTAATCACGATTAATCGCATTTAAAAGACTGAAACTTGTAATTTTGTCTATTCGAGTGTAAAATTAATGTTAACGCAAGACAAATACTATTTAAATTCAAAATATAATTCTTTATTTGAATTTTTGTTTACTTGTAACACAGATTTCTTCATGTAAACAACATACCCACAATAAACCATCAAGATCCTGGTTTGACAGCCATATTTATTACAGAAATTAAAACACAGGCATGTTAATGCCACTTGAATTTCAAAACAATCAATGCCAATAAAGAAAACATTGATTTTCATATTGGATTCTAAGTGGAGGCAGAAAGACATGACAGTCTGCTGAGTGTTTTATGGGCTGATCAGATCATAAGAAGACGATCAGCCTGGCCCAAAAAGTACATCGAAACAGCGGTAAACTGCCCGGCGTCTGCCCTGGCCACAACAGGAAAAAAAAAAAAAACTGCGTTAATTTTTTTTAACGCATTAATTATTTCAAATTAATCGCATTCGTTAACGCGTTAATTTTGACAGCGCTTGTGTATATATATATATATAAACAAAAATAAAGAATAACATCTTCAGAACCAGTCCGCTATGCTTCAGAAAATTAAATATGCTAGACTGTCTGCGATGGTGTCGTGAGGCATCGCAGACATGGTATTGTTTGTCATGCACTATGCCACATTACACAAGAAGAAACGATTGAATCTTGTGTCACGACAACCATTTGTCGTTTACAACCCCCATGACACCCTACGTCAAGGAAATCGTGCGGAAATCAATGAAAATGAAAACAAACTGGAAAGTGCTGACTATTGGGATTATGGCATCTGCTGGTCCAGAAGCATTAATAGATGAATTAATTTAAAAGAAAAACAGCATTTGTAATATGGGAATATTTTGGTTTCAAAGTCACAGACATCAAACAAAAAACAGACAATTTTTAAGAGCTGTCGCAGAGTTGTTGCTACGGCTTACAGATTATTGAGCTGAAGCTTGAATTAAAAAAAATTAGCTTGAAGCTCTAATTAAATCGTAAATCAAATCGCAATTACATATTTCCCCCAAATCACACAGCCCTAGTATACTAGTAAAAGCTACATGCCATGGCATTTAGCTGTGGGAAATTGCTGAAGAAGTTTGTTAATGGTGAAAAGTGTCTCTAATTCTGATTTATCACCTACCTGAAACTTACTTTGTTTAATGTAGTTCATTCCATGAGTCATGGAATTTATGTAATATCATAGAATTTTAAAAGATCTATTATACATTGAACGTCAGGGATTTTTAATAAATTATATTTATCCTAATTATGGTAAATCAGGGATTTTTGTTTTTCTCTTCTATTTGTTAAAATATTTTATCAGAATTTTTCTACACTATGTTTTTAATGCATTGTTTCACATCTTTTGTTAGGGTTAAGTTACTTTTTAGCTTTGCTTTTTTCTTTCTGTCATGCTCATCAACTTGCAATCACTTAAGTAAAATGCAGTCACCAGACTGCAGCTGTTAATTAAGAGCCAACATGTCAAGATAATATACATTATAGGAGCTGTGGCTTCATAAGGACCACTTCAAATTCCAAGTAGTAAAAAGCAGAAGACAGAAAAATGAAATGTTAATTTGTAAAGCTACTTTAGAGCTATCAATTATAGGAGGGGGAGCACTTCTCAGCCACACAAAATGGAAGTACCTGCATCGTTGTCTTGAATGTAAATTATCCACTGTTGCTCTCATCACATGACTATTGAAGTCCTGAAAAAGGATATTCAAGCTAAGTCAATTTAAATATTATGCAAAGCACAACAGCAGCCTGTTTTTCATTAATTATAGGTTATGGAAATTTAGCTTTTTAATCAGTGAAAGTCAGGGAAAGACAGAGAATTTAATGTTTCGCTTAGAGTGGGACCCTTGATAAAAATACAAATAAAAAAATACATAAATGAATAAACCCTCAATCTCAGGAAGGGTTTAAAATTTGGTAACTAGAGACTTCCACAATCTCACGCACACACCTGAGGGAGAAGATGGAAGGGCCGTCATTACACAAAGGCAAATTTAGAGAATAAACATTTACAAGGGTGTAACAAAACAATTCAACTAGAAACCGAATAATATAAAGGAGTAGTCAAACAATAATCAAATCACAAGACAAGCCTCATAAACCGCATGGCACATGGCAGGAAATGCCAGAATACAAAAAGAAAAGGGAAGTGTGAACAGACAAAACAAAGTTGGTGAGCTACTGTCACACTAATGAAAAACAGAAGTATCATGACATTCAATGTGTGCTCAAGGGGTGCTCATGTTATTCATTTATTTATTGTCATTTTTATGTTTCAGTTTTACATGGACTGCTTCTCGTTTGGACCGCAACATCATAACTGTTCTGACAGGACAGGCTGTTGAGACATTCGACAAGCAGTTCCGTGAATTATACATGAGTTCTCGTGGGGTCAACCTCTCCAAGATCCCAATGGCGGAACCTCCGGAGCCAGAACCTATTCCAGTCGCCGTTCCTCCCCCTGTTCCCGTAAATGTTGCAAGAAAAATGATCAACCCCAAATATGCGTTGGTCAATGCAGATGCTTCAAGCAAAGCATCTTCTGACAAAGCCAGTGCTAAGAACAGTAACACCCCAAATCCTATGGTCCAGCTTCCCAAGCCTCAACGGGAATTGCCGGAAGCACCACCAAAGCACCCAGGACTTGTAGGTTTGCCAAAGGCAGATCTTATTCTCTATCTGCCCATCTGGCCAGAACCAGATCCATCTAGTGATGTTATTGGGTTCATTAATATCCGTGACACAAGCAAGCCAGCACAAGTGCATTTAATGCGCTCACAAATGTTCGAAACATCTCAAGCAATCCGCTTTAAAGACCCTTTTACGGCGCCACCCGAGGATCCGCTCCCAGAAAAAGCAACTCCTCGTCCTAAAGCAACACAACTGCCTAAAATAAATGCTGTAGAACCAAATGTTCAATCAGTTCCTCAGCCTCAGCCTGATTCTAGCATTGCCAATCAAGATACTCCAGCCAATACATCTCAGACGCCAAACTCTCCAGATCAACAGCAAGATCCCAAACCCAACCCACCAGCACAAGAACCAGAGCCCAATCCTGAACCAGTAGAAGTTCAGCAGGCTGTAGAAATTCCTGTGCCCAAACCACGCACTCTTCAGTTAGTAGTTAATATGTCAGAAGGCTCTGGAGACGCAGAGGTCACTTTAGTGAAACGAGAGGAAAACCAGACCATCGGCTCAAAGGATGCACACTTGGACCTTCAAGACAACGATGCAGATAGCACTGCTGTAACCTGTGCACATTCATTAAAGGATAAAGATGAGAATTCCACAACCTCTGATGAATACTATGAATGTACTGACTCTGATGGCAGCGATAAGCTCCCTAACGGAAGGATAACGGGTTCTGGTCGTGTTGGAGACCACAGCCCTGATGCGCTTAACGTGATGGCCCGCTTCTCTCAATCCATGCTGGACTTGCGATCAGATGACCCTGATCTACGGAGCACTGTTGAGAAAAATCGACTCAATGCACAGAGCAGAGACAAAGCAAAGGTAGGTGTCAATTTTAGCGTGTCTGAATGTGAAAGTGATTTTTATCAGATCTGGCTCTCCACTCTACCAGTCCAATAAACCTGGGAGTGTCTCAGATAGATGAAAAGAAGCCAGGCGTGTGTGTTATGGAACGCAAGGGTGTGTCGGTGTGCGTTCCGGGATGTTGTTGACATTTCCTGCACGCCTGAACCTGCTATAAGTGTTAAAACATATATGTGGGGGGTGGTGGGGAGGAGGAGGGTGACATGCAAATGTAGTATCAGATTAAAACATGACGTAAGGTTTTATCCGATCCTTACTTTAGTGGAATTTCCCCACTGAAAAAGTTGTCTGTAGTCAACATGAGCTGAGGATGTGAAACTTTTGTTTAGAGGGACAATATATTGTTTGTCAATCTGATATACTCAATATAATGGGTCAACGATGATAAAGGGATTTAAAGCATCAAAACAGTGGTGTAACTACTTTATTTGTCTTCATACATTACAATGCATCTTGTTTAAGCATAGTTTTTTTATTGTGGAAAAATTACTTGTACACAGTAGAGTTGGGCCGATAGACGATGCCATCGTCCATCGTCGATGGCCAATAGACAACACGATGCTGAGCCAGCATCGCCGATTCTCCGCCCCGCCCCCAACGTAAACCCGTTCGCGAAAAATACACACTCAGGCCCTGTTTACACTAATACTGTACGTCTTAGTGTCAAAATGGCATTTTAGAACAAAAATTATTTACATCCACATCGTTTTACCTAGCATTTCTGCACGGCCCTCCGTCCGCTAAAAACGCACATCACATGACCACACACACATAGACACACACTGTCATGAACTCCTTTGAGCTCCAGTCAGAGAGCAGTGCACATCGAACAGTTTGATGAGCAAATGAGTGATAATCTCTCTGAAATCTCACGTATCCCTCCTAATCCTCAAAGTCGCGCACTCTTCTCACCCCCGGATCCCTCCTCGCTCCTCTGACATGTCGAACGCACACTCTACCAGTCCCCCCCCCCCTTTTTAGTATGATGACGATGCCATCGTCAATCGTGATGTTTCACATAAGACATTGTACGATGCCAAATTGGTCGACATCGCCCAACCCTAGTACACAACACATTACTATAATGGATTTAAGGATCACAGTACTGCCGTAACAAACAAATAGATTGAAATTTAAAATTGTTATATTTTGCAACTATCCATTAAAACACTAAATGATTCTTTGCTTGTTTAATATCTTTGAATGAATATAAATATCTAGATTTGACATCTGATCTTTGACCCATTTATATTACCTAACATTGGATATTTAATTGTGTAATTCAAATTCACAGTTTACTTTGTTCATTCAAATAATTTCTAAACAGCATTATAGTATAGCTGCATCTCTACCTTTATAAGTTCTTACACATCTCTTCCTAATGTTTCTGTTTACTTGGGATTGAATTATTTGTCAGCTGTTTGCAATAAAATGCTTTTTCAAGGCTGGTGTACACTACCTGACGAAAGTTTTGTTGCCAATCTAAGTTTTAGGAACAACAGATAACTTGACTTCTAGTTGATCATTTGGTATCAGAGGTGGCTTAAATGAAAGGCAAATGCCTCTAGATTATGCTTATGTTACCAAAATAAAATATAATCATGCCTTGACTTTTAATGCTCTAATTAGAACAGTAAGGTCTGACTTTGCTTAGGCAAAAGTCTTGTCACTTAACAGAAATAATGTACAGTATAGAATATAAAGTCTTGATGCAGTGGAAAAAATGAATATTGTGTATGACTCCCATGAGCTTGGAGGACTGCATCTATACATCTGTGCAATGACTCAAATCACTTATTAATAAAGTCATCTGGCAAAGAAAGCGTTCTTGCAGGACTCCCAGAGTTCATCAAGATTCTTTGTAATCATCTTCAATGCCTCCTTCTTCTTACCCCAGACATGCTCAATAATGTTCATGTCTGGTCACTGGACTGCAATTTGCCCTCTCCTGTGGTTTGTAATGTAATGGGCAGCACAAATGTCTTGATACCTCAGGCTTTTGATGTTGCCATCCATTCTGCAGATCTCTTGCACACCCCCATACTGAATGTAACCCCAAACCCTGATTTTTCCTTCAACAAACTTGACTGATTTCTGTGAGAATCTAATGTCCATGCGAGTTCAAATAGGTCTTCTGCAAGTTCAAGTTCTGCAGTTCAACAGATGATTCATCTAAAAAATCAACCTTCTGCCACTTTTCCAAATGATCAACTAGAAGTAAAGTTAATATTTGTTGACAACAAGACTATTGGGTTCGACAACAAGACAGGTAGTCAGGTAGTATATATTAAAACCAAAAGTATTTTCTGGGATGCAAGGCTTAAGGTTGTTTTTATAAGTGCATGCTGTTTAATAATTTGGAAAAACTTGGTTAAGTCACTTAACAAATTAAAAAACGGCTTAACCTTAATCTGGTATGACCTGATTACTTTAGAGAGGCAACAAAGCTTGGACAAAAGATGACATAGCACTGAATTTTTGCAGCACTAGCGGATACAGCAGCTGGAGCGTGTGTGTAGTACCTGGGTACAGTGCCCTGCTGATCATGCCAGGTAAGATGATGAACATCATGGGAAGCAACTTGAGATAGCTGGCAAAGATGGACGCTCCTTTGGCATGACTCAGACTCTTGGCTGACAGAGACCTCTGCACGATTACCTGCCAATAATCCACCAACATGATCATTATTTTTTTAAACAGAAATTTATTAGAACAATTCCTGTCAGAACATTTGATATCATGCCTGTTTATCCTGTTTCTGTCTCATGTATACCTTCCTCCCTTTCAGCTTTACAAGACGGTCTCTAGGTCGCCTGTTCGGGACACTTACGGCCGAGCCAAACTGGTGATTGGTAAACCTGGAGGGTTTCATAGGCACCCTAAAAGCAGTGATCACTTGATCGGGGGCCACAGGTACTGGCAGGGGAAAATGTATGCACCTGAACCACCCTCTAATGGATCCGACCAGCAAAACCTACACCGCTCTGGACGATCGCCTAGGAGACAAAACCCTGGCTGTAGGATTGAAAGACTGCAAACCAGCCAAACGCCTGCTCAGAGGCTCATGCACACCCAAACCCTCTCTCCCGCTCGTCGGGTCTCTCAGACAAAGTCTTTGTCTCCTCATAGACGGGTCGAGACTCGTACGCCATTAGGAATTCCTTTATCTAAATATGCCAGCTTCAAACACCTCAAGGCGAAGGTTCCAGTGAACACGTCTGGTTTTGCTTTGGGGGATAAATTGCTGACACAGAGGCACAAGGACAATTAACTGATTTATGGTGGCTTCTTCCCAGCAGAAACAACTTTGTATTGATTACAAAGGCGCGAATGTGCAATTATTTATCCACCACTTCACATGGAGTTCAACTGGATCTCCAACTGACACGAGTATTACAGTGGCAAACAAACACTGATACTTTTCTGGATATTTGTTACAGACAGACTTACTCTTCACTGACGTGCCTTTATTGAGTAATGTGGACTGGAATTTGGTGGTGGATTTGTGACCATGGTGATGGAAATTTCACATTCACCTCTGTTGTTGACTAATTATTGTCTCAGATTCTGGGAAAAGGATGTTGAAAAGATTAAGGTACAGTACAAGCTAACCGCGAGTTATTGTTTAAAAAGCACAGCACACAAATCAGAGTCAAAACAAAAGACTAAACCGAGGCTGACGTTTTCTTCGGTTTTGTCACAAATGAAGTCCTGTTTACACTCAGCTTTACGTTTGGTGCTCAAATTTGTTGCGCTAAACAAATTCATTTAAACGAATGACATTTGTTCAGAATGACATGTGTTTTGCATGCCGCTAGTGCAGCTAATCCTTTGTTTACAGGGAGGTGCTCTAATCTCTTTTCCGTTGTACTGCGAAAAAGCCTGTTTAAGGCCTTGTTTACACCTAGTGTTAAGGTGTGTTTTTGTTGACCTAATCACAAACGTACGACCCTAATTAGAGATGTAAATAAGTTCATAAGAGAGAGAAAAAACGTTTTGCATGTTAAAATACACATATGGAATGCATGGGAAACGCATCAAATGCAGTTTTGGATGATTTTCATGTATGGATTTCACATGAAAATGTTTGAAAACCATATTCCACATGTGAATTTAAGTTTATGGCAGATGTGTGAAGCTCTTGTGGTTTGTAAGGTGCCAGGGTTGAGCTTGTCTACTACTCACCACTTTTAAGAAGTAGACCGAAATCTGCATTAGGCCAAATTTGCCATTACAGTAAAAGGTTTTGATTGGAAATCTGGAAAAAACCTGGAACAGCCTTGGGCTTTACAGTTTTTCCATAATTGTCAACTAATAAAAACTGCATTTTTAGCATCATTTAGCCAATAGGATGGTGTCTTTTTATTTTGGCGTTAACAAAAATTGAGTGTAAAAATCCGACCAATTGTTTCATTTAGAATATTTGCTGGTGTAAACAGGCTTCCAGGACTAGCTTTGGATTTGGAGTCAAGACCAAACCCTTAAAGATCCAGCCATTAGACCTGCTTATTTGAACAACAGAAACCTATTCATGCAATGCTGAATTAATTAATTTCTGACTGACAGACTGACCAAGACTTACATTTTGATCCACAGCAGAAAGGACCACATTTACAGAGTCTTGAAGAGACTCCAACTTTGTCAGTATTTCCAGGAGTTGTATAGTTTCTATTCTAATCTTTGTTTAACTATTATTTTCTCCTCATAAAAAGGTTTGAATATAGTAAAACCCTTTTTTAAGGAGTTGATGTGCACTGTACTTTAAAGAAGGAAAGTGTTACGATTAATTACAAATACAGTTTCTAAACGATCTCAACCATTCTGCTTTAAAAATGCTAGTCTGCACACACTGATACCTACAGATTCTGAGGAGAGGATATACTTGAATCGTTTTGGTGACATTTTTTGTGCCGCAGGAGTCAGGGTAGTTCTATTTGAATTGATGCGAATTCCTCACAGCCTCTTATTTATTTGCATCCTAATGCAAATGTCTGCCTTGTTTTAAGTCCATTTGTGGACAGTTATACAGTCTTGGTAGCCCTTTCCCCCTGTAAAGCCACTTACGTCTATCTCTTCTATATTAATCTGCTATATATTTCTTATAGCAGAATGTGACAATGCAGCATGCAGTTGCAATAATTTCCTCGTTGTGAGGCTTTTTACTTTGTGTGAACCAGGGTAGTCTTATTATGTATTTTTGAGAGTGTTTGAACATACCTGATCCGTGCACCAGTACCATGTTGCAATGATGGTTAATCCCAGCGTCATGCCTGGCCAGGGAAGATCTCCATGCACTGGGTCTCTGAACAGGTGCATGGCATCATGTCTGGGCAGGTGACATGTCGTGTTCGGGATGATCTTGGACGGCACGGCTTGCAAATACACGCTCTCCAGGTTACTGTAGCCTCCAATTTTGTTGAATGCTGTAAGGTAAATGCACATCAGCTAAATCTACTACTGATTTGGGTGAAATGTAGCAGTTTAGCATTAATATTTCTCTTTTGTACTAACGTCAAAATGGCATGGCGTCAAAAAACAGAATGTACATTTTGAATCAGTTCCAATTAAAAAAAGTATTTAAATTGCTTTAGCTTGTTTAGACTCGTGTGTTGTTTGCTTCCGTGTTGTTCATTTCAGTTTCAGTTATAGGCGAATTTCTGTAAGTAGCTAAAAGCATTTCAGGGGATTTTCCCCATTTCTAAATCTCTATGCAAACCAGCTCTGCAGGTTTATAATTGTTTTACGGTGTCCTAACCGGATATCATTTTCTATAAATTAGGGCTGAACACTACACACACCGGCCACTTTATTAGGTACACCTTACTAGTACTGGGCTGGACCCCCTTTTGCCTTTAGAACTGCCTTAATCCTTTGTGTATAGATTCAACAAGGTACTGGACATATTCCTCTGATATTTTGCTCCATATTGACATGATAGCATCACACAGTTGCTGCTGTAATGAGTGGTTATTTGAGTTACTGTTGCCTTTCTATCAGCTTAAACCAGTCTGGCCATTCTCCTCTCACCTCTGGTGGCGACAAGACATTTGTGCCCACAAATCTGCCGCTCACTGGATGCTTTTTTTTTTTTTTTTTTTGGACCATTCTCTGTAAACCCTAGAGATGGTTGTGCATGATAATCCCAGTACATCAGCAGTTTATGAAATACTCAGACCAGCCTGTCTGGCACCAACAACCATGCCACGTTCAAAGAAATCACCCTTCTTCACCATTCTGATGCTCAGTTTGAACTGCAGCAGATCGTCTTGACCATGTCGAGCAGTTGGACAGATGTACCTAATAAAGTGGCTGGTGAGTTTAAATCTTTTGAGCATTGATATCTCAATGTGTTTATGCGTCACAGGATTAGATTTGTTTATTAAAGATTATATATATATATATATATATATATATATATATATATATATATATATATATATACACACACAATGATGAACATGTTATTTTAAACTGAATTGTTTAAGTTCTCTACTTGATTACTGTTAGACTCTTCAGAAAACCATAAAGCACTATTTATTTTTTACTATTATTACCATAATTATGTAGATCTAAGTTAGTAAAATTTTTCGTATCTCAATATATATATACAGTAAATATAGTTGAAGTCAGAATTATTATCCCTGTTTATTCCACCCCCAATTCTGTGTAACGGAGTGGTGTTTCAACACATTTATTAACACAATAGTTTTAACACCAAATTTCTTAAAATATTCTCATAATATATGACTAGATATTTTTCAAGACACTAGTATTCAGGTTAAAGTGACATTTAAAGGCTTTACTAGGTTAATTAGGCAAGTTATTGTATAACGATGGTTTCGAAAAAAAAAAAAAAAAAAACGTATAGCTTAAAGGGGCTAGTAATATTGAACTTAAAATGGTTTTTAAAAATTAAAAACTGCTTTTATTTTAGCCGAAATAAAACAAAAGACTTTCTCATTTAAATGTCACTTTAAGCTGTTTAGAAGTGTCTTGAAAAATATATAGTCAAATATTATTTACTGTCATCATGGCAAAGATAAAGTAAATCAGTTATTAGAAATGAGTTAATAAAACAATTATGCTTAGAAATGTGTTGAAAAAATGTGTGTAAAAAAAAATCTTATCTCCGTTAAACAGAAATTGGGGAAAATTAAACAGGGGGTCTAATAATTCAGGGGCGCTAATGATTCTGACTTCAACTGTATATACAGCGTCAAAACAAAAAATCTCAATGTCAGGTTTTCCAATATCGTGCAGCCCTACTATAAAGGGTTTGGAAACCCACACACCTCGCCCGCCACCCGTGGCTCTTTTGTTTACGACATCGCTCCATCCTCCCCTCCGCCTATGACACTATGACCAAAACCCCCCAACCCCACCAACTCGCTCTTCACTTTCGTTTGCGACAGCCCAATTAACAATTAATTCGATCTTCCAAAACAAAACTAACAAGCAAAAAACTCATTCAGAGCACTGTAGGAAGTTAAATTGTTCATATGGTAACCATTTAGAACTTTGGTATGATGTATGTTTTACATTAGCATATTAAACAGCAACTTAGTTTATTCAGCATTATGCCCTGAAGGGAATTAAACCCAACATTTTTTGGCCAATTTGTGGTCAAAAATTATAAAGAAATTGAAATGAAATATTGTAATAGCTTTTTCATTATAGCTTGGCTGGTCTTGACAGGTTCCTTGGATCATGCCAAGAACATTGATGGTAATTACACCATTATCAAATCAACTTTTGGTCTTTCATTTTGTTTGAAATCCTAATTTGTGTTAACTGCTTGCCCAGGCTGTCCAATGTTCACCAAATTTACCTCAGATCATCTCCAGACCTTTTTTGCAAAAACAAAACAAAAAAGGACTTGCGTTTTTTTTGTATACTACATTTTGAAATTTGACGGCATGATGCTAAATTCCATCTTTATTTATGTAATCAGCTCAACACCTGGATTGATTGATTGATTGACTGACATTTTTATTGTATATAATATGTTTTGCTAATACCAGGGGTGTCAAACTCAGTTCCTGTAGGGCCGCAGCTCCAGCTTCAGTTCCAGCCCTGCTTTAACACCCTTATGCCGTGGTCACACTAGAGTTTGTGTACGAAATTCTGTCGTACGGTGCTGTGAAAAGAGGGGGGATTAAACAAGATGATTACACATTTATCAAATTACAAATTTCTGTCCAGAGAGGTCATTTTTGATTGGCTTAAAGTAGGGTTAAACAACCCTGTTGCTGGAGATCTACCTTCCTGCAGATTTTAGTTGCAACCTATCAACATATCAAACACAGCTGCCTGTAATTATCAACTGCTGTTCAGGTCCTAATCATTTGGTTCAGGTGTGTTTGATCAGGATTGGAGCTGAAATCTGCAGGAAGGTAGATCTCTAGGAACAGGGTTGAGCACTGCTGGCTTAAAGCCTCTGTCACACTGCACTTTTCGCCTCAATAGACTTGCATTTTTATGCATGCGAATGCGTCAGACTGGAAATGGAAGCTGCGACAAGTTTCGCAGTTCGCTCCATTGAAAAGTTCAAGCTTGGTGAACTCTGACCTGTGAAATCGCATTGTGATTCTGTGAGACCAATCGAAAATCAAAACATGACCTCTCTGGAAAGAAATGTCAAATATGGACCAATCGCTCACTTTTTTATGTCTAATCGTCATGTTTAATCCTGCCCTTTTTACAGCGCCATATGACAGAATTTCACAAGCTCAAGCTCGTGTGACCGCAGCATCAGATGCACTTCATATAGGTGCACGATTTCCTAATTAAAAACAACTGATCAAACTAATTAAGTCCTTTAGGCTTGTTTGATCAGGTGTGGTTGGGACTAAATTGTGCAGAGTTGTGGCCCTCCTGAAACTGAGTTTGACAACTGTGACCTATACAGTAGCAGCAATAGACCATGAGGTAAGAAAACGTAAGACTTTCTCCCTTTTTTCCTTTAATTTGACTTTTAATTTGACAAAATGTGTACGTGAAATCGACATATGTGACCCACAGAATCATAGTCATAAGTGTCTTTTTTTAAAAATCACCTGAAAATGTAATAAATAAGCTTTCCATTGGTTTATAGTTGGTGATAGACGATGTTTGCCTATTTGATATTCTGGAATCTGAGGGTTAAAAAAAAAGCTGAATACTGAGTAAAACACCTACATTAAGTGCAAAGCAAGCAGTGGTGTAAAGAAACAAATTACAAGTACTCAAACTACTGTGATTGAGTAGCTTTTCTCAGGAATTGTAATTTACTAAGTAGTTTTAAAGATGTGTACTTTTACTTTACCTAGAGTAGATTTTTAGTGCAGTATATGTACTTTTGCTTCACTACTTTCCTTCAACCTGCAGTCACTACTTTATTTCTTGTCTATGGGGATTATGATAATCAGTCCTGTCATTCCTGTCCAATCAAATCGCACATAGAAGGTAAATAATGAACATTAATGAACAATTAATTTAATGTTTGCTGTATGATGACCGAAACACCCAGCAGACACAAGAAGTCAACATGGTGTCAGATTAACGTTGTACCCTAACGTTGTGGGGACATTGCATTTTGTTTGGAAATGAAAATCGGGTTAACATCAGAACCCAATGTCAGGCCAACCTCAATGTCCAACCTAAAACCAATCGAATATCAACATCTGATGATGTTACAGCTTGAGGTTGTGTGGAGGTTACCATTATGACATCTATCAGATGTTGGATTTTGGTTGCTATAACTGACCAATAAATGTCAGTATTTGATGTCAATATGATGTTGGTTTAAGATGTTGGCTCAATGTTGGATTTTGGTCACTTCCCACACAACCTAAAATCAACCAAACATGAATGTCATTTGATGTCGTTATTGGACATCCAAATAACATTGTCTTTAGACATTGCCTAGACATTGAATTTTGGTCACCTGACATCACAACCTAAAAATCTAACCTAACATTAACGTCTTATGATGTTGTGTACAACAACTAAATGCACTACAGAATGTTACGTTTAGACACATCCACAAATTAATTTGTATTACAGTGTAATACTCCTTAAAAGGTCTAGTTTTTTAATCATAATTTGAGTATTTTTTTAGTATCAACAGATACTTTCACTCTATTTGCACTACATTTTTAGGCAAGTAATGGGACTTTTTTTTAGTATTCTTTCCATCACTGATAGCATTGCACATTACTAATCAAAAGTAGATTGCTGATATTTGCGTTTATATGTACCAAGTATCTTCATGGAGCATGATCTTCACCTAAAATTCTAATGATTTTTTGGCATAAAAGCATATACCCATACAGCATAAGACTGCTTTTGTGGTCCAGGGTCACATATGTCAAACTCACAGCTGGCCTTCTACATTGCCATTGCCACTTTCTCAACGTTCTCTCTTCCCTATAGTGTCAGCTGATGTTAGATCACTGCCGGTTCAGAATAAAAGAAGTGGCCGGAGACTGACTAACCCGTGATGGTGAGGATGACAGCTCCGATGATCATGATGAAGGTCTGAAGAGTGTCGGTGTAGATTACAGCAGCCAAGCCACCTGCAGAAACACAGGACTGAAAGGTTCTTGCTCAATTCTCTCTTGATGGTTTAATGTGATCTGAGTCATCAGGGTCAAGTCTGAATCAGCACTTGTAGACAGAGGAGTGAATACGGTGACAGCAGAGCGGCGGATTAATGTAATTATGCAATTATGCTGGAATCAGTCATGTAGACTATAATTACTGCTGGAGAAATTAACTCTTACTGAACCTCTGGACTTCACCGGGAGAGTTCAAACAGTTAGAAGCTTTCATCCAAAACAATTTACAGTAGCACTCAAACTTGTGGTTAAGGAGCTTGATTGAGGACTCTTAGTTTGTAATTTGCACTTTGCAGTAACCAAACGAACAACATTCTTGATGCAAACCATAAGCTTTAACCAGTATTCCACTCCATCCATGTTTACAGAGAATATCACATCTGCTCGCTTGGCTGTAAATCTGTGTGTGCAGTGCGGTGTGACGTAAAAAGCTGTTCTACAAGATTATTCTTGTAGTTTTTTCTTGTCGAGAAAAGGAGTCGTGGAAATGCTAATTATAAAACTGCTCAATGCTGAAATGTGTAGTCATACTTTACAATTAGAAGGATGAATTATGAACGTGCTGTGTTCCAATAATTGCTCATCCTTGATTCATGTGTTAGCAGAAAACATTAACACATGTTTATTTTTACAACTTGATTACCTAATCCATTTGAGTCAAAGATGAGACGTCTGATTTTGGTGTCTTCAACAAATAAATTTTATTTAAATAGAAAGTGGCGACGCCGTGGCGCAGTAGGTAGTGCTGTCGCCTCACAGAAAGAAGGTCGCTGGTTTGAGCTGGCTCAGTTGGCGTTTCTGTGTGGAGTTTGCATGTTCTACCTGCCTGCGCATGGGGTTTCTCCCACAGTCCAAAGACATGCGGTACAGGTGAATTGGGTAGGCAAAATTGTCCGTAGTGTGTGTGTGAGTGAGTGTGCATGGATGTTTTCCCGAGATGGGTTGCAGCTGGAAACATATGCTGGATAAGTTGGCGGTTCATTCCGCTGTGGCGACCCCAGATTAATAAAAGGACTAAGCCGAAAATGAATGAATGAATAAATAGAAAGCATGTCAGGGTGTCACGGTGACTCAGTGGTTAGTACTGTCGCCTTGCAGCAAGAAGGTCGCTGGTTCAAGTCCCGACTGGATCCGTTGGCATTTCTGTGTGGAGTTTGCATGTTGTCTCTATATTAGCATGTGTTTCCTTCAAGTGCTCCTGTTTCCCCCACAGTCCAAAGACATGCACTATAGGTGAATTAAATAAACTAGATTGTTTATAGTGTATGTGTGTGATTGAGAGTGTATGGGTGTTTCCCAGTGTTGGGTTGTAGCTGGAAGGGCATCCGCTGCATAAAAAAAATGCTGGATAAGTTGGCGGTTCATACCACTGTGACGACCCCAGATAAATAAAGGGACTAAGCCGAAGGAAAATGAATGAAATGAATAGAAGCTAAATCGAGTGTTTCAAATAACTCCAGTAAAAATAAATAGGGGAAAATTGGTTTATTGGTTGCTATGTGGTTGTTGAGGGTTCCGAGTGGTTGCAAGACAGTTGCTAAGGTGTTGCTAAGGTGTTCTGAGTGGTTAGTAGGCAGCTGCTAAGGTGTTGCTAGGTAGTTGCTGGGGAGTCCTAAGTAGTTGCTAGGCAATTGCTAAAGTGTTGCCAGGTGGTTGCTAGTGTGTTCTGAGTGGTTGCTAGGTGGTTGTTAAGGGTTCAGAGTGGTTGCAAGACAGTTGCTAGGGTGTTGTTAGGTGATTGCTAAGGTGTTTTACATGGTATGGTAGACAGTTGCTAAGGTGTTGCTAGGGAGTCCAAAGTGGTTGCTAGGCAGTACCTAAGGTGGTTGTTAGGGTGTTCTGAGTGGTTGCTAGCTAGTTGCTAGGGAGTCTTGAGTGGTTGCTAGGTGTTGCTAGGTGGTTGACAGGGTGTTCTGAGTGGCTGCCATACAATTGCTAAAGTGTTGCTATTTCATTGCTAGGAAGTTACTAGGGTGTTGCTAGGTGGTTGCTAGGGTATGGTGAGGGGTTTCCAGGCAGTTGCTAAGGTGTTGTTAGGGGGTTGTCAGGGTGTATGCAAAAGTACTTAAATGCAATCACAAACCTGCAATAGTGTAGAGGGCAGTGACGACCAGCATGAGCACAGTGGAGAGGTAGAGATTCCAGCCCAAACACACCTGGACAAACAGGGCTCCAGAGTACAGATCCGTCTGCAAACCACACACAGTTAATGCCAGTTGTTACAGTATTGGATAGCTGCTCAGATGTTGTCTGTATGGAATAATACGATACTTTTATTTCATCTTCCACCAGGTTTTCTACTTTTTTCAACTTTTCTACAGTTCTTGATTTAGAGTAAAATGGCCAAAGATAATTTTTGGTATCCTTGTAGCCGGATCTAGCCAGATCCTGTTCCAGAAAATGTCAGATATTAGTGTTTTGCATTTCGGTATTTATTTTATTTTAATTAACTTGTGCCCATTGAATATCTCTCTCTGAGCGAGCGCGTGCGTGCATGCGTGTGTGTGTGTTTGTGTGTGTGTGTGTGTGTATGTGTTTGTGAGAGATATTAATGAAAGGAAGCAAAGAGGGTATCACCATGCACAAGTTAAAGCAGAAGGCAGATTTGACTAATGGCCCTTAACAATGCTTTCAACCAATCAGCTTTCTTACATTTTACAATCACTCTCATTAATTAGTGATATATAAATAATTGCATCGTGGTCTACCTAAGTAATATTTGTATTTTAAAAATGGCAAAGTGGCAGTCAAGCAATTTTTTTTTATCTTTTAAAACCATGAGTAACTCTGACAATGAGCCTGATCAAGAGGGATATTGAGAAGATGAAACTGTGCGAATGGATCTGGGGTTTGTTTCCATCGTTAGCCAACTAAGTTTGCAAGTTGCTTCGTAACAAACACAGTTAATTGATTTGGCGTTACCAAATTCCATCATTCCAACAAACATTCACAAACTGCGTTGCAAACTTGTACGCTTGCAATTACACCTCTAGAGCTGTAGTTAGAAACATAGTTTCTGGTTGTGTTTTATTCTCAGTTATCCCCCGTATGCCCTATTCATTTAGAAAGTTCTAACATTTAAACTTGGAATGATTTTTAAAAAAGCATTAAAGTCAGCTCTTTTAGGTGTAATTTGCTTTCAAATATTTTTACAGTTCAGTTTTAATGATCTTCATATTGACAATTGCATTCCCTCCACAGTGCACTTTGAAAACATTGATATCATTTTGAACACAGCCGTGGCTCATGACGAAAGCTGTAGGTGACCTATTATTTAAAAGCGGAATATATGTTATGTCTCCAAAGCTTGTGAAAAAAAAAATAGCATAGGTTAATACTTTTTAATTTATAGTAGGTTATTTATTATGAAATGTATCTGACACGTGCCTGTATATGACACGGGCGTGTTGGTTAGAACATTTTTGCAGTGGTTTGAATGTGTCAAATTGTAAAAGTAGACCTTTAAAAAATAAAAAATAAACAATATCCTATTTGATGATAATAATAATAATAATAATAATAATAATAATAATAATAATAATAATAATAATAATAATAATAATTATTATTATTATTATTATTATTATTATTAAGTAGGATTTTTTTCATTTCTTAATAGATAGCCTACTGTAATTTAGGCCTGCAACCATTAAAGATTGATATGATTTATGTATGAGCTTAGAATACGTGTTAGCTAAGTAATTTTATTTTGAATGTTCTTAATAATATTTAATAATAATAATAAATTCCTTACATTTGTATAGCGCTTTTCTGGGTACTCAATGCGCTTTACACAATGGGGGGATTCTCCTCATTCACCACCAGTGTGCAGCATCCACCTGGATGACGCGACAGCAGCCATTTTGTGCCAGACCGCACACCACATACAAGCTGATTGGTGGAGAGGAGAGAGAGTGATGAAGCCAGTTATGATATGGGGATGGTCAGGAAGCCATGATGGACAGAGGCCAGAGGGCAGATTTGGCCTGGATGCCGGGGTTAAACCACTACTCTTTTTCGAAGGACATCCTGGGATTTTTAAGGACCACAGAGAGTTGGGACCTTGGTTTAACGTCTCATCAGAAAAACGTATTTGTAAAGGAAATATATATAGGTCCTATATGTGTCGTTTACATGTATTTCAATTAATATGGAAAGCGAGTGCACGTTTTTACCAAAACTACTATTGAATTTTATTTTAAGTGTGTATAAAACAATATAACTTGCACAGAAAATTATGTTTTTTTTCTAAAGAAGTAATTACTCCACCCGTTAAGAGCTTCATTATGGGTATTTGACAGAGAAACTACGGGTTTGGGAAAAACTTCTGACTACATCGTTCTTTCCCCACACGATGCATCATACTAAGATAGTTCCAGCCTGATCTCACGAGAAAACGTAAGTATCTTACCTTTTGCCAGTTTAGTGGCTAATTCGTATGAATTCGTATGAGTTCAGTCGTACGAAATTGTACGATTTTAAAAAGGTGGCGTGGCACCTAATCCCAGCCCTAAACCCAACCGTCATTGGGGGATGAGCAAATCGTACGAATTAGATTGTACAAATTCATACGAATTAGCCACTAAAAAGTTACGAATTGCCGTGAGATTGCGTTGGATATTTCAGCCATGAGTTATGTTGTTGTTTGAGAAATGCACTCCAGGATAGCAGTAGACAGAAGCAAAGCGATTTCAAGTCAGCCAAAAAACGTAACAGAAGAGATAATTGTGAATCTTCTTCTTTTTTTTTTGCGCTATCACTGTTTAATGACGTCATGCTCCAACGTCACGTCCATAATTTATTCCTTTTCCATGAATCGTCCAATGCTTAAAAGAATAACATTCATTTTATTCAACTTAATGTATTTCTGTTATTTTTGATTTGCTCAATCTGCCATTTTTGCTCTAAAGTAATAGTGTCCTAAATTAAAATCCTCAACTGTTAAACAGTAGTTTTAGCACTCACACCACTCGTCACTCTCATGAACAATAATGCTTTTTATCTGCCAATATTTAATAGCAAGCATTAATGGTTTATTAGCAAGCCAGCAAGCCAGCATGAGCACTTGCGTGTGAGTGTTTTTATGGAAAACAGATGTTGAAACAGAGCTAAAACTATAATCTGTTTCACAACTTTTAAATTCCTTCAGTTCGGAAACACGCCAGCACTGCGATACAGGACTAGACTCATGTTTTTAAGCTTTGTGGGGGGAGAATGTGTGAATGAGAGGCCAAAAACGGGAGTGTGTGGATGTGTGCATGTATGTGTGTGTTTTTGTGCTCACCGAGATCTTGGTAAACACAGACAGCAGCAGACTGAGAGCTGACAAGTACATGCGAATTCTCTCTCCTCCAAACCGCCGACCCAGATACTCTGGCATTGTGACAATCTGAGAGACAGAGAGACAGTCAGATAGACAGATAGAAGAGAAAGGCACGATCTAAGCAAATGAAAAGGCAAATCTGTGGTGAGTCTGCATGTGGGAGAAAGAGACTGCGAGTCTACTGTATGTAGGACATGTGGAGACATAAGTTCTCATTTATTAATGCAAGACACTGAGGGACAACAGGGTAAAAAACTATACCTACTGTAATATTCATCACCATACTTCCCTAGTTGATTGACTGCATTAAGAATTGGAAACTTATTTGTATTAGAATTTATCCAAAACAACATATTTAAAGGGATATTTCACCCGAAAATTAAGATTTACTAACTATATACTCACCTTTCATAGATATATACACTAGATATCGCATACGGACCCTGAGCATGCGTAAATACCGCCGCCACATTTGTACAGTGCTCCCAGAACAAATGTCACTCAACCGCACTAGACTAAAGCCAATATGAAGATGCTGGACTTTTGCGCTGCATATACAAGTGTAGTAACAAGAAAACAAAGCATAAAGGCAGAACATTTCATAGTTAATGTTTTGTTTTTAAGTTTTTGTAGGTTACAAACTTTTGTGCTAAACAAGTATTGATCATATATGTGGTATCCTAGTCAGCCCCAGCTGTGAGTTGATTTGACCCAAGAAGCTGGGTTGATGTGTCTGTGTGGTGCTAGGTTTGCATTGATTAAACTCTTAGCAATTATTACCCAGAAAATAACCCAAGTTTGGGTTACATAGCACTACCCAAAAACTACCCCAAGACTGTGAAAATAACCCCCATAAAATTACCCAAATGCCTTAACCTCTCATTTTGGTAGAAAAAATAACCCCGGATTTTTTAGAGTGTAATACAATCTCTCACTGCACTGATCATAAGGCAAGGTTAGCACCAACTTATGCTAAAGTCTAGGCTTATGCTAGTTTTGTTGAATAAAATCAGCAAAGAAAGTACATTTAATATGATAACAAGACACTCATGTCAGAAACTTGTATTATTGTAAGTGAAGCAACGCACTTTTAAGTATGTAATTTTAAAGTAGGCGATACAGTGGCGCAGTAGGTAGTGCTGTCACCTCACAGCAAGAAGGTTGCTGGGTCGCTGGTTTGAACCTCGGCTCAGTTGGCGTTTCTGTGTGGAGTTTGCATGTTCTTCCTGCGTTCGAGTGGGTTTCCTCCGGGTGCTCTGGTTTCCCCCACAGTCCACAGACATGAGGTACAGGTGAATTGGGTAGACTAAATTGTCCGTAGTGTGTGTGTGTTTCCCAGAGATGGGTTGCGGCTGGAAGGGCATCCGCTGCGTAAAAACTTGCTTTATAAGCTGGCGGTTTATTCCGCTGTAGCGACCCTGAATTAATAAAGGGACTTAAGCCTGATTTATACTTCTGCGTCAAACGTCGGCGTATGCTACGGCGCTGACGCATAGCCCTTCGCCGTGGCCATCGCCGTCACTGACGTGCACCTCTCAAAAAATGTAACTACACGTCGCAACGACGCGTAGCATAAGCTCTGTGATTGGTCGGCTTGGTAGCGCTGACGAGTCTGGGCGGGACCGAGAGGCGCGCGAATGGCGCGACGCCGCGCGAGCGATTGTTTACTAGTGTGGAGTCCCGTGAAGGAGCTCCGGATGGAAAGTTTTGTTTTGTGTTTACCTCATAGTTAAAGTTGTTGCACGTCCGCCGGTTCCTGCCTCAAAATGAGCGAGTTTGAGCCACTTGTACATCCCGGAAGTGTTCAGGAAATGCAAAAAAGTAGCGAAGAAACTCGACACAGAGGAACATTTACACCTCACTGCCAACTAGCGTTTCGGAAGTGTTAATGCAGACCGGCAGAGACAGCGCGCAGAAGTATAAATGCACAGCCACGCGCGTTGCCTGCGCCGTGAGTTACGCCGGTCACATGACGCAGAAGTATAAACCAGGCTTAAGCCGACAAGAAAATGAATGAATGAATGAATGAATTTTAAAGTAACTTATATGGGTGTCTGATAACATAATAGTGCCTGCGCGTCAGTGTGCATACTGTCCATCCGAAATTATTGAATATTACAAATGTTATACCCAGGGCTTGACACTAACTTTTTTTGATCAAAAGCCACAGTAGCTAGTAGTTTTCCAACGTTACTAGCCACTCTGCATTTTTACAAGCCACAATTTTGTTGTTGTGAAATATTTTTTATTTGCATGAATCTGACTTTGACATGCTAAAATACCAACACAATCTCACGGCAATTCGTAACTTTTTCATTTAGTGGCTAATTTGTACAAATTCGTACGATCTAATTCGTACATTTTAGTACGATTTGCGTATTCCCCAATGACGGTTGGGTTTAGGGGTGGGGTTAGGTGCCACGCCTCCTTTTTAAAATCGTACATTTTCTTACGACTGAACTCGTACGAATTCGTACGAATTAGCCACTAAACTGCCAAAACGTAAAATACTTAAGTTTTCTCTTGAGATCAGGTTGAAAATACCTAGTTCAGATGTTGTGTTATGTCCACATGCCTCCTCTTTCATTTCACTTTTTGTGTGTCGTATATGAGCAAATGGGTCATACTTTCATAGTGCTATATTGCAATTAGTTTTTATTTGACGTTTTACATATTTTACTCAAAATTAAGGATTTGACCAAATTTATCTCTGACCAAATCTAACAATAATTATTTCTTAGCCACAAGTTTTAAATGTTTTAAAACAAGCTAAATACAGCTGTATACTAGACTTTTTCTTTAACAAAACAGTTCTTTAAAAACAAAGAAAAAGCTATTGACTTTTTCTGAAGTCTATAGAAGCAAATTGATAATGTAACAGGAGAAAACACTGAATATTGGGTGTTTCCTTTACATTAGATTGTAAACAGAAGAAACCTTTAAAAATGGCCAAAATCTTAAAACTGATGTCTTGCTTTAACAATGTCCTGCAACGTCTTGCTTTAATTGACACACTTACGCACGCACATACACACACGCACGCACACTGCACATCAGTTCGAGAAGTGATTTGTGTTTGTCAATATCTTACCCCAGAGGACACATAAACTGGGACAAAGACCCAGGCAAGAGCCAGCAAGGCATAAGTTGCCTAACAGAGAAAAACAACAACAACTGAAATCAGTATTTAGTAAATGCATACATACATACATAACCTCTCTGCCCATATATACTTATATACTGTATGTATGCCCATGTATACATATATATATATATATATATATATATATATATATATATATATATATATATATATATATATATATATATATATATATATATATATATATATATACAGTTGAAGTGAGAATTATTCGCCCCCCTTTGAATTAATTTTTCCTTAAAGCAGGGAAATTTTCACAGTATGTCTGATAATGTTTTTTCTTCTGAAGAAAGTCTGATTTGTTTTATTTCGGCTAGAATAAAAGCAGTTATAATTTTTTTAAAAGCCATTTTAAGGACAAAATTATTAGCCCCTTTAGGCTATTCATTTTTCGTTAGTCTACAGAACAAACCATTGTTATACTGTAACTTGCCTAATTACCTTAACCTGCCTAGTTAACCTAATTGACCTAGTTAAACCTTTAAATGTCACTTTAAGCTGTATAGAAGTGTCTTGAAAAATATATAGTAAAATGTTATTTACTGTCATCATGGCAAAGATAAAATAAATCAGTTATTAGAAATGAGTTATTGAAACTATTATGATTAGAAATGTGTGGAACAAATCTGCTCTCCGTTAAACAGAAATTAGGGAAAATTTAAACAAGGGGGCTAATAATTCAGGGGGGCTATTAATTCTCACTTCAACGGAATATATATATGGGCAAGATTTACAGATTTTTTATTTTTTTATTTACTTTTAATTAATTTATAGTTTTTGAACAGACACATTTATATACAAGAAAATAAAAATTGAAACTTCATGAACAATAAAACATTTTAAATGCTAAATTAAACTACAATAACACTTTAAAGGGATAGTTCACCCCAAAACAGAAACCTACTAATGATTTACTCTCCCTCAAGTACTTCCAAACCTTTATTTGCTTCTGGTGAACACAAAAGAAGATATTTTGAAGGATGTTGGAAGCCTGTAACCCCTGACTTCCAAAAACAAATACTACTGAAGTCTCAAGGGTTACAGGCATCCAGCATTTTCCATAATAACTTCTTATGTTAAGGAAAGTGAGAGCAAATGATGCTAGAATTATCACTTGTTCATTGTTTTGGTTCATTGTTTTGGCTGAACTATCTCTTTAAACTTACTAAAATAACGGCAAAAATTTTGTAATGATGTTTTTAAGTATAGGCTGTTAGTTTTAAAAAACAAAATAAGCACTTGTTAACTAAGCACTATGTTTTTGTCCTGTATATGTAGTTTATCAAATTTGCATTCATGATTTAATTTAATGTTTTTTGACAGACATTTATATCACGCATAAGCTCCTTTTCAAAACAGAATCTGGTCCTTTTGCCTCCTCTAGTGGTCAGCAAATGAAAGTGCATTTTTGTTTTATTCATGCTCATATTGTAATGTTGAATAAAAAATAAGTCTATGAGATATTTAGGAATAGCTTTTGAAAATGATGTCACTCACATTCCATTCAAATCCGGCCACAGCGATTCCTCCCGCGGCTCCGGTCCCCGCCAGACCGATGAAGAGCCCGGAGCCCTCGCTGCTGGCGAACAGAGACGCGCCGATCTGCACACACAGTTCAGACCCACACATAAAACAAGAGGATTTACAACTCTTCTGCTATTTACAACCTATTTATAGTTTCTGCAGCTGGTTTATGACAGATATATTTTTATATTTAAATTATAATATTATTTATTTATATGCATGTCTTGTGTGGATAATATTTATATGTATTTTTATATTGGTTTGAGCTCATTTGCTTTGTGAATTAGTTTAAATTGAGAGCACAGGATTTAAATGTAGAAATAAGTACATATAAATTAATAAACTGAAAAAACGTGATTAAAACTGTAATCTGATTATATGACTTCCTTTTTTTAAAGATATTTTGCTGTCTGTCAAATTACATTTGCAAAAGTTTTTATGCACATAGAAACATATTCTATGGGAGTTAGCTTTTGTGAAAATAAAATGTTTAAATATGGTTAGATATATTTTTTTCATCTTTAAGCATGCCAAATACTGTAAATCAATACTTCAGACCTGTGCCAGTTTAAATATAGGTACGTTGCTCAGCATGCATGAGTACATCTGCTTTTGTAAACGAATATCTTCATCTACTTCTCAGTGAATATAGACAATAAATTTTGGTGAATTTTAAACGAAACAGCTTCATTAAACAGTTGTATCTATTAAAGTAAGTTTGGCCACCTAACATCTATAGGAATATATAGGTATTTAAATTCACACAAGCTATTGCTAAAAAAAGGTTTATTATCAGTATTTGTTTTTATGTTTGTCTTGATTTGTCCTGTTTATTAAAATTGTTGTTAATATTTTCCCCCAACTGATTTGGGTGTTCTAATCTTTGGACTGCGATGTCAAGTTTTTTTTTTTTTTTTTTTTTTTTTTTTTTAATGATGAATTTTTAGCTTTTTAACTGCAGTCTTCAGAGTCACATGAGCATTCAGAAATCAGTCTAATATTAATTATTGTTGTTGTTGTTGTTGTTGTTATTATTAATGGTAATGGTAATAAAAGCAATAATGACTAGACTAATAATTTAATTTAAAACTACATACGACAAAAAAAGTTATTTAAAATTGTAATAAATATTTAACCATTTTTTCTACATTTAATAAATGAATGATTGAACAGAATGATTTTCTTAAAAAAACATTAAAAATTATTCTTAATGAACAGAATAATTTTCTTAAAAAAAAAAAAAAAACTTACCCCAAACTTTTGACCGGTAGAGTATATACACAAATATATTATTGTAAAGTATTCTACATAAAATATTCATTTTAAAAAAATCATTTATCCAGAGCACTATGTATATACATGTAGTGTTTATTAGATATATATTTAATATTATATATATTATATATATATTATATATATATATATATATATTAAATAGTTCATATAACAGTTCTTATACTAATTAACTGATGAATTGTGCTGATGTCAGTATGATTCATAATTTAGTGTCATAATTGTTTGTTTGTATAAGCAAAATTGACAAAAAAAAAAAATTGCCGTTGAATATCATATGGCAAAGAAATGACAAGTAACAAATTAAATTAAATATGAAGAATTTAGATGCAAAAACCTCTAAGTGCCATCTGAAATTTTCAATTAAATTAGCATTTTTCCCAGGCTGTTGTGTTTAGTTTCAGTGCAATAAGTAGGTTGTTTCCGTTGCCTTTAAAGTGACATAACTGAAAATAAACATAGGAGGCTGAGAAAAGATTTTAGAGGGAAATTTCAGACGGCACTTAAAGGTTTTTGCATCTGAACTCTTCATATGATATTTTGAGAAGAAAAAAAAAAACTTTTTTCTTCTAAAATTTATTTATCAATAAATGAATTAAGACGTTCAATCAAATCTTGGGTTCAGAGGAAACGATCAATTTTACCTTTTGTTTTAAGAGTTCACATGGTAAAAATCCTACAGCAGTTGCATCATAAGACACAATCTTAGTAATTATGCATCAATTAGAAATAGTTATCATTTATTTTAAATTATCTTTGAATTTTGTATTCCAGATTATGAACAACTATGGGATTTCATAGACAACTTCTATTTTATTTTAAATTACATTTGAATAAAATAAATGAAGAAAATATTTCTTTATTTATATTTTTAGTTTTTTAACCGTTCACACATTTGTCAGTATGCAAAGCAATTTATACAGTACATGAAAATGCTTAATTCTAACAGATTCAATCTTAATTATTAGGCTTAAAAATTAAAATAAAGTTAAATCATATTTGTTCATCAAAAGGCCGTATAGGCAACTGAATGTAAATTGCATCGGTTTACATTAATAATAACTTACCGGCCACCAAGCCATGTCTCTACCGGCCAGAAAATATCCACTGAGTGTGTTTCGGCTCACTCTGCAGGATGACTAAAACACACACACACACACACACACACACACACATACATACATACACTTATTTTTTCAGAAAGGATTACATTTCCCACTCTAACTTCTAATTTACATCCACATAATTCTAAAAAGCGTATAAACAACTCAAAAGATTATTAATAAAGTATTATTTTACACAACTAACTCAAGCAAATAATCACTAGTTGCCTTAATTTCCACACATAACATTTATACAGACTTACACAGCTAATTTGACTTTAAATAAAAGTTGAAACATGATTAACCTATTTTAATCCTCTAAATTAGTATTGATTTTTACACTGTGTGCAGATGTAAGCAAATAAGCCTCACCCATATTCCAACTGCGACGTTCAATAAAAAATACGCTCCGATCACAATGATATCGGACACGCTGAAAGACTGGGAAAGAGCGAAAAATTTGGTGGTGGAGTTAAACGCCATGTCCTGCTATCGCACACACAAACCCCAGACTAGAACAACAAGACACCGAGCCTAGAAAGACAGCAGGCGTTCCGGTCAGTCAGCGCTGTGGCCAATTGATCATTAAACACATCAGTTTAATGAAGCAGACTTGCACCTACATGAAAACAACAAGGCAAATGAGAAGACACACAAACTGTTCAGAAGATCACACATAGACAAACAAACACACAGACACTTACAAACATATGCATGCATGCTTAGTCATATAATCAAAGCATTGAGACATGTGATCTGACAAAACTAATGTGACTGACAGAGTCTAAAAAACATCCCCGGACACACTTAACGAAGGTAATGATTGACTTAAACACCCACTGGTGCTAGCCATTAACACACAAACACATGCACTAACCATTAGCATCAATCTTACACATGGACATGAGCATACAGTAGACTCGCTGGCGATGCCTTTGGTGTTAACTGGGGTCAGACTTCAGATCAGCAGGACTTTACGGTACGGTTTGTGCAATCAGTTTACTGGAAGGAAAAAATACGTTGCTCTTCGCTCAAACTACTTATTCAAAATGAGTTGAAACAACACCGTTCTTAAAGGGCACATGTTTTAAGATGTAAGCCTTTAGTGTCTTCATAATGTTTCTGTGAAGTTTAAGCTCAGAATGCCCATCAGACAATTTATTGCGCCCCATTCACACTAGGCTTCAGAGTCAACGCTTGACAGAGGGCGTGTCTGAAGTTGGGGCTGACGTGATCGTCATAGCAGCGTCAGCCAATGAAATAAGTCAGCAATAGGCCACTGTATGAGCTGGTGTATTTGCATACAGCGATCTGATTGACTGACGCTTCCATCTACGCTTGAAAAGTTGAGCAAGTCCCAACTTCTGCAGCTATTGAAGCGGTGCCGATGGATCCACAATGCAGTTCGGCAACGCCTGACATCACCCATTCAAAGTGAATGGGAAGCGTTGGAGCTGACGTTATAGCCTCCAGAATCTGCCAATGTTGGTGTTTGAGTACAGCGTAGCTGTTTTTGTAACCTGTGGCTTTAAATGCAAATGAGCTGATTCTCCCCGCCCACCACGATTCTCATCATGCCTTATATCAGATAAACAGCACAGTAACAGAGACAGACACAGATGAAGCTGAAATACAGCTTAGTCCAAAATACCAAGTAAGTTTATTTGATGTATTTGTGGTGTAGTTTATTCAAGACTTTCTGAAATGATGAGCCACACACACATACTAGTGTTTATTGACACCAAGCGGCTAATATTATAGTGGTTAAGAATTATTATGATTTCCTAATTAAATGACTGCGTTTGTCCGTTCACACACATCTTTACCATTACATGATCTTCTATAACAACATCACATGACCTTTTTGTATCCTGCTCAGTCATGCTCATGTGTTTTTATGCGCATTTACCAAATGTATGTGCATCTTAGCATTTCCATCATGTAGCTACTGTCTTTATTACAAACATGCTCTGTTTTAAAAATGTTTTACACTCACAAACCTTATAGAAATCACAGAGGGTTGTAATAAATAGTTTAATCCTAGTTTATTTGCAAAACTAATGTTCTGTGGACACGTGTATACATGTTATAATTGAAACATGGCGCCTGTCAATCAATTCAGTGGGTGGGGAAAACCACACTCCGACATCATGTTGCAGTGGACCTCAAAATCACTGGGATTTGGATCCTATTTTAACATCAGGAAAAAAGAGAGACTTATTGGGTTTATATCACTCCAATGACAGTGGACACATTATACTTGCAGACAGTTCTGTCCAATCAGCTTCCAAACGTTGATTTTTCTCATCATAGGTGCCCTTTAAGTTGTTTTTGGGACAACTTCATTGTTTCATGTTGAGTCCACTTAAATTTGTAAAAACGGTTCTAACTTGCAGTGGAGCAGTAGGTAGTGCTGTCGCCTCACAGCAAGAAGGTCGCTGGGTTGCTGGTTCGAGGCTCGGCTCAGTTGGCGTTTCTGTGTGGAGTTTGCATGTTCTCCCTGCGTTCGCGTGGGTTTCCTCCGGGTACTCCGGTTTCCCCCACAGTCCAAAGACATGCGGTACAGGTGAATTGGGTAGGTTTAATTGTCCGCAGTGTATGAATGTGTGAGTGTGTGTGTGTGTGAATGTGTATGTGGATGTTTCCTAGAGATGGGTTGCGGCTGGAAGGGCATCCGCTGCGTAAAAACTTGCTGGATAAGTTGGCGGTTTATTCCGCTGCTGTGACCCCAGATTAACAAAGGGACTAAGCCGACTAGAAAATGAATGAATGAATGATTCTAACTTAATTGATTTGTGTTAGGAGATAAACAAGAAGGAATTGTGTGGAATAATAATAATAATAATAATAATAATAATAATAATAATGCATATTATTATTTATTGTGTGCGAATGGTTCTGCTCAGAAAAGCTGATTTTATTTCCTCAGAATATGGTAAATGCAGCATTATTGTTAATATTATTACAATTTTAAATATGGCTTCTATTTTAACAAATTTTAAATATTATTTATTGGCAAAACAAAATAATTTTCAGCGTTATTACTCTAATCTTCAGTTTTCTTTAGAAATCTTTATAAAATGCTGTTTTATTGAAATATGGATTATGAATGTTGCACTGTTCAGTGTTTTTGTGGAAATCATACATCAATCCATGTGTATTCTATATTATGATACACACATAGAAACGAAACTATATAAAACAATTTTGTGACACAGATGTTTAAATTGATAAATTATTTGTATATATTTTATTACACATATGTTTTATATCTAAATATAAATAAACTTTTACTCAAATACATGCATGCACACAGTACACACTCTTAAATTATGTCTAAAAATTTTTTATTTTGGATGTGATTATTATTATGCGAATATTCGCTCATTAATAATTATTTATTTATGTGTTAATTTATTTTATTCTATATAATTTTTATAAAAAAATAATTATAATTTAAAATCTGCCTGACATAATTTTTTTTACCATTCAGCCGTTCTTACAGCGGATGACAATTTGGCAGATCTCTTGTTTAAATCATAGATAAAATGCTTTGCTCAGAACAAAAAAAAAAAAAAAAAAACTGGAAAAATTCTATTGATTAAAAAAAAAAAACACAAAAATTTGCATTAAACTTTTCTTGTTGTGATGCTTTAACATCTTTGATGCAGATAAGAAAGAATGTATGAATTAATGAATAAACGAATGAATGAATAAACATAAACTAATCTAATGAAAATCAGGGCGACAAGAAAATCACTGGTTCGAGTCCCGGCTGGGTAAGTTGGCATTTCTGTGTGGAGTTTGCATGTTCTCCCCGTATTAGTGTGGGTTTTCTCCGGGTGCTCCGGTTTCCCCCACAGTCCAAAAACAAGCGCCATAGGTGAATTGCATAAATTAAATTGGCCGTAGTGTATGTGTGTAAATGAGTGTGTATTGGTGTTTCCCAATACTGGGTTGTAGCTAGTAGGGCATTTGCTGTGTAAAACATATGCTGAATAAGTTGGCGGTTCATTCTGCTGTGGCGACCCCTGATGAATACGGGGACTAAGACTAAAAATCTATTATTGAATACTAAAAATGAGCACATAGAATAACAGAAAACAATTGAGCCTAATACTGTATTAAGCTTGTATGCTGAAATTAAGAGAGCCCTTATAGTAGTAGTTCAGTTCTTAATCTGTATATTTCATTTTCAGGAGAGTTTACTGTATTTCCAGCTCCAGTCAACACACCTGCTGCATTTGTTGGTTCAGTTGTGTTTAATTAGAGTTAATATTAATCTCTGCTGCACGGCAGATCTGCAGTAGTAAACTGATGGAGAACCACTAAAAAAGATCCACAAATATGGCAGATTCCAGATAAGAAAGAGTCAAGGACTGGTAGTTGCACTTCACAGATAACAGAATATAAATATAGCCTCTTTACAATATTATAAATAAAGTCCGACCAATTACCCACTGACTGATGTGGACTAAAATGAAGCCCAAATTAGAACCATCTGCTCTGGTTTTGCTGACACCTTTAGGGAGTTATGGATCATATCGCAGACTTTTAATTGTGAGATTGTCACTAAAATTATGGCTGAAAAGACAGATAGAGAGAAAGGGAGCGATTTAATTATGTGATAATCATCAATGCAGTTTGGCTATCAGTGTCTGAGGGCCACCAGTGAGATTTAAAGGAAATGCTCAAACTAAAATTAACGTTTTTCTCTTCTGTGAATCTTCAGTTATTTTATCACACAAACTGTAGAAATATGTCGTTTGAACATGCTTAATTGAAATTCACACACTGCACTGCAAGATTTTTAACATAAAGCAACTTAAAAGGGTCCTGTTATGATTTTTTTTCTATTAACTGGCTATGCTTTTTAATTGATCATGAATGAGTGTGTCTGTGAAGATTCAGTCATGCTGTAAATGCCATTGTTTACACATGCAGTGTCTCTTTAAATGCAAATCAGTTGCTGCCCTGGCCCTTTCTAGTAGAGAGCGGTGCCTTTACAACTCCTGCTTCAGTTACTCCGGACTCAGCAAACAAAAAAAAAAACAGCATGATATTAAATCCTTGTCAGTTTAAACTCCAGAAATATATATATATATATATATATATATATATATATATATATATATATATATATATATATATATATATATATATATATATATATATATATATATATATATATATATATTTTTTTATTTATTTATTTGCCAGCTCTCTTATAACAAATCAAATGAGTAAAAAACTGTTCTCTTTCCTGTCATTGCTTACTACCTTTATAGTGATGTGTTTTTTGTAATGTCAGTTTTGTTTATTAGCAAAATTACAAATGCAAAAATGTAAAGTACAAATGCAATTCCTGTAAGGAGTACGGATAGGTGTAGGGTGATAGAATATACATTTTGTACAATACAAAAAAAACATTATAACAATGGAATATCTACACAATTCACAATCAGCTGACCAAATGTCCCCACAAGTTTAGCAATACCAGTAAATTGTGACCTTTTAGGGGGCATTTTTTTGTGTGCACATGAGAAAAGCAGCTCTTAAACCACAGAGAATTAAGTATTTTGAAAATGTAAAAATGTTGATTGTTTTCTGTGAGAGTTGGGTTTAGGGGTAGGGGATAGAATATAGTCTGTACAGTATTAAAAACTCTTAGATCTATGGAGAGCCCCCGTGTTTGACCTTGTCGGGACAGGAGGAAAATAGCTTATGAACCATGAAAACTGTGAAAAATATAATAAAAGTATTCTTTTTTTCTTTAAGTTGTGTCTAAGAGTAGGGTTAGGGTAATGTCACAGTCTACAGTTTGTACAGTATAAAAATCATTATGTCGATGGGAAATCCCCTCAAAGATCGCTATAAAAGTGTGTGTTTCTGCTATCTTTGCAGGACCACGTGTCTCTGGCTCATTGTACACGGTCAGTATCTATCCTGCTAAAATCTGTCCAGTGACCTTTCTTCTCAAAAACATGCTCTCTCTCACACACAAACACAAACACACACTGCTTTCCTCCCGTTTAATCTGTCAGGCTCATGGGAAAGGGTCTATTTAGTCACGCCCCCTGATTGATGCAGCACCATCAATTTAACCATGCAATCTCTCTCACACACGCCGTGGCAAGCTGTTTTAACATTCATTCCATCTGTTTATTCTTTTATAAAATAGTATACAGGGTGACACAGTGGCTCAGTGGTTAGCACTGTCGCCTCACAGCAAGAAGGTCGCAAGTTCGAGGCCCGCCTGGTTCAGTAGGCATTTCTGTGTGGAGTTTGCATGTTCTTTCCATGTTGGCGTGGGTTTCCTCTGGGTGCTCCGGTTTCCCTTACAGTCCAAAAACATACGCTATAGGTAAACTGAATAAACTAAATTGGCTGTAGTGTATGAATATGAATGAGTGTGTATGGATGTTTCCCAGTACTGGGCTGCAGCTGGAAGGACATCCGCTGTGTAAAACATATGCTGGATAAGTTGTCGGTTTATTCCACTGGTGACCCCTGATGACTAAGCCCGAAGAGAAATTAATGTATGAAAATAGTATACTAACATATTTGTTAACCCTTTGACTTAACTGTTTAAAACAGTGTTAAATACCATACAGTAAGGCTTTTAAAGAGACAGTACACAGCCAAAAATGATAATTAAGTCATCATTTACTCACCCTTTACTCTTTCAGACTTTTATGAGTATCTCTTTTCTGTTAAAAACAAAAGGTAATATTTTGAAAAATGTTGGAAACCTGTAACCATTGACATTATATGTATTTGTTTTTTGTTTATGTATTTAGTTTTTTGCTATGGAAGTCAATGGTTACAGGTTTTAATTCATTTTCTTTTCGGCTTAGTCCCTTTATTTATCAGGGGCTGCCACAGTGGAATGAACCGCCAACTTTTTCAGCATATGTTTTATGCAGAGGATGCCCTTCCAGCTGCAACCCAACACTGGGAAACACCCATATACTCTTGCATTCACACACATACACTCACATTCATACACATGCCAATTTAGCTTATTCAATTCACGTATAGCGCATGTCTTTTGACTGGGGGAAACCGGAGCACCCGGAAGAAACCCACGCAAACAAGGAGAGAACATGCAAACTCCACACAGAAATGCCAACTGACCCAGCCAGGGCTCAAACCAGCAACCTTATTGGTGGGAGACCCACTGCGCCACCGTGACACCCTACAGGTTTTCAGCTTTCTTCAAAATATCTTCTTTTGAGTTTAACAGATGAAAGAATCTCATAAAGGTTTTAACTATTTGAGCGTGAGTAAATAGTGAGTAAAAAAATACATTTTGAGGTTAACTATCCCTTTAAATTACTTTCAGGTCATCCAAAATGTAAGCTATTTTAAAGATAAAGGAGATTTTTAGATGAAAAGGTTCTTTTGAAATTATATGGTTAATGGTTGGACAGGCAAAACATCCCATTAATGATATACATCAGAGGTGACAATGGTAACCCTTGGTTTGGCCCACCATCCCATCTGAATAGAGAGAAATAATGATGGGGAGTTGGTTGGGGCAAATGCCTTTGACAGTTCAATTTAATTCACCTTTATCTGTATAGCGCTTTTACAATTGTGTCAAAGGAGCTTCACTTAGAAGATTATAGAGAATTGAAACTGTGTCAGTTCAGTTTTCAGTCTTTAAGTTTAGTTCAAGTCAGTGTTGTTTAATATTCACTGCTGGGAGTCCAAACACTGAAGAGCAAATCTATCAATGCGCAGCTCTACAAGTCCCAAACCATGCAATCCAGTGGTGACAGAGATGCAGACCAATGCTTGGTTATTATTAGGCACATTATAGTTTTGCCGTTTGCACCTTTTAACTTGATAGCTCATCAACCTTCACTTGTTCCAAAGCTGTTCGACTTTCTTTCCGCTATTAAACACAAAATAAGATATTTTTAAGTAAGCTGCAAAAAAAAAAATAAAATAAATAAAATTAACCATTGACTTCTACAGTATTTGTTTTTCCTACTATGGAAGTCAATGGTTACAGGTTTTCAACTTTCTTCAAAATATCTTCTTTTGTTTTTAATAAAGGTTTGAAACCACTTGCGGGGTAAATAAAAAGTGAATAAATTGTCATTTTGGGTGAACTATGCCTTTAAGTTTGAGCTTTTGAAAGCAGGGTATACGGTGTTCAGCATAATTAAGTACAGCTCATTTTGAAAATGAATATTTTTATCCATTTCTCCGTGAATATAGGCAATGTATTTGGTATTTGGAGAGTCCAAACCCTGAAGAGCAAATCCATCAATGCGCAGCTCTACAAGTCCCAAACCACGCAAGCCAGTGGTGACAGAGATCGCCATTTCAAATTTAATGTAACCTTTTGTTTCTTTGTTGAGTTGAGGAGATACAAAAAAGCCAACTAAAATGTTTCAAAAGAAATGACTTTTAAAATGTAAATACTGTCACTCGACAAATAGAGGACAATCCAGAACACCGATGAGCAAATCAAGGCAAAGGCAGGAGCAGCTCAGCTAGTGTATTCAGTACTGAGCTCCGTTGTGTTATAAGTGGGATTGTTTATGTTTTTACCATAATAAGTTGATTATAAAATGTTAAAAATTATACTGCATTATTATTTAATATGTTTTAACCTCCTAGGGTTTTGTGGCCACATACATGGACAGCACATTTTAGCTCTTAAGTGGCTATTTAAAATACCTTGAGTGTTTTATATTTTGTTACAGACATACAATGTCCTCCTGCAACTGTTTTGCAGCATATGAAATGTCCCAAACACTATTTTAATTGTCCAAAATGGACATAAAAATCGTTTTTACTCTCTGATAGTCAAAACATTTTCAAAAAATAAGTATGTGTTAAAAACAATTAGGAAAAAGTGTTTTATGGACATTCAGACCACGAGTCCACATATATGGACATCATCACATTAGGTTCCAATAATTTCAAATAGCAAAGAGAAATAAAAATGCATGTAAAAAAAAAAACAGCTTGGGCCTGAAGAGGTTAAAGCAACCTTTTCTAGTTATTTTTAGCTAATAAGCAAACAAATGAGCAAATTTAATGTAAAACGCTTTGGTTTATTTAACTTCGGTCTACAGCCCTCAATCAAGTTAGGTTTTTGGCTCTTCATCAAACTTTCAAAATCTGGGTTACATTTATTTTACAAATGACCAAGAACTAAAATTGTATAGCCTATTGTTTGTGTTGTGTACAACAATAGTGGTTATTTTAATTTATTTTTTTGGTGACCTATCCTTTTAAGATGAAACTGAAAAAGTAGGCTAGTCTGTGTGATTTACAATCATTAATAGCACACAAATTGATACTTGTCAGTTTTAAAGAATAAATGTTGAAACGGCTTGCCATACATACACATACACAGACACACACATACATGCGCACATGAGAAAGCGACAGCGGATTACAACCTCCAGCACCCGCGCGCACATCTGCCTGGATGTTTACGTAATATATATGCGGTCTCTCTGTGAGCTTCGGGTCAAAGAGACGTCTTCCGTTTTGATTTATAGAGCATCTGCTATTTTTGTAAAGATACAGCATGTCACCGTGCGTAAATACGCGCAAGGTTTCCGATTCGTCCCTTTAACCTGAAAACGATTGGACTCTGTCACCTCAGTACGCATTAAGCCCGTTTTTAGTGGTTAGCGACTGCGTGGACGCTGCTGGTCACTCTGCTGGGCATGTGAACGCGTCTCTGCGCACTCGACCTTTTTACGATGAGCGGCGAGGATGTGCTGGCGTTTACGGCACCGTTATGGTCGCCTGGTCCCCTGAAGATGCGCTGGATGTAGAAGTATAGCCATGACTGCATGTGTGAGAGAGGGTGCTTGAGTGTGTGACTGAACAGAATGGGGAAAGAACAGGAACTCTTGCAGGCGGTGAAGACGGAGGATCTGGTTACCGTCCAGCGGCTCCTCCAGAGACCCAAACAGGGCAAAGCGAGTGAGTATCACACCCACCGATCTTTAAACGTCTCCTCACACCCTACACACCCCCTTGCTAATGCTTCAATGGCCACATACGGCTGGGAAATACGTGTCATTACATAGTAAAACGCGAAATTTTGTAATATATAGAGAAAATGTAGGACATTGTTCATCAGTTTGATCCTGAGAGGATGTTGAAGATGAGTTTGTAGGCCTTGTGCATGTTAAACGCGTATATACGAGGGGATGGAAAATGTTGTTATTCAAAATATAACCAAAATAAGTGGTTTAAATTATTTTAATTTCAGTGCATCTATCGCTTATACAAGCAGAGAACCAATTCAAATTCTAAACGATCGGCTCTTGTCAAGCCTTTCCATTTAGTGAATTAAAATCACACAGCGCGCCCAGTGTCGTCCGAATGACTCTTGAGGGAGTCGGATCTTTCAGTTATTACCCTCTCAAAAATCTACGTTCATTGATTCCAATATGATCGTGCCAGTTTTGCTCAGCGTATGATGGGTTGTCAATACTGGATGCTCGCTGTGTGTAACGGTATGAAAGTGGCGGGCCGCGCCAAATCCGCTTTGATGTCCAGATGAGCGCGCGCTCGGATATGGCAGGTGGCTCAAGATCGTCAAAGATTAAAGAGATGGAGTATTGAAAGCAACATGTGCAGATGGATATTGTCATTTTGTGTTTATGGTTCATGAGCTGTTATGTCATATTTTATTTCCAGGGACCCATCCTTCTTATATTTATCTTAAGCTGTTGACAGATATAAATATCGCTTTTTATGGCTATCAGCTCTTTATATCTGGGCTTAGTTTATCTCCAACTAGCTGTTCCACAAATTAGATAGATAGATAGATAGATAGATAGATAGATAGATAGATAGATAGATAGATAGATAGATAGATAGATAGATAGATAGATAGATAGATGATAGCATCTTGTTCTGCTTGTTGGAAGCATGGCGTTCAGGAAGGGAAAAGGGATTATATTAGTGAAAAGCGCCAGATGTCAGAGTAATAAAGTGCGCGCGTACATGAGAGAGAGAGAGAGAGAGAGTCCACTCACTCAGCTGTTTGGGCGTCTGTCCATTATGACGTGTAAAGGGGCGTTCACGCTGACAGCTGCTTTATCATTGGAGCTCGCCAGGTCACATTATTATTGGTTGCTATAGGTGTGCTTTGATTGACGCCATAATGTTACTGATGGACTACATAGCTGGCTTTTATTGGAGTGGCTGATGTAATTATGAGTGCGTCTGACATGACTGTATGCTTTGTGGGTGGACAAAATAGGCAATTAAAAACTACTCTGATTGAATACACATGCATTTCTTATAGTGTGTTTTATCAACTCCATAAAGGATAACGATAAAGATAGCAACAAATGTGTTCACAGCAAAAACAATAACTATAAAGATAAAATATATCTATGTTTGGATGCAGACCAATGCTTGGTTATTATTAGGCACATTATAGTTTTGTCGTTTGCACCTTCACTTGTTCCAAAGCTGTTAGACTTTCTTTCTGCTATTAAACACAAAATAAGATATTTTTAAGTAAGCTGCAAAAAAAAAAAAAAAAAAAAAGTAACCATTGACTTCCACAGTATTTGTTTTTCCAATGGAAGTCAATGGTTACAGGTTTTCAACTTTCTTCAAAATATCTTCTTTTCTTTTTAATGTAATAAAGAACTCATAAAGGTTTGGAACCACTTGCGGGGTAAATAAAAAGTGAATTAATTGTCATTTTGGGTAAACTATGCCTTTAAGTTTGAGCTTTTGAAAGCAGGGTATACAGTGCTCAGCATAATTAAGAACAGCCCATTTTGAAAATGAATATTTTTATCCATTTCTCCGTGAATATAGGCAATGTATTTGGTGCGTTTTAAACAAAACAGATTTATTAAACAGATATATTTATTAAAATGATATTTTAGTCACCTTACATATTTAGAAATTGAAAGATAATTCAATTCAAGCAGAATATTGCAAAAAAAAAATTACTACTAAATTTTTAAAAAACTTTTTTACTAAATTTTTTTAACATGTTTTTTGCTTCTCTTGATTTTTCCTCTGTTTTAAAATTTGTTTCTATTATTTTTCCTCAATGTATATATTTAGGGGGTACTTGTTTTTGGACCTTTTTTGTAAGTTATTTTTGCTAGATAAGCTCCAGATTTGTCTTGAGCACTGACTAATATGCACAAATATAATATTGTATTGCTTCCTATTAAAAGTATGAATTTAAAAGATTAGAGGGGTGTACTTATATATGCTGAGTATTGATGTTATTGGCTGTACTTTTAATTCTTCATCAACTGCAAAATAAATCATTATGAAAGTGATTACAGTTATGTCATTCCCCTGTGACTGATATTTCCATACAGTGGTTGTGAAAGATTACACCATTCTTACTCTAGAATGAATGTAAGGATATTTAAACCCTTTGAGTTTCCATTATTAATTCATTTTCTTTTCGGCTTTGTCCCTTTGTTAATCTGGGGTCGCCATATCGGAATGATCCTCCAACTTACCCAGCCTTTGTTTTACGCAGCTGATGCCCTTCTAGCTGCAACCCATTACTGGGAAACATCCATACACACTCATACACTACGGACAATTTAGCCTACCCAATTCACCTATGGTGGATGTCTTTCGACTGTAGGGAAGCCAGAGCACCTTGAGGAAACCCACACAAACACAGAGAGAACTTGCAAACTCCACACAGAAATGCCAACCAACTCAGGCGGGGATCGAACCAGTGACCTTCTTGCTGTGAGCCGATTGTGCTATACCCACTGCGTCACCGTACTGCAAAGTTACCATCCTTATTGTAAACAGGCATTAAAGTAGCTGTGGTTGTAGTATTAAAAACACTGTAGTTTACCTAAAATTAGAAGTTTGCTGTTGATTTACTCACCCTAAGGCCATTCAAGATATTTATTCTCTTCAGTGGAACATTTAAAGGAGATTTTTATTTAAATAATCTTTGGTTATTCATAAAATGAAACTACTGGCACCTTAATATTAATAATAGTAACAAAAGCATACACTCACCGGCCACTTTATTAGGTACACCTTACAAGTACCGGGTTGGACCCCATTGTGCTTTCAGAACACGCAGTTGCTGCAGATTTGTCGGCTGCACACTCAAGATGTTAATCTCCTGTTCCACCACATCCCAAAGGTACTCTATTGGACTGAGATCTGGTGACTGTGGAGGCCTTTTGAGTACAGTGAACTCATTGTCATGTTCAAGAAACCAGTCTGAGATGATTCGCGCTTTATAAAATGGCGCGTTATCTTGCTGGAAGTAGCCATTAGAAGATGGGTACTCTGTCGTCATAAAGGGATGGACATGGTCAGCAACAATATTCAGGTAGGTTGTGGTGTTGACACGATTCTTAATTAGTACTAATGGGCTCAAAGTGTGCCAAGAAAATATCCACCACACATTACACCCCCACCACCATCCTGAACCGTTGATACAAGGCAGGATTGGTCAATGCTTTCATTATATTGATGCCAAATTCTGACCCTACCACCCGAATGTCACAGCAGAAATTAAGATTTATCAGACCAGGCTACGTTTTCCAATCTTCAATTGTCCAATTTTGGTGAGCTTGTGCGAATTGTAGCCTCAGTCTACATGCCTAAATGCATTGAGTTGCTGCCATGTGATTGGCTGATTAGAAAAAATGCGTTAACGGCAGTTGGACAGGCGTACCTAATAAAGTGGCCAGTGAGTGTACAGTACCCATTCTGTCTGATGATACTAAAGGTCAGCTTGTGCTAAAAACTACTGTAAATATTACTGACAACATTACTATCTTTAACCCACAGCTAAAAATATTTTTTAATCATCAGCAACACAAAACACATCCTGAATTTTACTGGTAAACTGTCCCTTTAGTCATTGCTGTCTCAGCCTGGAAAGAGGATGCAGATAGCATTTGACTGTTATGGTTGGTCAAAAAAAAAATCATGCTCAACCGAAATAGCGTTGTCTCTCGTTTATGCAATGAATAGTGTCCTACCATGACTGTGGCGCAAGATCAGGCACACAAACATACGCGCACCCATGTCTATAATTGAAACGCAATTACCACTTCCAGCGCTGGGTAACATCCCAGGTGGTGAGAGATGCATCTCCTGCTATGATAGGAGGGGCGGCCTGAAATGAAAGCAGGCCACTCTGTGTGTGTGTATGTGTGTATGAGTGTGAGAGAGAGAGTGTTTTACAATAATAGCTATACTGAAATGCCCTTCTTTCCCTTGTGTTTATAAAGAAATGATTCACATTTTTGGTGCAGTTTTATTCACTATCATTGTCAGAAAAAATCAAGCATTGAAACTTTTATGTCTATTTGAAGAAAACGGCAGTGTGCTGGACACAATGCACTGAGGTATGAAAGAGTAAATAATAAAGCAGACATCTTTACGCTTGTAAACTTTTTTTTAAAAGCGTGAACTGTTGTCCTCAAGGCATCTGTTGTTTTGTCGATATGTCAAACTGGATGCACCCTTTCTGTGATTGTTGCTAAATCCTTGCTAACGCCTTTACATCAATGTCCAATATGTTCTGCCGTTCAGTTGTTGATGTTGTTGTCTCAGACAGCTACATCATCTCTCCAGAGATTTATCAAGGAAAATGTATGTTCTCTAAAGGTTTATTGCACGGCATCCTTGAGTTTTCCCTCCCTTGACCTTAGTTTGGTAGCATCTGCCTTAAAGCTCCTCTAAAACTACCTTGAAATGATTGCATTTTAACAAAATGTGATCCTGGAGCACAAAACCCAGTCTCATGTTGCACAGGTTTATTTTGGCAGTATCCAAAAATACATTGTGTGGATCAAAATTTGAGATTTTTTTTTTTTTTTTGCAAAAAATCATTAGGATATCAATTTAAGATCATGTTCCATGAATATATTTGTACATTTCCTACTGCAAATATATCAAAAAACAATTTTGGATTAGTAATATGCAATGCCAAGCATTTCATATAGACAACATAAATGGGGATATTCTCAATATTTCGATTTTTTTAAACCCTCTGATTCTAGATATTCAAATTGCTGTATCCCAGCCAAATCTCAGACAGTCCTTACAAAGTATATGCATAAAGCTTATTTATTTGGTTTTGATATGATGTATAAATCTCAAATATGCCTGGTTTTGTTGTCTCATATGCAACATAAAATGCATGAATTTCGAATTATGTAGCCAGAGCTATATGGCTGCATTTCCCCCTTCCTTCTTGCGCTTACCGGCTGACTGCTTACCTCTGTATGGTAGGCTTTCCTGTTGTAACCAGTTTGTCCAGTAGCTCCCTATGTACATTAGCAGACTTGAGATGCAGAAAGGGAGTTGACCACAATGATGTGGTTTGAGTCTGGCGAAGAACAGTTCCGCGTAAGACAAAAACAGAAGCCAAACATTGAAATAAACAAGTAAATTACAGGGTGAGAACGTGGTAAAATCTGAACACATGGTAAAAATAAGGCTAAGTTAAAGCTTTTGCTTAAGCTTTTGTTTTTCTGGATTGCTATCGGTTGGGTTTTGGAAAGGGGGTGATCGGGTCAATCTGTTCTTTTGAAAACACTATCGGTTGGGTTTAGGGATGGGGGTGTGCGGGTTAATCAGCCGGTCAGTCAGTCGACAGCGGCCTCTGGTGGCTTTACGTAAGAACAGCAGGCGTTAATGGCACTCGCGAAAGAAGTTTGCGATCTAAAAAAGCATACAAAGCGGCCTCTGGTGGATTCGCAAAAACCAAAACTGCAAAAACGTATGTCCTAGGATGTATTTCATGATCTCTAGGAATGTATATAGGGGTACGTATCAATAATGAGCCTGGGTTGATAATACATCTTCAATCAGTCAATCAGATGATGTTTTGGATGGTCACTGTTCCTTGCGTAAAAAACAAGAATAAGGACTTGCTGTTAGTGCTGGTATTTTTGTTCTGCATAGAGTTTTACTAGTTGTTCATATTATTATCTCAGTATTGATAGTATCTCTTATATTGATAGTATCTTGAGTAAGCTTCCACTTATCTTTTTTTCCTGTTCAAAATGCAATTTATTTCAACAACGCATGTTCTTCAGCAGTACCTAAACACACAAAAGTAGTAGAGCAGATGTCCGTTAGGCTTCCCAAAATTTTAAATTAGTGCTTGTTATAGTTTTTAAGGTTTATTGGACCCTCCTGCTTCAGGAAACTCCTTCCTCTTGTTAAATTCTATTCTTGCATGGGGTTAAACATGGAGTTAAACACTGATTGTTGACACCAGGGCACCTGCTAGCCTACTGTGATTAGCATTGAGAAAACGGCAGTGAGTAGCTTTCAGTTCAGTCTGAGCATTAACATATGATTTAATATGACTTATTTAACCTTTCTACATTACATGCATCAATTACCATCATCTTAAAAGGCCAGATCAAGTAGAAATAGTTCTATAAAAACTCGTAGTTGCACTTATTATAGCATATGCAATAACAAAAACCGGACAGTATGAGTTTTATTTGATTCTGAGATTTGGGAAGTGATTCATTACTTCTCAATTCTTTTATGAATGACGAACCACCCACAGATTCATTCAAGCGGCAGAGCAGACAGAAAGAGGGGAAAATCAAAGCGCTTGAGAAATGTTTGTTCACAGCAGAAGCGGTTCTCCAAAATCCACATGCAGGGTGGCACATTTGACCCATTTTTGGAATATTTCTGTCTCTGATTTCATTTTCACATGATTCCCAGAGGTCTTAAGAGATAAAAAGGCAATCATAGTGAACCAGATGTTCGGTAATTTAGCAGCTAATGGCTATTTTTAAGTCTAGATTTTATGCTGGTTTGCTGTGTGGTTGCATCTGTAATTTAATGCAGTATATAGTGTGGTGATATTGCCCTAAAACGAAGGATGCATTGTTGCATCATAAGATACTGTAGGACTGGGGAAAACATGGGTGGATTATTAGTTTTCTGGAAATGTGAGCTTTCTAACTGGATATATCATGTGTTAGGTGGCAGGTAGAGTTGAGCTGTTGGGATTTTCGATAGTGGATTAAATGTTTCTGGAAATATGGAAATAATGGACTGTTATGTGAAACATTTAGTATTCATTTACAATTTAATAACATTGTTTAATGCTCAGGTGTTTCTGTTTCGTGGAATGCCAGCTCCATCCATCCATCCATCCATCCATCCATCCATCCATCCATCCATCCATCCATCCATCCATCTATAAAAGAAGAGAGAGTAACTGACAGAAATTACTAGCATTTTTACAAAACATTCAAATATTGCACTTGTCTATAACTTGCCAAGTGATCTTAGATTAAGCGTGAAAAATCGATGGATGTTAAATAGCCTATTTATTTCTATAGCTTCCATAGTTTTTCAGTTAGCAGAAATGTAGTCTGTTTTGTGTAATCTTACTCTACTGTACTGTACTGTACTGTACTGTGTATGTTTATGTTCTTTTGTATGATAGTATGTGTTGTGTTGAAATTCAGATATGGTAAAGAATGTTTGATTTCAGGCACCGACTGTAAGCAGATGACTAATCACAACAGCTGAGCTGCCTTCTGGCCAATCAGAGTAGGGTAGGCGGAGTTTATAGTCACTGGATCCTTAAACAAACCATTTCAGACGATGTGAGAGAAGAGTTGATGCTGCAATGTATATTATAGCAGCATTAAAGTGTTTTTTGACATTTGGATGAATGTTTTCACTTGATTTCCAAAGGACCAGGGAGATAAAAAGTCAATCTTGGTGAACCAGATGTTTGGTAACTTACCAGTCAATGTCCACTTTTATGTCTAGATCAGGGGTGCCCAAACTTTTTCTTATTAAGGGCAAAATTCAAACTTGATCGAGGGTGGTTGACCGAATCTAAATATACCAAACCAAAGTTGCTATAGTAAGTTCCTCATTTATTTAATATTTAAAAATATGAAGAAAAACATAATTTAATTGTATAAATAATTTTATATATTTATTTATTATATAATTTATTGAATATATATATATATATATATATATATATATATATATATATATATATATATATATATATATATATATATATATATATATATATATATATATATACACATACACACACATATATATATAGCTTTTTTTATTTTTTTTTTTTTTTCAAAAACAATACATTTTCACTCAGTAGTGAAATATGTGTCCTAGTAGTGTTTTTAGTAATGTGCCACACATAAAAACCTGTCACTATAATAAAAAAAAAGTTTTTAAAGTTTCATTACCCTTTAACAATTCTAATGAACTCGCATTTAATTAAAACATTTAATTTCAGTTTTTATTTATTTGTAGCTCAGGAATTAAACAAACAAAAAAAACAAACAAACAAAAAAACAAACAAGCAAACAAGCAAACAAACAAACAAACAAACAAACAAACAAACAAACAAACAAACAGTTATGCAAAATTATAATGACGATTTCTATTTGAGGGATTCACCCCAACCTTCCCTATCTATTGTCCATCTCTTCTCTAATTGGTTGGAGGACAAAAACAATGGTTACCATGGGCCAACTTTGGCCCTAGTTTGGGCATCTCTGGTCTAGATCTGTGTGTTGCATCTAAAGTTTAGTGTACTGTAGTGTGATATTATTGCCATAAAATTAATGATTCATTATTAAATCATAGGAAATGACTGAAGAAATGTTGTTAGTTTTCTGAATCAAATCATTTCAGACACTGGGAGAAAAAGAGTTGATGCAGCAATGTATATTATAACAGCATTAAAGTGTTTTTTTGACCTCGAATGGATGCAAACATACTGTAGGATGTCTCCAAAACAAAATTAGAAACATTTAAAAATAGCATAACAGGCACAGTTGCCAAGTCAGCTTATAATACTTGACTTTGGGCTTCTTTTTATTAAGTTGCAGTAAAAAAAACACATTGTTTCTTTCTCAGATTTCATTAACTGGTTGCAGATTTTTTTAACATAGGCTCATTCTGTAAGAGTAGTCTATATATTTCTGAAGATCGCAAATTATGTAGCCAGAAGTACTTATGGCTATATTTCATCTTTATAACAAATGCTATGGGGTGGTATGATGTCAGTTAGTGCTTTTGAAAACACTATTGGTTGGGTTTAGGGAAGAAGGGCGGTGGGTCAGTCAATCAGTCAGTCAATCTGTCAGTCACTCGACAGCGGCCTCTTGTGGATTTATGCAAGAACAGCAGGCGGAAATGGCACAAAATAAATTTGAGATCTCAAAGCGTACACAGCGACCTCTGGTGGATTCACGAAAACAAAAACTGCTAAAAATCCCATCCTGGGATTATTTGGCACTCTCCGGAAATGTATATAGCCATACATTTTCAGAATGAGCCTGGGTTAAGATTTTTGGGTTTATTTTTAAATTGTGAATAGCAATTCAGTTTCTAAAGTCACTGTTTATCTAATGAATTTTTGTAAGGTATTAATCATTACAGCCTATATTAATTTTGTTGTTGCAAATATTTAGCTGCTTTGTGAAGAATCTTTTAAATGATTGTCTTGCGAGAGTTTGAAACACTGTAGTGCCAAAGTCAGAAAAGATTGATATCCTTGGATCAAGTGTTATATGGCTTCATGCATGAGGAATTTTGCTTTGTTATTTCTGTACTTTTTACATTCAGTAGATACACATCAGTAGTGCCAGCAAATTGTCCTGTGATATTAATACAACAGACAGTGAGAGGCAGAAAAAGCGCTGATGCTTTCTGCTGCTTACAACAACCTCATCGAGCAGTCAGCAAAATATTAAAAATGACAAATCCCAGCGCTGACTCTTTCATTATCGCAGACAAACAAAATCAAACCCGTTTTTTTGACAATTGGAAATGCTTTCTCTGTATCAGATAAACCCCTCGTGTTGGGACAAACTCATCCATTATGGGATGTATTGATATATTTCCGCTGTAATAACATGATAACATGAAACCAGCATTGTGCTGAACATTTGTATACTCAAACTGGAGTGATGTTTCTGGAATACGGTTAGATTTCTTAACATGAACTTACTTCATTCATGTGTGACTATTTTTCTGCTACTATGCTTCCTCACAGGGCCTCATTCTTGCACTTTGTGTGTATGTGTGTGTGTGTTTCTAGCCACCGTGTATGGTGTGAGCAGGACATTCCCAAACCAGCGAAAAGAAAATGCCAGAACGCATCAGTTCAACCAGCCATGAACATCAATGCACTCACAGAAAAAGAAAGAGAGAGAGAGAGAGAGAGAGAGAGAGAGAGAGAGAGAGAGAGAGAGAGAGAGAGAGAGAGAGAGAGGGAAATACCATTTAGCTCTCCCTAAAGCTGAATACATGAGCTCATGCTGGACTTCATTGACAGCTCCTTTTTTTGTAAGCGCATCTCAAATCCAGGGAATATTTCATTGGAAATGCAGTACAGGTATTCATCTGAATCTAGACTGCTACATTTATTCTCCCGCTTGCTTTATTTGAATGTAACTCTATTATGAGTAGTGACTACAGATGTTTTGCTCTCTCAGAATGAATACTTAGGGAATTACAAATTCATAGCTGCTCTCTGCAAATCTCACATGGTCGCCCACTGAAGCTAAGCAGGGCTGTGCCCTATCAGTACCTGGATGGGAGACCACGTGGTGTTATTGAGGCCAGCAGGGGGCACCCAACCTGCAGTCTGTGTGGGTCCTAATGCCCCAGTATAGTAAAGGGAACTCTATACTGCTCAGTAAGCACCGTCTTTCGGATGAGACGTTAAACCGAGGTCCTGACTCTCTTTGGTCATTTAAAATCCCAGGATCTCCTTTGAAAAAGAGTAGGGGTTTAACGCTGGCATCCTGACCAAATATTCCCACTGGCCTCTGTCCATCATGGTCACCTATCCATACCCATATCATAACTGGCTTCATCACTCTGTCTCCTCTCCGCCTATCAGCTGGTGTGTGGTTTGCGTTCTGCAAAATGGCTGCAAAATGGCTCCAGGTGGATGCTGCACACTGGTGGTGGATGAGGAGATTCCCCCCTACTGTATGTGTAAAGCGCTTTGAGTGCTCAGAAAAGCGCTATATAAATGTAAGTAATTTATTATTATTAAAAAAAACAAAAAAACTGATATACTCATTTAAAATGTAGCTGACTAAATGTTAGAATATATGACACATAAACACTAAAGATATATAAATACATTTGTAATAAATTAACTGAATAATGTAAATTACTCTGGGCATCACAGATGACAGTGGGTAGTACTATCGCCTCACAGCAATAAAGTCACTGGTTCGAGCCTTGGCTGGGTCAGTTGGCATTTCTGTGTGGAGTTTGCATGTTCTCCCTGTGTTCGTGTGGGTTTCCTCCGGGACCTCCGGTTTCCCCCACAAGTCCAAATGCATGTGGTACAGGTGAATTGGGTAAGCTGAATTGTGTGTAGTGTATGAGTATGTAAATAAGTGTGTATGGACATTTCCCAGTGATGGGTTGCAGCTGGAAGTGTGTTGTGTAAAACATATGCTGGATAAGTTTTCGGTTCATTCCACTGTGGCAAGCCATGATTAATAAAGGGACTAAGCCGAAAAGAAAATGAATGAATGAAAGAATGAATGAATATGAGTGTATCTGTGAGTGTATGTGTGAGTGAGTGTAAGTGTTTCCTAGTTGGGTTGTAGCTGGAAGGGCATCCGCTATCTAAAAATACATATGCCGAATAGTTTATGCCTATAATATAATACCTATAATAGTTTTATTATAATATAATCTATAAGAGTTTATGCCGAAATTGCGAGCCCTGATAAATATTGAAGAAGATTTATTTTATTTACTAAACCAATATGAAGATACATTTAATTGGCTGAGTGAAGGGCCCTTATGAATCTGCCATTATGTCTTTGAAAACAGGTGAAAGGTTAAAGGGCCATGAAACCCCCTCGTTTCAGCAGGGTGTTTTCACACCTCTACTTTGGGAAAAGTGGGCGTGTCCAGCTCTGTTTAGGGAGGAGTGTCGGAGGAACTAAAGTGGGAGGGTGTGGGAGTGTCTATTTGGGCACGCGTGAGTTTCAGTCAAAATACTCACACACAGTAGAAAGTGATGGTGTTTAACCTACATGGACATCTGTAGTGGAATTATTTGCCAAATTATTAAATGGTGGACTTTAACTGCAGTTTGGCTCTTTCATTCAGGGAATTCATTCATGTTCCTCGCGACAAACGAGATATTTGATTCGAGGAACTGCTCTAAGCGTGTATTTTCATGCAATGTTTGATACCGCACGGCGAATGAGAGAAAAAAAACCTCTGCATTTCCCGGAAACTTAGATGCACACGGCAGGTAGCGTCAGAAAGCCGCGTGTGTTATTCCGGTCACTAAATGCGGTTAAAAACCCTACACGAGGTTAAAGTTTGGTTGTGGTCCTAACATGTTACGGTGCAATAGTTAACTTAGTTTGATACGAACAAACTGAATAAACAAAGAGCACTGGTCGCTCACTTACCAAATCTGTAGAGACAAGACAATCCACAGCAACTAGCCGCGTCTTTATGAAGAGAATACTACAAGTGAATCTGATCTCAGCGTTTGCAGATGAGAACAGCTCTCAGGTAAACAATAATCCTCCTTAGACACGTAAGTTATTGTTGTCGAGCGTCACGTACACTGTTAATCCACACGTGAGTCTGAGCTCTCACAGAGAGAAAATGAAAACAAAACTTAACGGCAGCAAACTATAAAAGCAACACTTCACGCTTGTTTTGCCAACACAACGTGGCATCCATGTCGTGTAAACACAGTAATGAATATTAATGAAGTTGCACAATAGAGCGCGCTGATTGGTTTGAACCAAGCCTTACTCATGCATTAATGCAGCACACTGTAAGACGTAATAAGACACACTCTGGCATAGATGTCCAGTCTGCACGCTGGAATACACGCTATTATTTCATAGCCGTGACGCAGCTTCAAAAATTTGTTTCAAACAGGAAGTGCGAATTTGCTTGAAATAACGCAAAAACAACCAATTTACTCTTTTTAGTGAAATATAGGTGTCTTAATAGTGTTTTTAGCAGTGTGGGACACATATACGACTGTCAACAGCTCAAAAAATTTGTTTTGGTGTTTCGTGACCCTTTAAGGTGTAGCGGTCATAAAAGAGCACGAGAGAGGATTTGGGGATACAATGAGAACCATCTGTGTCAGAAAAGCATGAAATGTATACAACATATGTTGAAAATGTCATGTATATTTGAAAAGACACAAACTGTATGGGAGAGAAGAGTCCAGTTTAGATGTTTGAAAACATGAACACTAGTCATGATTAACAGTTGTGAACTGTATGTGGAAAAACAGTGATGACTATATTAGATATGTACATTTTAAGGGCCAGGCGAAGCAGTGGCGCAGTAGATAGTGCTGTCATCTTACAGCAAGAAGCTCGCTGGGTCGCTGGTTCGAGCCTCGGCTCAATTGGCATTTCTGTGTGGAGTTTGCATGTTCTCCTTGATTTCGTGTGGGTTTCCTCCGGGTGCTCCGGTTTCCCCCACAGTCCAAAGACATGTGGTACAGGTGAATTGGGTAGGCTAAATTGTCCGTAGTGTATGTGTGTGTGTGTGTGTGAATGTGTGTGTGGATGTTTCCCAGAGATGGGTTGCAGCTGGAAGGGCATCCGCTGCGTAAAACTTGCTGGATAAGTTGGCGGTTCATTCCACGAAAATTAAAAGAAAAGAAAATGAATGAATGAATGAATTTTAAGGGCCAATAAGAAAAGGAGTAGGAGCTGGGAGAGGCCTGTTGAACCAGTAAACCTCTGTGAAAACACAAAGTTGGGAGGAAGCAAGGATAAAGGGGGGCCATGGGATTTGTCCTGGGGAGAGACTGAGATGGATCTGCTCCAGGGTGTCTCTGCTTTTTGGAAAATATTCCAATACAGTATATTCTTCCCATATTCATAACCTGTAGACTGAGATTGATTCATTAAGAGAAAAGCCAGTAACCACGACAATATGGGACCAACCCGAAGGAAAATCAAAAAAATCAGTGAATATTTACAGGAGGGCTAGTAAGTTTGTCTTCAGGAGTATTTGCTTAACTAGTTTTTCATGTGATATATTTTAATACATATGCACTGCAGGGTTTATTCTGACATCATTTTGTCTGATATTCTCCTCTAATGTGTGTTTTTGCTGGCAGTTATTCTACATTAAAGGGCACCTAGGTTACCCCTTTTTTCAGATTTAATATAAGTATTTTGTGTCTCTAGAATGTGTATATAAAGTTTCAGATCAAAATACCCATCAGATTTTTCTTTATACCTTTTACAAGATGCTGTTTTATACTGATTTCCAGCAGAGGGTGGTTTTGTCATACTGCGCCTTTAAGACGAGTTTTTCCCGCCCACTTTCTCGCCCACTACATGCCTCCTCCCTCAGCTGCATCAGACAACAGACAGACTTAAAGGAAGAAGGTCTCACGTAGCGTTTGTGAGATACTACAGTAAGAACTAACCTTTACTAATCAGTATTGTGAAGTTGCATTGATGAGTCACACACAATATCGTTACAAAGTTAACGCGTGCGCGCGTGCGCACACAAACACACACCACAGATGACACACACACACACACACACACACACAGGCAGGCAGACAGAGCGCGCTTAGTTTAGTTAAGGCTAACCTCAAGTACTTTGTGGATATCTGTTATGCTAATGTACAAAATAAACCTGATTTAACTTCCACAAATCGGGATTGAAGCGTCTTCTTTTATAATTGTTCTGACACGCGGCTGTGCTGATGAAGTAAAGCTGAAGTAAAACGCTGTAATTAATTACACACATACTCTGTTTTAAAACACTTTAAACATGTGAAACTTACTCTTAATCACATTTGATGATGATTGCTGATCCCAGCGAACAGAACAGAGCTTTTATTCCCGGTTGCTTTGCGTATGTCTGCCTGGTCTTGTTGACATATACACGCGACTACCGGAACATGTTAATGCGCGCAGCTGTCAATCAATTCGGTGGGCGGGGGGATCGCACACCTACGTAATGGTGCGATCGATTTGAAAACAGCTCCAATTGGCCGACCCTTTTTTTGTAGTTAAATTGAAAAAAAAGGACTGGGTGTGTTCATATCACCCCAGTATGACGGTCTATACACTATACCAACACACAGATCTGTTCAAACAGCTTGAAAAGTAGATTTTTTACCATAGGTGCCCTTTAATATTTCGTGGCCTTCATAAAGGCCACAAATAGTAAGTTACCCTCATTTACTGCAACATTTCTTGTGAAAATCTACAATGTTGGTTCTCTGGATGCTGTCTGACCTTGACGGAGAGAGATTGTTTATTAGCAGTTGCATGACTTGCATGCAGTTGTTTAAGTTTTAATCCGGCTCTTTTTATGCAGTCATTACCCCAGGTTCAGTAAAACCCTGCTGCTGAAGTGTGTTTGAGGATGGTTTCCTCGGCTTGTCATTTTCATTGTCAGATCTTGCCATTGTAAACTCAAACTGATCCGTCTCCAGCTGCATCTGACACTGATTGGTTGGGTCGTAATTTTCACAGACAACGAGGGTTTCATTGGACTTGAGGTCGAGCATGGAGTTGAGAGTGTGAAGAGAAGATTCATCTGTATGTACAAGGCCGTGTGTGTGAGTGTGTGATTATGAGTGAGTATGTGTGTGTGGTGATGTCGTTTGCTCTGACCTGAGCTCTTGTGTCCTTCAGAGAAATGCTTAACCTCGGTCAGTGCTTCTGTGCATCGCTGTGAACATCTAAGCTGTTTCTTAAAGAATATAAAATCCTTATCTGACTCAGAATGGTGAAAATCTAGCATCTCCATTTCCTCATAAATATAGCCAAGACCTTTTATGCTTTCATGCATTGGTGGTTTTCTTTGGTTAAATTGTATTCTTGGCACCAATCTAAGCAGAGATTTTGGTTTAATGATAACCTATAGACCAAAGATCAACCAGGCAGTTATGATGCCTGTCAAAGTGTTTCTTTCACCTCATATTGACTTTAGTTTAGCTCTCTGCTATAAAGTGTTATATATTTTATACATATATATATATATATATATTTTATACATATATATATATATATATATATATATATATATATATATATATATATATATTTATTGATATGTTTATATTATATTATATTGTTTAAATTGCTTGTTTTATTATTTGTTATTACTTTATATTAAAGTTTACTTAGTGTTATTTCAAATACGGTCACACTTTACAAAAAGGTTCATTAGTTAATGTTAATTAATGCATTTACTAACATGAACAAACAATGAAATATACATTTACTACTGTATTTGTTCATGTTAGTTAATGTTAGTTAATGAAAATACAGTCGTTCATTGTTCATTCATGTTAACTCATGGTGCATTAACTAATGTTAACAAGCATGGACTTGGATGTTAATAATGCATTAGTAATTGTTTAATTATGATTAATAAATGCTGTACATGTGTTGTTCATGATTAGTTCATGTTAGTAAATGCATTAACTAATTGAACCTTATTGTAAAGTGTTACCTCAAATACATATATTTTACAGTTGAAACCAGAAGTTTACATACACTCTAAAAAAAGGAACATTTTTTTTAAGTGTCTGATGGTGAATCATACTAAACGTGTACTATTTTAGGTCTGTTAGGATTACTTAAATGATTTACATTTGCTAAATGCCTGAATAATGATAAAATTGTTTTTTGAGAATTTTTTTATTAATTTCTAGACAGTCACAAATTTACACACATTTCCTTGGTATTTTTTTAGATTTGCTTTTAAACTGTATAACTTTGGTCAAATGTTTTGAGTATCCTTCTACAAGTTTCTCACAATAGTTTGAAGGAATTTTGTCCTTTTACTCCTGACAGAATTGGTGTAACTGAGTCAGATTTGTAGGCTGTCTTGCTTGCACAAGCTTTTTCAACTCTGGCCACAAATTTTCCATAGGATTGAGATCAGGGCTTTGTGATGGCCACTCCAAAACATTCACTCTGTTGTCCTTAAGGCACATTTTAACTAATTTGGCAGTATGCTTAGAGTCATGGTCTGCTTGGAAGTTTTAATTTCCCGGCTGTTGTCTTGAGATGTTGCTTCAGTATTTCTCCATAATGTTTTCTCTTCATGATCTATGCTGTGAAGTGGACCAGTCCCTCCTGCAGCAAAACAGCCCCACAACATGATGCTGCCGCCCCCATACTTCACAGCTTGGATGGTGTTCCTAGGCTTGTAAGCTTTCCCCTTTGTCCTCCAAATGTAACACTGGTCATTATGGCCAAACAGTTCAATCTTAGTTCCATCAGACCACAGGACATGTCTCCAACAATTATTTTTTTCCCAGTGTAATTTAGCAAATTGTAATTTGGCTTTTTTGTTGTTTCTGGCTTGTTGATTTTCCCATGTTGTCACACAAGGAAGCAGCGTGTTTGAGGTTTTCCTTAAATACTATTCTACAGTTGTGCCTACAGAATACTCAAATGTTGTCAATTAGCCAATCAGAAACTTCCAAAATCTTGACACCATCATCTGAGCTTTTTCAGAGGCATAATAAACTTATTGTATGTAAACTTGACTTTCAAGAAAAGTTATAACAATTTCTCAAAAAATATCTCTCTCATTATTCTGCTATTAAGCATAACAGAAACAAATTTGATAATCTTAACTTACCTAAAAGAGAAAAAGTTTAGCGACAGTACCGTCTAACTTTTTTTAAAAAATGGTTATGTGCCTTTTTATATAGTGTATGTACACTTCTGGTTTCAATTGTATTTTATATATGAGCAATATCACACGTGTGCGATTTGGCTGTATATCTAGACCATAATTTTCCACTTGTTAAAAATACTGCTGCAGTGTTTAATGAGTGCTGGCCAGTGTGCACCTGAAGCTGCTGATGTTCATGTGTAGATGTTTGAGGGGTTGCTGAGGGTCAGCTGGAGTCTGGACATCACAGGTTTTTGCTGCCCTGAGCAGAGCCTGACAGGACTTGTCTTGTAGATGAAAACAGAACAAGGCAGGTCTTCAGTGAGATGACTAGCGCTGGATCTGCTTTGTCGTTTTAGAGTGCTTCTCTGGGTTATTCTGGGATCTGGAAAAGAATATTGTAATTATTACTAAAAGAAACAGTTTAGACACACACATGCACAAAAAATGCTTTCTGTTACCATTTACTCACTCTGTTGTTCCACATATATGTATTTAAAGGGACAGTTCACCCCAAAATGAAAAACTCTGTCTTCTTATACTCACCTGAATGAGTTAGTTTGTTTTGTTGAACACAAATGAAGATAAGTTGAAGAGTGTTTGGAGAAAGTTATTGCTAGCCATTATTTCTATCAGTTTTAATTTTTTTTTGGTGAACTATCCCTTTAAGTGAACATTTGAGTTGCACATCGGAGTAAGTTTAACTGTAGCACTTGTAGGTAGCCATATAACTTTTATGCTGCTTTTTACGGTATGAATGTGCATAGCATTTCATCAGCCATCCTTGATTCCTCAACCCTCATTGTAACTGCTAGCTCATTTTTGACAAACTTGAGAATATATTAAATATAATATATAATGTTTGTGTATTAGTAGCATACATATTTTTCATACTACAACTAGTAAATAGATGGCTCACAAAATCTCCAATATGAAAAAATACTATAGTATTTTGTAGTAAATACTAGAATGTCCATAGTAGGAACCATACTAGACCATTTCAATGTGGTGGTGATATTAGCCCATGAACATTTCCTGCTTCTGATCATACAACATTTTATAACTGTAATAAGAGGCAATTCAATCATATCTTTACGTTAAAACAACCATCATAACATTATTTTTCAATATAAAAAAAAAAAGAATACATTTGGACCATTGTTATTGTGTACATTCCTCACCCAGGTAGCAAAGTTCATGTGACTCAAATCTGGCCCACGCCAAACACTTGCATCCGGGCCACATACCGCATGGAATGATGGCACTTGGGCGGTCCACTCCTGTTTGCCAGATCTGGGACACAATTAAGCCAAAGCAATACCAGATATCAGCCAGAATTCAACCGAATGGACGAGAACTGACCCTATTTGGAGCCACAGTTTGTATTTATTCTGGCCCAGCCTTGAATAGCTTAGCATTTCTTAAATTGTTTATTTTGCTATTTGACAGAGAATGAAGTGACAGAAGTGGAAGATTTTGACATTACCCACCATTTAATTCAGCATTTAATTAAATTTGTTTGCATCATTTGTTTTTAGATCACTCTAAGTTCACATTAAAATAAAAATGCTGTCATTCAGTCATCCTCCATTTGTTCCACACCTGTCTGAGTTTGTCTTATCTGTTGAACATAAAGGAAGAAATACTGAAGAATTTTTACGTGTGTATTCTGAACATGTAAACTGTACTATATGTATATGGATGTCAAAGGCTGCGATTTCCCCAACATTTGTCAGAATAGTTGGTTTTGTGTTCAATGCAAGAAAGGAAATTAATGCAAATAAGTGGTGAGGAGTTTTTGGTGAATTGTTATTACAGAAAATAGTTTGTAGGTTGTAATAAAAGTAGGTTGTATGGAAATGCTACGCAATATACCCTGAAATTAAGAAACTTACCAGGTTTACCCAGCTCCTGCTCACTACTGTGTTTGCTTCCATTGAATATAAAACAGCTGTGTCAGTGTTCAACACTGCCTTATATGAAAATGAGTCTCAGTGATAACAGGTTCGTCTGTTTGATGCTGACTTCACAGGACTTTCTTTCTGTGGGGAAATGCCAATATTAACAGAGCATAATCTCCTACAAACAGAATTTCAACTCATCTAAGATTGTCTCTCAAAATAACTCATTGAATTTAATGAAGATTTTTCAGTATGAATATGAACATGAATAATATACTGATATTTTAGGATTGCCTAGAAAAAAAAAACATAAAGAGTTTGTTCAAATAATCTACTGACTAAAAGGGAATAAAGCTACTTCATTCTTCTGATTGTTTCTCCATGTAAATATACTTGAGACTTTTATTTTTTATATCAAATAATATTTCACACAATTTTTGAAATTGTAAATGATGAAAATTATTATTATTGTTATTTTCTTTTTCAAATATTTCCCAAATGATGTTTAACAGAGCAAGGCATTTTCACAGTATTTCCTACAATATTATTTCTACTAGAGAAAGTCTTATTTGTTTTATTTCAGCTAGAATAATAGCAGTTCTTTTTTTGTAAACCAATTTTTTTTTCGATTGTCTTCAGAAATAACCATCATTATACAATGACTTGCCTAGTTACCCTAGCTTGCCCAATTACCCTAATTAGCATAGTTAAGCCTTTAAATTGCACTTTCAACTGATTACTACTCCTCCTCTTCTTCTTCTTCGGCCTTAGTCCCGTATGGTTGCAGGGTCGGCTCTTTGGAAAAAGCCATTTTAGACTTGTCCATATGATAACGACTTTTTTTACACATTCCGGCCGGGCTGTCATCTGGGCCTGTCACCCTCATACACTCATACACTGCGGACAATTTAGGCTACCCAATTCACCTGCAGCATGTCTTTGGACTGTGGAAGAAACCGGAGCACCCGGAGGAAATCCATGCAAACGCAGGGAGAACATGCAAACTCCTCACAGAAATGCCAACTGAGCCAAGGTTCGAACTAGCCACCCAGCGACCTTCTTGCTGTGAGGCGACAGCACTACCTACTGCGCTACTGCTTCGCCCTTTTAGCTGATTACTACTCACACAGCAAAATATCTCTGGCCCACACAATCAGCTTTTGCTTGGCCCACATGCTGCAGTGAATTACGGTACATGACCGGAGCAAGTCTGGCTTTCAGACAAGGGCCAAACATGGATCATATCTGGGTCAAGTCTCAGCCAAGTTAATAACCCACAACTTAACCTGAACTAGGCCAGATATGTGGATGTGTCACGACTGCAATGAAATTGATAAACGTCATTGCAATTTAGGTGTGCTATTGACATGCTTTTTCTCAAAGTGACATGATCGGTATAATTTTTTTCCTTTATTTGAATATAATAAAGAATCTAAAAAAATAATAATTATGAAATAATAAAAATGTATTTTGAATTTGGGTCAGGATAAATCAAACTTACATGGCCCACATATCAATTATTAACATCTGAGCCAAATGCTACATTTTACTTCTACCTGTCTGTATTTTACTTTCACGTCTAAATCCCAAACTGGTGTTTGTGTCGATGCTTAAATACTATCATAAAACTTGTCAATGGGGTTTCCATGGCAATGCTGAGCATCTGTATTGGCTCAGACTAGAGCTGTGTGTTGGGGCATCGACATATTGCACATCCGATTTTATCCTCTTAAGGCTGTGTGTCTGTGTGTGTATTTGATGGGTGGGGTCGGCTAATCCCAGAGGTGACGAAAAAACAGCAGAGGAACATCACAACACTGAAACTAAAGATCTGAAGCTGAATTGTCTTATTAAATTGGATGTGTTAGTAATATTCAATAACTTTTGTCATTATTTTGATATTGCATAATGCAGCAGTGGATCAGTGGGTAGCAATGTCATCTCACAGCAAGTATGTCACTGGTTTGAGTCTCGGCTGGACCAGTTGGCATTTCTGTGTGGAGTTTGCATGCTCACCCCGTGTTGGAGTGAGTTTCCTCCGGGTGCACCGTTTTCCCCTACGATCCAAAGACATGCAGTATACATAGGTGAACTGGATAAAAACGAAATTGGAAGTAGTGTACGAGTGTGTGTGAATGAGTGTGCTTCCAAGTGCTGGGTTGCAGCTGGAAGGGAATCTGCTGTGTAAAACAAATGCCGAAATAGTTCATATTCATTCCGCTGTGGCAACCTCTGAAATAGATACCAAGTTAAAGGAAAATGAATGAATGAAATGAATTAAAACTTGGAATTAACCCATTACAAACTTTAATTTGAACCAAAAAAATGTGTGAAAATTGCAACACAATCTCACGGCAATTGAGAAAAATAACTTTTTGATTTTGTGGCTAATTCGTATGAATTTGTACAATCTCATTTATACAATTTAGCACGTTTTGCTCATCCCCCAATGACGGTAGGGTTTAGCAGCGGGATTTGGTGCGATGCCTCTTTTTTTTTAAATTGTACATTTTAGTATGACTGAACTCGTTCAAATTAGAACCAATTAGCCACTAAACTGACAAAGCATAAAATAGTTATGTTTCCTCGTGAGATCAGGCTGTATAGTTTCAATAAATAATTTCTAATTACTGATTTCTTTCATTTTTGTCATGATGACAGACAGACAGTACATAATATTTTACTGTATATCTGGGGTGTTGTGCTGCATAGTCCGCCCACAGTGAAATCTCATTGGTCCAAAATTGCTCACTACTGTACACCCTTTAACTACATCACTTTATTTGTGATCACAGGAATATACAGAATACTCCATTATTATTGTTTTATAAAAGTAAAAAAAAATTAAGAATAAATATGGATGAATTCTCAATTGAGTTGGTATTTAGTGGCTAATTGGTATGAGTTTAGTTGTACAAAACTGTACGGTTTTAAAAAGGAGGCCTGGCACCCAACCCCGCCAGTAATCCCTAACATCATTGGAGGATGAACAAATCGTACGAATTAGATTGTACGAATTCGTTCGAATTTTGCCACCTTCCACTGCATACAACATTTGGACAGGACTGTCGGAATACGCCCCCTTGTGGCTGTGGCACCAAATTTTCAGTTTTGTCGTGCACCATGGAAGAGAAGCTGATTCTCGCAGTGTCCGAAATAAAGACATGCAAAAGCAAGAGCCTTTGTTTTCCATACATTCACCTAAATTAATGAACGAACACTAGAAACTCTTAGACCACTAAAAATTTTGGAGTGAATGTGTAGACAACATTAAAAACTAATATTTTTATTACTCATTTATGAATAGAAACGTTTTTTAACATAGACTTTTTTTCTGATTTAAAAAATAACGAATAAACCCCCCCCCCCAGTATTTCTCATCTTGCACACACAGACCTGCTTGGACAATACTGCAATACATCACATCCGGTCGGCTGGTCGATAACGGTCTAGTCGGACAAGTTCAAATATTTAAACAGATCGGCAGCTTAAATCGGATCAGAATTTTCGCGCAGTTCCCGGACACTCTCCATTGGAAATTAATGACTTCCGGTCTGCCGCTTGATGTGTGCAGTGGAAAGGCGGCTTTAGCCACTAAATTAAAAAGTTACAAATTGCCGTGAGATTGCGTTGAACTATTATGTTTAGAAATGTGTTGACGAAATCTCTATGTAATCCCATTGTTATCTTGGAGATACATTAGAGATATTAAAGACGTCTCATTTGTGATTTGTCTATTCTACGGGTTTCCTCTCCATATATTTTTAGATTCTGGTGTGAAACTGACAGTCACGTGTACAGCATGTGAGGCCAAACTAGTGGAAGAAAATTGTTGGTCTCTCTCTGTCTCTCTCTCTCAGTCTCTCTCTCTCTCTCTCTCTCTCTCTCTCTCTCTCGTTTTCTTTTCACAGTCATCTTGCTCCAGCTTCAGGCCACGGCTGCTTTAAACTGCACACAGTTAGATGATGCTTAGAGTTTCTGTGTGTGTGTGTGTTCGTGTGTGTGTGTGTGTGTATTGCGTGAATATGCAGTGCACACTAGGCTTTTTTTTTGGTGGTGTAGTGAAGAGACCGTGGTACATTTACTGTGACACAAAGAACCAAATATAACTCTGGGAATTCAAAGGGAGTAAAGTGGTAAATGTGGCAGTGTGTTGTATATTTCTGCTCGTGTCTCGCAATTCTACCCGCTTATAGCGTACATGCTTTCAGGTCATTTTAAAATGATAATCATTAAATATCTATAATTATAGCGCTGGGTTAGAAGGGGGAGGGAGACGTGAAGGGTGTGTGTGTGTGTGTGTCTGTTGTTCAGATTACTGTGCTTGTCCCAGATTATTCTCCAGAGCTGGGAGATTAAATTACTTCCTTAAAAAAAAACAAGCATGGTGGTATTCCATTATTATATGTGTGCTTGTTTACCATATTGCCATATTGTTGAATCTGAGTAAAATGATGGACAAAAAAATTGTGTTTTGTGCAAAGAAAATATTAAAATAAAATAAAATAAATCAGTATTCAAATAAATGAGTTAAATAGTAAATTAAGTTAGTAAATTAAAATAAAACAAAACATCAACTAAACTAAACAGCAAATTAATCACTGTAAATGGAAATAAGCACAGATAAAATTAATTAATATTTTAAATTAAACACTAAATTGTATTTTAATTTAATTTAATTTAATTTTGTATTCACATAATTAAAGTATTTGGATCTAAAAGTAAATTAAACTTGTAAATTACAATTAAACATGACATTAAACTAAATTAGGCGATGCAGTGGCGCAGTAGGTAGTGCTGTCGCCTCACAGCAAGTAGGTCGCTGGGTCGCTGGTTCGAACCTCGGCTCAGTTGACGTTTCTGAGTTTGCATGTTCTCCCTGCCTTCGCGTGGGTTTCCTCCGGGTGCTCCGGTTTCTTCCACAGTTCATAAACATGCGGTACAGGTGAATTGGGTAGGCTACTTTGTCCGTAGTGTATGAATGTGTGTGTGAATGTTTGCCAGAGATGGGTTGCGGCTGGAAGGGCATCCGCTGAGTAAAAACTTGCTGGACAAGTTGGCAGTTCATTCCGCTGTGGCGACCCCGGATTAATAAAGGGACTAAGCCGACAAGAAAATGAATGATAAACTAAATTAAGCAATAAATTATTCCTGTAAATTGAAGTAAAATTAAATCATATTATTATAAACACTAAATTGATTTTCAAATTAAAAAATTAATTTAATTAAAAAGCAAGCATGTGAATAAATTAATTATAATGAATCATGAAATAAAAAAACATCAAATTAAACAGTAAATAAATCACTGTAAATTAATTAATATTATTTAAAATTAAACACTAAATTAAACATTAAATTAAATTAAACTAAAAAAGCAAGTATGTGAACCCTGATAGTAAATTAAATTTGTAAATTAAAATGAATCATGAAATTAGATAAAATATCAACTAAATTAAACAGTAAATCATTGTAAATTAAAATAAGCAAAGAATACATTAATTATTATTATTATTTTAAATTAAACACTAAATTATATTTTAAATAAAATAAAGTAAATTAAATTAAATTAATTTAAAAAAGCAAGCATATGAATCCAAAAGATTTTTTAAATAAATTAATAATGAAATATCAATAATTTTTTAATTAAACTCGAAATTATATTTTAAACTACAAAAATTTAATTAAATTTAAAAGATAACTATATGAATCTGAAAATAACTAAAATTTGTAAATTAAACAATAATCATCAAACATCAACTAAATTAAACAGTAAATTAATCACTGTAAATTCAAATCAGCAAAGAGTAAATAATTCATATTATTTTAAATTAAACACTAAATTATATATTTAAATAAAAATGTAATTAAATAAAATTAAAGTAAAAACCTTCTTGCTGTGAGGCGATTGTGCTACTCACTGCGCCACCGCGCTGCCATAAATTAAAATTATATTTTTTAAATTAAACAATAAACTAAATAAAATTAATATGCATCAATTTATGAAAACAACATGATACATAATGTTTCTGTATCGCTACAATAATGTTAAACTTTATCTAGCTAACCATTAGGTATATTTATAATTCATTTATTAACATATTGCTAATTTCAACATTACCATATTAAACATTTTATCTGGCAATATTATGTACAGGAACAGAGCTACACTATTGACTTGTCAATATTACTTATTGCCAGATATGCTACACTATTTCTCTTTAATGCTGTCAAGAAAACTTCATTTCTTTTCTTCTTTGATTTGATTTTGTTGTGAATTATAACCTGTGCATGTACTTGACAGCTTTTATGAGATTCTCCCATAAAGCCCATCACATCCCCAGAGTGAACCTTATCAGCTGCTATAAATTATACACTCTTTTCATTTCCCCTTGGTGAAGTACACTTGAGTAACCTTAATGGAATTCCAGAATTGGGAATAATAATGTCAGTTCTGTGAAGGGTTTGCAGCTCTCGTCTTTTTGTATGTGTTGAGCCTGCATTGTGTCCTTCATAAGCAGTCATAAGGCTGAATGGGTGTTAGGATTTGAAGCTCATAACTCATGTTCTGTGTTTCTCTGTGTCAGTATCAAAGAGTCTGACAGATTAATGTTGCATCTGACTGGAATATTGAGCGTTCTGAACTCCTTGACTGTTTAATATAACATTTCTCTGCTCTGTGAGGTTTTCAAACATAAAACTGCTGATTTATATTAATAGATGGACACTGTATAACATGGTAACTGTGCTCATTTACTCTATAAAAGATTTAATTTTGTTGGTGTAAATTAGGGCGACACTGATTCAGTGGTTAGCAATGTCGCCTCACGGCAAGAAGATTGCTGTTTGGAGTACTGGTTGGGTCAGTTGGCATTTTGGTGTGGAGTTTTTATGTTCTCCCCATGTTGGCGTGGGTTTCCTCTGAGAGCTTAGGTATCTCCCACAGTCCAAAGACACATGCTATAGGTGAACTGAATAAACTAAGTTGTCCGTATTGTATGTGTGTGAATGAGTGTGTATGGATGTTTCCTAGTACTCTGTTGCAGCTGGAAGGGCAACCACTGTGTAAATGCTGGATAAGTTGTCGGTTCATTCCGCTGTGGCTACCCCTGATGAATAAAGTGACTAAGCCGAAGGAAAATGAATGAATGGTGTAAGTTATTTCATTTTATTTAGTGAAGAAAAACCAAAAATCTGCTTTCAGTTTACTCCTCTTCAGACCATCTAAGTAGCCTTAAATATGATTTAAGTGACAGTATAATTATGGGGTTTTCTGTAACCTATTGATGACGTTTCTGCCAAATTTAAAATTAAAATGTTGCTTCTTTTTTTTTGTATAAAATAACAACATCTTAAACATGTTTATATTCATTTTTGACAATAGGAACAGTGTTTTAAAAGATGAGTTAATAAATTAATACTTTATTCTGTGACAAAAATATCAAATTGAAATCAGAAGCAAATTAAATTGTTTGGTTTTTCAACATAGTTTTTTGTTGTTGTTGCTAAATGTTTTGTTGTTGTTGTTGTTGTTGTTGTTGTCGTTGTTGTTGTTGTTGTTATTATTATTACTATTTAGTTGTAAATATTGCATATATTTATAAATAAGTATGTTTTTGTCAATTTTATATTTTATATATAATATTATATATACATAATACATTTATTAAGAAATATTACATATATTTATTAAGAAATATAATTTTATTGTCAATTTTATTTTAAATAGTTTTTTGGTGTTTCATTTTATTATTATTACTATTGTTATTATTATTATTACTATTATTATTATTATTATTATTATTATTAATAATAATAATAATAATAATAATAATACTATTAGTATTATTAGTAGTATTAGTTTTGTCAGAAATATTACATATATTTATTATTGGATATTCTTTTTTGTCAATTTTATTTTAAATAGTTTTTTTGTTTTTTAATAATAATAATAATAATAATTATTATTATTAGTTTTGTTGGTAATATTACACATATGTATTAACAAATATGTTTGTTTTTCAATTTTGTTAGAAAGTTTTTAAAAATTGTATTAAATATATTTATTAAAATATATTACAAATATTTATTTAAATTTTACATACATTTATTAAGAAATGTGATTTTTATTGTGAATTTTATGTTAGATCATTTTTTTGGTATTTATTTATTTATTTATTATTATTATTATTATTATTATTATTATTATTATTATTATTATTATTATTATTATTATTATTATTATTATTATTATTATTGACGACACAGTGGCTCTGTGGTTAGCACTGTCGCAAGAAGGTCAGTTGGGTCAGTTGGCATGTCTGTGTGGAGTTTGCATACTCTCCCCATGTTGGTGTGGGTTTCCTCCGAGTGCTCCAGTTTCCCCCACAGTCCAAAGTCCTGCAGGTATAGGGGAATTGAATAAACTACATTGGCCGTAGTGTATTACTATGTATGAGTGTGTATTAATATTTCCCAGTGATGGGTTGCAGCTGGAAGGGCATCTGCGTAAAACATATGCTGGATAAGTTGGCAGTTCATTCTGCTGTGGTGACCCCTGATGAATAGAGAAACTAAACCGAAGAAAAATACATGTATGAATTTTATTATTATTAGTTTTGTTATAAATATTACATATATTTATTAATGTACATGTTATCAGTTATTTTTATTTTTATTTCAAGTAGCTAAATTTAGTTTTTTAATGGTTTTAGTTTTAGTGCTTTTAGTAACTATAATAACCCTGACCCCTTTAATTAATCCGTCCTTCTATTCCCCAGTCATCCTTGTGTCCAGAATGTGACACTGATGAGCGTTTATCCACACTGTTTCCTAACGTACAGTAAGCCACACCGGGTGAATTACAGTGAAGTGTCAATATACTGATACATGGCAGTCAGTGGGATCCAGTTAATGCCTGTAGGGCTGCGTGTTTGCTCTTTTCAATTGATCTTGTGGAGCTGTTGTCAGTCTCTATATCGTCTCGGTGTCTGTGTCGTAAAGCGTTGATGAATTGATTGCTTAATTATGAACAGAATGAAGTGCAATGTAGAGGCTTTCAAAGTGCTGATTTAATGTAACGATTATCGCTTTTCTTTGAGAGCCAGGGATCCCACAGACTAAATTCAGGACAAAAGCACCTATGCTGACAAGCAGCCTTTTAACTGCATTCCAGTCTATCATGCAATTCAACAGTTGGTCAAAAAGTCAAGACAGAAATTTTGAAAAGGAACCGGCATTTTTTTGTGTGTAACTAAGGCTTCAGCAGTCTTAATTGCAAAAATAATGACTGTCCTGTGGATGTTGTGTTGCCAAGCATGGTGCCCACTGGGCTTGTGTCCAATTACCCATATGCTTATTCTGGCCCATAGCCTAACTTTGCCTAATTTAATTTTAAAAAGAGGGAATGGAGCATCTTCACCATTAACAGAGGGCAATGAGGGCATCTACATTTCCACCACTGTTTGTTGCAAGAAATTGCAATGCTACAGGTGGTTTTTGTTAATGTTGCCATGAATTTGAGAATCAACCTATTTCTGGTATTTACACAATTAACATGTTACTCTACAATAAAAACATGAGGCAAATGTCAAAACTCTAAACTAAATTCTCAGTTCAAAAATACTAATTGTTTTACCTTGAATGCTATACCAAGAGTATGGTGATGTCTAGGCATGGGGTGGTGTAAGATTGAGACAGTATGATAACCTTGGATAAAATACCATTAGTATTGTGATTTCTGCTCTAAAATAAGTTCTTTTTAAATGTCTTTATTATGTTTTTAAATGTAATTACCATATACATTTTATATTAGATGGTATTATTGAAGCACTTTATGATTGCCAGCTGTGACTTTGCTAATGAACTGGTTCATAATTTCTCAGTCTTGCTATAAACCTACCATGATGTATATGGGAAGTCGATCTGGTTGCTGTTTAAGAGACTTGGTAGCTAATCTCAACGCTAGGCAGGACTGGATTAAGCATATGGGCATTTGGGCACATGCCCGGTGGCAGCACGTCCAGAGACAGAGGCACCATGCTGGGCTGTATAAATGGTTTTAAATAGCCTGAAGCATCCAAAGCATTGCCTTATGGCCATGTTGAGAAATGTACACTATCCTTCAAATGGTTTGGGTTTAGCATCCTTTAAAAAAAAAAGTATAAGTTTATACACAAAAACTTCTATTTAGAATCATTGAAGTTGTGGAATTAATCATCTGCCTTGGATGATAAGTTAATTTACAATTTTGAGGTGCCATGTAGGACTTAAATCATGCTTTACTCATACATATATACACTACCTGACAAAAAGTATTGTCGTTGATCTCAGTAGTAAGAGCTGCAAATATTAAATTGACTTCTAGCTGATCGTGTGGAAACGTGGCAGATGGTAGATTTTTCAGATTAATCGTCTGTTGAACTGCATCACAAATACTGCAGAAGAACTATTGGAACCCACATGGACCCAAGATTCTAACAGAAAGGGGTTACTTTCAGTATGAGGGTGTTCGAGAGACCTGCAGAGTAGATGGCAACATAAACAGCCTGAGGTATCTTGACATTTGTGCTGCCCATTACATTACAAACCACAGGGGAGGGCAAATTCTTCAGCAGGATAGCGCTCCTTCTCATACTTCAGCCTCAAAGTTCCTGAAAGCAAAGAAGGTCAAAGTGCTCCATGTTTATCCAGCCCAGTCGCCAGACATGAACAATACTGAGCATGTCTGGGGTAAGATGATGGAGGAGACATTGAAGATGAATACAAAGAATCTTGATGAACTCTGGAAGTCCTGCAAGAACGCTTTCTTTGCCATTCCAGATGACTTTATTAATCAGTTATTTGAGTCATTGCAGACATGTATGGATGCAGTCCTCCAACCTCATGGAGTCAGACACAATATTCATTCTCTTTGCACTGCAGCATGACTTTATGTTCTATACTGTACATTGTTTCTGTTAAGTGACAAGACTTTTGTCTAAGCATAGCCAGACCTTACTGTCCTAATCAAAGAATTAAAAATCAAGGCATGATCATATTTTATTTCGGTAAAATAAGTGTAATTTAGAGGCTTTTGCCTTTCATATAAGTCACTTCTGATACCAAATGATCAACTAGAAGTCAAGTTATTATTTGCTGTTCCTAAAACTTGGATAGGCGACAAGACTTTTGTCAGGTAGTGTAAATTAACTACTGGCTTACATGTATAAAACACTTGCACAAACATACACCCATTGTGGTGTACGAGACCACAAACTAAGTAAAAACTTACCTAAATTATTATTATTATTATTATTTATATTACTACTACCACCAATATATAATACATCAACTGTCATGTATACACACAGTTAAACATATGTATATGCAAAAGCTATTATAATCGTTATAAAGAAGACTTTTGAGCAGAATTGGCTGTTTGCTTTTTGACACGGGTTGTCCAATTACAAGAAACTGACCAATCAAAATAGAGTATTGGAAAGTGTTAGTTTAGAACGAACCAGTTTTGTTTGAGACTGTTTGAAAAATTAAGTAATTTAAAATAAAGTTGAAGAGCAGTCAAAATTCCCCCTGAATTATTATTATTATTATTATTATAACTAGGCAGGTTAGGGAAATTAGGCAAGTTATTGCATAACGATGGTTTGTTCTGTAGACTATCAAAAAATATAGCTTATTAAAGAGTCTAATAATTTAGACCTTAAAATGATTTTTAAAAATTAAAAACTGCTTTTATTCTAGCCCAAATAAAACAAATAAAACTTTCTCCACAAGAAAAATATTATCAGACATACTGTGAAAATTCCCTTGCTCTGTTAAATTGTTTTTGGGAAATATTTAAAAAAAGAAAAATCAAAAAATCAAAAGGGGGCTGATAATTCTGACTTTAACTGTATATTATGAGAAAATTCAATCTTAATCTCAATCTTCTACCTTGAATCCACACAAACCTATTGTTCCAACAAGATGTGGAACCTTTAAAATCAGCAAAACAGGAACACCTTAAAAGGCCATAAGCCAGCATAGTGCCAGGGATTTCAATTCTTTTAAGCATTACTCAAGGAGAAGCCTTATGAAGAAAAACTGGATTTCAGCATTTTGCCATGGCAGATGATGGATTATGTCATCTTAACCTTTAACCATTTGTAGATTTCCAAGATTTCCTCACGCACTCTCAAACACTCCAGCTGGGGCCTTTGGAGCCTAAAGCTCTGAATAAAATGAATGCATTATTGACAGAGAATCCAATGGGAAGATGATTATTAAATTCTGTTTAAAGGACCCCTGAAGTGACTTGGAATGGAGAGTTTGTTCACATAATGTGTATGTGTGATATAAAATTTAACGTGAAACATAGGGTAGCTCCTCCCCTTTTTTAAAAATAGCCAATGACATTTCATTTATACTACAGCTTTGCCAGTCAGTTGAGCTAAAGCACATCTGACTCATGACAGTCACAGTCTATAATAATCATGCAGAGTCTGTCTAACCGTTTCTCCACTTTAAAATACAGCATTGAGTGTACAATTCAAATAGGTCTGATGTAAATAATCCAGAATCAAACAAGAAATGCTTCAGGAGTAGTTGTTGTTTTGGTGCTCTTTGGAGAAGGGATTCATAAAAATTATAATCCCAAGGCACTCAAAAAATAGGTGAAAAAAAGTGAAAAAGCTGCATTATTGGTCTTCGCTTTGTTGTGTCTCTTGGCCAGAGGAGGTTGTGTATTTAATGAAAGTGAGAAACTGCAATTTTTGAATGAAGTCCAAATTTTGTCACTGTTTTGGAGCACTTTAGCTTAAAGGAAACATTAAATGAACACTCAACGAGAGATCTGCGAAGGACTGATTTTTAATTGCGCTCCCGCCAGAATTTATTCTGCTCCCGACCACTACCGCTGTATATTCGGTCTTAGTTTAAAGGGCCATGAAACCCCACTGTTTCAGCAGGGTGAAACATTTAAAAATGCAACACTGACAACCTGTATCTCCAAACAATTCTTCTTCTCCCACATGTATTGGCAACACAACGTGGCATCTCTCTGCCGTCTGAACACTGTTTGAGGTAAAACATTCTACGAAGCTATCATGCATATCAATGAAGTTGCACCTTATACACAATAGAGCGCGCTGATTGGTTTGAACCAAGCCTTTCTCATGAATAAATGCAGCACACTCAGAGACGTCATGAAGTACTTGCAGGTACAGACAGCCAGTCTACACGCTGGAATACATGCAAGGATCTAATCGGTGTGACGCAGCTAAAAAATTTGTTGTAAACTGGAAGAACTAATTTGCTCGAAGTAACGCAAAAATAATCTATTTTCACTTTTTAGGGAAATATATGTGTCCTAATAGTGTTTTTAGCAGCATGGGACACATATATGACTGTCAACAGCTCAAAAAATGTGTTTTGGTGTTTCGTGACCCTTTAACCGCTGCCCGCTAAGAATAATTTTCTACCCGACCCAACCGTTCCTGCTAAATTTAGATCTAGTTTCCAAAATCTATACTACCAAAAGAGAGAGATAACAGATAAAACTGTAGGTTGTGCAAGGATTGTAGATAAAAAGTCTTGTTTGTCCCTTTGTGATGAGACATGAGTGCCACCTTAAACCTGAGGTTCTAGTCTTCTGAAACTGGTCGCACATCGGATGCGCCGCTCAGCTCCCCGCTGCACTGTGCACGTAAAAGTTGGAAGTAACCATCGCTGGACGTGCACATTCACATGTTATTTAAAATGAAACTTATCATGAAATGTATAATGTTATTTAATATTCAGATGGCGCTTTGTGGCGCGGCAAAAGTATCAACAGTGCCCTGAGTCGTAGATGGGCTCTGCGGACAGCTACCAACTTGCAGCACCAGTGTACATACCCTGATAGAAATCTATGTTGGAATAAATCAATTATTGCGGGAATAAATTTGTGAATAAAATGTGTTATACTGTTGGTAACTCTGGTGTAGTTTGAACGGGAGCAGTCATATTTTTATATCTAACAAAATAATCTGGATACCCAGTCATTTCCCATGGTGGTCACTTTTGACCGGGAACACCACAAGTGTAACAAGGTTGATCAAAACACTCAAAATTCAATAAAGGAAGTGATCATCGCTTTTACATGTTTGAGCGCATAGTGTGGAGGATATTTTAAGGCCTTTAGACAATCATTTGTACGACACAATATTTATGAGTGTTTTAAGTTTTGAACCGGTCATATTTGACCCAAACACGACAGAAAGGTTAAAAGAAGGAGCAGCAGAGACTCTTACGTATGTTTGGGACTTTGTCAGACTTTGACAAGGGCTTTGTCAGTAACTGTTACAGTTCATATGGACCAGTTATTTCTTCCTCCGGATCATAACATGTAAAGTTGAAGTCAGAATTAATAGCCCCCCTTTGATTTTTTTTTTCTTTTTTAAATATTTCCCAAATGATGTTTAACAAAGCAAGGAAATTTTCACAGTATGTCTGATAATATTTTTTTCTGATAGAGACAGTTTTATTTGTTTTATTTTGGCTAGAATAAAAGCAGTTATTTTTTTAAATATAATATATAAAATATAATAAAGTAAAATATTTTTTACTGTCATCATGGCAAAGATCAAATAAATCAGTTATTAGAAATGAGTTATTAAAACTATTATGCTTAGAAATGTGTTGAACAAATCTTCTCTCCGTTAAACAGAAATTGGGAGAAAAAATAAACAGGGGGTTAATAATTCAGGGGGGCTTATAATTCTGACTTCAACTGTAAGTGGAATTAAAATAGTTTTGTGTAATTTGCAAAATATGTGTTTGATTGTGTGTTATAAATTGTAATTGCCCCACGCAGCTTGTAATCACGTATCTAGTATAGATCAGTGCTTGTTCTGTATCTCTGGGGCTGTTCACATATTTTGTCCAAAACCACGTTAAAAACGAGACTCATGCTTCTTCCTTTACCGATTTAAATGCGTTTCTGAAGTGGCGATCCTCTGTTGTTTGTCTTTGCTATGGCCACCATCAGCTGTTTCTCACACACACAGTGCTGTAAATTTCCAAAATAGTTCAACTTTTGGAAGTTTGTGGATTAATACTGAATGTGTGTCATTGTTATTACTTGGGGTTAGGTTTAAGAGTAGTGCAATATGCTGGTGTTCAACGGCAATGCTTTATTGCATACCTGCATTGGGCTCTTGCATACTGTGTGCCACTTCATAGCCATGGTGGGCATTTCTCTCTGTCTCGTGCTGATCACAGTCGATCAATAACAACAGACTGGGTCATCGAACCAATCAGCATCGATTAGCTTCGCACTAAGGAGGGGTTTGGTAACAAATGAATCGCTGAACGAATCATTTGGGAGTCGTTGAGATAATTAGGGAAAAATAAATGCTTATTAAAAGACAAAGACAGTGTTTTTGACCCTGCATGCATATCAGCCTGTTGTTGGAGACCCTAAAACCATATGCCCTTTAATAATGCAAAATAGTGGCTCTTTAAAAACAATATATAAATGTATGACACGGAAAATGTTTATCTTTGATTTAACTGGGACTTTAGGATACCACAGATTTTTTTTTTTGGTGCTCATCAGCAAGGGCTGGGCAAACCCTGATTGTTATTGTCATGGTTAAGGTCAAGGTTTCCATAGCAACAGGCACCAATGGGGTTGCAGTGATAATGGTATGAATAATTTATCGCATGGAAGGATTATAACTGAGTTCCCAAACACCTCCTGGTGTGTGACTGTATGTGCACCTGTGCAAAATGTATATGTCTACTTCCTCGTTTATCATCATAACATCACTGCAGCATACCAACTCCAGGTGATGCGTTGCCATGGCGTTTCTGTCACATTCTCTAATTAGAATCACAGTGACATTGAGTCGTCATGGAAATGCTCATTTGCGTTTTCCTCATTATTCACTCGGCTTTCTGAAGGTGACTGAATGTCTGGGAATGTGCCTGACGAAAATGAGATGCTTAATTAGTTGTTGTGTATTAAATGTGCAATTACATATCTATTAATTTACTGTTTTCAAGAGATAATGTTAAATGGGGAAATTAATGAACTAATTCATCATCACCACCACCATGGCATAAGCATAATTGATTAGGCTGTGATCAGCTAGTTTGAATAATAATATCGTTTATGCATAATGAATAGCTTCTTAAGCATGTTTAGCAGAATAAGACTGCTATTAAGGTCAGATGAGCAGCACACACACACACACACACACACACACACACACACACACACACACACACGCACACACACACACTCACATTCACATACAGGTTGTTTATTTCACCATTTAGTGATATTCTCTCGCTTTCTGTCAGTCTCCGCACCCCCCACTCCCTGTCTCACCCTCGGAGAAAGCTGCCATCTGGACCACTTTCATTTAGCACACACACACACAAACATGCACACACACACACACACACACACACACACACACACACATACATCTGGAGATTAATAAATCAAGCCATAGACATTTGATGGAAATATCACCCAGAATTTAACACACTACTCTGGTGGTCTTGATTAGGATTGTCAGTATTTTACTGCTAAATGTGGTTGAGTTTAATGAATGGAAAGTCTACCTGCTGGCTTTGGCTGAGAGGAATCCCCTCTGTGACTGACCTTAGTCCTCAGTGTAAACATTTATACCTGCTAATCAGTTTACGTTGCTTGTGTACTGTTGAAAGCAAATTTATTAGCTCTAGCTCTTGTGAAATTTCACTTGGTGAATATTTCCCAAGTGCTGTTTAACAGAGCAATTCATTTTTCACAGTATTTTCTTTTGTAAAAAGTCTTTCTTTTCACATTTTCATAAATTTTAAGGTCAATTATTTATCATTATCATCTTTAAGATTTATTTTTTCTTTTATATTGGCTACAGAACAAAGCGCTGTTGTCCAATGAATAATGTAACTTGCCTAGTTGACCTCACCAACCTAGTTAAACCTTTGGAACTATTTTAAAGATCTAGGTGCAAAGTCTAAAGCGCATAGCGCAAAAGCATTAAGGGTGTGTCCGAATCCACTTTAGCTATTTTAAGGATGGAGATATACACTCTGCGACCCGGCGCATGGTCTAACAGGATTGTGCTTATTCTCTTATTGAGTTCTGGGTGTGTTTTGAGCATAATGTGCATTAAACCAATCAGAGTCCTGCTCCCATTACCTTTAAGAGTCAGTTGTTTTGAGTCAAGAGTCATGCTATTTACATGGCAAACTTTGTAAGTGGAAAAGCTAAATGCTCCAATAGCGAGAAAAGATTTAAGCAAACCATCTGCAAAGAATGAGCCTCCTTCGTTCGGCCTCTTTACTTGCTTTTTACTTTACTTTTACTCTTTATTTTATTCCTTTACTCTCGTGGATAAGGAAACGGTGTTGTATACACTTCACTGAAGACATCCATGAGCCTGCATATTTAATTTCGTTTATTAAGCGCAAAGATTTGTTTCAAAACTATTTCTAAATTCAGTTCTTATTTCCAGCAAAAGAATAAATGAACAATAATTTGTGGAGTTATGTCCAAACACACGTCCTATTCTTTTGCCTCATATGGTGATGCATATGTCTCCAAAACTCAACAGGTGGACAAATCTAAACTTATTTTATTTAACCAAATATAAATATGTATATAATAAATAATACTGCTAATAATAATAACATTATACAAATGCAAATTATCATGAATAAACTGAAAAAGCCCCACGACATGACGCATGGAGGTAGTGGTTTTTATATTTATGTAGTAAATAAGAATTTTTGTAACATTTTATTCCTTTATTTATTTCATATCTAAAGATATTTGTGTATTTTATTACATCCTTTGTATATCAAGCATTTGGACCTGCATAGACGCATAACTAATGCTGGACTTTAGACCAGCTTTTACTTGGTCAATGATGTGGTCTATTTCAGTTTTTAAAAATAGCAACGCACAAACAATGCGCCTTAACACACCTCCTTTGTAGACCTGCACACCCATGAGTCCACAAAGTGGTACAAACAGATTTGTTATTTAAACAATGTGGCACAAAAGGTGAAATGTAGGGTTGCGCTGGTCTGAAAATAGCAACAAGTTGCGCAAAACCCACTTGCGCCTCGTTGTAATAAAATAGTTATTAAAACTATCAGGTTTAAAATGGGTTGTAAAAATCTTTTCTTTGGTAAACATCCCTTGAATTTTTTTTTGAGAATTAAAATAGAATATTAAAGATAATGAAAAAAAAAATTGCCACAAGAAAGGTAATTAATCTGCCTTCAACTGTACACAAATATAAAGTATAAAAATGTTCAGAAAGTACTAATTAATTTAAATGAAAATACATTCATTTATCTTACTATGCAAATTTACATGTTTTTGTAGTTTTTCAGAATTAAATATTAATAATTTAATTATATGGATATTAACAACATATGCTATATTTCCTGAAACATATTTAATTTTAATTTTCAATTCTTCAAATGTAACATGCTGATTTAGAATTCAAGGATGCACATAAGTTATTTGGTCTTGAAAGGGAAGTGTTTTTAATATGGGAACCAGGCCATTGTCCATGCACTCATAGACCAACTTTATTTTTTGTTCTGCTCAGAGAATATCCCACTCCATCTGATAAGTTTAAATTAAATCTGAGGTAATGCAAACTAAATCCAAAACCCACTGACACCCCTATAAAACAAATATTTGATGTAGAGAAATCAACTGCATTATTTTACCATCTAACAACACACATTTTAAATGTTCGTAAAATTATCATATTCATCTGGCAATTTTCTGCACATTTTGCAAGTAAAAATGAACATATAATTATATGTTTTTATTCTAAACTTGCCTCGTAGCTACATTTGAGTGTCTGAAACCAATCCTTCTGGAGATGATTCCATAGTCATGTTTTTATTAGTCAAGCTGAATCAATGAAAGCAGTTAAATCTTCAGTTTATTTAGCAACCGATAAATAAGCCAGACGAAAAAAACAAATATGCATTCACAGTTATAAAATGCTTCATCATTATTGTTTTTTCAGAGGTAAAACTCTTTTGTCTTCTTTTTGCAGAGCTCCTGGGTGCTGCTAAGAAGGTGAATGTGAACTTCCAGGACACAGACGGGTGAGTTTCAGCTATACTGCAGCAACATCACTGACTGTTTACACACACATGAAAACTATCAGTTAAATTGATTTTTTAGAGATTATTCATAAAATATTCAATAAACTAAACAGTGATCAGCTGATGTGGATTGTTCAGATGATATCCAATAGTATCCGACTGCAGACATGCAATCCCAGACACAATTCACTCAATAAAGCCAATGATGTCACTGGGAGGGGTAGGGTTAGGGGCAGGGTTAGGTGTGTGCATGCTGCTCAGTTTGCATCTGCACCCAGTTTGCAGCCAGACCCTTTTCAGGATATTGCCTATAATAACAAACAGAAACAAGGTAAACCCAACAAACCTGAAAAAACCTTGATAAAACTTAACCAGATTTCAGTAATTAACTGGATTGTTAAAAGTGGATGTTATTGGTCAGCATGGCCATTGAGTTTAATAATGTTTTTGGTTACTATTATACAATCTATTATCATTGCATGCTCATATTATTTGGTGAACAAGCATTTATGGTGAATTACTGTAAAATTTTCAAGATTTCCACAGTTCAGAATACAACTACAGAAAAGGAGTGACCAAATGTCCCCACAAGTATAGCAAAACAAGTCATTTTTACCTTGTCGAGATATTTATTCTGGTTTCCATGAGGAAAATGTCTTGCAAATGAATGTGAATGAAGACTAGAATGAAGTATTTTGTAGAATGTAAAAATGCTGAATGTTTCCTGTGAGGTGGCATCATGGTGGTGCAGTGGGTAGCACGATCACCTCACAGCAAGCTTGGGTTTTCTCTGGGTGCTCCGGTTTCCCCCACAGTCTTAAGATATGCGGTACAGTTGAATTGATAAAGCTAAATTGACCTTAGAGTATGTGTGTGAATGAGAGTGTATGGGTGTTTCCCAGTGTTGCAGCTGGAAGGGCATCTGCTGCATAAAAATATGCTGGATAAGTTGATGGTTCATTCCGCTGTGGTGACCCCTGATGAATAAGGACTAAGCCGAAAAAAAAGAATGAATGAATGAATGAATGAATGAATGAATGAATGAATGAATGTTTCCAGTTGGGGGTTAGAATAGGTAGTTTATACCAGTGTTTCCCAACCCTGTTCCCGAAGGCACACCAACTGTACACATTGTCAGCCTCTTCCTATTCAAACACACCTGAATCAAATCATCAGAGCATTAGAAGAAACTCAAAAACCTGAAATGAATGAGTCAGATAAGCGAGACGTCCAAAATATGTACTGTTGATGTGCCTCCAGGAACAGGGTTGGGAAACACTGGTTTATTCATTATAAAAATCATTACGTCTATGGGTAGTCCCCATAAAGATAGGTGTTCAAGTGTTTTTGTGTGCATGCGTGTGTGTGTGTGTGTGTGTGTGTGTGTGTGTGTGTTTGTGCGTGCATGCTCGTGGCTTGGGGCTCTGGCAGAGAGAAATCTCCTACTCATGGAAGTAGGTCATAGCCTCCTGCTCAGTTAGAAAGGGAGGGATCGGAGTAAAGTGGCAGAGTTGAGCTGCAATGAAGACCGATTAGGGACTCTCTTAAAGTTACGCACAAGGCTTAAAGCGCTTAGATTGAAAAGAAGAGCTGATTTGTAAGATTTTGAAGTATTATGACTGGATAAATTAGGTTATATTGGAGAATATAGACCAGTATTTAGACCACAAAAGAAGAACAGGGTGGGAAATTAGAAGATCCTCACAAAACGATCATTTATTCAGTTACTGCCTATATACTGTACGTTTCTGGAGATCTCGAATTATGTAGCAAGAGCTATGTATGGCTGCATTTTTGTTAGTTGTTAAAACGAACACTATGGGGTGGAATGATGCCATTCCTTTTCAGCGCTTACCCACTTTCCAGCTTTCTCACTGTTACCAGTTTGTCCATTTGCTCGCCATGTACATCTGCGGACTTGAGACGTAGAGTAGAGTTGACTGCGACAATAGGATTCGAGTCCTGTAAAAAATGGTTCCATAAGCTAAAAATAAGCTAAAAAAATAAACAAGTAAACAAAAGGTTGAGAATGTGGTAAAATCTGAAATTGTTTTCAGATTTTTTCTGGATTGCTTTTTAAAACACTAGGTTGGGTTTAGTGCTGCGTTCACACCAGACACAGAAGAAGTATCAAGTGTGAGTGATTTACATGTTAAGTCAATGCAAAGGAGCAAACAGACATCCTGCAGTACGATACATGAGAATGAATCGGTGCGAGTTGATCGTTTTGTGCAATTGACGCGCTTAACGCGTGTTTCGCGCAAATCGCGAAATCACGCAAATCACAAAGTTAAAAAATATGAACTTTAGAGGACATTCACACCGCATTAACCAATCAGGAGCTTGCTCTTGTGAGGGTGTGATTATGACGTAGCACCTGTTGTTGGTGTCCTCCTGCCGACACCGGCAACAGTTCATCAAACTGGGCTCGGCTCAGTCAAAAGCACAGAGCTGGGTGCACCTCTGAAAGGATCTAGTGGACTCAGACACGGCTCTAAATGAATTGATGCTGTATTTCAGCCTTCATAAAACACATAAACACAGCTATTCTCTCAATAAAACCCATTTTAGCTATTAGGCAACGAAGCTAGACTTACGGGGCAGACAGAAGCCCTGCCCATCACGTGAATCCACGTCTATTGTGAAGTGAATTTGATGCACAGATGAAGCAGATTTGACACGCGAATGAAGTGAGTAAACTCAAAACGTTCACATGTGTATTTATGCGCTAATAGTGCGATTTATCTATGCATTCCTTATCTGGTGTTAACACACAGCATAGGGAAGGGGGTGAGCAGGTCACTCAGTGGTTTTTAAAATACTATTGGTTGGGTTTAGAGAAGAGAGTGGGTGGGGGTATCGGTTAGTTGGTCAGTCAGTAAATCAGTTAGTCGACAGCGGCCTCTGGTGGATTTACGTGAGAACAAATGGCACTCGCAAGAGAAATTTGAGATCTGAAAAAGCATACACAGCGACCTCTTGTGGACTTGCAAAAACAAATGCTGCAAGCTCCTGGGACGTATTTAGCTCTCTCCAGAAATATAGATATGGATAATCAGAATCAGAATGAGCCTGGGTTGACAAAATACATGTTCCATAAAATGTTTTTATTTTTGGCTGTAAGAATGCATGTCTAAGTATGACTATTGGTGGTAACACTCTAAATTTCATGACTTTTACTCTGCGCATGAAGTCAATCTCTGCCTCTACCTGAGGAAAATAAATATGGTGGTTTAAAATTTAATCAAAAACAGATTTTGAGATGTACAAAATATTTTCTGCTGCCTGAACTTCCTGCTGTCTTTCAATCCTTAGTAATAAAATATGTCAACAGTGTTTCTGACAGCTATACAATTTTATTGATGTGAGGTTGTGCTATCATTCGTATCTCTGCTCACAGAATAAAAAAAATTATATGAAAAAAAAAAAAAAACTCAATCGGTAAAATGTGCAGTGATCAGTATTTCATCAAATCCTCTATAGCTTGTGAGTGTTTTAGTGCAGTCTGTATGTCATATTAAAAGGATTTAACCTATTTTTGATACCTTTAATGTAAGGTCCCACTTTTGCTTCTATTTTAAACACACATTACTTCTGACAGCTAAGGGATTTGCTACCATATGAAGGTGAAAGATATTCAGTCATATTAAAGCAATATTGTATGGCTTTGAGGACTGTGCAAATGTTTGAGAGCTCATTTATACCACTCAAGGAATGAAAAGTAATATTTTAGGACATTAAAGCTACAATTCTAACATAAAACATTGTAATTTTGACATGTCTTTTAATGCAAGAATATTAACTTAATATCTTCTGTCATTTTGTGTGTCATAACCTCTTTTGTCATATTAATTATTTTAAATGTAGCGGAAATGTCTTACATAATTACTTGAGATATAAATAGTTAATAGCCTATAGTAACACAAGTAATGTCTTACAATCCAACCCTTCTCTTGTTTTTAGTAGTATGACATGGTCTTCTCATCATACTGAGTCAATTAAGAGTCAAATTACTGTACGGCGAATTATGAATGAAAGTGTCAAATATTACTCCTGCTTTAACTTTTTTAATATTATTCCACGATTTACACCTTTAATCAGAAAAGATGTTAATGTTGTTAAAGTGGTTGAATCATATTTGTGTGTTTTACAGGTTATCTGCCCTGCATCATGCTGCTCTTAATGGAAACGTGGAGCTGATTTCACTGTTGCTCGAGTCACAATCTGTTGTTGACATCAAAGACCAGAAAGGTGAAGGTTTTTTTATGATATGTACATTATTCTCAGTGTACAAATAAATTGATTATCAGCTGTTATTATGCTGCAATATTGACAAAAATTATTTCATTATAGTAAATTGTGGATGATTTTGATGGGGTGATTTACGCTGAAATCTTGGCTGGTGTAGGCCTGTCATATATGAGTAAATAAAACACTGAAACTGCCTGTAGATGGTGCCAGTTCTGCCTTAATGAGCGACTCATTGAATTATTCTTTCAAATGATTAATTCAAAACAGCTTCTTTGTGAGGAAATGAAGCAAAAGACTCTTTATGAATGGATCACTGAATTGTTGACTCAAATGATTCATACAAAAATAGATTCATTCTGGAATGAAGCATTGCAGTGTTCCTCTGAGATCCATGAATATTTAGCTCCGTTTTTTATTGACTACAATTATAACTTTTATTGGAAAAATAGAAAAAAAATATAACTAAGTCAAAAAAAATGTATTGTTACTCTTGATTGTGGGATATTAATTACATATCATACCAAATACACTTTGGTCAACTGGTAAAGTTTGTTTCTCGCCACTGTCGCCACTGGCTTTCTTCGTTTGGGAGTTTTTGAGCTGCGCATCGATGGATTTGCTCTTCAATGTTTTATAATTTCAGCTGTAAAATTAAACCACACTGAACTGAACTAAACTGAAATTCAACTCTAAAATAACTGGACTGACACAGTTTCAGTTGACTAGAACTATGTGAAGCTGCTTGGACATAATCTACATTGTAAAAGTGCTACAGAAATAAAGATGAATTGAATTGGAAACATTTTTATAATGTATAATGTACAGTTTATAAAGATTCATACAGTTATTTTTGCTTTCATAACATAAAATAAATCTTCAACAGTCTATTGAACCTGCATTTCAATAGACTTTATAACAGTCAATGATTTTGAAATCACAAGATATTTTTTAGAGTGACATACTGTATATTGTAAGAACTTTATGAAAAAAAACAATTATGAAATTATCAAAGACAATAAATATGGCATGACTGTATACAATTGTTTTTTGAAAAAATCCTTCTATGAATTTTCTGTCTTTACTGTAGTCTTCAGTGTCATGTGAATTTCATTCAGAAATCAGAAACCTCTGCTTGGGAAACATTCTTATGATTATCAGTGTTGAAATGTTGAGAACATTATGAAGCCTAATATTTTTTTCAGGATTCTTTGATAAATAAATAGTAATACGACAACAGTGAAAACAACATTTGTTTTTTATGAATGCTACTTTTAATCAATCAATTTCAATCCATAATTTCAGAACAAAAGTATCTTAAAAAAAAAAAAAAAATAAATAAATATATATATATATATATATATATATATATATATATATATATATATATATATATATATATATATATATATATATATATATATAAAATGTATGTATTTATATATATATATGTATGTATTTATATATATATATATATATATATATATATATATATATATATATATATATATATATATATATATGAACCGTGAGGCGACAGCACTACCTACTGCGCCACTGCCTCGCCCACAAAAAAATATATATATATTATTAATTAATTAATTACTCTAACCTGCCTTAGTTAACCTAATTAACCTAGTTAAGCATTTAAATGTCACTTTATCTAGTGCCATCCCCTCTGCCGTCTATATCTAGTAAAATATTATTTACTGTCATCATGGCAAAGATAAAATAAATCAGTTATTAGAAATGAGTTATTAAACCTATTATGTTTAGAAATGTGTTGAAAAAAAAACTTCTCTCCTTTAAACAGAAATTGGGGAGGAAATAAACAGGGGGTCTATTAATTCAGGGGGCTAATAATTCTGACTTCAACTTTAATATTAAAACTCTGCCTCTTCTCTCTTCTGAAGGGATGCGACCCTTACATTATGCTGCTTGGCAGGGTAAGTGCGAGCCGATGAAAATGCTTCTCAAGGCGGGGTCATCAGTCAACAGCCAATCAGACGAGGGACAGATTCCTTTACACCTCTCGTCACAGCACGGACATTATGAAGGAGTAAGTACATGCATGTAAACAAAACAATTCTAGAGTTGGAGACACATTTTACCTTTATTAATAAATAATTTCTAGTATGTTTTAACTGATAAACCCATGAAGCATTGCAGTTTAGGGGCCCTATGTGCATGTTTTTTCTTGATGTGCCCTTAGTGGTAAATTTTTTTTTCTTAACTCAAAAATAATTAAAATGTATTTTAAATGTGGGTCAAGATAGGCCAAACGTATCTGGCCCACATATCAGTTTATAACATCTGGGCTGCCCTAAAGATGGTGCCATCTCTGGACCATGTTTGGTCCTCATGCTGTACAGATTCTTGTAGCAAATTCTTTGCTACCTGAGATGTCATTAAACAAACTTGTGTCCTCATAAACCACTAAAACCAGTACACACAAACACAAACGCATGACAGCTGTACTGTACTGTGTGTTTACAGAGTGAGATGCTGCTTCAACATCAGTCGAACCCCTGCCTCAGAGACCACGCTGGGAAAACTCCTCTAGACTTGGCCTGTGAATTTGGACGAGTCACGGTCAGTTACGCTTTGTTTGTGTGTGTCTGTCTGCATGTTCACAGGGGTTTGTGATAGATGGATGAGGAGCACTGCACCCCTGTGGGATTCTGGGAACTACACCTCTTCTCACGTCCTCAGCCAAATGCAGAAAGCCCCACATTCAGGCACATTCACGCTTTCCAAACGAGCACAACAGATTCTTTCAGAGCTCTTTATGCTGACCTGGGTTTTGTTAAAGGGATAGCTCATGGATAATTAGTCTTTTGTTATTATTTACCCACTGCCATGTCAGTCCAAACCGTCTACTGTATGATGTATTCAGTAGATACTATCACAGTTTTTAATATTCAGTTGACTTAAATTTATTTAAATATTTTTGTTTATTTATTTATTTTTGTTAATTTCATTTAATTTAATTTTAAATTTAATTTACTTAATTTAATTTTATTTAATTTTTATTATTTATTAATTTAATTTATTTAATTTAATTTAATTTAATTTAATTTATTTAATTTAATTTAATTTAATTTAATTTAATTTAATTTAATTTAATTTAATTTAATTTAATTTAATTTAATTTAACTTAATTTAATTTCATTTAATTTCATTTAGGCGAATCATTCCGCTATGGCGACCCCAGATTAATAAAGGGACTAAGCTGACAAGAAATTGAATGAATGAATGAATGAATGAATGAATTTTATTTTTTTTATTTTATTTTATTTTATTTTATTTTATTTTATTATTTTTTTTATTTTATTTTATTATTAATTTATTTTTTATTATTTGTGCTCATTAGTCCCTGGATTTGACCATTAATTTTTAAAAGTAAAAGTCTACAATCTTACTGTGATATAATAAGTCTTTTTAACCAAATCTAAGATAAAACAACATTACTCTGTCAACATTTCATTAGCTGGTATTTGTACAGTGTATTTATTCTGAATATTTTCCATAAATGTTATTGTTTTTAATATTATTATTATTATTATTATTATTATTATTATTATTATCATAATTGTTGGTAATTTAGCAAAAGCTTTACCACATAAATATTTTATATTATTATAATAAAAATAAATAATTTACTCTGAAGTTTTAGTCAATTTAAAGGGGTCAAATGATATTGTTGCAAATAATGTTATGTTTTGCATTTGTAGTGATAGAATGTTAATGCAGTGTGCTTTTGCTTCCTCTCAAAAAGTTATACTATACATCAAGCTGAAATACTTTACTCTGTTGTACTTTGCTCAGCTGAAACTTTACAAAAGCATCCTGGTGACACCTTAGACTTTTTTTAAAGCATGATCAGATCCCTTTATAAAAGCAAAATTACATGATGTATTCTAAAGTTGCAGTAAGCGATGTTCAGTTTCACTGACTTTCTGACAGACTCAGATATTGAAGTAGATCACTCCCTTTCTCCAAAATATCTCGCTCCACAAACATGTCAGCAAAGCTGATGTCAGCTTAGCGTAACGCTCAGAGTGACTGACAGCAGCAAACACCTCAAAGTCTTCTGGCTGAACAACAGTGATCAAATACCTTTTGCTGTTTGGTTTAAAGCCATACAGGGACAGGTGTGATGTGTCATAATACTTTTTTCAGTTTGAATTATCAGGCCGTGTGGAGGGGTGATATGGACTTAAAACTACATTACAATATTTTCCAGTATTATTGTGATTAGGGCTGCGCAATATATTGTTTCAGTGCTGATATCGCATTGTGCGCATATCCAATAGTCGCATCGCAAGATATGCAGTGTTGAGTCTGAATAATAGTTGACCAGGAACCACAGAACAAGCAATTTGTAGGGTCAAGTTTAACCATAATAGAGTGAAAGTTTATAATTAATTTTTTTATTTTTATTTTTTGACTGAGCATTTTAAAAGAGATTAAAACATTTGGACACATACAATTATGATGTTTAAAGGTGTAACAGAGATTGATTACATTTAATTATTTATACGGAATCATTGGAGTTTATGTCTAGTTTTTGTTTAGTCCAAATATCTACATTTCAAAGCAAAAGCAAGCTTATTTAATTTCCTTCACTGGCAGATAATTTAGCTTGTTTAAAGGAAAAACTCAAAATTTGGACTTAAGGTAAAAACAAAACGATATATTTTACTTGATCTAAAAATTTGAAATATCTTAACTTGAAACGAGACAAAGCAAGGTAAGAGCATTTTTCTGCATTGTGATTATTCAATTTCTGTACCTGTCAGACTACAGTTGTCACCATTTGAGGAGGGTCTTCCAACAAAATTGTCCTAAACTATCGAACAACACCCATTTTATCTTAAACTTTTTTCGATCCACTTCAAATGTTGACGACTGTATTTCAACAGAAAGGGCCCTATTTTGACGATCCATGTGCAAAGCGCAAAGCGCAGGGCGCAAACACATTAGGGGCGTGACGGAATTCACTTTTGCTAATTTAAGGACGGAAAAAAATCACTTTGCGCCGTGGCGCATGGTCTAACAGGGTTGAGCTTATCTCTTAATGAGTTATAGGTGTGTTTTGAGAATAAAAAGTCTCATCTCCCATTCCCTTTAAGAGCCAGTTGCGTCGCGCCATAGCACATACATATTTACATGACGGACTTTGTAAGTGGAAAAACTGAGCATTTCAGTTGCAAGAAAACAGTTAAACAGAGCATCTACAGCATGAGAATGAGAGAATTAGCCTCCTCATTATTTACTTTCACTTTCACTCTCGTGGATAGGGAAATGTGTTTTACGCACAGACATCTATTAGCCTACACATAATTAATTATGTTTGTTTAGTGCAAAGATTAGTTTAAAAACTATTTCTAAATTCAGTTCTAATTTCCAGTAAACTAATAAATGAACAATAATAATGAAGTGTGGTCAAAAAACTGAGTTATTTCCAAAAACACATGATGTGCCCCATATGGTCAAAAACTTGACAGGTGGGCAAAGCTTGTTTTTAATATAAATACATATAAATATAAATAATATAAATACATATAAATACATATTTAATATAAACAAATATAAATATGCATATAATAAATAATACAGCTAATCATAATAACATTATACAAAAGCAAATTGTTATGAATAAACTGAAAAAACCTACATCGTGTCTGTATTAAGCAATGTGTAAGCAAAGCGCACGACTAACGCTCTCTGCGCTGGACAATAGACCGGCTTTGTTCTGGTCTATTGAACAATCTAATTTAGTTTCTCAAAATAGCGACACGCCAGCAATGCACTTCAGCATGCCTCCTTTTTTAGATCAGAACTCCTATGGGCGCACATTTGAGCGCAAATGCATTTGCTATTTAAACCGCGTGGCGCAAAACGTAAAGACGACTCTTGCGCCGAGCTGAAACTAGCAAAAAACTATTGCATCGTGCCTTGTACCACATTGCGCCGGTTGTATGATAGGGCCCAAAATTTCAAATCGAGCTATTCAAACCATCTTTTAAAACTGTATTCATTTTGCAATATTTATTGCAGAAAAATCAAATATTCCATTATTAGAATTTTTTAATATCGTGCTGCCCTAATTGCGATAACAATATTAATGACAATCATACAGTACATATCCACTGAGAGACAAGGAATATTAATTTTCATATTTTTTATCTTTATAAACACACTAAAGCAGCTAATCAAGTTTTTCCAGGATCATATAAAATACAAAAGCAGGTTGGAAAGAAACTACAGGAAATATATGTATCCTTAGTCATAACTTATCATATTATAACATAACTTATCCTTAGTCAAAATGGCCGGTATTTGGTTCTATTGCATTTTCAGACCCTAATTTGTAGTATAATATATTAAAATAGCAGAAATGAAATGTGTGTAAGGTGTGTTTGAATGCTTGCATGTGTGTTTCCGTGTGTTCTACAGGTGGTCCAGTTGCTCCTGAACAGTAACATGTGTGCTGCTATGTTAGAGCCAAAGCCGTCCGACCCCAATGGCATCAGCCCGCTGCATTTGGCTGCTAAGAATGGACATATTGAGATCATCAAGTAGGTGCTCAACGGACTTCCTACTGCTGTTATGAAGACTCTGTTCCTGATCGCACAGAAGGCCCCTACTGGCCCATATCCATCAGCTGATAAACAATAAAGAGAGAACATATATTTAAAATGTTCGTTACATTTTAAGTTTGCAGTAGTGTTTTTACTGTATTCTAGCCTTTTTGACAATGAGACTTAGTTTAAAAAAAAAACATTAGAAAAACGTTTGTAATAGTAGTTGATGTGTATTTAAATTGTTATAACTGAAGTTATTTACAAGACATTTCACCAGTTTTATTATTGCTTTGAATTAGCAGTCATCAATTCGGTGTAAGGGGACAGACATTGACGGCGTGAAAGCCTGACACAGCATTTAGCTCACTGACACAAAACTGTCTCTGTTGCATGACTGATGTGCCAAGACAGGTCAGGAGCAAAGAGATCGGGGATGATGGGAGAAACGAAAGACACTGTCCGATCAGTCCCTGGAGGCTTCATTCATTACATTCACACACACACATAGACACACACACACGCGCACACATTCAAACAGCGTGTCCTCGTTTTTCCCTTTGATGGACAGTGCCGTCACTGCCTGCTGACGCACAACGTTAATTAGTGATTTCATCGCTCATCACACACTTTAGGTTGCTTGTGGATCACTATGAATGTGTGTTTGGTTAGACGGGTGTGAAGGACACTCTTTAGATGCTCAATTTTAAAATCAGGGCTTCTCATCAAGCAAACGAGCACAATCTGACCTGTAAATAACATTTATAAGGCTTTTTAAGGGATTGATTTTTTTAGCCAAATCGCTGCACTGTTTCTTCCAAACAGCTCTCAAATCTGGACTGATCGAGTGCTTCTCTTGGCTGCAGTTCAGCTGCTTTAGTTGTAAATGCAATGTAGATTTCAGCACATGCATATGGGACTGTATTTGTTCATCCAGATAGACAAATATTCAAATCATGATCTATGTAAATTACTGTAATCATCAGTGATTTCCATTTTTATTTTAGTCTGTTTCTTTTTTATTTTTAGATTGATTTGAAGTTTTATATACATAATTAAAGTTAAATATAGCAAGGAAAATAAGTATTGAACACATCACCATTTTTCTCAGAGAACTAAAAAGCGTTCTAAAGCGTTGATTTGAAAATTTCCCTGGATGTTGGTCACAACCTAAGAAATGCATAAAGTAAATGCAAAGAAAACACATACAGTATAATTAGTTTACAAATTAATTTATGCTTTTAAAAAGAATGAAATGGCGATGGGAAAAAGTATTGAACACATAAAGAAAGGGAGGTGTAGAAAGGCAGTGAAAGCCCAGAGAGCAGCAGAAATCTTTCAGTAGTTATTCAGAAACCTTCTGCTCTTCATCATTGTAAATTAATATTCGCTGCTTCTGTCCAACATCTACATTAGCAGGATGATGAAAATGAAACCATGGTGAACGTTTTAGCAAGACAATGATCCAAAACAGCCAAGGACACTCTCAAATGCTTTCAGAGAAAGTAAATCAAGCTGTAAAATGGCCCAGCCAATTACCTGACTTGAATCCAATGGAAAATACAAAATAAAAAGAAACAAACTTAAAGGGGGCTAATAATTCTGACTTCAACTGTATGTATATATTATAGGAAATACAGTGAAATTGTCTTTGATCTGTTAATCAGCACCAAGGAAATATTCAAAACAGAACTAAAGTTTGGACTTTCTATTTGTTTCTAATTGTTCCCTATAAAAGAAGTGGTTAGAAGTCTGGAGAAATCTATAATTTTTTCAAAAGTCTACCACATACTGTAAAAAACATAGTGGCTGTGTTTGAGCTTTTTGAAATAATATTGTAAAAGAGAACATTTATTGGGTTTAAACTGAAAAACATACTGGCTTTAATAATTTATGTTTGTGTGTGTTCAGGTTACTAATCCAGGCTGGTATAGATATAAACCGACAGACGAAATCAGGCACTGCGCTGCATGAAGCTGCGCTCTGTGGGAAAACTGAGGCTGTTCGACTGCTGCTGGATGTGAGTAATTCATCTGAATGCATACAGAACATGAAAAAAGCTGAATTTTATTGTGTGGTGTGAAAAATAATCCTTTATCATGTCAAAAGCAAACATTCATGCATAAATAAATTTCTTTTTAAATATACCTTGAAGATTTTTTCTTTGTTTTTTTTCACTGATTTAAAATTTATATCTGTAATTTTGTAAAATGTTATTGCAATTTAAAGTAATGTTATTTTTCTGTTAGCAAAGCTGAATTTTCAGCACTATTACTCTAGTTTCTGACATTTTTAGGATTTTGTTTTTGTTATAAAAGTTAAAAAGCAGAATTTATTTAAACAGAATGTTTTAATATAGTTGCTTAAATTAATTTTATTTATCATGCAACGAGTCAACATTTCTCTTAGAACTTTCTTATGATCAATTTTGAATAGTTTATTTATTTATTTATTTATTAAGATTATATTATCATTAACTCAACCTCGACTTGTTCCAAACTAGTTTGAGTTTTTTTTTCTGTTGAACACAAAAGAAGATGTTTTGAAAATGCTGGAAACCTGTAACCACACCATACCATAGTAGGGAAAACACATACATTTTGGGTGAACTATCCCTTTAAGGCACATGAACCTTACAGGTAGGGCCGGAGTGGGACTCCTTTTCAGCCCTGGAGTTTCAAGCCTCAGACCGGCCCACCTCAGTTCACGACTGACTATATTAAAATAAGGACATTTCCAATTCAGTTTCTAATTACACTATCACGTCTTTTTTTTAGAAAACAGCTGCTTTAGAACATCAAATGTTCAACAACCCTAACAGTATTATGTCTTAACAATAAAAAAATAAAATAAAAAAAAATTACTCAGATGAGGATCAAACCCAGGTCCGCAGCTTCATAACCTAATGTGCAAAGCACTGGACCACAACAGCTATGAGTTTTGAGGTGGCCCGTCTGAGTTATATCATCATTAACCTGCAGGCTAATGATGACATAAAAAAAAAAACATATATAAAAAGAGCAGAGCTGTGGTAAAATAATGAATAAGAAGACTGTGGTCAAGTAAAAAAAAAAATTATTTAAAAAGTGTGACTGCTGAGAGCAACAGATTCTGGAGCTAGGGACACCGGCCCTCGCGGCCAAAAAACGGACCGGCCCACCGGGAATTCTCCCGGTCCTCCCGATTAGCCAATCCGGGCCTGCTTACAGAGGACCTATTTTGCAAAAAAATCTTTTATAAGAGGTTTAAACACAGTTGTGTAGCAACAGTCATACATATCATGTTAATATAACCAGCTTCATAAGTAAAAAACTATTATTTTATTTTTATTTAGTGTCTGCAGAAACACTTTGTTTGATATTCTCCCTTTGTACGTCATCAAAGGGGGAAAGCCTCGCCCACTAGTGACAATCTCTCCCTCATTAGTGTAGGACTTTAGTCTTGTTTTTGAATCTGCCACTATGCTGACTCACAGGCAGTTGCAGCTCCAACTCTTTTTTTTAAAAGAGCCCAATCTCATTTGAATTTAAAGCAGCAGTCACCAATATTTTCAAAGAGTGATAAATCATTATTTGTGGAGTATTTTGAGCTGCAACGTCGTACACACACTCTACTGACACCAGAGACATTTTTTACAACTTGTATAAAGGAGCATAACAGGTCCTCTTTATTGATTTAAGATTCAAGAGTATACAATTTAATCCAAACTATTAATACAAACTACAATATTTTTTCCACAAAAAAAAAAAAAAAAAGAGGGATATTATGTTGTTGTCTAGTGTATTTGATTTAGGCAAAGCTTTATTTGTGTTCATGGGCTTGCTGGTGTTTATGTTCATATCTGTAAGTGAGGGAACTTTATGTGATGTTTATATAGACAGTGTAACCTCTATGTACTGTATGATGTGAATGTGTGTTGTGACTTCTCTCCTCAGAGTGGTATCAGTGCAGGAGTAAGGAACACATATTGTCAGACAGCGCTGGATATTGTTAACCAGTTCACCACTACTCAAGCCAGCAAGGAAATCAAACAGATGCTGAGAGGTACAGTAGGAGACGTTTATAAAAACACAGATTCACATAAAAATGTCAGAGGCTTTGTGAGCTTGTTGTTTTCTCTGTGTGTTCCTGCATACAGACGCATCGGCTGCCATGCAAGTGAGGGCTCTGAAAGATTACTGCAACAACTATGACCTTACAAGCCTCAACATTAAAGCAGGCGACATCATTACGGTAAAGAAACAATTCTTTTAGAGTATTAATTCATTAATTTTCCTTCCACTTAATCTCTATTTCAGAAGTCGCCACAGCGGAAGGAACCACCAATTATTCTAGCATTTTTTTTATGCAGCGGATACCCTTCCAGCCACAACCCAGTATTGGGAAACACCCATACACACTCATTCTTACACTACAGACAATTTAGTTTCTCCAATTCACCTATAGCCTATATAGCCACCTATGTCTTTGGACTGTAGGGGAAACCGGAGCACCCGGAGGAAACCCACATCAACACGGGGAGAACATGCAAACTACACACAGAAATGCCAAGTGGCCCAACTGGGACACAAATCAGCGGCCTGGTTGCTGTGAGGCAACAGTGCTAACCACTCAGCCACTGTGCTGGCTCTATTTTATAGTAATAATTAGATTTTTTGAAGCTTAACTAAGTCTTAAAGTGATAATTTACCTAAAAATGAAAATGTACTCACCTCTCAAGTGGTTCCAAACTTTTCGGATATTTTAAAGAATGTTGGAAACTGGTAGCCACTGACATCCATAGTAGGAAAGGCAAATAATATGGAAGTCAATAGTTGTTTCCAAGCATTTTTCTAAATATCTTTTTTTGTGTTCAACAGAAGAAAGAAACTCAACAGGTTTTTAACAAGGGAAGGATGTGTATATGGTGACAGGATTTTAATTTTTTAGTAAACTATCCCTTTAAATCCAAAGATGTCTTGCAACAGGTTTAGACTTTAAAGTGTACTTGTGGACAACATGGCACCAAAATGATCAAAATACACACATTTAGGGGCACAAATGCACCTGCACAATTAAACTGAACTGTTAATACAGATGTTATAAATAAAATCAAATCTAAAAATAAATAAGATATATGGCTGGGCATGTTGACCTTTAATTTTCATTTGATTTCATTTTCCTTCGGCTTTGTCCCTCTATTCATCAGGGGTCACCACAGCGGAATGCAGGGGTGCTGCTAGGAGGGGAAAGTTAGGAAGATTCCAAGGGCCCATGCCCTTTTTGGGGGCCCACAGAGATCAAAGATACTATTAGATCTTCAATTTAGCCTGTGATAACCCCCCTCTAATATTAACTTTCAGGCGCAACACCCCAACAACCACCCCTAACCTTTGCTCCCCACTTTTCTCTCCTTACTTTCGTTCTGTCATCCCCCCAATCCCACCACACCCCCACCTCCCGATCTTAACTTTCTTACAATGAACATGCAAACCCCACCTTTAATTTCTATTTATTTATTTATTTAATTTTTTTTATTATTGTCCAGCACTAAGTCTTATAACTAATCAAGCATTTCTATTTTGCTTATGTATACTCAAAGAAATAATAATAATAATAAAAAAAATATATATATACATATATATATATATATATATATATATATATATATATATATATATATATATATATATATATATATATATATATATATATATATATATATATATATATATATATATTTATTTATTTATTTTTTACTTGTTCAAACTACTTATTTAAAACTAGCTGAAACAACACAATTATTGAGATTTCATTGGGACAACTTACTTTTTTATGTTCAATCCACATAATTTTGTTAAAAGTGCTAACTTAATCGATTTGTGTACAGACAACATGGATAAATTGTATGCAGTATGCAGATACAGTGTATGCAATGACCAATAAAAGATGTTTTTGAAAAATCATGTGACAGTGAGGACTGAAGTAACATCTTTAAAAACAAAGATTAGAAACAAATGTAAATTTAATATATGTTAAATTAGAACATTGTGGTAGTATTTCAGAATTAGTCCATAATAATAATGTATAAACTAGGCAAACTATTAATGAATAAAATCTTAAATAGTGTTTAAAGTGTTGCATTTATTTTAAAGAAACAAAAACACAGAAATAATAATTTGTTATTATTGTTATAATTGAAATAGTAAAATAAAATGTATAGATTATAAGAGCATAGTTTATAATGCAGGGCAACACTATGGCTCAGTGGTAAGCACTGTTGCCTCACAGCAAGAAGGATGCTGGTTCAAGTCCCAGCTGCATCATTTGGCATTTCTGTGTGTAGTTTGCAAGTGACCAGAAAGTCCAGAAAGATAATTATGATATTGAATTACATTTATTGATGAATATTATTTGTATTATTATTTATATTTATCATTTATCATTTGACAAAACATAGAATTTCTTTGGCGGAGGCCCCATCAGTAGCTTGGTTTGAAAGCTTTTAGATCCAGCTATGACTGCCAAGGATGAAGGCAGGGGCGGAGCCCTCCCCCATTGGACAGGGCCAACCTGGTGGTGGTGGGGAGGATGGTGGGTGAACGTCTGCGTCGGTACCTGCAACCAAATTAATTAAATGAATGGACAGCTTATATATTCCTTGTGTCTCGTGGCTATTAGTTAAAATTGATTGTGATGAGTGACGTGACATTAGGTCTTCCTGGTAGAACCACTGCTAAAAGCTACATTTCTCCCCATGTTCGTGTGGATTTTCTCCAAGTGGTCCGGTTTCCCCCACAGTCCAAAGACATGCGCTGTAGGGGAATTGAATAAACTAAATTATCTGTAGTGTATGAATGTGAATGAGTGTGTATGGATGTTTTCCAGTACTAGGTTGCAGCTGGAAGGGCATTTGTTGCATAAAACAAGCTGGATAAGTTGATGGTTCATTCTGCTGTGGCAACCCCTGATGAATGCTGAGCTGAAGGAAAATTAATGAATGAATGAGTTTTTGATGCAAGTGCTAAAAAAATAACTGCCATTGAATTAAATCTTATTATAAAGTGTTAAATTATTAAATATTAATTAAATAATTATCAATTTATCAAATGGTACAATGTATGCATGCATTTTGGTTGATTCTTGCTGCATTCTACAACAGTTCTGTGTGACCTTCAGGTCTTGGAGCAGCATTCAGACGGGCGATGGAAAGGCTGCATTCATGACAACCGTACAGGAAATGACAGAGTGGGTTACTTCCCGTCCAACATGGTAGAAGTCATCAAAAGGGCAGGTGTGGTACTGCATCATCACATGAGCCTCCTAGGATGTCATGTGACACATATGCACATTTTAATACACTCTGCATCAAAGTCAGTCTGAAGCTCATCTGGCTGGCACTTCAGTAAATCTTCATGTGTGTGTGATCGGGTGAGTTTGTATTTAGTGCATGCATTTCTGCATACATACAGAATGAGTGTTTGTGTATTTGTGTGTTGTGTGTGTGAGTTAAGGATGGGCATTTTATTAATTTAAGCCTAGGTCACACTACGTGACTTTAAACATCAACAGATCGCTGTGCTGTTCATACTACATGACTTGATTTTGTGTCTTTAAATCACTGTGGTGTTCACATTACGTGACACTACTTAAATGATTTAATTACCATAGTGGTCAAAATGACTACATGCATTTCTGCTACTTTTTTGCATGTCTTTTTTGCCCAGAAACTTCCTGCTAGCATAAACAAAAACTTTCTGATAACAAAAACATAAATTTATTTCGGCTTTGTCTTTCAAAAGAGCATATTCTGTGTCGCGAAATAGCTCCTGTTTATTAAAGTGAAAATGAAAGCGAAGCCCAGACCTTTTCTAGAAGCTTTACTTGCTTGACTAGGCTGTATTACCAACAAGATCATATTTTTAGTGTAAACGCAGATTGAAGCGAGTGCATCGATGCCCATTTTGGCCCATCACAGACATGCTGATATGCTCTCTCATTGGCTGCACCTAGTCACTACATCTGACCACACATGGGGTCAAGTTGGCCGACTGGTTTGGAATATTTAGCATGCTAGATATTGGATTTCCATCTGCGAGGTGACAGCGACGCGTCAGCGAGCCTCTTTGATGCATTTTTCAGTAGTTCACATATAAAGAATGGAGAGCGCCAAGAACCCCTGATTTTTTCCCCATGCAGCTTGATCTGTCAGCAAACTTGTTAACTTTCAAATCTATCAAATCTCCAATCTGGCTTAAAATCCTGTAGTGTGAACTAGGCTTTTCATGCATTTAATAGATAAATTGACGAAGTATTAAATTACGTTGACGTCACTACTATTATCAGAACAAAATTGTAAATTTAATATAGCTGCAAGCAGCAATAAGGAATCCATAGGCAGAATGAGCAAAACAGTCCAGAGGCAGAATGAGCAAAACAGTCCAGAGGCAGAATGAGCAAAGCAGTCCAGAGGCAGAATGAGCAAAGCAGTCCAGAGGCAGAATGAGCAAAGCAGTCTAGAGGCAGAATAAGCAAAGCAGTCTAGAGGCAGAATGAGCAAAGCAGTCTAGAGGCAGAATGAGCAAAACAGTCCAGAGGCAGAATGAGCAAAGCAGTCCAGAGGCAGAATGAGCAAAGCAGTCCAGAGGCAGAATGAGCAAAGCAGTCCAGAGGCAGAATGAGCAAAGCAGTCTAGAGGCAGAATGAGCAAAGCAGTCTAGAGGCAGGATGAACAAAGCAGTCTAGAGGCAGGATGAGCAAAGCAGTCTAGAGGCAGGATGAGCAAAGCAGTCTAGAGGCAGGATGAGCAAAGCAGTCTAGAGGCAGGATGAACAAAGCAGTCTAGAGGCAGGATGAGCAAAGCAGTCTAGAGGCAGAATGAGCAAAGCAGTCTAGAGGCAGAATGAGCAAAGCAGTCTAGAGGCAGAATGAACAAAACAGTCCAGAGGCAGAATGAGCAAAACAGTCCAGAGGCAGAATGAGTAAAGCAGTCCAGAGGCAGAATGAGCAAAACAGTCCAGAGGCAGGATGAGCAAAGCAGTCTAGAGGCAGAGTAAGCAAAGCAGTCTAGAGGCAGAATGAGCAAAGCAGTCTAGAGGCAGGATGAACAAAGCAGTCTAGAGGCAGGATGAGCAAAGCAGTCTAGAGGCAGAATGAGCAAAGCAGTCTAGAGGCAGAATGAGCAAAACAGTCCAGAGGCAGAATGAGCAAAGCAGTCCAGAGGCAGAATGAGCAAAGCAGTCCAGAGGCAGAATGAGCAAAGCAGTCCAGAGGCAGAATGAGCAAAGCAGTCCAGAGGCAGAATAAGCAAAGCAGTCCAGAGGCAGAATGAGCAAAGCAGTCTAGAGGCAGAATAAGCAAAGCAGTCCAGAGGCAGAATAAGCAAAGCAGTCCAGAGGCAGAATGAGCAAAGCAGTCCAGAGGCAGAATGAGCAAAGCAGTCCAGAGGCAGAATAAGCAAAGCAGTCCAGAGGCAGAATGAGCAAAGCAGTCTAGAGGCAGAATGAGCAAAGCAGTCTAGAGGCAGAATAAGCAAAGCAGTCTAGAGGCAGAATAAGCAAAGCAGTCTAGAGGCAGAATGAACAAAGCAGTCTAGAGGCAGGATGAACAAAGCAGTCTAGAGGCAGGATGAACAAAGCAGTCTAGAGGCAGGATGAACAAAGCAGTCTAGAGGCAGAATGAGCAAAGCAGTCTAGAGGCAGGATGAACAAAGCAGTCTAGAGGCAGGATGAACAAAGCAGTCTAGAGGCAGAATGAGCAAAGCAGTCTAGAGGCAGAATGAGCAAAGCAGTCTAGAGGCAGAGTAAGCAAAGCAGTCTAGAGGCAGAATGAGCAAAGCAGTCTAGAGGCAGAATGAACAAAACAGTCCAGAGGCAGAATGAGCAAAACAGTCTAGAGGCAGAGTAAGCAAAGCAGTCTAGAGGCAGAATGAGCAAAGCAGTCTAGAGGCAGGATGAACAAAGCAGTCTAGAGGCAGGATGAGCAAAGCAGTCTAGAGGCAGAATGAGCAAAACAGTCCAGAGGCAGAATGAGCAAAGCAGTCCAGAGGCAGAATGAGCAAAGCAGTCCAGAGGCAGAATGAGCAAAGCAGTCCAGAGGCAGAATGAGCAAAGCAGTCCAGAGGCAGAATAAGCAAAGCAGTCCAGAGGCAGAATGAGCAAAGCAGTCCAGAGGCAGAATGAGCAAAGCAGTCCAGAGGCAGAATAAGCAAAGCAGTCTAGAGGCAGAATGAGCAAAGCAGTCCAGAGGCAGAATAAGCAAAGCAGTCCAGAGGCAGAATGAGCAAAGCAGTCTAGAGGCAGAATGAGCAAAGCAGTCTAGAGGCAGAATGAGCAAAGCAGTCTAGAGGCAGGATGAACAAAGCAGTCTAGAGGCAGGATGAACAAAGCAGTCTAGAGGCAGGATGAGCAAAGCAGTCTAGAGGCAGGATGAGCAAAGCAGTCTAGAGGCAGGATGAACAAAGCAGTCTAGAGGCAGAATGAGCAAAGCAGTCTAGAGGCAGAATGAGCAAAGCAGTCTAGAGGCAGAATGAGCAAAGCAGTCTAGAGGCAGGATGAGCAAAGCAGTCTAGAGGCAGGATGAGCAAAGCAGTCTAGAGGCAGGATGAACAAAGCAGTCTAGAGGCAGGATGAGCAAAGCAGTCTAGAGGCAGAATGAGCAAAGCAGTCTAGAGGCAGAATGAGCAAAGCAGTCTAGAGGCAGAGTAAGCAAAGCAGTCTAGAGGCAGAATGAGCAAAGCAGTCTAGAGGCAGAATGAGCAAAGCAGTCTAGAGGCAGGATGAGCAAAGCAGTCTAGAGGCAGGATGAGCAAAGCAGTCTAGAGGCAGAATGAGCAAAGCAGTCCAGAGGCAGAATGAGCAAAGCAGTCTAGAGGCAGAATGAGCAAAGCAGTCTAGAGGCAGAATGAGCAAAGCAGTCTAGAGGCAGAGTAAGCAAAGCAGTCTAGAGGCAGAATGAACAAAGCAGTCTAGAGGCAGAATGAGCAAAGCAGTCCAGAGGCAGAATGAACAAAGCAGTCCAGAGGCAGAATGAACAAAGCAGTCTAGAGGCAGAATGAGCAAAGCAGTCTAGAGGCAGAATAAGCAAAGCAGTCTAGAGGCAGAATGAGCAAAGCAGTCTAGAGGCAGGATGAGCAAAGCAGTCTAGAGGCAGAATAAGCAAAGCAGTCTAGAGGCAGAATAAGCAAAGCAGTCTACATCCACATCCTAGCAAGCAACTACATAGCAACAAACTAAAACTGCCCTGCACAACCAGCAACTGCATAGCAATACACCACAAACATCCAGTAACACCTTGGCAACTGCAAAGCAACAAAATAAAAGCTAACAAAAACATTCTTGCAACTGCACCAAAATCTATAACAAACAACCTACTGTAGCAACTGCAGAGAAACACGCTGAATTCTGCCCAGGACAACCTAACAACTGCATAGCAACACAACACACAATTACTATCAAGATTAAAAAACCTTCCAGAACACCCTAGCAACCTTGTGTCATAAACAATTATTCGTTGTATTGTTGTAAACAAAGTGAATTTGTGTATTTTCATGATTGTTTAATGCTGTCTTGTTGGAGTATTTAAATACATGAGAACACATGAATGCCCATTCTATCTTTGTGTGTGTGCGTGTGTTTGTGTGTTCATTCACTCTGTATCCAACTGTCCTGCCCTGTATCACCAGTCAAGTGATTGTAATTAGAGGCGTCAGCTGGAGGAGATGAAAGAGAGAGAGAGAGTGGAGAAGAGGGCAGAGGAGAGCGGCTCATCTCTCTGTCACTGTTCAGTCGTCTTTGCGTCCACCTGTACCATCCTTTCCATCCCCCTCTTTATTTTCCTTCAGCCCACATCAGAAACTCGCACTTCTGCAGTCACACACACACATGCAGACAGGCTTTCACACATTCATATACACACACATCAGTGGCAAACACGGCTTCTTAAAGTCGGCATGAAAACAAAACTGACTCTTTTTATTTTTATGTGTGTATTGCAGTGCTTGATAGTAGCAAATGATGTCTGTGTGCACTTCATTAGTTTAATTGATTTTTTCTTCTCATTGGGGCGGGGGTAACAATGCATTTATGGCAGTGTTATCAGTCCTTTAGGGTGGGGTTATCAGGGCATTTAAGGCAGGGCTATCAGTGCCTTTAGTGCAAGGCTACCAGTCCATTAGGGTGGGGCTATAAGTGGATTTAAGGCGGGGTTATCAGTCCTTTAAGGCGGTGCTTTCAGTGCATGTAAGGCAGGTTATCAGTCCTTAAGGGCAGGGTTATCAGTGCATTTAAGATGGGGTAATCAGTCCTTTCAGGCAAGGTTATTAGTTGTCTAGGGCTGTGCTATCACTGCATTTAAGGTGGTGTAATCAGTCCTTTAGGGCGAGACTATTAGTCTTTTAGGGTTGGGCTATTAGTGCATTTAAGGTGGGGTTATTAGTGCATTTATGGCAGGGCAATCAGTGCATTTAGGGCGGCGCTACCAGTGTATTTAAGGAGGGGTTATCAGTCAATTAGGGCGGAGCTATCAGTGCATTTAGGGTGGGGTTTTCAGTCATTTAGGGCATAGCTATCAGTGCATTTAAGCCAGGGTTATCAGTCCTTTAGGGAAGTGCCATTAGTGCATTTAAAGAGTGGGGGCATCAGTGCACTTAAGGCAAGGTTATCAGTCCTTTAGGGCGGGGCTATCAGTGCATTTAAGGCAGGGTTACAAGTCCTTTTTAGGCGGGGCTATCAGTGGATTTAGGGCGAGGTTATCAGTCCTATAGGGCAGGTCTATCAGTGCATTTAAGGCAGGGTTATCAGTCCTTTAGGGCAAGGCTATCAGTCTTTCAGGGTAGGGCGATCAGTGCACTTAAGGCGGCGTTATCAGTCTTTAAGGGCGGTGCTATCAGTGCATTTAAGACAGGGTTACCAGTCCTATAGGGTGGAGCTATCAGTGTATTTAAGGCGGGGTTTTCAATCCTTTAGGGCGGGATTATCAGTGCATCTAGGGCAGGGCTATCAGGGCCTTTAGGGAGGAGCTATCAGTCCTTTTGGGCAGGGGTATCAATGTGTGTCTCATTTTGCCCGGCTTTCGCTGGAGGCAGTGGTTTGAATACGAATTTCTTTCAGTAAAACTCTTCGTTCTCATCATCATCGGACATCTGGATACATTCTACACCAGAAGGTGCCAGTGGTGATTCCAGTGAACAGTAATCCTTCACAAACTATCGTGCAAATCTTCCTGCATTTTGTTAGCATCTTCCACCAATCGGTTCCTAACCACCCTACATTTGTTTCTCATTTCTCAAAACCACTTCATGTCAAGTCACAATAAAAAGGGACAGCCTTATCTTACATTTCATGCTGACTTTAAGAGTGAAGAAACAACAACAGCAGTGTCAGAATATTTAGATTTGTATTTTTTTATTTTTTATTAATTAATAATTACTATTATTTTATGCCACATGGTTCTCAAACTACTGCCTAACTAGTGCCAATGGTCATTGAGGCTGTGTATCAAATTAGCAGAAGCAGTAGTAGTAATAGTTGTAGTAGTAAGATAATTTTGGACCAAACTGTGCAGCCTAAAACCAAACAGTGAACCTGGAAAGGTATTTTAAATAGTTTTAGCAGAACTTTTATTTTTCCTCTTACCATTCTAATTGAAAGCTCATTATCTTTTTTTTTTCAAAGTCCTTATTTTGCTCTTACAAACTTCTATTTAGGCCTTACACCCAAAATAACCTCTTGTTGAAGGGCAATCAGTATATTGATTTTTAAAATCAGTTGTACAGGTACATGCCATAGACTCTCATGAGGCTCTATGGGCTGTGTATCCACAAAATGCACTGCCGGGCAATACTTTACTCTTTTTATTTATTTATTTATTTATTTATTTATTTATTTATTTATTTATTTATTTATTTATTTATTTATTTATTTATTTATTTATTTTATTTATTTATTTATTTATTTTATTTATTTATTGTCACTTCAATATTGTAGTGCACCAATATTGATTGTTTTTAAATGCTGTACATACAGTAGATGACACTTCAACATTTGAAATCCCTATTACCCCCCTTTCTCATGCATGAATGTAGTCTGCATGCATAACATAGCATAGCACATAGATCATAGTTATTAAGTATTTTTTGTTCTGTGGAATTCATTTGTAGTTATATGTTTTCTTGAAATAGTTTGCATGAGTACACCTTTTTTAATTTAGTGTTTCTAATGTTTATGTAACTTCATTTTTCACCTTGCATGTTAACTTCGAGGATAAAGCTAAGCTCACTGATAGAGTTAGCTACTTTTGCTTGAACATGTTTTGTTTTGTGTTTCCTTTCCTGTTTTCTGTTGTTCTTGTTGTTGTTTGTGTTTTTTGGGTGTTGCCGTTCTGTCGTACCCAGGTCCCTCAACCCAACAGTATCTTAAGATACACATCCGTCCGCCAGCAATTGGTTCAGTTATCATGGTGAACGGTGACTCGTCCCACATTTTCTCCCTGCCCCTCACCCCTCCACCACCCCCTGCCCTCCCCCTCACCCATCAGCCCCTCTTCACCTCATTTGGCTATAATATGCCCACCTGCAGCACAATTGGGTTTGAACCAGCCTCCTCCTGCTCAGAGGAGCCGCAAAAAGACACAGGTATAAACACACATACACACTGACATCAGCAGAAAAACAACACACACATTTATCCATCATGAGCATATCATATCATACACTTACCATATTTATTTTCAAAAGCTTTATTGTTTCTTTTTTCCATTGTGTTTAACTTGTCAACATGTTATGCCGGATTCAGCAGATTTAACCTTCTGGTATCTTTACCATTAACACTGTAAAAAATACTGGGCTCCACACAATCAATTTGTGTTGGGACAACATTAAATAAGTTAACATGAAACAATTACATTACCCCCCCCCCCCCCTAAAAACTCAAGAATTGTGTTGTTTCAGCTCATTTTAAATAAGTAGTTTGAAAAATCAGCAAATTTTATTTAGTGCAAAAATCCCTAAAAACATTATTATTATTATTATTATTATTATTATTATTATTAATGGGGTTTGCCTTAGGCAAAGTCCATTCTTACTATTGTGGTTTATTATTCTGTCTTCTTCTTCTTCTTCTTCTTCTTCTTCCGTACACTTTTTCGGCGCGTAACTAGTCCCGCAGCTTTCGTCCCAGACCCTTGAAAGTGGGCTCAAATCGTGCGGCTTTATCGGGAATGGTGTGCTATGACTTTTGTAAGGGGTGGGTGGTTTTGGGGCCCCGCAGGGGCCCCAAAACCACCCCCCAAAACGCATTGACTTAACATTACGCCAAACTTTGACAGATTATAGCACCAAGTGTGAAATTCATAGAAATATGGGATTCACATCATCTGTAGGGGGTTGCAGCCTAAGTGAGAACATAACCCGCAAGGGGGTTTAAGTTGCACCCCTGGGGCTCTAGGACGTCCCAAAGTGCTCCCATTGACTTACATTGGCCCATTGACTCCCATTCATTTTCTAGACACTCGTAGATACTATTCCCGGAAATCGCCGTAGCGCCAACAGTGAATATCGTAGAGACATGGGATTCGCGACATCTCGAAAGGGTTATAGGAGGCTTCAAACCACACCCCGAAAGGCGGTAAATGTTGTACCCCTGGGGAGCTAGGACGTCCCAAAGTCTCCATTGACTTTACATGGAGCCGAACTTTGACGAATCACAGCGCCGAGTGTGAATTTCACAGAAATATGGGATTCACAACATCTGTAGGGGGTTGCAGCCTAAGTGAGAACATACCCTGAAAGGGGGTATAGGTTGTACCCCTGGGGTGGTAGGACGTCCCAAAAGGGTTCCCATTGACTTTACATTGCCCATTGACTCCCATTCATTACATTGACTCCCATTATAAATGTCATATGTCAATCAAAGTACAGCACTGTCATACAGACTTGGGGGTTGGCTTATTTGACTAGGGCAACCAATCAGCATCTCATTATGATTTTGAAGCTCACAGGCCACGCCCCCCCAAACCACTTAAAGACCCTTAATAAGTGCCCCATTGACTTAACATGGGGTGGGATGTCCCATTGCAGATCCCATTGACTTCCATTATAAAGGTCACACATCTATAACATTACATAGGAGTGTCATAGAGACATGGGGGTGGGCTCATCTGACTCAGACAACCAATGAGCATCTCAATATGATAATGAAGCTCACAAGCCACGCCCCCAAACTGGTCCCATAGACTGCCATTATAACTGGCCTACATGCATATCTTTGCTTAGCAGTGTCCTTTTGACTTGGGGGATGGCTCATCTGACTCAGACAACCAATCAGCATCTCAGTATGATAATGAAGCTCACAAGCCACGCCCCCAAACTGGTCCCATAGACTGCCATTATAACTGGCCTACATGCATATCTTTGCTTAGCAGTGTCCTATTGGCTTGGGGGATGGCTCATCTGACTCAGACAACCAATCAGCATCTCAATATGATAATGAAGCTCACAAGCCACGCCCCCAAACTGGTCCCATAGACTTCCATTATAACTGGCCTACATGCATATCTTTGCTTAGCAGTGTCCTATTGGCTTGGGGGTTGGCTCATTTCACTTGGACAGCCAACCACATTCAAGTTCACTCTGTAACCTCGCCCATAGCAACAAAACAGAGTACCCTAGCAACCATTCATCAACAGCTATATCTCGGCATCAGAACATCGTAGAGACTTGGGGATTGGCTAGTTTGACTCATGCTAGCAAACGGAACTTCCTATATGCTACACATGCTAGCGCTGACTAGCTACAAGCTAATATTGACTAGCCAAGTACTGTAACTTGCTATAAATGCTTACTAAGTATAAATATTTCATCAGGCATGTATGTGAGGCTTGCCTAGTAACCACCCAGGGTACCCTAGCAACTGCCTAGCAACCACCAAAATTACCCTAGCAACCGCCTAGCAACCACCTAGCAACCGCCTAGTAACGCCTTAGTAAGGGCCTAGCGACCACTCAGGACACCCTAGCAACCGCCTAGCAACGCCTTAGCAACCACTCAGAATACCCTAGCAACCACCTAGAAGCACCTTAGCAACCACCTAGCAACCACTTAGGACACCTTAGCAACCACCTAGCAACGCCTTAGCAACCACTTAGAATACCCTAGCAACCACCTAGCAACACCTTAGCAACCACCTAGCAACCACTTAGGACACCTTAGCAACCGCCTAGCAACCACTCAGAACACCCTAGCAACCGCATAGCAACACCTTAGCAACCACCTAGCAACCACTCAGAACACCCTAGCAACCGCCTAGCAACCACTCAGAACACCCTAGCAACACCTTAGCAACCACCTAGCAACCACTCAGGACACCCTAGCAACCACCTAGCAACCACTTAGGACACCTTAGCAACAGCCTAGCAACACCTTAGCAACCACCTAGCAACCACTTAGGACACCTTAGCAACCGCCTAGCAACACCTTAGCAACCACCTAGCAACCACTCAGGACACCCTAGCAACCGCCTAGCAACGCCTTAGCAACCACTTAGAATACCCTAGCAACCACCTAGAAACACCTTAGCAACCACCTAGCAACCACTCAGGACACCCTAGCAACCACCTAGCAAAACCTTAGCAACCACCTAGCAACCACTCAGGGCACCTTAGCAACTGCCTAGCAATGCCTTAGCAACCAACTAGCAACCTCTCAGGACACACTAGCAACTGCCTAGCAACACCTTAGCAACCACCTAGCAACCACTCAGGACACCCTAGCAACCACCTAGCAACACCTTAGCAACCACCTAGCAACAACTCAGGACACCCTAGCAACCACCTAGCAACACCTTAGCAACCACTCAGGGCACCTTAGCAACCGCCTAGCAACGCCTTAGTAACCACCTAGCAACCACTCAGGACACCCTAGCAAGGAATTACCAACCACCTAGCAGAACACATTAGCAATGCCTAGCAACCACTAAAACACCCTAGCAACCACCTAGCAATGCAGTAAATCACTGATTTATGATTGTCTCTGACATTTATTCATTCTGCTCAGACTTGTTTTCAGGAAACACCAACTGTTACTCACACAAATACACACACACACACACACACACACACACACACACACACACAGGGCTGGAGTGGGACTCCTTTTTAGCTCTGGAGTTTCAAGCCTTAGAACGTCCCACATCAGTCGACGACTGACTATGTTAAAATAATGTTATTTCCAATATAGTTTCAAATGACACTAACACACTAACACGTTTTTCAAGGACACAGGTGCCTTAGAACTTCACATTTTTATATATAAATATGAGAATATTAATTCTTTATAGATATCCAGTCCTTTGTAATGGTTGTAATAAGTAACCCAAACAGTATTATATGTCTTTACACTACAAATTAAAAAAATTATCTCTCTGGTAAGGTTTGAACTCGGATCGCTGTCTTCGTAACCGAACATGCTAATCACTTGACCACGATCTCACTATTGAATCCAAGTGTTTGGGATAAAAAATAAGTATTGCACTGTTATCTGCTGCTATTGATGTCTACTTTTTTTTTACCCTACTCTTTCTCTCTTTTTAGATTTCTGATCAAGTTATGTCAGACTTATTAATGTAGTGAATCATCTGATTTTTATTAAGCAGGTGTAATAATCATTAATATTAATTAATATTCAGTAAGGTGCCGCTGTTTAAGGTGAAATGATAGTTACATCATCATTAACCTGCGGGCTGCAAAGCGCGCGCGCGCGCGCACACACACACACACACACACACACACACACACACACACACACACACACACACACACACACACACACACTCACAAACACAGAGAACAATTATTTGAATTTAGACATTTTTATTCACTGTAATACATAAAGATAGCTACATTCAAAATGGAAGATGGTAAACAATGTCTAATGTCAATGTAAACAATTACAATTAATTTACCTGTGTTTTATAAATAAATAAATATATATATATATATATATATATATATATATATATATATATATATATATTAATTAATATATATAATGCACACTTTTTTATTTAGGCACTAAAAAAGTCACACTTGAAAACGGGTGTGGTCCTCTCCATAAATGGAGAAAATCTTAATTCTGCAGGTTGATTGGCTGTGCCTTGCCTTCTATTGGCCAACGATGATGAGCCGTCTTTAGGTTCCAGAACTTTCTGTGGTGAGTAGGTTGTTTTAGAGTTTTGCTCTTATAATTGCTGTTTAACGTTAAATTAAAACATGTATATTAAAAAAATTGCTGTAGCTTGTAGTGGATGTAAAAATAGCCATTCATGTCCTTAATCCTAGCGGGATTTCAGGTCTGCATGATAATTCAGGCTGAAGCCGTTGTACTAACGGTTAGATCTTAACTTTATGCAGGCTGTATCACGTACAGTCACTTTATACTGTAATAAATTTTAAAATGAAGTCGCGATTACAAGAGGTACGATTCAAGTCGCAAAAGCTGCAATTATTTTGATAAATAACGTTACTGTGGCGAGGGCGGCCCATTAAAACATCCTACTAACTATCGTCAACGTACTTAAGTTAATCAGCAGCCGACCGTTACAGCAGAACCCACGAGCTTGTATTTCACTGATACTGAGATGAAATGAAAGCCGCGAGCTAGAGGTCTGCATTCCCGCGGCCCGCGGCTGTACTGAAGCTGAGAACCGGACGTTGTGTGTGTGTGTGTGTGTGTGTGTGTGTGTGTGTGTGTGTGTGTGTGTGTGTGTGTGTGTGTGTTAGACATTTGACCTGCTTCTTAAGGTAACGTGTCCTCTCGGCTATTACAGCGAGTCTTGTGGTTAGACACACATGAGCATGTTACCCTGCAGCTGGAGTTTTCTTTACCGCGTTTATCATGAATCAGCTGTGATATCCGCGCATGTAAGACTGTAACCGTGGCCGTTTGTCCGTTTCACCGTCACTCCGATGAATAACTCGAGCCGCGGTAACCGCAGTCGAGAATAATCCAGCCTTTTCTGTTGCGTGTGGGAACACAATGACCGATTATAGGTGTTTAAGAACTTGTTCGACAGCGCAAAAAAAGCAAGCGAGATTATATTTACATCACTTTATTTGTTGTAAATGCTCTTGTCCTGTGCATGTAGTTTAGCTTTGTTTGAAACATTCAAGAACAGTGTTTTCTTTCAGCAGGTAAAATAAACGAACAAATGATATGTAAATGTGTAAATTATACATTTTATTGCAAGATTTCTTGTGCTGTGAAGTAAAATCTAAAATTGGTTATGGAAAGCATTGTCAGTGCACTGTGAATGTCCTGAAATCAATATAAAAATGTAACACAATCTAAATGCAATGGTTTTATACAAGTTTACTTAATATTGCAGATAGAATTTATGTAATTGACATTTAAATACAATAGTCATTTCCCTAGTACAAATGTGCTTTTTATGCGACATGATTGTTTCTACTTTTATCTTTTAGAACTGTTTCACCAGCTATCCATCCTGTGTCAGGTAATGATTTAATATATTGACAGGGTAAAAATAAACATGCTTTACTTACAAAAATTCTGGATTTTTGCAGCAGTTAAACTCACTTTTTGGATTGTAATCAGTTTTTAAGATAACATTAATTGCATACATTTATCAGACCACTACTATAACATGACTAAGGGGGGAAATTAAGTGACCAAACATTCTGTTTCTCCAGATTTGTTAGTTATGGCCTTGATTTAAAGGGATGGTTCACTCAAAACTGAAAGTTCTGTCATTTACTCACCCTTTGTGTTTCTTCTGTTGAGCAAAAAATATGCTTTCAAGAAAGCTGGAAACCTGTAACCATTTACTTCCATAGTTTTTATTTTTCCTATGTACTATGGAAGTCTAGTGTTGCATCAATTTAGCTTTTTTTTCCTCCAAAATATCTTTAGTATTCAACAGAATTAAGTTAGTCATAAAGGTTTGTAACCACTTCAGTGTTAGTAAAATGCATAAAAGTAAGTCAGTTGTTTATTTTGGGGGGAATTGTCCCTTAAATTATTCTTTTATAACTTTGGTCCTATTCAACTTCATTCTATTACATTGTTTGGTTACTACTTTTCAAATAAATGTTTTTTTTTTCCAAGGAAAGTACAGTTGGTCTGAGTAACACCCAGGTTTTTTTGGGTGTGTCTGAAAAGTGTTATTCCATGGGATATTGATTTCTTAAACTAAAAAAAAAAAAAACATTTGTATTGTGTAAAATCTAATACAAACATGTCTTGAAATTAAAAAAAAAAAAAAAAAAAGAATTGATTTACTGAAATGCATAACTACAGGTCTAAATTGTAAACCCAGAGAAACAGTTAAGGGGTCTGTTTTTCCTCCTGGGAAATAATGGTCTGTTTTTCCCCTACATCACTTTTCCAAGCATCTTTTGCAAATTGCTCTGATAGTATGTTTGTCGCAAATTGACTCCTTTAAAAAATACATACATGCTTTTGATATATCCAATTTATTTTATTTACAGATTAACTATGTTATTGATAAGTGATGTTTAACATGGAGAGAAGGTAATGCATAGTTGACATTAATTTTCATTAAAGTTATTTTTTGTCCCTTTTTCAGAGAGACTCACCAGATATTCGAGATTCTTCACTGCACTTTGCATCTTGGTGAGTGTTGGATAACATTTTTATTTCAAAAATTGACAACAATAGTTGTTGCTTTGACCTAATTTGTTCTATTTTCTTTGTTTTTCAGGTTTCTTGTGAAAAATAAAACAACTACTTCTGTTGTTTTATTTTTCAGTGTTCTCCATTCTTACAGGGGATTACGTTTCTTTTGTTTTAATAAACTTAGCATTTTGTAATTTATTTATATATATTTATATATATATATATATATATATATATACATATATATATATTTTTTTTTTACGTTTTTATAAAGACTTCAGTTCTGTATTTTTTTTCATAATTGTTGTTTTTGTTGTTATAAAAAAAAAAAAAAAAAACTTTATAAATTACACACTGTACTGTCTTCTATAGTTGCTAACCTCTGTTTTCTTCCAGATACTACAAGTTTCATCTTCTCAGGTTCTGCCGTGCTTTGCGTCAGGGGAAGTTTTAAAGTATGTGCCAAAGAGAAAAATATTGGTTTGCTTTCTTTATGTCTCCTAATGTGGCAGAAGTCACCTCATATCCTAAAAAGTACTATGCATAACTATAGACCTAATTTTAATCCCAGAGAAACAGTTATGGGGTCTGTTTTTCCTTGTGCAAAATAATGCTCTGTTTTCTCCCTAATTAACTTTTCCGAGCATCTTTTGCAAATGACTTTGATACTATATTTGTCGCAAATTGCCCTCTTTAAAAAACAGATAAATGCTTTTAATAAATCCCTAACTATTTATTTTATATACAGATTAAGTATATTATTGACAAGCAATGTTTAACATGGAAAGATGGTACTGCATAGTTGACATTAATTTTCATTAATGTTGTTATTTTTGTCCCTTTTTCAGAGAGACTTATCAGATATTCCAGATTCTTCAGATACTACTGGTTTCATCTTCTCAGGATCTGCAGTGCTTACATCGGGGGGAAGTTTTAAAGTATGTGCCAAAGAAAAGAAAAAAAAGTAGTTGCTTTTTAAATGTCTCATATTATGCCAAAAGTCACCTCATATCCTAAAAAGTACTTTAATGTAACACCATTTCTGTACATTTAATTAAGTTTATTTTCAACACATGTAAAGAATTTCAGTTTGGTGTGTCTGAAAACTGTTATTCCACATAATATTGGTTTCTTAAATAAAAAAATAATAATTATTATCGTGTAAATATAAGTACTGACATGTCTGGAAATACAAAAAAAGTGTACAAGTACTTTACAGTGAAACAAGAATTTGTTTACTAAAATGCATAACTATAGGCCTAATTGTAATCCCAGAGAAAGACTTAAGGGGTCTGTTTTTCCTCCTGTGAAATAATGGTCTGTTTTCCCCCAACATCACTTTTCCGAGCACCTTTTGCAAATGACTCTGATAGTATATTTGTTGCAAATTGGCCTTTTAAAAAATACATAAATGCTTTTGATGTATCCCTAACTAATTATTGTATATACAGATTAAGTATGTTATTGATAAGTGATGTTTAACATGGAAAGAAGGTACTGCATAGTTGACATTAAATTTTCATTAATGTTATTTTTTGTCCCTTTTTCAGAGACACTCGTCAGATATTCCAGATTCTTCAGATACTACTGGTTTCATCTCAGGTTCTGCAGTGCTTACATCGGGGGAAGTTGTAAAGTATGTGCCAAAGAAAAAAAATGTAGTTTGCTTTCTAAATATCTCATATTATGGCAAAAGTCACCTCATATCATAAAAAAGTAGTTTGATGTAACACCATTTCTGTACATTTAAATACATTTATTTTCAACATGTGAAGAATTTTAGTTTGGTGTGTCTGAAAAGTGTTATTCCACGGAATGTTGATTCCTTAAGTTAAAAAAAAAATTAAAAATCTGTTATTGTGTAAAAATAAGTACTGACATGTCTGGAAATACAAAAAAAAATTGTAAAAGTACTTTAGAGTGAAACAAGAATTGGTTTACTGAAATGCAAAACTACAGGCCTAATTGTAAACTCAGATAAACAGTTAAGGGGTCTGTTTTTCCTCCTGCGAATTAATGGTCTATCTTAAATCACTTTTCCAAGCAAAAGCAAATTACATTTGCTTCCTCCCTTTTTTTTGCTGATCTGAAAAATGGTCCAATCCGTGACTGAAAAATTGAAGTGTGATCTGAATTGTGAGATTTGTGACCCATTGCACCACTAACGTTTATATGTGTATTTGTTTCTTTTAGACTTGTGTTTTATTTGTAACTTTTTTTGTTAAAGGATGCCACGAAAAGGGAAGAGATCTCAGGCTCAGAAATTGCGATGGAGAAAGGTAGACCTTCAAGATGTTGAGACCACCCTTTCCAGCCATAAAGAGGTACTACTAAAATTTGCCAGTATGTCTCTGTAATTTGTCGAGTTAAAGCAGTCACCTATAAATTTATTGATAAAAATAATAGTTTAAAAAATTTTTTTTTTTTATAAATGGGATCAGGAAAATTAAAAAACTGCAGTTATTACACGGTTAATTATTTTCTCATCATAATGCCTTAAAGGGATAGTTCACCCAAAAATTTAAATTCTGATATATACTCACCCTTGGCCTGTGCCAAAGCAGTTTGACATTTTGTTCTTTTAAACACAAAATAAGTCATTTTTAAGAGTGGAAATTACTTGGTTTTGTCTTCAGGGCCGGCCCATGGCATTGTCAGGATTGTTTTCCTTTAGGATTTTTTTCCAGCTGTGGTGGCAGGCCTTTTTTTACACCGATCTACTAACTACCTGTGGCGTTATTTCAATGAGAAATGTCTATTAGAAGTTGAGATCGCATTTATGTAATAGCCTATGAGCATGCAAATCTCTTTGCTTGTGGGCTGAATTCTTCTGCTCATGCACAAAACTTCTTACACACCCCCTCAAATATAAGCCGCTTCAAGAGTGCGCAGATCTTCTTGTGCAATGATTCGGGTGTGTGTTTAAACAGACAAATACACTTAAAAATGTGTTAACATGTCTGTCCTGCATTATGTATTTTAAACGCAACAAATTTTCTCTTAAATAAGCACGAACAATTACTAAAATAATCAAATATTTTCATTATAGATCTGTACATTCTTAAAGTTACACCTCTGTTATCAAAGAAAACGCAATGAGAGATTCCTCTGCTGCTCTTCACTAAATAACTATAGTAACTTTAAACAATATGCAAATACAATCAAAAGTGAAGTAGATTTTTTTAGCTTTATTTTATGTATAGGCCATTGATTTTAATAGGCTAAACTTTTTATTTTATTGTCAGTATTTTCTAATGTTTGCTATGTATTCTATCATTTGAAGCTATTTGGTGTCCTGTATTTTGCCTTGGGCGCCAAATTGGTTAGGGACAGGCCTGTTTGTTTTCCATGGTATTTGTTTTTACTAATGATGTCGGTGGTTACAAGGTTTTTCTTTTTTAAGAATAATGTATTTTGTGTGCTACTGAACAAAATGACTTCAAGAAGTCAAGGGGGAGAAAGTACTTGCAGAATTTACACATTTGGGCAAACTATTTCTTTAAATTTCTCTTAACAACAATAGTCAAGTGTTTGGTTTAGGTAAATTTAGTCAAGATCATTAACTTGAATAATGACTTATTTACAATGTCTGTCTGATTTTACACCAGTAAATGTCACAAGATAAACCTGCGGTCGAATGTTATTTGAGAAGTAATTATGCCTAAATGACAATAGACTACATATAAGATATAACAATATTATAACAAGGACAACATGTTTGTGCACTTTCTAAAGACATTAGTTCAGTTTTTGAATTAAGGGTAGGAAATGAATGCTTTACTCTTCGATTATTAAAATAATCATTAGTTGCAGCCGTAGTTATTATATTCATTTATGTTTCTGCCTTTGCCACCATCTGTAAACGTATTATGAAAAATATGTTGCTGAGGACAACTAAATACAAAAACACATTTTGTATTCTTGTTTTGTTAAAATTACTCCATATTGTGCTAAGGGTTCAACAATGTTCTAGCCACTTTAACATCAATTGTATAAAAGCCATTTTGAATAGCAATCTAATATAGTAAATTATTTTTACAGGTTGAACAGGCTAGTACCAGTGCTGCTGTTGCCCCACTTTCTGTAAGCCAGTATGCAGAAAGTGATGATAATGCACCCAAGTTTGTGTCAGTGCAGGCATCTCATTGCCAGGGTGATGTTCGGTATGATGAGTTCTCAAGAAATCACCAGTGTGCCTGTATATCACTGACATTTTTGGCCAGTCACAGTGCAGGGCTTCAGTTCAAGATGTCCGATCTTGATAGAGTTTTAGAAGAGGGGGATGCTTTGTATGTCAGCGTTAAAATGCAGCTTATCAGTGAAAGAAGATTCCTTAATGACCATCTGTCCATGGAGGAAATACCTTCTGAACTTACAACATTTAACCGAACATACAATGTTCACAAGTCTGAAGTCAAACTTGGATTACTCAAAGCCAAAGGTGCCCCTGATATGGAAGATTGGTTTTTGCCTCTTGCTGAAAGATTGCAGTGTCTCGCAGCAGATGTCACATTTGCACTTTTAATCGTTTCTCCAGAATGCATTGCATTGTTTAGAGATGGATCAGGCAGATATGGATTCTTTGATCCACATTCAAGGACTGCAGAAGGCTTGCCTGATAAGACCGGATGTGGAACTGCTGTCATGTTAACTTTTACTCATCTAAGTGACATGACCGATAAACTTCTTGAGCTCTTTCAGGATCGCCGTGATGGAGCAAGCTATGAATTCATGCCTGTTTCTTTTGAAACTGAGCAGTGGGCTGGCCAGCAGCCATTACTCTCAGCTTGTGCTCAGTTTTCACAAGTAATCTCAGTTCTACCAGAACCAGAAGAAAATGTTGCTGTACAAAATAGCGGTGCCCGAGAAAACCAAGCCCTGATAGCAAAAAAAAACAAGTCCAGGAGAAGAAGAGAAATGCGAAAGACAATTGCCAATTTAAATTGCAGAGAATCCAAGGACACAACTGCATCTTACATGATGAGAAAACACAAACAAAGAGATGATGAGAGGTACCGGTATGCTGCCTGTTTGCAGTATCGGGCAGCTAAGAAAGAGGCTGTTTGGGTGAAGTACCAAAATGCTCACTTTAGAAACAAAAAGAAAGACTACAGTAATATGCGATACAAAGATGATATTGTTCAGTCAAAGAAGAAAGAATTTATGGCTAGGAGGTACACCACAGATCCAGTTGTACAGTCAAAGAAGAAAGAATACATGGCTAGGAGGTACACCAAAGATCCAGTTGTACAGTCAAAGAAGAAAGAATACATGGCTAGGAGGTACACCAAAGATCTAGTTGTACAGTCAAAGAAGAAAGAATACATGGCTAGGAGGTACACCACAAATCCAGTTGTACAGTCAAAGAAGAAAGAATACATGGCTAGGAGGTACACCACAGATCCAATTGTACAGTCAAAGAAGAAAGAATACATGGCTAGGAGGTACACCACAGATCCAATTGTACAGTCAAAGAAGAAGCAATACATGGCTAGGAGGTACACAATAGATCCAGTTGCACCGTTAAAGAGGAAAGAATACATGGCTAGGAGGTACAGATCCGATACCATCTTCCAGGCAAAAAAAAAAGCACACATGGTCAGGAGGTACTGTACCGATACTGCTTTCCAGAAAAAAATGAAGGAATACATGGTGAGGAGATATGCGGATAATTCTGAGTTTAGAGAACATCACATTCTTCAATGTACCCTCCGTAAGAAACAAAAGTTTGATACTACATCACGTATTCTTCATCAGATGCAATGTGCACTGACGATTAAAAGGAAATACAAGATGTGCATCCGCCCCAGCCTGGAAACAGTCCAGCCATTGGTCAGCAAACTGATGGAAAGTGCAATTCATGCATTCCGGTGTAAGATTCAGCAAGGCCCTACATACGTCTGCACCGTTTGTCACAGAGTCCTCTTTCTGGACCAGGTCAAGGCTTGTGATCGATCAAATTATGAAAAAGATGTTCAACTTTCCTCATTCTGCCTGACCAGAAAGTATGTGCATACTTGTGACAGTGCCTGCTCAGATGATTGCACCGTTCCAGAAGAGAGAAGACGGGAATGGATCTGCCACACTTGTGACAGCCATCTGAAACGAGGGAGCATGCCTTCAATTGCAGCAGTAAATAAGCTTGAACTGCCACCTATCCCTGCAGAATTGGCTGAGTTAAATGTGCTGGAACGTCAGCTTATCGCAAAAATTTTACCTTTTGCAAAAATAGTTGCACTGCCCAAAGGACAACAGAGAGCAGTTCACGGTGCTGTTGTGTGTGTGCCTTCAGAGGTGGAGAACACTGTCAACTCTCTGCCAAGACCAAGAAGTGAGTCCCAGCTCCTACAGGTCAAATTGAAGAGACATGTCAGTTTTAAGGGATACCAGCATTTCCATACTGTAAATATGCACAGTGTGATTGCAGCTTTATCCAAGCTGAAGGAAGTGCATTCTGAGTACAAGGATATCTCCATACAAGAGCCTGAGGTATCTGAAGATCAGTTTGACGAAGACATTGATGCAGCAGAGGATAACCAAGAAGTTGGCACTGCTGAGCACGAGGAGCAACATGTCAGTGTGGAGGAAAAGGATGAACTTCGCCCCGGTCTTACATTGGACACGTGCATGCAGCCACCAGACATTGCACATGACATCTTGTCGTACGGTGAAGGGATCTTTAGTATCGCACCTGCACAAGGAAAGAAGCCTGTTGGATTTTTTAAAATCCCAAAACTGGAAGCCATGGCATTCCCTGTCCAGTTCCCCACTGGAGAGAACACAATCGACGAGGCAAGGCAGACATCGGTTTCTCCTAGCATGTACTTCAACGTCAGATTGTTTTGTGTTGATGCCCGATTTGCAAGGGATCAAACCTACCTTTTCTTTGCACAATTTGTGACAGAAACGCAACTGGCAAGAAACAGCATGTCCATTCAACTTCGAAAAGGTAAACCCATTACCAAAGATGGCAGAAGAATCTCCAATAGGATGCTTCAGGATTCAGATGAGGTTGAGAGACTTGTTCACAACAGGGATGCCACACGATTCATGCAGCCCCTGAGAGGCTCTCCAGCCTATTGGGAGAAGACGTTGCGAGATCTCCAGGCCATGATTCGACAGCTGGGGACACCTACTTTCTTTTGTACATTCAGTGCAGCAGAAATGCGATGGCCTGAGATTGTGACTGTAATCAAAGCTCAACAAGGCGAAGAAATTGACTTTTCACAGCTTGACTGGGCGACGAAATGTGAAATCCTTAGGAGTAATCCTGTCACTGTCATGCGCATGTTTGAGAAGCGTGTTGATGCATTAATGGCTCACCTGCTTTTGTCACCTGCACAACCCATTGGTGAAGTGGAGGATTTCTTCTATAGAGTGGAGTTTCAGGCGAGAGGAAGCCCACATATTCATCTGCTTGCTTGGGTAAAGGATGCCCCAGATCCAGAGGAAGATAATGATGAGACAATTTGTGACTTCATCGACCGTTACGTATCGTGCAAGCTTCCAGATCCCAATGTTGATCCTGAGCTTCATAAGATTGTGACAGAGGTTCAGCTTCATAGCAAAAACCACTCAAAGTCATGCAAGAAAGGCAAGGTGGTGTGTAGATTTGGATTTCCAAAACTACCAATGCCTAAGACCATGATCACTCATCCAATGCCAGAGCGTCCTGATGAGGGGGATGATGAACCTACTGACTCGGCAGCCAAGAAGAAAGCAAGGCGAGATGCGGCTAAAAAAGCAATGAATGAAGCCAAATCAAAACTCAAGCCTTTGTGGGATTTGCTGAATGATCCCAAATCTTCCCTCGACAATTTGTCAGACCTTTTAACCAAGTGCAATTTGTCCATGGACGATTACCTGAACTACGCTGAAGGACTCACCACTGGCAGTGCAGTTCTTTTGAAGCGTGATCCAAAGGAGACTTGGGTGAATGGCTACAATCCTGATTTGCTCAGGGCGTGGAATGCGAACATGGATATTCAGTACATCCTAGACGCTTACAGCTGCATCATGTATATGCTGTCCTACGTTTCAAAGCCAGAGCATGAAATGAGTGGCTTTCTTAAGAACGTGATCCAGAGTGTTCGTGAAGCCAACGTTAATGAAGAGGACGAAATGAAGCACATAATGCAAGCCTATGCCAAGCACCGGCAAGTAAGCGCTCAGGAGTCCGTTGCGCGAACATGCAGCTTGCCATTGAAGAAGTGTTCACGAAGTGTTGTGTTTGTTCCGACGGATGACGATGCCCTCAAGATGAGTCTGCCCATAAGTGTGTTGCTGAACAAAAATCCTGAATCGGAGGACGTCTGGATGTCAGGTTTAATAGAAAAATACAGAGCAAGACCTCTAACGTTGGAGTTTGAAAAAATGTGTCTTGCGGACTTTGCATCCAATTACCGTGTTGTGTACGGTCAGCAAATTAAAGGAAAAAATGTCCTCCGACTGCTTCATGATATGGGATTTATTCAAAAGAGGACTGTTGGCAAGCCTGCAGTTATCCGATATGCTCGCTTTTCAGAGGAGAAGCAACCGGAAAAATTTTATGGAAGAATGGTGAAACTTTACGTTCCCCATCGCCACAATGAAGAGCTGAAACCTGAGGATTTTCCCACATATCAGCTATTTTATAAAAGCGGATTTGTGGAACTTCCTGGACATCCTGGTCTCCGGTTCCCTGTCTGCGGCATAGTAAAGGCATACCAGCAGAGATATGAAAAGCACGGCAAAGTTGTAGATAAAGCATTTGAACAACTTCAGCAGGAAGGACCATCTGAGAGTGCTTGGACAGCTTTTGCACCAGAAGTTGAAGTGGATCGCCTGGAATGCATAGCTGAACAAGAAGACGTCGGTCCAGAGGAAGACGACGAACAGGATGAGGTCCCTGAATTCCAGCCTCGTAATGAAGATGGCGATGGAGTTGCACCGCGCATAGAGGCGCCACAGATGAGTGTCGAGTTTGTCAGGAAGCTCTTTCGGAGTTTAAACAAGACACAGGCAGCCATATTTTACACCATTCGGCAGTGGTGTCAAAATCGTGTGTGGGGACTGAATCCAGAACAGTTTTTTTACTTCGTGTCAGGTGGTGCTGGATGTGGAAAGTCGCACGTAATCAAGTGCGTATACACTGAAGCAACGAAGATTCTACGACAACTTCCTCAGCTCCGGGAGGATGGGGATCTCTCCATTCCTACAGTGATTTTAAGTGCATTCACTGGAACAGCAGCGTTCAACATTTCTGGAAAAACTCTGCATTCCATTCTAAAGCTGCCAAGGAACTTGAAGCCACCCTATCAAGGACTTGGGAACTCTCTTGATGATGTACGAGCAGGATTACGTCACGTGGAAATCTTGATTATTGACGAAATCTCTATGATTTCAAAAGACTTTTTTGCATACATCAACTGGAGGTTTCAACAGATCAGAGGCAGCAAGAAACCCTTTGGGGGCATTTCTGTCATTGTGGTGGGAGACTTTTATCAATTACCGCCCCCGGGAAAAGCCAAGCCACTCTGCGTTTACGAAGAGGATGTGCTGGACTTTTGGAAGGACCACTTCCAAATCATAACCCTCACGGAGATCATGCGGCAGAAAGAGGACCTTGCATTTGCCCAGCTTTTAAACCGATTGAGAGTGAAACGGAAATCTGATCCTCTTAAAGAAGAAGATAGATCTTTGTTATTGCAGGCTGTGAGGAATCCCCAAGACTGCCCACGTGATGCATTGCACATATTTGCAACCAACAAGGAAGTCCACAGTCACAATAGTGAGACGGTAAACGCTCTTCATGCTGACATCATAACCATTCATGCTGAAGATTACCGGAAAGACCCAAGAACAGGTGGGATGAAAAGACAGACTAAACCTGTCATGGGTAATAAAGACGACCTGCTTGACACCATACAAGTTGCAGTGGGAGTCCGCATAATGATGATAAGAAATCTGGATGTCGAAGATGGACTCGTCAATGGATGCTTTGGAAACATTAGAAACATTGTGACTAAAACAAGAGATGGAATTGCATTTGTGCACATGCTTGGCATTCAGCCCGACAATCCAAATGCTGGCCAGAAATACAGACGACGACTGCAAGGTGAACAGGACACTTTAGTCTACATCGAAAGATCAGAGGAACCTGTAAAGAAAAGAGCAGTCCGTCGACAATTTCCAATCAAGTTGGCCTACGCATGCACCGCTCATAAAGTTCAAGGCATGACCATGCAATCGGCTGTAGTGTCACTAAAGAGGATTTTTGAGCCAGGAATGGCCTATGTTGCCCTTAGCCGAACAACCTCACTTGGTGGGTTGTACATCAGAGACTTTGATGAAAAAAAGATCTATGCTGATCCGGAAATCACAACCTCGTTGGAGAGGATGAAAATGGCAACGCTGGAAGGCATCATGCCACTTTTTGACTGGAAGAAAAGCAACACCAGTCTGGTAGAAAAACTTATTGTTGTGCATCATAACACAGAGGGACTCCAATCACATGTAGAAGACATCAAACACCATCATGAGCTGCTTCTATGTGATATCTTTTGTGTTACGGAAACGCACCTCTCCGGATCATGCATCTCATCACATGTCCAGTTGGAAGGCTTTAAGATGTTTGCAAGAAATAGACATGCGTCTTACTCAACCCTTCCAGAAATGGCAAAGAAGGACTGTGGTGGAGTTGCAATTTATTGCAAAGAGGACATTCAGGCGGAACCTCGACACTTTATACACCACGTCACCGACCTGGAGTTTGTCGTCATCAAAGTTGATGCACCAGTGACTGCAACAATTGCTGCGGTGTACAGGCCACCAGACTATAGTCTGGAAAAATTTTTGCCAAACATCAGGGGCCTTCTTGATTATTTGGAAATGATGAAGGAGAATCCCATAATTGTCTGTGGAGACTTCAACGAAGACCACCTCTCGTCTGGAAGAAAGCCCATTCTGGAGTTGTTCCAATCCCAACAATACCAACAGCTCATCACCATGGCAACCACAGAGAAACAAACACTGTTGGATCATATTTATGTTTCTCATCCAGACTTGTGCATGCAGTCAGGTGTTTTACACACCTACTATAGCTATCACAATCCAGTGTATTGTGTTTTGCCTAAATAATTCAGCCAACAATCCAAATGCTGGCCAGAAATACATGCGCAACTGCAAGGTGAAGAGGACACTTAACTCTACATCGAAAGAGCAGAGGAAACTCTAAAGAAAGGAGCAGTTCGTCATCAATTTCAAATCAAGATGGCTAACACATGCACAAAGTTCAATGCATGGCCATGCAATCGGCTGTATTATCACTCAAGAAGATTATTGCCGTATTTGCAACCAACAAGGAAGTCCAGAGTCACAATGCTGAGATGGTAAACGCTCTTCATGCTGACATCATAACCAATAATGCTGAAGATTACCGAAAAAACCCAAGAACAGGAGGGATGAAAAAGCAAACTAACCCTGTCATGGGTAATAAAGACAACCTGCTTGGCACCATACAAGTTGCATTGATTGGGAGTCTGCATAATGCTGAACAAAAATGTGGATGTCAAAGATGGACTTGTCAATGGATGCTTTGGAAACATTGTGACTAAAACAAGAGACTGAATTGCATCTGTGCACATGCTTGGAAATCAGCCGACAATCCAAATGCTGGCCAGAAAAACATACGACAACGACTGCAAGGTGAAGAGGACACTTTACATCGAAAGATCAGAGGAAACTCTAAAGAAAAGAGCAGTCCGTCGACAATTTCCAATAAAGATGGCTTGCGCATGCACAAAGTTCAAAGCATAATAATGCAATCGACTGAATTAATTGGAAATGATGGAGAATCCCATAATTGTCTGTGGAGACTTCAACAAAGACCACCTCTCGTCTGGAAGAAAGCCCATTCTGGAGTTGTTCCAATCCCTACTATACCTACTGCTCATCACTATGGCAACCACAGAGAAATGAACACTGGCCTACGTTGTTGACTTAAACTGAACTGGGACACGGAAGACATGTAGATGCGTCATAAACAGCATCCTGTATTCTACCTGGTGATCTGGATTTATGGTCGCATGAAGGCGGTGTGTCGTACCTGAGGTGGTTGCTGTGTGAAGAGAGTAATGTCAGCAGCAGTAAGGGACATCAGGAGGACATTGTGGCATCTTCAAAGTGTACACGGCAGTGACAGCAGCAACAGTTGGTGAGTACTACTGTGGCTTTTTAAATGTTCCATTATTTTATGTTTTTCCTTTGTATTTGACATTTTGTACTGAATGTATGACTTGCAGTGGCGATGCTGGTTCAAGCCTCAACTCAGTCAGTTGGTGTTTTTGTGTGGAGTTTGCATGTTCTCCCTGCGTTCGTGTGGGTTTCCTCCGGTTGCTTCAACTTCCCCCACAGTCCAAAGACACGCGGAACAGGTGAATTGGTATCGGTTAAATTGGCCTGTGTGTGTGTGTGTGTGTGTGAGAATAAGTATGTCCAGATGTTTCCCAGAGATGGGTTGCGGCTGGAAGGTCGTCCGCTGTATAAAAATGGGCTGGATAAGTTGGTGGTTTATTCTTCTGTGGCGACCCCGGATTAATAAAGAGACTAAGCCGACAATAAAATGCATGAATGAATAATTTTATGTTTTTCCTTTTGTATTTGTGTTTGACATTTTGTACTGAATGTATGACTTGCAGTGGCAACGCTGGTTCGAGCCTCGGCTGGGTCAGTTGGTGTTTCTATGTGGAGTTTGCATGTTCTCCCTGCGTTCGAGTGGGTTTCCTCCGGTTGCTTCGACGTCCCCCACAGTCTGAAGACACGAGAACAGGTGAATTGGTATAGGTTAAATTGGCCTTTGTGTGTGTGTGTGTGTGTGTGTGTGTGTGTGAGTAAATATGTATGTCCAGATATTTCCCAGAGATGGGTTGCAGCTGGAAGGGCATCCGCTGCATAAAAACGTGCTGGATAAGTTGGCGGTTCATTCCGTAGTCGTAGCTCCAGATTAATAAAGCCGAAAAGAAAATGAATGAATGTATGACTTTTTCTGTTATATTATTAATTTGTTACAGGCACAGCTTTAACACAACAGCAGCCTTTTCAAAGTGGACAGAATTCTTTGAGATTCAATCTAAAGCTAAGTATTTTGTTTCAGTTGTTTGTAGTGCCTTATAATATAGTCACATTTTCAGCATAATGTTAAATCTTAGTCTCATTCAAGTGTTTTTTTTTTTTTATGTTTTTACTACCAGAAGACCCAAGAAGATGTTGACTGAGAAAACAAATGTCCTGCAGTATTGTTGAGGAAGACATCTACCTAACTATATATTGGTGAGCATGCTGTTAGGATCCCGTCATTTAATTGTAGTGTGTGTGTGTGTGTGTGTGTGTGTGTGTGTGTGTGTGTGTGTGCGTGTACTAATATGCATTTAAATTCTAAAACAAATGAGTTGTCATGTTACAAAAGATTCTATTTTAAATATTCTTTAAGCTTTCTCCAAAAAGAAATGTAAAAAATATATATTTCCACAAATTAAGCTGCATAAACTAAGGCATTATTAACAAGGTTATACACTAACCATTTAAATTAGAATTTACTGGAGTTGCTTGCTTCTTGAACTTAAAATACTTGAAAAATAAAATAAATAAAAAGCTTTTAAAATCTTAAAAGTTATGGAAAAAAGCTTTCTTTGTAGTTTTTTGCATCCCTATTATTGTTAATGGCTGTTCTAACTAGTGCTTGTGTATATAGTGTTCTTATTATTGATTCATCAATCTCATGGTTGTAGGAGAAGACCAGGTGTATGCGCACTACGGCATTGCAGAATGATGGACCAGAGGAAGAACATCTCTACTACGGAGGTATTCTGAAACAAGTGAGTTGTGCCGTTACAAAAGCTTCTATTTTAAATAGTGTTTAAGCTTTCTCTAAAAGGAAACTTTTACAAAATATTTCCAAAAATTAAGCTGCATAAACTAAGAGGCATTATTAAGGTGTTTATTCACCTAAAAATTTAAATTACTGATATTCTACTCGTTTCAAATATGTCTGAGTTGCTTGCTTCTTGAACTCAAAATGCTTGAGAATGCAAAAAAAATCTTTAATGTTGTGGAAAAACAGCATTGACTTTGTGTAATTTTTGCATCTACTATGAATGTTAATGGCTGTTTTTTAATGGTGCTTGTGTATATAGTGTTCCTAGTATTGATTTATTAATCTTATGGTTACAGGAGAAGACCAGGGCGTTTGGCATTGCACACCACGGCATTGCAGGATGACGGACCAGAGGTATACTTTATTAGTACTTCTAGGAGAGTCTTGTGGTTCAGTGCATCTTGTCATAACTTGTGCTTTGTCTTTAAGAAGTCTTTAAGAAGTATGGACTTTGTAAAACCTTAGATTTTAAAGTAAACCATGATTCTCATTTTCTCTTTGTTCCTGAAGTATCCAAACAATCAAAATATATATATTTTTTTACTAATAATTTTGTCACATCTGTTTTGCCTCCTCTTCCTCAGGATATACAGTCTGTGCATGCCAGATCCAGAGGCCAGATGGTGGAAGGCGGTTTCCTGCAACATTTAGATAATTTACATAGTTTAAAAATGTTATTAGCTTATACATTTAAAAAATGTTGTTATGTTACGTGCCACGCCCAAGGAAGATGGGTACTCCCTTGCTGAGTCTGGTCTTTCCAAGGTTTCTCTCCAAACTTTTTGGAGTTTTTTTCCTTGCCACAGTCGCCAATGGCTTGCTCACAGGGGGTGTTGTGCCAAGTCCTGTCTTCCCCTCGGGTCCTTTATCTTCAAACTTAGATTCCATTTAATAAGATATATAGTAATTTAACCATAAAAATGTTAATAAAAAGGAGCTTAAAAGTAATTTAAAACAAGTAAAAATAGGCTTAAGAGTACAAATAAAGCTTAGTCAATCATATCATCACAATTTAGGATATTTGTATGCAGTTTAGGTTTGAATATGTTTGCTTGTAATAAATACTAATGAGTAAAATATTTGCACCATAAACTATTAAGTGTTATAAATCAATAGTTTAACTTTTTTTTTTCTCAGATTAGAGCTGCAAATTATTTGCAGAAAGGGACAGTAGGTCAGGTAAAAATTGATTATCACATATGGCCAAAGTACATTTTTACTTTTAACAACGTAAAAAAAAGAATAAAACCCATTAGCATTTAGATGTTTCTTAGGGCACATTAATATATTAATTAATTAATAATAACAATAATAAAACAATTTTATGTTTATAGCTGGCATGGTCTTTATTAAATAAACATTCCCAGCACCAATTTATAGCAAATAATCATGTCATTTTATTATTATTAATTAAACCATGTTTAGCAGGGTGATTGAACTGCAGAATTATTTATAAATTTAACTCTGCCACTGTACACAGTTTGTGATAGTGCACTGAATGAGGTTTTAAATTAAAATTAACCATTTCAAATGCACATATTTATAATATTATATAATTTATTATAATATATAATTAATATAAAATATTATAATATAACAATTATAATAATTTACAATGAAAAACAGTCATAAGATAAACTTTATTATTGCTCAATTGCTTAAATCATTATTCTAACATTTTAGTAGGTGTGACTGGGATCAAACTGGTGGGCAGGATTTAGCACAACAGGCTTTTTTAAAAATTGATTTAATAAACAATTTGGTTTAATTGGCACAGTCAGCTTGTTTTGTCTTTATTGAATGTCTGTCAATGCTACATCACTATTGACTTTAAGAAGCAAGTATTCAGTACTACAAATGCTAATTGCATATGTTAGATTAATCACAGTCTACCTAAATGTGCTTTAAGGTTTTAGGTGATGTTATGATTTCTTTTTTAAACATAATAACAGTTTTGCAACTGCATCTGATACCCAGATGATTGTAAGATGCAAGTGGTTAAACAAATTTGGACCCATGTTGAATTACAATATGTGAAGGGAAACAATGTTGCTATATTGCACAACTTTTTAAAAGCTTTACCATTATTGTGGTTATCCTAGACACAACCATTTGTTATTGAACCATGGATGCAGTCACAACGGCTTGAGGACAAGTATGACTTCTGAAGGGTGATGACAGCTTTAATTCAATGGCTTATTTACATTTATAAATAAAATTGCTGACAACCAAAAATTCCCATAGACTTAACTTGGGCACAAAATGGCTTACAACAATATCTAGATTAGTAAGTCGTAGAAGCTTGAGAGTGGGCTCGTTTTACTCCGCCTATCAAGTCGGTATTAAGTAGTGACATAACAAATTTGTAGACACTCCCTAGCAACCACTTTAGGCCCCCTAACAACCATATAACAACATAAACAAGCCATATTTCAGCACAGGAATATCGTAGAAAGACAGGTTTTGGGTTCTTTTGATGCAGGTTGATCAAATCTCTATTGTCTTCACCTATTACAAAGGCGTTGCCACACCCTAGCAACCACATAAACACATGAATTTAACCATTTCTCCACATTTACTGCTATTTTGCCCAGTTTAGTACCATTTTGTACCCCATCGATTTAATTTCAGAAATGAAGATGCCTAAATTAAGAGGAACTTGGTATAAAAGGAAAATCAGTTATGATTTCTGAGAGAGAAAATAAAAATTATTTATATTTTAAATTTAAAATACATTTAAAAATACATATATAAAACATGTTATATAACATTTCGTAATTTTTTAAAATACTTTTAAATTGAAAAGGAATCAAATGCGCTACCATTGGATGTATGACTGATTATCTGTTTCTAATTGGCTAAGCCGTTGCAAAGAGTTGGTCACAAGTTCGAGTTGGATCATTTCATGGATTCTACAGTTGAGGTGAGTTGTGTTGTGGCTTTTTCTTCGAACTTCTGTTAAATCACTTAAAATGATAAATAAAATGCTGTGGAGTGTTGTCACATGTATATATGTTGGCCATTTCTATATAATTTATAAAAAAAATATATACTGATTAATTTCGTGTGAACAAGCGAGCAGTCATGCTAACAAAGATTTAGGCGGGAAGCCGAGGCCATAACTAACCTTATAGAGGTAAAGTTGGTTTTATAATCACAATTTTGTTCATTTAGAGGTCTCTATATTAAAATGTTGTACTTAATATACATTGGCTGCTTATATGAATTCCTTTTTAGAATTTGCAAAGAATACTTTTCTGTTATTCTGGAAAATGTCTGAATATCCGAATATAAAATAAACTTTACCTCTACACTAACCTTAGTTACTAATATCTCAATGCTGAAAAAAACAGCTTATGCTGGTCTTGTTGGTCTCAGTGACTACGTTTACATGGACATCAGTTATCGAATTATTTGCTTTAATCTAATTAAGACAATAATAAGTTTTAGGTGTTTGCATGAGTTGCTGTTTAAGTGTTAACGTTACTTTCATGATCGCGTTTACGAGATATTGGATGCAACTATGAATTGCTGGTTTTAAGTAAAGTTCATACCGCATGCTAAATGGAAGAAAAAGAAAACCTCCGCATTACACGATGCAGGTGTCTGTAGTCTGCACTAGTGATTTGCGGATCGATACTTAAATATCGATTATCTCCGATAACGTACCAGCTTTGTCTATTCTAGAATCGATCATCTTATCAAAATATCGATATTTCAATAATTTGGAGCAAATATGTATTTTATTGGAAGTAGAAACACAGCGGAAAGTAACTACAATTACCATAGTTTCTCTGAATAATGCCAACTTAGTCGAACTACTTTTTCTTCCGCCTGCAAAATCATGTGCGTAATATGGCACCGTACAACTGCAGTGCAGAGACTAGAGCACGCTAGCTAGCCAGTAGCCACTCAGTCCGCTGGGCTGGCACATGCGACATTTTGTGTGGAGCTACTTCACGTCCATAAACTCAAACGTTGCAGTTTGTAACACGTGTAACAAAACAGTAAGGTACTGTAGTGATACTAAAAACCTATTCAAACATCTACAAAAATCACAAGACAGAATATTACAATGTCATGACTAGGCAGTCTGAAGAGGAGGAAAGGAGAGGTACAGGTGCTGCTAGGGCGAGACAGACATCGCTTTCAGAGTCCTAGGTGCAGGCAGGCACTATCCAGGTACAGAGGGAGAAAATGTGACGATGTGGCTGTATTAGGGGTGTACCTAATTAACATGTCACTAAATGAAAAATGCTGTTTACAAGGTTAACCCCTTATCAGAGTATTGTCTTAATCACATTAAAATCTAATTATTGGTGTCCATGTAAAGTAGTCTGGTCAGGACCAGCAATGAAATCAGCAAGACCAGCGTTGAAACATACCAGTTTTTTTTATTTTTTCAGCAGGGAGCTAGCTAGCTTATTCACTATATTTTTTTTTAATAAAAACAATTTCAGTATTTCACTAGTCTATTCTAGAACAAGTAGAATATTTTCTAGTGTTTTCCAAAGCTATATTATTAAAATGATTAATCATAATACTAAAAAATATAAACTATTTGTATCTATGTGTCCTTTTTATTTATCGCCCACTCATTCTGTGTAAAAAAAGTGCAGTATTGTTTTGTAGTTTTTTTGTTGTTTTTATCTAATGTGAACTTACATGGGTTGATAAGTGTTTTTTTTATGCATGGCATCTCTTTTTCTGTTTTAGGAATATTTGACGATGGCATCTAATGCAAGAGGCAACAGTGAGTATGAACATTAAAAAATTTTTAGGTCTATAACCAATTTTCCACTATTGTGTCGAACGGTGCGGATCCAGACCAGTGAGCATGCAAATGGCTAAATTTTCCACTGTGCTGCAGACATAACAAACTCTGCTTATAACACAAATACCTAAGTTGTTGCCTTGGTATCCTGAGTGTAATGTAAACATGGAAATGGTCATATAGACTTGGTGACATCATGTACAGGCATACTCTATCAGTTTAGTTCACTGGTACTACAGTTCAGTAACAGGGTCACGTGGAAACCTTTGTAACCATGTCTGAATGTTCGACACAATGGTGGAAAAGCAGATAATGTTAAATTGCAATTTCTGATACGATTTATGTGAACAGTAGTGTTATCAACAGTAGTGATATTACAACGTATATCAATGTTACTTAGGTTATGTATTTTTAAAATGTAATTTTAGATACAAAAAATAAATAAATGTTATGCATCTGCATCATAAATGTAAAAAAGCTTCTTCTTTTCCAGTATACTGCTCTGTAAATGTTTTATGCTTAGTAATTAGTAGTTATGCATAGCAATACCTCTGAATCCTGAGATGATACATTGTTATTTGATGTTCATCATAATTGTCCAACATTATCACATAAAAAAAAAAGATTGCAACTAACAGTGAAAACTACTCTTTACTAGAAATCAGAAAAGAACAGTGCATAATCAAGAAAGCATTTATTATTTCTGAAAGTCGCATCAAGAATATATTGCTAAATGTTGAATTGGCAACAAGTACAGTGACTAATCAAAAACAGAGAAATACTAGGAACTGTCCCTTTAAACTTACAGTACACCGCAAATATAAAACAGAACCAACGGTTTTTTTTTTATTTGTTTATTTAACGTTTTATTGAAAACTGACATTATTCTTATTCTTTTTCAATCAACAGGACCCACCGTGTTCGTGGTCGGTGACAGCTACATTCGCCGTGGGGAACAGTGGGCAAGGCAGACTGTCGGGACCAACCTTGGTCTCGACGCCCATATCAGGTGGTTTGGCTGTGGAGGCTTGGTCTGGAGAAACCTTCTCTCTTTCTTTCACCGCTGTCTTGGAGGAAGAGCTGTGCCAGATGTCCTGCTTGTTCACTGTGGTGGAAATGATCTTGGTAAGATCAAGAGTATTATACTTGCCGCAATGATCAAGCAGGACTTGCGAGACCTCCATAGACAGTTCCCTCAGATGAAGATTATCTTCTCTGCCATCACCCAGCGATGCCTGTGGAGGTCTGCTGAGAATCTGAAGAAGGTTGACAGGGCACGGCGCTTTGTCAACCGTGTGATGGCTACTTTTATGGTGTCAGTTGGTGGTGCCATTGTTCATCACCCTGAGATAAAACATAAAGATCCTAGCCATTTTTTACGTGATGGAGTTCATTTGACCCCTTTGGGCAATGACATATTTTTAAACAACCTTGCCCGGTGTCTGAAAGATCAAATCCAGTAGGGTGATGCTGGATTTGAAGTTTCCACCAAATTTAGGGATGAAAAATGGCTACGATGTTTTAGTTTTTTTGATATGTGATGAACAATGTGTGTGTTTTTTTTTTGTTGTTTATTTGATGTTGTTTTACCTAGCCATCACACTTCAGACAGATCTGTCACAGCTTTTTCTCCCTCTTCTACCTTTTCCCCTCTTCTCCTCTTTTCCAGACCCTATGCTTCCTCAGCCAATCCACCTGATAAACTTCTACAGCACTTTACAATACGGGGCACATAATTAATATTATTCTATTTACAAACATGAACTAATATATGTATTATTAATTGATAGTTTGTTCATGCTAGTAAAAACACTATAACTATGTGTCCCGTATTTAAAAAGTGTTGCATTTATTTTTCCCCACGGTGAATGTAGCTGTCATGATCACCAGCTGGGGCATGCACAACCTCTACTAGATGACACTCTATTCCACATCTGGATTACATTTCCCATAAAGCTTTGCACCTCCACAGATGATACATTTTACCAGGAGGATTTCCTTGATTGCTGTTTCACTTTTTTTCTGTCATCTGGACTACTTAAGACTTACACATCAGAAACTGGAATGGATAGTCCAATTTGTTGGAATCATTCCTTTCGGCCAGGATGAACTGATTCAGGTTTCAGGATTTATATATTGATGATAGTTTGGCATCCTTTCACCAGCTTTAGCCGAGACACCACTTACCAGCTTCAAACTTTTTCATTGTCTACATACAAGACATTTTTGAGAAAACATTTTACACTGTGTGCAGAAACCTGCACATGCTGAATTGGACAGGGTGGCAGATATTACGCCATTTGAGAAGGGATCCGTGTCTTCTTGAGAATATAATAATTTTCTGTATGCAACATTTGGAAGATATGAAGTTCCTACATGATCATGTTTTTTTTTTTTTTCATTCATTTTCGTTTTTACTTAGTCCCTTTATTAATCTGGGGTCACCACAGTGGAATGAATCGCCAAATAATCCAGCATTTGTTTTACCTTTTTGCCACAACCCATCACTGAGTAACACCCATGCATTCTCATTCACACACATACATTACGGATATATTAGCTTACCCAATTCACCTCTACCCTCTTAGAACTTGTGGGGGAAACCAGAGCACCTGGAGGAAGAACGCCAACACGTACTGTATAAAGGTTTTCTTGTTTTATGTTATCAGGTTTTTGATTTTCATTGTTTCATGATTCTTAATTGTTTAATGTCTGTCTGGATTTTGTATTACTTTGTGGATTACCTGACAGTGCTGTTTGCTCCTCATTTTGACCCTGCCTGATAGAGCTGCACAATGCATCGTTCTAGTGTCATTATAGCAATGTGATCATTTACAATAGTCACATCACAGGATATGCAATGTTGAGTTTGTTTTATAATGTATCATTTGCATGTGTTTTTGAGGCTTGTAACTATATAATAATTTTAAAAGGATTCAGGAATAAGAGTGTACCATTTTTAAATTTTAATGCAATTAATTTTACTTAATTATTTTTATTATTACCTGAATTACCTGAGATTCAGAAAACACTGTTCATTTTAATTGTATATTTGTCATGCATTTATCAATGTTTGTAGATTGTTTCTTAGATTTTACACATGTATTCCCACTACAGAATCATCTCAATCAATCTAAACTTGTTTTTTTTTTTTATTCAAATATAAATATTCAAGTTATGTGGTGAAATTTTATTCACATTGCAATATACAATTGTAGGAATAACAAAATATGTTAGATTTTTGACATCATGCAGCCCTACTGCTTGCTTTGACACTACTTGGTTCATAAACTGCATTTTTGAATTCTCACTTATGTCATCCCTAAGTTATCATGATTTTGTTTTGGTGTTGATTTTGTAAAAAATAAAAATTTTATCCTGAATCCAAGTCTCTTCACTCTCATCGTAAGTAATTAAGAACAACAATATTTAATTTATTCAATTTAGGTGCACTTCTACATTTGTAGTAAAAGCCAACTACACTATATGAATACATAATTTTGATTTGCCTTTATGCCAAAAAAATCACTTAAAAAAATGTTTAATATAAATAATATTTACTACAGTTTACTACTGTAAATCAATACATATGATTCATAATGTGCTTTACTAAGAAATTCATTTGAGCAACTTTAAAAGCAATTTTTTAAGTATTTCAATTTTCACCACTTGGACTGATTTTACTCCGCCTATCAATCTGGTATTAATTAGTGATATAAAAAATTGTGGATGCTACTTATCAACCATTTATAGCATATAAACAGCCACAAAACAACAGTAAAAAGCCTTATGTCAGCACTTGACCTCTACAGAAAGAGGGTTTGGGTTCTTTTGATTTAGGCTGTTAAAATCTATTTTGTTTTCAACTATTAAACTGCATTACCACAACCTAGCAACTACTTCAAAACCCTAGCAACAGTATGATAATGCATTTTACCCCGTCGATTTGCCACATCGTACATCTCCTCCCACATTTTTTGCCCTACACTGATGAGTGAGGTGTCAAATCGACCAGCCTGTTGAGGAGAGGTGTACTAAGATTTTTCTAAGAGGTTGGTGGTTCACTGCTTACTCTGCCTATCAAGTTGATATTAGGTAGTGACATAACAAATTTGTAGACACTCCCTAGCAACCACTTTAGGCCCCCTAACAACCATATAACAACATAAACAAGCCATATTTCAGCACAGGAATATCGTAGAAAGACAGGATTTGGCTTCTTTTGATGCAGGTTGATCAAATCTCTATTGTCTTCACCTATTACAAAGGCGTTGCCACACCCTAGCAACCATTTACATTACCCTAGCAACCACATAAACACATGCATTTAACCGTTTCTCCGCATTTACTGCTATTTTGCCCAGTTTAGTACCATTTTGTACCCCATCGATTTGCCACGCAAACCCCATTCACATTTCCTTTAGGAAATGTACAATTCTAGTTATTATTATTACTATTATTATTATTATTATTATTGGAGTTGAAGCACATTACAAATGCACATTCAACACAAAGCGCACTTCTTTTTCACAAGGCTGCACAGACACAAATAAATGGAGACACTTTGCTGCAGTGTGTGAAAGGATTATTCATGACATTTAAATTCACTTCTAGTTAACTTCTCTGGCTTATCCACTGCTGCTTACGTAAGTGTGATATTTTAAAAACAGTGAGTTAGTGAGCTCTGTGTGCATGTGTGTGTGCGAGTCTGAATCTGCTCTCACATCGTATCAGTAGGTTCCTCTCTCTGTATCCTCCATGACAGACTGCAATGCAGGACTGCTAACTGTGGCCCCCCTAGACTGCTGAACGCACCCACCCACATACAGTACATATACTGCAGAACAGAAGAGGATGAAGGCTTTGCTTTCCTCAGCATCTCCTCAGAGATCATACACACACTAAGTTTCCATAGAGATGACACTTTATGCATTTCTGTGATTTGCATATAAGAATAAAAGACAGAATTGCAGTTGATCTAAAATGTGTTTCTGTCTTCCAGTGCACCCAAAATGCTTTTACATCTTGTGTGTTTGCCTTCCTACGCTTTAAATCCTGCTGCAGCAAAATCAGCTATTATGAAACCACCACAGTGACTGTTGCTGAAATTCATTCATTCATTTTCTTTTCGGCTTAGTCCCTTTGTTAATCAGGGATCGCCACAGCGGAATGAACCGCCAACTTATCAAGCACATGTTTTACGCAGCGGATGCCCTTACAGCTGCCACCCATCACTGGGAAACACCCATACACTCTTACATTCACACACATACACTACAGACAATTTAGCTTACCCAGTTCACCAATGCCACATGTATTTGGACTGTTGGGGAAACCAGAGCACCTGGAGGAAAACAACGTGAACATGGGGAGAACATGCAAACTCCACACAGAAATGCTAACTGACCCAGCCGAGGCTCAAATCACTGATCTTGCTGTGAGGTGATCGTGCTACCCACTGCACCACTATGCTGCACTCACACACACACACACACACACACACACACACACACACACACACACACACACACACACACACACACACACACACACACACACACACACACACACACACATATATATATATATATATATAGTGTCAAAATAAACTTTTATTTTGGATGCAATTAAGTTACAAATAATCTTTGCACAGGACTTTTATTAATGCATTAATTTATGTTGAATTATTGTAGATGGGTCTGCTGTCTTAACTTGTGCATTACTGTGTAAATTCTAACTCAGATATATGACCTAATTGTGGATAATAGATAATTTAGGGGATCAGCTTTGCATTTCTTCCAGAATCTCCTGAGGTCTTTCTGCGCCCGGAGCAAGCCATCAGAATATGAACACAGAACTTCAAACGACAAAGGAAGAGAAAAGCTGAATTCTGAAGAGTTTAACGGCATCCCTTCAAGTGCAAATGCACAAGATCAAGTTGGTTTATATATAGCTGAAAATCCAAATGCAGAAATGAAGATTCAGATGAATGTGGTTGTGGTTTTTAAAAATTTAAAAAGGGAAATCAAGGATGGACATTTTTAGCAAGGGTTATTTATAGGTTTGTTTCTGACACCTACTGTAGCTCAATTATGTCATAATCCTGAAAAAAAATTATTTAATTTATTTATTTATTTAATAAATTATTTATTGATTGATTGAATCATTCTTTCTGTAGGCTATGAACTTATTCATTCAATCATTTTCTTCTTGGCTTAGTCCCTTTTTTATTCTGGAAGTCGCCACAGCGGAATGCACCACCAGCTATGAATTTATTTATTTATTTATGTTTTTATTTGTTCATTTATTTAATTATTCATTCATTCTTTCATGCATTAGTTTATCCAAAAAACATTCTCAAATCTTCTGCAGCGTGATAATAAAGCAAGGTTTCCTTGTGGTCAATAATGGTGATTCACTCATTTTCCATTTTTAGAATGGACCGCCAACTTATCCAGCAAATGTTTTACACAGCGGATGCCCTTCCAGCTGCAATCCAGTATTGGGAAACACCCATACACTCTGACATGCACATATACGCTAATCCCAATTTTATTTATTTATTCATATTCTTTTGGCTTATAGTCCCTCTATTAATCAGGTGTCACCACAGCGGAATGAATCGCCAACTTTTCCAGCATATCTTTTGCAATTCGCCTATACCGCATGTCTTTGGAATTTGGGGAAAACAGTATGCGAACACAGGGAAAAGATGCAGACTCCACACAGCAATAGTAACAGATCCAGCCGCGGCTCGAACCAGCGACCTTCTTGCTGTGAGGTGATCGACGAGTTACCATGATGCCCTATTATGGCCAATTTAGTTTATTAAATTCATCTATAACGCATGTATTTGGACTGTGGGGGAAACCCAGAGGAACACAGGGAGAACATGCCAACTCCACACACAAATGCCAACTGACACAGCCGGGGCTTTGTATTTCTCAGTAGGTATTTTATGAGCTCATCAGTGCTGATTGATGCTGGTTAGATTACAGTGTTGACTATAGAAAGGAAACACAAAGAGAAAGAAAAATATTAACAACGTAATTAACTGATGGGCGATGCAGTGGCGCATTGGGTAATGCTGTCGCCTCACAGCAAGAAGGTCGCTAGTTCGAGCCTCGGCAGGGTCAGTTGGCGTTTCTGTCTGGAGTTTGCATGTTCTCCGTGCATTCGCATAGGTTTCCTCCAGGTGCTCTAGTTTCCCCCACAGTCCAAAGACATGCGGTACAGGTGAATTGGGTAGGCTAAATTGTCCTTAGTGTATGAGTGTGGATGAGTGTGTATGGATGTTTCCCAAAGATGGGTTGCAGCTGGAAGGGCATCCACTGCGTAAAACATGTGCTGGATAAGTTGGTGGTTCATTCTGCTGTGGCAACCCTGGATTAATAAAGGGACTAAGCCGAAAAAAAAAGAATGAATGAATGAATGAATGATTAATTGAGGTTTATAAGGAACTACAGGGGGTTTGCGATTTGAATATATATTTTTGATATATATTTTTCATCAGAATGTCATGCAACCATCAGAGAACCCTCTGTTTATTCAGTATTAAATTAATATTAAGTTAACATATATTAAGTGGAAATATTTAAAGTCAAATGTATTCTGTACAAAATAAAATTGGCCAAACCCTCCATTATATGCACAAACATTAATACAAATCAGCATTACATTACACACTATTTTTGTTGGTTTATTTTTCATAGATTTTTTTAGTGTATAAATTCAAAGATATATATCAAATGCAAGCATGCAATGAATTAAAAGTTATTGTAATTTGTCTAAACTTTTTAACGTTTATTATCTATGTAATTACAACAGAAGTTTTGGATTCTGTAACCCACAGTACATATATATATAGAATATATATATATATATATATATATATATATATATATATATATATATATATATATATATATATATATATATATATATAAATTAACCAGTCCTACAAGTTGATTTTTGTCCACCTAGCCTACTACACAAGTTAAAAAAACTAGCAGTTAAACTATTTTTTTGATGTTTCATTGATTCATTCATCATTTAATCAATCGTTTTATTCAAGAAATGAATAAACAACAATAAAAGGTTGTGTGGCATGCATCATGACAACACGCCCGATATCAACGTTTGAATAAAAAGGTATGTTGAATGGATATTTGTTGCCTACGAAAAAAAATATAAGAAGGCATTAAATATTAGAAATGAACCCCCGTTATTAGAAAGTGTGACAACTTGCCCCGGCGATCAATCGCTCCGCGCCTGATGATTCCGTGACTTGCGCAGGAGGGCGGGAGCCTCGAGAGAGAATGAAGGAGCAGAAAACCAGCATCCTCAGCTAATAACACCGACCGAAATCAACACCCTGGCTTATAATTAAAATCATTCGCTTGTGAGGGAGTGAATGACATTGGCACATCAGGTAAGAGACCTGTTATCCATTCAGGAGAGCGCGCGAAAGCTCTGACAGACGTTCATTAGCACTGTGTAGAGATGTGTAGAGACGTGTCAATTAACTCAAACACAAAGCATCCGTCTTTCCAATTGATAATAGAATGCAGCATCTCTATCTTGTTTTTGCCTGTGTTAAAATTACGCTCGGACACTGAGGGTGCGTATTTCTAAAAATAGCCTTGTTGGCTCTGTCAGGTGACCTCGGCGTGTCAGTGTTAATCGCGCGTTTATCACTCATTTTCTGACTCATCATAACGTGCTGTAAAATACAAAGCGCGCGCGGATGGACACATTCAGCTGCTGTGAGAGAAAAAACGCATGCTTTGAAAGAAAAGCAGGTTTAAGAACAAAGATTGAACAGTTGCCATGCATTGTTGCATGAAAAAAATCTAAAGATTTTTCTTGCACGCACAACATTTACACTGAGGCAAGTTGTCACGCTGGTGCATGTTGAATTTCATTATAATGTATGCAGCATGAATAACTAATTCATTCATTTTCCTTAGGCTGATTCCCTTTATTCTTTAAGGGTTCCTACAGCGGAATGAACCGCCAACTTATCCAGCATATGTTTTACACAACGGATGTCCTTCCAGCCACAACCCAGTACTGGGAAACATCCATACACACTCATATCCACACACACACACACACACACTCATACACTACAGCCAATTTAGTTTATTTAATTCACCTAAAGCGCATGTCTTTGGACTGTGGGGGAAACCAGTGCACCCGGAGGGAACCTAATCCAACATGGGGAGAACATGCAAACTCCACACAGAAATGCCAACTGGCCTAGCTGGGACATGAACCAGCGACCTTCTTGCTGTGAGGTGACAGTGCTAACCACTGAGCCACCGTGTTCTATTAAATAGGAATTATGTTATTTTAAACGTTCTTAATATTAACCCCTTCATTCAGTCAGCCTCAAAGAGAAAAATCTGTTTGTAATATGCAACAATAATATAATAATTCTAATAAAACTATTTAAATTCTGACATATTTTCTTCCAGTCATGTATTCTGAGGAGTGGAGCAGGAATCGGCAGGGTAGAGAGAAGACTGTGATCACGAATTTCAGTTTTAGTCAGCTGCCAGAGGAGGAGAAGACGGGTAGGAGAAAACCTCACAGTGCTCATGGTGAGTTATAGGTGCACTTTAAAAGCACAATATTTAAGATTTTGTCATTAAAATAAAATAAAAAAAACACACCTGGAGACTGTTTTATATTTTGCTGACTTATGAACTTATATTAACCAGAAGTTTTGAAAAATGTTCAAAAAGCCAATCGCTAAAAAATAAGCAATTTTAATAGTGACATGGACTGTGATCTGTGTGTTCATGCTACGCCCTTGCACACTCTCGATTTCTGGTTTGGTTTTGATATGATAAAACTTGCATGTACTGTAGCTTTCATATAAACTGTTGATGTAAAATATTGCATAGAATAGTGCAAACCTATTTTTGTCCGCCAAAGTCATAAAATATTAACAATAATTCAACAAAACATACAGTATGTTCACAGTTCTGTGTTGTCACACATGACATAGGTGAAGAGAAGTATTATTTATTTAGTAGTATTAAATGTTTTAAATATTACATTTTAAGTGCTTTATTTAGATAGTAGTTATTACTTAAATGTATTTATGATTTAATAAATGATTAAATGAATGATTAATTAAATTAATTAAAATTAGCCATTTTTTAGGAGGTATTCATTTATGTTTTATGCTTTAATTTCAGACTCTGACGAATCCATTCCAGATGATCGATACCATAGCATCTACTTTGCCATGCTGCTGGCTGGTGTGGGCTTTCTACTGCCATACAACAGCTTTATCACTGATGTGGATTATCTCCATCGTAAATTCAAAGGTGCAACCAACCTGTGTCATGAAGTCATCACACAAAAAATTAAACGTACCTAGTGCTGTATAACAAACTATTGCATGTACAGTAAACAAAAAAAGTTGTGCTTATCAATTCCTCTTTTCTGTTCCTCTGTCAGGCACCTCTATTGTGTTCGACATGAGTTTGACGTACATACTGGTGGCTCTCAGCGCTGTCATCGTGAACAACGCGCTGGTGGAGAGACTGAGTTTACATACTCGCATCTGTGTGGGTGAGAACATGCAAAAGCTGTCAATGTAAGATCTAAGACAAGCTCAGGAGCTCCTCATGAGTTTTCAGTCATTGTTAAAAAAAATGCAACGCCATTAAAAAATTTGTTGCATTTACAGGATACCTGTTTGCGTTGGGACCTTTGGTGTGTGTGAGTGTATTTGACGTCTGGTTGGAGCTGTTCAACACTCAGCAGTCCTATGCTGTTACTCTGGCTGCGGTTGCCATTGTTGCATTTGGATGCACAGGTACTGTATATACATGCATATTGTTCATGCATTTTTCCTATATTGTGTTTTTGAGATCTAAAACTGGGCCTCGTCTTTTCACATTCCCCCATTTTTTATAGAATTTTCCATAAATTACAAAATTATTTTGTACTATTCTGACATATATAGAGAGAGAAGGAAAATAATCATGCATTTATTCATTTTCTTTTCGGCTTAGTCCCTTTATTAATCAGGGATCACCACAGCGGAATGAACCGCCAACTTATCCAGCATATGTTTTACACAGTGGATGCCCTTCCAGCTGCAACCCATCACTGGGAAACACCCATACACTTTCATTCACACACATACACTACAGCAAATTTAGTTTATTCGATTCACCTATAGTGCATGTCTTTGGACTGTTGGGGAAACCGGAGCACCCGGAGGAAACTCATGCCAACATGGGGAGAGAAAAAAAGTCTTCCTCCCATTGAAAGTTTATGGATGTCAGTAAGCTTCTATGCAGAGAACATATTTTGTTTTCATAAAAACTGAAATCATCCCATTCCTAATACACAGTGGTTCAAGTATTAAATCCATAGGAGCAGAAGAGGGGAGGCTTGGGAAATGAAAGTGATCCATAATATGGATAAAACTGCAACCTTGCAAATATCTGAAAATATGATTCAGGGCTACAAAAACTCATCTGAGAGCTGTTGAAAGGATGCAGAAACAACATCGATATATAAATCTTTAAACATGTACCTTGTCCTTTTGACCTTTACAGTGCAGCAGTCCAGTTTCTATGGTTACACAGGGATGCTGCCCAAGAGATACACGCAGGGTGTGATGACTGGAGAGAGTGAGCTGAAATTTCAACCATTACAATAGAATAAATGTGACATTTACTTCACATTACACCACCATTCTCTTTACTGTAATGCATTTTGGGTTTGTGCATTTAGACATATTGGTCTCAATGATATGTCAATTGAAATCATAAAAATAACTCAGTAATTTGTTAAAAGATACTGTAATAAAAGAATATTTATAGAGCAGTATTAATGCATTATTATCATTGAGTACATAATTAAATATGCAAATGAAATATCTAAATATTAATAATATAGTATGCATAATCATGTTATAATTATTATATATTATAATATTAGGGCATATTGGTCTCAATAAATATTCCCAGTGATTATAAAAGTAACTCAGTAATTTGTTAAAATATACTATAATAAAACAATATTTATAGTGCATTATTAATTCATTATTATTATTATTGAGTTGTGTACATAATTAAATATGCAAATTAAGTATTTAAATTTGAATAATACATTTTATACTTGATTAAACATGATTCATATTTAAAAAATGACTTTTGCATATTAAATACATAATTAAATATGCAAAAGTAATTATTTATATTAGAATAATACATTTTATACTTAAGCATATGTTAAAATTATATGTTATAATATTTAGATGAATTGGTCTTTATAAATATCAGTAATAATAAAAGTAACTCGGTAATTTGTTAAAAAACTTTATTAAAACATTATTTATAGTGCATTATTAATACATTATTATTACTGAATATAATTTAATATGAAGACAATTAAATATGCAAATTAAGTATTTAAATATGAATAATTAATTTTTATACATAAAATGTTAAAATTATATATTATAATATTTAGATATACTGGTCTCAATAAATATTATCAGTAATTATAAAATTAACTCAGTAATTTATTAAAAAAATTACTGTAATAAAACAATATACTGCATTATTAAAACTGAATACATAATTAAATATGCAAATTAAGGATTTAAATATGGATAATGTATGTCACAAGTAATCATATGTTAAAATTATTATATATTATAATCGTTAAATATATATTTTTACATTACAATATTGAAATAGTTCGACCTTTGTGCATTATGGTTATATGAATTGGTGGGAGAAATCTGCTTGTATGTGCATGAGATAACAGCACAATACAAAAATTCTGAATATGTTTTTCTTGTATATGAATGAAATTCTTAATCATAGCACATGCTGTTTTTGTCAAATATGCTTGTTTCAGGCACTGCAGGAGTTATTGTTTCTCTGAGCCGGATTTTTACAAAGCTGCTGGTGGAGGATGAGAAGAACAACACTATTATCTTCTTCCTGTTCTCCGTCTCAATGGAGACGCTCTGTTTTCTGCTTCATGTGGTGGTTCGCCGAACACACTTTGTCCGTTATCACACCAGCAGAGCTCGCCAGAGCCACAGCTGGCTCAAAGGACAGATTAATAACGTTACGACACAAAAGCACAGCGGCTATCAGATACATTACGACAGCAGTGCAGAGGAAGAGGTACATGCACACACAGGAACACTTGTTTTGTTTTGAAAGGTTTTTTTGGGTCACTGACCAATTTTTTTTTAATTTAAAGCAAGTTAATTTTTCTTTAGCTTAGTCCCTTATTTATCAGGGGTCGCCACAGCGGAATGAACCACCAACTATTCCGTCATGTTTTTTCATGTAAGCTACAAAAACACAAACTTGTGACTTCATCCACTTGTAAGTAAGTTAGTAAAGGTTTATTTATATAGCACCTTTTCCAGACATTGAGTCACACATTGTATATTGAGTAACACATTGAACATTGAGTCAGACATTGTATATTCAGTATACTGTATACATAATCATGTGTACTGTATATGGACAGGCATATCGAGTTTGTTTTAAAAAGTAACATCCTCATGTACAACATTCTTAATACATTGGACAAAATTTTGGATATTTTTAGGTTAGATTTTGTGTGAATGTGAGAGTGTGTGGGTGTTTCCCAGTACTGGGTTGCAGCTGAAAGGCATCTGCTGGCTAAAGCATATGCCGGAATCGTTGTCGGTTCATTCCACTGATAAATAAGGAAATAATCTAAAGGAAAATAAAAAAACGTTTAGGATGATTTGCTCAAAAGATTGCACTACTCTGACTCACGACTGTTCCACAAATTAGGATGGAATGGCGTCAAGCATGGTTGACGATGCTGATGCGGTTAATCTGGGTAACGGTTCCCATGGAGATGGCATATACGTCAGATTCGATGTGCCTAAACCAGAAGCCAAAAGGAGCTGGATCAGTGTGAAGGGTGAGCTATGATTTTATCACTATCACTGGCCGTTAAAGCTGGAGTACGTAACCTTTGTTAGGTTAATATAAATATATAAGTGATAAAGATGGTTAATTTGCTTTTTCTGTGAAATAAACAATTTCCTTATTTATTATTTACTATTTCAAACAGAGATGGTGAAAAAGAGACTAAACGTGTATATTGTAGCTTAAAGAAACTGAAGTTTGAACATGATGTATGATGTTTTCTTATAGAGCTGCTGGGTCGGAGGTGTGCTGTAGCCCGGGTGATCTGGCCATATATGCTTTCAATCTTGGTGACATATTTCATCACTCTGTGTCTGTTCCCTGGTTTGGAGTCAGAGTTGCACAACGATACACTGGGAGAATGGCTGCCTATCCTCACCATGGCTCTGTTCAACATGGCTGACTTTGTGGGCAAGGTAAAATGAATCTTTTTTTGTAGTCATATATGTTAGGAATGATTGATGATGGGGCAGCACGGTCGCTCACCTCACAGCAAGAAGTAGTATAGTATCTATTGTAATCAATGTAAAATGGTAACAGTTCAAATCTCTTTGCTTTACTCTTTAGATCTTGGCGGCGTGCCCATACGAGTGGGGTGGTGTGCAGCTGCTGGTGTGTTCGTGTTTGCGCGTTCTCTTCTTGCCCCTGTTTGTGATGTGTGTGTCGCCTGTGCAGCGCCCCCTGCTGGCACACCCTGCCTGGCCCTGCGGCCTGTCTGTGATGCTAGGTATCAGTAACGGATATCTTGGCTCTGTACCAATGATACAGGCAGCTGGCAAAGTGCCACTTCAGCAGCGAGAGGTGGCAGGTGAGTATGGCACACACATGAAGTGGGATGTGTAGACATTTCTGATAAGGAGCTAAAGTACAGATCTGCATTAGTTTTAAATGCATTATTAAATTTGCATTAGTTTAGTTAACATTGAAATTTGTCAGAGATTATCTCTAGAATGGGTTTAATTTAGATGCACTCTTTTGTTTGATGATTGTGTTATAAAGTCAATTTAGTGAACGTTTTCTTCGCTTTGTTTCACCTGTTTTGAGTTCAGCAAACTGCTGTTTAATCATTGTAAATAAAGTGATCATCCTGACTCAAATGTAAACACATTGACTTGGCAAAAGAAAAGCTGCAGGTTAGATTTAAGGAAATCTTGAAGCATCTATGACTTGATCTTTATTACATGATTATTATGTTCTTTCTTTTTTTTTACTATTTTAACCTTAAATGATGCAATGTGGAACTTTTTAGTAAAAAAAATAACCACGTTGGAAGATGCTTCCCTTGCAGAAATATTCCAGGATAAAAGTGCAAATATCTATTTATTGGCCGAATATTTATTGTCGTCTTTCAGGTTGTATCTCAGCTTTAATGCACTTTTTAAATAAATTAATAAATAAAAAACAAAGGACAGCCGATCGCTTTCACTCCAAAATGGCAGAATCTGGGGCTGTTGCTGGGCGCTGCTGTTGCAGTTGCAATGGAACGTACCAAATGCTGATGTTTTCTCACAGTATAGTAGTTATACACTTGGGAAATTGTAAATAGTTAAAAAAAAAAACAATATAGGTGACACAGTGGTGCAGTAGGTAATGCTGTCGCCTCACAGCAAGGTGGCTGGTTCGAGCCCCGCATTGGGTCAGTTGGCATTTCTGTGTGGAGTATGCATGTTCTCTTGTGTTCAGGTGGGTTTCCCCAAGTCCAAAGACATGCGCTATAGATGAATTGGATAAACTAAATAGGCTATAGTGTGTGTGTGAAAATGAGTGTGTATGGGTGTTTGCCAGTAGGACCCCATTTAAGATCATTTAACTGAAGCCCCCTGTGAAGTCCATGATCTGCGCATGTCTCGGCTGTGTTTTTAAAAATGGCCGGTTCCTTTATTTTCATTTTCCTGCTTCTGTGAGCGACGTATCTCTGTAATCCCATAGCGTTCAGCTACGCCTCTTGGTCATTCTAAGCTCTTTGCTTCCAGGGAAACTGAGCTCTCGTTTGTGCGTGTTGACGTCGTGTCCGTAAATTAACGCGCCACAAAATGGTGTATCGTGTCAAACGTTGTAATGTCGTTAGTGACATTTTTTACGTTTCAAATTATCAAATTAATCCACAATCGCAAGTTTTGTGCAGTTATGTTGCCAGTAATTGTGCAGTTTTGTTCTTCAAACGCTAGAGGGCAGTTACAGTTAGGGTAATTTTGATCCAAAACATTCCTTGACACAACGTTTTTGGTCTAAAATTGTTGTAGTCAATGATGACTGTCAGCAGATTGTAATATTTAGAAATTTAAGAAAGTGTTACTCCATCCAGTGGACATCCATCAAAAAATCCTCGCCATCAGCATGACATAAAAAAAACAGTTTGTCCTTTCACTCTGAAATTAAAATCTGAAAAAGCTCTACAGTTAATTTCTCAGATTATGTGATTTTGAGGTACTGGGCGTGGCTGACATACTTAACCACGCCCCTCCAACTGTCAGTTTAATCAACAAACAGAAATGGTGAGGAGGAGAATGGTGAGAAATGCCTACTTTACAACATCCAATCACCTTACAGTAGAAAAAACAAGCCACGCCCACTGTTTTCTCATTTAGTAATCCGTTTCTCTAGGACCTGTGTCAAAATACAAAAGTCTACAGTCATAGCTTCTGGTTCATGTGGACTTTAAGCATTTGATATATTGAGCCCTCCTGTTGACATTATGTTTTCTTATTAATTGATCTTACAGGAAACACCATGACTGTGTCGTACATGGCTGGACTGATGCTAGGGTCTGCAGTGTCTTACTCAACATACAGTCTGACCTCACAGGCACACTCCTCTCACACCACGCTGAAACTCAACAGCACACTCACGTTGCACAACTATATGCCTGGCCACTGAGGAGAATCCAGCACACATGAACATTGGTTTGTACAGGTGATGATTATGTAGGACTAAAAAAAAACATTTCCGAAGGCTATCCTGCTGGAAACACTAGCTTAAACCTGAAAATGCATTCTGGTCCAAGCTGGTTTATATAAGGAAGGTCTTCTGGTTAAGCATATTGAAATTATTGGGAATATTGTTCGATAATCTGATGTATTATTGTTCCAGTTATCTTTAAATGTTCGGCCACCTTGTGTTATTTACAGTGAGGTGGTGTAAAGCTGTACTTTTTGAATGATTGATAGTCTTGTCTTGTTTTAGGCGCTCCATTTTGATCTGTTTCATTAATAACCAATTAGCCTCATTATTGGCAGACTGATGTAAAAACTAAAATATGTTTGATTGTTTTTTTGTTTGAGTTAATTTAAACATTTTAAACTTAAACCTTGTCCAGCTATGGGGGAAAAATACTTAATTCTGTTTGAATGTTTTTGTTTGTTTACATGTCTTTACGCCGTGTTAAGCTTACTTTTTTGGTTGATGTGCACCAAAATTAATATTCAAACGAACTGCATCAGCAGAACCGTCACACTTTTGTTTTATTCAAACCCAACATGCCAAGTGTGATCGCACCAGATAAGATGCCACATATCTCACAAATATTGACCAATCCCTTACAAAAAAATTACTGCAGTTTTTAAAGAAATACTGCAGTCATAGTTAACTTCTGTAAAGTGCAGTTTTTTTGGACACACAAAAAAAAAATGCATTATTCAAGTATATTGCAATATTACTACAATACAACTGAATTACTACACAACTAACTGCAGTACATCTACTGCAATACAACTGAAGTACTACTACAGTACAACTGAATTACAACTACTGCAATGGTACTGAAGTGATACTACCACGACTACTAAAATGCAGTACAACTACTGCAATGTCACTAAAGTGAAACTACTACTATAATGCAGTACTGTTACTGCAATACAGCTGATACTACTACAGTACAACTGCAGTACAACTACCACTTTTCCTGCTTGGTTTCCAAATGAAGTTTCAGCACTTAAGTTGTAATGCTGAAGTTTTACCACAAAATATTGTATTGCACTTTTCAGAACTACAGAAATGCATGTACTGCAATACCTAACAAAACTAAAGTGCTCTTTTAATACTTATATACCTAAGTGCATTAAATTATATAACTTATATCACTATATTGCCCCACTTAGTTTATTTATTGTTACTTCAGTTGTACTGCAGTTGTACTGCTGTTGAATTTTATTGTATTATAGTTGAACTGTGTTTATACCTCATTATACTGCAATGTTGCAATTGCGTTGAAGTTTGCCAGTTATTCTTGCATATAGGCTACTGCTGTTGTACTGTTCAGTTCACTGCAGTTATTTTTTAATATTCGTTTTTGCACATAAACTCTTAAAATTCGAAATTAGAAAATGACTTGAACCAAAAAAACATCCCTGAAAAAAATAAACATTCGTGAAAAATGTTGAAGAAAAAACCCCTTGGAACACAAGTGCAGTACAGTTCTTACCACATTATTGGGATATTAGACTACAGCAGCACAAGTGCAGTAAATACAGAGTTTACTTGTTTTTTACTGCAGTTTAGTGCAACTTATACTGCTGTTTAACTTTATTGTACTGTATTAGAACTGTGTTTATACTTCATTGTATTGTAGTTTTGCAATTGTGCTTAATTTTACTGCAGTTATACTTCTATATACTGCTTTTGTACTTCAGTTTACTGCAGTTATTTTTTTGTAAGGGATAAAGCAAATATCGTTGCAGTCTGGGATGTTGTAGCACTTCCGTTAAGGATGAAACATGAAGCACTTTGTCACTTGTCTCATCATTCATTAATTTTTTCATGTTATCGTCAATAAATTCATGAAATTATGGAAATAAGATGGGTCTTATCATTTTAAGAACGTGAGCTTGGTTTTGTTAAACTTTACAGATCAGCAATTGCAGTAATATGTCCATGACCACGTTTAAGAGATCTGATTTCAGTCCAGGAAAATACAGTACAATCATTACAATGAAATATTCACAAGAGTCATTGCAATAAATTAAACTCAATGGTTTGGAGCATAAATGATTTTTTATTAGAGGTTAATAGTTCTACAGTTGAGATCATCAGCACATTCATTATCATTGTCACATAATTATCATTGCCATTGATTATGAAATACAACATAACATCACCCTAAAAATATTTCCAGTCTTTAAACAAAATGATGATAAAACATAAACAATTAAATGCTGGTTTACTGTTTTCCCAGATCTGTTTCTTAATCAGCCATAAAACTCATGAACTCAAGAACTGCAACATTACAAGTGTTAAAAAATGTAAGGTTTTATCAGTTTAATTACAGTACAGTAATATTAGAAAATATGATGAGCTTCATGAAATCCTACTTAAAGATTTCATGAAATGTTTACAGTTTAATCACTCATATAAGCAAAGAACTGCCTTATTATTGGCCCATTCTGAAACAATGTAAAGGCTGTTCCATACAACTGCTCCAAATCTGTCTCTAACTCAGCCACAGTCATTATTGGAGTAATATATCCATTATTGTCATTGATTCCAATGGCTCCCCCAGAGTGTGCAGACCTATTATTTTGGTCTAAGCAACAGTATGCAGTCCAGAAATGACTAGGCACATTCACTCTGTTGTTGATTGTTTGGTTATTACCTGGTACCACCCCTGTCACAATGTGAACATTGTATTCTGCACAGGTTATGCTCAGATCATTTGCAATTCTTTTTTCTAGTTACCTCCATTCAACTCGGTTGAAAGAGTGGTTTTGTGGAGCAGCATTGGTGGGAGTGAAGGTGGCGTCTGCACACTCCTGAGAGTTTGCATGGTAAACTGGAGCCAGATGACCTCTGTCAAAGCCAGATCTATAATAGTCTTTATTGAGAGCTTGATTTTCTCCAAGTTCCCCTATATCCACAAATGTTTCAAATTCCATGTTTTCTTCTGCATTATTATCATCATCAAGCTGCAATATTATTAAAAAAGATACACTTGAGAATGCTGGATATAAAACAAATGTACTGTACATTACAGGCAGATTCATCTTTATGTTCAGCATGAACATCCTGTTAGATGAGACTATAAACAAGAATTAGTAATTCCTCATTTCTGTAATCTTTTGTAACATACTTCTCTTATCCTAGCTCACTATCTACCATTCCAGTCTTTTTTAGCATTAATGATATAAAGTTTAAAGTAATGGAGTTTTGAACAATAATACACTTACCTGAGGTTTAATGTACCAGCTGTTTTTTCTTGTGCAGTCCATTAGCCCTTCAAACACATAGGCCGAGTACACAGGGATCTTGTTGTGAGTGTCATAAAATGTGGCTAAATGAACAGCATCATCTAGAGCAGTGGTTCTCAAACTTTTTTCATCAAGTACCACCTCAGAAAAAAATTGTCTCTCCAAGTACCACCAAAATAAGCAGTATTGAAGTACAGTAGTGTAGAAGGCCCAGTAAAGCAGCTACACCTCTGCACAGTTAGAAAAACGTGGCAGATTACCTTAAAAATATAGCCTATATGTCATATATGGCATATTATATACATCATTTTTGATAAATTTTGAAATGTGTGTCGCATGTACGACATATTTCATTCCTCTGCGTACCACTAGAAGGCAGCCTGTGTACCACTAGTGGTACACGTACCACAGTTTGAGAACCACTGATCTAGAGTTTGGCAGATCTGCTTGTAGTGATCTCCATCAAATCTTGTTGGAGATTTTCCATAAGCAAAAAATTTACCACAGCTCTTCTCAAATTTCTGCACAACTCTGATCCAGCAGAGAGAAGCGACAGCATCAGTAGATGAAGAAGAAGATTCATGATGGAGACGAGGAGATGATGATTTATCAGTCTGCAAGAACAAGATGAGATGATCTCCTAATTTTAACAGCATGTAAAATGAAAATAAATAAACACCTACCTCAGATTTAAATCAGTGAAGAATAAAGGTTGAGCTGATATCAATGAAGAGAAAACAATGTGAGAATGTGAATTAATTCAAAATATAAGACACTAAATAAAAAATAATCAAACATAAAACAGTCAGTCACCTCTTCAATAGCAGTTCACACCAACGCTGAAGTCAAGAAAACACTGATGATTCAGTGAGATGGACGAGTATTTATCCTCTGTCTTGTCATTTACACATTCAAGTAAATGTCCTAAGCAGAAGGACACAAACTTGATCCACCACATTTTTCCCTACAGTTACAGTACATTTTTCAACTTCCTAAAGTCCACTTAACAGGAATGTGTTCATTTAAAAGACAAATAAAGAGTATACATGACATTGGATGCTTGTTGTTTGCAGGATATAGAATATAGTGACCCTGCCTGTATTTAAATGTACTTGACATGGTCTTTTTAATGCTTTAACTTGTTGATAATTAATTTATTCATTGTCTTGGAACAGTTGACATTGTGATCATCTGCACATGCAAATGTTGTCTGCTTGAATGAGGAAACTTCATTTTTTTCAAGGTGTTATTCAAGTTTAGGTTTCAATGACAATTCAGAGTAAAAGTTACTCTGAATTCCCCTTCTCCTCTCTCTGCTCCCCATGCTTTCCTGTCAATACTCTCTACTGTCCTATACAATATAGGTGAAACCCCATAAAACTTTAACAAATATAAATAAATTTTCATAAATAACACTATTTTTTTTTTTTAGAAGTACTAGAAAAAACTGACATGCATTAAACCTTCGACCATGCTGTTAGTTTCATCATTGGGCTAATAGATGGACTTCTACAACAACTAATTTTGCTTAAATTCAGCTTATATAAATTGTTTGCAACAACGAGCCATTTTTTGAGTGTACCATGAGCAACAAAAATGGCAACTTATACTAAAAATAAGCAAACATTCGCATTGGTTTTTGCAAGTATATAATCTGTGCAGTCGACACTGTCTGATGCTGTCAGATGTCATAATTCTGCGTGTGAAATATTATTATTAATGAGATGTAAATATGTTTTCTTGAAGAATGCAGTGCAGGTTTTGCCTCAATAAAGATCTTTATTAGAGCTTAAAAGATTTTACAGTAAAATCAGTATTGTTTTCATTATAATATCACAGGGTAATCATCATCATTCTTGATTAAGTACATGATACACTTCATTACAGATACATTTGCATCCCTTTTAAATAAAACAGCTTAAATGTTCTATAATTCAATTATAGTGATTACAGTTTTGATCAAATTGTACTAATCTGCATTAAAAGACACAATTTCACATAGGTTTGCCATGTTTAATCACTCAGTGAGGATTTATTAGAAACAAACGGTGTCTGGTTTTGTTATCGTTAGCCTACTGAAACAATGTAATAGCCTTTCCATAAAACTGTTGTAACTTATTCTGTAAACCAGCCACACTCAATGGCATAATATTGCCATTATTGTCATTGGTTCCAATGGCTCCCTCAGAGAACTGACACACATTCTTGTTTAAGCAGCAGAAAGCGGTCCAGAAATAACTAGGTACATTCACTCTGTTATTCACTGGTTGTCCATTACCTGGTACCACCCCTGTCACAACATAAACACGACAGCCTTTTTTTGTGCATGTCTTGAACAGATCATTGGCAATTTGTCCCTCTAGTGCCTTCCATGTACCTCGGTTAAAATTGGGCTCTTGTGGAGCAGCATTGGTGAGAGTGAAGGTGGCGTCAGCACAGCTCTGAGAGTTTGCATGGTAAACTGGAGCCAGATGACCTCTGTCATAGCCAGATTTATCATAGTCTTTATCGAGAGCTTGATGAACTCCTCGATAATTTTCTTTCACGGTGCTCGAAAATGCCATGTTTGCTCCTCCATTATTATCATCAAGCTGGAATATTAATAACAGGATACTAGGTAAGAATGAAGAAATTTACAGGCAACATTTAGTTTAATGGCGAAGCAGTGGCGCAGTAGGTAGTGCTGTTGCCTCACAGAAAGAAGGTCGCTGGTGTCGAACCTCGGCTCAGTTGGCGTTTCTGTGTGGAGTTTGCATGTTCTCTCTGCGTTCGCGTGGGTTTCCTCCGTGTGCTCCGGTTTCCCCCACAGTCGAAAGACATGAGGTACAGGTGAATTGGGTAGGCTAAATTGTCCATGGTGTATTTGTGCGTGTGTATGTTTCCCAGAGATGGGTTGTGGCTGGAAGGGCATCTGCTGAGTAAAAACGTGCTGGATAAGTTGGCGGTTCATTCCGCTGTGGCGACCCCGGATTAATAAAGGGACTAAACTAACAAGTAAATGAATGAATGAATTTAGTTTAATCTTTTCCAGCAGCACGAGACATTTATTTAAATACACATGTGATAGAGCCACAAACTTTAACTTTAAATCATTTATTTACAGTTATTCTGTTTATGTTACAGTTATTAATCTGTTATTTCTTCTGCTGTTTATCATGTGGTTCTAGAAATTAAGCAGTTTCTCTCTTTTTAAAATTTTATTAAGTCCTAAGTGTTAATATAACAGCGGTAACCTCTAACAGATGTCTTTATTAGTTTCTGTAATTAATGATCCAATATTTTCATTTATCCTTTATGCACATCACTATGCCCTTCCAGCCATAACCCAGTACTGGGAGACTCCCATACACACTCATTCACAATTACACTTATATGGGCAATTTAGTTCATTCAATTCACTTTGGACTGTGGAGGAAACCAGAGCACCTGGAGGAGAACATGCAAACTCCACACAGAAATGCCAACTATCCCAGCTGTGACTCGAACCAGTGACTTCCTTGCTGTGAGGCAACAGTGCTAACCCATGGATATATACATTAGATGTCACCTACCCTGTTGTTGTCTATTAGAAGGAATGCGTCAATAGAGCCGCCATTTTAGAACAGGGTAGCGCTCCTTTGAAATGAATGCGGGACCAAGGTGCAGTGGAGGACTGAGGCCATCCAGAGCCAGAGAATTACACATATACACATATATCTATGATCGAGAGTTTTCCCGGAGGTCAGTATGCTGATTTTTTTTTAAATTACGAAACTTATAATTTTGCGTCACTTTTCTACATTGATGGATCAGTGACCGCACAGGCATTCCTGACAAAAAGCTTGTGTTTGTGACAAAAGTTCATAACATACAAAAACGTAAAAAAACTAAACCGTACCTATGTAATGTTCTGCCTTTGTGCTTTGTTTTCTTTGTTTGCTCGTTACTATACCTGTAGACAGCACTAAAGTCCTGCATCTTCACGTAGGCCTAGTAACACTGTCTTGACTAGTGTAGTTGAATGACACTTGTCCTGGGAGCACTGTACAAATATGGCGGCGCTATTGACCCATGCTTATTGTGCTTATAAGTGTTATTACATTATATCAGTTCAGTATAGTTAATACTACAGTATGCGGTAACAAAATGTTATAAATACAGCATATTCTAGTGTGCTTCACTGTAGTGTGGTGTATTTATTAAAACTTACTGAAGTATTTTTCATGTTGTTGAGTGTGAAACCTTTAGGAGAATTAAGTTTGAGTGATATTTCACTTACCTGAGGTTCAATGTACCAGCTGTTTAGTCTTGTGCAGCCCATTAGCCCTTCAAACACATAGGCCGAGTACACAGGGATCTTGTTGTAAGTGTCATAAAGTGTGGCGAAATGAACAGCATTATCTAGAGTTTGGCAGATCTGCCTGTACTGCGCTCCAGTAAATCCTTTTGGAGATTTTCCTTTTGCAAAAAATTGACCACAGCTCTTCTCAAAATCCTGCACAACTCTGGCTGATCCAGCAGAGAGAAGCGACAGCATCAGCAGATGAAGAAGAAGATTCATAATGGAGATGAGGAGGTGTTGATTTATCAGTATATCTGCAACAAGATTTTTTTTTGTAAAAACTTGAATAGTTTACAAAGTAAACAGAAATGAACACCTACCTAAGATCTATCGCAGTGGAGAGTAAAGGTTGAGCTGTTATCAATGAAAAACATGAAAGAATGCTTTAACATGATACAAAACACATTAATAAACTATAAAACACTCAATAAACAATAAAGAATCAACTATAACTCTGTTAAAGGCAGCTCTACAAATACAGCAGTACACACCAATGCTGAAGTCAAGAAAACACTGGTGATTCAGTGAGACAGACGAGTATTTATCCTCCGGTTCTTGTCTCTCAACGCATGAACACACAAGGAAATGTGTGATAAGGAGAAGGAGTTAAACATGATCCATATTCTCCCTTCAGTTACAGTACATTTGTTAACTTCCTGAAGTCCTCTTAACATGAATGTGGTCCTTTATATAATATACATAACACTGGATGCTTGTTACAAGATATTAGGATTAGTTCACCCTATAAAATGTAATTGACTTGGTCTTTTATGCTTTAAATTATTTATGATTTTTCCCCCTTGGGTCAGTTGACTTTGTGATCATCCGGCCCTGCAAATTTTGTTCATATTTACTTGATTGAGAAATCTACATTTTTGGGTACATGAGTTGTTCTTCAAGCTTAGGTTTCAATGACACATCAGAGTAAAAGTTTTCCTCCAGAATCGTGGAGCAAAATCATAAGACAATGTTTTTTTTTTCTATTGTTTTTCCTCTTTTTGACATTCATCTATCTGGTTGTCTCATGTTTAAAATGTTTCAACTTGCTGATCTAAAATTCAGTGTGCTTGGACTGTTACGATGTCAAATTATGAGAACAGAGTTTGATATATATGCTTATATGCTGTATGAGGATAAATTATGTTGCATTAAAATCAGTGAGTAGTTCAAAAGCATTTGCAAGTAATCATCTTTCTAGTCTGTTTTTTAAGGTAACTTTATTAGCCTACTTATGTCATTTTAAATGTAAATATGACTGTTTGATGTCATTTAACTTGTCATAAATCTGTCATAAACATGACTGTCATCAGGCCATTATAACTGTCAAGAAGAAATTGGATATGCCATTAAAATTGTCAGTAAGTGTGTCAATACTCTGTCAAATTATTTTAAAACAGCATCTTTAATATTTAATGACATTTGAATGACAAATGTAATTTGCAGACTTATGACAAGTTATGTTGAAGTATCTCACACCTGTCTGGCTCCTCTCTGGTTCAGTTTTTCCTCAATGATCTGGCTTCTATGCAAAGAGCTCTCTCTAATGAAAGCTACCACATCCATTATTGAGTCCATCACCACTCAACTGTTTAAATCTTGCTTTTCCTCTCAAGGGGCTGTTGTCCAGACAGCTCTGAAACAGCTTCAGTTAAGGTTATTAATAATCAGTCGATTGCTGCTGACTCTGGTTGTCTCCCAATTCAGGATTTTTTCAATAGTATCTGGATGCAGCCTTTATGATGTAAGCTAAGATTGCATTACTCAGCAATGCAATGTCAGACACAATGCACTCAAATGGAGTGAGTGGCATCACGGTGAGAAAATATGGAAAAATATTTATGGAAAATATTTTTATTTTTAGAATATTTATTAGTGATGCATGCAATGATTACAGAATAACCAAAAAAAAAAAAAAAAACATGCAAAGAGTGAAAATGACAGATTTTTAAAATCACTTTCAACAATTGTAAAAAGAGGTTCCAAATTTAGTGATCTGGATCAGATTGATCCAATCCGATGTGGCTTTAAAAACTGGTTCAAAAAGTAAACTGGATTACTTGATCACGGATAGCAAATACAGGATTACTAAATCCTGATCAATTTTATCCGTTTAAACCTTTTGAAAAACCGGGCCCTGGATTGCAGAATGAACCCCTCTTCAAAATAGTTGGATGTGAACACAGGACCAAAATACATAAAAAAAAGTGCCCTTACAAGTTTTGCACTTAAAACAGAGATTGGAACAGGCTGGTAACATTTTATGCAGACAAACAAGTGTAAAATAAATTCTGTAGAAAAACCAAAAATTTTGTTCATGTATGGAAATTGAGGTACATTTTAGAAAGGTACCATCACATAACTTAAGGGTTAAACAGAACTCAAAGGTCCTGTTCCCATAGTAGTTTCAAGAAATCATAAACTGAGGAATTAGAGTAAACTAATAAGGCATAGAGTTTAGAAATGAGCCCTTTAAAAGTGTCTTACTGTCTTACCGACAGCATGGTTTCTTCCAGTTCCGATAATTTAAATCGAAATTAGTTTTGCTTTTGTAGGGACTTTATAAAATGTCGAATATGAAGATATTTTAAAAAGTCTTCAGAGGGAATATCAAACTCTGTTCTAATTTGTTCAAATGATTTTACAATTTCAGAGATAAACATTTCTGAACAGTCAGACAAACCTTTATAACTCCAGTCCCGCAATTCGATGCTCCTAATCTGAGTCTGGGTTCAAAGCCAAAGGGGAATAGATGGAAGTATGTTCATTTGAATGACAATAACTCTCCCGAGAAGGGAAATTGGCAAAGGAGTCCACTTCTCTAAGACTTTTAAAAACAATTTGATTAAAATCAAAATTGAGACACATGACAAAAAGGGATGTTTTAATGAGATGTATTAAATCTCCAGTTTGAAGTTCTGGGAATACTGAATGCGGGATCAATTTCCAAACATATTGCTGCATGATCTGACAGGACAATAGAGTCAATAAGACAAGATTGAACTGCATGCAAAAATGCTTGGGGAGAAAGAAATAGTCAGGCCTGGAATATGAATTGTGGGGTGAGAATAAAAAGTATAATCTCTCACTTTAGGCTTTAATTGATGCCATACATCTATTAAACCAGAATCAGAACTTAAGTTACTGAGCACCTTTGATAAATGAGGGTTTGATACATTTGCAGATGAAGATTTGTCTATGGAAGCATTCATTATACAGTTAAAGTCTCCAGCTAGAAAACCTAAGCGTTTACAATGGTGAGAGAACAATAAGATCATATGGGATATAAAATTAGGAGAGTCAAAATTTGGAGCATAGAGATTGAGAATTGCTATATGATGTTTGAAAATTGATCCTGTAATCAAAATATATCTCCCTTCAGTATCTGATTCTTTATAATCTAAAATAAAAGGTATGTTTTTACTAATAAGAATGGCTACCCCTCTTTTGTTCTGTGTGTAAGGAGAAAAGTAGACAACCTACTCAGTCTTTCCTCAGCTTTGAGTGTTTTTTGTCAGATAGCTTTTCTTCCTGGAGCAGCACTATGTCAGGTTTTTGTTTTTTCAAATGAGTTAAAAAATTTTCCTTTGAACCACATTTCCAATCCCTTGAACATTCCAAGTGATAGGTTTAAGCGAACCAACCATGAAGGACGCAAATGAATTAAAGATAAAGGAATTTTTTTGCAAAAAAATAAAAAATAAAAAAGACAACAGAGTGCTGGCTTACAACAAACACATAAAAAATCAAAGAGCATGTTTCAGCGCATACCCACCCCGACTCTGTCCCCAAACGACACCTCTCATAATGAAGTCAACGAACGTAATAGTCAATGAAAATAAAACTCAATTTAGAGACCGCTATAAAAATTCAATTGCCAGAGACAACGGCCAAACCATAGTAACAATAATAATAATAATAATAATAATAATAATAATAATAATAATAATAATAATAATAATAATAATAATAAAATAAGCTGCGAGGAAAAGAGAGTCCCAATAATAAAACTAAAACTACAACCTATTAGGCCTGTAAACAGAGTGCAAAACTCAAGACAAACCAATCCACCTGTGTTACCAACTGACTTCTCAGTGTTTTTTGTATGAGGTTCTTTTTACATTTTATTATTATTATAATGGTGGATGTCTTTACCTTTTTTAGTGTTAAATGCTTCGATATGCCCTTTAAAGGCACTATAGATTATTATTATGAGGTGGTGCTTTTTAATCTCAGTATAGAAACATAAAGTATCAAAAGGACACACGTTCTGTAGCCTACTGCAATACAAAAAGAGAATAATCCAGAGAGACATTAAAAATCTGAAATCAAATGTGCTCTTTATCTTTATTTGTCTCCCTAAGGATTGTTTCTTGGCAACTGAGAGAGCAAAGAAACACAAAATATTTTGACAAAACAGAATGTATACAAAAGTACATAAATACATTGCACAAAACACCTACACCTTTAGGATTTTTAGGAGATGTAACTGATGTCTAAAGTGCTTTAAAAAATGTCATTGATTACATTGACCGTAATATTAGTTACGAACACATTGCATTTTGATGTTCTCTTTTGCAGAAGAGCTCGACTCCTTTCTTTGCCTCTTCTTTGAAGACAAGTCAAACAACTTAAAATCTTTAACATTATAATGTTTTTTCAACTCTGTCTCTAATTTTTTCACAGTAATGCTTCTGGGAGGATTGTTCTTATTTCTTCCAATAAACCCTCTTGCGATTTTACTTTTCATGTTGTTGTCTAAGCAGTGGAACGCAGTCCAGAAATGACTAGGCACAGCCACTCTGTTTTTAATTTTTTTTTTACTTGGAACCACCCCTGTCACTATGTAAGCAGTAAGGTTCTTGCATTCACTATCCAAACGTTTCGCAATATCTTTTTCTAGATCCCTCCATTCACCTCCGTTAAAAGAGGGGTTTTGTGGAGCAGCATTTGTTAGAGTGAAGGTGGCGTCAGCACAGCCCTGAGAGTTTGCATGATAAACTGGAGCCAGATGACCTCTGTCGTAGCCAGATTTATAATAGTCTTTATTGAGAGCTTGAAGAACTCCTAAATTTTTCTTCAATTCCATGTTTGATGATGCAAGCTGCAAATAGAAAAGTAAATTTTGTTGTTTAATTTGGCATGCTTCTTTCTAATCATTTGAAAGTGTTGGGTGTGGCTAGGCTATTGCTAGGGTGTGTGGAGACATTGCTAAGTATTTGCTAGGAAATTGCTAGGGTGTTCTGAGTGGTTCCAGAGGCATTGGTGGTTGCTAGGGTGTTTTGAGGGGTTGCTATGTGGTTGTTAAGGTGTTACTAGATTGTTCTGTGTGGTTGCTTTGGGTTCTAGGTGGTTGCTAAGGCGTTGCTGGGTGGTTGATAAGGTGTTCTGAGTGTCTGCTAAGGTGTTGCTGGGTAGTTGCTAAGATGTTCTAGGTGGTTGCTAAGGTGTTGCTAGATGGTTGCTATGGTGTTCTGAGTCGTTGTTGAAACATTGCTAGAATGTTGCTAAGGTCTTGCTAGACAGTTCCTAGGGTGTTCTCTGAGTGGTTGGTAAGTTGTTGCTAGGTGTTCTAAGTTGTTGCTAAGGCGTTGCTAGGGTGGTCTAGGTTGTTGCTAAGGTGTAGCGAGTGGTTGCTAGGCAGTTAAGATAAATTAGCATGGTTCTAGTTTGAATTTGCATGGTTCAAGTATGATTAGCATGTTGCTAGCATTTTAACGCGGAGTGGTTGCAACACAGTTGCTAAGGAATAGCTAGGGTTTTCTGGGTGGTTGCTAAGGTGTTTTAGGTGGTTGCTAGATTCGTATGTTTCCAGTATGGATTGGTATGTCATTAGTATGTTTCTAGTATGGATTAGTATATTGCTAGTATGAATTGATATGTTTTTAGTATGTCCAATGTAAGTTGTCATTTTTTTACGATGGAAGTCAATGAGTCAGTTGCTAAGGTGCTGTAAGTGGTTGCTAAGGTGTGGCTAGTTAGAAAGGTCATCAATGATTGGCAGATTGGTAGTCCAAGTTAAATGAGCTCAACCTTAAGTCTGATGTGAAGTTATGAGGTCACAAAGAGGTCTAATGTTAAGTCAATGGGACTTTTCTAAGTTGTCCAGGTCAGTTTTCAGAAAACCGTAGGTCGGATCATTTGGAAAAGATATAGATGCTTAATTTATTTTTTGAAAGTTTGGAGTTAGTTTGGTGGTTGTAGTATGAAAAGAGATGCAATCTTAAAATAGTCTAAAAAGATTAACTGTATATTGGCTTTCACAAGCCACCACAATAAAGAAAAAGAAAATACAAGATAAAAAAAATACTTAAATATTAATGTGACATTTTACAGAAGGAATGAATACATAAATGAATACATAATGGCACTATCAGGCACTGTTACTCATTTCTGCATAGGTAGAAAATGTTTTCTCTCATCCTATTGGGCATGCTATTATTGTACTTTATAATGTGGAGTGTGAATAAAAATTAAGTTTGCGTGATATTTTACTTACTTGAGGTTCAATGTACCACTTGTCTAGTCTTGTGCAGCCCATTAGCCCTTCAAACTTGTAGGCCGAGTACACAGGGATTCTGTTGTGAGTGTCATAAAGTGTGGCAAAATAAACAGCATTATCTAGAGTTTGGCAGATCTGCTTGTAGTGATCTCCAGTAAATTTTGTTGGAGATTTTCCATTAGCAAAAAATTGACCACAGCTCTTCTCAAAATCATCCACAACTTTAGCTGATCCAGCAGAGAGAAGCGACAGCATCAGTAGATGAAGAAGAAGACTCATGATGAAGACGAGGAGATGATGATTTATCAGTGTATCTGCAAGAACAATGAGATATTTACGTTTTAGCAGCTTGTAAAATAACACTTACCTCAGAATAATAGATGTCCAAATTAAAGGTTGAGTTGTTATCAATGAAGAGAAAACAATGTGAAAATGTAACATGATACAAACATTTAAAAAAAATTAATAAATGAACGAAAATTATTAAAAAATAAAATAAAATGCAAAAGAGTCAAAGGCAGTTCTACAAATACAGCAGTACACACCGACTCTGAAGTCAAGAAAACACTGATGATTCAGTGAGACGGACGAGTATTTATCCTCCAGTTCTTACCATTAACACATTCAAGGAAATGTACTTCAAGCAGGACACAAACTTGATCCAACTCATTTTTCCCTTCAGTTACGATTTTATTTTTATTTTCGTTTTGCTTAACTTCCTGAAGGTTGATTCTCAGGAATGTGTTCATTTAAAAGATAAATGAAGAGAATACTACATACATAACATTGGATGCTTGTTGTTTGCAGGATATAGAGTATAGTGACCCTGCCTGTATTTAAATGTACTTGAGGGGGTCTTTTTAATGCTTTAACTTGCTGATTATTTATTTATTCTTTGGCTTGAAACAGTTGACATTGTGATCATCTGCCCATGCAAATTTTGCTCATGTCTGCTTGAATGAGGAAACAAATTTTTAAAGGTATTTTCCAAGCTTAGGTTTTAGAGACACATCAGAGTATACGTTTCAATGTTTAATCTGCTGATCTACAAAATCCACTGTGTGCACTGTGCTGTTCTCAATTTATGAAAACCAAGCCTTTAACATATGTTTCTCGCAAATGTTGTATCAGGGTAAATATATTGATGTTGCATTATAATCAGTGAGTAATGGCAAAAGTATGTAAAGGCATTTGTCGGTATTGATCTTTTTAGTGTATTTTTATTCAAGGTAAACATTCAGAAAAGTATTATTAAGTCTGTTTCAGGGTAGAGGCCCAGTTTGGCATAGTGAAAATGTGTGCATGGGTTAAAATCTAACAGCATGTTAAATAGAGAGAAGAAATTATAATTTTTTTTAAAATCTTTATTTCATTATATAAATACAAATGCCTTAAATTATTAACAATGTTTTTTTATTTTTATCATCTACACTACCTGACAAATGTCTTGCCATCGATCCAAGTTGTAAGAGCAACAAATAACAACTTGACTTCTAGTTGATCATTTGAAAAAGTGGCAGAAGGTTGATTTTTCTGATGAATCAACTGCATCCCAATCATCACAAATACTGCAGAAGACCTATAAGAACCCGCATGGACTCAAGATTCTCACAGAAATCAGTCAAGTTTGGTGAAGGAAAAATAATGGTTTGGGGTTACATTCAGTGTGGGGGTGTGCGAGAGTTCTGCAGAGTGGATGGCAACATCAACAGCCTGAGGTATCTTGACATTTGTGCTGTCCATTACATTACAAACCACAGGACAGGGCAAATTGTTCAGTAGGATCGCGCTCCTCATACTTCAGCCTCCACATCAAAGTTCCAGAAAGCAAAGAAGGTTAAGGTGCTCCAGGATTGGCCAGCCCAGTCACCAGACATGAACATTATTGAAGATAAATCTTGATGAACTCTAGGAGTCCTGCAAGAACACTTTCTTTGCCGTTTCAGATGACTTTATTAATCAATTATTTGAGTCATTGCAGAGATGTATGGATGCAGTTCTCCAATCTCATGATGGAGTCATACACAATATTGGTTCTTTCTCCACTGCACCATGACTTTATATTCTATACTGTTCATTATTTCTGTTAAGTGACAAGACTTTTGTTAAGCAAAGTCAGACCTTACTGTCCTAATTAAATCTTTAAAAATCAAGGCATGATCTTATTTTATTTTTTGTAAAAAAGTGTAATCTAGAGGCCTTTGCCTTTCACATAAGCCACTTCTGATACCAAATGATCAACTAGAAGTCAAGTTAGTATTTGTTGTTCCTAAAACTTGGACAGGCCACAAGACTTTTTTCAGGTAGTGTACAGTCAGATTTGTAAACATTCGGGAAACATTGTTTCTTTTTGAGAAAATAACTCAATAAAGCTTTTTATATTTATTACTCAGAACTATTTAAACAACTTAAAAGATTTTACTTTATACAGCTCTGCCAACTCTTTCTCCAACTCTTCCACAGTTCTTCCTTTGATATCAACATTGTTCTTGTTCTGTCCAATAAATCCCTCTGAGATTTCACATTTCTTTTTGTATAAGCAGCAGTATGCAGTCCAGAAATGACTAGGCACATTCACTCTGTCGTTCAGTGTACGTCTGCCTGGCACCACTCCGGTCACTACATAGGGAGTGTATTTTTGTAGTAGACAGTTGTGGAGTTGTTTATCTGCTAAAAATTTTTCTAGTGCCCTCCATGGACCTTTGTTAAACTTGGGCACTTGTGGAGCAGCATTGGTGAGAGTGAAGGTGGAGTCAGCACAGTCCTGAGATCTCGCATGGTAAACTGGAGCCAGATGACCTTTGTCAAAACCAGAATTTTCATAGTCTTTACTGACAGCTTGATGATCTCCAAGTCCTTTTATTAGCTCTTTCTCAGAAATCATGTTTGGTTTTGCTTTAATATCATCAAGCTGAAATTATGAATCAAGTGAAAACATGAGTGAAAACAACAGTTCAGCCAACATTTATGTTTTATTTCATTAATGGTTCTTTAACAGAAGGAGCTTCAATCCTTTAGTAAGTTTGCAAAACTAGTTTTTATCGTAGAGCATTATGTGACAGTGTCAAGTAAGGTGCACATACAGTGCTCAGCATCTATAAGTACACCCTTCACAAATCTTTCTTTTAAATTAATATTTTAATAGGAAGCTATACAATATTATATTTGTGCATCTACATTAGTCAGATTGGTCAGTACTGACGCCAATCATCTAACAAAATATCTTACAACAACGATTCAAATACTAGTACAGCCAAATGTATATGTTGTAAAGAATTTTTTAATACAAATAAAAAAAGAGGAAAAATCAAAAGAAGCAAAAAATTTTAAAATGTTGAAATTTAGTAGGTTGTACTTTTGTTTTTGCAATATTTTGCAAGAGTTTAAATGTAATTGTAAATGTTCGGTGAATAAAATATTATTTTAATAAATATATCCGTTTAATAAATTAGTTTTGTTTAAATGCACCAAATTACATTGCCAATATTCACTGAGATATGGTTAAAAAAATATTCATTTTTAAAATGGGGTGCACTCAATTATGCTGAGCACTGTACACAACCCCTACTGTGATTTTTTTTTCTTTTTTTTTATATGTCCCAAATTATGTTTAACAGAGGAAGGAAATTTTCAAATTTTCCTATAATATTTTTTCTTCTGGAAAAATTATTATTTGTTTTATTTCAGCTAGAATAAAAGCAGTTTTAAATTTTTTTAAATACCATTTAAGGGGAAAATTATTAGCCCCTTTAGGATTTTTCCCCCTAATAGAAAAAAACTATTTTATACAATTACTTGCCTAATTACCCTAACCTGTCTAATTAACCTAGTTAAGCCTTTAAATGTCACTTTAAGTTGAATACTAGTACCTTGAAAAATATCTAGTAAAATATTATGTGCTGTCATCATGACAAAGACAAAAAAATATGTTATTAGAAATGAGTTATTAAAACTATTATGATTAAAAATGTGCTGAAAAAAAACAAATTGGAGCAAAAAATATACAGGGGGGCTAATAATTCTGACTTCTTAATTATAAATATAAAAATGACTCCAATTACACAAAATTATACAATTAATAAAAGCAACAACTGACATTAATATAATGCATATTTCATAGAAATAATACACTTACTTGAGGTTCAATGTACCACTTGTCTCGTCTGTCACAGCTCAATGCCCCTTCAAACACATAGGCCGAGTACACAGGGATCCTGTTGTGAGTGTCGTAAAGTGTGGCGAAATGATACTCATCTCCATCTAGAGTTTGGCAGATCTGCCTGTACTGATCTCCAGCAAGTATTGTTGGTGACTTTCCTTTTGCAAAAAATTCAATACAGTCAAATTGAAAATTTTTCACAACTTCAGCTGATCCACTTGAGAGAAGTGACAGCATCAGTAGATGAAGAAGGAGGTTCATGATGAAGATGATTTATATGGTTTATCTAAAAGAACAAGAAATACATGATGGTTATGGGAACAAATAGCCATGTCATACAGTTGACATTAAAATGATTATCAATCCTGGTTGGCTATCCTCTATTTGAACAAACCACTGTTAAGAAACAAGTTGCCTAATTATCTTAACTTAAATAACACAATCTAAGTTTAGGTGTCTTAAAATATAACTAGAAAAAATATGATGCACTTTGTATGTATTATGTCATTAAGGCAAAGACAAAATAAATAAGTAATTAGAAACTAGTACAGGAACTACTATTATGTTTAAAAAAATATTAAACTAGATTCAAATTAAATAATATAATTAAAATGACAAAGGAAGGCTAGTATTTTTGACTGCAACTGTAAATAAAGTACAAAAAATACTGCTCTGAGAATTGTATTTGATATTAACAACAAAGTAAAATAAAGTTAATGAGTCATTTTTAAAAAGGAGGATGAGTTCCTGGGCAGCCATAGATAATTTTGGCTACTGTCACTGTAAGACTGATGAAGAGACCATCTGTAGCCTTTTTGTTTTTTCCATTTATGTCAGTGTTGTGCAATTTTTTAATTCATACAAAACAAAGCTGACAATGCCTCACTCCACCACACCTCATCTCAATCTGAGACATTGTGATGATATAATCTCCTCTTTATCCACTGGTTTAATTTGACATCCAAAGTAGGAACGAAGAATACTATGGAAGTCAATGTCCCACCCCAAATTCTTCAAAATCTCTTCATAGGTGTTCAACATACGAAATAAACTCAAACAGGTTTGGAACAAGAGGAGAATGAGTAGATCACACGACAGAGGTTTCATATTTTGGTGAACTATAACTTTAAATCTGTGGCCTGGTACATTTGTCCCAAAATTGTTGTGGCGCATTTGTTTTTTTTTTGGATAGAGCTAAGTTTAAACACTGCTTTTCACAGCTTATTGCATTTAATAACTCTTTTTAACATCAAGCATGCCCCTTGTTTTAATTCCTCATCCATGCATGTTTTTTTTAGTGCACAAACATGTCAAAAAAATCACTCAAAAAATATTATTTTTGCTGCCTGTTCCAGCTACTTATTCAAAATGAGCTGAAACAAAAGATTTGTGGAGATTTTTTGGGGGGGAACTCAAATCCATTTGAATGTGTTACATTAACTTAATTTGTTTTGAGACAACAAGAAAAAATTGTGGAACACTGCATTTTTACAGTGATGTCCCGTCCCACAATACGTCAATGTCATATTTTTGATCCAGCACAACACACATTATAATATTTTAAAAAGTAATTAAATAGATAATTTGCATACAATTTTAAATACTGTTAATTCAAATAAAATGTAATATGTGAGGTTTTAATTTCATGCCAGCTGATATTGTGAAATAATATGAGACTTGCCTCAAAATTAAGCAGCAGAAGTAGATCGAGCTGTTCAAGAGACAAAAAGTTTAATATATTACAAACATAATGCACAGCATCTTCATTAAATGTCTGTAATTATAACACAAACAAAAAATTAAGAATAAAAATGTAACATTTAAATGCTAACGATTTTATCAGAGTCAGCCAATAAGAGATTTTATACAGTTGCATCAAGAATCAATAAGATTGAAAAAAAGTGAAAAGCACCTGAGATTTCCAGAAAACCTGAGCTGAGATCCAGTTTAAGCCACTTATATACTGCACATATAGGCTTACTTGACCTGTACCATACATAAGCTGCTGATGTAAGTAAGTGATATGCAAATTTAGTTCTGGTCACTACTGCAGATTTTGAATATTATGGAGAGATAATTTATCAAGTTACTGATACAAATAACTGTAAAACTAATAGACGAGTCGGCAGATAAGACTGTCACGCAAATGCAAGAAAAAAACCACAAGAAGAAATGGTTTAATTGGTTGTTAATCTTGTAGCTTTACACCTAGTATTTAATTCCACTTGTAAAAAAGCTGGGTTTATTCAGGGTCAAATGTGGACAAATAACTGTTTCATTAAATTTAAGTTACATTTTTCAGCACAGCTGTTGGGTTCGTCCATATTTGACTCAATGTTGGATTAAAACAAACCAGCTTTTTTTGAAAGAGTTAGCATTTTACTTATTTTTTGGACAGGGCTAATGTAATGTGCAAACGAACCAATGAATTCATGATCTAACTGTATTATAGTGAAAAAGTAATGATGTATTATATTGTATAGATATTTTACAGTATAATGTGCTAACAAATTAAAATATATAGCTGCCTTTTCAATTTTAGTATGTGTGTTTCAAGGAATGAAGGTATCAGAGCTTCCCAAAGTGCAGTTGCTTTATACATTCTGAAGCTCTATACTTATATGTCCAACATTGACATTCTCCAATAGTGTCATGGCAGCAGACTTGCACATATACACACTCATACAAAAAAAGGCCATATTCTCATCATTATGTCTGTATCATGTCTTATTTTAAAACCCCTTTCCTTCATGATAGTACAACCTGTTATGAACTGACACAAGCACTGGAAGAGAACTGGTGTACTGATCATGTTTTGAGCAGAGTCTTAAAACCACACAAGAAATTTTGTCAAATTAATATCCAAATAGCCATCTTGGCTAAAAAAAAGTACATTTGGGTTTTATACCGTAGTGCAAAAATAGATTAGTCATCAAATAGACAGTTCTTTTTTTTGGATTAGTGTTAGACTATTGTAAGATCTATTTTGTTTCTCAGTGTTTAAGCCAAGACATATATTGTCACCTTAGAAAGGTTCTATCTGCGTTCTGAATGATTTTGAGATGTTGAGCTTCAAAGTTTTTTGCAGTACATATAGCAAACAATATGCGTGTAACAGTTCTCTTTCTTACATTAACATGACAGAGACCCTAAGGGTTCTCTAAATGTAATGGATCAAAGTTCTCCTACATTTGCAAATTGGAGTAAATATACCACAATAAATGCAGATAGAAACTTCTCATTCTGAAAAGTTATTTTCCGCTTGGAATTATAAGGTTCTATCTGGCAGATCATTCATTGAAGCATTACTTATCAAGAAATACAATCAAGAAATATTTGTTGGTGTTGTAACAATATGTTGATGCTTGAGAGAGTAACATTTTGGTTTCTATAACATTTATTTCATGTTTTGGGATGAATATTTTTTCTTGTTCAAATTGAGCTTACAAGGCTGAGCTAAATATTTTTTTCCAGTGCAGCTGTTAATTTTATCTAATTAATATGGTAATATGTATGACATTTTATGCTTTATATGAATTATTGAATCATATTTATTGAATTATATGCCCTATGCAATAAATTAAGTATATGCCCTTCAAGGCTTAATATTTAATGTAAAGACTTTAAAAGAAACAGACGATGACCAATGAGTTTAATAAACACTGAACAGAGTTTCATTGTCTATATGTAAACAAATATATTTCACATTTAATGTATACATTTTTTTAATATTCATTTCTTTTTCAACAATATAAAATGTAACATTTCATCTCAATGTCAGCGACACGGTGCCACAGTGGGTAGCACGATCGCCTTATAGCAAGAAAAACGTTGGTTCGAGCCTCAGCTGGGTCAGTTAGCATTTATGTGTGGAGTTTGCATGTACTGTCCGTTTTGCTGTGGGTTTCCTCCAGGTGCTCTGGTTTCCCCCACAAGTCCAAAGACACGCGGTACAGGTGAATTGGGTAAGCTAAAATCAGCCGTAGTGTATGTGTGTGTTTGAGTGTGTATGGGTGTTTTCCAGTGATGGGTTGCAGCTGGAAGGGCATCCGCTACGTAAAGTATATGCTGGATAAGTTGGTGGTTCATTCCGCTGTGATGACCCCAGATTAATAAAGAGACTAAGCTGTAAAGAAAATGACTGAATCTTAATGTCAAGAAATGCTTCTAAATCATTACCTTTTCACAGGTCTCAATTTTGTGTGGTGCGGCATTATTTAATTGAGTCTGATTTTGTGTGATTTTTGTCTTGCTGGTGTTTCCCGCTGTCAATGGATCAGTCCGGCGAAATGACAAAGAAAACTGATCCTGATTGGTCCTCGTGCAAGCTTTAAAAATGCTGATTGGCTCACAGATAGAACCTTATAGAGCCAAGCTAGAGTTCAACTTTGTAGATAAACCTTTTTTGTTTTTTAATAAAAAGTCTTAAAATGTAAAACAACTAATAAAAACAAATCACATAATGTAAATAAGATCTCGTTTAATAAGAATATGTCAAAAACTCAATTTTGACAAAAATGTCAGATTGAACCTATAATTCTAAGGTGACGATATGTTGGGACATCTGTTAGACGTCTTTTAGAAACAAAAATGCTTCCATCACTATTTTCACTGTTGCAGTTTTTTTAACCTATTACTATACATAAAGTGTAGCGATGTGCAAATTAAGTTCTGGTCTCTGCAGATTTTGAATAGCTAGGCTGACAAGACATAGTAGATAAAACGTTTTGCATTTTAATCTTGCATAGATTTCAAGGTAGGAGCAGGGACACATTTTGGCCTTATTACTGTATGTGTCCATTTGAGTCTACATTAATTTCACATATATCTAGTACAATTTGTGGTCAAATTTGTGGTCAATACTGTATATTTAATAATATTTTTGCTTGTTTATTTTCTGCTTTAATGCAACGTGGTGGCACAGTGGGTAGCACTGTCACCTCACAGCAAAAAAAGTCGCTGGGTCAGTTGGCATTTCTGTGTGGAGTTTGCATGTTCTCCCTGTGTTCATGTGGGTTTCCTCCGGGAGCTCTGGTTTCCCCCACAAGGCCAAAGACATGCGGTGCAGGTGAATTGGGTAAGCTAAAATTGTCCGTAGTGTATGAGTGTGAATGAATGTTTCCCAGTCATGGGTTGCAGTTGGAAGGGCATCCGCTACATAAAACATATGCTGGATAAATTGGCGGTTTATTCCCCTGTGGTGACCCCAGATTAATAAAGGGACTAAGCTGAAAAGAAAATTATTGAATGAATGAATTTTATTCTTTAAACATGGTGCACATTTCAACATTGAAACATATTGATATTTAATAAAAAAAAAAAACATTCATTCATTCATTTTCCTTTGCTCAGTCCACCAACTATTCCAGCATAACTTTTATGCAGCTGATGCCCTTTTAGCCACAACCCAGTACTGGAAAGCACCCACTCTCACATTCACACACACTCATACACTATGGGCAATTCAGCTTACCCAATTCACCTGTACCACATGTCTTTGGACTGCGGGGGAAATCGTAGCACACGAAGGAAACTCATGCCAACACAGGGAGAATGTAAACTCCACACAGAAATCTGAATGTTTGCAAGCGCAACTCACAGCCAATGAACAACTCCACTGGAAAAACTGTATTTTACTGACATATATCTGAGTATCTAGAATGTTTCCTTATTAGGAATATTTAAGTTGCATTAATATTAGCTAATGTAGTTACTAACATGAACAGTACATTTGATCTTATTTATCTTTGATGACATTAGTTAATGAACATGCAGTTAATGCATTGACTAATGTTAACAAGCACAAGTGTAAATGCAGAACTATGACTAATACATGATCTACTGGTATTTCTCCTTCTTACCTAGGGTTAGCAAATAAATACATTAACATTACATGAACCTTATTGTATAGTGTGACCAACATTTTAAAACTAAATTAGGATGTCCAGGATATTTTAACTCGAGCTAGTGTCTACAAATTTTTTTTTAATTCAAATTATGTAAACGATAATGTTTAATGAACAAGAAAGCATGTCTTAGACTATCTTCTGTTTCCTGATAATGATTTATCAGCTTAATTTTACTGGGGAGCAAATAGATGATGGAAATCATGTAACATTTTAATAATTTCCACTACAAATAACATTAGAACATTACAAACGATCAACTTTTAACTATTAAAACCAGTACATTGTAATGTATAAATAATGAATCCAAAGACGTGCAAATACATCTTATATATACACATATGTGTATGTCTTTCTATATTTCTGGATTTCTAATATTGAAATGTAGACTTTAACTTTCACATATATCAGTCTGAGTGTGTGTAGTGTCAGTTTCTCAACATGAGAACCAACATAAAATGTCCAATGTTTTCAGGAATTGTGATTGTAATGTAAATATAATACATTTGTGCTGCATTAAATCAAAGTAAATGGGTGAAAAGTTTATATGTATATGTCTTATAAGTATAAGTATACGAATTCAGATTATTTAATCTGCCTTGTTTTTTTTTTTTTTTGTTTTTTTTCAAGGTAAATATTAGTAAAAGTGTTACTTACAATAATTTTATATTTCAGGACAGACAAGCCATGACAGCAACGTGTAAATATAATGGATGCCCATACAACAAACACACAAAGATTTTTTTTCTATACAAACAAGCTACTGTAATATAACATATGAAGAACTTAATTTATTAACATTATAAATGTTTTAATAAATCACAGTTAAACATATCTTAAACTGGAGTATTACATTGGACTTCTTAAAGATACAATCATTAAAAAAGTACTTAAATTTTCTACTCAGGCAATTTTTTATAATAAAACTTGATTTTTAACATTGCAATGTAGCTGAAAAAAATTTTGAGAGGAATGTTTCTGATAAATGCTTCCGAGATTTGATATTGATTCTTTTCTAAGCAGAAGAATGAAGCAGGACATATTGACTTTGATATTGTTATTCAGCATATCTGTACCTGGTGCCACCCTTTTTTATGTAAACAGAATATACATTTACTGCATGAAATACTCAACAAATAATAAATGATCACATGTTAAACAGCCCAAGGCAACTCTACAAATACACACTAAATCTGAATACTGTTGATTCAGTGAGCCGGATGTGTATTTCTAACCTCCGGCTTTTGTCTGTCAACACATGAACACTTTCAAGGAAATGAACTTTAAACCAAATACCAACATGTGTTCATTTATGAAACTGAAAGCAAACAATTTACATGATATCCTGTTAACATGTTTACATGATATCCACTTCACATGATATTCTGTTTGTTGCAGGATACAGTACACTATTTGACAAAAGTCTTGTTATCGATCACAATTTTAAGAGCAACAAATAATAACTTGACTTCTAGTTGCCTATATGGAAAAGTGGCAGACGGTAGATTGATCCATCTGTTGAACTGCATCCCAATCAGCACAAATACTGCAGAAGACCTATTGGAACCTGCATGGACCCAAGATTCTTACAGAAATCAGTCAAGACTATCAAGACATTTGTGCTGCCCATTACATTACAAACCACAGGAGAGGGCAAATTCTTCAGCAGGATAGCACTCCTTCTCAAACTTCAGCCTCCACATCAAAAGTCCTGAAAGCAAAGAATGTCAAGGTGCTCCAGGATTGGCCAGCCCAGTCACTGGACATGAACATTATGGAGAATGTCTGAGGTAAGATGGAGGAGGCATTGAAGATGAATCTTGATGAACTCTGGCAGTCCTGCAAGAACGCTTTCTTTGCCATTTCAGATGACTTTATTAATAAGTGATTTGAGTCTTTGCAGAGATGTATGAATGCAGTCCTCCAAGCTCATGGGAGTCATACACAATATTCATTATTTTTTTCTTCACCATAATTTTATATTCTATACTGTACATTATTTCTGTGACAAGACTTTCTGACACTGACACTTACTGTCCTTATTAAATCATTAAAAATCAAGGCTTGATCATGTTTTATTCTGGTAAAATAAGCGTATTCATAATCTTTGCCTTTCATATAAGCCACTTCTGAGTTACCAAATGATCAACTAGAGGTCAAGTTACTATTTGTTGTTCCTAAATCTTGGATAGATGACAAGACTTTAGTCAGGTATATATATATAGTGATCCTATGTATGCAAATCTACTAGAAAAGCTCATTAACGTAAGACAAATAAGAATTTATTTATTTTTGCCAGGTGAACTGTAGAGTTGACGATAATCTTGACATCACTCCTGGTATATTTTCCTGTCATGCAAATTTTGTTCATGTTTGACTAAATAAGGAAATACTAAATTCTACAAAGGTGTTTTCTAAAGCTTAAAGATTTCCTGTTGGGCCACATAATTTAAAGAACATTCTAGAGCAAATGTTTCTCATTTGCCTTGTACATTTCTGTTTGTCTTGTTCTAGTGACTATAGATACGCCTATTTCAAGCTGATTTATTAATTTATGATGCTTTAAAATCATAATGGCTGCTCCCGAAATTCTGAAAGACATAATGAGAATCTTCAGAGGCTGTAAATTCAGACAAAGCACCTCAGGTGTTTTGGAGAGTTGTGGAGGGGCACTTTGAGGTCTTTTTGGAGACCTGAATAAATTAAAATCTCCCCAAAACTCTAGCACAGATGAGAAGTGCATTATATTATATTATATAATATATATTATTTTTATTATATTATATTAATTATATTATATTATTTCATAATATATTAAATTATATTATATTATTTATATTATATTATAATATTTATATTATATTATTTCATAATATATTAAATTATATTGTATTATTTATATATTATATTATTTTTTATTATATTATATTATTTATATTACATTATACTATATCACATTATATTATATTATATTATATTATATTATATTATATTATATTATATTATATTATATTGTCAATAAAACACCAAAGGTTTGACTCCTGTACAAGACACTAAATAAATGAAAACTCTAGGTTTGTAGCCCACATGAAACTCAAATCCCACCCCACTTGGAGCTGGCTCTGACCTCTGTTTATACCTTTCTCGAAATTTCAGAATTATGACTCCTAACATCAGCATGACATGATCCTGAAAATTTAAATACGTTGATTTGACTATGCTGAAATAGTGCATGGACTGATAGCAAGTAAATTATCAGAAATTAAAACTTTGGGGTAAATTATCACTTTAAAGACTCCAAACTTGGAGTTATTTGTAACACACTTTTTAAAAGAATCTGCTATAAAATGAGACATCCCTGATAAACTTGTGCTGCTTTAACTTCGAGAAAAGCATATCACATTCTCAAGAGTTCATATTCAATGATGTAAGAATGTTTTGTCAAACTAGGGGAGTGATTATATCTCAGTGAACACAACACATGAAGAAATGAAGGTTTTATTTTGGCACATATCCAAAGATGACATTATAACCTGACATAGAGCTTGTTCATACTGCCTCTTTACTGGTAAACAATGAGCTTATTAGGAAAGCTATGATAGTCCATATGATCTCTCAAGTAAAAAAAAAAAAGTTTTCCAATTATCCTTCAACCGGTTTGCTAATATTTCATTATCAGAAAGCAGACTTTCCATAATGCACAATTATGAATACACTCTCAAAAACAGCACAGATGTATGACCCAGGTTAATCCACCAAAGAATGATTCTCTTTTTTCGTCAATATTTCCACAGTCACCGACTCATGGGCTCTTCAGCAACACGACTTTTAAAAAGTGTCATTTCGTCCAGGTGGCACAGTGGCATACCTCTGATCACATGGGCCAGGTCTTCATGCAGTAAAGGGTAAATCACCACACTAAGAGCTGGACGAGACACTGAAAAACTGCAGAGAGAAAAGAACATACACAGTTAAAGTCAAAATTATTAGTCAGATTTTTTTTTTTTTTTCAAATATTCCCCAAATTATATTTAACAGAGCAAAGAATTTTTTACGGTTTTCCTATCATAGTTTTTTCTTCTAGAGAAAGTCTTATCTGTTTTATTTCAGCTGGAATAAAAGCAGTTTTAAATTTTTAAAAAACATTTTAAGGTCAATATTATTAGCCCTCTTAAGCAATATTTGTTTTAGATTGTCTATAGCAGCGATTCACAAACTTTTCCGCCCGCGACCCCTAAAATAACAATGCCAGTGACTTGCTACCCCCAAATTCCTCAGAGGTTGTTATAAATATACAAACATTGCACACAAAAGGCTATACAAACACAACACAAAAATTGTCTAACAACTATATAATTTTATAGTCATTTATTTATTTTGTTTATTTAATATTAAACTCAACCAATGAGCCTGCTTGGCACAATGTTTTCAGCACAAGTCTATTCTTGGTTTAATTTTGGAGACCGCCAATGAGAGATCATTCTCAATATTCAGTTGTGGCCTGTATTTAATTGCTTAAAGTTGTCAGAAAGTGTTACCTGGTGCTATAAAAAAAAAACAAGTCCACAACGTAAACACACCAATCCTATAAAAAAAGGATTTAAAGACTGATGGCTTTTCATTTGCATGTTGTTGTTTTTAATTGTTTATTGTTTATCAAAAACTACTATTTGTGTTTTCTAATAATTCTAATAGTTTAATAAAATAGGCAATAGGCATTTCTAATATTTTAATAAAAATTTATTTGTTTTTTTTAAATCATCAAGGGGCCCCCTGTCATGGTCTTGTGACCCCCACTTTGGGAACCACTGGTCTACAGAACACACCATCATTGTACAATGACTTGCCTAACTACCCTTATTAACCTAGTTAAGCCTTTTAAAGTCACGGTAAGCTGAATACTAGTATCTTGAAAAATATCTAGTAAAATATTATGTGCTGTCATGGCAAAGATAACTAAAGATAATAATTAGTAATTATAAATTAGTTATTAAAACTATGATGTTCAGAAGTGTGTTGAAAAAAATCTCCATAAATCCAAATATACAGGGTGGCTAATAATTCAGGTGGGCCAATAATTCTGATCAAATGTAAGTCAAGTTACTCCAAGAACAATGATCATTCACACATTAGGAAAGACTTTATTAAGATTTGTGACCTGTCCAGAAGGGTTTTCTGCAGCGTTTTACAGGCCACCAGCGTTCCTCCCATGAACATGTGGCACATGATGACAGAGCAGCTCTGCATGAAGGCCGTCACAGCGGCGGGTTGGAAAGTGCCGTGTCGAGAAACTAAACACAGACGCCGCAGCTGACCACACTGACTGAGCGCTTCGAAAAACGCTGCGTTTGCATTAAAGTAGGGCTGCTCCAGCCTGCAAGTTCACACAGAGAGAAATAGTCAATAAATGTAGCAGTTATAGGGCTGAAATATTTGATTAAGATGTAAATGTTACTAATAAATTGGTAACACTTTACAATAACGTTGTATTATTTAATGCATTTACTAACATGAACAAACAATTAACAATACATCTATTACAGTATTTCTTCATGTTAGTGAATAGAAATTAGGCATGAGCTGGTATTAAATGTCTGGTTAAAAAACAACAACTTTTTCCCCATTAAACACAATATTTTACATGTTGGGAAACATTTATAAGATTTTGGAACCGTAAACATGTCAGGCTACATAATTAAAATAAACCATTGACTTCTACTATCTTTATTAGATTCAAAAACACAGATTTTCTTACAACACATAAAAAGACACTTAAAAAAAAAACTCTACATATACTTTAGAAACGGTATAGCAAAATACTTTTGCATTTTAATACCTTGATTTTTCCAAACTGCGCTATAACTTGATCTCGTCCCATGCCTAATGGAAATACAGTCATTCATTGTAAGTTGATGTTAACTCTCAGTGCATTATCTTATGTTATCAAGCATGAATTTGGATTTTAATAATGCCTTGGTAAATGTTAAACTATGATTAATAAATTATGAATAAAAGTATTGTACATAATTAGTTTATGTTAATAAAAATATAAACTAATTAAACCTTATTGTAAAGTCTGACCAATAGGTTATATAATTGATATTTCATCTTGCATTGTTGTGTTTGGTGAAAATTCTAGAGTTTAAGAGCCTAAATGCCGAATACAATCATAAAATGTGCAGAATAACTACCCAATTAAGCAAAAATAATAACAAGATCAACTTTTGCTAAACTCCAATGCATTTTACGGATGCAAACACAACAAAATACACATGGTCTGCTTACGCTAATCAAAAGATCCGTTATTGTGTTGTATTTTACTTCACATTTCTGTGGTCATTTTTGCCAACTTTAATTAGAGATTAAAATTGAGGCAATCCAAACTTATCAGTCGGTATATGTTTGTAAAGATATGATAACCTTGGATAAAAATATCACGGTTTTACAGTTTTAAGGTACTGTTATTACAGCTCTAAAAGAAGTTCTTTTTAAATATCTTAGTAAAAAACAACACATTTGTCCCCATTTGACACAATATACAGTATTTCATTTGGCATTTTTTTTTATTCACAATTAATAATAATATTTTGGAGCAGTAAACATGTTAGGGTAAATAATTAAAATAAATCACTGACTTCTGCTAGCTTCATTAGTTTAAAAAAAAGATTTCGTTACAACACATAAAAAATACATAAAAAAAACTTTTGAAAAAAATGTTTTATTATTTTAAATGTACAGTTGAAGTCAGAATTTTTTTTCTTTTTTAAATATTTCCCAAATGATGTTTAACAGAGCAAGGAAATTTTCACAGCATGTCTGAAAATATTTTTTCTTCGGGAGAAAGTCTTATTAATTTTATTTTCGTTGAATTAAAGCTGTTTTAATTTTTAGTAAACATTTTAAGGTCAAAATTATTATCCCCTTTAAGCTATATTTTTTCGATAATCTACAGAACAAACCATCAATATACAATAACTTGCCTAATTACCCTAACCTGCCCAGTTAACCTAATTAACCTACTTAAGCCTTTAAATGTCACTTTAAGCTGTATGGAAGTGTCTTGAAAAATAGCTAGAAAAATATTATGTACTGTCATCATGGCAAAGATAAAACAAATCAGTTATTAGAGATGAGTTATTAAAATTATTATGCTTAGAAATGTGTTCTCTCTGTTAAACAGAAATTGAAGAAAAAAATAAACAGGGGGGCTAATAATCCAGGGGGATTTAAGAGTTCTGACTTAAACTGTATGCAGCTATTAGAGTAATACCTACTATTGAGCAAAACGTGATTCACAATATTTATGATTAAGTGGTCACATTCACCTGACTGTTCAGTTGCCCAATAATGAAAATCGAATAAAATGATATTATTTTAAGCGTATGTGTCTGAACACTTAAAATGTACAGCAGGTCTGGTGTAACGGTGCTGCCCTCTTCTGCTGGAAAACTCTCTTAACATCAGAAGATTTTGTTCATTATTGGTGAAATGATGTCATTGCTAACAAATGAACAACAAGTTTATGTGTAGGTTGTTGACTGGTAAAGTCTAGACAAGATACAGCTGCGGATATTCATGTAAACATAGCAGACTTTTTGTGATGCTGTACGACAACAACTTTACATTACTGTGGATGGTTGGGTTTAGGGTTGGGCTGGGGTAAACATTATAAAAAACAATTTAATGGGTAATTTAATTAATAATAAGAATAATACTTGCTTTATAATTCTATTTTTACATTAATGTGATGGTTTGATTTAAGATTGGGCTAGGGATAGACCTTAATAAAATACTATTTAATAAATAATATTAATAATACTCACTATATAATTCTGTTTTTGCATTATTGTGATGGTTGGGTTCAGGGTTGGGGTATACACTAATAAAATACAATTAACAGGTAATTTAATAAATAATATTAATAATTCTCCTTAACTTCCTGCTGCAGCTGTATCTCTTTCCGCAACAACCTTATTGATTACCTTTTGAGTATTGGCGTGCACGCTCACCTTAAGTCCCTGACTTGTGTGCAGTAGGAAAGAGCCTCCAGCAGGGCCTGCGTGTAGTTCATGGTCTTTAAAGATCCTAGATTTGCCAGCGATAAGGAATGCAGGTCCTTGCACCCCTGAAGCAGCTCGATGAGTCCCGTCCCCTTCAGAACTCCTGGTAAATGCGCGAGGGTGAGCTTGCGCAAAAATTTCATCCCACCTAAAGCAGCTAACTCCCCATCTCCAACGCTGTAGGACCAGGAACATGCAGCGGGGTCCTTGCGAATGGCCGGCTCGTTCCGGGGCATGGCTGAGGAAAAGCCTGCACCAATCAGCTCCAGCTCTACTAGATACGGGCAACCTTGAAGCAGTGGTTGAATGCACAAGCCCCGGTCTGTCCGCTCTTCCCCCTGACCCACTGCGATTTCAGATGTGGGTCGATATGTGGGCACACCAATGCGGGTGGTCTTTTTAAGCCCGAGCAGCAGTGATCTTGAGGCGAGGTCTGTGTTGGAGTCTTGATTGTTTATTTGAGTTGGAGGAGATTGTGCTAATGCACACACCGGAAGTGCAAGCGAGCACAAGCCAGTGAGGCGTCCCAAAGTACCACACAAGTGTCCATCCTGCCCCGTGGAGAGATTATGATGGTAGTGCGTTGCAGATAAATTAAGGTGATTAAGATGTGGGCAACATTCAGCAAGTGCTTTGACGCTGTCCGTGTCCATCTCCTCATCGCCCTTCCCACAGCTCTCAGAGAGCGGGCCTCGACCGCATCCCCGCAGGTTGAGGCTCCGCAGGGGTGTGAGGTCACGTCCCGCACTGAGTAGCACATGTAAAGGGTTGAACCCTGGAGATGAACACCGGGAGACATTCAGGTATGCAGGACATCCATGCGCTAACACCCGCCCAAGTATAGCACCGTCCAACCATGTACGTGGAAGCTGCAAAGCACTAACAGTATTTCCCACAGTTGACGCCATGCTTTCCATTAGCGCCGTCATTGCGACTGGTCGTGGCGGTGCAGGGCCTGGCACAGAGAGTACCAATCCTGCAAGGCCTTCAGGAACTCTCATACTGAAAACAGCTAAGTAAAGCGCCAACAGAGTACGGTTGACTTCACCGGGTGCGAGGCGAGCGGAGAACCAGCGCAGATTCTGATAGTGCGGCACGCTGCTCTGGCCCACCATCAGCTGCGCACAGCCGCCGGCCTCCCTCCAGACCTCGCTGGCCTCTAGATAGAGGTGAAGGCGCCGCAGGGCACTGCAGCAGGGAACCACGCCATAGGAAGGAGTCAACAGCGTCTGCTTGAGCTCCTGCAGACGAGCCAGAGCAGACTTACCCTCTGCGCTCAGCTGGTGGAGATCAAACCCCGGCCCCACATCCAGTGCCAGAGACTTCAGAGAGCTAAGAGAGCTCAGCAGATGCGAGAGGCGAACTGATGTCAATCTGCAGCCGGAAAGGTCCAAACTGACCAAAGACTTACAGCGGGTGACCTGATCCACTGTAGAGCCGGCCAGCCAGTAGCAGCCATTGAGGTTTAACGTCTGGATGTCAGCTGAAATTACTTTTAAGAGCTGCTTCACAGCATCGTCGTTTGCCTGTGAAAAAGATCATATATAATTGGTTAATACAGACGAAGACTTCAATTACAGTTATTTGATTAATTGTATATTTCTGATTGGACATTCTCAGGGAATTATTATTTTTTAAATAATGAGAATCAGGCGAGGCAGTGGCGCAGTAGGTAGTGCTGTCGCCTCACAGCAAGAAGGTCGCTGGTTTGAACCTCGGCTCAGTTGGCGTTTCTGTGTGGAGTTTGCATGTTCTCCCGGCCTTCGTGTGGGTTTCCTCCAGGTGCTCCGGTTTCCCCCACAGTCCAAAGACATGCGGCTAAATTGCCCGTAGTGTATGAGTGTGTGTGTGAATGTGTGTGTGGATATTTCCCAGAGATGGGTTGCGGCTGGAGGGGTATCCGCTGCATGAAAACTTGTTGGATGGGTTGGCGGTTCATTCCGCTGTGGCGACCCCAGATTAATAGGGGGACTAAGCCGACAGGAAAATGAATGAATGAATAATGAGAATCAAATTGGTCCAGATTTGGAAAACCCATGTTTTGCTACCCAGGATTAACTGATCTATCTTATGTTTAGTTTTTTTAAAGGAACATATGGTTGGATCATTGTAATCTCAATACCAAATTTCAGAATTACCAAAATCATGTTTACCAGAGCCTTAAATTAAACCAACAGTGTAGCCTACTGGCTTAGCAAAGAACAACAGGTAGGCAAAATACCAGCGGCCACAAACAGCCATTGTTTGCTTTAATAGTAAGAAACAGAAACACTGCAATTAACAAACATTTGACAATTTTTAGTTTGTTCTAATACAATACTGCTTTGATATTATATTGTTGTTGTCGTTCAGCATATCTCATTAGCAGGGTTTATTTTTTTCCGATCCCTCTTCTCAAACACGAATGATAAGAATTTGATTGCGCAAATGTTCTGATAGCTTTCCCTCCTGTGGTAACATGCCAGATCTGTTACCCCGATCTGTTCCGGGACCTCACTATTTACAAATTAACCACTGCTCTTTAGATGTGACATGATTCATATAGGCTTCAAATATGAAGGAGTTTATATATCATTAGTAACCATTAAGTTTGAGATCATTTACTTGAATAATAAAACTTTTTTTATTTTATTTGGTTTGACAAAAAAAAAATCACAAATGAATCCACCCTTATAATGGGATCAGGATAATCCATTTTTTTTAATCCAAAATCAAATGAAAGATCATTTTATCATCTGATTCTAAGCTTTAAAATAAAAAGTTATCATAAATAACAAAATAAACCTTGTTTTCAGACATGGGAAACACTTAAATGTAAGTGTCAATTCCATTATTAACTATTGGCTTACTACCTGTCTATTTTATGATATTATCTGTTTATTAGTACTTATGTAAAGTATGATCTCATTCTACATCTCAAATCCTACCTAATACCCAAAACAAACTACTACATTACTAATTATTAATAAGCAGCCAATAAGTAATTTTTTTTTAGCTAAAATCCTTATTAAATATTTTGTTGATAGCTTGATTTGTGCCTTAATATAAAGTGTGACCCAGGCATGTTTACTTTCATTTTTGACAACACAATATTAATGTTTTAAATTATCAGAATATTTTTTTGTGAAATAGCCATGATTGTTAAATTACAACAAATGGAAACCTGCTCTAAAATTGTTCTAAATCACAGTATTTTAATTGAGAAATAAAAAGATACGCATGAGACCTTTATAGACTAAAATTAAACATTAATTTTAATCAAACACATACATTTTTATTAAATCAGTAAACACATTGGCAGATGTGCAAATAAAAAATTACCATTTAAAAATGCTAATAGGAAACAGTAGAAGTGTGTGTTTTCAGCCTTACCGTGTATTCTTTATGCAGGTGTACATGGACTCTCAAGCTCTTGTCCAGACAGAGAGTTCGGAGTTTTCTGCACACTCGACTTACGTTGAGTATCAGGTCATGGCTGGGAATGAATCGCAGGATATTCAGTAAAATCTCATCTGAGAAGTCAGAGATGGTGACAGAGACCTGAGAAATGTTGTCTGAGAAGCACTGAGCCTGGAGAGAAGCAAGAAGCAGTCATTATCATTATACAGGGATACTTTAGATGTATGTGACACTGAAGTCCTTCATGCTCAATACTGAAATATCTGCAGTGGATTTTACAATATAACTTTGTCAAAACAAATGTCAAACATGACAGAAAGGTTTTTGAACAACAGTTACAGCATATTTTAGAATATAAACGCATGTTGAAATTGAGAGAATTTAACTATAACTCTATTACAGTAACCAAAACTTCAGTAATGTATAGCATTTTGACATGTTTAATATGGTGAATTTTGATACGGAGTAAAAATATATTACTGATCTGTTTATAAATACCTTATAAAACCTGACCGAATGTCAAAAATCCAAACATATCGTGATGATTTCAGAACATTTTGTTAACCGAATAATATTTGCAGACAACCAAATGAAGAAGCTAACTAGCATGGCCAGCTTTTCTGTAACTTACCGTTTCAATTTGATTATTCATGGCGCTTTTGGGAAAGGTGTTGGGATGTGTACTTCAGTAATATAGAAAAACTAATTCTTGCCATCTCAATAAACGTATAACAGTTGTTGATACTGTAAAATCTGGCACACGCATAGCGGTAATATGTGTATATCAATGGTGTATGTTCAGTATATAGTGTAGCACCACCGGGACGCTTTGGGAGGCGTTCTTATTTCCTGTGTGCAACTTGTAAAAATGTCCCCGGGTGTGGTCTGGCTTTAAAACTTCAAAAATATACTCTTATATTATTCGGCTACTACTTGTCTTATTCTATTTTATATTGACAGTAAGTCATGTATACATAGAATATGGTATATTTAACTTTCCTGTCGTGTTCACCTCCCGCCCCTTACTTTACTGTTCCTGGACAAAACTGACCGGTCTCTTAAACTAGCACAGAAAACATTTTTCAAAACCATTATTTTTATTTAACCTTCTTTAGCTGTAAACAAGGTCTCAATGTAGTGTTTGACAGGATTTTATAGAATTAGACATAATGGATGATTTTAGTCCCATTAATTTGCTATGGCGGTCACCTTTGACCAGGAACAGCACAGGTAAATAAAATTTATGTTTATGTTTCTATAGCAGTTTTACTATGTATTTTGAGCCAAAACAGCTTAAAATAGAAGTTCCAGTAGATTGAAATCGTGTCAGTTCAGTTTAGTGTGGTAAAATTTCACTGCTGAAAGTCCAAACACTGAAGAGCAAATCCATCGATGCACAGCTCCACAAGTCCCAACCAAACAAGTCAGTGGCAACAGTGGCATGGAACAACCTTCACCACAGGTGTAACAGCGTTGACTAAAACACAAGACTCAATAATAGAGGTGATTATCACTTAAATGTTCAAATGCATCGTGTGGAGGATATCATGAGGCACTCCGATGTGAAAACACATTTAAGAGTGTTTTAAGTTGTAAATCGGTCAGATTTGATCCAAAAGAAAAGGAGGTTAAAAGTAAAAAAAAAAAAAAAAACAGAATTGGAGTTAATGAACAAAAAAATACATTGATAATGCATATTGAGCTTAATCTTTGTCCACCAAATATGTGACAACTAAAGGGTGCATTTTCAGACATATTTCCATGCCAAAGTAAACAAAGCTTAACTTGCTTAAAAAAAATGTTAAATGAGAATCTGAAATATTTTATGGCGTACTTAAAAAAAAGATTTCGTGTTCAATAAGGTTTTATTTGATTGTTTTTATATAAATTGGTCTTAGACTTTAATTTTTCAGATTTATCATATGTAATAATTTCTGTACTTTTACTATAAACCAACATATAAACTATTTGGTAGAGGTTGATATTTTAGAAAAAAAAAAAAAAAAAAGCACCGTGTTAACTAGTGACATTAGGAATTAAGAAATGCAATCCTTTTTTTTCTTAGTGGCGCAGTTTAAGGAAACAAATACATCAAAATGTAAACAACTATTAATAATTAAGGATCTATGAAGTTTGCTTCCAACATTAGATTGTGTAATAACTTCTGACCAGTGCAATCTATTATTTCTGGTCAGTATAGTTTGGTGCAGCACATAAATGTAATATGAAGCAAAATAAGATGTTGAAAGGAAAACAAATAAACTGAGCTTCATTAGAACATGTACAGATAAAAGGTCTCAAATAATTCTCTTCTTAAATACTTTCATTTTATGTCTTCCATGTTCAATTTGTATTAGAGCAAATATAAATGGCAAGACTTCACAGCAGACAGAGGTGATGTTCTCATTTGCCTTGCTTAAATAAAAGCTGCATGGATTTTGGGGTGCAAAATCCAGCTTATAACAAACAGAACGCAACATACATGCACATCCTTTGTATTTAAGGTTTCTTGCAGCGTTTTGATTTGATCAGGAGCCATGTATAGTCATTTTGCTTATCCATCTTGACTCAAAGTGCTCGTAGCTATTGTAAAGTAACAGACTACTTAAGTGCATTTACTGGACCTTTGATAAAGCAAACTTCAAATTTGCTTTTGCACTTAAACTCAAGTCAAATTGATGAACCTAAAACTGGCAACTCCTTTGAGCAAGTCTATACAAAACACTTGTACTGTAAAGCTGCTCGAGTAAGTAAATTTTAGTTAGAAGCTTCTTGCATTGGTAACTGTAATAATCTAGAAGAGATGCTACTTGGCACTGTAACTTAACACTGGCCTGTACTTTAAAAATCATGATATACTGACAGGATTTAAAGATGCCACTGTGAATTTGCATCCAAAGAAAAAGACTGGAGTACAGTTACAGACACAGCTTCACTTTAAAACAAGAGTTTGGACAACTAAGGACAGTAGACATTGTGTGGTTTTACATGTGCACGTTTTATTTGGGTTGACTTGTCAGTGTACAGAGACACCCTGGCTTACATTTTCAAGGGACATCCCTTATTCACATACCCTAGGGAAGTCCTGCAAGATCTTCACTTTTTAAAAGGTAAAGCTTTCCCCTCATTGCAACAATAACAAACTGGGCCAAGTTTAAGGCTGAAGTACAAAAAGAAAAACAATGTATCGAGTACATAATTTACATAAACACTATAACAAAAAGGTCATGGACGCCCATTGTGAGGAGGGCAAAGTGGTAAACGCTTCTGGAATGACTAAAAGAAATGTACATTGAAGTCCTCTCGGGGAAAGCTCCTCCCCCTGTTAGACAACTACCTCCCTTTCCAGTTTCCGCATCCTGAGTCAATGCGCCATACAGAGCAGAAGCCATGCTGATGTCATCTTGTTCGAGAGGTTTAGGTTGGTCGTTCGTTTGAATCTCATTGCATGGCCATTTTAAGGTGGCAACAGTTCTGTTTAGAAGCACTTCCTGTGGACGATGGATGGGCCAGACTCATCGTACTCCTGCTTGCTGATCCACATCTGCTGGAAGGTGGACAGGGAGGCCAAGATGGAGCCACCGATCCAGACGGAGTATTTACGCTCAGGGGGAGCAATGATCTACAAGAGAAAGGGGACGTTAGCTCATCTGAAATCACTGCAAGCAAACTGCTATGAAAGTGAAAATGGGCAGGTGCATCACCTTGATCTTCATGGTGGAAGGAGCAAGAGAGGTGATCTCCTTCTGCATACGGTCAGCAATGCCAGGGTACATGGTGGTACCTCCAGACAGCACTGTGTTGGCATACAGGTCCTTACGGATGTCCACGTCGCACTTCATGATGGAGTTGAAGGTGGTCTCATGGATACCGCAAGATTCCATACCTGCACCAATAAAAGCAAACGTTAGTCACTGTTGAAGGATCACTTTTGAAAGGGAGATCAGTTTAAATGCATGGCAAGGAACTCACCCAGGAAGGAAGGCTGGAAGAGAGCCTCGGGGCAACGGAAACGCTCATTGCCAATGGTGATGACCTGACCGTCAGGCAGCTCATAGCTCTTCTCCAGGGAGGAAGAGGAGGCAGCGGTTCCCATCTCCTGCTCAAAGTCCAGGGCCACGTAGCACAGCTTCTCCTTGATGTCACGGACAATTTCTCTTTCGGCCGTGGTGGTGAAGCTGTAGCCACGCTCGGTCAGGATCTTCATCAGGTAGTCTGTCAGGTCACGACCAGCCAGATCCAGACGCAGGATGGCATGGGGAAGAGCGTAACCCTCATAGATGGGCACGGTGTGGGTCACACCATCACCAGAGTCCATCACAATACCAGTAGTACGACCAGAAGCGTACAGAGAGAGCACAGCCTGGATGGCCACATACATGGCAGGGGTGTTGAAGGTCTCGAACATGATCTGTAGAAGAGATAATTGGTTAAAAACCAAACTCAGAGCCTCAAATCTGCGTGAGTATGGGTGCACAACAGGGCAAGAAAGCCTCCAACACACCATGCTAAAACGCTCAACTGTGGAGAGTTAAGGTTAGAAGCTACCATGCAAGAGGGGGAAAAGGAATGAAAAAATAGGGATGAACCTTTTGAACCTCCTATCAAGAGATCATGGCAAGTGACAGAGCCTAAGAGGAAATGGACAGAAAGGAAGTGAACAAAGAGGGGAAGAAAGCCAAATAAGGCAATATGAAAATCAAATTGATCACAGGAACACACCTGTGTCATCTTCTCTCTGTTGGCTTTGGGATTCAGGGGAGCCTCAGTGAGCAGCACAGGGTGCTCCTCAGGGGCAACACGGAGCTCATTGTAGAAGGTGTGATGCCAGATCTTCTCCATGTCATCCCAGTTAGTCACAATACCGTGCTCAATGGGGTATTTGAGGGTCAGGATACCTCTCTTGCTCTGGGCCTCATCTCCCACATAGGAGTCTTTCTGTCCCATGCCAACCATCACTCCCTAGAGGAAGAAAAAGTAAAGGGATTAAAGCACCAGCTCACCGAGAAATGAGGAACTGCAAAGAGGAACCAATTTGTTTGAAGGAATTTAAAAACGTTGAAGGTTAGCTTAAAACAGATTCACTTGAATTTATTGTAATGAACGCTTAAATTAACTTTTATTAGATCTGACTTTCAAAGCTGAAGAACTTCGAAACAAACGAGAATCAGATCAAGTTTAAAAATCACTTATGCAAGCAGATTCTCAAAACAGGCAATAAAGCTGTGAATTAACACTTTAATAAACTTCATTATCTAAAAACGAATATAAATCGATTTTAAAAGATGTAAAATGCACAAATGAGAGTTTAATGTGGTTCAATATGATTAACATGTTATTAGGATGGTTTATTAAATGTACCTGATGTCTGGGTCGTCCAACAATGGAGGGGAAAACAGCACGAGGGGCATCATCTCCAGCAAAACCGGCTTTGCACATACCGGAGCCGTTGTCAACGACCAGGGCAGCGATTTCCTCATCCATGGCTGTAGGGAAAAAAAGCGAAACTGTTAAAATATGAATGGGTAGTGTCTTTTATAGGCGGTGATGACTGATGGATTTGTGACGTCTGGCCAGTAGGCGGCGCAAAGGCGCAGGGTTGAAACCAAGAGATTTGAGACAAAGGAAGTGGCCAGGCAGCCTCACTATTGCCTTATATGGCAATAAGTTAGAGCAGCTCAATGCCGCCGATTCAGCGCGTGGAATCAGACCAACGGACGCGACCACTCCCTCCCGGTCTCAAAGGCCGAGATAAGCGCTTTACAACGCCACGAGTGAAATCCCGGTGCTCACTAAAACACGCTCTTGTCTTTTGAAAAGGAAATAAAACGAAGCCATTTCAACAGAAAGAGTAACTTAACTTTAACGAACTAGAAGTGCTGCAATAATCTTTAACTTCGTGTGTGACTGACAAGTTTATGAAATCCCAACAACGTTACAGACAAACAAGAAACTTTAAAAGCTTTTATATATATTTGACCGTGCACACGAATTAAACGGCAGTGATACCGGTTAATGCGTTATAGTAGCCACACCCACCATTCAAACTGCGAACACTGCCGTTGATGATACTAACGTTAACGTTGATTAATAAATCCACATTTAAATTAAACCTTACATTAAAAATCAATTTACTACCAAATATGAATTTAATAAATCGCTTTATGTAGAAGGCTTTACAGTTGTATTACTCTAACGTTAGCTTTGAAAGCTGGAACTGCTACCGGTTAAAACCATTAATAAAACACAAGCACAAAAATCAGCATAACTTATTCAGCGTTGTAAAAATCAACAGCAAAGTACATATTTAGGCAGACAGGACCAAGACTTCAATTCAAATCCGATCAGCAAGCAAAATGAAATATAGCTTTAATAAATAAATCTCCAATAATCATCATAAGCATTACTAAATTATTCCAAATACCAGTAAATATTAATATAAAAGCATTCTCACCTGTGTATTAGTAGGTTATTGTGAACAAGGGGAGTGAAGATCTTCTCAGCGTGCACTGAAAACTCACAATGCTGAGCGTGAGGTGGGTCACAGCTTTATAGCCGGCACTGCGGCCGGCTCCTTCCATATAAGGTAAACTTTCGGCAGCGAGCGGTCTGATTGGCCAGCCGTCGTCCACTTGGCGAGTTTCAAGCTAGTTGCTTGAAATTCAAGTTCTGGGTTGAAATAATGTATGTCAGGGATCGGCGAAAAGGCGAAATAATTTGATAAGGAAATACACGATAAGTTGATTTGACACAGCATTGGCAGATGTAACACTTGAATTAAGGATATGTATATCATTTGGATTGGAACACAGTTAAATCAGTAAAGGATGCTAGACTTCATGTCTGTGGCTTAACGTTACTTTTAAATAACCTCACATACAGCGAGTAACGTTAAATAGTTTATTATTTCTGTGAAAAACGAGCAATGCATGATGTAAAGTTGCATTTATATAAGCTGTACTTAGGCTGCAGGAATGACAGGACGTTTAAACATAGCAGTACGACATTGTCCAATAGTATTTAAACTTATATTGTATTTTACTGTATGTTTCAGCTCTATAAATGACAACAATGTGTAAACTAACGTTATACAAGAGCCATTATTGGTAGAACAGAGAAGAAATCATTATTTGATTAACGTTATACACTAATCTGCTTTACATTTCAGTTAATGTTTGACAGCTAGTTGAAAACGACTCATTTACGATTAATTCTTGAGAAGACATTTTAAGTGTGTCATTTTATTAGGTTAGTTTGATGAACAACGTGGGCGTGGCTCCCATTTAAAGTACAGGTACTTCTCGTGACTCTATAAAACATAATGTAAAAGCATATTTAAAAAAGGCTTTATTTGTGAACATTGCACTGTTTAATTCAATCGTAGGTTGCTTTTGTGCATAATGCTTTGCTGTTTATAATATCATGGATGTAAAGCTGCAGAAGATCAGGAGTCATTCGGAAATTAATGAAATATTGACTATTGTTTTGTTGTTGCTCAGATCGGCGTCTGTTACATCGCCGCTCGGCATGTTAGATGCAACCGTATTAAGCATATTTCATTTTATCTGGTTATCTGCAAAGCAGGGGATACAAAACAAGGGCACGGTGCTCCATAGAAAACAACACTTCCTGTCAAGCCGGCTTTTGCGTAATTACGTCATAAACCGATGACGCTTCACGCTGCTGCATTACTGGAATCTGAAGAGTGCACAAAAAAAATCAGCCTACATACCCTGTTACTTAAAAAGACTGATAATATAAACTATTGAATAACACTATATGTCGTGAATGTTTTGAAGCACAGACTGTTTAGTTTACATTCGATAAAGTAATGTGACACTGATAGGCTAGGCTAATGGCTTCAAGGAAAAAAAAATACTAGAAAGGGTTCCTATTTAGGCTAAACGAGATCCCAAATTGATTTAATATGACTTTTCATTGAAAATATGTAAATTCTTTAGCATATTCCGGTTTTTCAGAGGAACCAAGGGGTCATAAATAGGTGTTAATCCCAGTTTTAAATGTCCTGCCTTCAGCTTGGGCAATCTGAGACGCGTGGCAGCACGCCCTATCCATGGTGCTTTGCAATTCTTATCTTATCAGCATGAAACCAAAAAGGGGACTAAATTGTGCATTTAATGTTAAAATCGTAAGGAGCAATGGCTGTTAAAACGTCACCAGGATGACACCTAATACATCTGCCCACTCCCTAATCTGCCCATTCTTAAATGTTAAATGCTGATGTTTTGAAGCAAAGACTAGTTTACATTGATAAATGTGTAGGGACTATTAGCAACAAATGCTATCATGAAAGAAACCAAAATACTACACAGCGTTTATTTTGGCTAAACAAGGTCCCAGATCGATTTGATATGAATTTACATTGAAATATGTAAATCCTTTACCTATTCGGGTTTTTTAGGAGGCCATGGGGTCATAAATAGATGTTAATGCCAGTTATAATGTCCTGCCTTTAGCATGGGCAATCTGAGACGCGTGGCAGCATGCCTTATCCAGGGGGCTTTGCAATTCTTGTCTTATCTTGTCAGCATGAAACCAAAAAGAGGACTAAATTGTGCATTTAATGTTAAAATCTTTAGGAGCTATGGTTATTGAAATGTCAGTAGGGCTATGTCACCACTTGATAAACAGTCTGTTGTGTGATTTATCTAGTGACGAAAGCAGCTTGTCATCAGAAAATGTCTGTAATGATGCTTCCAACAGCAGTGACACCCAATACATCTGCCCACCCCCACATCCTAGGCGTGCAGTGATGTAAATATTGAATTTTGACTACCTATAGAATCCAAATGTCATACCTATAACTCACTGAGCCTTATAGAAAAGATAAACTTCATCACAGAGGTCAATGAGTCATAGGTACAGTTTATTGCCTCATGATTATTTCACAAAGTGCTCTACATTCCTGATACCGGGCCCATTCTTTCCTAGGTGTGTGAGTTTCAGCTTGGTGTTTAGGGTGGAGGGGAGTTTCTTTTTAGCTGTAGAGGAAATCTGAAAAGGTTTCTATTTTTTTCCTACTATGCAAGTCAATGGTTAGGCTACAGGTTTTTAGCTTTCCTCAAAATATCTCCTGTGTTTTGAACAGAAAAATGAAACTCTTTAAGGTTTTTAACCACTTGAGGATGAGTAAATAGTGAGAAATACGTCATTTTTGAATGTACTGTGCTTTTATGATTACTAGAAAGTATTGCATATGTGTTTATGATAACTTTTTGATTTCCTATCATTTCTGTCATCAGCAGATTACTGAGGCCCTTATAAGGTTGTTTCAAACAGAAAGAGGAAGAGGAAGAGAGAGAGAGGCGACTAAGTGTTACAGCAGCCACAGCACAATGTGACAAATCTGAGAGGAAGTTGCTGAGGCTTCTATCAAAAAACAAATATAAAGTGAGCAAAGCTAATTTTAGGAGCCCTGTGGAAATAAGTCTAGCATATAAACTCTGTGGTAAACTTGTAAAGCATGATTGCTTGTTCGTTTATTAGTCTGAGCAGCTGTTTTGACATATGGGTGTGTTTTATTGTGATGGGAGCTTGCATATGTACACACAGCAACTAAAAATGATTTTCTTCCAAAGCCATAGGTCAATGAAAAATATGAAGGAAATGAGATAACCTTTGTGTTGTGTCTTGTTTGCTGAGACACTTTGTTCAGGGCCCCTTTAAGAGATATTCAGCCAATCTCCTTATAAGGCAATCTGTGGATGAGTCACATGGTGTAGTTCTTTGCAACCAAGGCGAAGTCATGTGACTTACAGCGGAAATTAGACAGAGTGATTGAGAGTCTACGATTCTCTCTTGTTGTTGCTTTTATTAAATGTTGTCGTTTTTTTAATTTGCTGAACATCTGCTCTGTTGTTTACTGTATACAGCATAGGAGAATGAAAGAACACAATAATATTACACAGAGAAGTGGCCTACTGACTGTCTCCACCCATCAGACCTGGAGCACCCTATATGGAAACACCAACAGGTAACAAACTCAGAGTTCTGATGGGATGGACTGGTTGAGGCTGCTCGCTCTAAGCACTGATACAGGTAGATTCCTAATATGGAAATGTAACCAAAATGAGATTGACAGAGGGGAACTAAGAGTGACTGATGTAATATGGTACACAACATTTACACATTGAAAAAATGTTTCAACAAGTGGTTTATAGAAGAAAAATAACATTTTTCTACTGAAAATAAACTTTTTCTCAGCGTTTCTTCCCCCTATAACGTACATCTCGTGCAATGGAAATGTTCTGTGGGTTTCAAATGTTCTTGATGGAATCATCGATGCCTAAAAAAACACCATTAGTTTACTTTGGTGCAATTATTTTAATATGTTTTCCACAAGTACAAACATTGCAGGTATTTTTATTGGCTGGCAATGTGTCAGTTGCTTACTTTGAGGGCATGTCAGAGCTCAGTGCTTTGCATTTAGTTAAGATATGTGGAAGAAGCCAACTTTATGTAGTATAATTAGGCTGTTGCACTCTGAAAGGTTCTAAATGCCATAGAAGAACCGTGTTTGTTTCTCTAAAGAATCCTTCAGCAAACAGTTATATATACATAGGATTTTTTGTCAAGAGCATTTTACATCATCTACAGAGCTTTTTCACACTGATAAAGAACTTTCTGTTCAATGGAAAGCCTCTTTTAAAGGTTCTTCATGGAACCAGTGATGCCAAAATGTATTTTAAGAAGGTATAAATGTAAATAAAACCAAGGAGAAGTCAAGAAAGAAATATTGCACCCTGCAATTGAATTCAATGTATAGGGTTACAAACGCATCTTTGCTAAAAAGGAGAGGAAGGCAGTATTTAGTGGCTGTCATTCCAGGAATGTAAGTGTGTCAGAACATGCTCAAACTCAGGCATTTAAAGATTCAGTTTCTCTTTTCGCACACAGTTAAATTATGTAAAGGAGATTCTCCATTTTAACAGCTTCCCTTAATGAAAATTCAGTTATTTGATTGAAAACATACATAGATTAATTTATAGAGATCATTCATTTATTCCTTTTCTTTTTGGCTCAGTCCCTTTGTTAATCTGGGGTCGCCACTGCGGAATGAACCACCAACTTATTCAGCATATGTTTTACGCAGCAGATTCCCTTCCAGCTGCATCCCATCACTGGAAAACACACACTCATTCACTACGGACACTTATACGCATGTCTTTGGACTGTGGGGGATACTGGAGCACCCGGAGGAAACCCACTCAAACACAGGGAGAGCATACAAAGTCCACACAGAAATGCCAACTAACCCAGTCGAGGCTCGAACTGGTGACCTATTTGCTGTGAGACGATTGTGCTACCCACTGCGCAACCGTGACGCCTGTTTAAAAACCCTATAATTATTTTAAATGTAAATACACTATCATTCAAAAGTCTTTTTTTAAAGAAACCAATATGTTTATGAAGCAAGGACGCATTCAATTTATTCAAGGTATACCATGAATTTATTATTAACAAATAATAAACAGATTTTTAAACAATGAAATAAATGACTTTTATTTATTAAAAGATTTCAGTTTTTTTATTTACATGTACACAAAAATATTAAGCAGCAGAGCCTTTTTAAAACAAAAGAAATCAGCATATTAGAATCATTTCTAAAGGATCATGTGACACTAAAGACTAGTAATGATCCCTAAAATGTTTTTAAATCAGATAAATGCATGCTTTCAGCTTATACTTGCCAGGGGCAGATTTAACTTATAAGTAAAGTAAGCGGTCGCTTAGGGCCCCAGGAAATCTGTGGGCCCCCAATAAATATCTAGGAGTAAATAAAATAAAAAAATTATATTATTAATAAAAAAATATATACCTAAAAACTGTATATAACATTGTTTTATATATAATTAAATTTAAATTAATGAGAGAATTTTTTTACATAATTAAATATTATTTAATATACACTAAAATATAATATTATTATAATAATGTAATGTTATGTAATAATAATATTATAAAATAAAAATATCCAGCACCCCCAATCATGGAGCAGTCCAGCAGTTACATAAAAAAAAAAAAAAAAAAAAAAAAAATATATATATATATATATATATATATATATATATATATATATATATATATATATATATATATATATATATATATATATATATACACACACACTTGAAGTCAGAATTATTAGCCCCCCTTTATTTGTTTTATTTCGGCTTGAATAAAAGCAGTTTTTAATTTTTTTAAAACCATTTTAAGGACAAAATTATTAGCCCCTTTAAGCTATATTTTCTTTCGACTGTACTGAACAAACCATCGTTATACAATAACTTACCTAATTACTCTAACCTGCCTGATTAACCTAGTTAAGCCTTTAAATGTCAATTTAGGTTGTATAGAAGGGTGATGAAAAATATATAGGCAAATTTTATTTACTGTCATCATGGCTGTTAGAAATTGAGAAATGACTTATTAAAACTATTATGTTTAGAAATGTGTTGAAGAAATCTTCTCTAAACATGAGTTGGGGAAAAAAATAAACGGGGGCTAATAACTAACTATTTTTTGTTGTAAATTCATTTTAAGAAAATTAATTATTTGAAATGTAGAGATTGCATTAAAACATAAAAAAGATTGAGTAAAATAAAAACAACTGCTTAAAAAAAAAAAAAAAGTAGAAAGGATGCATTTCAGGACTTGGGCCCCTAATTCGCTAAATCCACCCCTGTTTAAAATCATGAAATGTTGTTGGAATTTAAGTCACAAGCTACATTTTCTACAGGCACAAATTCCAGAAATGATTTACATTTTAACTACCACAATATCATCAGCAGAGAGAGCTGTTGAGTCTGTAACCATCATACTTTTGTAGCAAGATTAGTTTCAAGACAAGAAACCGTAAGGATTCTTTGACTTCTTGGAATAGCTGTCTTATCACGGGCACAAACCTCCAGCCGACAGACCAGAGATCCATGTTTTGACTTTTATTACTTGAGGGTTTTTAAACAAAGAGGAATGCAACATATTTAATAATTCTAGACCTCAAATAGAAAATATGGCACATTACACATCAAACTATATTAAAACCGATGTATTCTGATACTTATTTTTTGTGAACTGTGTAGGATGAAACTAAACTTAGCTTGCAGCATTATATGTAAGGATGTTAATTCACTTAATGGTTTTATTAGTTGGGTTTGACAGAAAACGTTGTGCATCATTTACGCCACTTCATTAGCAGACTGAGATTACAGGCACGACTCAGTCAAAGCTGATTCTGAACTGACAGATCATTCTGGAAGCCTGGAAGCAGGTCGTAAGTGTGTATCTCTGGGCCACACAAGAGTCCAGCTCATTAAAAGAGCAAATGAAGCTTGTTTAATTAGTTCCTTCTATGTATGTGAATGCAAACTGTTTTGGGGTCTGCTTTAGGCAGTGTGTCGTGTTAATCATCAGTGTAAGTGTAGGGTAACATTTAATTTTTAGATATAATACAGTTCCATTCAGTGCATTCATTCATTCTCCTTTGGCTTAATTCCTTATTTATCAGGGGCTGCCACAGCGGAATAAACCACCAACTATTTCAGCTTATGTTTTATGCAGCGGATGCTCTTCCAGTCTCAACACAGTACTGGGAAACACCCATACACTCTCGCATTCATACACTACAGGCAATTTAGTTCATTTTTGGACTATAGAAGGAAACCCAAGCAAACATGGCGACTTTCTTGCTGTGATTGCTAACCACTGAGTCGCCCCATACAATGCAGTGCATTCCCTCTCAAACAATGAAACACATTAATAATGAATTATCCCTGAAACGCAATCAATAATACCTCTTGATTACCTACTGATATTCATGCAGAAGAGCGAAGGAGAGAATATGAGTGAAGAGATTTAATTTCCATCAGACACTCAGCCAAGCATGAAGGACTCGATCAATATCCTGTCCTTTACAAGAAGAGGAAAGCTGCTGTTTGCCCTGAAAATAACCCGAGCCAGTTCCTGCTTCCTTCATCCAGCTGAGGAAACATCCACATTCAGTATTTTTATAGAGTTTTTATAGGCTATAAATCCACAGAGAGCAGTCTCTGAAATCTAGCTTCGCCAGTGTCGTAATCATTTTTCTACGATATAAACAGCAAAATAATAAGAGTAAAGATTCAAATAAACACTTATACACATAATCTTAAATGTTCTAGAAGGATGTCAGGGACAAATGTTTTTCATTTATTTATGCTGTTAAATTTGCATTGATTTTTTGGGAACTTGATCCCTTCTCCAGTTTTTTTTTTTTTTTTTTTTTGTGTCTTGAGTGACTTTTATTGACTTTTTTATTAGTTTGAAACTATAATGTTCGGTCTAGATTGCAAATTTGAAGTTCCTAAAATGCTTTGCATGGGATGATCACTCATCTTGTTTTTCCTGAGACACACAATGAGAAGATTTGCATTCATTCATTCACTCTTTCATTTTCTTTTCTGGGGCCGGGTTGCGGATGCAGCAGTTTTAGGAGAGAACCCCAGACTTCCCTCTCCCCAGACACTTCCTCCAGCTCCTTTGGGGGCTCCTGAGGCGTTCCCAGGCCAGCCGAGAGTCCCTTCAGCATGTCCTGGGTCTTCCCCGAGACCTCCTTCCGATGGGACATGCCTGAAACACCTCCCTAGGTAGGCGTCCAGGAGGCATCTAAAACCGGTGCCTGAGCCACCTCAGCTGACTTTTCTCGATGTGGAGGAGAAGCCGATCTACTCCAAGCTCCTCCTAGGTGTCAGAGCTCCTCACCCTATCCATAAGGGTGCGCCCTGACACCCTGCGAAGGAAACTCATTTTGGGTGCTTGTATCCGAGATCTTGTCCTTTGGGTCATGACCCAAAGCTCATGACCATGGGTGAAGGAATGTACACTGAACAGTAAATCGAAAGCTTTGCCTTTTGGCTCAGCTTCTTCTTTAACGGACCGCTACATCAACTGCATTACTGCTGCCGCTGCACCAATCCACCTGTCAATCTCACAATCCATCCTTCCCTCACTCGTGACAAAACCCCAATATACTTGAACTCCTCCACCTGGGGTAAGGACTTTCCTCCAACCTGGAGATGGCAAATCCCCTTTTTCCAACTTCCAAATAATTCAGTTATCATAAACAATTTATTTCTGAAGAATTTAAACAGTTTTTTTTTTGGAGATGAAGATCCCAAGTTTAGCCTCAGAGAGTCAGCAATGTGGATTAGCATCCAGACCTTGCTTTCACATGTGGCATTAAGATTAAGGAGGAGCGCCCCCCTCTGGCTTCCTCAGAATATTTCCTATCCACCCTGACCAGACTCAATCCCTCAGTCAAAAGCTACAGGTTGACAGCTGTTGCGGAAGACCTCCGTGTCAAATACTCCCCTGCTGGTTCTTGTTTTTCCTGGCTTAAATTTCAATAGCATTTGTAGTAATTTAGAAAAAGCCACACAGATCTAGAGATGGACCTGAGGTATTTTATTTCTTCGTAATGTGGCAGTAAATCAGTTAGATTTTTTGTTTGTGATGACTCTTTAAAACGAACTGTATAATTATTGAATTCACAATTACGGATGTACAAATCTTCTACAATATAAATTAAACAATTTATTTTAAAACACACCTTAAATCATTGTTTTTTTTTAATGTTTGTCAAACATGCACACAGACAGACCAATATTTAGATTTTGCCACATGTAATGGGTATTATTTTAATCATAGATTATGTGATATAATTAATTAAACAGCCATTACTTTTTTAAATGGTAATTTGCAACCTAAAATTGCAAATGTCTATAATAAATAGGCTACAGTAGCTATTTCAATACAAGACACAGTAATTGCATAAAAAGGTTAAGTTGTTAAAAAGCTGGGTCCAAAAGGCACTTTTTAATTAATACTAAAACAGATGTTTAAGTCTTCACTTTTAAATTTTTAAGTGCATTGCAATTGCAATATTTTTTTTTTAAATGTGTGCTCTTTTAAACCAGCTATTTTTGTATGAGAATATCCTTTAAGGATTTTAAAAATTTTATTATTTATTTTTGTTCACAATGGAGGCAGTTTAAAATTGGTCTGTTCTTCCCATAGCAACAGCAGCGAGATGACGTGGGTTTGTAGCGGCTCCACACATTGCATTTTACTGAGTAAATTAAAAGGTGCAAACAGCTGTGAAGATCAGAGCAGACTCTGAATGTGGAATAATACAGCAAGACATCTAAAAGTTTACATACAGCCTACATATCAGCATCATACACTCTCTCTCTCTACCACACACATGCTCTCTCTCTCTCTCTCTCTCTCTCTCTCTCTCTCTCTCTCTCTCTCTCTCTCTCTCTCTCTCTCCATCGCTCATCCTCGTCACACCCACTACTCTTCAGAACCGCTGCTCGATCTTCACCGAACCGTGCAACAATCCACCGAGCTCCAGCATGTCTTCAGAGGGAATAGGCGAGACGCTGGTGATTCGGTTCGGCCTGATAAATGCCGATAACAAATATCTGACAGCGGAGATGTTTGGTTTTAAAATCAACGCCTCCGCGAGCTCAATGAAGAAGAAGCAGGTGTGGACGCTGGAGCAGTCCGGGGACCACGGAGACTCCAATGCTGTGTTCATCAAAAGCCACTTGGGTCGATACCTCGCCTCCGACAAGGACGGCAAGGTGACCGCAGACAGCGAGCAGCCCGGCCCGGACTGTCGGTTCCTCGTGATCGCCCACGACGACGGCCGGTGGTCCCTGCAGTCCGAGCCCCACGCGCGCTACCTGGGCGGGACCGAGGACCGGATCGCGTGCTTTGCGCAAAGCATCTCTCCTGCGGAGAAGTGGAACGTGCACCTGGCCGTGCACCCGCAGGTCAACGTGTACAGCATCGCGCGCAAACGGTACGCGCACCTGTGCGCCGATAGGAATGAGCTCGCCGTAGACCGCGACGTGCCGTGGGGTGTGGACTCGCTGCTCACACTCGTGTATCTGGACCACCGCTATCACCTGCAGACCGCTGACAACCGCTTCCTCTCGTGCGGCGGAACCCTGACAGCCAAACCAGACCGGGACACCGGCTTCACGCTGGAATTCCGCGCGGGTAAGGTGGCTTTCCGAGACGCCACGGGAAAATACATCGCGCCTACGGGCCCCACCGGGACCATGAAGTCGGGCAGGAGCGCGCGTGTTGGCAAAGATGAGTTGTTTGTCCTCGAGCAAAGTCACGGGCAAGTGGTGCTCACCGCCAGCAATGACAGAAACATCTCCATGCGCCAGGGTGAGATGCCAATGCAGCATGCTCACTCATTAATATTAATAATGCTTATGGAGCGTTTTTTTAACTTATGCAAATGTTTGGATTTAGAAAGTAATCTAAAACAGCAGGCTGCTCTTTATTTCTTCTAAAACTTTCCATTTAGCTGCACTTCTACTTAGGTTTCAGCATAATTGTCTCATGTAGCAGATATCAAACGCAAAAGATTAAAAATACCTCTTAAAACGCAAATAATAATAATAAAAATAAACAAAACCAAATTGTTCATAACTTCTTGTACACTCTTAAACCTTTCACTGTTACGTTTTTCTTTTTAGTCGAGCCGATTATCACAGAACAATGTTAGTATTTGAGTATTTGAAAGTTCAAGTTCATGAAAGGACATTATTTTAAAGAAATATTTCCAGAATCCTTTAATCTAAAAATAACTAAATGTGGAAAAGAAACGTTCGATGGATCATCACTGAAAACAATAAAGAATGTACATTTTAACTGTGCTTTTACAGTAAATGTGTGCATTATGCAGAAATACATCATCAGAATTTCAACAACCCTTCCTCTATTCTGCTCCCATTTATTTTTTTCTGCTCCCATTTCTTTAACTTTATCTTTGCAATATTTTTTAATTGTATTTTTCTTTACTTCCAAAAATAACCTTTTCCGTAGTGTAAACAACATTTTCTGAGTAATTTATTTCCACTTTAAAGGACCTTTTGTGTACTATAACAGTTCTGTGGATGGTTCTTTAAAAGTTCTTTAACCTCCAGTGCCAATAAAGATTTAGTTTAAAAGAGTGTAATTTGTTATGTTAACAGGATTGAAAGAAATCTAAATATTATTTAATACAACAAAGTCACCCTTCAGGAAAAACTTATAGTTCAGGATGCAAATGAGGTTATCCTGTTCTTGAATGTCACAGAAGTACATTTCCAGTTTTTATGAGAACACCTGTGTGCTTTTTATCATCGGTGATTAACATCACTCCCTCTGAAACCCCACTGTATTTCAGGAGTTGATTTATCAGCCAATCAGGATGAGGAGTCTGATCAGGAGGTGTTTCAGATGGAGATGGACAGAGAGAGCAAGCGCTGTGCCTTCAGGTCTTTCAATGGGAGATACTGGAGTCTCACCTCGAGTGGAGCCATCCAGTGCTCTGCTTTAACCAAGTAAGAAGCATACTAGAAGACCAAACACAGGGTAGAAAAGCAGATTAGCCAGTCTCAAGATCGCTTGCTGACTGAACCATATGGCAAAAGGAATTAATAAACAGAATAACAGAACAGATTGTCTTGCGGAGATGTTTGTCTGATCATCTGTTTACTCAAGTTTTAAACTATATATAGCTGTGGAAATGACTTCAAAGTTATTATCAGTTCTCGGGATTTGCCAATAACAAGTTTTGAGTAAAATGTCATACTGATAACATATATACATTTTTAAAGAATATATATATATATATATATATATATATATATATATATATATATATATATATATATATATATATATATATATATTTTCTCTCCTGTGAATTTTTTGTTCTTTTCTAAATATTTCCCAAATGATGTTTAACAGAGCAAGGAATGTTTCACATTATTTTCTATAATATTTTTTCTTTTGGAGAAAGTCTTATTTGTTTTATTTCAGCTAGTATAAAAGCAGTTTTTATTTAAATATTAGTCAATATTATTAGCCCCCTTAAACAATATATTTTTTTCAATTGTCTACAGAACAAACCTTTGTGATATAATGATTTGCCAAATTACTGTAACTTGCCTATCAACCTAGTAACGGTGTTATATTGCACTTTAACCTGAATACTATAGTATCTTCAAAAATATATAGACAAATATTATGTACTCTCCTCATGGGAAAGATAAAAGAAATCAATTATTACAAATTAGTCATTAAAAAATATTGTTTAGAAATGTGTAGAAAATAATCTTTTCATTAAGCAGAAACAGAAATAAGAGACCTCAACTGGAGATAAATAATAATAATAATAATAATTAATTTCATTTGTAAACGGCGCCTTTCTAGACACCCAAGGTCGCCTTACAATAAGCATCAGCAGACATGCTAAACAAATTAAACATTACTAAAACAATCATTGACCAAACAAGTTAAAACACAATAGCGAACATAAAAGAACATAATAAAAACATGATTTAAAAAAAAGTTAAGTAAAAGCCTGCTTAAAAAGATGGGTCTTTAGACGTGAATTAAAATTGTGAAGACTATCACTGCTCCTAAGATTAGTGGAAGTGAGTTCCATAGCCATATATGAGCAATATCACACTCACAGCTGTGCGATACGGCTGTATATCGTCACTGGTGGGAAGCATGCATTAGTGTCCCACCAGTGACGATACACAGCCATATTGCACTGCTACGAGTGTGATATTGCATTTATAGAACAGTTCGACGACATAATCGCGTGGATAAAAAAGAAAATCAAACACGGAGAGTCATAATAAATCTTTTGTATGAGGAACTACTTTCTTCCGCCATTCCATGCAGCTGACGTCAGAACAACAGAAACCGTAACTAATTCACCAACGTCACTTTAAAGCTAGTATTTGAATGATTCTCAAGCGTAATGTCTAATGTGATGATAAAACAGGGGATTTTGCTCATATTTCAAGATTATAAGGCTGAACGTCATGAAATGCCATCAGTCTAGAGACATTTCCCAGTATTTCACTGTTACAATTAGATCACAATAATGAACCGCAAAAAAGCCAAAGCAACACAAACACTACCAGATAACTGTTGTGTTTGCAATAAGAAAAAACACATGCAGGCATTTCTTCTTTCTTTATTTTTACTCTGCAGTAACGGAAACAGGAGACGCATTCAAAAACAAACAGCGAGAGCGAAGTGAGCGAGTCGAACGTTTTGCACGATTGATGCACATAATATGTTTATCACGCATTTTGGGCAAATCGCTCAAGTTAAAATTTCTGAACTTCTGTGGTTACATTTGCGCCGCGTTAACCAATTATGAGCTTTGTCTTGTATGGGCATGATTATGGCATGGAGCCTGTTGTTGGTGTCCCAGGAGGAAATCCTCCTTCCAACACAAGACAACAGTTATTCAAACTTGTCTCGGCTCAGTCTGAAGAGCCGCTGAAACGCGCAAATGAAGCGAGTAATCTCAAAATGTTCATGCGTCTATTTACCCGCGAATATCGCAATTTGTTTGCGCGTTCTGCGTCTGGTGCGAACACAGCATTAGGACTTATGCTGTCTCTGTCGCCATCTTTTGGTGGAACGTCAACCGTCTTTGCTCTGCTCAGTATGACAGGCTGATGTATGCCGACACACTGTATCTCCGAAATGTTAAATATTTAAAACAGGCACTATTCCTATAAATAAACTGCATAGCTGCAATCTAAACAACTACATTCTTGCCTAAAAAGCCTTAAAAGTACATTATGTTGTCCAAACTGTTGTGAGTTTACTGATCTGCTGTCACTCTACGTGGGCAGAGTAATACAGAAGGGTGAGGAGGCTGTATGAGTGCTGTTATTGCTGCAGAATATTACACGGCTATCAACCAATCAGATTCAAGAACCAGACAAAACTGTCATTTCTATCTATCTATCTATCTATCTATCTATCTATCTATCTATCTATCTATCTATCTATCTATCTATCTATCTATCTATCTATCTATCTATCTATCTATCTATATATATATATATATATATATATATATATATATATATATATATATATATATATATATACTTGCCAAAATTCACTAGATCAGCATAACATATTTAATGTTTTCAGATCTAAAATATTAGAGAAAAGTGTACACCCTTTCACACTGAACTACATTATACTTTAGAAAGTAAAATAAAAACCTTGACTTATATAGAGACTTTTTCAGATACATTTATTCAAAGTAATAATCACTCAGTTGACCAGAAATGTACATTAGAGACTAAATCTAATTATTGCTCATATCCAGATCTCCCAGTTGTTTCTTCGACCTGGAGTGGAAGGGCTCAAAAGTGGCACTGAAGGCCAGCAATGGCAAATATCTGGCAGCCAAGAAGAACGGACAGCTGGCAGCCGCGGTGGACTCTGCAGGTCTGACCGGCTTCACACATATATTTCAGATATTGATCATAGGTAACGATGTACTGTGTGTAGAGTAGCTGATGTTGTTTTACAGGCGAGCAGGAGGAGTTTGTGTTGAAGCTCATCAACAGGCCGCTGATTGTGTTGCGCGGTGAACATGGCTTTATTGGCTGCCGCAAACAAGGAACCGGTACACTCGATTCCAACCGATCTTCCTATGATGTCTTCCAGTTAGAGTACAACAACAATGCATACAGCCTCAGAGGTGAGCGACAGAGCCAACAGTTACTCCTGATGCATTACTGACAGCTGGTAAGATGTAAAAACAGTTCCTTAAAGAAGCTGAATGGATATATATTACTGCATTCGCCATATTTGAGGAAATGCCAACTGGCCCAGCTTAGACTCGAACCAGCGACCTTCTTGCTGTGAGGCAACAGTGCTAACCACTGAGCCACGGTGCTGCCACCCCCCTTTGTTGTTGTTGCTTTATTAGAGTCCTACGAGTTTTCCTAAATTGTGTGTTTGTGTGATTTTCAGACTCCGTGGGGAAGTACTGGACGGTGGAGTCAGACGGCTCTGTGATCAGCAGTGGTGCGGCTCCTGTCTATTTCCACTTTGAGTTCTGCGATTTTAACAAAGTGGCTATTAAGACGAAGGAGGGCAAATATCTTAAGGGAGACCACGCTGGAGTGCTGAAAGCCAGCGCTCAGGGGATTGCTGATGCCACATTGTGGGAATACTGAGAAACATTTATGAAGCCACACAGACAAACAAATGTGTGCTCCTTTCAATATTCCAACTAAACACATCCTCTATAGCACAAGCAGACAGTCGTCATATCACACAACACAATTACATTACATCTCAACATAAGTCTTCAAGGCACAAAAACACATTTGAATGTAAAAGTACAAACAAATGCACAAACGATTTGTCTTTGGTTTAAAGGGGTAGTTCACTCAGAAATCTACATTCTGTTTTTATTTTTTTTTCAAACTTGAGAATCACAAATCAAGATATGTTTACTTTTATGGAGCCAGATCAGTCTCAAAAATAATACGTTTGCAAAATACAATTCATACACAATTCACATTTACAACATGTAATTTGTAAATTTAAAAGGCAATTCTTTAATACACAATTCCAATTCATAAATTTAAAACACGACTCGTAAATACACAAATCCAATTAATAAATTCAAAACAAGATTCGTAAATACACAAAACACAATTAATCTAATTAAAACACTATTCGTAAATACACAAAACACAATTCGTAAATTAAAAACACGACTCGTAAATACACAATTCATATATTCAAAACATGATTCGTAAATACACAATTCATATTTTCAAAACATGATTCGTAAATACACGAAACACAATTCGTAAATTCAAAACACAATTTGTAAATTCAAAACACAATTTGTAAACTCAAAACATGATTTATAAATACACAAAACACAACTCGAAAACATAATTTGTAAATTCAAAACACGACTCTTAAATGCACAAATCCAATTAATAAATTCAAAACATGATTCGTAAATACACAAAACACAACTAATCTATTCAAAACACAATTCGTAAATACACAAAACACAATTCATAAATTCAAAAGACGGTTTGTAAATGAAGAAAACGCAATTCATAAATTCAAAACACAGTTTTTAACTACACAAATCCAATTCGTAAATTCAAAACATGATTTATAAATACACAAATCCAATTCGTAAATTGAAAACACAATTCGTAAATACACAAAACACAATTCGTAAAATCAAAACAGTTCATAACTATGCAAAACATAATTACAAAATTTTAAACACAATTCATAAATATACAAACCCAATTAGTAAATTCTAAGCACAATTTGTTTGTAAATGCACACATCCAATTCAGTTGGGGAAATATTTATTTGTGTTTATGATTTTATGAAACATTTACAGTATGATTTGTAAAATTGTGTTTAGATTTTTACAAATTGGATTTGTGTATTTACGAATTGTGTTTTGAAATTACTAACTAGATTTTGTAGATTTGAATTATGCTGTGCATGTACAGTATGAGTTTTGTTTTTGCATATTATTTTTGAGACTGATCTGGCTCCATACTTTTTTCCATAATCGTTTTTTGTTGTTGTTTCAAATAAAGAAAGTTAATTCATGTTTGGAATGATGCGAGGAAATGATGACAGAATGTTTACTTTTAGGTAAACTGGCCCTTTAAGAGAAGCACAAGCTATAGTATTTTTAAAATTATTGTCACACAAACTCCTAATGTGCTTTGCTCAATAACAGATTAAGATAAGTTCCTAAAAAGGAGAAATACTAATTTAGACTAAGCAATTGAATGCACTTTGTATATAGGCTCATGCAAAGTCACTGTGTCTGCCTCCCAGGGGCTTTCATGGCCTTATTTTACTCAATAGCTGCTTCTAAGAAATTCAAAATCTAGATGTTGTTACATAATGGACAATAATTTGCTTATGTAAAATGGGCGTAGATCCGTGTCTCATAAGCTGAGCCTTTGGCCATAGGTTTTGTTCTTGCTCCCAAAAACATTTTTAGCGTGAGCTGGCGTCTGTAATGAGGCCAGGATTTAAATAGCAGCATCACGGCTCAGAAAATACAGGAGAAAAATACACGTTCACATTAGAGAGATTCAGACTTCACACACACACACTCAAAAGCAAATCATTTGTCTGTCAATTTTGTAGTGTTTGTGGCCATTTTCAATGACAAGATTTGTATTCAGCGCTGTTCTGGCTACAGGAACTAAAGCGCTTTTTTAATGTAACTCCGGCTTATTGTTGATAACATGTTGATTTGCACTCTTTTTCGGCTAAAGCTTTTTCATGTGAAAGTGTTGAAGATTAAGATGAAGTGTTTGTGCCTTCCTTGGTGAGGTCAGATCCCCTAAGGTGTGAAAATGCAGTTATTTGAACTTTTTTATTTCTTATTTTATTCTCATCATGTGTCATTTGCAACTGGATATGACAATGAAACTAATAAAAATGTCAGAAAGTAAATACTGTGTCTTTAAGTTTGTCACATAATTAAAACACCGTAAAACCAAAAAAGTTAAAGTAACTCAAACCATTTGAGGAAACCGACTGCAACAAACCTTTCAAGTAAAAAAACAAATCCTAATGAGTACTGTGAACTCAATCCATTTGAGTAAACAAAGCAGTTTGAGCACAGTAAAACAAATAAGTTTAGACAACTCAAACCATTTGATTTAAAAAACGAATCTATATGAGTACTGTGAACTTACTCCATTTAGGTTAAGGTAATGAGGTATTTAATTAACTCATTAGCTTCAACACTGAGTTCAAAACTCTTTTCATATGAGTAGAATTAACATTTTGAGTTATCTACACTCATTTCATTCGATAAAGTTGACTGCTGGGATTTCTTTCCAGTCTTAATCCTGTCACAGTGCCACAACACATGCATCACAGTAGGCTACTAACATCGAATTTGCACTTAAAACAACATTGAGAAACATTAGAAGGCTAAACATCTTATAGAGATAAGCGTGTTAAATAAGTTCTGTAAATAAATGTCACATTTTGCTTGTGGCTTGATATTGTGGCACCTTTAAAGAGTGATTACTTTGAAGTTTTAATGTAATATTTAATGAATAAAAGAAATGCATTTTTAACTTGGAGATGAGTAAAAACTTACATTTTCTAAAGGAAATATGAGAACTTATTGTTTCTTCTTTGTCTTTCTTTATGTGCTCTGTGCACATCAACCCTGGAGATTTTCCAAGAGTTTTACGCTGACAGTGTGGCTCTGGGTCTGAATGTAGACAAGGAGACTACACACACACACACACGCACGCACGCACGCACGCACGCACGCACGCACGCACACACACACACACACACACACACACACACACAGAGATACTAATATCTAACAGATGTGAATATTTTGTGGATATAACATAGAAGTGTCTGCAGCTGCTTTCTGTGAGACACAATAGCAAAAACGAGGACAGAGAGAGAACACGACAGATTTCACTTAAAAAGTTGAGCAGAGAGTTCAAGATTCCTGAAGCCAGTATAAATGACTTCAGATTGAATATAGTTACAAGTTGTACTTTCGTGAATAGCATTTTCCTTAATGTGAAAATATCCATAGGAACATAGGCTATAAGGCTCCTTTAATTGACCAAAAATGAATTTCAACTCACTTTCAAACTTTGAACATGTTAAAGGATAATGTCATTGTTCAAACTTCCAAAGCTACACAATTAATATTAGGGCAGAGGAAGACATTAATGAGCATGTGCGATGTGTCACAAGCTGCGTCCCAAATCGCATACTTATGCACTATTCTACGCCATTTTGTAGTATAAATAGTGTAAGTAGTGTGTTCACACTGAAAACTCTAAAAATAATAAGTGCACTTAAATTACCCGGATGATGCACTCATTCATCCGCTAAAATAAAGTGTGTAATGATGGACACTTCACGCACTCAACGACCGCAGGTTTGCCTACGTAGCGGAAGAGGCGGAGCTATCGGACGCACATGTTGGATAACTTTATTTATTTTGGATGGTGAAAACAAAATTCTTCTACGAGAGTGATTATAGCGCCTCCCGATGGTGAATGCGGTTATACTCACGGCAGGTAATATTTGATAATTCGGTCGTTTATTTCACTGATTTGGCGTCCGTCAAACGTCATCAGGGAAACGGTTTGAATTTCCGCTTAGTAAAAAAACATTAGTGTGCCATTTGGGACGACACTACATACATATACTATACTGTTGAGTGTGTAAGTGCATAAGTACATAGTGCATGAGTGCATAGTGTATAGTGTGCCATTTGGGACGCAGCTACAGTGATTCAGAGCGGTGCTGCCCTCTAGCGGCTCACCCTTATCATAACGCTCCAAATATTTCACGTTTTTCATTCCATTTCCTTCGGCTTAGTCCCTTTACTAACCAGGGATCGCCACAGTGGAATGAACCACCAACATATCCAGCACATGTTTTACACAGCGGATGCACTTCCAGCTGCAACCTAGTACTGGGAAACTCATTGACACATACACTTCAATTCACCTGAACTGCACAACTGCATGTCATTAGAGAAAACCGAAGGAAACCCACGCGAACATGGGGAGAACATGGAAACTCCATACAGTAACGTCAACTGGCCCAGCCGGGGCTCGAACCAGCGACCTCCTTGCTGTGAGGTGATATTGCTAACCACGTGTTTGGTACGTTTTTTTAATTTTAATTTTAATACATAGTATTAGTATGTAATAAGCAGCTCCTCAGTCAATGGTAAAATATTTTCTCAATTGTTTACCATGCTATTACTGCATTTCCCACATTTTCTATAAATACAAAAACTGAGAAATAAGCGGAATTTAATAATAAAGGAGTACATTTATTTGATAATATAATTGTTTCACATTTATCAGAGCATATTATCTGAGAGTTCCATAATAATCAGTAATTAAATGACACTTATTTTAATTAATATTAATTTGCTCAAAAATGGTTCATAAAAATGTATACAATAATGCACATTCTTATTTCTAACAAAATGACAACAATAACAAACATTAGTCAGTAAAGTTTTTAAATAAAATACATTTATTTACTAAGTTTATACATAAACTTTCACTTCCAGATAACAAAAATGTCCAATGAATGGTCAATACTAGCAATACATGCAGTCATATGCATCCTTACGAATTTCATTTTCAGATATGTGAGATATGGGGAAAGGGCTACACATTATTTACATTATTATTTTTTGACACCTCGAGTGAAATAAGCATAAGCATAAGCAATAAGAAATATGAACTTTTTTTAAAGGTTAAGTCTCAAACATATTGTGCATTTGGAGGTGTTATATAGCATTTGCATAATTTGTTTCTTTATTAAGGGCTATACATTTTAAAAAGCTTTTACATATCTTCTTTGACTCAAAATAGACCTCAATGGGTTAATTTACTCACTAATAGGCAACACATTGTAGTAAAAAACAAACATATTGATCATTATATAGATAGATAGATAGATAGATAGATAGATAGATAGGTAGATAGGTAGATAGATAGATAGATAGATAGATAGATAGATAGATAGATAGATAGATAGGTAGATAGGTAGATAGATAGATAGATAGATAGATAGATTCAAATTGTAATTAAGCTAGACCCAATTTCATCACCATGCATCTTTTTGCAGTGCATCATACATTCCCCATGGAGAATTAAGAACATTTATTTTTTTTACATCACACTATATCTCAGTAACTGTGAAATTTTGTGCAATTGTGTGAAAAAAATAGTGTTTTTGGCAGAAAAATAATAAAATAGTTATTTAATAATTAACTAATCATTCTTTCACTACTTCAGTTCGGTATTAAACATTAAATAACTTAATAAAATAACTTTTAAATAAAAAATATATATAATTTTTTTAGTAATTCTAGTTTACAAAATAAGTCAAGAGTAGCTATTAAATTCAAGTATTAGAATCTGCAAACAGTGAATCAGAGATACAACAGAGCTGGTTTACAAAAATAAACCTTTGATGAAATTTCAGTGTATGGGGGGAAACGGTTATGGATGGTTTGTTCGTCATTTCCAGCGGTTGATCCTGCGTAACTGTATGTATGCAAATGTCATACACACCAGTACAATTCCCAGAAGGGCCACCTCATTCTGCCAGAAACCCCACACACTGTAGTCGATGCCCTGAGACTCTAGATACAGCTCTCCTGGCAGTCTGAACACCAACAGGAGGACAACAAACAAACAAACAAACAGATGTAAACAATTGGTAGTTGCTATAAAATGTAAACTACCTGACAAAATTCTTGTCGCCTATCTAAGTTTTAGGAACAACAAATACTAACTTGACTTCTAGTTGATCATTTGGTATCAGAAGTGGCTTAATGAAAGGCAAAGGCCTCTAGATTACACTTATTTTATCAAAATAAAATATGATCACGTCTTGATTTTTCATTATTTAATTAGGACAGTAAGGTCTGACTTTGCTTAGACAAAAGTCAGTCACTTTTCCCAGAAATAATGTCCAGTAAAGAATATATAAAGTCATGCTGCAGAGGAGAAAGAATGAATATTGTGTATGACTCCCATGTGCTCGGACGACTGCATCCATACATCTCTGCAATGACTTAAATCACTGATTAATAAAGTCATCTGAAATGGCAGATCATTCATTTCAATCATTTAATTCAATTTCAATCATTTAATTCAATAAACTTTATCATACTAAGGTCATGTTTTGATCAGTAGTGTGCTTATCTGTTATGATATGCAGAAGGTCGTCCAGCTGAGTTATAAAACCCTGAACTTTCAGTGAACTGCCATTACGTTATCTTTATACAGTTTTACTTACGTAGCATTGCCACTATAGAGGACCAGCCCTTTCATTTCATTTATAGTCACAGCCTATACAAAAGAGCAACACATAACCATGTTATAATCAGTGCTGTGTTTGTATAATCTCATAATGTGTAAACATGCATAAAACATCCTTTTCTGCACTCTTATATATTAAATCATTCTTATATAAACTCTTATGCATGGTACTTTACGCATTTAAAATGAAATGCTTCCTACATCAAGTCCATATTTGAAGATACTGATCCACTTGAGCCAGGACAACCAGTTGAGCATGGAGTTCAGATTCACCAGAAACCCTCCGAACACCTGAAAGAGAGAAAGAAAAACATGTAAAAAACTGGGACAACATAAAGGAATTAAGTTAACTTATTAAGTGTTATGGATTTAAGTGGATTGAACAAATAAGTTGTCACAAAAAAATCAGAAATTGTGTTGTTTCAGCTCATTTTAAATAAGTAGTTTGAACAGTTTGGTGTTTTTTGAGTGAAGAAAGAAATTGTATTTAATGTAGATCTCAGTTTTTATTTTTAGTTTTAATTACTTGACACAAAACTAAAAATCCACATAACACCAAAATTAGTACTTCTAGATGGTATGATGTCTCCCTTTCTTGTTCTTTTTCTTTATCTCCATCTATTTATTTATTACTTTCTTCTTTTTAAGGATTACTATAATTTCTTTATAATTATTTTGCCCTTAAATATTCTTGTATTTATTAATTAATTTGGTAAATATTTAGTTAACCTATTTGCTACTTATGTTTATTATTTGATGTTGTATTTGGATAATGACCCAGACGGATTCTGCGGATGTTTTTTGCTATTTCTGCTGAGAATTTTGGTAAAAATCTACGGATTTCTGCAGATTTATTTTGGGAGTATCCAGCAGAGTATCATAACTAAAACCTTGATATATGAAATAAAAAGTAATAAATTACTGAATAAAAACTGAATAAATTTAGATTGACACGTTTACTTAAGTAAATAAACAAAATTAATGATGGGCTAAAAATCTGCAGAAATCTGCGGAATTCTGTGGAAAATCTGCAGAATTCTGCGCGCGCAGATTTTGTCTGGGCCTACCCATTGCATAATTTTTGTTAAAACTGGCCTCTGATTATGCCTGTAAAAGCCCATTGTACATAAATTCTGATAACCTTAAATAAACATGTCACAACCAAATTCCACATAAATCTAAACACACAGACAACAGATATTGAAAAACATTCATTAAATTTGAGTCAAACCTTTTAGATTGTTTTAAAAAATGAAAACTTCAATCAAATGTTTCAAAGTAATGACACCATATTGCATACACATATATTGACATTAATTTTCTAAAACATTTTATTGTTTCTTCCGCATGTTTATTTGTCAGATAATGCTAACCTTCTCTATTTGAAAAAACTGAATTATTATGTTAAATACCTGAATGTCAAGATACTCTTGAGGATTCTCTGAAGTTAAACAATATAATCTCTCGATTCATTTTATCTTAAGCATATGCAATTGTCATGATAAATATAATCTTTAGTTGAAATTAGAATTCAACTAAAAAAATTAGCTAAATATACTGCTCAGACAATTGTGTTACATTGTGTTGTTTAAGTGTTCTCTTTATTTTTTTAAGCAGTGTATATTTAAACAACAAAATATATGATTGCCAGTGGTGTTGTCTCTGCTGGCGTTTACCTTCCTGTAGTTTGTTGCAATTGCCAGCAAGGTTTTCTATAAGGGAGATTACTACTACTACAATTTACTTATTTTCTTGTCGGCTTAGTTCATTTATTAATCCGGGGTCGCCACAGCAGAATTAACCGCCAACTTATCCAGCACATTTTTTTTACGCAGCGGATGCCCTTCCAGCCGCAACCCAACTCTGGGAAACATCCACACACACACACACACACACTCATACACTACGGACAATTTAGCCTACCCAATTCACCTGTACTGCATGTCTTTAGACTGTAGGGGAAACCGGAGCACCCGGAGGAAACCCAAGCAAACACAGGGAGAACATGCAAACTCCACACAGAAACACCAACTGAGCCGAGATTTGAACCAGCTACCCAGCGACATTCTTGCTGTGAGGCGACAGTACTACCTAGTACGTCGCCCTACGACTACTACTTCTAAAAATAATAATAACAATAATAATAATAATAATAATAATAATAATAATAATAATTATTGCGCTAGACTGCACACCACACACCAGCTGATTGATGGAGACAGAGTGATGAAGCCAATTATAATATGGGGATGGTTAGGAGGCCATGATTGACAGAGGCCAGTGAGCAAACTTGGGATTTTTCACGACCACAGAGAGTCGGGACCTCGGTTTAACGTCTTATCCAACAGCACTCACTAAGCAGTATAGTGTCCCTTTCACTACACCGGGGCATTGGGTCACAGGCAGCAGGCCGAATACCCCCTACTGGCCTCACTAACACCACTTCCGGCAGCAACCTAGCTTTCCCATGTGGTCTCCCATCCAGGTACTGACCAGGCGCAGCGCTGCTTAGCTTCAGTGGGCGACCATGTGAGAGTTGCAGAGAGCTAGCTGCCAGAGAGCTTACTGCTGAACGAACTACAACGCCCAGAACCCCCTGAGCTCATCAACTCTTGCAACAGCTGACAATAATCTGGACACTCACACAGCTGCTGCTCATCTACACTGATTACAGGACTTTAAATACACCTCTCCTTCATTCACCCAATGCAGAGTCTTGTTTCTATCCTGAACATTACAAAGCAGTGCTCCTGGTTTGTTTTCCTGTGTGTTTTGATTCTTGCCTTGCTTCTTGTCTTGACCCATTGCCGCCTAGTCTGACCTCTCACCTGTAAATTGATCATGATTATTGGATTACCCTTATGATACTGTTTTGCCCTTGTTTATGACCCATGCCTGCACGACCTTGATTAATAAACTGCACATGGATCCGCAAGTCTGCTCTCAGCGTTTCCTTCATTACAAAAGTAACATTAGGCACATTAGGCACAAGTTACATTTAGGCAAGTAAATTATAAGTTACTGTATTTAAATTATTAAAATGAATCCCTTACTTTACATTTTAAGTGAAGAAAGTAATTTAATACAGTAAATAGCTACTTTGTAACTAATTAAAGCCAACACTGAACCAAATTAAAGGGGGCCTGTTAAACAAAAATCACTTTTATAACGAATTTAAGCACAGTTGTGTGTCAACAGTGTGTTAATATAGCCAGCTTCTAATAGTAAAAATGTTATAATTAAAATTTTTATACCCACACTTGATAAAATAGCCTGCAGAAACACTTTGATCGACATTCTCCCTTTGTATATGTCATCAGCGGGGAAAGCCCCGCCCATTAGTGACGATCTCTCCCTCATTAGCATATGATGTTATCCTTGTTTTTAAATCTGCCACTGTGCTAACACATAGTAATTTTAGCTCCGCCCTCTTTTGAAAAGAGCACAATCTCATTTGAATTTAAAGTGACAGCCACCAAAATAGCACGATTAGTATCAAAGCCTAAAACAGGCAGTTAAAAAACATTATTTGTCATATACACATTCTAGGGCAGGTGTGGGCAAACTTGATCCTGGACGGCCAGAGTCCTGCATAGTTTAGCTCCAACCCTATTCAAACAGACCTCCCTATAGAGTTCAAGTGATCTTGAAGACACTGATTAGTTTGCTCAGGTGTGTTTGACTAGTGTTGGAACAAAACTCTGCAGGGACACCGGCCCTCGAGGATCAAGTTTGCCCATCCCTGTTCTAGGGACATCAGCGACTTATTTTACATCTTGTAAAAAGCTTATGAGCAAGTAAGCATTTGAAATCTGACCATCATGAAGACGAAAGGCAAGACGACGAGGATGTTGGCCATGGCGAAAGTGCTCACGCTGGCACTGACCAGAAAGGCCAAACTCACTCCTGCTAGACTGACCAGAGACATGGTCAACGCGAAGCACAGGAAGGATGTGAATGCTGGATTCAACCCTGTTTACAAATACATATATTCAATTACTGTGCATATTAATGCTTATTTAGAAAACAGCATGTGCTGATGTTGACGTTTAATCACAGTTTTATGTGAAACAGAGATTGTTTTACCCATCATGTAGTAGGAAATGCTGGAGAAGATTAAAATCGGGACAATGCGATTTGGTAACAGATCCACGAACACCTTGGAGAGGAAATACACAGATGTACGGTAATATCCTCCAGAGTTTTCATGCCTAAAACAGACACAGACATACAGAAAAAAAAAAACTTTTTAAAAAAGTAAGCCAAATGAACAAGTGAAGTTTGTTTACATCCATACATAACATGCACATATAATTCGAACACATAAATGTAAGTGTTATTGTTTCTATTTAATCTGTCAAAAAAAATCTGAAAAAAATCTGAAATAATGTTTAAATTGAAATGCCCAAATGATCAAATATGAAATGAAAAGCTAATTCAAAATATTAATATATACTATAATGTTGTATCAATGAAACATTAGAAACATCAAATACAATTATAAGCAAGGCAGATAAAATCATACTCACACAAAAATTGCTCGCTCATTAATGAAGAGCTCTACTGCTGACAAGTTGCCAAAAACCATGTTGATGATGAGAAAGAAGAAAGCGCCAATCCTGCAAACACACAGACATGAAGAACGGAATGGTAGATGAGTGGTTTGATAAATGAATGGATGAGTGGATGGATAAATGAATGATTTTTTGGATTGTTTTGTGGCTGGTTAAAAGGATGAGTGGATCGATGGATGATTCGATGAATATACGAGTTGACGGATGGATGGATGAGTGGATGAGGGATGAACAGATAAATGATGCCTGGATGGAGGAATGAATGCATGAGTGGCTGGAACTATGGATGGATAAGGCCATAGATGAGTAGATGGACAAATGGAGGGATGAGTGATTAAATGCACTGGTAAATGGATGGATGGATGGATTGATAAATGGTTGGATGGATGAATGGATGAGTGGGAGTTTGAATGGATGGATGTGTGGCTGGATCTATGTACAGTATAAGTAATTGGATCAGTAAATGGATAAATGGATGGATAAGTAAACAACTGATTTGGTGAATGGAGCGATGGATGAATAAATGGTTAGATGGATGGATGGACGGATGAGTGAAAGTCTGTATGGATGGATGTGTGGCTGGATCTATGTATAAGTAATTGGATGAGTAGATTGATAAATGGATGGATGAGTGAACAACTGATTTGGGGAATGGATGGAAGAATAAATGGTTAGATGGGTGGATGGACGGATGAGTAAGAGTCTGAATGGATGGATGTGTGGCTGGATCTATGTATAAGTAATTGGATAAGTGGATGGATAAATGGATAAGTGGATCAATGGATAACTCAATGAATGTATGAGTTTACAGATAGATGGATGAGTGGATGAGGGGTGGTGAATGGATCGATGGATAAATGGTTGGATGGATGAACGGATGAATGGGAATTTGAATGGATGGATGTGTGCCTGGATCTATGTATAAGTAATTGGATGAGTAGATTGATAAATGGATGGATGAGTGAACAACTGATTTGATGAATGGATGGAAGAATAAATGGTTAGATGGGTGGATTGACGGATGAGTAAGAGTCTGAATGGATGGATGTGTGGCTGGATCTATGTATAAGTAATTGGATGAGTAGATTGATAAATGGATGGATGAGTGAACAACTGATTTGGTGAATGGATGGAAGAATAAATGGTTAGATGGGTGGATGGACGGATGAGTAAGAGTCTGAATGGATGGATGTGTGGCTGGATCTATGTGTAAGTAATTGGATAAGTGGATGGATAAATGGATAAGTGGATCAATGGATAACTCAATGAATGTATGAGTTTACAGATAGATGGATGAGTGGATGAGGGGTGGTGAATGGATCGATGGATAAATGGTTGGATGGATGAACGGATGAATGGGAATTTGAATGGATGGATGTGTGCCTGGATCTATGTATAAGTAATTGTATGAGTAGATGGCTAAATAAACGGAAGAGTGAACAACTGATTTAGTGAATGGATGGATGGATAAATGGTTGGATAAGTGGATGGATGGACTGATGAGTCAGAGTCTGAATGGATGGATGTGTGACTAGATCCAAGTATAAATAATTGGATGAGAAGATTGATAAATGGATGGATGAGTGAACACATCAATGGTTGGATAGATCGATGGATGAGTAAATAAATGGATGAGTGATTGTCTGGATGGATGAATGTGTGGCTGGAATATGTATAATGGATGAGTAGATGGATAAATGGATAGATGAGTAAACACATAAAGGGGTGGATCAATGGATGAGTGGATAGATGAGTGGGTGACTGGATGTATGGATGGATGTGTGGCTTGATCTATGTATAAGTAATTGGATGAGTAGATGGATAAATGGATGGAAGAGTGAACAACTGATTTGGTGAATGGATGGATGGATAAATGGTTGGATAGGTGGATGGACGGATTGATGAGTGAGAGTCTGAATGGATGGATGTGTGGCTAGATCCATGTATAAATAACTGGATGAGAAGATTGATAAATGGATAGATGAGTGAACACATGAATGGTTGGATAGATGGATGGATGAGTAAATGGATGAGTGAATGTCTGGATGGCTGAATGTGTGGCTGGAATATGTATAATGGATGAGTAGATCATAGATGGATAAATGGATGGATGAGTGAACACATAAATGGGTGGATAAATGGATGAGTGGATAGATGAGTGGGTGACTGGATGGATGTGTGGCTAGATCTGTGTATAAGTAATTGGAAGAGTAGATGGATAAATGGATGGATGGATGGACAGATGAGTTGGAGTCAGCATGGATGCATGTCTGGCTGGATCTATGTATAAGTAATTGGATAAGTAGATGGATAAATGGATGGATAAGTCAACACAGGAATGGGTGGATGGATGGACGAGTGGCAGTCTGGATGGATGAATGGTTGGATGTGTGGCTGGATCTATGTATAAGTAATTGGAAGAGTAGATGGACAAATGGATGGAGGAGTGAACAACTGATTTGGTGAATGGATGGATGGAAGAATTGGATGGATAAATAGTTGGGTGGACGAATACAAGGTGGATAAATACTAATGTATAAATGTATGAGTGGATGAATGTGTGGGTAAATGGATGAATGCATGTCTATATGGATAGATGTGTGGTCATACAGCTGGATGAGGATATGCATGGAGAGTCAGATAAATGGACTGATAGACAGTGAATGTGGCAGCACCTGTTCTGTAGGGCTTCGGGAAGAGTTAAAGGCATCTGATAGTAGACAAGTCCAATCAGCAGAGCAAAGAGGATGTTCATTGCAATCTGAGCATATGACGTCTGAGGATTCCTGACAACATTCAGCCCTGTCCTCCAACATACCACCTTTAACTACAAAAAATATATAGAATTATCTAACTCATGCAGGCAGACAAATGCAAAAGGCAGAAAACAATTATAAAGGTTTATGACTCTCTGTTCATTTCACCCATAGCTGACCTGATAACAGCAGTGAGCTGAAGTTGAACAGCGGGTCAAGTTAGCAGCATACAGGTTAACCATTTACTTGGTAAGCAGACACGCTGAAAGGTTTTTTATGAAACAAACCTGATAGCTAAAGGACGTGACATAGGATGGTGCTTTGCTCTTGGCTTCAGATAAAGAATCTGATGGTCCAGTGATGCACTTCAGCTCCTCGTCCACGGCGGTGCAGAACTGAGACTCTCTGTAAAGCTCAGCCAATGACTTCTCTGAGTGAGCAACAGAGAGAAACCTTCAATCTACGGCTGCGGAATATTGGAAAAATCTGATATTTTGCTTTTCTGCGATATACAGTTGAAGTCAAAATTATTAGCCGTCATGTGATTTAAAAAAATCCCAAATTATGCTTAACATGTCACAATCACCAGTGACCCTTCCAGATAGACTGAGGTGAACTACAGATGCCTCTAAGAACTACAAATCCCTTCAGGCAATGTCACACACACCAGATGCTGATCCCGGCTGATGACACACACTCAGCTGAGACTTGTATCACTGATCATTCGAACTATATATGCACCACATACACACACACACCAGCTTATCATGGAGTCTTTGGTGTAAATGCCTTGCATGGCCTAGCGTCTTGTTTTTGCCAGTTTGTATTTAAGATCATTGCCTTGTTTGTTGTTGTTCCTGTTTTAGTACGACCTTATGCCTGCATTGTTTGCCTTAAATATAATCTTATTTTACCTGTATTTGGATCCTCGTCTCTGTTGTTCCTTGCTTTGATCCCTACATGTGACATAACACAGCAAGGACATTTTTACAGTATTTCTGATAATATTTTTTCTTCTGGGGAAAGTTTTATTTGGGTAATTTCAGCTAAAATAAAAGCAGTTTAAATTTTTTTTAAATAATTTTAAGATCAATATTATTAGCCCTCTTAAGCTATGTATTTTTTCATTTGGCTACAGAACAAGCCATCATTATACAATGACTTGCCTAATTACCCTTACCTGCCTAATTAACCTAATTAACCCTTTGAATTGCACTTTAATCTGAATAAAATATTATATCTAGTAAAATATTATGTACTGTCATCATGGCAAAGATTAAAGAAATTAGTTATTGAGACTGTTATGATTAGAAATCTTTCCATTGAACAGAAATTGAGGAAAAAAAAGTCTATAATTGAACAGTAGGGCTAATAATTCTGACTACAAATGTATATTACGAATTTACAATATAAAAACAACTTTACCACGTGGCTTAAATAGCTCTATTTGCAAAGAATTTCTTAATTTAGACAGATTTGGATGATTTTGTATGAAAGCAGGAAAGTAAATTGTGCATAAAAATACAATAATCAAACTACAAACAAAGATAAATACAACACAGCAAAGATACAAGCTACAATTAAAAAATACCATGTACAAATATACAATAAACTAGGGCTGCACGATATTAAAAATATTTGACATTGCAATTTTATTCTCTGTGATATATATTACGATATAAACATAATTTCACCAGATGACTTAAACAGCTTTGTTTGGAAAGTCAATGTTTCAGATTTATTGGGATGATTTTGTAGGGGAGTGAAATATAAATATATTTTTATGTAAGTTAGTATATACAGTTAAAGTCATAATTATTAGCCCCCCTGTTTATTTTTTTCCACAATTTCTGTTTAACAGAAAGAAGATTTTTTTTCAAAACATTTATAAACAGATAGTTTGTTCTGTAGACTATTAAAAATATATATAGCTTAAAGGGTCTAATAATTTTGTCCTTGAAATGTTTTTTAAAAAATTAAAAACTTCTTTTATTCTAGCCGAAATAAAACAAATAAGACTTTCTCCAGAAGAAAAAATATTATCGGACATACTGTGAAAATGTCCTTGCTCTGTTAAACATCATTTTGGAAATATTCAAAAAAAGGGGGTTTCTAATAATTCTGACTTCAACGGCATATACAATAAACCACAGTCATAAATAATCACAATTGCAAAGTGAAATAAACAGTGCTTTATGGTTTTCAGAAATTAAAATAAATAACAGTCTTCATCATATAAATAATTAAATAAAATTAATCTTTATTAAACTTCATTATGCACTATTAAAATGTTTTAAACTTTCTTAAAATGCTCAAATAATCACAGGCCTTAAAACAGTTTGCAGATGATAAACTTTCCCCCTATTATGGTTCAATTCTGCAGTGCCTCCACAAATCTCATGTGTTTTGACTTGTGCCTTCTGGCCAACTAAAATCCCAACTCACCACTGCACATCATGTGATGTGACTATTGCGGACGCTAACATTGCGATATCGATGCTCTATATATCGTGCATCCCTACAATAAACCATGCTCTATGGTTTTCTGGAGAGCCAAACAGTATTACAGAAATGTAACAATCAAATGTTAAACAACGGCATAGTTTCGTTTATAAATTATTGAATTATAAACAATTCAATAAAATTAATCTTTATCAAAGGTACAGACAGTACAGATTCTTGTATATGAAATGTATTTTCTTGTATATAGTAACAATAGCACATAACATTTATAAATATACAATGATGTCTCAGTCAGTGCATGTACAGTATATGAAATACCTGTTGGCATTGAAGTAGCCGTCTCTCCATTGGTTATGTCCAGAAAGAAATCTGCAGGGTTGTTGAAAGCATCACGCTCATAACCTAATCAATAGATGTGAAATTTAATTAAGGATGAATTTAATATTTCAATATTAGCATATATTTCTATTGTATAGTAAGCATTATAAAGATATTCAGTTCAATTTAGGGTTATTTGTATAGTTATATACACATTATATTAAATATTAATTAAAATGTAAAAATGTTTTTAGATATATATTTAAATTCAGTTTTTTATAAACTGTTTTATTGATTCTTCTTCTATTATTCTATCTTTTGTATATTTCCTTCTATAAAATGTTGAGTATTGTAGGAAACAATGCATAAGATCTCAATAAATTACAACCAATAAAATAATAAATGAATTAATTATTATAATTTGCAGTTTGATTATAAGACTGCTCTATTTATGTATTAATAAAAAAAAAAAAAAAATATATATATATATATATATATATATATATATATATATATGTATATATATATATATATATATATATATATATATATATATATATATATATATATATATATATATATATATATATATATATATATATATATATATATATAAGATGGGTTAGTATTTATAAATATGTTTTATAAATTTTATAAATATTTTAGTATTTAATTCATATTTATGTGGCCAGCCAACCACTCATTTTACCCAGACTCTGGAAGTAGTCGATGGCTTTTCCAGCAGGGCCAGCATAAACGGTTTCTCCTTTATGCATCAGCGTCAGGTAATCAAAGAGCCTGAAGATTGAATAACGTGGCTGGTGGATTGAGAAAATTATCGTTCTACCACCTCTTGACAACCTGAAAGACAACCAGAGCAGAGAATCAGAAGAGACAAGATAAAAAAGACATGAACATAAAGATTTCTACAGGTTACCGAACAAGCCGAGGTTAAGCCAGGGCTGTGTTGGAGAACAGTTGAAGTCAAAATGATTAGCCCTTCTGTGAATTTATTTTTTTAATTTTTCCCTAATGATGTTTAACAGAGCAAGGAATGTTTCACAGTTTTCTGGAGAAAGTCTTATTTGTTTTATTTCGGCTAGAATAAAAGCAGTTTTTAATTTTTTAAAATACATTTTAGGGTCAATATTATTAGCCCCCATATGCAATATTTTATCGAGTGTCTACAGAACAAACTATGATTATACAATGATTTGCCTAATTATCCTAGCATTTTTTATCTAACCTAATTAACTAGTTAAGTCTTTTAACAAGCTGGATACTAGTATCTTGAATAATATCTAGTAAAATATTGCCATCACGCCAAAAATAAAAGAAATCAGATATTAAATTGAAATTTGTTATTAAAACTATCATGTTTAGAAATGTGTTGAAAAAAATCTTCTTTCAGGAGGAGTGTTCAGGAGGAAGCAGTGTGTACCTGTGCAGGAGAGCAATGATGCTGTTGGCAGTGTTGGAGTCCAGGCCTGTGGTCGGCTCATCCAGAAACAGAAGCGTAGGAGACGTGATGAGCTCCATTCCTATACTACAGCGCTTTCGTTCTCCTCCTGACACACCTCTTATAAACTCAGTACCAATCTGGAAGAAAGACGATACCTACTTAACATATTTAAGTGACATCTATTTTTCAGGGGGTATTTTTAAATCAATGGGAATATTTACTTAAATAAAAAGATATTTGTAAAACATTTTTGTGTGTTTTCTGTCTTCATTATTTTCAGGTAAATTCTAATTACTTCAAAACATTTAAGCAAAAAACAATTTTAGCTACTTTCCTCAAATAAAAGCATAATTCAATTCAATTCACCTTTATTTCTATAGCGCTTTTACAATGTAGATTGTGTCGAAGCAGCTTCACATAGAAGATCATAGTAAATTGAAACAGTGTAGTTCAGTTTGGCTTAGTTTAGTGTGGTTTCATAATCACTACTGAGAGTCCACACACTGAAGAGCAAATCCATCTATGCGCAGCTCTACAGATCTCTAAACATGTAAGCCAGTGGCGACAGCGCCGAGGAAAAAACTTCACCAATAATCTTCTAAGATGTTAGCAGAACTGTACAACTTTATTTTGTACTAAAACAAGTACATATGGCACATATCTGTCTCTCATTAACAGTCACAATGTTTATCAATTTTTTCTTAAAATACCAAATAAATTAATTTGTGCAGCATAAACATCACACAGACTCAAATCTTCATGATTAAGTGTTTGTCAATGGGCTATATGATTTCTTAAAAAATCTTCACTGCTTGTTAGATATACAATATGAAGGGGGTCTCAGATTGGACAAAAAGCCCTGTATTAAATCTCATTTCCCCCTTGCTATGTCTTTATAATATGACAGTTTATTTTACCCCAGTTTTACAAATGGAATTTCTGCGCTAACCTGTTGCTACTGATAGCACTTGTGGTTACAACGGTCTTTTGTTTTACGCTTGAACAAATAAATGAACGCTTAAGCCTGTTCAACTGAATGTATTGTAATTACATTACAACATCCATGCTGTAAAAACAGCCTTATGAAATTGAAAATACTCACATTAAGCTTTCACTGGATGTTTAGCTTTAAAACTCTCGCTGTGCTTAGAGGCCATAGCTTGTGTTAATGCATCTATCAAAGAGAGTCATTTTATAGTGTAGACATGCATGCATTTAGTTAGGGATCATGCTTTATAATTGCAGCTCAGCTTATTAAATATTCTCATAAATAATTTACTCATGAATAACCTTTTTGCTTATGTAACGTTTAAAAGTCATGTTCATGTCATTTTGGTCTATTGAGTACAATGAACTCTCCTCAATATTAAAGTGAAATGAGCTCATTGTATTAATTTGACTGTGCGGCCGGTTTTACAGGGTTGACCAGATTTTTTTCAAATATTACTATTTTAAAGACAAATGTTACTATTTTACTATTTATACATTTAAATAAATGTTAAAAATGTACATTAAAACAAACTTAATTATAAAGTTAATAAATATTTTTTATTACAGGACAGTTTATTAAACTAGCAAAATTGGTTGTTTTTTTGGACAAAAATAAAAGGAAGAACTAATAAAAATGATTATACCATATCAATTTTACTTTTGCCTCTTTGTAATGAGTGTATTTAATGTATATTAGTGTTACTTGTAGATCTCAATTTTTCTACAATCTAATATATCAGTGGTTCTCAAACATTTTTCATCAAGTACCACCTCAGAAAAAAGTTGTCTTTACAAGCACCGTCATAATTGAAAAATACAGCAGCGTATCAGGTCCAGTAAAGCAGCTAAAACTCAGGTTCAAAAACAAGGCATATCCCTATTATTAAGAACATTTAAATTAAAATGTGCTTTTAAAAGTTAAAAATGGTAGGTTACTGTTTTTAAAAAGTAAAAAAACTAAAAACTCCTGGTTTATCAGCACCTGGAAATGTTGCCTAGACCTCATTTATGTCATCATATTCATATATAAATAATTTTGATAATTTATTTAAATATATGTAGCATGTACATATGACATATTTGATTCATCCGCGTACCACAGAAGGAAGTCCGCATACCACTAGTGGTACACGTACCAAAGTTTGAGAACCACTGCAATATGTAATTGTTATACCATTTTAATTACATTCATTCATTTAAAATTAATTCATTAAGTTTATTTATTTGAGCTTCTGTCAGAAAATGCTATAAATGATCCACAAACTACAGATAATGAGTTCTTTATGTCTACTGATTTGACATAATAACACAAGGATAAATAATATTATCAGCTTACTATTGTAAATTAGGCTAAGGAGATACTTTTTAATGGCTGCTGGTTGGTTGTTCAAAAAATGATCATGATCAAAGTTACATTTTCAATATGTGAAATCACGATAGTCACATTTTTGGAGACAAAAATAAAGGAATTAAGTAATATTTGCAGTTTTAAAATTGCTTCTACCAAAATTATATCTAGACATTAAAATAAAGATGCATAATAAACTGAATTCAACCTTGGTGTCTGCACAGTCCTCCAGTCCAAGCTCCTCGATGATGCTCTCCACTTTTTTTTTCTTATCAGCACTGGAAAACTGTTCCCTTGGTAAGCGCAGATTTCCAGAGAATAAAAGATTCTCCCGCACAGTCAGAGTGCCCATCAGGACATCATCCTAGATGGACACACAAGCAGAGGGCAAAGAAAATGCCGGGCATTAAACCAATTGTTTGATCCTAAAGCAAAAGAACAGAAAATGATAATAATGCATTCTGGAGGCACGGTGGCTCAGTGGTTAGCACTGTTGCCTCACAGCAAGAAGGTCACTGGTTCGAGTCCCGGCCAGTTGGCATTTCTGTGTGGAGTTTGTATGTTTTTCCTGTGTTGGCGTGGGTTTCCTCCGGGTGCAGTCCAAAGACATGCACTATATATGAATTGGATAAACTAAATTGGCCATGGTGTATGAGTGTGTGTGTGTGTGTTAATGGGTGTTTCCCAGTACTGGATTGCAGCTGGAAGGGCATTCGCTGTGTAAAACAAGCTGGAATAGTTGGCGCTTCATTCTGCTGTGGTGATCCCTGATGAATAAGGGACTAAAAGGAATGAATAATGCGTTCTCACCTGTACTACATAAGCAGACATGAGTCGGAGGTCAGAGGTCACAAGCTTGTTGTCAACCAGAACTTGACCTGAGCGCAAACCACGAGGATCCTTGCGACCAGCCATCACGTCTAACAGCCTTCAGATAAAAAAGGTTATAAATGGTGCTCGTTGGCATTTGCAACCTTTGTATGGTGTAATGATTTTGTGATCGTCTTACGATGTTTTGCCGCTTCCAGTTGCTCCCATGATTGCATTCAGTCCTGTTTTCATGATTCCACTATAAAACAGAAACAAAAGGACAATAACAAAGCATTCATTACGGTAAGTGCACTGTAAAAAGTTTATCAAATAAGATAGAAAAGTGCTTCATGTGGCAACATCTAAATTAGAGTATACACAACATATATATGAAGAGTTCAGATGCAAAAACCTCTAAGTACCATCCAAAATTTTCTTCTAATGTTAGTATTTTTCTTTGATGTGTAATTTCACTTTGATTGCAAAAAAAAAAGGTTATTTTCAACACGTTTAACATGAAATAACTGAAAAATGCTTATTGTAGATGATAACTCCAGATGGAACTTAGAGGTTTTTGCATCTGAACTCTTCATATACATAGTAGTGTTTAAAAGATACAAGAAATAAACATGTTTATTAAGGAAAGATGCATTCAATTGTCCAAAAATAACAACAAAATACGTTTATAGATACAAAAGATTGCTATTTTAATTGCTGTTTGTATGATTTATTCATCAATTAATAATAATAAGAAAAAATGTTTTCAACATTGATAACAATAAATATTTTGTAACTATCAAATCTGCATATATGAGGATGATTATGTGACACTGAAGACTAGAGAAATCATGCTAAAAGTTCATGAACATTTATGCCATCCCATTAATTACATTTTCAAATAAAACACATGTAGCAGTAATAACATTGCAAAAGTATTAGTATATTACTGTATATTTGATTAAATAAATGCTGTATGGTCAGTAAATGGAGATTTTGAAAAGCATGAAAAACCATATTGACAACAAACCTTTGTTAAAGTGTACAATTTATCACTAAAAGTTTTATTATTTATTTCTTAAATATTATTTTATGTGCATCATTATACTTGAACACACATGCTTAAACACAAAACATTTTTATTAAAAAATAAGTTATAAAAATAATACTCATAGTTCTTATGTTCTAGAATAAAACACAATGCAAAATGTCGTAAAAATAGATATTAAAAATATATAGTTTGGTTAAAAGGAATTATGAAAATGTAAATAAAATAACAATAAGTAAATAAATATGTTAACATAACACTTCTTTTGTGCACTCACTCTTTACATTCTTATCACTATAAACATTTGAACTCAGCAGCATATTTGGTGTGAAATTTTTCAAATACATTAGGTCAGTCATTTTTATTTCGCATATGAAAACTCCTAAAAGTAACTGAAAGGTTTTCATATCTCAGGAACGCACATCTTGAAGATAACAGGTATCGATATCAAATTAATCTGCAATCAAAATGCAACAGCAAATTCAAGCACATATATTTTAATGTTCTGGAATAAAACACAATCCAAAATGTCGTAAAATTAGATTTTAAAAAGAATTATGGTTAAAAAGATTCATGAAAATGTAAATAAAATTAAAATAAGTAAATAAATATGTAAATATAGTATATAATTAGTATGAAAAACGTAATAATGTAACAGAAGTTATTTTCCACATATCATATTTGGAGGTAGAACATAAGCAGTGACATATTCAATAAAAATTTAAATAAAATAAATTAATTAAAACAATAAATAAATAAATAAATAAAATTTAAAATCCAATTGTTGACTAGAAGAATGCAAAAATAACACTTCTTTTTGTGCACTTATTCCTTCTATTCATATCTTTATAAACATTTGAACTCTGCAACAAATTTAGTGTGATATTTTTAATACATTAAGTCAGTCACTTTATTTCACATATGAAAACTCTTGAAATAAACCGAAAGACTTTGATATCTCTGGAACGCACATCTTGAAGATAACAGTTATCGCTATCGAATTAATCTGCAATCAACATCTAACAGCCCAGCAGTGTGTTCTGCTGCAAATACTCACATTACAAGCGATTTATCATATAAAATCTGTTTCTACAGCACTTACCTGACATTTTTCAGGATGTCTCTCTCAGGTGCTTTCTTGCAGCACAGCCCACGGCTTTCTCTAATACAGTAGTGAATATTCTGGTATGTCAGAATTGGTCCTGGCACTTTTACATGCACTGTTGCGCCATCACTCTCCAAAGCAGGCAGCATTTTTATCTCACACACCTCCATGGAGCTGAAGAGGAGAGGAAAAGTGAGGAATATCCTGGTGAAATGAACAATCAAAAGACTGTTGATGCTCCACCCTTTCAGGGCATTTTATTTCAGATGATGACCTTTTAACTTATACAAGCAGAGCTCACTGCACGCCTCCTGCCAAAGTCCTCACAGGCTATATGTAACTCTGCTGCGACAGTATAACTCTTGTGCTTAGGTAAGAAGATATAAAATGTTAAGGTTTGCACTTAGCTTTCTTGAAGATGAAAGAATTGTGATGTAAAATGATGTGATCTACTCGTAATATTATTTTGGTTTGAATTACTTGTATTTGATGGTTTAAAAATGTTTTTCAGTGTCAATTTTTAACCATCTGTGGTGTCAAATTCAATAAACTATATTTTAAATTAATCATTTATCACATGGAAAGATGTTGATTATCCAACATCCATGTTGGTTATATGCTTAATGTATCCTTAACATATTACTTGATTATCTTTTTTTTAAAGAAAAATCACTTTAAATGTGAGTATTAAATAAGATATAACAGGTTTTTGATGAGCATTCGCAATAAAAAAAATGCAATTATTTTATTATAAGACTAAGTAAAATCAGCATTTAAGACTGGGACATCCAAGTTTTCATGCAAGTAGTGTGTTATGGGATTATAAACATCTCATTAACTTTATATCTTTCATAATATTATCTTAATTCTATTGGAAATGTATGCAACTAGAACTAACATAACACATATTTTAGCTTAATTTGGACTTCTTAATAAAACTGAGTCTTATATGCCGCCCTAAAGCTAATACAACCTGTATATAATGTTCATAGTACATCCATCTGTAAATATCACCATATTTTTCTATAACTGCACTTTATAACTTATACCTGTATCCTGCACTTGCTGCTATTGCACTGCTGGTTAGACCTAAACTGCATTTCGTTGCATTGTAATTGTACATGTGTAATGACAATAAAGTTGAATCTAATCTAATCTAATCTAATCTAAAGGGTTTTCAGATCCCATGGACCCCAAAATATAATATTAGGAAAATATTTTCGCTTGCATTAATACTTTGTCCCTACTTATTATACTGTATATACAGTATTTACATATTTATTTTAATAACATTTTTATAATCAATTTTAGCCAAATTGCTTATTTCTTTTAAAACTTTTTTTTTTACATTTATTTCTATGGTATTTTGGAAAATCTATTTATTTGCATTTTAGATAATATTTGTGGATTTATTATAATCAAAAGTACTGCATAACTGTAAGCCATAATTTGCTTTTATTTTTAATAGTTTTATACGTAGGTGTGTTTATTTATTGATCTTAATATACTGTTTGATTATTTATTGGCTATCTATTCAATTAAATATTCATTAAATAGTTTCAAATACCGTTTCCCAAAAGCATGATATATAAAATATTATATGCAATAAATAAATATAGTGGGCAACACTGTGGCTCAGTGGTTAGCACTGTTGCCTCACAGCAAGAAAGTCACTGGTTCGAGTCTCAGCTGGGTCATTTGGCATTTGTCTCCCCCACAGTACAAAGACATGTGCAGTAGGTGAATTGAATAAACTAAATTGGCCGTAGTATGTTTTGATGTTTCCCAGAACTGAGTTGCAACTGGAAGGGCATCTGCTGTGTAAATATATGCTGGATAAGTTGGCGGTTCATTCAGCTGTGGCGACCCCTGATGAATAAAGGGAAAAATCAAAAGGAAAGTAAATGAATGAATGATTAGACATGTAATTAGACTGTTTTTGTAATCCTCCACCGTGATTTAGTTTCCTCCCTGTGAAAGTCTTGACTCTGCCCTTCAAACTTAAAAGACGCATCGTGCAGCTGCACATTGGCGCCATCTGCAGTCCGAAGATGGTGATCACAACAGGATGTATAATCAAAACACCGTTCTCTTTGTTTAACAGTCGCCTACTGTAATGAACAGAAGAGAAACAGTAAAGGACTGTAAAGGACACTCTTCTGCATGAATAGCGACTCATTATGTGCTTGCGCAATCTCCTGTTCGTACTGAGTGTACTTGAGGCTCAAGTATTTGGTGTGGCAGCGCACATAAACAGGGGCGGTGTCTTCATTCGTTGTCGCTCTATGACAGATGACTGACTGTTCACGCGACCAATAAACATTTAAGCTGTTTAGGCCAGTACACGCCCCCAAAAATATGTAGCCAAGGAGAATCGAGTATAACTCTAGAGGGAGAGGCTTGTGCCTCGGCAACGTTAAGTTGTTTTCATCGGCTGTGTGGCGGAGAAGTGCAAGCACCGTTCGCTATGCAGACGTAAACTAACAGCTGTCGATGAGGCCGCCGCCGACAAACCACTTCGGCCGGGTTTAAACGCCACGGAGAACTTTTCCAGCGAACGTTAGAGCATCACAGCAGCGGTTTACGTGTTTTTGTGGCCATGGAGGAGAAGAAGGAGGAGGGGGAAGCGGAGATCCAGGAACACGGACCCGAGCACTGGTTCTCCAAATGGGAGCGGCAGTGCCTAGCCGAGGCCGAGCAGGAGGAACCGGCCGAGGAGGAGACCGATCAGAGCCAACAAAAACTCTGGCATCTTTTCCAAAACTCCGCCACCGCCGTCGCACAACTGTATAAAGGTGTGAAATGTGTAATAAAAAGTCATCGCGAGCTAGCCAGCTAACTCTTGACACTGACAAACAAAGGACACTAACTCAAAAGCTCAGTGAATAGCCACCAAATTAAACCTAACACGAATAAATTAGGCTGGCGAGCGGTTGCTTAATAACAAAACACTCACGTTTGGGGTTCAAATACGGCTATGTCGTCTGTTATTTGCTTGTTTTGAAGGTCGGTGGTGTTTACAGATTAGCATTGATGCTAAGTGGCAGACGAGCGACGTAAACTGACACTCATCGTTTATATGAGGAAACAACCCAGAAATGTCTCCATTTATCAGTTTTAGCTGTTAATAGAGCTGACTACATAATGCGTAAACGTCTAACGTTATTGTGATATTTTAAAATATTTAAAGCGTCACCCAGCTGGTTGTCTATGAGCGAAACAAAATGGCGAAGTGCAGGGAGGAGTTCATCTGATGAAAATAACTCGATTTAGGATCGAAAACTCCTCTGTTATGAACTCAGATGTCGTGTATCTAAACGAAACGATCTAGAAATACAAACTACGTAGTGACCGGGTGAAAACGGGATATTTTTCTTTAACAACAATAATAGTATGCGAAACAAAATGGCGAAGGCAGGATTAGCTGGCTAAGTTCAAAGATTGTGTGTTATTGTGTCAGAGTTGTTCTGTTCTTATTGGTGTGTCATTAAATATGCCAAACAGTACGAAGCTGGTTTAATGAACACAATGCTTTTACACGCAATGTTCTGTTGTGACAAAACGCTACAATCAGATAAACTGAATCTGCTCAACAAAATGGCGTTGAGTGCTCTTGCTACATATCAAATTTAGACGTCGTGTAATTAATGGCTATGTCTCAAAACATAGAGCTGCTGATGTGGACCGCACTTTTGGTCATCACAGACGCTTTTAGAACATTCCAGGCGTGCTTACGGCCCCAAAAGTGCTGTTTAAGTAGGCAGCTCACTATCTCATAACACACAGTCAGTGTGAGAGGCTGTAAAGGTACTAAATATAAAGCCTAGGTTTGGTTTAGTTGTCTTGTGTGTGTGCTTTTTTTGGTATTCTTTCAGCACAGTGTCTAAAAGTGTGTGTGTGTGTGTTATTTGAACGGGAAATGATGTATCTCCATTGCAACGTAAACATTTCCTGTCCTGTCTGTTACCTCCCCTCAGATAGAGTATGTCAACAACAACAGGGCCTTTCCTTGTGGGTTCCCTTTCAAAATGCTGCAACTGCCGTCACTAACCTATACAAAGGTAAGTTCAGAGAACTTTTGTGTATTCCTTTGCATTTTACATTACAAAAGCCTATGCATATAAGCTAATATACTGTATTTGCATATGTAAGGGGATGCATATAGTTTGCTGTATCAATGCAGTACATGCTCGAAGCCAAAAAAAAAGAAATACGGCTATTATAATTTAAAGGCTATTAAAAGGTATTTGAAGAGTTCAGATGCAAAAAAACAAAAAAAAAATTCCATCAAGATATGAAAGTTCCTTTGTTTATATTGAGATGTTTCATCTTAAAGACCAGGACCAAGACTTATTGTTTGTCATAAAAGTGATATTACTGAACAAACACACAGGAGCCTGATAAAATGCTCATTTTAGACGAGAATTTCGGAGACATTTAGAGGTTTTTGTGTCTTAACCAAAGGTCTCAAACCTGAGTTGGAGGTGGTTGGAACTAAACTACGCAGAACTGCAGCCCTCCAGGAATTAAGTTTGGGACCATTTATCTAAACTCTTCATTTATTTTTTTACAGGTCACTTAAAGTATTTATATAGTATGAACCTGTTTTGTATTCAGCTAATACAACAAGATTTGTTTCTCATTTTGCTGATAATAGCATTAGTTTTGCTGCTTCACTTACAGACACAAGTCCTCACGGTATTGTAAAATGTTCATATGCACTGAACTGTGCACTGGAATTCAGACATTCTGCGCTTGTCGCATATGTCTTTTCCTACCCATTATGTATTAGTGAAGTATGTGATTTCAGATGCTGTCAAGGAGACTGAACAACAATAAACTACTAGAGTCTGCAACAACAATAGGCACATTTGACATTAGATCAAATGACTATCCCTTGATTTTAGGGATAGTCACAGTTTAAATATTTTTTTTTTATTTATGACTTCTGGAATATTTTTTATTTATATTATTTAGTTGGTGAAAAACTTTTTATGATGAAATTTCTGAATTCACAGCCCTCATTGAATACACTGGACATGAGTGAAATGTTTTCGTTTGTATGTGTAATGCATAATGTGCATTTTTGCATAGTACACTACTAAAAGGGTGTGTGTGCTTGTCTGTACCTATATGCAGTGTATTTGTATCAAGACTAAATCACTCTTTAGTGTTTACTATGCGAACTACCATTGATTGGATTAGATTTTTCTTGCCGTAGTACCTAGTGCAAACCAATAGCATTCAAGTGCAGGCTTTAAGGAGAAATGTCATTGGTTGGTCCTTTACACAAACAGTCACTGGGTCAAGTGTTTTAAATCTGAACAAGGTTTTTAATTATAAAAGCACTTTATGATTACACAACTACTGTCCTATTGACCTATCAGTTATTCAGGCAGTTTATCACACAAGTCAGTCTTGTTTACATTTACATTTTGTCGTTCAGCAGATGCTTTTGTCCAAAGCAACTTAAAAATTGAGGAGGTTTTCAGCGATTCAACAAAAGGCAATACACACAAGAAGTGCTGTTTATTCAAAGTTACTTGCTCAGAGAATTTAGTGCTAGAGTAGGAGAAAAACCCAAGTTACAAAAAAACAAACTTATTAATTATTATTTTGATACCTTGCATAAATGTTCTATTTAAGGATTAATTATAGTGTATTTTGTTTAGTAATTAAGATTAATTAATATCTCCACTATTTAGTTTGTAGTGAAGAATGCCTGCCTGCTCATTAAAATTCACTATTAAACAGTGTGTAATAGGTTTATATGTTGATAAATAGCAACAACATGGCTGGCAGTGACTCTTAATGTCCAGCTGATTTATTTTTCCAGACAGAATCTGTCTGTGTAAGAGTGGACGCCTGGTTCACACAACCTGGAGTAGTTGTGTATCATTAGATTGCAGTTATGAGAACTTCATGGACATGTGTTCAGCATCGTTTGGTAGTGTCTTCTAGCAAAAACCTGAGTCGTCATTTATAGGTTTGGTTGGGGTAATGAGAGATGATGTGGTAGGGAGGATGTTAGATGTCATGTGGATGATTTGAGTCATGCTATTAGGAACTGTCACGCATAGGGAGTTGTTTGTGTGTTCAGATTACTGGAGATCACTTACAACATTGACTGATTTAGCAAGTTGACTTATGAGTATTTTTCAAAGCATGTAGGATGTAGTTGGTTTTCATCATGCTGTGTGTTCTTTAGTGTGCAAGTTCATATTTGGAACTGATCTGCCGATAGTTTGGAAAAGTGTATTTTATAAAAGTTCCCATTTTTCACCAACACCTTGCTGAGATTTGATCATCTCTTCAACCATTTCATGCACCCCATCTCAGGATTTTCTAAGCGTATAATTCATTTCAGTCTGGTTCCAGCCTGGCAGCGGAAACCCTGTCAATTGAAACAAATCTTCATGCCTGCCAGTTTTGGTTGAGGCGGTTTATTTGTTGCCTATTATGGAGAGAAAATAATATATTGAAGAACAGTGGCTGCCGGTCCTGAGGAGATAATGCTGCTGTTCTGGCAGAACAAAAATTTATGGTGTTACACAATTGCTTTGGAAGTTGATGATGTAAGATTTACATAATTACATTATTAAATCTTCCTATTTTAACCATCAGCAATAATTTACCTGCTGTTCATTTTCTTCCTTCGTGTAAAATGTTTGCTCTCTGCTTGATGCTGTTTTAAAATTCTAAGAGGGGCTTTTTGATTTCAGGAATTGTTAAATGAGACTGACATCATTGGGCATAAAACACTAGGAGACGTTGATGCAGCTGTGCTGATTCCTGACACGCATGCAAAAATGCTCATTTCCTATTTTTTTTTTCTTCTTTTCAGAGAGTGTTGATGCCCATCAGCGGAGTTATGAGCTGGGTATTCAGATAGGCCATCAGAGGAGAAATAAAGATGTCCTGGCGTGGGTGAAGAAACGGAGGCGGACTATTCGGCGTGAGGATCTTATCAGCTTCCTCTGTGGTAAAGCCCCACCGCCACGTAGCTCCAGGGCTCCGCCAAGACTTGCAATGGTGTCACCAAGCCGACCCACGCCCTCGGAGACGAGTTCATCTGTAGAAACTGACCTGCAGCCTTTCAGGGAGGCCATTGCCCTGCACGGTGAGTGTGTTCGATGACATCCATTTCATTGAGACTTCACACAGAAACTATTTATTGCAGAATGTCACAATTTTGAAACTGTAATAATTAAGGAGTAATATCTAATCGCATTGTAATGTTAATCTGTATCTGTGAATATTAAATAGGATAAAGGCTATTGGATTATGACGTCTGTGTGAATGATTTGCGTGGTGTCATGCATTACAGTCAAACACACGACACTTGATGTTTTTAAATATATAAGCACATGAATGTCATCTCCAGAGTATCATATAATCACAGCTTCTTTGCAAAGACCCATCAGTTAAAGTTTGATCTTGTTGAAATTGTAAAAAATGTATTGTTGAGAGTAACATACTCTTTAGTGTAATGATAATAACAATTACACCATTTATCTTAAACATTTTAATTTCAACAGGAATAAAACAGTTTTTACATTTTTAAAGAGTTTATAACTATGTTGTGTTAAACCTTTCAATTCCTGCACAATTTCATGATTTCTTTAAATTGAGCAGGTTTTTGTTTACTTCATACTAGATGATTTGACAGATCCTGAAACTTTTAATCTTAATAACTGATCTCTGGCAAGTTTGCAGATCAGATTAAAATGTCTGGATGAAATGGTTGGAGATTGCTGCGTGTGTTGTGAAAGACTGATCTATGGATCCTGGAAATCATGATCAGCAATGCAACGATTGGCTGATGACATCATCGAAATAATATCAAATTATTCATGTGGGAAAAATTACATTAACAATAAACAGTTAAAACGGCTAAATATGATACACAATAACTTTACACCTTTGTTGTGGGCTGCATGCTCTACACTTTCATGTGTCGAGAGTATTTAGCAATTTATGTAGTTTTACATTTAGAGCAAATTTTCTTTATTAGGCCTATTCAAGTTTCTTAATTGGGGTGAGGAATAACTGGCTGTTTAAACTAATTTTGCATTAAAAAGCATTTTGATCCAAGTAAAAATTTTTGCTAAAGGTGTCAGCAACTCTTGTGAAGCATCAGATCACCGTCATATTAGTAGTCAATTGTGTGCTTGACCACAAATTATTATTGTTTAAAAAAAACTGTCGAATATTGTGCATGTGTATTATCATACAAAGATTTTACTAATCCTGGTACCTTTAATATAGTACACGTTTGTGTCTAAAACTTCTTCGTACAGTCATATTTCATAGTGCAGATTGTAAAGTTTTATGTTTATTTTTTTAGAAGTATATACTTTTTAAACTTAATGTTTTTTATTCATTTATTCATTTTCTTTTCGGCTTAGTCCCTTTATTAATCTAGGGTCGCCACATTGGAATGAACTGCCAACTTATCCAGCACATGTTTTGCGCAGAGGATGCCCTTCCAGCTGCAACCCATCTTTGGGAAACATCCATACATACACACCTACCCAATTCACCTGTACTGCATGTCTTTGGACTGTGGGGGAAACCAGAGCACCTGGAGGAAACCCACGCGAACACGGGGAGAACATGTAAACTCCACACAGAAACGACAACTGACCCAGCCGAGGCTCGAACCAGTGACCTTCTTGCTGTGAGGCAACAGCACTACTTACTGTGGCACCATGTCACCTATAACAATTTTACCAAGTGTATATAACAACTATACTGTAAGAAAACATCAGCATTTGCTACAGACTTTCTGTATTATCTTTACTTTAAAAGACCCAAACTAATCCTGTATATGTCAAATGAGCTTGCTCCCGAGCAGGTTTGATCTACCAGAACTGTTGCTATGACAACTCTCTGAAGAGTTTGAAGAATGAAATTATCCTGAATCGTGTCAAATCGTCAATAACCAAATCCAGCTAACTGAGTAATCCATGTACGAAGAACACACCACAGGATTAAACACAATACCAGAAATATGGAAAAGTCCTATAATTGCTTGATTGCTTTTAGAATGGGTCATTAGCAAAATGAAATCGCTCTATTAAAATAAAACATTAGTACGCTGCATGTTCTGTACCTGAACAGCACAGACTGTCTTATGACATTCTTTGAAGCGGTATAATTTAAAATGCTCCCTTGCTTTGGGCTTTTTTTTTTTGTCGAACACTTTAACGCTGCAACTCATTCTTTGTCCTCCGGTTATGTTCAAATGTGCTCCCATCCAAAATACTACCACACAATTCAGAAAAAGATCACTGATGATAGGTTTTCAGAGCACAAAACTGTGCTCACTGATAATAAAATAGCAATATTTGATCACTGCTTTATTGGCTTGACCTTATTCTTCACATACTTTTTGGCTCAAGACTTTCAGTCTCGTTCACTTCCATTGATTTTTAGATGTTTAAAACAGCTCGTTCTGCTGCTTGTTGTTGCAAACTGATATTTTCTAATGAAATTATTCTACTTATTATGTAAAGTCATGCACACACTTGTTTGTAGAGCAAGTAGTTTGACCGTTTTCTGCCGTGTATTATACCTAGTCATTTCTCCCATAGATGACTGAATCAGAAGTTCTAAAACAATGGCAAAAATGAGCGTACTTCCGCATTGAATAGTAAGGTCAACAGTGGCCGCATGTTGCTTTGACAAAAGTAATAGTTAATATATTGAATATGTTTCTCTACCTCTGTGTTGAAGGTCTAAGTGGAGCCATGGCGAGTATCAGTATGCGCTCCGGAGCTCCAGGTTCACCTACACACCTGAGCGCCAGCTCCGCCCCCAGTCGCCGCAGAAACGGTCTCCACGACGTAGACCTCAACACTTTCATTGCCGAGGAGATGGCGCTCCACCTCGACAACGGAACTCGGAAACGAAGCTCCGCCCAGTGCAATGATGTCATAACAGACTCTCCCACTCACAAACGCAATAGGATGATCTGAGCTCTTAAGTAAACAGAAACAACACCATGCGTGAGAAAAAAAATGCCACTCCTCAGTCATCCTCCCATCTTTATTCAGACCAGGAAATAAAAGCAGCCAATAACAGTGCTCACCACAGCCCAGCACATCTCTGATTGGTCTACAGAGCCCTGTTGAGGTCATCGGTGGGAGACGGTGTTCAGTGCAGAGGCCTAAGTGCCCTTCCATAGGATCCTGTCGACAAACACACAACCCTCATTCACTATATTGCTGTGTGAGTTGATTGTGTGTGTGTGTGTGTGTGAGTGTGTGTTATTATGGCTGAACTGAGACGTGATCGAACGCAGGAACAAGAAAACATTTTTGTGTGCATGTTCGCAACATAATGAGCAACGTCTGTATGATTGCGTGTGTATACAAGTACTTGGTGTGTATGTGTGTGTGTGTGTGTGTGTGTGTGTGTATGACTGATGAGTTTGTGTTAGAGTGTGTTTGTGTGTGTGGTACCTGCCTCTTCCTCCAGCACCTGTCACTGCCCCAGCTCTCAGTTACCATGCTGCGGCTTTCAAAAGCAACAAATGTTTTATTTTAATATTATTGACAATGTTTTTCATGACTTTTCTTTCTCTCTCTTTTGTTTTGCCTTCTCTTAATTCTGCTCGAGCAGCAGGCACAAGTGCTGTGATGGCTATACATCCGCTGTCATGCACATCTCTCAATCATTTTTGAATCTCTTCAATAATTTCCCTTCGTTCTTCCTGAGCATCCATCTTCTTTTCATTCATCCTCTTTTGTCATTCTTCCCCAGCACCTTTATCTCCAGTGTAACATTATGTCATGTAAATACCTGTAGGTGCTGACATAGACTTGTGGTACATATTGTAAAAAAAAAAAAAAAAAAAGCTGTGCAGAGACCATTGAATTGTTAATGTACAATAATGATTCTTGCATTAAAGAAATCAAGCTTTTAACTACCTCCTTTTTTCCTGCTACATTTGTGCACATTTACTTCTGTGGGCAAATAGGGTTTCATCCCTGAACGTTATTAAAATGCTAATGTATTGAATGCACGTTCTGTTGTCAAAAGTGCAATCTGTTACTGTTCTTTTGACACTCGGTGAACAACAGCTGTCAATAGCGATGCTTTCAGAATGATTGTCTGTGCCCATGTGTTCAGCTGAGTATGAACACTTACTGAGTTTCTCCACATGTCGGGCTAAACCCACACAATACTAGCTTAAAATCCACCACAGTTTCTTGTTTTAATATATTGCTTTATCATTTCTGACATAATTGTGATATAAAAGGCAGCATAGAAGGGTTCCAGTCTGATATAAAAGGAAAGCAATGGATTGTGTGGAAAGGAGGAACCAAAATGTCAAAACTCCATGCTAAATTGTCTTTATTTACCGTGCGGTAAGTTTGACACCCAGTGGTTGAGCTTGGTATTGCACTCCTGGATCAAAACAAACGCAAGCGCAGGTTACCAGATTGAGGACAGGGGTTTGTTCTTCATACGTGGATTACTCAGTTAGCTGGATTTGGATATTGAAGATTCGACACGATCCAGGATTGCTTCGTTCTTCAAAGCTGATCCGAGAGTTGTTGTCATAGCAACAGTTCTGGTAGCTTAAACCTGGTTGGGAGCAGCTTAATTCATATTAACAGGATTAGATCGGGTCAGTTCAAGCAAAGATAATACTGAAAGTATGTAGCAAATGCTGATATTTTCTTACAGTAGTTTTATACACTTGGGAAAATAGTAAATATTAATATATATATATATTTCCAGCACGGAAAACACATTTTCAGCACTGTGTTTTTGAATGTACACTTGACATGTTTCTTAAATATCTGCAAACATATTATGGTATTTTTATGCTTTAGAAGAGTCAAACACTTTCATACAGCACATTTCAATAATTTTTGTCAAGCACTGTATGGTGTTTTTGAGACCTCATTGAATTTAAATAAAACAACAACACAGTCTGAATAGTTTTTTTTGTCTGGTGGCTTTACAGTTTAAGAGTCAATCACAGTTAGATAAATGTCAAGAACTGTCTTAAATTAAATCAGATTTTTAAAAAACACTTTACTCTTAAAAATAAACGTTAAAGAATCACCGAGTGATTGTGTAAAGAACATTTTGATTTTCTAAATAACCCTTTTCCACAATAAAGAACATTTAGTGGAAAAAAATATGGAATCAATCTAGAACCATCAATGGCATTAAAGAACCTTTAATTTTAAGTTCAAGATTGTGTTAAATTTGGGCGACACGGTAGCTAAGTGGTTAGAACAGTCGCCTCACAGCAAGAAGGTCCCTAATTCGAGTTTGGGTCAGTTGGCATTTCTGTGTGGAGTTTGCATATTGGTGTGGGTTTCCGCTGGGTCCAAATCCATGCGGTATAGGTGAAGTGAATTAAACAAATTGTATGTGTGTGAATGAGAGTGTATGGATGTTTCCCAGTACTGGGTTGCAGCTGTAAGGGCATCCTTGTATATGTAAAACATATGCTGAATAAGTTGGCAGTTCATTCCACTGCGGCGAACACTGATGCACTGAAAAAAATATTCAAAGATGAATCCTTGGATTTACTACATTTTTTTTTTAAGTTAAGTGGTTGTCAACAATTTATTTGGGCTGAATTTAAACAAACAAATTAAACATTACTAAATTTAATTTGTTTAAATTCAACACAAAAATCACTAATACATCTTTTTTTCATTAATAAAGGGACTAAGCTGAAGGAAAATGAATTGAAGAATGAATTGTTTTAAATTCAGCACACATTTCTTTTCTGTAATATCTGTTTAACCTTCTCACTCGCTCGCCATAGTCTATGCACGTTGAATCCCCCCTGTTCCTCACGCGAAACCTGTTGTTCCATTGACAAAATTAGCGTTCACGCTTTACGTGCGCGCGCGCTTCAGGCGTGGAACGACCATCGCTTATTTCTATGGGAACAGTCCGCCACTCAGTACAATGTCACCTGAGCCGCATTGCTTTACGCCGCTGCTGCTGCTGGTGTCCTCCGATCATCTCGGTAAAGAAGACCGTGAGTCCATCTCCATAGCAACACGTTACATATCTAGAAGTAATATTTATCCTTCCCAGCGAGGAGAAACTGATGCTGTTTTTATCTTTGGTCGCGTAATGCCGCGCAGTCACCACTAGGGGTCAGCAGCTAACAACACAAAACAGCGTGACGACAGCTAGAGAGCGTGGAAAATCAAAACCGTCATAAACAACATTGCTCTTGCAGATCGCGTCTCGTCGACAAGATGGTGTGTGAATGGGGTAAAAGCGTCTTTTGAAAGTAGTTTTGGCGGAAAAGGGTCAAAACAAGGTGGCTTTCTGTCTCTTTGATGAGAAATGAGCGAGGGAGGGGGACTTGGAGCGATAAATTTCTGTAAAGATGAGCTCAGTGGTGCTGTGCTGAATGAGAAAAACCACAAACAAAGCTTCATGAGTGGGAAGAGGGAGAAAGAGAGAGAGGAGAGAGAGAGAGAAAGTAGAAAATAAATGTGTATTGTTGAAGGCTGTCTATAATACACATCAAACACTTTAACAATGGGCACAAAAAAGGAAAATTGTGTCATCTACTCACCCTCAAGTCTGTCTAAACCTGAATGATTGCCTTCTGTTGAACACAAAAGAAAGTTGTTAGGCGGAATATAAGATCTGCTGGTTTGTGCTGGAAAGTACGGCTATTATTATTATTATTTTACAATGAACGTGAATAGGGACTGAGGCTGTCAAGTTTGGTATTTAAATGAGTTTGAATGGGTCTGCTCATCACAAAACACAGCATATCATGCGAATTAATCATACAAGCTAGATCTACATTCAATTTGGAAGCTCCAATTTTTAATGTTTTACAATAGAAAACATCAAGTGTTTCAGTTTCCCCCAATTGTTTACACATTTTCTGAAAGCATATCTCATATTGTCAGAACTCTACACACTAATCAAAACACACACACATTGGGCAAAACCCTTCAATTCTCCTGCAAAATTAAACTTTACATTCAAAACAATGTAATTACTTTTTTTAAATGGTATTTTGTTTTTAGATGACACACAAACCATCACATCAATAGACATTTATAAGACCCGGTTGATCACCTATGTGCTTAATGTAAAACGCTATGACCACTTCTCTTCATCTTACTTTAAGCCTTTTTTTGGTTCAGTGTTACACTTACTACAGACAGTGCATATGCTTACATAAGTGCATTGTAAGATATTTCAGAAAATTGTTTTTATACAAAATACACTGTGCTGAATATGTTTTACTGTATTTTTAACTACAAAAACCATGTACACAGTGTTTCTCCCAACCAACACAAAGATGCACTAACGTGGTCTACATATGCCATCAACAGAAGGATTTACAGAATACAGTTATAGTAAAAAAAAAAAAAGTGGATTTTGGTCATAAACTTTTCATCCCCAGGCAGAAAAAAATTCCCCAACTGAGAAATGCAGAATATGTAGGGAACATGGGTGGGCAGTGAACCAGTCATAGCTCTGATTTCTAAGTTGCAATTCTGTGTGACAGGTGTTTACTCATGTGATGAGTTAGTATGCAAAGTAGGGCAACTGACCTTACAATTTTGAATGACAGTGTGTTCCTTGTGAAAACGAGATTTTCGGCATGAAAAAAGTGTGTTTTAAACCTGCAATTTGAGAGTAAAGTTCTGCTTGCAGCAGAATTGGTTCAGGGGGTTGGTGCATCAGTTGTTTTAGTCATTGTGTCTGAAGTACAAGTAATTGTGTGTAAACAACTAAGAAAAACTGTAAATATCGTCTCTTAATTTGTGTGTGTGTGTGTGTGTATACAGTATATGTATATATATATTTCATTTTGAGTTGGATTTTTTATTTTGTGTGAATAGGTAGGTGACAAACAGACATTTAAAAAAAGCTTTTTTGTAAAACAACATTTTTGACGATCAGTGTTGCCAGATATATAACGCAAGTTTTCCAGCCCAAAAGCTGTCTAAAACCCACCAAAAATGCACAAAAAACACCTAAAACTAATAATAAAATAAAATAAAATTTTAATTTATTTAAATCGAAATTAAGGGGCGAGGCAGTGGCGCAGTAGGGAGTGCTGTCGCCTCACAGCAAGAAGGTCGCTGGTTCGAACCTCGGCTCAGTTGCTGTTTCTGTGGAGAGTTTGCATGCTCCGGTTTCCCCCACAGTCCAAAGAAATGTGGTACAGGTGAATTGGGTAGGCTAAATTGTCCGTAGTGTATGAGTGTGTGTGTGTGTGAATGTGTGTGTGTATGTTCTCCAGGGATGGGTTGCGACTGAAAGGGCATCCGCAGCGTAAAAACTTGCTGGATACGTTGGCGGTTCATTCCGCTGTGGCGACCCAGGATTAATAAAGGGACTAAGCCGACAAGAAAATGAATGAATGAATAAATCGAAATTAACCTAGTTATGTTAACTGTTATAATTTTAACCATACAGCAACCAAGACCAGCAGTCACAGAACCACAACATCACCGGATCACGAAACACTGCCCCCTTTTTCCCACACTAAATATTGTGTAGATTACATTACCTATTATGGCCCGTTTCCACTGAGTGGTATGGTCAGGTTTGGCTTTTATGGCTGTTTCCATTGTCAAAGGGTACCTAAAAGCGAACCGTACTGTACCACTTTTTTTTTCGAAAGGGTACCTAGCACGCGAAAAGGGTACAAAAAAAAAAAAAGCTAGACGCGTAGCTGAACGCTATTGGATTACAGAGATACGTCGCTCACAGAAGCAGGAGAATGAAAACAAGGAATCTGGCATTTTAAAAACAAAGCCAAGACATGCGCAGATCATGGGCTTCACAGGGGGCTTCAGTCACATGATCTTAAATGGGGTCCTACTGGCAAACACCCATACACACTCATTTTCACACACACACTATAACCTATTTAGTTTATCCAATTCACCTATAGTGCATGTCTTTGGACTAAGGGGAAACCCACCTGAACACAAGAGAACATGCAAACTCCACACAGAAATGCCAACTGACCCAATGCAGGGCTCGAACCAGCCACCTTGCTGTCAGGCGACAGCATTACCTACTGCACCACTGTGTCACCTATATTGTTTTTTTTTTTTTTTTTTAACTATTTACAATTTCCCAAGTGTATAACTACTATACTGTGAGAAAACATCAGCATTTGGTACATACTTTCTGTATGAGGCGACAGCACTACATACTGTGCCACCGTGTCGCCCTTTAATTAAGTTTTTCTAGGAATTTCCAATTTAAAATTAGCATAGCACCAGAGTTCCTATATTTTTAGAAATTTATGGATGAAAAAATGATTCACTAAAAAAGCCACTTTTAAAATCAGGCCTGAGGTATTTACGATATCATTAAGAGCTATGATTTATTGAACGATGCTTGATACAGTCACACCATAGGACAGTTTTAAGATTCGGCTCAAAAATGTAAAAAATTTAATAACACAGCAGTTTTTACTCCGGCTGAAAAAATGTTAAACAATTTACTGCATTTGAAATGACGGCAATACCAGTTACACTCAAAAACGACTTTTTGTGCTTGTTTAAACTACTTATAAAATTATAGAAATAAAAATATTTCTACTATATATCTACTATATAAAATGAGCTGAAAAAACACAATGCTTAAGGTTTTTTTTTTTTTTTTGGACAACTTAATTTTTTTATGTTTAATTCACTTAAGGAGTTACTCGATTTGTGTTGGGACAACATGAAGGAATTGTGTGGAACCCTGTATTTTTTACACTGTTTATTCATTTTTGTCATGTGTGATAGTAAAAATGTAATGTCACGTCAACAACCCTGATATTTCTTTAACCTAAATTCACCCCATTTGACCCCATATCTCCTCTTAAACAAGTTTCTCCCCTTTTCGCTCATCTACCCAGATATTCCTCATCTACCTTGGCTGTGTTCCCATTGCCAACACACAAACACTTCGGTCCCTCTCTCATGTATTGAATGGTCAGCCCCGGAGCGCCTACGAAATATTATTACTTCTGTCTAAGGGCAACTCTGTCTGCGGCTCTATCTCTGCCACACACACAAAGTGAGAGACCCCGAGGCTGGTTCTCTGAAATTACTTGCATCTCAGAAACACCTCAGAGTGAACAAAGGCCTATTTTTATCACCAGAATCTGTGTGCGCCGATGTCCTTATATGTATGAAGGATGCACTCTTAGACAGATTCTTGTATAAGTCTAACCCATGTTTTTAGCATTGCTGATAATGCAAATACAGAACGCATATTACTTTTGCACCTTTGAAATGATGTTGCTTTCAGGTGAGGTCATTTAGGACCCGTGGAAGGGGCTAATCATTTTAACTCATAGCATGTCATGTATTTTTAAGAAAACTTCAAAAAGAGTCTCTATTTAATTGAAAATAAATTAAAAAGTTCATATTTCTCAGACTTTTAAAATTCAATTTAACAACTGGATTATTTTCTATAAAGGACCAGCATCTTGATCCTGCTTAGGAAGCCTAATTCTAATATTGATTTTAATTTTAGAGAGGGCAATAAGTTAATTAAATCTTCATCAGCATTTTTATTAATGTTCAGAATATATTTCTGTATTCTTAAAACAGTTTCCCAACCATGTTCCTGAAAGCACACCAACAGTACACATTTTCAACCTCTTCCAATTCAAACACACCTGAATCAACTCATCAGAACATTAGAAATGACTCCACAACCTGAAAGGAATGGGGCAGATAAGGGAGACGACCAAAATATGTACTGTTGGTGTGCCTCCTGGAACAGGGTTGGGGAATTTGGGCTTAAAATATGAAACTGGAGAATAACCAATTATAATTAATAATAATAATAATAATAATAATAATAATTAATAATTATAAAAAAATGGACATTGATACATCAACTTTCTATTGATCTATGTACATTGTCAGGACTGGACAATATTTGGTCGAGATACGACTATCTTGAATTTTGAATATGAGGATTGAAAATAAAAAAATAAATGAAAAATATTAAGAAAATTACCTTTAAAACTGTCTATATAAAGCATTTAGTAATGCACGTTACTAATTTAAAAATGATTTTTAAATTTATAAATGAAAATTTTACATTTCTTCATTGAACATGAAATTTTCTTAAAATGTTAATAATTTTAGGCATAAGATAAAAATAAATTATTTTGATCAATTAAATGTATTTTAACTATTTGCCAAAAAATACAGTGGGGTAAATAAGTATTAAATATTTCACCATTTTTCTCAGAAAACAAATTTCCGAAGGTGCTGCTGACTTGAAATTTTCACTAGATGTGGACAAAAACCAAAGAAATCCATAAAAGAAAACAAAACTAATTAGTTTACAAATGAAGTTATGTGCAATAAAATAAAATGACGCAGGGAAAAAGTATCAAACACATGAAGGAAGGGAAGTGTAGAAAGACAATGAAAGTCCAGACAGCAGCTGAAATCTCTCAGCAGTTCTTCAGCAACCCTCTGCCCTTCCTCAGATTATAAATTAACATTCGCTGCTTTAGTCCAACATCTACATTAGCAAAATGATGAAGATGAAACCAGGGTGGACATTAAAGCAAGACAATGATCCAAAACACAGCCAAGGAAACTCTCAGATGCTTTCAGAGAAACAAAATCAAGCTGTAGAATGGCCCAGCCAATCGCCTGACCTGAATCCAATAGAAAAAACAAAATAAAAGATCAGATTTGATAGACGAGGCCCACAAAACGATCAAGATTTTTACGCTCTGTTGAAGTTTGTGAAAAACTCACACCTGAGCAATGCATGTGACTTCATTCTCCATATGAGAGTCGTCTTTAAGACGAGCTGAATACTTATTTCCCCCACTACCTGTGCAAACTAAGACTGATTTTGTAATCCAGATCACATATTTTATTGGGGTAAAAATGCTGAATAATAAAAAACTCATCAATTGTATGTTAAATCATGAAAATGCTTAATAAATCATTTGGATTTTGAAATTTTTTGCAAACAATTATTCAAAACAGTGGAAATGACTGTTTTAGGTTATTCTATATATCCAGATATAGATATTCAGTTTCAGTCCTAAATCTTACTTCTTTTTCTCACAGAACATCATGTTTTTGTCTAAAACACATTTACAATAATTTAGGATTTGTGATACATTGCAAATAGATTTTTCCCCACTGTCTTATCACCATATTTTATAAAAACACCATCTGTTCTGCGCTCTATATGTAGGCATATTCCAGTCTGAACACAGCTTCCTATGCTTTCCTCACATCCTTGTCAGATTTGACTACTTTTACAGTCACAAAGACGGCTTTCCACACAAGAAGATGATGAGAAACTCAGATTTGTCTGTTGTGGAGAGCAAAGACTAGCTTAGCCCTTTCATGCACAGACTTCAATTACGCCGCATCCCATAAAGTGGTTCTGATGAGCGCTCCTTTATCGATCCAAACATCTTTTTTTTATTTTTTAAACTATGAAAATGTACATCTTTTGCAAAATCTGCTCAATAATTTCAGGCCACTCAGCAATGTTCCATCAGACACCAGTTTTTCCTCTCAATCTGGGTTAGACCAGCTGGCCAAGTCAAACACACACACACACACACACACACACACACACAACAGACACGCACAATAGAACGATGAGCACTTATCAGAACGGACAGAAAATATGCTAACTTTAGTTCAAGTTTTGCATTCCCCAGACACTCTCAGTCTTTTTACTCTCTCTCTCTCTCTCTCTCTCTCGCTCTCTCTCTCTCTCTCTCTCTCTCTCTCTCTCTCTCTCTCTCTCTCTCTCTCACTATCTCCCGCAGGGTGTGCTGTCTGGGATGAGAGCTTTCACAGCAAGAACATTTTCTCTCCCTCATACACACACACACACACATGCAGTCACAGTCACAGGACTCAGCATGGACCTATGCACTATTTTGAATAATATATGGTGACCGCAGGAGCAGCTCAAGAGAATCATCCTGTCTTTACTAGGGTAGTAAATTTAGTAAGTCTGATCTCATACGCTTTCGGGGCCACTGTACGATTCAAGCTGACGCTCGGATGGTGTCACCCGTTAACTGCAACTTTGAAGCCAGATTTAAATACAGATTAATCTGGAGAGCGTTTATGGTCTTTAGAAGCCAGCTGTCTGATTCAGGAAATGCCGTAGGTGTATGTGGAGTGGAAGAAGAGAAATATATTAAGGAGAAAGTTGTTTGAGTCATAAAACTGTGCGTGTGTAAATATGGCGCAGGCTGAAGGCTAGCGCTGATTTACAAAGGGTGATCCTGAGATCCTGTGACTCAGAATGATGTGTTTTGCTTCACGGAGATATTTCGCACACAAGAATTCAAAATCTGTCATTTTATGTGCTCTCCCTCATGTTGAGATGAACACGCATGCTGTCAAACAAAAAAGGAGGTTATCATTTAATAACTGATAATAATGTATCCTCTGACTGTCAGTATAGTGTACGCTGAGTATTGGTAGACTGTTAGGGTCTAGTTAGGGTTACTTGACAGTGAGTATGTTTACATGGACACAAATACTCTGATTTAAATATGATTAAGACAATACTCTGATTAAGAGTCTACCATGTAAACCATGGGTCTCAAACTCGATTCCTGGAGAGCCGCAGCTCTGCACAGTTTTGCTCCGACTGTAATCAAACGCAGCTGATGCAACTAATCAATGTGTTCAAGACTCTTTTGAATACCTCGATTATTTGCATCAGCTGTGCTTGATTAGGGTTAGAGCAAAACTGTGCCGAGCTGCGGCCCTCCAGGAATCGACTTTGAGACCTATGGTGCAAGCAGTGATTTTTGATTCCTTTAAACCAATTAAAGTCATAAACTAAACAGAAATCAAAATAAGACGTGGAGTATTCCTATTTTAGTCGCATTATTGATGCACAGTACAGACATGTAAACACCTTTATCAGACTGTTACCATTTTGTAGTACTTTTCGCTACATATTTGTCAGGCGTTTGATGACAAATAAATGAGAATGGCACTTTTTTTTGGTGCGATTGTGGGAAACGATGTCTATGCTCTCATGCAGTACCTCACAGGGTTTATCATGAGGGGCACGATTGAAAAGTTGGTAAATGAATTGCTAGACAAGGCTGTTAAGGATTGAGGATTTGTATCTTGTAACATATAGTGTGAGAGATTAACTGCAGTTGAATTTGTAGCAAAATTAAAAATGAAATTTCCAAAATCACATATGGTGCCATCAGGGCCGGCCCGTGGCATAGGCAGTATAGGCAAATGCTAAGAGCGCTGTACATCCAGGGGGGCGCCAGAAATGAGCGCGGTCAAGTTGGTTTTGTTTTTGATATTCCTGACACATTCAGAGATAGATGGCAATAACTCAAACCTCTTACCCTAAAAAGATCTAAAGTGTGTTTCCTACAAAAAGACAAAGCTGGTTATGTTTCACAGCTGTCTGTTGCTTTTTTTCGCTCGACATTACGAGCACTGCTCCGTTTAGCCGGAGATATGCGTTTAGCCGGCAGAGCTCGCCGGAGTGGAGCTCTCAGTAAGGGACCGTCGGAAAAGTGCTTCTTTTTTTCGTTTATTAAATTTTTTTTTTTTTTTGCTCTGTCCTGCGTGTTTTATTTTAAACACAACTAATTTTCTCTTAAATGAGCACAAACAGTTACTAAAGTAGTCGAATGCTTCAGTCATTCATTCATTCATATAGATCTGTGCATTCTTACATTAACATCTCTGTTATCAAACAAAACACTGAGAGATTCGTCTGCTGCTCTTCACTAAATAACTATAGTAACTTTAAGAAATATGCAAATACAATTAAAAGTTAAATCGATTTTATAGCTTTATTTAATTTCTGTATAAGCCATACATGTTTTTAACCTTTTATTCTATTGTCAATATTTTCTATTATGGAAGGGCATAGATGTTATGGAAAATAGTAATAGTAATGTAACTACCTCCATCATTCCTTCCTCAAGCAAATGTGTAAATCTTAGATCTATTCAGTAATAACATATTTATATGATGTTTTCCCAGCTTGTAGTAGTCGATCAAAAAGCTATTTAGTCTCTTATAACTATACACTAGCAGTGGAATAAACGTGATGTGACTGGGCGCCAAATTGGTTAGGGCCGGGCATGGGTGCCATGACAAACACAAAGTTTTGTTGCGTGAAAAGCAAGCCTGATCCCACAAGGAAACGTAACCATTTTATGTTTTGTCAGTTTAGAGTTCAGTCATACGAAAATGTATGATTTTTAAAAAGGAGCCATGGCACCCAATCCCACCCTAAACCTAACCGTCATTGGGGCATAAGGAAATCCTACTTAACTGTACGAATTAAAATGTATGAATTCATAGGAATTAGCCACTAAATCAAACAGTTACGAATTGCTGTGGGATATCATTGGAAACGCTGGAGTAAACTAGCATTAAATGGTGACAAAATGATGTTAATCAAACTGTAACATGTAAAACGTGAAAGGAACATTCAAAAGCAACTCATGTAAACACCTGAATCATATTATTGTTATTCAGTTTAATGCGCATCATTTGATTACTGATGTCCATTAAAATGTAGTCAGTGTTGATAAAGTTAAAAGTTAGTAGAATGTCTTTGTTTTCGCAGATATTAACTGTAATTGTACATTAATTAAAATGTTATATATAGACGACAAAAATGTAAGTGTTAAAAAAATCATATCATAAATCTTTTTACACATTCACTGTCACATATTTATTTACTGGCATTTGTCCTGATACTTATGACATTTTTTATATACGAGACCCTGGACCACAAATGAGTTGCATAGCCACAGGTATATTTTTTGCAAATAGCCAAAATACACTGAATGGGTCAAAATGATCTTTTTTAATGATCACACCAAATATTGTCCAGACCTAAGAATGTATACATCAGTGGAAAATGTATTTATTCAACTTTCAGGTGATAAATTAATCTCAATTTATAAAATGGACACTTATAACTATCCGCACGGAATCTGCACTTGCGGATTTCTACAGATTGTTTAGCCTATTAATTTACCTATGTAAGTGTAAATTTATATTTATTCTGTTTTAAAATTAATTTCAGTAATATTATTGAATCATATACACATTTTTATGCAAAGTTTATATGATTCACTTACAATAGTTTGTAAAGTTATATTTTCTGTCTTTTACTTGATATATTATATGAGAGATTGCTTTGTTTGCCACAACAAGTGGATCTAATTGGATTTGCATTGTAAAAAGATTTTATATTTTAGGTTTTTAGTTACTATCAACATAATTCTGTATAAAACTGCAGATTATTAACAGATTTCTGCAAAAAAATATCTACAAAATTCGTCCGGCCCTGCTGGTTTTGTGGTTCAGGGTAACATTTAATATTTGGAAAAATAGAGGTCATGGAGGATTTTCTATTGACCTTTTATTATTGACCCAATATTGACCTACACCATTACTGGTGTTTGAAGTGAGGTACCATACGCTTTGAAGGGGTAATGAAAGCACTTTTTTATTTCTGTATTACGTTCGTCAAGATTACTTTATGATTGCAGCCACAAAAAGACCAATATTATGCATCCCCATTTTCAGTCTCTGCAAGAAACAGTCAATGTCAAGGGCATTACACCTCCTGCAGAAACTGAAGTAAATGCACACTGTGGTTTAATCTCACTACATCCACACCCTCCTGTGCAGCAGGTCATATGTTTCTACACTCAAGATGCCTGAAACAGCACAACCACAACGATTTTTAAGATTTCTGATTAGAGATTATAAGATTTGCCTTTATCACCAGCACTCACACCTGCATCTGAATTTGCGTACATCCATACTGTAGATTTTAGAATAAAGAGTAGGGTGTACATTAGACGGATGCTTTACTATCCCTTGAATAAATACTATTTTTGAAGCGAGAATAAATTGTAATGTTCCTACCCCTAGTGTGGAATTTAAGATGCAATTCTGGTTTGATGTTTACTACAAATATACTCTGGGATTAAAAATAAATGCATGTACCTGCATTGCCTCAGAAGACGAAATGCTTGCCACTGCCGTATATTTCAATAAAAAAAAAAAGATTTTGAAAAACCAGCAGCATGTTAAGATTACTTCACAGAAGAGTTCAGCACGAGATGTGAAGAATAAACAAAAAGTTTCTTTCAGTCACTCGGGCGCATTATTAAAAATAAACTTCAGCCATGCACTTTTAATACTCAGATCTTTAGGAAGGCTATAAAGTTTTGGAAGCTTCCTTTTTTTACATCCACGGAAAGAACAAAGTCTGAGTTTGACGGCCTTACTCGACATTTGCTACAATGGATCTCACAGATGGACTGGAACAAACGCAAATCTAAGCATCCCAGATACAAGGTACAAAAGAATTAGTTATATTTTTAAACTGCAGAGTTAATTAGGATAGCTGAATAAGTTACCTTTTACAGTTGAAGTCCTGAATTATTAACCCGCCTGTAATCACCCCCCCCCCCATTGTTGTTTAACGAAGAGATTTTTTAACACATTTCTAAACATAATAGTTTTAATAACTCATTTAAACTCACTTATTTAATCTTTGCCATGATGACAGTAAATAATATTTTGCTAGATATTTTTCAACATACTAGTATTTAGCTTAATATTGCAATTTAAAGACTGAAATTAAAATTTTTAAATGGTTTGTTCAGATCTCAAATTTCACTCACGCCATTCACTCTTGCTGTTCTTGCGTAAATCCACCAGAGGCTGCTGTCGACTGCCTGACCTCCCCTTTCCTAAACCCAATCGATAGTGTTTTCAAAAACACTAATTGACCCGCCCGCCCACTTCCCAAAACCCAACCGGTAGTGTTTTTGAAAGCACTGATTGACCCGCCCACCCATCCCAGCCATCCAGAAAAAGGTATGTTTTTAAAATGAACCTATGTTGGCTAATAATATTGACCCTAAAATGGTTTTAAAAAAATCAAAACTGCTTTTATTTTAGCCAAAATAAAACAAGACTTTCATCAGAGGAAAAAATATTATAGGAAATAATGTTGAAAATTCCTTGCTCTGTTTTATCATTTGTGACATATTTAGGGCTAATCACTTCAACTGTATATGTCTAAATATCAAGACAGTTGTTTGAGATTCTGTCTTGTTTTTCCCTCCACAGATTTGGAATGACACAAGGGTGAAGAACCAAAGCCACAATTTTAATTTTAAGGTGAAGTATCCCTTTAACCGAATAAGCTTTACTGTTTATGAGTCTAATGACTAGTAAGAGGAAGAAATGACCCATGAAATAAGATGCCGATGTTTCAGTAAACACAAACGATCAGATAATCACCATTTTAAGGGTATACTGACAGCTAAATTCATCACTGATTAGATGAAAGACAAGGGTCCCAAACCCCCCTTAAATTGAGCCTGTAATTGCCTATGTGATGCATTATCAAACAAAGGGCCTTATGCAAACTCAGGTGCCCTTATTAGAGCAGAAATTCCCAGATCAGAAGTAATCACAAAGGCGCACACATAAGGCACTGTGCCATGTTTGATCTGTTCTAATCAAACTCAAATCCAAATGGTCGGAAATTAGGAATTCTGACTCCTGAATAATTAGGGCGCACTTTGAAAGAAGAGAAAAGGCCTGTGATTGCGCAGCACCAACATTGTCTATTCTGATTCTCCTATTACGAGTGAGTTGATGGACAGAATAAAAAAAAAAAGCAGATTCGAGAAGCGGAGGGGAGACACATCAAAGCGCGAATCTTTGAAAAGTAATGATTATCTACCCAAAAGCACTGACAAAGAACGTTCCCCATTTCTAAATGTGAGGGGACGCTTATAATGACTGCCAAAGCCTGCAATCTGGAGGAAACAGGAAAAACTCTGCTGCATTCGGAAGATTTCCCACCCTTAGAAGTAGACGGGGCGCTACGTGGCTAATTTGCATATCTTTTTTGGCATTTCTGCTTCTCATTTGGTATGAATGGGAGAGATTGGGATGTTTTTGAAATGAGCTTGTGAAATTGAGCCAAACAGCTGGTCGTGGTGAGATGCTGGTGATACTCAGCGTGAAGGACTGCAGCTTCTGGAAGCATACTCTCTGCTGGAGTCGTGACGCAGCAGGTTGAGCACGTGTTTGCTAAGAGCCAGGTTTGAGTTTGCCCTGCATCGCGCGTCCTGAATGAATTCCCACCGGCGCTGCCTTCATGTTGCCGTCTGGCTCCTGCATATTAAAGGAAATAAATGGATCAATAACCTATAGGGGGTGTGAAGATGACGGTTTAATGAAAGCACACAAAACATTTGGAATTTAAAAACGCATATGCTATGGAAATGCAACCTCAAAATCATTCTGATTTCAATTTTTTGACAAATATTTCTGGAAGTTGAGCTTTTTTTGCAGCTGATAACTTAGCAAAAATGAATAAGTAAAAATGTTTGTATAAATAACACAAACTAACTTCAACATAACCAACCTCATCACAATGCTCAAACAAGTTCCAAAGAGGTAGCTAACAGATGTTACTATGAGCTATATTAGTTGTTTACAAGCCCACACATTATCTGCCATCCTTTTTGTCTGGCTGTGACTGATTAAAACAGGGACTAGATGATATAACAAGTCATGACTTATGACATTTCTGTAAATATTGCAATGCAATGAGCAAAACTAGTTTTAACGTTTCCATAACTTGACAAAGGACCTTGGAATCGCACCGTAATCCATTGATTATTGACATTTTGTTTTCACAAAAGTTACTTGAAATATCAAGAAACTTCACTTGTTTCTATTTATATAATATCACTTTTGTTAATGTCATTTAATGCGGACATCAAAATAGTACATCTCCTCTTTGACCAATAGCCTACAAATGTACAGTCCAGCCCAAAATTATTCAAAAATTATTATGACCAATTCATAAATAGAATTACTTTGATTACATTTCATTTAAATTTTTTAAGATTAAAATTAAATAAGATGATGTATGAGGCATTATTGTGGAAAATATATATATACATGTGTATGTGTGTGTGTGTGTATATATATTAAAAAAATAAATAAAAAAATAAAATAAAATATATATATATATATATATATATATATATATATATATATATATATTTTATTTTTTTTTTTTACACTAATTGTCAAGTCAGACTTTGCCTGGGATAAAAATAATTTCAGCCTTGACTTTATGCTGTATATAGTGCAGTATTATGTGCATGCATGAATATAAACAGAATAGCCTTTTTCTTCATTTTGACCAATTAAATGACTAAATAAATCGTTGGTGTAACTGTAACTAATTACACGTTCCCACTTATTTTAAATGCATTATTTCTACGTATTTTAGGCAAATGGAACTCAAGAGCAAAATTAATTACAAATCACGTTCAATTGAATTAAATTTCCCTGGACCACAGTTTAATCTTGTGGAGCCAATTAATCTTAATCACTTCATTTAGACAACCAGAATTTTTTGTTATGTATTGCAGTTCAGATTTAGGAGCTAGATTAATAATGCTTCTTGTTGACTGATATTTGTGTCAGAGCAAGCACAGTTATGGCTCTCTGAGTGAGGCAGCAAACCTTAATGTTGTTAATAAAACTGCCAACACACAAATCATGAGGGTTACTTTTTTGCAAGGTGGTAACCTCAAAACCTTACTCAACCCTTCTAAATCTTCAAACTATGTGGAGATTAAACTCTAACAAGTATTTCTCTTAACACATCTCAGATTATTTTTGTTGCCTTTGTGTTGTCCCAACTCAAAATTATGACTTTTTTAAATATTAATTTAAGCAGATTAAACATAAAACAAATAAAATGTCTTTATTTTGAGCAAGAATAGTGTGGATTCAGCTCTTTTTTAACAAGTAGTTTGAACAAAAGTGCAAAACAAATATTTTTGAGGAATCACTTAAAAAATGATTTGCTGTTTGTTCAAACTACTTATTTAAAATGAGCTGAAACAACACAATTCTTGATATTTTGGGGACAGCTTAATTGTGGTAAGTTCAATCCACTTAAATTTGTTACATTTGCCATGTGCGGATGGAAGTGATATCACTATTCTACCGCCCTAGGCAAGTATAGATGCTAAAGCTAGAGGCCATGGTCTTTAGCCTCCTTACTACAGCAACCGACTCCCATGCAAAGAATTGACGGTTCGATCTCAGCTCGGGTGGGTTTGTCGGTATAGGACCGGCGTGGTTAGATTAGTGCCGTGACCTGGATGGGATTGAGGTTTAGAGGGGTAAGTGTAGCGGAGGCCATCTAGTGAAGTGCTGTGCAGGTACACCTCACTCCTTTGGCTTCTAAAGGTGCTCTAGCTAGAGGCCATGGTCTTTAGCCTTCTTGTTAGAGCAACTGACTTCCATACAAAGAATCACCGGTTCGATCCCAGCTCAGAGCGGGTTTGGTGGTGTAGGACCAGCATGGTTACATTGATCCTGTGACCCAGATGGGAGTTAGGTTTAAAGGGATGAGTGCAGCAGAGGCCAGCTTGAGAAGTGCAGGTAAACCTAACTTGTCTGACTTCTAAAGGTGCTTTAGCTACAGACGTTATGAAGCCATGGTGTTTAGCCTCCCTGTTAGAACAACCGACTCTGATGCAAAGAATCCTCAGTTGGATCCCTGCTTGTAGCGGGTTGGGTGGTGTAGGACTAGCGGGGTCAACTTGGTGCCGTGACCGAGATAGGAGTGAGGTTTAGGGTGGTGAGGGTAGCGAAGGCCAGCTAGTAAAGTGCTGTGCAGGTAAACCTCATTCCTTTGACCTCTAAAGGTGCTCCAGTGACAGACACTAGAGGCCATGTTCTTTAGCTTAAACGAATTGCTGGTACAATTCCAGCTCGGAGCGGGTTGGGTGGTGTTGGATTGGTGGGATTACATTGGGGCCGTGACCCAGATGGGAGTGGGGTTTGGGGAAGTGAGTGTAGTAGAGGCCAGCTATCAAAGTTCTGTGCAGGTAAACCTCACTCCTCTGACCTCTAAAGGTGCTTTAAAGACAGACCCATAGATGGCCATGGTTAGAGCAACCGACTCCTTTGCAAAGAATCATGATTCAATTTCAGCTCGCATCAGGTTGAGTGGTGTTGTAACGGCGGGGTTACATAAAGCAATGATGAGCACAACAACACAGACACACAACAACAAACCCACATGGAATAAAGAAAAGCATAACCATGTGACAACAACCCAGACACACAAAAACTGACATAAAAACAAACAGAAAGTGTGCACAAACCCATAACCGTGACAGCACTGTACAACACGCAGGGTTTCACACAATTCCTTCATGTTGTCTAAACACAAATCCATTTAGTTAACTTAATTGTTTTTACAAATTTAAGTGGATTGAACATAAAATAATTAAGCTGTCCCAAAAAACCCTCAAGAATTGGGTTTCAGCTCATTTTAAATAAGAAGTTTGAACAAACAAAACAAATGTAATTTTACAGGTTAATGTAATTTGAGGTTAATGTAATTTTTTATTTGTTCTGCAAGATCAGAATCAAAAGATCAAATGTATTCGTTTTTAAAAACCTTTAAATATAAAGCAAACAACAACAAATGCGGTAAAAGTAGTACTTATTAATTAATTGTAACATGAACTAGAGTTAGTGTAGAGGCTAATGGACAGGACGAAGAAATAAATGTTCATGACGCTGCACATGCTGGAATCAGCTGATGAGATCTTATGAGTGTACCTTTCATAAATGCATTCATGAAGCCTCGGATGAAAGCATGTAGGTGTGGGAATTTGTGTGTGTGTCTTTCATAAATAAATAAATACGTGTCAGAGTGTGTATGTTCATGTATGTGCATGGGGAGTAGGGGCTTGGTCATAAATATGTGAATATACGCCTAAAATGAGTGTGTATGGCATGATGAATTATGTACTTAGTGGGTGTCCGACTGAATAAATATCATTCTGTTAACAGTTCGTGAACTCAGCGTCTGTTTGTATGAGTGTGTGTTATGTGTGTGTCTGTGTTAATGGGATGTTAGATAAGACTTCTAGAAGTCCAAAGAGAATCTCACAAGATGTTTAATTGAAATTTAAGGCAAGACGCTGCAGGTTAATATGCTTTTAAAAATAAAACAAAAATAAATACTAATAATTATAACTAGACATATATAGACAGATTTCCACCGATTTTTAGACATTGAGTCTATTTATTTACTTGTGTAAATGTGTGTATATTTATATTTACTCAGTTTTTAAATGAATGGCAGTAATATTACTGACTAATTTGAAAATGTTCATATGATTTATTTATTCTTCAGCTTGTAAAGTAATATGTTCTGTCTTTTAGTAGATGTATTATAGAAGAGACTTGCTTTGTTTACCAAATAAGTGGATCAGATTGGATTAGTGTTGCAAACATTAAATAAAAGTTAAAAATGTACTATTTTTTATATTACGTCTTTAGTTATGATACTCGCAAAATCCCCCCTCAATTTTCTTTTTTTTTTTTTCACAAAATTCTGTGCAAATGCAAAAAAATTCTGTCTGGCAATACTTCCCCAGTTAATTGATTACATTAGAAATTGCAAAAATTGTATGTACACTCTCTGAAATAAAGGTACGCGAGCTGTCACTGGGGTGCTACCTTTTCAAAAAGTACACATTTGTACTTAAAGGGTTCATATTGGTACCTCGAAAGTATAGTACCTAAAAAATTTAAGAGGAACACTTTTGTACTTTTTAAGTATTCTAATATGTACCCTTGAGGTACTAATATGGTAAATATTTGTACCTTTTAAAAAGGTACCACCCCAGTGACAGCTTGCGTACCTTTATTTCTGAAAGAAAACAAGTTTTCTAAAATGTTGTTAAAGTATGCATATGCACTTATTTGCATATATCTCTAGCACACAAATCTGAACATCAGACAAAATCAGAATCAACATTTATTTATTTATTGACATTCAATTGAAGGATTTTAGAGTGAATATTTTGGACATCTCTATTTACTATCACTCTATAATTCAGAAAATAAATTAATAAATAAATACTGAATAAATTTTTTCTTAGTACTGGGTTTCGGCTGGAAGGGCACCCACTTGCTAAAACATATGCAGGAATAGTTGGCAGTTCATTCCACTGTGGCAACCACTGATTAGTAAGGGACTACGCCAAAGGAAAATTATTAAATAAATAAAAATAAAATAAATAATGACTATTAATTTGTTTACTCAAAAATGACCTTTTCTGCTTGTTCAAACTACTTATTTAAAATGAGCTGAAATATCACAATTCCTGAGGTTTTGTTTGGGACAACTTAGTTGTTTTATGTCCAATCCACTTAAATTTGTAAAAACTAATAAGTTAATTCCTTCATGTTTTCTCAACACAAATCGATTGTGTGAAACCCAGCTTTTTTTTACCGTGTTTTTAAAATGTTGTTTATAACCAGGAAATAACACAATCTCACGGCGATTCATAGCTTTTTGATTTAGTGGCTAATTTGTAAGAATTTGCACGATCTCATTCGTACTATTTAGTATGATTTGCTGATCCCCCAATGATGTTTGGGTTTAGGGTCGGGGTTTAGTGTCGGGCCTCCTTTTTAAAATCGTATGAATTCGTACAAATTAGCCACTTAACTGACGAAACGTAAAATATATACGTTTCCTTGTGAGATCAGGCTCGAAATTACAATATAATTTTGCAAAGTCTTTTACAATGCTGATATAAATAAAACTGAAGTTTGGTGTGTATATGAGCTTCAGAAAGGGAAATTTATGAAAAACTAGAGAAAAACTGAGAAACTAATTTTGAGAAAACACTCCTAGACTCAAAGAAAATTATGTTCACTGTTTGTTCACACTACTTAATTAACATGTGCTGTAACAACAATTCTTAAGGTTTTTTTGGGACAACTTGATTGTTTTATGTTCATTTCACTTAATTCCTTCATGTTGCCACAAATCAACTGTGTGGAACTGAGCATTTTTTACAGTGCTTTAAAAAATGTCGTATATAATGAGGCAAATTACAATATTCTTTGGTAAAATCCTATATATGAATGGAACTGAAGTTTGGTGTATGTATGAGCCCCAGAAAGGCGATTTATGAAAGAAAAAAACTAATTTTTGACAAAAAGCTTAATTGGTAGCTTAATTGTTTTATGATCAATCCACTTAAAATTGTAAAAATTTGTAAATTAAGTTGTCTCAACACAAATCGATCAATTTCTTACAGTGTTTGTAAAATGCTGTATATTATCAGGAAAATTATAATATCCTTTAGTAAAGTCCTTCGGAAAGTAGATATTAATAAAACAGTTGTTTGGTGTGTATATGAGTTTCAGAAATGGAGAATGATGCAAAAACTAATCTTGAGAAAACAGCCTACACTAAAAAAAGATGTTTGCTGTTTGTTCAAATTACTTATTTAAAATGAGCTGAAACAACACATTTCTTGAGATTGTTTGTGACAACTTAACTGGGTCCCACTTTATATGAAGTGGCCATGACTAATGTACTTACATAGAAATAAATAAATCATTACAATGTTCTTATTGTGTAAATACATCTTTTTACATTGTACTTATGATTGATTTAATACCTGCATGTAATTACATCTGTAATTAATTTCTATTATTACATTTTTAATTACACAGTTGATGATCACCTTAACCCATCCTTAAACCTATCCAAACTTACCAAAACTTACCCGTATCCCACCTTAATATCACCAGAAGTGTTCTGCAATACATTATGAACACATTAAGTGCATTGTATTTCTATTTTTCTATAGTACATAGTAGTCAAGGACACTTAATATAAAGTAGCACCCTTAATTGTTTAATGTTCAATCCACTCAAATTAGTAAAAACTAACCAGTTAAGTTAATTCCTTTATGTTGACCAAACACAAATCGCTTATGTGGAGCCCAGCATTTTTACAGTGTTTGTAAAATGCTGTCTATAATCAGGCAAATTACAATATACTTCTGTAAAAACCTTCAGAATATAGATATGAGCTTCTAAAATGGAGATTAATCAAATAAAAAACCTCAAGGAACCCCAATCGGAATACAGCAATACTATGGTATTGTAACTGATCTATATCTGATGTATATTTAACTAATCTATAGCCACAAATTGATAAAGTGAAACAAAAGTAACACTTAAGAATGCATGCTGGATATTTTCTTTACATTCGACTGACAAAAAACTGATAAAAAAAAAAACATGAAAAGCTCAAAATTAGTCAATTAATAAATTCTGCAAATATCATGAGACGGAAAACTATGAGCTGGAAGTCTGAGTTAGAACTTACTCCAGAAAAAGAGTGCGAAAACACACATAAAAAATAATATTGATTAAATTAAATCTGCCATTTTCCTATTAAAGCTTGTGGCCCTGCGGGTAGAAATGCCTGGTTATTCAGGTCATGTCTTGACCTCTCCTGCAACGTACAATCAAACTTACAGCAAAGAAAATGCCTAAGAAACTTGTATTGTTGAATTGTTCTGGCTTGTGTCATAATGGCATAGCTCGGAGTCTAGTAGCTGTCAAGACTGTGGCAAATGTTCATTTTATTTCTATACTAACTAGCAGCGCAGATGCTGTTTTCTCGGAGTGCTAGAGATCCCAGCATGCACTGGGGCATGAATAAATAATACACTTGCATTGTTTGACCGTTTGCCAGTTTTATTTACCCAGTCGCTGTGTTCAGTAAGTTGTTCTTTGGAGATGTCTGGAAGAGTTTGCTCCTCTATTAAAATGATCGGTTAGCTGATTGTGTGTGTGGTTTTGCATGAGGGTTGTTTTCTTTCATGAGTGCAGATGTGACTTTGTTAATAATTTAATACAATGAGCACTTCCTTCTGCATGTGCATTCATCACGGAAAGCATTATGGTAGATTTAATGTTAAGTGAACACATGCATTTCGAATAATGAAGTAAGTTCACTTAAAAACATAATGGAGTTACGGGTTGTGTTTTAAGTATTAAAGTATATTATATTATTTAAGTATATTGTTCCAGATTTTTGAAGAGAAGTGAAAAATAAACAACGGCAATACAATAGCTACGTTTCCATCCACCTATTTTTATGTGCATTTTGGATATACAGTAAAGACCAAAAGTTTGGACACATCTTCTCATCCAAAGAGTTCTCTACTATACTACTACTACTACTTTAATGACTATTAAAATTGTAGATTCACACTGAAGGCATCAAAACTATGAATTAACACGTGGAATTATATACATGACAACAAAATGTGAAACAGCTAATAATATGTCATATTCTAGCTTCTTCAAAGTAGCCACCTTCTGCTTTGATTACTGCTTTGCACACTCTTGGCATTCTCTTGATGAGCTTCATGAGGTAGTCACCTGAAATGGTCTTCACTTCACAGGTGTGCCCCGTCAGGTTTAATGAGTGGGATTTCTTGTCTTATAAATGGGATTGTGAAAAAAGACGTGTTTGGACATTAACGTCTGAATGCATATATCCAAAAACCTGAGGAGATTTCTTTGCATGAAAGATTTACTTTTACATATTTTTTTAACATACAAAAGTACATACTTTTAGGGTGTAATATAAGTAAGTGAATTAGGACGCAGCAACCGTGCTTTGTGACTCAAGCCTTCAAAAACCACTGTGTATTCATTGCGTGTCGGCATTGTCTTCTGAGGCGCAAGTAATTTATTAAATGAGGAAAAGATTCACACAGCTTCTCCTGCGTCAGTCAATTCTGTTTTTACTGTTGATATTTGGTGCCAGTTGATCAGGAAGTGATGATTTTGTTCTCCTGGACTTGTTGGATGGAAACTCTGCTTTATCTGCTTGTCTTTAATGCGATATTGCAGTTTAGCACATACATTTAATTCGTATTTTTTGGATGGAACATAGCTAGTGTCAAAATATTATATATGGGTTAAGGGCGAAATGATTAGCCCTCCTGTGAAATATTTACTCTTTTTCAAAAATTTCTCAAGTAATATTTAACAGAGCAAGGAAATTTTTCACAGTATTTACGATAATACCTCTTCTTCTGGAGAAAGTCTTTTTTGTTTTATTTCTACAAGAATAAAATCAGTTTTAATTGTTTTTAAAATGATTTTAAGATCAATGTTATTAGAAAAAAGATGTGTATATATATATTTCCATCATTATACAAAGATTTGCCTTATTACCTTAACTTGCCTAATTAACCTAGTTAAGCCTTTAAATGTCGCTTTAAGCTGAATACTAGTATCTTCAAAAATATCTAGTCAAATATTATTGTGTCATCACGGCAAATATAAAACATATCAGGTTTTAGAAATTAGTTATTAAAACTATTATGTTTCAAAACGTGTTGAAAAGTCTTCTCTCCATTAAACAGAACTTAAATATAAAAGAAATCAAATTTAACAGGAGGGCTAATAATTCTGACTTCAACTATATATATATAATTTCAGCTTAAAGTGTTTAATACTTTCTTCACTTATTGTATGATGTATTTTTTATGCATGTTTAAAATCTGCAAAGCTATAAAGCTCATAATCTCCAATATAAGAACTCCAGGAATTACATAAAAGTCTACGTCACGTTTAAGGATGATGCTTAGGATAATTTTTAGGAAATTGCATATGCAAATTAAGAAGGGAGGCTTCAGTGTGAAGAGACTGTGGGTTTCCAGAGAATTAAAAACTTCACACTGAATTCTTCTCCTCACATAGTTGGATCTGCTTGATCATCTGCATTGTCAGAATCTGACACGGTCTAAAAGGAATATGATAAACCTGACGCCATTATTAACAGTCGGCTTATGACTGCTTTTGAAGACTTAGGAGTTGAAACTGTGACTTTTTTTTTTTAAGGGGCATTATATTTCTGACCAAAGCGTTTGGCCAATCACAGCCCACTGGGTTTATTGCCAATCAGACCACTTATCAGTAGGAGGAGCTTTCATTGCATTTAAACTAGGGGCCTCATATTGCAATGACTTGTCAATAAACATGCATATGTGTATCAACTGTGCTTAATATAGAAAAAGGGCTGAATACATTCATTCATTTATTTTCTTGTTGGCTTAGTCCCTTTATTAATCTGGGGTCGCCACAGCGGAATGAACCGCCAACTTATCCAGCATGTTTTTTTTAACGCAGCGGATGCCATTCCAGCCGCAACCCATCTCTGGGAAACATCCACACACACAGACACACAAACACACACACACACACACACACACACACTCATATGCTACGGACAATTTAGCCTACCCAATTCACCTGTACCGCATGTCTTTGGACTCTGGGGGAAACCGGAGCACCCGGAGGAAACCCACGCAAACACAAGGGAGAACATGCAAACTCTACACAGAAATGCCAACTGAGCCGAGGTTCGAACCAGCGACCTTCTTGCTGTGAGGCGACAGCACTACCTACTGCGCCACTGCTTCACCCCGCTGAATATATTTTAAATATAAAATCAGTTCACATGCGGGCATCACGGTGGCACAGTGGGTAGCATAATCGCCTCAAAAACATGTGCTATAGGTGAATTGTGTAAGCTAAAATTGTCCATAGTGTATGTGTGTGAATGAGCGTGTATGGATGTTTCCCAGTGATGTGTTGCAGGTGGAAAAACGTGCTGGTTAAGTTGGCGGTTCATTCTGCTGTGGCGATCCCAGATTATTAAAGGGACTAAGCCAAAAAGAAAATGAATGAATGAGTTCACATGCAAATGCCATTAAGTGCCACCTGAAATGTTCTTCTAGTAAAATAATTTTTCTCAGGGTCAATGCCAAGGAGGCATTGAAGATGAATCTAAAGAATCTTGATGAACTCTGGGAGTCCTGCCGGAACGCTTTCTTTTCCATTCCAGATGACTTTATTAATGTTAGAGTCATTGCAGAGATGTATGGATGCAGTCCTCCAAGCTCATGGGAGTCATACACATTATTGATTCTTTCTCCACTGCAGCATGACTTTATATATTCTATACTGTACATTATTTCTGTTTAGTGACAAAACTTTTGTCTAAGCAAAGTCAGACCTTACTGTCCTAATTCAATAACAAAAAAAATCAAGGCATGATCATATTTTATTTTGGTAAAATAAGCATAATCTAGAGGCTTTTGCCTGTCATATAAGCCACTTCTGATACCAAATAATCAACTAAAAGTTATTGTTTATTGTTCCTAAAACTTGAATAGGCAACAAAACTTTTGTCAGGTAGTGTATTAGCATCTCTCAGTCAAAACAGACCTAGTGTTAGACTTATTTTAGCCTGTTCACAAGTAAAAATGAATAATTTTAACATATTAGCTGGGAAAAAGAACACTGAACTTAAGCCAAATCTTCTAAAATGCATGATTTCTGCTAGTCATAGATCAGTTTAGCTGAAGTGGTCTTCCACAATGGTGCGTTGTTTGAGATTGGCAGTACTCATCTTTTTTTTCAGCTAGCGACAGAAGAAGCCTGCTGGTCTTTACACCCTCTTCCAACTGCCGTCAACTTGCATATTACTCCCACGCTTTCTCCAGCTCTTTGTTTTTTTTTTTCCATTTCTTTTTTTTTTTTTCATCCGAATGTCTCCAAAACCCCAAAGTAATCCCAAACCCCTTAATATATGTTTAATGAGTTAGCAAGACCGAACAACCTCTAACTATAGTACAGTAATTGCCCACTGCCAATTAAAGCAGGACAGGCTCCCCTCGGGTCTGATTCCTCACTAGGCTTCTGCTCGTTGCTCTTCTCTATGGGATTCATTCCTCCCACAGGTCGCTTAAAGGTACCCTACGGCATTCTCTAAGGGTTTCAGACCCAGCATTCTGTGAAGTTGCTCTCTGACAAGATCCATTTGAAGATGCATCGCAGTAGGAAGAAATTTAATAATGCATGCAGTTGAATTGTTGGAAACCATCAGTGTAAGCCGTTGTATAGGAGCAGACATCCGGCTGAGAAGGTGAAAGATCTATGATGGAGATGGAGAGCTGCTCATCTAGTGCTGGAGATACTGACTAAAGCCGGCGACTCCAAACAATCGGATTTATGATAACTGATGTCAGACATCTCAAATGGTTTTGCTCAAATTCTGTCGAAATAAACAAACGAGTGTTTTTTTTCTAACATTTGCAAAGCTCGCCGAAAATCTGAGCGGGGACATAAACAACAGCACAATTCATGGGGTAACTTTATATTGTGAAAGTGTGTGATTATGTGTTTGTCCCTTCAGGGCTGTTAAATGTGCGCGCAAGGCCTCAGCGGGAAGATGATTTACATTTAATAAACAGACTGTTCTGCCTCCACTTCCTTATTTTATTAGTCATTTAAATGCAGGATAAAGGCTTACCGCTGATAAGGATTCTGTGTTTTGTGATTTATGGATTTGAGTCGAATATGAGGAAATTATTTATATTGGATTTCAGCATGAGTCAGCACAGCAACAACAGCTCGACTAATGAGGAGAATTGGGGCGGAGCCAGCATCGTCACCTTAGAATTATCAGGTTCTATCTGACATTTTAGTCAAAATTGAGTTATTGACATATTCTTATTAAATGACAACTTATTTACATCATGGGGTGTTTTTTTGTATAATTTCTTTACATTTTAAGACTTTTAATTTAAAAAGAAATGTTACACACATACTTTTTGCTATATGGAATGCAAAAACTTTGATGCTCAATATCTCAAAATCATTCAGAACGCAGATAGAACCTTATAATAACTGTTAACTGACCAATAGCAGATGAGAAAAGTGTTCTGGAAAACTTTTGGAAAAAACAGTCAATATTATCGCTATTCAGCGATCATAAACTGAGCGATCACTCAGCGATCACAAACAAAGTGATCACAAATTGAGGAGCGGGAAAAGGGGGCGGGGTGGAGTGACAACGCGGGGAAGCCTTCACAAACTGAGAAGCGATCACAAACTAAGGAGTGGGAAAGGGGGGCGGGGTAGAGCGACGATGCGGGGTAGCGTTCACAAACTGAGGAGCGATCACAAACAAGTGGCAAGAGCGTCAAAGTAACCGGTAGTCATTCATTTTCAATGAGAACCGGCGACGAGGAGCATCGCAGCGCATCTTCTCCGGTGTGGGTGTCGAGGAGAGTTGAAATCAAGTCAACTTTATGGTAATAAGCTATGACGTGGTTCGGCAGCAAGCAATCAGTGTGAAGTAGTCCACCGCTTTAGAGGAGTTCAGAAAACACAGTCCTGTGAACTTTGGTTCCGACCACAGTTGTTCCCAGGGATTTTGATTATTGCCGGATTTTTAAATCGCGATGACGCGGGGCCCCCTAATCACGCGGTGCTACGCCACTGATATATATATATATATATATATATATATATATATATATATATATATATATATATATATATATATATATATATATATATATATATATATATTGTATAATGATGGTTTGTTCTGTACACTATCGAAAAAAAAATCTTTTATTCTAGCCGAAATAAATCAAATAAGACTTTCTCCAGAAGAAAAAAACATTATCAGACATACTGTGAACAATTTCCTTGCTTTGTTATCATTTGGGAAATATTAAAAAAAAGAAAAAAAAAATCAAAGGGGGGCTAATAATTATGACTTCAACTGTGTATGTTTTTTTGATGTGAACATGGACAATGTTCTCTTAAGTCACTATCTCCTTTCAATACAAGTGTCATACACATGCATATATAGACATTTTATTACACCAATAGAATGAATGTATCATATTCAGTTGACGCTTTTTCTCCCAAATTTAAAACAAAATCTGTGCTATTTAAAGAATAAAACATTCCATGCTTTTAGAAATGTTTCTAATCATTTTTAGACAACACAATACCAAAAATTTTGATTTGAAAGAGCCAAGAAATCAGTGTAACTCTTGGAATAACCATTTTCCATCACAACAGATTTAATCACAAACACGAATGGTCAATTTCTGAAAAACATGCTTGAAATGCCAATTTTTGTGCATTTTTTTACACTTTCAATTGAGCTTCTCCGAGAGCACATTAAGCATGTTCAACAATAATGAGCTTCTTAGAAGACAAACTGTTCATGAAACTACCATGGAAAGCAAATTCTCAAAATTACAGACCCAAATACACAAAACACACACACTCCCATTAGGGTCAACACCTGCCAAACTCACAAAAAACACTTTAAAACTACCGCAGGTTAGCAGCTTGATTTGCAAGTGTGTGTGTGTGTGTGTGTGTGTGTTCTCATTTTAGGTCTGTCGTCAGGTTGTCCTACTTAAGTGTGTCTATGCGTGTGTGTTTATGGGCTAATATTACAGACCAACTGGAAACTTTGGTCCATCTGTTACTAAAATGTGTTCTCTCCACAATTAGGTCTAATGGAGACTACCTGGTAGAGAAGTTTGAAGTGCCGACCTCGTCCCCAGCCTATTAAAGCCTGCTACAACACACACACACACACACACACACAGGGGTAATTAACTGTGACCAGTGCTTCACACTCTTCAAATTACTGATGGACCTTTATTTCGTCCTGAGCCCGAGGAATAGATCCACACGCAGTAGGTAAGTCTACTAAGTGAACTAAAAGTAAGAATTATTCAAGGGTTGGATTTCCACCCCCCTAGAGAGCAATTAGTGAGACTTATAGGGTATTTTAAGAGGAAATCACAGGGTGGGTATTGGAGAAGGATATAATCTGGATCAAAAGTGAATTACTTGACTGAATATGTCCAATTTACGGTGGCATTTAAGGAAGTTGGAAAGTTACTTTCTTGCTTCCCACACAGAGGACAAGCAGTGGTTCGGCACGGATGCATGTTCACTTTCCCATGAAAAACGGCCCTTATTATTTCAATTTATTCATCGAAATAAAACAACTGTTTAATACATGTGAGATCATTTCACTTTGTACAGATTTGTCGAAACAATTAGTGGTGAAACATGTGGTGTGGTGTCTTTACTCGCTTTATTCTTGTATTTAACCACTCGTATACTCGCGTACAGTAAAGTGTGTCCAGAATTATTTCATACACAGTGGTCTCTCGATAATCGAGGGAGTTACGTTCTAAAAATATACCGCAATAGGCGAAATCCCTGAAGTAGTCCGCTTTATTTTTTACAATGATTTGAGATGTTTTAAGGCTGTAAAACCCCTCACTACACACTTTACACACTGTTCTCAGACCGGCATTAACATTTTCACACTGTTCTCTCTTGTTTCAAGAGTTCACATGATGATTGATTATAAGCAAGTTTGGCATGCAGTCCCGGCAGAGAGCCCTGAGCTCAAAAGGTCCTTGAGCCCTGGGCTCCCTCCTGTTTGCAGGGTGAGAGGGGAGCCTTGAGCTCAGGTAGATCTCGACAAATCCCTCCTTGATAAGAGCTGATGACTAAAATGAATACTATGAGGAGATATGCTGAAGGATGAGGGACTGACGGTAGTGCTAAATTTAGATTGATCAATTCGCTTGTTGTGCGTGTTTTTGGAATGTGGGAGGAAACCAGAGGACCCGGGGAAAACCCACGCGAGCACGGGAAGAGCATGCAAACTACGCACAGAAACGACCACCGGCCTGTTAAAGTTTAAACTAGTTTCAAGTAAATTATGTTTCAATCAAAATCCTGTGATCCTCTCGAAATTAGTTTATGAATAAACTTCACTTAAACACTCTCTAAGTCCAGTATTATAGAATGAAACCAAAGATCAAAATCAGTTGCAGGCACAAACATTCATCTCTGTCAGCAAAAAACCAGCGCAATGTTCTTTTTCCTGCAGTCACTGATCCACAAAGCTAAAGCAGACTCCATCCTTAAAGAGGGTCACACACTGGATGTGCAGTATACACGATGGTTGAAAGTAACACACACCGGATGCACACATTCGCATGTTATTTAAAATGAAATTGTATAGATGCTGCTATGTGGCACGGCAGAAATATAAACAGTGACTATAGAATACACAAGACGTGTCACTTATATAGTTTTGCATGAGGAAAAGTGTAACTTGTGTTAATATGGTAAATGAAGCCCCACCTATTTGAACAGGAGCCAATCAGCGATCGATATAGACTAAGGATTCTTTAGGGCAGGGATTTTCAAACTGTGGGGCGCGCGATTGAGACGTGTTTTGTATGTGCTCACTAGAGTAAATCTGATTAATGTTAGCTCCACATGTAACTATCAGGCACAAATAGAGTTAATGCATTCCAGTAAAATATATACAAATAAAATGGAGCTGGTGGTTTTTAAAATGAATGACGGTGAATGATAGTCTGCATCAAATCAGCAGGATGCCCTTCTGGATCTTCCACTAACTTTAAAGACATTACTGAATATGTTAACATGGACATCTGTAATCTAGTTATTTGCATTAATAGACAATAATATAATTAAGGTGTTTACGTGAAGTGCTTTCTTGTAAGAGTTTCAAGTAATTTTGGGTGACTTTAACTGCAGTTCGCAGTTTCACATTCACTCATGAACATGTAATTTATGCCCTCGTGACAAATTGAGGTATTAGACGAAAATAAGGAGTAAGGACTGGTGAGAGTGTTATTCAATTTAATAACGAACGCCAAATAGAAAGAGGAAAAACTTCCGCATTTCGCGATGTGTGTGTGTGTGCGGCCCTTTACAGACTGTCGCGTGTGTGGACAGTGTTGCCAGATTGGGCAGTTTTAAACACGATTGTGCAGGTGTAAAATGACATAGGTCGGTACAGAAAATTTGTGCGGTTTTGCCCCCCCACACACACAATGTGTCCTCACGACTTTCACAACACCTCCCCCCTCACCTTTTATGATTACAGATGACTGGGTGGGTATTTTTGGATAGTTTTTGGGAAGGAATCAGTCAGTTACATCTGGCAACAGTGTCCAGTGTCCTTGTGAAAAAATGCATTTTGTGGGGCCGTGGGGGGTGGGTGGGATTAGGGGGGTTAGTTGAACAGGGCGCGAGTAAAATTAGATAAGTTTTGGGGGGGGGTGTATGTCCTAAAAGTTTGAAAACCCCTGCTCTAGGGGAGAGGTTTGGACCAGACCTGAGTTTCTGCAGATTTTGTGTGATTCAAACATTTAAAAATGAAACTACAGACACAGTTGTTGTTAAATCTTATGAGTGCTTCCTGATATAAAATGTAATTGTGAGCTTGCCAAGCAATTTTGGAGAATTTGATGTTTCCTCATTCAAACAGAAAGCCCGAGCACACTGCCTGAGAGGCGTTTTAATGATAGCTAATGAGTGAAATGACTTGCTTTAAAGGGACTTTGGTACCTTGATATAAACCTATGTTTACAAGCATGGTGCTGCGCATCCGGTGTGCAACCCCCTTTACAGTGGTCTGACTGCGGACAGTTACAACCCCTTTGTTGAAACTCACACTGCAAGCGACCAAAGATTTAGGGTAATTTGGCAAGCTGAACGCATTCTGTACTGTGCAGGAGATTGATTGACAATGGTCTAAAGCCAATAAGGACACAATACAATGTGCTGTAAAAAAAACCCAAAAAGCATGTCAAATTGCTCAAAAAAATCCACGAAACTGCAAAAGGTGAACTACGTTAAAGCGAAAAACCACTGCACTTTTCTTTCATTCGTTATTTCATAAATCACTTTGCAATCTCTAGAAGCACCTAAGATAATGTCTTTTTATATTTAAGATTTGACTAAAAAATACTGCAATTTGATCAAACCTGTAAAACAAGTTTTTATATTAACACAACTGAATTTATATTTTTAAAATCAGTTTTTTATAAGATAAGTCACTCAAAAATGAACATTTACTCACTATTTATTCACCCTCAAGTGGTTCTAAACTTTTATAAGGGTTTTTTTTTCTGTTGAACAGAATAAACCGCCAACTATTCCAACATCTGTTTTACGCAGCTGATGCCCTTCCAGTCGCAACTCTGTACTGGGAAACACCCATACACTCGCATTCACACACACACTCATACACTACGGCCAATTTAGTTTATTCAATTCACCTATACCACATGTCTTTGGACTATGGGGGAAATTGGAGCAATCAGAGGAAACCCACATGAACATGGAGAGAACATGCAAACTCCACACAGAAATGCCAACTGAATAAAGAAAGTGGTGAGGAAAGAGTGAATAAATGAAAACAGAGTTTTCATTTTTAGGTAAACTGTCCCTTTAATAGCTGCTTATTATACAAAGTTTGCATAATTACGATTGCTTCATATTTAATCTTAAAATCAACCTTAATCATTAATTAGTGAATGTGCAAAATTAGCAGAGTGGATAATGGATAGTTCAAGCAACGTTCACACATTATTAATGTTTCAGGACTGGCAGACATTTAAGCAAATCCTCTAAATTGTTCAGTGTTTAGCCTACAGATCATGACCATCCTGGATGGCTGGTAATTAACTGTCAGACATCTTATGTGTTTAGTATTCGCTATCTTTGACCAATTTCATATAACACCACCAGCCGTGGTTTGTGCATGTCTAGTGTTGCCAGGTCCTCTTATTATAAGCATTTACAAGCTTGTTCTTTAGGAATCACCAGTATAAAGTATAATAGTATTGTTTTCTATATAAAATATTTAGATTTTTCTTGAATTGTAATGAACTTATTTGCTGTTTTTTTTAATAAGAATGATTGAAACTTTAAGTATGAAAACGTGTTTGAAATGTTTTTAGTTGAAATATTCACAGCTTAAATAATCAGCTGTGTGAAATTTCAGGACCTAAAATTACAAACCCTGGCAATCCAAGTTATTAAAATACAAGCCGTTGTTATTTCAATGTTTTTTTTTCAGTTTGCGCTATTCGATAAGCTTTTTAATTCAATACACTTGTGTGCTGTTTTTCCATCAAGCACAAACTAGTAATGTTTCATAATTATCACAATTATTAAAGTAGTCAGTTGAAGAAAGTGGTATTTTGGTATTTTCTATACAAAGTATTTAGATTTTTCTCGATTTATAATGGACTTGTGTGCTGTTTTTCCACCAAGATCTGTCAACACGAACAAGTCACATTTTGTAATTTATTTCTTCATTTTCTTTACAGCTTAGTCCTTTTAATAATCAGGGGTTGCCACAGTGCAATGAACTGCCAACTTATCTAGCACATGTTTTACACATCGGTTGCCCTTCCAGTCACAACTAATCACTGGCAAACACCCATATACACTCATTCACACACATACACTACGGACAATTTAGCTTACCCACTTCTCCTATAGCGCATGTCTTCCACTTGTTGGAAGCACCTGGAGGAAACCCACGTGAACACGGGGAGAACATGCCAACTGACCCAGCCGCGGCTCAAACCAGCAACGTTCTTGCTGTGAGGCAACAGCGCTACCCACTGTGCCACCGTGCCGCCCCACATTTCCTAATTATGAGACTTATTAAAGTCAGTTCAAGATGTGATAAGTGATATATTGGTATTATTTTCTATATACATTTTTTTGATTTTTCTTGGTTTATAATGGACTTGTGGGCTCTTTTTCCTCCAAGTTATGGCAACACAAACTAGTCATGTTTGGGTATGGGCTATATGCACAGCTAGTGTTTTTCAGCCAACAATAAACTTCCAGTAAATGATTAATGTGACCAATTTCAATTTTAAAAGGTTCCGTTTACAGCGTTGACATTGTAATGTAATTAAAATACATTCAGTTAATCAAATTAAAGCATTCATGTAGTTGTAGAAGCGTAAAACAACATCAAATACCTTTTAATTGCTAGCGCCCCAGTAGCTGCAGGCTAGAGCAGAAACTCCATTGGAAATACTGGGGTAAAATGAATTGTCATATTTTATAGACATGGCGAGGGAAAATGGAATTTAATCTAGTGCTTCTTCTCTGGTCTGCGACTCACTTTATATTGTACATCCATCAAGCAGTGAAAATCACTGATTCTTAAAGAAGCAGATCATTAAATGTGTTGATTTTGTAATGGAAAGACAGGAAGTTCACAGGAAGCACTTGAGCTGGCTGATTGAAAATTCATCCTGTGTGCATTCTGACATTTATTAAAGTAGACAGCTGACTGTACTTTAAAACGCGTCTCTAACCACTTGTTGTTCAGCCTAGTAAAGTACAAACTTACAAAATGCCGTTTTCACTGCACCATTATTTCACAAATCCAAATTTAGGGAGGCCAAGCTTGCTGACACAGGGGCATTGGCCACCCCTAGAACCGCCCCTGGCGATATGGAGGAGTTAAGAAACTAACAGATTCAGCATTATTATAAGATTGGTCCTCATTCATTATCAAATGCAGTTTTACTGAGCTTAGCAGACCTGGTAGAATTGCTATTGGCTATTTAAAAAAACAGGGAGGAGCTGCTCAATATGCCCCGCCCTGTCTTCATGTTTCAGTGGAAATTAGTTCAACCTGCTGAATAATCTGCACATTTCAGAGGACATAATCTGCTCTAAAGTGATGCCTCAACGTCAGATTTAGTCTTCAGGTTTAGACCACAAAAGATGATTTTTTTGGCAACTTCAGCACCAACCTTACCGATTGAAACTGAACTTCAGGCACAAATGGCACCGTTTCCTCAAGAACGACCCATTTGCGGTGCCTTGACTGATAGGTACTGAGAGTGAAGTTGTCAGGACGTCATGTATTGTTAGGTATGATCGTGAACCTGGAGGGCTGGAAGCCATCAAACAAAAGTTGTAAGGCATCAAGCAGCAGCTTTTGTCCCAATGACCCAATATTTTTTTAATTGAGATGTTCTTTGTGTGTTGTTTCTGAAGTTTGCGGCATGTCAAGATGACATCATCGCTGCAGCCCACACTCCGACAAGCCAACACTCGGGAGATGCATATTAAATCTTAAGATATCGCATTAAAAAATAAATATATAACACTCATGCTGAATTAAACATGCGGGGGGCCACCTGCGTAATGTTGCAGACTTTCCACTGTCTTGTCATCCCCATCCACATTCATCTCTCTCTTTCTCTCTTTTGCACACACGCTTACAAGAGAAACTAGGTCTTTGCATCTACTGACAGCTACATGAAATGCCCAGCAAAACAGAAAATGTTGCTTATCTTTTCCCCAAAAGGCACAAGATAGAAGCAAGAACAAGCAAGAGTAATGAAGTGTAACTCCTTTCAATTTTAACGTTTTAGCTCTACAAATAAAAGTTCAGGTCTTTCTTTTTCCCCATCCAGTATAGTAGAAAACATCTGCTATGATTTACTTGCCTTTTTGTTGCTTTGGTAAAATGAAAAACCAAATCAAGATGTAAAACATCCTCAAAAAATTCTATGAACCGGTTTACAATTATATATATATATATATATATATATATATATATATATATATATATATATATATATATATATATATATATATATATATATATATATATAAATAATAAAGTCAGCTAATTGCTTTTTACAATGTACAGTATAAAAGCATGAAGCTTAAAGGGATGGTCCACTATGATATTTTAAACTTTAGTTGATGTGTAATGTAGCTGTGTGAACATAAACAACATCTCTGAATGTAATGCGCTCAAAGTTAAATGCATATGGAGACATTGGCTTTTACAGAGTGAGCTTAGTAAAGCCTACAGCGAATTAAGTTTTAGGACTGCAAAAAATACATTTGGGTTATTGAGATTATAAACCCTTTAGATTATGTGCATACACCTCATGCAGCGAAGGGGCATGGCCAGAGGTGCTGTAATGTTATAACAGAGAAAGCTAAAATGCCATCCAAACGCTGCTATTTCCACAGAGCTTCTTCTGTGTCTGATATTGGCTTCCAAATGACCAGACACAAACAGAGAAGTGCTAACAGTTTAATTTTAATTATGTTCCAGAGAATTATAAAAAATATAAAGCTAGCATTTGACAGCTTCCAGAATCTTTCTCAGTTCAGTGCTGGTTTCAGCTAAAATCTCCACAAAGAATGTCTAGCATTAGTGGTATGTTGTAGCAGGGACATAAACAAGCATGTAAACAACGGGAAATGCTGTTTGGTACCATTAATTTAGCTACAAATTCATATTTATCAGTCAAACCACTGTAAGCACACACAATCTTCATCAGCGCTGCAGTGTCTCTCTATGCAGCCACTTTCCCTGCATTCTACATCTCAAATAACAAACTCGCAAAAGATATGAGAACATTTCATATTACTTACACATGCTTATAACCAGAATATACAGTTAAAGTCAGAATTATTAGCCCCCCTGAATTATTAGCCCCGTTTATTTTTTCCCCAAATTCTGTTTAACAGAGAGCAGATTTGTTCAACACATTTCTAAACATAATAGTTTTAATAACTCCTCTCTAATAACAGATTTATTTTATCTTTGTCATGATGACAGTAAATTATATTTGACTAGATATTTTTCAAGACACTTCTATACAGCTTAAAGTTACATTTAAAGGCTTGACTAGGTTAATTAGGTTAACTAGGCAGGTTAGGGTAATTAGGCAAGTTATTGTACAAAGATACTTTGTTCTGTGGACTATCGAAAAAATATAGCTTAAAAGAGCTAATAATGTTGACCTTAAAATGTTTATTTAAAAATTGTAAACTTTTATTCTAGCCAAAATAAAACAAATAAGACTTTCTCCAAAAGAATATATATATGTATATATATATATATATATATATATATATATATATATATATATATATATATATATATATAAACAAATAATAATTCAAAGGGGGGCTAATAATTCTGACTTCAACTGTATATGAAAGACACTTGTCAGATTTTATTTTAGAGAGCAGGCATGTGTCCTCTTCAATATATTTCTAATTCCGCTTATATTGCTAACAGTCATACTGACTGACAGTATTTACACAGCAGAGGCAAATCACGTGCTAGTAGAGGCGTGATGCTACCTGGTGACGTGGAGCCAATCCGCGAATCACAGCACATAATGTTAAAAGACCAATCAGAGCATTTTGAGGGCAGGTTTTTGGAGGAACTAGGAAATATGACAGTCGTTATATCACTAGCTAAGTAGCTGGATATAATAATCAATGTAAGATATATGAACAAATAATGCCATTTTCTACGAGTAAAGGATGAGCACACATTGCTTTGCATTTTATTAACACAACCAAGGTTTAAAATTACACTCTGGACCACCCCTTTAAGCTATTGGAAAACAAAATTGCTAAAAAAAAAAAAAAGGCTGTTCATTTCACAATTGCACCCACTTAAATGTAAAACTATGAAGTACAATGTTTTTTTTATTTACAATATATATATATATATATATATATATATATATATATATATATATATATATATATATATATATATATATATATATAGTATTTAATTTTCTGCAGTGTAACTAATAATCTTAACTTCTCCATACTCAAAGATTCTTAAAGATCGTACTTTGTTAGTCAAATTCAAATTTCTTTTGATAAAACAAACATTAAGACTTCTATTCAAGACAAAAATAACTCTTTGAGCCATTCATTTATATTTAATCTTTTAAATTATATTCAGATCATTATTTTTATTGAAGGAGTTTATTTGTTTCATTGTGTTTTCTTTAGAGCGCCTGCAATTCATGGCCAAAAAATATGTGCACAGCCGAACCTTTCATCCATATGTGCCGGCTGAACATTTAACAGCTTCAACTCTTCTGGGAAAACTTTCCACAAGATGTTGGAACATGGCTGCAGGGATTTGCTCCCATTCAGACATGAGCATCAGTGAGGTCAGACACTGATGCTGGGTGACGGAGTCTGGCGCGCAGCCCAATTCATCCCAAAAGTCTTCAGTGGGATTCAGATCTGGGCTTTGTTCGACTTCTTTCACACCAGACTCCGAAAAAAAAGGCTTTGTGCATTGACAAGCTGGAACCGAGCAGACGCCATTCTGCTGGAAACAAGATTGCTTGGCTGCACGCTTCATTTTATGCACCTGTTAATAATACGTGCAACCTAAAAGCGTCCGTTCTTATTCTTTTGGCCAATCGGTGTGTGTTTATTAGACACACTTCAGGCTTACGGTTTAAACACACACCCCGTTCCACCGAGTATCAGTCTGGTATTATATTAAAATGAAACCTCATCACATTCTGCTTGACGGTACGTCTAATGGCGCTATATTTAATCCAAACATTTTGACTTCTGCCTGCAACTGGGGAACTCACCTAAAATAACACTGATTTGCATGCATTTGCATAAACAGTTCCCATTTGGTGTGTTTTTGAACGCATAATTAGAGTCATAACTTTGCTTTATTTCGCGGTCTCTCTCCCCAGTGACTTTATGAATGAACATATTCTCGTAGACCGACACTCTCATAGGAGTATTTGTGAGGCTACACACACACACACACACACACACACACACGCACACACACACAATATTGGGTCTGCATGCAATACATCTAGCTTAATATTGTTCATTTGGCTAGCTTTAAAATGTTTCCAAACTGAATGCGCTGCACATGAAATCTGTATGTATAATGCATTATGAAATCCTTAATGCAATAATTACAATCATGTTATATAAATTGCGATCATTTTTTCGAATAATTATGACCGCCGTCGTATAGATTATGATAAATCTCTACTTGGTTATGCACCGTAAAGAGATCAATGCATTAAAACACGCTCAACAGCCAATTAGTCATATATAAATCACTATTAGCTGTATTACAAAGCATTATTAATGCATCAAGAATGCCTTTATAATTAATTAAGATACTTTATAGTGTGTTACATGAAGCAAATCTTTGATCGTTATGAAAATTAATTCAAAAAGATTGTAATTAGTATGCTTTTATTAATTATGGCTGAAGGGCATTGAGCACTGATGAACACAGCAGCTAGGCGAACAGCTGTTTTGCTTTATTGATATTATGTGGATTTTATAGCACAGCAGTAGGGTTATATGGTCAAATAAGCAGTCAGGACATTTCGCTTTTTAAATTGATGACTACTGTAGTTATGTTAATATTCTAGTTCACATCAAGTATTTACAGCTTTAACTGCTAGGTAAAGTTGATATCTTGCCTAAAATTCTATAATATTTTTATTATTATTTTTTTACTGTTTACATTTGTTCTTCACGTTATACAGAGCAAACAAAAAACTTAAAATATAGACCTTTTTCAGAACTGGTTGGGAAAAAACTGGGTGGAAGGAAAAAAAATGTGTGGGAGAAAAAAACTAAGTGAAAAAATATATATTATTTTTAATATATAATATATTTTTAACGTTTTTCCATTCCTCCGCAAAGATGTTTTGTGTTCCCTCGCAAAATAGTTTTTCCACAAACACCTACTGTTCACTTCATACACGTCAACCCTCCCAGTTTTGCCAGGATTCTCCCGTATTTTCAATGCAATCTCAAGACAATTCGTAACTTTTTGATTTAGTGGCTAATTTGTATGAATTCCCACGATCTAATTCGTAAAATTTTGTATAATTTTCTCATCACCCAATGACGGTTGGGGTTTGGGGTGGGGTTGGTTGCCACGCCTAGTTTTTAAAATAGTACATTCTCGTACGACTGAACTCGTAACGTAAAATACTTCCATTTCCTCGTGAGATCAGGCTGGTATTTCCATCTCGCTATCATCCTATCATTAAGTATTTTCCTATATTTCTCAAATATTTTTTAATCTTGAATGCCTGCTGAAATTAATATAAACATGTCTGCATTCACCTTTTTTCCATTAAAGTTGTGTAGTGATCATCGCCCTTCATATGTAACCTCTAAATAAGCGAATATTATTAGATTAGTCAGTACTGAAACCAAATCTGAAGCTAATCTAACAAAATAACTTCCAATAATGGTTCAAAAGTTAGTAGCCCAAATTTATATGTTAGGGAAAAATATTAAATACAACTTTAAAAAAAAAAAAATCTAGAAAATGAAAAAAGAATTTAAATGTATTATCTTTCTATTTCTAAAGATGTTCTGTGACTAAAATATTATTTTAAATAACATATCTGTTTAATAAATTTGTATTGTTTAAAAACACCAAAATATATTACCTATATTTACTGAGAAATGGACAAAAACATAATTTTTTAAAGTGGAAAGGGATAAAGCTGAAAAGAAAATAAATTAATGAAATTAATTTTCAAAATGGGGGGTACTCGTATATACTGAGCAGTGAAGTTACAATGAGAATCACGGTAAAATTCATTCAATTTCTTTTCGGCTTAGTCCCTTTATTAATCCGGGGTGCCACAGCGGAATGAACCGCCAACTAATTCAGCATGTGCTTTACGCAATTGATGCCCTTCCAGCTGCAACCCATCACTGGGAAGCACCCATACACTCTCATTTACACACATACACTACGAACAGTTTAGCTTACCCAGTTCATCTGTACCACATGTCTGGACTTGTGGGGGAAACCGGAGTACCTGGAGGAAACCCTTGCGCGTGTTTTTGGCTGTGAGACGTAGTTTGGACGAAGTTGTCGGCGATTCTCCCTATAGTAAAGTCATGCAATGTGAATGTCCATGTCGCCGAACCATCTTGCAGTGTAAACAAAGCAGCGACAAAACGCTAGCCCAGATAGTCATGCAGTGTGAAAACATTTGTGACACAACTACTTTGAAAATCATGCAGTCTGAACTCCGCATAAGCTAAACTGTCCGTAGTGTAAATGTGTGAATGAGTGTGTATGGGTGTTTCCCAGTGATGGGTTCCGTAAAACATATGCTGGATAAGTTGGCGGTTCATTCCGCTGTGATGACCCAAGATTAATAAAGGGATTACGCCAAAAAGAAAATGAATGAATGAATGATGTATTTACAAATTGTAATAATAATAATGTACAAATTCAGCAGCGATTTTAATTCAGAATTCCAATTGGCAAAAACATCATCAACAAAAACCATTCACCCTGAAACCCATAATGGCTCAATCTCCTGTTGACTTCAAACATGCATCGGCTCCAGCATCCTATACTCCGGCTCCCCACATAATATGTGACATGTGGCATTTTGGTCACACCGCATATGGAGGCCTGGAAGAAAAGTCTCACACATCTCTCTGCGACACGCACAATCAGAAAAGGTTGCGACTCTGAGAGAGCGATTGGAAAAGAGAAGCCCTTCGCTTTGCATGGTGTGCCACGTGTGCAGCGCTCCCCTGCTCGCCCAACGTCATCCTCTCCTCTCTCTTCCTCCCTCCCTCTCTCGCCTCCAACTATCTTCCTCTGTATTTTTAGTATTGGAGAGTAGGCGTCGCGCCCTTATGAATTTTCATGGCTTCTTCTATGTGTAGGCAGAGCGCGCTCTTCTGGCAAAAGCTCAGAAATACTCACATGCACACAAACATACACTCATTCTTTCCAAACTGCAACCCAGAAGAAAACTCATCATCATCTCTGATCCTCCTGTTTGGCGCACACACACACACACACACACACACACACACACACACACACACACACACACACACACACACACACACACACACACTTATACACCCACACGAGCGAGAGATACAGTACACACCTAACACTACATGAACATTCAATGTCTCACAGTAGATTAAGCCAATGAGAAATGACTTCTGTCTAAAAATGGATAGATCTGGGTCTCTCGCTTCCTTCCTCCTCACTGAAAAATCCCCCCACTTTCTGCTAGCGCCATGCTAGTGACATGATAATACAATGTTAATCGGGTTTTACGGCAGGCGTACTTCAGAGATTTATTCGGAGTCGTTGACCTCTCGGTTTAAGCTCTTACACGTATGTGCGCACACACGCTCGCAGTCGTGCGGGCGAAACGCACACGCGTGATTAAACACAGCCCGAACTTCAACAGTACTCACTGACAGCAATCCAGCGTATGAAAGTCATGTGCGAGAGCAAATGCTAATCTGTGAGCATATTATAGACGCTCTTTTCGCTCAAGGGGACGTCGCATATGTCCACATTAGAGTCTTAATTATGCAAATTCTTCAAATCTGATTCACTTAATGGCACTCTTGTACTTTTTTGGGGGCATGCTTGTATGTGTGTGAGTAATTATCTGTGGACGCTCTCTCTCTTTCTCTCTGATAGGCATCAATGTAAACATGCGCCGGGCGAGTGCGCAGATTCACTGTGGGCTATAATGTTGTGCATATGGATCACGTCGTGATTAATTAGATTAGGATGATCTGACTGCAGATTAGCGCGCGCGTGTGTGTGTGTTTCAGGCTGTTTGTTTAAAGGGGTATAAATGATGGAAAGTTTGACAGACTCGCTTCTGGCCTTTGCACTGACTCCTCTCTCAGGCTCAGCACAATACATCTGGACCTTTTAGTGCCCAGCGATGAGTAAAAGTATAATGCTTTCACCCGTGCGCATTACTAAACACACTATGACACATGCATGCACACTGCGAGAGATGCAGACTGCAGATTTACGGAGTGGGAATGTATGGAGGCGTTCAGTCCTTGATGTGCATTAAAACATTACAGATATTATAAATATCACAGTCAGAAGCCATAGATCAATAAACAAATAAATAGAGAAAGAATGAAAATGTGAAAAAAATGTAGTATTAAAACATAAAGTAAAACAATAAGATAAAAAGGATTTAGATATTTGTAAATATTTAAAAACGAGTGAAAAGAGTTTATGAAAATAAAATAGCATGTACATGTTAAAAAAATAAAAGTTGCGACGGAAATCAAAATAAAGGGTAGAAAAGGCTAGCAAAACTGCTATATAATAGATATTGTAATGGTACATAAGTAATATTAAAAACACACTAAATTGCTAATAATAAAAAAGAAAATCAACTGTTACTAGAACATACCTTAAAAATACAATAATAATAATAAAATAGTAATAATACTGGCAAAAGCAAAACTAAAGTGAAAAAGAATAAATAAGACTAAATAAAATGGAAAAAAAAATACATATACGTTAGATTAGTCAGTACTGAAGCCAAATCTGGAGCTCATCGGACAAAATAACTTACGATAAAGGTCCAAAAACTAGTACACCAAAATGTATAGTATATGTTAGAAAATCAAAAGAAGCAAACATATTGAAAAATGTAGTTGAAGTTTTGTAGTTTGTAACTTTTTTTTGCAATATTTTGCTTGAATTTAATTGTATTATCTTTTAATTTCTAAATATGTTTGGTGTCTAAATATTATTTTAATAATTATATCTGCTAAATAAATCTGTTTCGTGTAAATGCATCATAATACACTGCCTATATTCACTGATTTATATATATATATATATATATATATATATATATATATATATATATATATATATATGTATTAGGGGTGTGATGAGATCTCGCGGAGATTAAATCGCGACAAGATTTCTGTCGAGATGTTATAATGGATCCGATTTGAACTGCAAATCAAGTGCCTTTTACACTCCTGACAACCCAGGCTGGCCTCGAGTTGCGCGTAACATGGTTGCTTGGGCTGGTGTGATGTAAGCGCACGTTTTACCGGAGTTCATTGGCTGCCGTTTCCAACAGGGGCTACAACAACACACATTATGCTTCATAACCATGCAATGCAAAAGCACTTCAGACATGCTTAAAGTCACAATCGTCATAAACATAAAAGGAATTATGGCACAGAATTGATTAAATAGAAATAAAATAGCATTCATTACATTTAAACAAACACCTAAATTCTTTTGCAGTTTGTAATTTATTTTTTAGCTGAATAGAAATGTATTTTTCCATTAATATATTTGCTAATATTTTGCCAATAATTAAAATTATATAAAGAAGATTTTTTATATTTTATTAATAGACTAAACATTTTGCAGTGTTTTCTTGCAGTGTTTTACAGTTTTGCTGCATAAAATTCAATAAAATAGAAGTAAAATTACATTCATTACAAGTTGATTTAAAAAAGCGCCTAAATAGTTTTACATTTTGTGAATTTTTAAGTTGAATAAAATTAACTATTTTCCATTCATTTAATCACTGAAGATTTCTTAAATTTTTTTGTAAATTTTAAAGTAAAGTTTTTTGTCTCATTCTCATGAACCCAATCTCGTGTCTCGAGGAGTAAGCGTCTCGTCACACCCATAATATTCATTCATTTTCCTTTGGCTGAGTCCCTTTATTCATCTGGGGTCACCACAGCGGAATGAACCACCAAATTAGCCAGCATATGTTTTACGCAGCGGATGCCCTTCCAGCTTCAACCCAGCACTGGGACACACCTATACACATTCACTATGGCCAATTGAGTTTATTCAGTTCACCTGTACCACATGTCTTTGGACACCCACCCCAATAACCACTGAGCCACCGTGTTGCTCACACACATTATATATATATATATATATATATATATATATATATATATATATATATATATATATATATATATATATATATATATATGCATGTGTGTGTGTGTTATAACATAACATAACTTAATGCTCAGGCCATAATGATGGACAGATACTTCTTGTCCATTTCATTAACACAGTAGGAATGCTTTGTATCATTAGTCAAATGGGCTGGAACCACATAATGCACTAGAATAGCCTAAAGCGTGTCAAATGACAACCCAAGTCATTATAAAATCATCTAAATTACAGACATTGAAAATCAAACAGTTCTGTAGTGCACTTACATCCTTCCATTGAGGTTCTCTCATGAAGTGTGTTCCCTGCCATTAAAGAGCTCTCAAGAAATAGTAGGTCACATCTGCTTGAAACCTGTAAAGCATGCAAAGCGGTCTTTAAGTGTTCAAGAAAAAACAGTTATAGTGAAATAAACTACATGGCACTGTACTTTATTTCATTTCAAAGGGTCTCAATGAATGCAGAAAAATATAAGCATGAACAAATTAATAGCTGATGTATAAATTATGTATGTCTAATTATATGTAGTGCCATCCAGCAAGGGTGACATTTTTTCTGAATTAATTTAACCGACTTCAGTGCATTTTAAAAACAAATTTACAGATATAGTGTTAAATTTCCGTGCCACTTTGCAGGACTTCCCACATCAGGGGTCACCAATCTCGGTCCTGGAGGGCCGGTGTCCCTGCAGGATTTAGCTCCAACTTGCCTCAACACACCTGCCTGGATGTTTCAAGTATACCTAGTAAGACCTTAATTAGCTTGTTCAGGTGTGTTTGATTAGAGTTGGAGCTAAAATCTGCAGAACACCGGCCCTCCAGGAACAAGTTTGGTGACCCCTGTCCCACATGATGATTTTTATAGTGTACAAACTGTATTTCTCAAAGGAAATTCTCAGCATTTTTACAATTTCTAAATATTTGATTCTGTGTGATTCATGATTTTTTCCTTATGGTGACCAAATTTTTTTTACTGGTATTGCTACACATATGGGGACATTTAGTTCCCACAACATGAGGAATACAAAATACTCGCATACACACAAAGTTCATCCATTTTCCTTAGTCCCTTATTAATTAGAGGCCACCACAGCAGAATGAATCGCCAACTTATCCAGTACATGTTTTATGCAGCAACCCAGTACTGGGAAATACACATAAACACACACTTACACACTACAGCCAATTAGGTTAACCCAATTAACCTATAGTGCATGTCTTTAGACTGTGGGGGAAACCAGAACACCCAGAGGAAACCGACACCAACACGGGGAAAACATGCAAGTCCACACAGAGATGCCAACTGGCCCAGACAGGACTTGAATCAGCAACCTTGCTGTGAGTGCTAACCACTGAGCCACCGTTTCACCCCCACACAAAGTTGTTTTGGGTCATTTCGGGGACATTCAACAGGTTTCCATCATTTTCATACAATACAAACTATTTAATTGTATTACATTACCTCAACCCTATCCCTATATCCGAGCAGGGCATGTATTTAACTTTACCTTTGTTGCAGTTTTAAATTTGACACAAAATCTCTCTAATTGATACGCCTTTAAAAATAAAATGGGGACATGAACAATGTCCTCACAAGTCACCTTACAAGTTTATGTTCTTATATATCACAATACCCACCCAATTACTACAATTGAGTAGATTTTATCAGGAATTGTAATTTACTTTGTAGTTTTAAAAAATGTACTTTTACTTTCCCTTGAGTACATTTTTTGTGGAGTATTGGTACTTTTACTCCACTACTTTCCTTTAATCTGCAGTCACTTGATTTTTTTCTGTCTATGGGGATTAGAAAAATCAGTCCTGTGATTCCTGTCCAATGAAAACACACATAGAAGGTAAACTGTATCATAATGAACAACTTCAAGACATGTGCGCTTTATAATTGCAGCCATTTGTTTGGAAGCATTAAAAGTGCCCAGGAAGATGTCCAAAATAACATCCAAATAACGTTGTCCTTAGATGCTGGCTAGACACTGAATTTTTTTTCAATATTAATTTGAATTTTCCAAATATTAGCGTCTTCTTACGTTGTCTTCTTTGCAACAACTAAATGCACTACAGAACATTTAGACACATCCACAAATTACATGTAAATGCATCAGCTTTTACAGCATAGTACTCAGGTTTAGTTTTTATTTATACTTTGAGTAACATTTTAAACAGATACTTTTACTCTACTTGCACTACATTTTTTAGACAAGAAAAGGTACTTTTACTTAAGTATGATTTTCAGTACTCTTTCCACCACTGCCGATAGGTTTTAAGTAATCGCCAAGGAATGCCTGAAATCACAGAAATCAGACGCCATCTGAGAGAATCGCAGATGAGTCGCCAACACCTGTGAGATAATTGGCGTGAGAAATATCTGGATCTGTCGGAGATTTAAAATCATGCCGTGCGAAATGTGTTCTGATTGAAAACAAAATTGGTCATTTCCTACAGTCAAAGAGAGAGCAGCATCCACTAGAGTGGGTATATGCAGGCCAGTAGGAGGTTGTGTGAGATGTTAATACGGCTTCCTTTTAGTCTATTTGGACCCAAGAAATGGAGTGAAATCTAGTGGAAATTTGGCAGGAGCACCCGTGTCTGTTTGATGTGTCATCTGCGCAACACCACAACTGGGTCAAAATTCTCTTTAAAGCCAGGTAAGCAAAATAAACACATTTTCTACCCCACTAAAGGCTTCTTTCTCATGATGACAAAAGATATACTGCGTGACCACTCATTGTTTCAATGTTACTTCTTACGTGTTTGGTTGTGAGATGTAGTTTGCAAACCGAGACTAGGTTGTCGGCGAATCTCCTATTGTAAAGTCATGCAGTGTAAAACCCCCTGTCGCCGATCCATTTTGCAATGTAAACATAGCACAGGCAGAATGTCAACCCAGATAGTCATGCAGTGTGAAAACATCTGTGACGTGACTACTTTGAAAATCGTGCAGTCTGAACTCGGCATGTACTGTGTGTAGAAAGGAAAACGTATAAAAGAACAAATATGACAAATGACAAACTGATGACGTTTTTATCTCAAAACTCTTGTGTAAAATAACGCAACAACAGTGTTTATAGCTTGAGTATTGAGAGCAGCAACATATTTAGCTGTGATGGATTCAAAACATTTCTTGCTGCTCTGAGCCAACTGTTGTGCCACAAAATGCCAGATTTGTCAGGGTCTTGGCAACCACAAATTATAGGAAAAAAGGAATAAAATGTAATGCAAAGTTGTTTTGAAAGATCTGCCAAAAGCCCATCGCGGAGCTGTTATCAACATCATTTTGTTTCATTTGCTGGGAATGGGCTATTTCGTATGTTCCTCAGTATCAACATGATTAGGCATACTACAGTGCTGGCAGCAGGCTATATAAACAGAGCTCATACTGGAAACAAAAATTGCTGCAGGTCAGCGGTATACTGAATATGGGTGATTCGCCTTAATGAAGTAGGAATGGGTTATATTTATCATCTTCGCTATGTTAATTGTTATATTAACAAACTATGGGCTGAGTACATCCTGTTACTCACTTTACAAAAAATAAAAAGTCTTGACAGTACAAAAACATTTAATGTGTGATGATGAAGCCTAATAATGCTCTTCAGAGCTGCACGATATATCACTCAAGCATCGATATTGCAATGTGTGCGTTCGCAATAGTCCCATAAATAGATGTGCAGCGTTGAGTTGGGATTACAGTTGACCAGAAACCACAAGACACTGCAAAATTGAATCATAATAGAGTCATTAGTTTTGTTTCCATCCAAAAATGTGAATAAACTTTATGCGCAAAACTGGATTATCGTATTAAAGATGTGCGAATAAAGCAGTGTTTCCATCCAATGAGTCAAAGCGAACAAAATCGTCACTTCCTGATTAACTGGCACCAAATATCAACGATAAAAAAATAATTTGCTGCAGTAGGAGAAGCTGTGTGAATCTGTTCTTTACCTAATAAATGACTTGTGCCTCAGAAAGCAATCCTAACACGCAGTGAATGCGCAGTGGTGTTTGAAGGTGTCAGACGCGGAGCACAGATGCTCTTGATTCTGGATGTCATTTATAATAAAATAACACTAACACTGAAACGGTAAGGCATTTTAGAATGACCAAAACAACATTTCAGATGTTTTACAGTGTGCTCAGCCTGATGGTTTGTCCATTCACACTCATTTTCATCATCACATGATCTATTTTAAGAGGATCACATGACCTTTCTTAATGTGCATGCTGGAGTTTGTGCGGTAAAACTGTTTCCATCGTAGTTTATGCACATCTTTTCTTACCGAATAAAAAGTTTATACTACTCAGTTATGCGCATAGGTTTTTTATGGGCATTTTCATACTTTTTGCGCATCATGGCGTTTCCATCAACCGATTTTTTTATGCGCATATGTAAAATGTGCACAAAAATAGGTGGATGGAAACACAGCAAATGTTTATTATGTGTTTTTAAGGCCTGTGCCTATATGTGAGCATTTTAAAAAAGCATTTTAGTTGTGCATAAAGAAGTTTAATAAACATAAATTTTATTGAATTATTTATATGATGAATGCTATGCAGTGTTACTTTATATTTGAGTATTCAGTTTCTGCACCTGAATAGTTACACTCTCAAGAAAACCATAAAGCACGGTTTGTTTCACTTTAATATTTGGTCCATTGTGTTTATGTCTGTAGTTTGTTAATTAAATGTAAACTGAAAAAATATATTAAAAAATGATTCCCATTTAATGATTTTTCTTTTAAAGTGGTTGTAAACATTTTATTTGGGCTGAATTTAAACAAACAAAATAAGTTGAACATGACTGAATTAAATTTGTTTATTTAAATTAAACACATATAAATTGTTTGCAACAATTTTGCAGACACAATTTGTTCAGTGTATATAATAAATGCCATAAATTAAATGTATTTTTCACTCATATTAAATCATCTCAATCAATCTAATGCAAATAGAGCTATTTAAGTCATCTGGAGAAAATGTTTATATCACAATATATATTGCAGTGAAAAAAATATTGCAATCTCAAATTTTTCCAATATCATGTAGCCCTGGTTAGAATGACCTTATAATTCAACTTACGCTATAAATGCAAAACTAAGTGAAGTTTCACAAACTAATTTCAAGAGGAGCATGTGATATGATTAATCGTGGCTGGTCTCCCATCTATAATCATTAGTAATCCAATCAGATTAATCCAAACTCACTATAAATAGCCTGTCTAGAATTACTCCCTTATTTTCATTTTCCGAAAAATCCCCCCATCCACCCCATCTCCTCCTTTTTCTCCTTTACGAAGGAGAGCTCTCGAAAACTACCTGATCCCGTACCCCCACACATGCTTTGAAATTATAAAGATGGGAGCCCTGGGTTCAATTATCTTCAAGCTCATGGTTTTCTCCCAGGAAAGCATCAATAAGTGTCAAGCAATATCTAAGCGTGAACTCTTGAAAAAACATTATTTATTATAGGTATTATTTATTTGAAAATAATTTCTGTTACATGAGCAATATCACAAACGCATGAGTGCTGCTTTGCCAAATATCAGCTATGAGTGTTGTTTCACCAACAAAAATAGTCCTATTAAAGGGTGCATTTGTGTGTTTCCGAGCAAGACACATCAGCAAAAGTTTTCTGAACAAATCAGCTTTTAAATGAATCTTTTGTGAAAATATATTTATAGACAGTAACTTGCTGGCATTGATGAACACAGAATTTTTAAAGTTATTTAGATGTTAGTATCAGTATTATTCGTTTTTAGGATATCTCTAAGCTAATATGCACCAAATCAGTGACCAAATTCACCTTTAGAAGATAACAACCTGATATCTACATGTAAAGCTTGTAGTTTATGGACCAAAGGCTTTCTTTACATCCCCTCCCACTACAGTTTGTTATCATATCATAACCAATCAAATTCTCTCTAGTATCTCACATGCCCCACCTCCTTCAAGATGCTCCTCATTGGCTTTTCATTTGATGCGCTTGAGCTCAACCACTTTCACTGGCAGAGCGCTGACAAAACAAAATGCTATTGGCTGTTTTTTAAAAAGTGGAGGAGCTACTCTATGCCCCACCCTCTCATCGTGGTTTTGGTTGAGATTACTTCAAACATTGAGAAAAAAAAGCATATTTCAAAGCACTTCACGGGACCGTTAAGTGGGCAGTGATCCAACTGCATGTCCAATATTGTACAATGGATGACTGCCAACTTTTTAAAGTTGAATAAAGATAAAACTGAAATTCTTATTGTGGGCAAAAAACTCAGCAAGAAAGAATTGAAGCGGAATTATGTTCTTTAGGTTTACAATCCAAAAACGAAATAAAGAACCTGGGTGTTATTTTTGACTGTGATCCTAATTTTAAATCTCATATTAATCAAGTTACAAAAACATGTTTTTATCATTTGAGAAATATTGCCAGCATTCGTTCTTTCCTATCTTTTAATGATGCTAAGAAATTAATTCATGCTTTTATTTTCTCTCTGCCTGATTATTGCAATGCTATTTATATTGGTTTACCTAAGGGTTTTATAAGGAAGTTGAAACTTATACAAAATGCACCAGCCAGTTTTAATGAAATTGAAAAAATAAGAACAAATCACACCAGCATTAATAGAATTACACTGGTTACGAGTGCACCGAAAATAGATTTTAAGATTCTTTTATTAGTTTATAAAGCACTACACCACATGACACCTTCTTACGTTTCTGACTGCTTATTGAAATATAATCCAAACCGTTTGCTACTCTCCTCTAGCGCTGGAATTTTAGATTTTCTTTCTGTAAACATGATGCGATCTAGTGGCACCTCTATTAGTCACTATGCTGCAAAAATTTGGAATTGTCTCCCAAATGAAGTGAAAGAATCCCCCAGCATTTATGTTTTTAAAATTGCGTTTAAATATGACAGTTTGTGAAGTGTATGCATTTTATGTATATTATGTAGGTGTATGTATATGTACGGTGTGTGCATGCATATGTGAAAACTATTGTGTGTGTGTTTGTGTAAATCAATGCATATATGCGTGTGCATGTATGCTTTTATCTGAGTATATATTTAATCTTTATAATGCTTTATTTGTCTGTACATTTTTTTTGTGGTTTATTTTAATGGTTGTTTGTGAACTACTTTGAGTTGCATGTATGTAGAAAAAGTGCTATACAAATAAAATGTATTAATATTATTATTATAGTTATTTTATAGAGTAAAAAGACCACCCTAGATAATTAGACATGACAATATTTGAATCGAGATACAATGATTGAAATATAAAGGTTAAAAAAATCTAAATATTGAGAAAATCGCCTTTACAGTTCTCAGCAATGTGTATTTTAAAGAAATTAAGTTTTAATAGTTACAGTAGAAAATGTACTAAATATCTTCTTGGATTATCTTTACTTAATATCTGAATGATTTTTGGCATACTGTAGGGTGGTACCATTTTGACCCATACAACGTGTTTTTTGGCTACTGCATCATAAGACAACATAAGGTTTTGTTGTCCATGGTCAAATATTACATATTGCAAAAATCAAGAGAGTTGTTTTTAGTCTATTCTGAAGCAGTGATACACAAATAAGTTTAAGTCCTAAACAGTGTCAAATCCATTAATGGGCAATATTTGCAGTAGCAGTAAGACAAAACTATTTCAACATGCAGTTCATTCTGGCATAAAACAGCATGATGCTTGGAGAAGCGCTTACACATGTCCCAGCTGTGTTAGTCTGAAACAGTTTTCATTAATGGAATGGAGAAAAAAAACATACTTTATTAACAGTATTGTGTCTAAAATAAAATATAATAAACAACTTGTTTTTTGACCTGTTAAAATATATACCACATTTGTAATCATGCTGATAAGACTATCTGAGAAAATAACAGCTGTTATGATTATGAGATATATGTGAATTTTTGCTCCTAGAAACCTGACGTACAGGTTGTTCACCACTGAAAGATTCACTCAGTTTGATGAAAATGTGCTGTATACTTAATTTCTATTGCATTGTTCATTCATTCACTCATCAGGGGTCGCCACAGCGGAATGAACCGCCAACTTATCCAGCATATGTTTTACACAGCGGATGCCATTCCAGCCACAATTCAGCGCTGGTAAACACCCACAGACTCTTGCATTCACACCCACACTTACACTACGGCCAATATAGTTCATTCAATTCACTTATCCCACATGTCTTTGGACTGTGGGGGAAACCAGAGCACCTGGAGAAAACCTACGCCAACATGAGGAGAACATGCAAAGTCCACACAGAAATGCCAAGGGACCCACCTGGGAATCAGCGACCTTCTTTCTTTGAAGCAACAGTGCTAACCACTGAGCCGCCCTATTTTAGTCAAGAATTAACCATTAAAAACATTCTAGCAACCACTTTAAACCTCACCTACAGCTCACAATACCCTAGAATTGTTTTGCATGAATAAGCACTGCAGGATTTATTTATTTTCTGTTACTTTTCCCTGACTGTTTGGTTGATGTAGAAAAAAATGGTAATATAGTAATTAGCAATTTTCCAGTGATTATAAGTTGATTAGCTTAACAAATGGCAGCAGTTTTCTGCAATCACATCAAAGAAAAACAATTCGGCACTACACAGTAGGAGCAATTTCTTGTGCAGCTTCATTTCAAGCAAATGCCACTGTTAATCCCATTTGAAAAAAAATATGTGTAAATAATCTACCTGATTAAAGCTTTACTATCAGGAGGTTTCTTGTCTGCAAACCTGTCAGATTTATTTGCATATTAAAACTTCACCTAAGAGGACGAAACAGACTGTTACTGGTCTAAACAAAACAGCTATCAAATGATAAAATAAATCATCAATATTCATAATAATTAAAGGTGAAGTCAGTTTCATCTCACCGTTTCTTAAACATTTTCTTCTGTGGCACTTAAATGACTTGCTGTCTGTTAAACAACCTGCTGGAAAACAATTAAGAAATCAAACATGACAAAACAAGACATAATGAGACGGAATAAATAAAATCTGGCATTCATTAGGCTGTTGTGTATTGTCAGTGTACATACGGATTTAACAACAACAAACCACACACACAATTGATTGTATATACAGGCCTCTAGTTTTTCGCAATCGATGAATCCAGCGCAAAATCAACAAAAAGTCTTGCAAAAGTCTTAATTTAATTTTAAAATAATCGCAAAAATGTTAAATAATCTCATAAAACATCCAATTCTAAACCATCCAATCAAAATATATTTATTTCAATTTGCAAATAATCGTTTTACGTGACTTATAGAGGTTGCATTTGCAGCGCACGTGATGTATTTTTAGTGTCTCGTGAAAAATGAAGTCTCACCTGCGCCATCTCAGTCCTAACATTACATGAGAGTGAGTGGAAGTTGTTTTGCAGCCTATGCAGTAAACTGACATGAATGAAATGTCAATTGTGAGTGATTTAAGCCTCATTCACACTACGCGTGAGGGAAAATCAACAAGCGACCATTTATTTCAATGGAGAGTGAGCGACATCCGGCGACCTCCATCTACGTAAGCAACATCGATCGTTGGCGACCAGGTGGGCGTGTCGAGTGATGCCACAAAGTTGAGAATCCTTCAACTTTATGCAAATAAAGAGCGACTTTCTTGGGACAGCCAATAGGAGCACCAGTAGAGCTCATGTAATCCTCTCTCAGCTCGCTTAGAGGTCGGTTGTATTCTCTGTGCTGTAAACCTACACAGACCTGCGTTTGCAGCGGATCGCCACCGAGAGTAACAGGCAACTACAAAGTCGCTGCTAGTGAATGAGCTCTACTGGTGCTTCTATTGGCTGTTGCTCAAGAAAGTTGCCCTTTATTTGCATAAAATTGAAAGATTCTCAACTTTATCATGTTGTTCGACACGCCCACCTGGTCGCCAACAGTTGCTGTTGCTCGCATAGACAGAGGTCGCCGGAAATCGCTCACTCTCCGTTAAAACGAACGGTCGCTTGTTGCCTTGTCACTCCGAATTGCTCGTAGAGTGAATGAGGCTTGAGGCATTACACGTGAAGTCAATACAAAAATGCAATTAGACATCCTGTGGCGCAAATCGAGTGAATGACAGCGCAAATTAAGCATTTCTTGCGTTTGACGCGCTTCAGACAGCAAAAAAAGGGAGCAAACATCTAACAAACGGAGCAATGGAACACACAGAAAAGCAAGCAGCCTACAATGACGAAGATTAGTTCAAGAATTAAAGAACATTGCTTTTGTTTTACATGTATGGCTGGTTGACCAGTTTCACAGCAATTCATGTTTTAGGTTTATAACAGTAGGGAAGCCCTACTTTGATTTGGGTGTCCAAACTCGGTTCTGGAGGGCTGGTGTCCTGCAGATTTTAGCTCCAACTTGCCTCAACACCCCAGCGAGGATGTTTCTAGAAAGCCAAGTAAGAGCGTGATTAGCTATCCCAAGTGTGTCTGATTGGGGTTGGAACTAAACTTTGCACTTTGAGTTTGGACATGCCTGGCCCGAGGGAGGTACGTGATGTCAGATGCTGCAGGGAGTAAAATCTGAGAAAGAAAAAGTAAGATCATGGGTATGAGTTATATAGCCTTCAATTGGCTTAATCCCCACATTTTAGATCTGTTTTAGATATCCTCTTGACAAGAGACCAAAAAAAAGCTTTATTTTTATGATTTATGTCGTAAAGATTGCACATGTAACATAGTAGGCTACCTAATATGGTAAATAAGATATCATACACACACACACACACACACACACACACACATATATATATGTAGTGTGTGTGTACAAATATACACACACATATATGTCTGTATATATATATATATATATATATATATATATATATATATATATATATATATATATATATATATATATATATATATATATATATATGAGCAATATCACACGAGTAGCAGTACGATATGGCTGTATATCGGCACTGGTGGAAGGCGTGCGATGGCACGAGGACGCAGGCCGAGTGCCTTATTGCCCCCGCCAGTGCCGATATACAGCCATATCGCACTGCTACGAGTGTGATATTGCATTTATACAACAGTTTGACGGCATAATTGTGTATATAAAAACAAAATCAAACATGGAGAGTTTCAAAAACCCTTTTGTATGTGGAACAACTTTCTTCCACATTGAATTCAAATCATAAGCTGACAGTTAAAACAGTTGAGCAAGCATCTTTTAAACTTTAGATCTGTAGTGTCTGCTTTTTGCTGGCTGTATGTGGGCAGAGTAATACACAAAGGGTAAAGAGGCTGTAGGAGTTCTGATATTGCAGAATATCGCACGGCTATCAGCCAATCAGATTTGAGAACCAGACAGAACGGTTGTATAAATATATATATAAACATATACATATATATAATATACATATATATATAATATACACACATATATATATATATATATATATATATATATACATATATATATACATATATATATATATATATATATATATATATATATATATATATATATATGTATGTATGTATGTATGTATGTATGTATGTATGTATATATGTATGTATGTATGTATGTATGTATGTATGTATGTATACACACACATATTTATATGTATATATATATGTATATATATATATATATATATATATATATATATATATATATATATATATATATATATATATATATATATATACATTTTTTATATTTCTATATATTTCTAATTACAAAAATTCTTGGAATTACCTCAAAATCAGTCATTTATATCATAAAAATCACAAACAAAATTGTGAAAATCTAGGGGGTCTGATTATAGGAATAAAGTGCAACATTTGAGGAATGAAAGTCAACATTAGCATAATTGAACATTATTACACTATTTTAATATCACTTCTAGGCAGCGTATCAAGCAAGTGTAAATGAGTCTAAATCTGCGTTATGAGAGTTATGCAAATGACAGATCGATGTGCAAATAGATTTATTCAGACGAAAGTCAAATCTACCTGTAAATACAAATTCATACTGCTCTACAATCTAAACACAGCCCATCTACTCTTGACACTGAAGTATCCTACGGTGTGTCTTGGATCTGGATGTTGTTGTCTACATTCAAGTGAGACGTTGATGCACACAGACATGGCCTTCTCCACCGAGGCTAATATGAAATATGAATATGCTAGTTTTCCGTAGACATTAATGAGGTTAAAAACAAACAGCTAATTTGAATATTTCTTGGGAGTGTAAACAAGAGCGCCTGTCCGCATACATCTGAAATGTGTAGAGGCAGACGTGGAGCATATGACAAGACTGACCTTATAAAAACTGCTTCTCTTTTCTAAAGCCACAATATATTCTTTATTATGTTCAAACAAACCCGATACTGTAAATAACCTGAAGTATGTTATCCTCACGTCTCATCTGACACAGCGGTGTACTGAAAACACAGCAAAGAAATGTGATCCAGTTAACATTTGGTCATACGACAGTTTTATGTTTGTATTCAAATGAGAATCAAAATCACATCTGAGATGAATCCATATTTTCACATTCACTGTAAACATATACTCTCATTCACATCAAAAATCAAAAGGAACAACTCTAAAAGTTTGACCATAGAGAAGATTAACATGCTGTTATCTTTTTTTCTTTTAAATATATACGCAATTAAATCACATTAATAAATGAATTCCACACGTATTAACGATTCCAAAAATGAAAGAAACTTATAGTAAAACATATTAAAACTAGGAAATTTCATACATAAATATAATATTGCAACCTGATATTGTGCATATCGCTGGAACGACCATTATAATTCAAAACAACCAAAAATATTCGTGAAGTATGAGCGTGTCGTTGGATTCTACAGGAAGTGATGTGTTTGTGTGTTTCGAGGCATATAGAAACATTTTATATATCTCTGCATTGACATCATTAGTTGGTGTGGGCTTTAGCACTGTCTACACCTTCTTCGAGCCCTCCCAAAAAACCCAAAACAAACCATATACCTCTTTTTTTCTGTCACTTCCTTGCATTTCTTTTCCCAGCTCTCTGAAATATTTCTAATCTATCTAATATGCTTTGCACACCCTTCCCCCCCCAAAATATTTGGCAGTGTATAAAACGGTGTAAAAATTGACTATCACTTTTTTTTTTCAATATATTCTAGACAACTATAGAAATATGCTCAAGATGATCAAATTGAGATGAACGAACATCGACACTTACTACACTGTTGTGCGGTGGGCAGAGGAGTGCCTTCCTGCATTTGCGCTCCGCATGCAGGCGGACAGATTCAAGGGCGGGGAGGGTTGAAGACTATTTCCCTCTCCGTGTCTTCTGAGACACAAACAAGTCGCAGGCCTTGTGTGCACCATGTTTTCCTGCTCTGAAATTCTCTAACCTACTTGATTTCAGCGATTTCCCCCGAGACTAATCGTTCAGGTAGTGCATTTTGTCACAGTTCAGGCTGGAATGGAAATCTAATCTTTGAACTCTGAGCAGTCTTTGTGGAACGTGCCTCAGTGCAGCTTTTACATCCAAATGCATTTGTGCACGCTTTTATAAGCCGTTCAAACAGTGTAACAGATGTTCTGCCACCATTCCAAACACCCAATCAGGCCTGAATCTGCTAAGCAATTATTTATTTCAGAGCATGTCAATGTGTGCTAGAGCACACCTGTCATTTATGCTATTACATTATCTGTGGTAACATTTTTTTTTTGTCTTTTATTATCAAGAGAGATTCTATTATTATCCCTAACGCTGTCCTTGCTATCGTTAGTGCCTCTTGCATGTGCATGTGTATTCTGTGAGTGTAAAAGTGCAGAGTGTGGATATTCACGTATGCTTTTATTTATTCAATTTTTTGGTTGCTCGTGTTGCGTGAAAAAAAAAGGAAACTCTTTGGAGCTGCCCCTGTACTTCCAAGCAGCTTTTGCTGCTCTTCCTTCGCTCGAAGGCGCGAGAGCGTCCTGCCAACCATTTGTGATGTTTTCTGGAAGACACAGAGCTGCCGCTCGACTAGAGGGGAGGACCTGATGTAAAGTTGAACTCTGACTTCAGTTCAGACAGATAAGTCCAAGAAGGGAAACAAAATATATTCCAAACTTGCTTGCCTCACAGTCATAAAGCTTTACAGAGTTCCACGGGTTAAGCCGGGTTTTATCCTGGTGGTGGTATCCATGCATGTCTTTTTTCTCTCAGACCACCTGCCGCTCTCTGTATCAGACATCAGACTCGATGCTCGGCATCCTCTTGTAGACTCGCCGGGCTCCCCCGGCGCTCAATGCCCTCGGGGCGGTATATGTGCCGATAGGAGGAGGGGCTACATAAGGCATGACATGCTCGGAGTAATAGAGGTCAGGGGTCGGCATCCCCATGCTGAGCACACTGCCATCAGCCTGGCCTAATGTGAGCGGCACCAGCTGCTTATAAATGTCTGTGGAGCTGCGGCCGTGAGCTAGACGCTGATCGTCTCGGAGCGTCTGGAGAAAGGGGTTTTCCGTCGGGCGCGCAGGATACATCGACTTGCTGCGACGGCCGATGCCGAGCCCGCTGACGCCCACTCCACTGAGTGTGTGGTTAAGGTGCACCGGCTGAGTTTTCGGGGGCTTGTCCGGCATTAGAGTCGCCGAGGGAATGTTAGCATACGGCGTGTTGTCTTGCAGGCTTACCCGCCGAGAGGAGCTCTTCTGTGGCAGGTTCTCGTACGAGTGCTGGCGGATGATTACGCCCTCATTCTGGTAGTGACTAATGAGACCGTCGCCCTCTTGGTCACTCTGGGGAAGATAGGCTGTGAAGGAAGCATCAGGCTGGGGAAGAAAAGGAGAGAAGGCCCTGTCAACACTTCCACCTCCAGTGCCCCGACCATCTGGATGGAGAAACTGATCTTCACTGATGTCATACAGGTTGCCCGAGTGCAGGCAGGCATCGCAGCGGTACTGAGGGGACCGTACAGTGTAAAGCCCAGAATAGCTGGACACTTTCGACAAGCAGCTACGGCAGTGTGTCTGTCGTGGATCCTGAGTAGAAGCAGGCCCGCCGGCAATGCTTCCCGCCCCTCCGGGCTTTCCATACGTGTTGTATTTTTTATCCTTAGCGACAGCGGTTTGCATCACGTCTGGTTCATGGGCCTGCGAGAGCAGACTGCTGCTGAGCTGCAGGATTGGCTGCTGCTCTGAGGAAGAGGGTGGACGATGCTTGTTGTCACGGTGATCACTGAAGATATCAGGATAGTGCAGTCCGTGCTCCTGGTCAATAGAGTCAATGGAGTAAATCTGACTCCCCTGGCTGCTCTGAGAGTAGATGTGAGCACTGTGATTGCTTTGCTGGCTGGGCTGGCTCCGCAAAGTCGAAAGCTCCACGTCGCTCAGGTCCCGCGGTAAGCGGTTCCGTTTTCGAATCGTTTCTTTTAACTTGTGTTGCTTCTGCAAGTCCACTCGGGCAGAGCAGTCTGAAATATCAATAGAAGGTGCCTCTTCTGGCAGGTAGCGCTGACTCTTCATGGGTAGGGTCTCAGCTGCCTGTGGGGCAGATGGTGGGGAACTATCCTCAGGTCCTTGGTTCTGCCGTAGGGTCTCCACAGACTTCTTCCACAGAGCTCGTGGCTTGGAGGCAGGAGGCCGCATGGTCTCGCCTCCACCTGTCGAGCCACCATTGCCAGCAACACCCGGCTGAGCATCCGTCAAGCTCAGGGCACGCTGGCCTGGCAGCAGTGTGTTGTTAAGAGGCTCTTTGAGGCGGTTGCTGAGCATGGTGCTGGTGTTGCTGTAGGGCGGATTTTTCGGAGCGAGGTTGTTGCCTTTTCCTCCACCCATTAATTCCAGCAACCCTGATGTAGGAGGGAGAATGCTACTCATGGGGCGTTTAGGCGAAGTAACTCCAAGGGTGGTGATCTCTTTAGCCGATTTCAGGAGGTGTAACATGTTGGCCTGAGGGCTGAAGTCCAATTCAGGAGCTTTTTTCAACTCGATATGGACACCGTGAATACAGCTCCAAATCCCCTATAGGTGGAATGGAGATGGAAAGGTTAACAGAGTGGAAGCTAACACCAAAAAGTATATATTAGCACAATTTTTCTCAATCTAGTCTTGCTGTATTGTTTCTCGGCTCTGAAACTCTGTAAACCGATGGAATAAAGTAATATATCCTGCTGTGATAAACAACCGCACCCTGTAACTTTATTCTAGAGACGGTGGCTTGCGCTATTAAATTCTGTTATATAAGTGCTTTCTTATTTCACAGCAAAAAAAATGTGTTTGTCAGCAAATAAGTAGAAATCCCTGCACTGATGATGGTAAACATGGCGGTGAACAGCCACCATGACATGTTAATATGTCAAGATTGAGCAGATAATGTTCGCCTTCAGCAATGGAATCTCTTTAGTTAATTTAGCATAGTGTTTCTGCGACATACCCTGCTGATAGTGAAGAGGATTCCTGGCCGACCAGAACAGAGACCAGTGAAACAGTAACGTAGCCTCCAGTAGAAGAGGTGCTCCCAGACAAAAGTAATTAGCGAGAGAGCCATGGCCGCCGCGAGCATGTAGAACACACCAGCCATATTATCCACATCCAGCTGACTGCTCATCACTTCATTCTTCTCATTATGACAGATACCAGTCAGCCACTGGGCCTCCAGCTCCTCCATCTCACCTAGCACACAAAACAACAACACAGTTAATGCTTATGCATAGACTAAAAACAGGCTGACATGCTGGCGCTGTGTCAAACACTAGTGAGCTGTTTACCTGGGCACAGATTTTTATGCATTTTAGGCAATGCAAGGGCTAAATTATGTTGCCTTGTGACACATCTTCTTAAATAAATTAGAGTCCTTGTAATGTGTTTTTGAAAATGAGCTTTCATGTAGTGTGTAACAGCACTAAGCGAATAAGAACATCCAGCTGAAATTTAAATCTGAAAGCGCACCGTATTTACAACTATTGATTCTTTAACGAAATAGTTGACTCAGAGTCAAATAAATTAATTGTGCTGGGTTCGGACCTTTAGCTTGACCATGTCAACGTTGATATGGTACATCACCAAATATGTGATCCCACCTTTCCCTTCAGACCCTAGTAGAGCATGTCTGCTATTAAAGGAAGGAGTAGCAGAGACTATTATGTATGGGACTTTGTCAGTAACTATTACAGTTCATATGGACCAGTTTCTTCTTCCTCCAGATCATTACATGTAAGTGTAATTAAAATTGTTGCCTCGTCTTCTGTAGTTTGCAAAATATGTGTATAGTTGTGTGTTGCAACCTGTAATCGCTCTGGCGGCTTGTAATCACCTATCTATTATAAATCAGTGCTTGTACTGTATCTTTCAGGGTAAACATTTATGGGGCTATTAACACATTGTGTTGAAAACCACATTGAAAACACGATGCGTGCTTCTTCTTTCACCAATTTAAAAGTGTTTCAAAATAGTTTAACTTTTGCTACAGTGTGGATTATTACTGAATGTGTGTCGTTGTTATTACAAGGGGTTAGCATTAAGAGTAGAGTAATATGCTGGTGTTTAACTACATTGCTTTACTGCATTCTTGCATTGGGCTCTCACATATTCTGTGTGCTACTTCATAGCCATGCTGGGTGATTCTCTCTGTATCGCGCTGAACCACTGACCAATCACAACAGACTGGGCCATCGGGCCAATCAGCGCAGATTAGCTTAGCGCTAAGGAGGGGTTTAGGAACAAATGAATCACTGAACGATTTATATGGGGGTCACTGGGATAATTAGGTAAAAATAAATGCATATTTAAGACAATGAAAGTGTTTTTTGATCTTGCACGCATAACAGCCTGTTGTTGGAGACTCCCAAAACCAAAAAAAGACCGTTTTTTATTGCATAGGGGCTCTTTATAAAAATTATAATAATATTAATAATATATATATATATATATATATATATATATATATATATATATATATACACACACATAAACACGCATTTGTGAAGCAGTTACACATGAACACTTCATAAATAGTGCACAACAACAGTCATTGATTGTAGATTGTAGAACAGTTTAATCCAAATAAATTATTTTAGCCATTATTTCTCATCTCTCTGGAATAAAACAGCAATCTATGGTCAAATTATTTTTATAATGGCTGCTAAATTGCAAATCTGACTGCCGTTCCTGGCTATCAATCTCCAACACTATAATATATTAGACTGTTAAACACTAAAAAAATGCATTGTTAATGTCCTGCAAGAAAATGACTGGTACATTTTCTACATATTCTGTATTTGTTCAAAAAATATTCCTTCTAATAAATTTGTTCTGAATTTATAAATATATACAAAATACAGAATTATTAGATTTTTCCCCTGTGCAATTCACAACATATTAATAATACAAACCAAAAATAAACACTGTTAAATAATGAAGTCCTTTTTTATATATATATAAATGTTCATTTTTAACGAATAATGTACAGTTAATTTGCTAGAGACGCTACACACACTTTTTTTTTTGTATTCAAAGCAGCACTTGACATTCAAGGTCAAATCTAATCTAATCAGGTCTTACACACTTCACGCTATTCCTGCTGCACATCTGGCTGAGTGTTAGCAAATGCGCTCGCTATGCGGTGCGATAAATCAATTACTTATGAAGATCCGTTTCATTTTTGATGCTGCTAATTAAGTAGAGATCAAGGAATCTCGTAATCTTTCGGGAATAAAGATTAAGAGAGTGTGTAATACAAAAAAAAAAATCTGTGAATAAGTCAAATAAGTGCAAGGAAAAAACTTATACCATCTCCAATGATCCCGAGGATAGCAAGATCGACCAGCCGCTTCCAGTAGGATCCCTTCTGCATGGCAATGCCGTATCCTGTTGTGGCAAATATATAACCACTGCCGATAGTTACAAGCTTACAGCCATCATCACGACCTGCCATATAGTTGAGTACAGCCGCATCGTATATGAAAGCATCCAGTTTACTGCAAAACCCAATAAATCACAATTAGTGCTTGATGCATGTAGACAACACCTCTAAAATGACCTTGCAACAAGAAAAATAACTAAATATAAAACCCATACCCCGTCTTGAGGCTGACCAGAGCATCCACCACTCCAGTTTGATGGTATTTCACCATGTACTGGTGCATGGCTGGGTAGTTTTTCCTGATGTTTCGCTCTGTGCTCCCATTAGGCACGGTCCCGAATCGGAATGGTGGTGAATAGGAATAGGGACTCTGAAACTAAATACAGGGGAAAAAAATAATAAATGACATAAATATATCAATTACAGGGAGAACTTCGAGGGCAGCTTTAAGAGACACTTTGATAGAATCAATACAAATTCAAATACAGAAATATATCCTGGGAGGAAAAGCCTAGTAACCGGTGGAGTTCAGACGCTCCATCTTGTAAATTTATAATGACATACGGATACATTCTCCAAACCTAGTGAGCTGCCAGCTACAGAGCACACTGTAAAATAGGTTTTGTCAGGTAGCCCAAAAAAATGTGCTTCATGTGGTATCGTCTAAATTCACTGGCTTTATTCAGCCAGAGCAATAATTTATTATGACTGAATCAATGTACATGAGGTTACGCCGACATCTGAAATCAAACTGAAAAAGCTTACAACCGATTGCATATTTACAGTATACTGGATACATATATGTGTATGTCATTCATGGAAAGACTTACAATGGATTTGTTTTGAACTGATGATAGCAAATATGGTAGACACGGCCAACGATAGATGCTATAAATGTATGTATTTATGTAGAAATGTATATGAAGTGACATATTTTTGTTAACAGGAAATAACTGCTGCCAGGGTTGTCTTGTATAAACATGTATTTTCTAGGCAAATAAGACAAAACTAAACAAATTATCATGAAGAAAATGTTAATTTTTGTATGCAAAATAACAAAAAAAAAGATAACTACACTCACCGGCCACTTTATTAGGTACACCTGTCCAACTGGTTGTTAATGCTAATTTCTAATCAGCCAATCAGAAACTTAATGCATTTAGGCATGTAGACGTGGTCAAGACAATCTGCTGCAGTTCAAACCGAGCATTACTTAAAGGTAATTTAAGTGATTTTGAATGTGGCATGGTTGGTTGTTGGTGCCAGACGGGCTAGTCTGAGTATTTTAGAAACTACTGATCTACTGTGATTTTTACGCACAGCCATCTCTAGGGTTTACAGAGAAAAAGAAAAAATATCCAGTGAGCGGCAGTTCCCTGTGGGCGCAAATGCCTTGTTGATGCCAGAGGTCAGAGGAGAATGGCCAGACTGGTTCCAGCAGATAGAAAGGCAACACTTACTCAAATAACCACTCGTTATTCGTAACACGTCCAACCTAGAGGCGAATGGGCCACAGCAGCAGATGACCACACCGAGTGCCACTACTGTCAGCTAAGAACAGGAAACTAAGCATACAATTCACACAGGCTCAACAAAATTGGAAAAAAAACATTGGAAAAACGTTGCCTGGTCTGATGAGTCTCGATTTCTGCTGCAACATTTAGATGGTAGGGTCAGAATTTGGCATCAACAACATGAAAGCATGAATCGATCCTGCCTTGTTTCAACGGTTCAGGCTTCTGGTGGTGGTGTAATGGTGTAGGTGATATTTTCTTGGCACACTTTGGGCCCATTAGTACCAATTGAGCATTGTGTCAACACCACAGCCTACCAGAATATTATTGCTGACCATGTCCATCCCTTTATGACCACAGCGTACCCATCTTAACGGTCCATGTCATAAAGCAAGAATCAACTCAGACTGGTTTCTTGAACATGACAATGAGTTCACTGTACTCAAATGGCCTCCACAGTCACCAGACCTCAATCCAATAGAGCACCTTTGGGATGTGGTGTAACGGGAGATTCACTTTATGGTTGTGCAGCCAACAAATTTGCACCAACGGCATGATGCTATCATGTCAATATGGAGCAAAATCTCTGAGGAATATTTCCAGTACCTTGTTGAATCTATGCCACGAAGGATTAAGGCAGTTCTGAAGACAAAACAGAGTCCAACCTGGCACTAGTAAGGTGTACCTAATAAAGTGGCCGGTGAGTGTATATATATATATATATATATATATATATATATATATATATATATATATATATATATATATTTTTTTTTTTTTTTAAAGTTAATACTTTTATTCACAGATCTAACGATAATAAAATATTATTAAGATAACCAAAATAGTTTTTGAGCATCAAATTTAGTATATTCGAATGATTTCTAAAGGACAATGTTATCAAATACAATTGACATTAAAACTTAACTCATTATAGAAAACATAAGAGTCTCTCTTAATCATCAAATGACACGTAATGGAATAAAGTCACAGATATACATTCAATATTACCTTTCGGTCACTAAGGCCTGTGACTTGGTCCACAAACTCCTCTTGGATCATAAAAGCAGCCAGATTTGCAGTGTAGCTGGCCAGGAAGATCACAGCAAAAAAGGCCCATACAGACACAATAAATTTACTGGTGGTGCCTCTGGGGTTCTGTACCGGGACGGAGTTGTTGAACACCAGACCCCACAGCAGCCAGACAGCCTTACCGATGGTGAAGGAAGGTCCGTGAGGGTCTTTAGAAATTCATAATAAGAAATAGATAAAGTTAGTGCGGAGGAGTGAGCAGGAAGTTACATAAGCTTTGTGGATCCACAGGTAGTCAAGGTGCTTGCTGTTTAAATGTTTAATGACTTTAGGATTTTTAAATTTTAACTTCTTAGGAGCCCCTTCACACAGAATACGTCTTTGTTTCTAAAAACTCAATACAAAGCGCTCAGGAATGCTTTTTTTTTAAGTGCAGTGTGGAACCATGTTGGTGTCAAATAAAACATTTGTCAAGCGAACTTGCAACTGTTAATAGAAATTTGCATTGCTTGCCCCGCCTCAGAGCTTGTCTGATTGGTCCACTGCTTTGGAACTGAAAATTAATGAGCAGAGCTGTATGTAAAACTTTTTTTGTTTTTTTTTCAGAGCATAACAGTTCCGCACTTCAGTCAAACACTTTTTTATGTTTAGATTTACATGTTTAGTAGATATTTTTTATCCAAAGAGACTAAGGATAAAAGAAGCACTTCAAATAATGCTATGACAAGTCAGAATTATGAGCCCTTCTGTATATTTTCCCCCCAGATTTTGTTTAACGGAGAGATTTCTAAACATAACTCATTTCTAATATCTGATTTCTTTTGTCTTTGCCATGATGACAGAACAATATTTGACTAGATATTTTCAACATAAGGCTTAACTAGTTTAATTAGGCAAGTTATGGTAATTAGGCAAATCATTGTATAAAGATGCTTTGTTCTGTGGAAAATCGAAATATACTGCCATTTACTGCATTAGTTTAGTTTTAAGGTAAATTGTTCTCCGATGTCTATACAGTAGGTTTATGGCTTCAGTAAGTTCAGAACATCTCCAGAAACGGTTTAATAAGCTCATTATTTACTTATTATTATTACTTATCATTATTTATTATCCATGATCTACCATATATGGTTTGTGTAGTGAATATTAATGAACATGCTGCTCTTACAGACAGACACAGCATGATTTAACAATCAGAGTAACGTTAACCTATTTTGCTCACCAGATCTGTAGTGGATAAAGGCTAGACTTTAATTAAACTTGACAAAAGAGAGAGATAGATATGTATCGCATTGTAGTGTGAAGCTATATTTTTAAACACAGCAGCCAGAAATTAATATCAACCTCTGAATTGACAGTTGAGCTGAGTAATTTGACACAATTCAGCAGTCAACAAGTTTTTGTTGAAACATACGTATCAAATCAAATAAATGAATAAATACATAAATAAATAAACACGATCAATTAACAAAAGATGGAACTAAACATACATTATGCTTCTTATGAGTGAAGATGAATTAATATATCATCTGTAAATCTTGTAGTTTGCTTCCTGAGGCAAATTTAAACATGCCTCAAGCCCAGTAACGCACAGTAAACAATTTAAGGTTGGCATTTTCAAAATAAAAGTCCCACATACATAGTAACTGAAATATATAAAATAACTAAGGGAGGAAAATTATCACTGTTGCCTCACTAGAAAACCTTTGGCTTATCAAACGCAGCTTGAGACATGCATATTACAGCTTTTCTCTGTCGCTTTGGTGCATTTCTCACTACACTATTTACATTTGCACAACAGTTCATGCATTTCTCAAAACAATAAGTAAAACTGCAAAACCTAATTGATAACCTGCAAAAGCGTGTCACTTGCTCAAAATGGATAGCTCATTCCTCAAAAGCAAGTATTCATGTCAATGTAAGTGTCAGTGTCATCAAAATGAAAACCATTGTTTATGAACAAGATAGTCAAATGGCTTTGTCATGTTTTCATTATGACAGTTTACTCTGTACATTTTTTCCAATGCAAAAAAAGTCAGATTTTGGTGACGCGTCCTGAAAATGCTCAAGACGGCACTATATACTATTTGCACAGCCATTTAAAGATTACAGTTAAGTTAGAAATCACTGCATTAAGTGAGGTATCTAAGTTCAAGACACTCAATATGCTGCACATTTTTACTGTATTTGCTCTTTGCAATTCTAATTCATTCACAGCATCGTGCAAAAGAATAAATATACCCTTATTGACAACAAGCATAACATTTCTTTGGGTAGGGCTGTGCACAACTGTAAACAATACTGCAGAACATATTGGAACTGAACCTACAACATACAGAGGTCTGTAAATCATTCATAAAATGTTTTAATTTAGAAGACATTTTCAGGAAAAAAAAAAGATTAAAAAAGTTTTATAAAATTAGCTTGACAGATCTTGACAACTACACTTGTGAATTACATAAGATTGTGGAAACAGTGGTGTGTGACGCTCACAGTATGCCCATTTCCATATACTGATCTTTTGTTATTCTAATATGCCTTGGTATACCCACATTTTCATTATAGGGCACCTTTAAGGGGCTAATAAAATTTACCTTAAAATGGTTTTTAAAAAATTTTAAAAACTGCTTTGAATTTAGCCGAAATAAAACAAATAAGACTTTCTCCAGAGGAAAAAATGTCATAGGAAATACTGTAAAAAAAAATCCTTAATCTGTTAACCATAATTTGGGAAATATTTCAAAAAGTCACAGGAAGGCTGATAATTTTGACTTGACCATGTCAGGTGAGTTGGTCAAGCCCACTCACCTGCACAGATTGCACAACATTTTTAAGTAGTTAAGGGTGCTTATAAGAAGCTTTCTGGTGCAAATGGACAGAAAAAGAGTATGTTTATGTAGAACAACAACAAAAAAGTAGCACTTTGCAGTGGAAAACCGTGTTCTGTGTGAATGGCTCTTTATTGTGCATATTTGAAAGCAGAGGATGGTTAAATATGTGGTTGAGGTTGAGCGTCATACCTTTGCCCTGTGCCAAGTTTCTATTAAAACCAAGTGGACTGATGAATTCAAAGAGGAAAACGGCGATAGCTGTGACGATGAGTAACATGACAAACATCATAACCCACACTGAAGCACTGAAAGGTTCTGAGGGAGGAGAGAGAGAGGAGAAAACACACAAGAGAAGGCTGCGATTACAAAAAAGGGCACTAATAATTCCAGAGGGATTTCAAACATATTATTTGGTGTAGTACCTAGAAACGCAGAGGGTGACACCGTTCCATTGCTTCGTGACACCATCACGCTGATGCCAGTTTCGACAAATGGAACGGAGAAGTCTATAGCCTCTGACCGCTCTTCATTTATGGTCAATGAGCCCACGGCCATTACAGCCTTTTTATAGACTACCTACAGAGCAGAGAAGAGAAACACATCAAGAAAAAAATAGATAGAGGGATGTAACGACAGACAGACACTATTTAGGTAAAACGACAGAATAACAACAAAAGAAAAATATATAATCCAAATATAAACTGACAAATAGATGGATAAAATAGAAAAAAATAGATAGATGGATAGATAGAAAAAGGATGGATGGATAAATAGATAGATGGAGATAGGTAGGTTGGAATGGTTGGATGGAGGAGAGAACGTAGATAGATAGATGGATGGATGGATGGATGGACGGACGGACGGACGGACGGACAGACAGACAGACAGATAGACAGATAGAAAAAGGATGGATGGATAAATAGATAGATGGAGATAGGTAGGTTGGAATGGTTGGATGGAGGGAAGAACATAGATAGATAGATGGATGGATGGATGGATGGATGGATGGATGGATGGATGGATGGATGGATGGATGGATGGATGGATGGATGGATGGATGGATGGATGGATGGATGGATGGATGGATAGATAGATAGATAGATAGATAGATAGATAGATAGATAGATAGATAGAGAGATAGATAGATAGATAGATAGATAGATAGATAGATAGATAGATAGATAGATAGATAGATAGATAGATAGATAGATAGATAGATAGATAGATAGATAGATAGATAGGTTTGTGGATGAATGGATAGATAAATAGATAGACAGAAAAAAGTTAATTCTCTTCAAATATTTAAGGCAGCAAGATTTTTCTGACTGATAAATTAGAGACACAGATATACGAGATGAACTAACCTCCCCCACCATGCCATTCCACACATTATTGATCTTCTTTCCATGTTTGCCATTTGTGACCAAGTACAGATCATAAGTAAACTTCACATTCCTGGCGATCTTCTTCAGGATGTCTATACAAAAGCCCTTGCAGCACTTCTTGACATAAGAGCCCTCTGTGGTATTACTGCAGCATATACAGAAAAATCAGAACGACACAGAAAAAGAGCTGAGACTGAGAAAGATAACACAATTTAAAGAGTACTATATACACCACACCACACTAAAAAGTTCATAACCATGTTAGAGACAACACGATTATTCCTGTACCCACTAGGAAAAAATATCTCTCATGCAAAAGGTTAAAATAGGATGTATAATGCCTGCAGAGCCTATTCACATTGAGTATCATCCGCTTTTTATAGTTAAATAATGCAAAACTCACTCTTTAATGTGTTTCCTGCAAGGCACAGAGTTACGCATACACGTGCCAGTCAGGATGTCCACATCATCTACAATGACGAAGGGTCTTTCCTCTAGAGTAACGATGCTCAAGTGGTTCTCATCAGCGTCCATGTCGCCGAATGAGTTATAGCGAGGCCACACTGGAAACTTCAACCTCAGAGAGTGGTTTTCCCATCGTCCCATCTGTAGACATACACAAATAAACAAGGTTTGAAGCAGTTTCTGAAGTGGCCTCCATTTTTGTGTTTCGGGATGAAAATGTGTTTTTCCGCTCTTCAAAGCAAAGCTAAAAATGCTGTTAGAGAAACATTGTGTGTTTTATCTGGCAAGCAAGTAAAGCCACATTCAAAGACTGCCACTGAAGTCGATCTTTCTTATTGTGTCAGCGCATTTTCTTATGAGTATCTGACTTAGCACCTGTCCAAGACATGTTTTTGCAGCGCAATCAAAATCAGACGCTCTTAAAAAGAAAGTATCCCTTTAAAAAATACAAAAAAAAAAATACTAACCATACAATCTCGCAAATTCAGCATAAAAATAAATTTGCTATTTAAGAAAAAACATTGACTTTGAACCAAAACAGTTTGAGATTGTTCTGTTGAACACAAAAGAAGATATTTTAAGGAATGTTGAAAACCATAGTTTTATTTTTTGGGTGAACTATCCATTTAACTATCCTGGTGTTTTTTGAAAGATAACTTGCTTGCAGATCTGTTCTTTTACTGGGAGTAGAAAAAAAGATTTATTCTAAAAGCAAATCATAAATTACTAACCACACAATCTTGCTAATTCAGAAATATATATATATATATATATATATATATATATATATATATATATATATATATATATATATATATATATATATATATATATATATATATGTGTGTGTGAAGTATATATATCCTGCCATGAAAGGTTGTCCAATCAGCTTTAAATATATTTAATTCCTGACATAAAAGGCCATCCAATCAATCTTCACAATATTTTGGTGTAAATTCTGCCCAGAGATGTCGTTTGTCAATTTTTGCAGAACTATCCATTTAACTATCCAGGGGTGCGTTTCGGAAAACCATTGTTAGCCAACTAAGGTCGTAAGTTGATTTTGACAAACATTTGATTTGATGTTTCCCAAATCTGTCGTTCCAATGAACATTTGCAAACTCAGTCGCAAACTTCTATACCTGCAACTACACCTTTGGAGCTATAGTTAGAAACATAGTTCCTGGCTGTGTTCTATTCCCACTATACCCCTATGCCCTATCCGTTTAGAATGTTCCAACATTTAAACTTGGAATGATTTTTTAAAAATAAAGCATTAAAATCATCTCTCTTAGGAGTAATTTGCTTTTGTTTACATATTATATAAAAGCGGAATTTATGTTACGTCTCCAAAGCTTGTGAAAACAAAAAAAGCATAAGTTAATGCTTTTAATTTATAGTAGGTTATTTATTAAGTATCTGTAGTGTAAATGACATGGGCCTGTTGGTTACAAGATTTCTACAGTGGTTTACATGTGTCAAATTGTAAAAGTAAAAAAATCCAATAAACAATATCCCTAATAATAATAATAATAATAATAATAATAATAATAATAATCGTCATCGTCATTACTATTATTGTTAAAGTAGGATTTTTTTATTTTCCTAATAAATAATAATTATTACTTTTCATTTTTTCATAAATAGCCTCATTATTTATTTATTTATATGATTTATATATGATATTAGGATACGTGTTTGCTTTTGTAAGAGATTTTATGCTTTAGAATAGAATATGTAATGGTCTCAGTAATATTTCTAAAGGACCTATATGAGCCGTTTACATATATTTTAATCAATATGGAAAGTGAGTGCATGTTTTTATCAAAATTAATATTGGACATTTTTAAAATGCGTGTTTGTGTAAAACAATATAATTTGCACAAAGAAATTATGGGTTTCTTCTCTAAACAAGTTGTTACTCCACCCCGTTTAGAGCATCATTATGGGCGTTTTAACGTATAACTTACATGGTTCAAACGATAAATCTGCAGCAGAGAAACTATGAGTTTTGGGAAACACTCATCACTGCATCGTTCTTTTCCCAAACGATGCATCGTACTATGATAGTTCAGCCACGAGTTATGTTGCTGCTTGGGAAACGCACCCCTGGAGTTTTCTGAAATAGAAATTTCTGTTCTGATGGGCTTTTACTGGGAGTAGGAAAATAAGATCAATTCTAAAAACAAATCATAACATACTAACCACACAATCTGGCAAAATCAGTATAAAAATAAATAAATAAATGTGCTAATCAAGAAGAAAATGCTTTAAATATAATTAGTTCCTGATGATAAAGGCCATCTAATCAAACTTCACAATACTTTGTTGTAAATTCATCTGTCCAGAGATGTCATCTTTAAATTTTTTGGGTGAACTATCCAATTAACTGGTGTTTTTTGAAATAGGAATAGTTTCCAGATTAGTTAATTGGGGTTAACTGTGATTAGGAAAAAATCATTCTAAAAGTAAATCATACTAACCAAACAATCTCACAAATTCAGGAGGAAGAGGCTTTAAATATATTTAGTTCCTGAAGTAAAGGGCCATCCAATCAAACTTAAAGGGCCATCCAATCAAACTAGGTGGTATTTCGGTGTAAATTCATCTGTCACTTTTACAATATGACTAACCGCAATATTATATCTGGCTTGGTATTTGTTCCATGTGTTAGGCTGGGAAATCACACTGCTGTTTATGCGTTCGCAAAATTCTCAGTTTTCCCAATCAGCCTATGTCATGTTAATAATTTCACACGTTGTTTGGACTGTGCATTTCAGGCGAATATTAATCAGTGTTAATGTTGGATTTTCAGTACTTCAGTTCAATTTTGGCCTCAACTTGATGCCTACGATAATACCGGCGTCCTCATTTGAAACCAGCTGGAACAATGGATTTACACGTTCCTGCAGGGTAAGAATGATTTTGGGGGCTTTTAAAGCTGCAGGCGTGCTAATTGCAATAAAAAATGCTGTTTAAAGTACTTTCAGATAGCAGACTTAAAGCAACCGCTGGTGCTACTTGTAAACTGCCCATGTACCAACGGGATGTGCAGTAGTTCTGTCTAACTGATGTGCTTGTGCTCGTCTATAAGCTCCGATAACGCGATCGGCTCACACCCTGTTCTAGCCCCGCTGCAGTGAGAAATGATTAGTGTCACACTCTTCACACAATCACTGCAGGGTTTTAATACGAGTGTGTGCGTCTTCACACACACTGCAGGGCACTGTCAAAACACACAGCATCCAACACACCTCAGAGAAATAACAACTCATTAAAAGAACGCATGAGTGAGCAAACGATTACGAAAACCAGTGTGTGAAGCACCGAGATAGAATAGCAGAACATGTAAAGCTAATTAGAGAAAGGGAGCAAAGACAGAGAATAGATTACTGTACAAAAAGCGAGCAAATTATTTATGCAAATAGGCAAAATAGAGAGCGAACTGGAAGAAAGAAGCCAGCGCAATGGAATCGGACGGAGACACATGTGCACTCTTCTCCGATTTAATACTGGGAATAATTCTGCAATAAATCAGTTATGAAGCCATTGCCTTAATATGGGCTATTTTGACTCCTTATGACTAAGTAAACAATGCGCATGAAGAAAAACCCCAGGCTGTGCAATGGGAAGTTCAAATGAAATGTTCTTTTTCCTCTAATAGCGGAGTCCAGTGCGCTTTCAGTCACAGTCACAAAAAGGCTTTGAGCTAGTAAACAGAATATTGATTGCTTATGGTTCCTGAAACCCCTTACAGGCAAGGCTAATAGAAGAAAATGAAGATTCAGGAGGGATATAAAGATTAAAGGCTCTTTATCTTACCTTCTCCCATTCCCTCTCCGTGTTCAAGACAATGACAACCAGTTTGGGATTGACTTGGTAGCCGTCATCCATGAATGAATGATCTTTACCGCCAAGATTGACTCCCATCATATATCTGCAACACACACACACACATACAAACAAAAGATATCAAAAGGGATACAAAATGCTGTAAGGTTTACCTGTCATATTGCATTCAGACCAATGTTGTTTTTCTTTACTAAATGTGCTTTCAAACTGGGGGCATTTGATGAAACGCAAGTAGAAAAGCTTGAAGGTAAACAGTATAAATAACGTCTGATTGAATGTCATTAGGTATCTTATCTTTTTTCGCAAGACAGTAAATTGCTTTTGTGATTTAAATGACTCAAACAAACCAGTCGTTCCCATTTCCATGTTTTTGAAGTCGAACCCCAAAATGCAATGAACCAGCACATACACACAAACAGTCTTAGAAATTCATTAAGACCCTCAGCTAATTCATTTTAAATGGACAGATTATGCATTGTTTTGTTCCCCTTTAGTATCTTTTAAAGCATTAAAGCTAATTTGGAAAGTTTTCTGAAAAACAAGCATTCAGTCTCCATAATTTAATACTTTATAACTGTTTAAACTTGGTATTAATAAGCTCATGAACTGAGAACTCAAAAGAGGCCACTATAAAAACATCATGTAAGCTCAAACTCAAACCTTTTTCTTTAGTTTAAAACAGCGGTCCCTGATATTTTTTTATCACCATGGACTGGACAGTGCTTGACAATTTTACCGCAATGGGTTGCAAATCCAAGGGAATAAGCCGAAAAGAAAATGAATGAATGAATAAAAGAGTTGAAGATCCATTCCTTGGCAGTTTGTGGGTCCTTCAATGTTCCTTTTCCTCTTTGCAAAAAAACTTTCCAAAGACGTCTGTTTCTTACTCATTTTGCTAGCTTGTGGGTTCAATTTTGGTACTCAAATGATTGAGATTTAACCGAAGATGTATTTTCAAAATAAAAGATTTTTCAGATTCAGATAATAAATAAATTGGAAATAATGAATGACTTCTTGTGCGTTCCAGTACCAATGTGTCCGGGGAAAACTAGTTTAAAACAAATATATTGATGCCAATCTGAAAAAATAAGCTAAGGAATGTGCCACTTGAAAGTGTGGTTAAACTCCGCCTCCACAGAGGATGATCAACAGCCACTTCTGCGTCACTGCCTGTTCAGCCCCGCCCAATAAAGACCATTCTAAAGACAAGATCCTGAAATGTAAGACAGAATTTGATCCTTCATTCACATCATTTTACCACCAATCTCTTAAAAAATTGATAGAATTCAATGCTGAATTTTTTGTAGGATACATAATTTTAAACGTTTTCTACCTAAATCTCAGAAGTGTCCATTTATAAGGAATGTAAGATGCCAAACATACATAACAGAAGGACACACTGCTACTCCTTTCTAACTTTGGAACCTAACCTTTAAAGCAAAATGTTGAAAAGTTTTAAATATGCAAGTTTCAAAACTGCTAACCATTCACAGAAGTTGGTGTTTACATCCAAGTCTACAATCACCCATGACTAATCAAATTGTGTTTTTTAATTAGGGGTAAACTCGATAGCCTACTCTCAAAAAACACCATTTTCTGTTTGTTCAAACTACTTATATAAAAAACACTGAAACCACACAATTCTTTTAGTTTTTTGGGGACAACTCAATTTTTTAAGTTCAATTCACTTAAATGTGTCCAGAAACCTAATGTAACTAAATTCCTTCATGTTGCCCAACACAAATACATTTTTTACAGGTTACTGTTAGAAAGATTATTTTACTGCTTGCTCAAACTACTTATGTAAAATGAGCTTAAACAACATAATTCTTGAGAATTTTTGGGGGGACAACTTAATTGTTTTATGTTCAATCCACTTAAACTTGTTTATCTATTTGTGTTAGGGCAACCTAAATGAATTGTGTGAAACTCTACATTTTTCACAGTGTATTATTTCTAATTTATGATTGTTAATAACAGAGAACTACTAAAACTACCCCCCAAAATAGCAAAGTCTACTAAAGGAGGTCGAGCCTTCTCATAAATGACTCCTAAACTCTGGAATCTGAATTTGATTGTAATGCAATAATGTGCACCTTTTGTAAAGCTGTTTCAAAACAATAACTATTGTGAAAAGCTCTTTACAAATAAACTTGAATTGAACTATACTGCATTGAGAACTACTTGACTGAGTATTATTACAGAGAACAGTACAAAAATCATTAAAAAAAGGCAGTTTATGACCCCTTTAAGATGCCTATTGGTCGATCTACAGTAATCCCTAAATGCATGTATGAATGAGGTCTGAAACATATTGAGCTTGACCCCTTTTGACCACCTTCGACTGGATTACTGCACTGGTTGAATGCATTCGAGCAGCCACAAATAAAAGCACCTTGCTCTCCTCAACCCACTGACCTAACACACAAACTTTATGAGACGTGCTGTGAGAAAGTGGACTAAAGCCATTTATTCACACTGCACTGCATCAAAACACTCCGATTACGAGGAAAACTGTAGTTGTCATTCACCCTTTACTTCTCACTCTTGCATTATTTGTACTTGTGCATTGTGCTGAGCTGTAAGGGATAGTTCACCCAATATACACTTACTCACCATCAGGTTAAAGATGTACAGTATGTGACTTTTTAAATTTTTTTTATGAAGATTATTAGCTAAATCTGCAGGGTTTAAAGATATGTAAATCAATGTAAGTTAATAGTTACCCATGATAAGATTAAAAATAAACATTAAAAAGCCCAAATCAATCCCCCTCCTGAAAATAGACTAAGCAGTAGGGCTGAACGATATTGGAAAAATAGGATATTGGGATTTTTTTTTCTGCGATATAAGGTATAAGGTATATGAATAGGTTCAACAGATGATTTGAATAGCTTCACTTGATGTTTTTCTGGAGAGTCTAATAGTACTCAGCTATAGAAATTGAATAATCACAATGCAAGAAAAAAAAAAAGTTTACTTAAGAGTTTTTGTCTCACTTCTAGTCCAAATATTGAAAAAAAAAATCTTAAAATCAAGTAAAAATATTTAGTTTTTTCTTTTTTTTTAAAAGCAATAAGCCAAAATTAAGTTAATTCTCCCCTAAAACAAGCCAAAATAATCTAACAAATGACCTGTGTAAAATTTTAACTGAAGTTTTCAGTTTGAAAAGTTTTTTTTTTTTTGACTAGAAACAAAACAAAAACGGAGAATAGTTTACCATTGATGAGGATTATGATGACAATAGTATTGTAAATAAAGTTAAATTTCTGGCACAGGCCAATTGTTTTGCTTCATAAAACCTAATTTTTTACTTTTGGATTTTTTTGGTCTTGTTTATATGTGTACAATTACGTACAGTTTAGGTCAAAATAATTTGCCCTCCTATGATTTTTTTTTTCTTTTTCCCAAACATTTCCCAAATGATGTTTAACAGAGCAAGTTTTTCACAATATTTCATTTAATAAGTTCTCTTCTGAAGAAAGACTTGTTTGTTTTATTTTGACAAGAGTAAAAGCATGTTTTAATAAAAAAAAATAAAAAAATTTTTTAATAAAAAAAAACAAAAACAATAAAAAACATTTTAAGGTCAATATTATTAGCCTGATTGACGATTGTCTACAGAACAAACCATCGTTATACAATGACTTGCCTAATTAACCTAGTTACGTCTTTAAATGTCACTTTAAGTTGAATACTAGTATCTTAAAAATATCTAGTAAAATACAGTATTATGTACTGTCATCATGGCAAAGATAAAATAAAGTTAGTTATTAAAACAATTATGTTTAGAAACGTGTTAAAAAAATCTTAAGAAATTGGGGGAAAACTATACAGGGGGCTAATAATTCAGGAGGCTTCTTATTCTGACCTCAACTGTCTCTTAGATGAGCTGGTGGAGGGTGATTTAACCTAAATTTTTTTGGGTTGAACTATCCCTTTAACAACAAAAACTATTTAAAGCATGGAAGAGTCTCAATAAAATTCAGAGACAAGACACTTATTACATACATTAATAGAAGCATAATTAATCTTAACTGACCACTGGTTATAAGACTATAATCAACATAAATGAATGCACTGCATTTTGAAAATTAGTATTTTTATCAATTTCTCAGTGAATATAGCTTATATAATTTGGTGCCTTTAAACAAAACATTAATTAAATGGATATATTTATTAAAATAATATATTAGTCATCAAACATCTTTAGAAATAGAAAGATAATACATTTTAATTCATGCAAAATATTGGAAAAAACTAAGAAATTTCAATAAAATTTTATAAATTTTTTGTTTCTCTTATATTTTGCTCTTTTTTGTATATTTAATATTTTTTTCCCTAACTTGCCTAATTTTTACATTTTAATGTGCTCATTTTGGACTGCTATCATATATTATTTTGTTAGATTAGCTCTAGATTTGGTTTTAGTACTGACTAGTCTAATGTATATGTACAAATATAATATTGTATAGCATCCTATAAAAAATATTCATTTAAATGAGAGATGTGTGAGGGGTGATATGTTGAGCACTGCATATGCTTTCCAGGTGGAACCAGAGCCTTGACAAGCACTTTTTAGGGTGTCTGTAAGAGATTCACACACTCTTGCAGGTGTTATTTTGCCCTTTAATTTAATATCGGCAGATTTGCTCCGGGTTGTTCAGGTTAATAGGATGACTCTTATGCTGTTTGCAAATTTAGTTTCACAGGGTGACATTGTAGGACATTCACCTTGATGTTAGCAGAATTTTTTGGCTTTGTTTTTTTTTTTTTTTTTGATCAGCAAATGATCGGGGGAAAAAGTTCTCTGTCAATTTTAAATAGCTTTGTGCTGTATAAGAACCACCAATTTACATCAAGTTGTTATTCGCTTATACATTTTCTCCTCTCTTTCATGGTGCTTCCAGACAGGAGCTTGACAGACTCAGTCCCCTTTCAAAGCCTCAATATTCTTTAAAAATTCACCTTTTGTGTTCGACTGGGAAAAGAAGGTCACACGGGTTTGGAAAAACACGAAGGTGAGTAAACAATGTGAGAAGTTTCACATTCTGGTGACTTATGGTTTTAAATAACTTCCTCATGAAAGATTCAAAAAATTACCTATTAAAAAAACACCTTATTGTAACCTACGTCTGACAAATTGGTTTGTTTTGCTCCATCATCCTCCCATATGGCGCTATGCTAATGCTTGACTGCGCATCGCATCTTTTACTTTGTTCTCGATTGCTGAACTCTGCAACTCTTTCAAAGTGATCACTGGCCTCTGCTTGTTTGTGCAGAGTTTTGAGGGATGACCTTTTCTGGATGGCGTCTGGGGGGGTTTGTGGTAGTTTCCACTTCTTCATAATTGAACCACCACCGCAACCACCACATCCAAAGATTTGGACATTGTTTCGTAACCTTTTCCGAAAGCATTTGTCTAACATTATCTCTGACATATTTAGAATTCTCTTTAGTCTTCATTTTCCACAGCTGTCCTTTAGATTAACAACCTGCATAATTATCCCATATGCATGACATTTTTGTTTATCTAAGAAAAGGTTATAATGACTCACAGGTACAATCCAGTTGTGCCTGGCTACATCCTCGACAAGGAAATATTGTTTTACCTTATTTGGGGGTGTCAACCAATAACAAATGTTCATCTAAATCAATTTAATACTCAAATATAAACACAGAAACTAACATAAATAAATATGTAGTAAAATATAGTAAATAAATATATTATACGGAATAGGAAATTAGGTCAATCACTATAAGAGAATCTAAATAACCTTAAGAATGATCATGTTTATTTCTATTTGCCTTATTACAGTATGCTATTATATAACCATTATATAATCAGTGGCATAAAATGATCTCAAAATGACAATAATATTGCTTATTGCAACAATTTCTGTGCCAATATATTTGATGCAAAAAATCTTGACAGGCCTAGTTTCAGTTACTAAGATTTCCAATTTTATTATTTCATGTTATATTTTTATTTGCTATGTTTCAGCTAAATTTATGTTTGTTTATGTGCTAACATTTGAGCTTTAAATTGATTTAGATTATACTTTTAATCGGTTGACACCCCTAAATATGGTAAACATACTCACACCCACTTTATTAGGTACACCTTACTAGTACCAGGTTGAACCCCCTTTGCCTTGAGAACTGCCTTAATCCTTGGTGGCATAGATTTAACAATGTACTGGAAATTTTCCTCAGATTTTGCTCCATATTGACATGACAGCATCATGCAGTTGCTGCAGATTTGTCGGCTAAACATCCATGATGCGTATCTCCTGTTCCTCCACATCCCAAAGGTGCTCTATTGGATTGAGATCTGGTGACTGTGGAAGCCATTTGAGTACAGTGAACTCACTGTCATGTTCAAGAAACAGTCTGAGATGATTTGCATTTTATGACATGGTGCGTTGTCCTGCTGTAAGTAGCCATTAGAAGATGGGTATACTGTGGTCATAAAGGGATGGACATGGTCTGCAACAATACAGAGGTAGGCTGTGGCATTGACTGAATGCTCATTCGGTACTAATGGGCCCAAAGTGTGCCAAGAAAACATCCCCCACACCATTACACCACAACCAGCCTGAACCGTTGATACAAGGTAGGATGGATTCATGCTTTCATGCTGTTGACGCCAAATTCTGACCCTACCATCCAAATGTTGCAGCAGAAATCGAGACTCATCAAACCAGGCAACGTTTCTCCAATCTTCTATTGTCCAATTTTGGTGAGCCTGTGTGAATTGTAGCCTTCAGTTTTCTGGAGAGCCACCCGGTGTGGTTTTCTGCTGCTGTAGCCCATCCATCTCAAGGTTGGACATGTTTTTGCATCCAGAGATGCTTTTCAGCAGACCTTGATTGTAACGAGTGCTTATTTGAGTTACTGTTGCCTTTCTATCAGCTCGAACCAGTCTGGCCATTCTCCTTTGACCTCTGGCACCAACAAGGCATTTGGGCTCACAGAACTGCCGCTCACTGGAAATTTTTTCTATGAAATATCTGTAAATGCCACTGGACCATTTTCTGTAAACCCTAGAGATGGTTGTGCTTGAAAATCCCAGTAGATTAGCAGTTTCTGAAATACTCAAACCAGCCTATATGGCACCAACAACCATGCCAAATTCAAAGTCACTCAAATCACCTTTCTTCCCCATTCTAAATGCAGTGAGTTGCTATCAGCAGTTGGACTGGTGTACCTAATTAAGTGGGCGGTGAGTGTATGTATATATGCATATATATTCTTTCAAGAACCAATTTGTATATATATATATATATATATATATATATATATATATATATTTATTTATTCATTCATTTATTTATTTGATGTTTTAATGCTTAAAGGTAAAAATGTCAGTTAACTATTCATTCATTCATTTTCCTTTTGGCTTAGTCCCTTATTAATCCGGGGTCGCCACATCAGAATGAACCACCAACTTATCCAGCATGTTTTTATGCAGCGGATGCCCTTCCAGCTATAACCCATCTCTGGGAAACATCCACACACACATTCATTCACACTCATACACTACTAACAATTTAGTCTACCAAATTCACCTGTACCGCATGTCTTTGGACTGTGGGTTAAACCGAAGCTCCCGGAGGAAACCCATGCAAACGCGGGATACAGGCAAACTCCACACAGAAACGCCAACTGACCCAGCCGAGGCTCGAACCAGCGACCTTCTTGCTGTGAGGCGACAGCACTACCTACTGCGCCACTGCGTCATCGTCAGTTAATTAATAAATTATAATAAAGCAAAGGGTTTAGTTTGTTTAAAGAATTTCCTCTCTCTCTTTTTAAAGTATTTACTCACCCTAATGCGGCTCCAAAACCCAAATAAGGTTCTTTCTTCAAAGCAAAACAAGCAAGCAAACAAACAAAAAAAAACGAAATAAAATCTTGACATCTGCCCTAAATCTCCTGGAAAAACAATCAGCATCTTTTCAATTAATTGCTGATCCGGTGCAAGCAACCAGTCTGACTCAACAGTTCACAGGAGGCCAAGATTCCCATTCCACACAAATCTATCATATGGCTTCAGAGGGTTGCATGAACCAGCACTATCATACTTATACACCGCATGTGCGTCCTTTGAAGCCTGAAAGCTTGGGCTCCCATTGACTGTAATGGAATGGAAATGAGCGACCGGTCTTGTAATCCAAAATGTGTCCATCTGTGTTGCATAGAAGACTGTCACTCAGGTTTGGCTCGACATGAGGGTGAGCAAATAAAGACTGAATTTACATTTTGGGGGGAACGAATCCTAGAAAGAGCCGAATGCTTCCGAAAGGCCCCGTTCAATCGCACACACACACACACACACACTCCAGTGAATAACAGATGCTCAATACTGTATCTCTGCCTTCATGTAAAGCACAAAGAAGATTAGCTCAGCTGTGCGCTACTCAGATGGCACAAACACACACATATAGTCTCTTCTGAATTTAATTAAGACACAGGAACAGAACTAGGAAATGGGGTTTAGCTCCAGGCAGGAATGAAAAGAACAGGGTCAGAGCTACACCTGCTACTCTAATACAGCTTCTGTTGTGCGTTTGTTTGTTTGTGTGTGTGTGTGTGTGTGTGTGTGTGTGTCTGTGTACGCGTGCATGTTTTTGTCTGTGTGTGTGTGTGTGTGTGTGTGTCTGTTTGTGTGTGCACATGAATGTTTGTGTGTGTTTGTGTGTGCATATTTCGTGTTAGTGTATGTGTGTGTGCTTATATGTAGGTGCATGTGTGTATATGTTTGTGCGTGTGTGTTTGTGTGCGCGTGTATTGTGTTATTGTATGTTTTTGTGTATGTGTGTTTTCTTGTAAATGTCTGTGTGTGAGTGCATTTATGTGTGTTTGTGTATGTATACATGTACATGTTTGTGTATGTGTGTGTTTGCGCGTGAGTATATTTTTGTGTATTTGTATGGGTATATATATGTTTGTGTTAGTGCATGCATGTTTGTGTATGTCTGTGTGTGCGTGTATGTGTTTATTTATGTGTGTGTTTTTGAATGTATACATGTAAATGTTTGTATACGTATGCATGCTTGTTTGTGTGTATTTTTGTGTGTGAGTGTATATATCTTTGTGTATTTGTATGGATATGTATATGTTTGTGTGTGTGTGTTTGTTTTGGGTTAGTGTACACATGTTTGTGTATGTGTGTGCGTTTCAGTGTGTTTTTTTGTATATTGGTGCATATATATATATATATATAAATATATATATATATATATATATATATATATATATATATATATATATATATATATATATATATATATATGTGTGTGTGTGTGTGTGTGTGTGTGTATGTCTGTGTGATTGTGTGTGCTTGTGTATGCTTGTATATTTGTATGTGTATGCATATGAATGTGTTAGTGTGTGTTTGTGTGTATATATATATATATATATATGTGTGTGTGTGTGTGTGTCTGTGCATTTGTGTCTGTGTGATTGTGTGTATGTGTACATGTGTGTATATGTTTGTGTATGTTTGTATGTGCATGTTTGCTTTTGCTTGTGTGTATATGTTTGTGTATTTGTATGCGCATGTATACATGTATGTGTTAGTATATGCGTGTTTATGTATATGTTTGTGTATTTGTACGTGTAGTGTGTGTATGTATGTGTTTTTGCCTGTGTATGTGTGTGTGTGTACAGTACATGTTCGTGTATGTGCGTATATCTGCGTTTGTCTGTCAGTATGTGTATATGTTCGTGTAAGAGTCTGTTTGTTAGTATTTTGTGTGTGTTTATATATACAGTATGTGTGTCTTTGCATTTGTGTCTGTGTGATTGTGTGCTTCTATGTGTGTATGTATGTGTACGTGTATGTTTGTGTGTGCATGTATGTGTTTTTGCTTGTGTGTATATGTTTGTCTGTTTATGTGTATGTATACATGCATGTGTGTTAGTGTATGTGTGTATGTGCTTATGTGTGTGTATATATACAATCTGTGTCTATGCTTTTTTTGTCTGTGCTTGTGTATGTGTATATGTGTGTATGTGTAGTGTGTTTGTGTGTGCATGTGTGTTTTTGCGTATTGTGTATGTGTGTGTACATTTACATGTATGTGTTTATGTCTGCGTTTGTCTGTCAGTATGTGTATATGTATGTGTAAGTGTGTGTTTGTTTGTAAGTGTATCTTATTCACATATTAGAAATTTCCACAGCTCCAGAATGAAAATTGATTTGTGTCATGGCTGTCAGCGAGTATTCCCTTAAATAAACATCATCCTTTGCATCTAATCTCAGTGATTGAGCAACAGACCAGAGAGAGTGAGTGTAATATACTAGAGACTCTACGCGGGGTGACCTTTATCTTCCATAGTCTTCTGGAAATTATTGGAAGCTTGCGACTAATTATGTCACTGAGAGTTTGCGCTTCATAAAATGTCATTTCAAATGGCTTTCTTTACAAACAGCCTCTTTAATGCATGATCTCAATTAACAGTGAAATGTTAGTAACAGATTAGACGTAGTTAAAAGCATATTAGGTGATGATGGTACCGCGCGGAGCCACAAACGCAGTTAATCTTCCTCTGGTCAGGTCTTTGTTAATGCTCTGCGAGAGCGTATGATTACAAATAAGGCTGTCATGATTGTGAAATCCTGCCTCATCGTGACAAATGATTGCAATAGACAGTCTTGTTCAGATGCTTAATGCATATCAAGTAGTTAGTATCACTCAGTCGGTATTCACATTTTAACTGGAATGTTTTTATTTTGATTAATTATAGATATCATTCAAAAGAGAGCTATAAAATATATACATTTACCAACCCAGGCTCATTCTGAAAATGTACCTCTATATACATTTACAGGTACGTTTTTTTGCATTAATTGTTTTTGCGGATTTGCCAGAGGCCGCTGTGTACGCTTTTTGAGAAATTTCTCTCGCAAGTGTCATTTGCACCTGCTCTTCTTGTGGAAATCCACCACAGACCGCTGTCGACTGACTGACTGACCGACCAATCGACTGACCCACCCTCCTCCTTCCCTAAACCCAACCAATAGTGTTTTCAAAAGCACCAACTGACCCATCCATTCACTTCCCTAAACCCAACCGACAGTGTTTTCATTAACAATCCAGAAAAAGAAAAGCCCTCGTCTGATTTTTACCACTTTTTTAGATTTGACCGCATTCTCACGCTGTTATTTACGTTTTTTTCTTTTTTTTACTTCTGTTTTTGTTCTAAAACTTGCTTTCTGGAATCACTATTCGACAGACTCAAACCTCATTGTCGTGGTCAACTCCTTTCTGCATCTCTAGACCACCGATGTACATGGCGAGCTACTGGACAAACTGGTAACAGCGGAAAAGTCGTCCATACTGAGGTAAGCAGTCAGCTAGGAGGTGCAAAACGGAACAGTGTCATACCACACTATTTCGTGGCACAGTGGCTCAGTGGTTAGCACTGTTGCCTTACAGCAACAAGGTCACTGGTTCGAGTCCCAGCTGGGTCAGTTGGCATTTTTGTGTGACGTTTGCATGTTCTCCCCTGTGCTATATTGAATTGAATAACTAAATTGGTATGTTTGGTATGAGTATGTTTGTGAATTAGTGTTTCCCAATACTGGGTTGCTGCTGGAAGGGCATCCGCTGCATAAAACATATGCTGGAATAGTTGGCGATTCACTCTACTGTGGTGACCCCTGATAATCAGGGACTAAAGGCTGATTTATACTTCTGCTTCAAGCGCTAAGTAGGGTCCGGCGCAACCTACGTGTGGTTGCATAGCCCTCGTCATGGCTGTTGCTGATGCGCACCCCTCAAAAAATATAACTACACATCGCAATGACGCGTAGCACAAGCCGTGTGATTGGTCTTAATAGCGCTGATGAGTGTGGGCGGGACCAAGAGCACCGTGAGTCCGTTAGAGTGAGTATTAACAAGTGTCGAGTCCTGTAAAGGAACTGCAGATGAAACATTTTGTTTTGTGTTTTTTCCTCATGGTTAAAGATGTTGCGCGTCCGCCAATTCCCGCCTCAAAATGAGCAAGTTTGAGCCACTTGTTAATTAAGGTAGCATTCAGAAAAAACAAAACACCAGCAAAGTAACGCGACACAGAAGAAAATAAAAACCTCACTGCCAGATAGAGTTGCTGAATTGTTGTTGCAGAGCAACACAAACAGCATGCAGAAGTATAAATGCATGACTACATGCAAGGCAAGTATAAACCAGGCTTAAGCCGAAGGAAAATAAATGAATTATAAATCAAGGCTTTGTAATTCAAAAGAGAGCAATAAAATATACACATTTTGATTAAATAAGTTCATAAATAAATAAAATACTGCAAATGTTACAGCATAAAATTCACATGTTACATATGTTATTAATATTCCATTCTCCCTGTTGTTGCTGTTTTTTTCTGAACATTAAAATATTGTTTCTCATGTAAAAGTAATACATTTCTGTCCTAATTTATTTCACATATATTAAACCCACAAGCCTTTATTTCACTTGAAAGAAGGCTTTGAATTTTTGTGTGCGTTTCGTGATGGTATTTTCACCATTTTCTCTCATTTCAGCAGGCAAGCAAGCAAGCAGAGAGCACATGGTTTATCTCTTCTATTTCATGGTATGCCACTGAATTGTCCATGCTAATGTAAAAAGGAAATACATTTGCTATTATATGCATTAAGTAACACTGGAGTACTCAGTGTTCACAATGCACCTTAAGCCTGTTGAATTTACTGCACAAACCCATTGTGGTTTTAGCAGATAATAATGATCTGGCATTTATATAATAATTGTGACAGCTTAAAAATCAGAAACCTCCATGAAAACCAACTCACTGCTAAAACACTTAAAGACATTTTTGTCAAAATATAATAATAATAATAATAATAATAATAAAGGTACAATGTAAACAATATGTGGAAATTAACAGGTTACCATATTTTGTGATTTATTTATTATTATTATTATTATTATTATTATTATTATTCATTTATGCATTGTAATTGCATTGTGGAACTATTATCTTAATTCCAACAACTTTTGACATTTGAAAAAGTGACATTTTTAATAGTTTTATGTGATGTATTTTCTGGTTTGGTGTTCTATATATTTTCTATATATTATTTATTATGCACTTCTTGACAAAAGTCTTGTGGTCAATCCCAGTTCTAAGAGCAACAAATAATAACTTGACTTCCAGTTGATCATTAGGAAAAGTGGCAAAAGGTAGATTTTTCAGATGAATCATCTGTTGAACTGCATGCAATCATCACAAATACTGCAGAAGACCTATTGGAACCTGCATGGACCCAAGATTCTCACAGAAATCAGTCAAGTTTGGTGAAGAGAAAATCATGGTTTGGGGTTACATACAGTATGGGGGCGTGCTAGAGATCTGCAGAGTGGATGGCAACATCAACAGCCTGAGGTATCAAGACATTTGTGCTGCCCATTACATTACAAACCACAGGAGAGAGCAAAATGTTCAGTTGGACAGCGCTCCTTCTCATACTTCAGCCTCCACATCAAAGTTACTTAAAGCAAAGAAGCTCAAGGTGCTCCAGGATTGGCCAGCCCGTTTACCAGACATGAACATTATTAAGCATGTCTTTGGTAAGATGAAGGAGGAGACATTGAAGATGAATCCATAGAATCTTGATGAACTCTGGGAGTCCTGCAAGAACGCTTTCTTTGCCGTTCCAGATGACTTTATTCATAAGTAATTTGAGTCATTGCAGAGATGTATGGATGCAGTCCTCCAAGCTTACGGGAGTCATACACAATATTAATTCTTTTACCACTGCAGCAGGACTTTATATTCTATACTGTACATTATTTCTGTAAGAGACAAGACTTTTGTCTAAGCAAAGTCAGACCTTACTGTCATAATTCAATACCTAATAATCAAGGCATGATCGTATTTTATTTTGGTAAAATAAGCGTAATAAATAAGCTTTTGCCTTCCATATAAGCCATATAAGCCATGTCTGATACCAAATAATCAACTAGAAGTCAAATCACTATTTGTTGTTTCTAAAACTTGGATAGGCGACAAGACTTTTGTCAGGTAGTGTACAAAATATTGTTTCAAACCACTAAAACCTCAATAAGTCACTTTGTTGACGTATGATGATGACAATTGAACTGTTTGTTATCATCAAAGCAGAGATCATCATACCATAAAACAATTTACAACCATAAATAAACTGTAAATCATGAAATATGCAGCCTGTTATAACAAATATTTATAGTGTAGTTAAACATTAGAAGAGATGAGACGAAAGATTATTTTCACAACATGAGTTATAAAATGTTCTACTAAATGACCATAAAATAAATGTAAAAAATCAAAAACAACAACAACTAAATAAAAAAACGTCAATTATTAGCTGAATAACAGAGACCTTTCAATGGCATTTGGCAGGCTCAGACTATACTGTAAGTGAACGCAGGTTTGTCAGTAATAACACCCATGCTGACATATCCAATGTAACCAATAACAAGCGGCCCAGCAGTTATTATGTTGTTGTGTGCAAGGAAAGACAACGAAGAGGAGGTCAACAATGAGGGAAAGCTACAACATAATGCTTCGAAATCGATTTTCAGAGATCTAGCATTGCCTACAAGCAAAGCAAGTAAACAAGGCCAAAATCAAAGAACAGTAAGCGTGGAGGAAAACGTCTGATGGAAAACAGATCCATGTTCCTATAATACAGATATATCTCATACCGCTGAGGTGTTTAATGTTTTAAAAGTATATCAAGCGTGGAAAAAGAGCCCCAGATGAAGCCGACTTATAATCTGTACAATGAAAAACCCAGTGTGAGACTACATCAAACTCGAGTGAAGAAAAAAAGAGAAAGAAACAAAGCAAACAGCAGCGCGCTAGACGAGCTGATGATAATCGATGCCATTAACAGTTAATGTGTCAGACTGTGAATAATTTGGAGTAAAGGAGTTGCCACAACTCTGGCAAACAAAAGGCAGACAGTTTTGCCTTAGGCTGTGAAATAAGTCAAGCGCTTAAAACACGAGACTTGTCAGCCTCATGGCAGCGTCTTCTGTGTAAAGGTGATAATGTTGCAGGAGGTGCTTATGAAAAAAGCGCTTGTGTTTGCGCTTGAGCAGATACAGCAGGTCTGGGTTCAGCTCAAAGCACACTGTGAGATAAATACAAACACTGACAGAGCTTTTCCAAACTCTCAGACTCACTAAAGTCAACTCATCCTATCTAGGAATGTATGGTATAGGGCTGCACAATATATCGTTTCAGCATCGATTTCGCATTGTGATCATTCACAATGGTCAAATGATCGCAGGATATACAATGTAGAATCTGTATCATAATTTAGCATTTGCATGTGTTTTTGAGGCCTGTCTATAATGATATTCAGGCATAAGAAACTGTACGCTTTGTAACTTTAATAACAATTTTTTTTATAGAATTATTTTTACTATTCATTACTGTACCTGGATACTGTTAGACTTGGAAAACGATAAAACACTGTTGATTTCAAACTTATGATTTTATTTATCGTGTTTATAGATCATTTACTAGATTTTATGCAGATGCACTTCTCTACAGAACCATCACAATCAATCTAAAATGATCAATTCTTTCCAAATAGAAATATTCAAGTCATCTGGTGAAATTGTATTCATATCGCAATATATATTGCAGAGTAACATAATCGTGTTAGTTTTTACCAGAATACCCATCAGATAATTTATTATAGCCTTCAGATTATGCCCATTTTTGTTTAGGCATTTAAAAGTTTTACAACGGTTACGTACCACACTACGCCAGAGTTTTCGAGTGCCAAAATCTGAGCGTTTTGGAAACGCTGGAGAGGCCGTTTTCATTCTAAAATGCTGCTGCTCCGTCTCAGTGTGGATGGGGGAAAACGGAGACATCTGAAAACGGAGGCGGGGCTGCAGACATTCGCCTCTCTGATTGGGGCTTTTCCTCAATATTAACTTGCCGATAGATTTAAAAGATCAAAGTCGGGGAATATGTCGGGGACTGTTTTCATTCTAAAACGCTGTTTTAAATCTAAAACATACTAGTGTAAACGGGGCCTTAGATGAAGCTGAAATACAGCTCGTTGGACAGATACCAAGTAAGTTTATTTTTATGTATTTGCGGTGGAGGTAATTCAAGCTTTTCTGACACGATGAGTCTCAAACAAATGCTATTTACAGTACACTCACACACACACACACACACACACACACACACACACACACACACACACACACACACACAGATGTGCATTTACTGACACCATGCGACAGTGGTGATTATAGAAGTTAAGAATTACATAGGGATTTTACTGTCTTTATTACAAACATGCTCTGTTAAAAAAAAAAAAAAAAAACAACTTTTTAAACCTATAAATCCTAAAAAAAAAAAAAAAAATCCCAAAGTTGGGACAAATATTTGATTCCCAGTTTCTTTGCAAAAAATGTTCTGTGGACGTGTGTATTCATGTAATTATAGAAAAAACATGGTGACTGTCAATCAATTCGATGGGGAAAAAAAACGTACTCCTACGTTGGGCCTCAAAATCACTGGTATTTGGGTCCTATTTTAACATCAGGAAATTTAAAAAAGAGATTTGTTGGGTTTATATCACTTCTATATGACGGTGGACACACTATACCTCCACACATTTCTGTCCAAACAGCTTACAAAAGTTGATTTTCATCATAGATACCCTTTAATATACAGTTGAGGGCATTTTTCTTAGCTCCTGTACAATTTTCCATTTTTTTAAACATTTGCCGAGCGATGTTTAACATAGATCACTTCTAATACATCTGAAACAAAATAATTTGGATAACTGTTTTCTAATAACACATGTTTTTTGTCTTTGCTATGATGACAGTAAATAATATTTTAATTTGTCTAGTTATTTCGTAAGATACCAATATTTAACTTAATGTGCAATGTAAAGGTTTAACTAGCTTAAACAGGTTAACTAGACAAGAGGGTAGTAGTTTCAAAAGAATTCAAATTTTACAGGAAGGCTAAACATTTTGTCATCTGCTGTATTTTAGATGTAAAAATAAGTAGACTTATTGCTATAAGCTTTACTGCATGACACAAACTAAACTTTATTCACCACATTCAAAAAAATGTGGACTTTCAGATGACCTAATAATAAAGAATAGAGGATAACCAAAAGCGTATTTTGCCACCAAAACAGAAAAATACTGCTGACAATAATATAAACAAAATATCCTTGCAGGCTTCATCTTTGCTCCAGTCCAGCCTTCCCTGCTGGCTCCACCAAATTTCCGGGCTCTGTCTCAGGCCTCCTGGTCTTCATCTTAGTCTGATGTTTGGATCCCTCTAGTTCCACCTAGACCAGTCGACCCACTGGCTTTCCCCATCCTTCAGCTTAAAGTCCCTTTAAGGCATATCATTTCACTCAGTGGCCATCTTTAGAAATGCCTCTCAGGCATGCAAGTGCAGCTTCTATCACTTGGAATGGGAAAACATCAAATTCTCCAAAACGGTTTTCTAAGCTTGAGATTGAATTTTATGATTACAATTTTATGATTTTTTTATTGATTTTATTTGAAATCACTAAAGACATTTGAATAATAATCGACAGATTAATTGATTATTAAAATAATCGTTAGTTGCTGCCCTAGTGATTACCGATTGGCTCCTTTAATAGAAGGCGGGGCTTCTTTCCTAGAGCGCCCACATTGACTATAGCATTTATTTCTCAGTCAAAACTAAACTATATGTGACATTTCTTGTGTATTCCCTATGGTCTTTGGCTCCACATTGGTCTATCATCCTTCAGGCTCCACTGGACTCTCTCATCTCCTCCAGCTGCATATTGGACAATCGTTGCTCTGCCAAAAACGTCCAGAAACCTCTCTCCCATAGTCCCACTTCAGGTCCATGCCTACATCTAGTTCTGTCTACCCATCGGCTCCAACTTGGCTCAGATCCACCATTGGTCTATTATCCTTCAGGCTTCGCTGGGCTCACTCGTCCCTCCGGCTGCATCTTGGTTAATCATCACTCTGCCTCAGACCTGCATTTTTTAAGTCTTCAATTTAGTTCTTCAGGCCAGTAGTGTTTCTGTGGGTCTCTGTTTCCTTCGTTTGCTTGGCTTTCCACTTTTACTAGCTCCTCCTCTGTCAGTTTTCCTTATGGTTCTTCTTAACCTCACCATTAAGTCTCCACCCTGACTCCTCCCTCCATCGGCTCCACTTGGGGTCTAAACTGCCTCCAGCCAGCCTGTGGCTTCTTCCATCGCCGGCTCCTCTGTGGACAGAAAGCCTTTACTTCCTTCCTCTATTTGTCATTATCACCCTGTCCCACTACCTAGGAGTAGTTTATGTTTACTATGCCAGGAGGTTCCTTCCGGGAAGAGGATTTACTACTACTATTATGCTCTGTTTCTACAGCTTTTAGTTTTGATCACCTGTTTTCCCCCTCTGAATGATGTTACTGTATAAGTTATAGTTTCCCTAAATTCTGATTATGTTGTGCACTTGAATATCATTGATTTCCTCACGGTTTCTGGTGTATTTAAACCCAAAGTGTGCTTCTGTTCATTGTCAAAGTTATATTTTTTGGTTTGGTTTTATTTATGGTAAATTATATGTTTATTATGTTTTCTGTGTATTTAGTGTAAGTAGATTATTTCTAATTTTTTCAAACTGTGAGTCAACCTCTAATAATGAAAACACCCAAATTAAACCCAACTCAATATTGCTGTTGATTGAGATGTTTTGCTATGTGCAATTTCCTACTATTCTTTGCCATTTAAAGAGTTCGCCCTTAGCTGATGATTGATTATAAAGCATGTTTGGCATGCTGTCCCGGAAGAGAGATACTCGAGACCAGCTGCTATCAATCATAAGCGCATGCTCCTCTCGAAATTAGTTTATAATTAAACTACACTTACAAATTTATATAAGTTAAGCTTTTAATAAAACTAAGCATTGTAGTTATTAAATATTTCCTTCCTTATCGCTAAAGTTGACTAACATCTTTCAGATCATCATAAAGATCATCATGTCACAATTAAAAGTTTCCTTAAAAGTCTCATTTAGGGTTAGGATTAATCGAAATTGTGTCGAAATCGCGATTTGGACATGCGCGATTTCTATATCGCCTTAAAGCAAGATTTTCCCGCAGTATGGTATTTGAATCGATCGTGGCTAAACAGAGTGTGAGAACAGGAGACTGCATATCCTGCGTATTCAAGGATGATTAGTTCAGCACAGGGGGAAAAAGTCAACATCTGTGGTGTGGGATTAAGTTACTTTGGATACAGGAATGCTGATGTATTGCAGAATCTGGTATTTAGTAAATCAATCATATATTGCAGATATATTGCAGAATATATGGAAAGTGTGAGCACATCGCTTCCTTTAGCATTTTACCATGCTTTGCGGTTCTTGTTACATGACTCACCATTAAATCTAAAGTTTGTCTGAAAAGAGATGTTTTCAGCTAAGTTGCACCTGGCATACGTGCGTCGCTCTCAATATGTGCACACAATCCACACGTCTCAATTGGAAGTAATGGACTTGTGCACGCAAAAGATTCGATATGTGAACGGCCTATTTCACGCTAGCGTCACAAAGACATCTATGAGCTATGCATGACAAAACTATCTGTGAACACACATGCAATTACTTCTGATATTTGGTCAAGCAGAACATCAGAGCCTTACTAGAGTTTGACGGCGTGCATGCTCACACAAACACACACACATATTTGTTTTACCATAGGTCTGTTCTAGAGACAATTTTTTACAGTTGTACTAGGTGACTTTTATTTTATGTTGGTTTTAGAAACATGTTACAGGTCTTTGATGAAGATCTATTTTTATTTTGAAATATGTTTTTTTCAGTCTGTGACAAAATCAAGATTAAAATTAAAACAAAACACAAAATGATTTTTCTCACTATAATCTTAAATTCTAGGGTTATTGTCAATCAACACACAGAAGTGGTCCTTTAATTGAACCTATTAAGTCAGTTGAGTGAATGGATTAACTTTCTATATATTTTTTCAATTGAATCTAAAAGATTCACTAAAATAATTACTTACTCATTAAAATAAACATTGCTGCATTCCTGAATGAATCAGTGTTGTTAAACAAATCACTTTAATTAATGTTTTATTGACTCACTTCGCTTTTTTAATTCCACAATGAATCAATGTTTCACTTATGTTGCTGAAAAATCCCCTCCATTATTGCACTGACAGTCTGGAACATGCATCGACAAGGCCCAGCAAACAATTTTGTGTTTAATAGACATCTAAATGTAGACAGCTTGTCTAAAACAAGGCTAAACTTGGACTGTCAGTAAAAATCTAATAGACATGTAAGAATAGCCCAAAACTAGACTAGTGGTCAAATAGACCGATTAGACAGATAGTCTAGTTTTGGGCTATCGCTTAAAGGGGTAAAAAAAAAAAAGTTTTAGTTTTTTACCCAGACATTTACAAAGAATATTTTTAGAGCAGAAATCACAATACCGTGATACCGTTAAACCGTGACATTTTTATCCAAGGTTATCACACCGTCAGAATTATATATCGGCCCATGCTTACTTCCAACTCCGAGGCCAGTCTGTCAGGTGTGTGCAAAGCACTTGATGTCCGGTTCTAATCCAATACTGCCTCCAATCTTCAGTGCTAAATTCACCCTCACACTCCATCATAACATCACAACTCAAGAGACAACTTTTCACCTCAACGAGAAATCTCATCGCAATATAGTCTCACGAGATCTCGTAGCCAGAGATCTCATCCCTAATATTTTACACAGATGCTCTCCCTTATAAAATCACCCCAATGTACAGTTGAAGTCAGAATTATTAGCCCCCTTTTGAACTTTTTTCTTTTTTAAATGATGTTCAAATGATGTTTAACAGAGCAAGGAAATTTTCACAGTATGTCTGATTATATTTTTTCTATTTTTTATTTCGGCTAGAATAAAACCAGTATTAATTTTTTTGTTTTATTTTTTTGTTTAAACTTTATTGTCTTTGACAGGAAATTTGTCATGGGCATCACCATATTGCTGCAGACATTCCATAAAAACAAACAATAAAAACAATACAAAATAAAGCAGTTACAAAATTGATAATGTTAATTAAGATAGACTTTTAGACCCACTGAAACAGGTACAAATGATTTCTTATAACGGGTTAACCTACATTTTGGGACTCTATATCTTCTACCAGAGGGAAGCAGTTTATAATGTGGAAACAAAAAATGAGTTGGATCCATTCACAATCCTTTTCAACTGATTTAGGACACAATTCTCAAATAAAACTTAAGGATTAAATTATTCATCATGCCCAACAATTTTCCATCCTGTCTTTGAGAGATGCATCAACTTAGATTTACACTGAACAGATATCAAACTACAATGTGATACCATATCTAACAATGCTTTCAAGAACTGCTTTATAAAACACCATCATGAGCTTCTTGTTAACTCCAAAAAGACGCAACCTCCGTAAAAAATACAATCTCTGATGTAAACGAGAACAAACCCACTCAATGTGTGTTTTCCATGTGAAAAAAAAAAAAAAACAGTCGATGTAAATGCCCAAGTACTTACAGGTTTCTGACTGAGTGATGGGATGGGTCGTGTACAACCACTTGATGATGGTCACCTATACACTTTGGGTCTAATACCATCTCTTCTGTTTTCTTAGTATGTATTTTTAGCTCATTTATATCACACCACTCAACGAACCGGCTAATTTTTGACTGGTGTGGATAACACTAATATCATCATTCTAATAAAGTATCTTGAAAAATATCTAGTAAAATATTATTTACTGTCATCATGGCAAAATTAAAATAAATCAGTTATTAGAAATGAGTTATTAAAACTATTATGTTTAGACGTGTTGAAAAAAATCCTTGTTGATTAAACAGAAATTGTGGGGGAAATTTTTTTAATAATAAAAAATAAAAATAAAAAAAAATATATAAATTTTTTTAAATAAAAAAAGAAATTTTTATTAAATTAATAAACACTTTTTTAAATTAATTTAATAAAATTAATTTTATTAATTTCACCTGCTAAAATTACACTTAATATCGCAATATGTATTGTAGAAAAATAAAAACATTGCAATGTCAGTTTTTTCCAATATTGTGCAGCTCTAACTACAGCAAAACCATAAAAATAACTACCATCTGCCAGTATTTAAAGCTTCTATCAGTGCATTACTAACCATATACAACAGAGTTGGAGTGCAGCTGTATGTATACAAATGTATGTGTGCGTGAAGGGAGTAACAGACTTAATTAAGACAAACACATACAGTACATTTGTCAGAAACAGGGGTTTAGCCTCTGGGTAAACAGACGGACAAGGGCCAGAACTACACCTGCTTATCAGATGCAGCATTTGAGGTTTGCGCGTGTATGATTGCCTAGAGTTACACAGCCAACTGTTATATATTCTTCAACTTTAACTGACGTCTTACCGAACATTACGACAACAGTCTGATTCTCTTTTATGATCACCCTGTGTTATATAAACTGCCTTTGCTCACAATACTGTATCTGTGCACTTTGCTATAACAAGCATCACAACACATCTATCCGTCTTTCTTGGAGGCATTTGGAAGGTTAATTCGAGATCTGCGAATGGTGGCGTCATACGAAATGCTCCCACATTGAAGAGTCTGCAGTGTCCCAGATACAGACAGCCTTAGCAACGAGGGAGAGATCAAAAGGAACACCTACTCGGAGCAGACGGATACCAACGCTGCAAACAGCTACTGATGGTAACCCATGGCAACTCCTGATAACTGTGCATTCCGGAAAAAAAAGGCAGCCACAGCAAGTGCTTTCGCAATCTAAACTAACAGTAGATTCTGTTTCTGACAATCATGTGCGATGCGGACGTCTTCCTGGCCCGATGTAGACATCACAAGGTTGCCCTCGCAGCTCAGAACGGATCTGAAAACCAATCCAATCATTGAGATATAAAAGGGATTGGGCATGAAGATTTAAATGGGATCCAAAATAGCAATCTTTGTGCGTCTTTAAATATCCAGCACCTTCTCAATTGAGGCAGGAAATGTGTTGCCTGAAACAACCTTGTTTGTCACTGCTTAGAGACCCAGAAAGGAAACGTATTTAGAGAAGGATAATAAGGAAATTCAAGCAAGTAAACAAGGGGTCTCAGTCTTTAAACATGATATATTATTATAAAAATAAATATGATTACAGTACGTTAAAATTGGGCTGCTTGATTAATCATAAAAAGATTGCGATCACAATTTAAATTTTACACAATCTTAATCCAGCATCTCTGAGATTAAGCCAATTATATTTTCAAATTCAGGAGAAGCACAAAGGCGGTCGCATAAGTCTTCACACTTTTATATACGTAGCTCTGCAACATGGACACCACTAAATGGTGTTTAATGTGTCACATACTGAATTTAAAAGGTATAATTCAACCAAAAATGGAATTTCCGTCTTAATGCAATGATGTTTTAGCGGCCGTGAAATCACACGCGAGCTGATGCACTGTTTGTTTACTACTGAAAGGATGTTTGCACCCACCAATGATGTCTACTTTAGTGCAGTGGTCCCCAACCTTTTTATCACTGTGGATCGGTCAACGCTTGACAATTTTACCCCGGACCAGGAGGGAGGCAGGATGGTTCGCAGGTTGCAAGGCAGCCATTAACCATGTTCTCAGAGAATGACAAGCTGACAAAACATTGCTGTAACTCTGATACAAGTTTTGTTTATGGAGAAAATTTACAAAGCACTGCAGTGTTTGGGTGTTCTGTGTTTTTCTGAGAAAATTGTCAAGGGATTCGCGGTGTGCTATTCAACTGAGTGTGCCTGGAAGACATGAGCGCTTCACGCCACTTGAGGGCACAAGCCACTCACCTATAACGAACTTGCATAAACATTAAAAAAGCGATATGCAAACATCCCATAAAAGGCCACCATCATTTGCAATCTCTAGTAGTTGATCTTCTCGCACAGACATGGTGGATTGACCTGATCCATTCCTTGGCAGTTCACGAGTACTTTCCCTTTAGCAAAGAAGTTTCTCACTCATTTTGCTGCTTGTGGGTTAAATTTGGGCGCTCAAATGATCGAGATGTAAGCAGGAGAATTTTTCTAAATATTTTTTTTTTAAAATAAAAGATTGTTTGGTCTCAGATAATAAATAAAACAGAAATAATTAAGGATTTCTTGTGGGGCCCGATACCAATCGATCCACAGACTGTTATAGTGAACACAGAGGGCTGTATTTAAACGATCTAGGCGTAGAGTCTAAAGAGCATGGGGCATGTCCCAACCCACTTTTGCGATTTTAAAGATAGAAAAATGCAATTTGCACCCAAGCACAAAGGTCAAACAGAGTTGTGCTTATTCTCTTAATGAGTTATGGGTGTGTTATGAGCATAACATGCATTCAACGAATAAAAGTCACATCTCCCATTCCCTTTAAGAGTCAGTTGCGTCGTGCTAAAGTGCATTTGCTATTTCCATTGCGGATTCGTGAGTGGAAAAAATGAATGCTTCACTAGTGAGAATGCAGAGCTAAACAGACCATCTGCAGCGCTAGGATAAAGAACGAACCTCCTCCAGTCGGCCTCTTTACTTTCTCTTTATTTTACTTTTACTCTTACTCCTTTACTTTTGTGGATAGGGAAACGGTGTTGTCTACACTCCCCCGAAGACATCATTTGCCTACATATCTAATTTTGTTTGTTACGCGCAAAGATTTGTTTTAAAATTCAATTCTAATTTCCAGCAAATGAATAAATGAACAATAATAACAAAGTGTGGTCAGAAAACTGAGTCATATCCAAACACACATCCTATTCTTATGCCCCATATGGTGATGCATACATCTCCAAAACATGACAAAAGGACAAATCTAAACTTGTTTTTATTAAAACAAATATAAATCTGCATAAAATAAATAATATTACATCTAATAAAAAAGTTATACAATTTGTCAAATTATACAACGCAAATTGTCATGAATGAACTGAAACAAAGCATGGAGGATGGTCTTCATGAAGAAGGCATACATGTCTTGCGTCTTATTGTGTCTGGTGTGCGATAGGCCCCAGAGTGTTGTGCATGAAAATAACTGTTTACTGGGTCAGTATAACTACTCTAGCCTACATAATGTTAAATATAATGCAAGAGGGAATTTAATAATGACAAATGTCTCATTTTACCAGTGAAAAAATTGGTCTAATAATGTTGTCAATGACAAATGACAAGCATATATCTCAAACGTAACAATTAAATTTCAGAATTCTTAATAGTTGTTTTCTGATTTAATCACTTTACTGTGCATTAACGACTAGGACAAATTGAAAGTCTATTCAAGTCCACCGTTCTAAGTCTATACAAAATTTAGCATTTTAATCAACAGTAGACCAACACATAGGTCTAATATTATTATTGTTGTTTTACCATGTTTGACAATTAACAATAATACTAGCCTACTCATATTAACCTAATCTACATAATTGTGAGAAAATCGTGATCTTGATTTAAAGCAAAAACAAATTGTGATTCTCTTTATAGGCAGAATCGTGCAGCGCTACATCCAAACAGAACAAATCTATCCAATACAATATGATAAATATTTTCTTAATTACGAACCTAATACTGCTAATCAGCAAGACATAAATTTTTAATGACTGAAGTTACAACATACAAATTACAGGTCAATCAATCTTCTGCTTATCACAGTATAAAAACCCTATGAAGAAAACATTGGTTATGATGATGTACTTTCATATAAATCGTGTCAATCGCTTGTAATAAACGAGTGCTATTCATTTACAGCAAGCTGCTCTGAAACCGTTCACTTTGAAACATGCAGCGCTCACATTCATTTAAGTCATAGCCTTTTGAAGTTTAATAATCACATTAAAATGTATCACCATTCCTGAAATTGAAGACCTCTTAAAATTATAATTGACTCTTTTGTTATAGTGCTTAAGATATTCAAGACTTAAAAAGCTGAACTTCAGACACGTTAAGAGTCCCTGTAAATATTAAGAGCAGTTTGATTCTTTAATAAAAACAGCAGGTTTTTTGGATAAGAGATTGATTATTTTAATAAATAAGTAATACTTTGGCATTTAATGCTTTCTAGCTATGGGTGACCTCAAAACCTACAACAAAACGGAGTGTACTAAACTTTATTGACCATGCCTTTTTTACTGACCTTTACATTCGGCTGGATCTTAAATCTAGCACAAGCTGTACCACAAAACTGTCATCCTTTTAAGTTTTAAGCCTCAGATTGTCATGGATGCTCAAAGCATGTGACACCCTCAGAATAGTCGCAAACTTGTTTGAAATCCAGCCGAATGGTCAGATGTGTGTATCAGTGCGACTCATGACAGCCAATGAGATTTCCTGAAAAAAAGAGCGCAAGATGAGGGCAAGGCAGTGGGAAGTGGAAGCCAAAAAAGGAAGAAAAAAAATCTAAACATAAAAAAAAACATTAAAGTGGCAGCTAGCTACTGCCCACGTCTGCTCAACCACTGTCTCATCCGTAGTGTTTGGCTCTTTATTCCCTATTCTGCGCAAAACCGCAAGCCCTTCCTCCACGTTGTTCGCTGACATGTTGTCAAGAATGGACTTACTATGGGTTACCATGTGCATGAGTTTGTGCCTTGCGAAGGGTGCTGAGTTTGTGTCTTGAACTGCATAGAGGTCTGTAATGCCTGGAGAAAGCTGTCCGTTAGCATTCATTTCAATGCCAGTTGCTCGCTCTTCTCCGAAGTATGCAATTCCAATTCTGCCATCTTTGCTCACAGCCACTCAGTTTCTGGACACAATTGTTTACAAGTCAATCAGGGGCTAACTGGACCATGCTAACCAGCCAGACCTTGACCCCTTTGAGTGTGCCTGTCCTTATTTGCCTTCCAAAACAACCAATATGATAGCTTTAGCCGTGCTTTTGCCCCTAAAAGCATTCGTATCATGGGGCACAACGAAAATATTATCTGGGGAAAAAAGTGAAAAGTTTGTCTTTGATACTCATTCGAAGTTCTTGACATGACGACTAGCATGAAAGGCTCACTTTGAGCTTTTTTTAGGCCACTCATACACTGAAAATCATTTTGACACATTTGTCAAAAGTGCTACTCGTTTCTTTAAGTACTATTCTCATTTCTAAGTGCCCCTATTGCGGAGCGGAATAATGCACTCTGGAAACCCATGTTAGCCACTTTGCTGGATTGAGTTACAAGAAGGAGTGCTGTTACCCATTGAATTTAGGCTTGTAAAAGGAACTGCTTGCCCAAAGAAGTAGGTGGCCAAGCTGTAGTACAGACCGGCGAGCCAAAAAGACAGTCCAAAGTATGTCGAGATTACAGAAAAAGATTCTGCCTTATCACGTTAGCGTTGATGTAATCTCTCGGCCTCAAAGTGCAACCACTGCACAGTATATACAAATGTATTCACTTCGGGTTGCTTCTATATTTGTGCATTTCATTATGCAAGCAAATTTCCATGCACTCAACCACAACTGATTCTCGCTTACCTGCGCAGAGCACTTGGCGGCACCTCCGGCTTCTCTGATTGGCCGTAGCAGCTGGCTGTTCCATCAGGTATCCGGCCTTCTTCTCTGAACATGGCAGCGGCTGCCGAACTGATAATTCCCACAGCATCCTGCAGGCGAGTCTCCAGGGGATAATCCCATTCATCATAGGTCACAGATATCATCCCTGCCGGAAAGGCTTCCGGGATATGTTCGAGATTCCCTGTCGTCAGGCTAGGAACAATCCACACAAAGCCAGCCCCGGTGAGCCCTAGCGAACGGGCTTCCTCCATAACCAGCGCTGCTTCATCTTTGGAACAGTAGAGGAGGATGACGGGCGACTGGATGCGTTTGAGCTGCACATGAGCTCGGTCCTCGGGTTCACCGACGCCGTCTAGAGTCACTACGCTCTGAAGGTCCCAACGAACAAAGCTGTGGTCCACAGTCACGCGCACAGTGGCTATGAACTCCTGGAAACCCGGGAACTTGGTGGTGACCACCGAGAAGACATGCCAGTCATACTCCTCCATTATAGCAAGCATCAACAGCGCCTCCTGCTGGAGGGAGGCTCCAAACTGGAAAAACGAAGAACTGGAATCCTGGAGAGAAAGACAGGGAGAGGGAGAGGCAGAGAGAACAGGTGGTGGAGGAGAAAAGGAGAAAGGGAAACATGTAGGAGGGAAAGACAGAAACAGAAAGTTAGATAGAGAAATGCAAGGAAATACAAACCATGTGTTGTCACATCCGACACTGATAGTTGGGTAATTGTACTTCCACCTTGCCAACGGAAAGTCGTCAGTTCTGATAAATCAACTGAACTATCTTAGCTGAACCTGAACCATAAAACCCTCAACATCTTTAACGGTTTCTTTAGCTTTACATGTTACCTTTCTGCAAGCATTAACCTCCACTTTAAATCTACAAGAGTATCTGGTTTTGAGTGTTACGATCCATGAGCAAAATGATGAGTTGCACACTGTTCAGGAGGCTCTCAGAGGATTTCCTGTAGCCAATTTGGTCCAAAGAGTCAATGTTTTAAAACTAATGTTACTTCTAATGTGTCACTGAAGCTGTTGCAGCCCATTATTCTCACTTTTTATTTCAAACCTATTGTGCTTTGAAGACATCCCAATGTTTCCTACTTTGCTAGGATTTATATTTCATTCAAATTCAAACGCACATCTGCAATTTATCTTGTATACATTTGGTCATTATGCATTCAAGCTCATTTGGCTGAGACTACAGAGACACATTTGTTTGATGGGGTTTTAAAACATCCACTGAAAGTATATGGAATAAACAGAGCATGAAAACAATGTACAGACTGAACAATAACACTGCACAGACTGTTTTTTTACGCATAAATGTACAATAGTTGTGGTGTATATGCCTTCTGTTTTCTAATGTTGTATAATGTGCTATATATAGTCTTGTTTATATGATAACTAAATCTATATATTTTAGACTGTTGTTTACACATATACAGCATTACAATATCAGGCTCACAGCCAGAGAGGGTTCAGGTGGTTCGGAAGACCCACCCCTTCACTGACAAAGGTCCAGAATTTGTCTTATACATGAGCTTATTTGTCTTATTTTGACTGCTATGCCATCATAAATAGTAAAAAATAACCCATCAAAAAAAGTTTTTAAGGTCAAGCCAAATCCTGGTGTGACTTTAGCTTTGGCCAAAGCAAACAATTGTTTTTCAATCGTCCAACATCCAGCTGTGCAAGAAAACATCTGACATAAGTGAGGTCATGTTTCACTACTGTACTGTTTTTAAATAGAGAAAACATTTGACTTTTATTCTAAATCTTGAACCTTATTCTTGAAAGAAAACATGACCAATAAAAAGGTGTAAAGCACCAAAAAAATTTATCTGACTGAGGAAAGTTGGATGTGCTGGCCAGTTTGTTATTTGCCCAATAAAATTACAATAAGCTATAGATTTTAACTTAAACTTTTACTCTAATAATGTATGATTATTTGTAGTTTAAAAATAAATATGTAATTTCTTTGTTCTAAATATTTTGGAAATATTTTTCGTACATCAAACATGTGATTATGATGACCATCTAACAAGCTAATTATTTCAACAAATTCATCAAAAAAAATTGTGCTTAAAATGTCACCTAAATTTACTATTTAAATCTCAAAATTAAATAGAAAAAGAGGCAGATAATTGCAAAAAGGTCCATTCACCAGGCTGGCTACAGGTCTGATTAAGTATTGCTTGAGGTGACTACAATTTATATTATTAGCATTGTTAATTGTTTATTTGTGTAGGTACACATTGAATTACTAAGATATATTTCTAAAAATTATTTTATACAAAATAAAACACAATTCTTCTTAACTTTAGAAGCATCAAATTATTCAGAGAAAAAAAATACTATTTCAAAAAAACATATCAAGCAGCTATTTTTAATATTAATAAAAATAATTTCTCTTGACATGAAATTAGCATATCAGAAAGAGATCTGTAGGACGTAACACTACTGAATGCTACTAAATTAATGGCTGCTGAAAAGTTAGCCTTGCTATCACTGATATATCAAAAATATATTAAAATAAAAAACAGTTACTAAATGCAAACTCAAGACTTTATTTAAGAAAATAGACAACATTTCTAAAATGGGCAGCATGGTTGCTCAGTGGTTAACACTGTCGCCTCACAGCAAGAAGGCCACTGGTTTGAGTCCTGGCTGGGCCAGTTGTCATTTCTGTATGGAGTTTGTATGTTCACCCCATGTTTTGTCCAAAATCCAAAGACATGCAAAATATGAGACATTCTGCCAGAAATGTACATTATCTGTCCCTGAAATAAAAACATAAATACAGTGAATAAAAAGTATTTCATGCCAAAAATTTCTAAAATGGACTGATTATTAATTTCTGTGAGTTCTGTAAAGGAGTATGTCATTCATTTGGTTCTCAGATTTTTGATCAAAAAACACTTTATTTTAAAAACACTTTACAAATGTACAAACTCTGTCATTGTCCTTGTCCTCAGCCCAAGAACCTACTGCTTTAATAGTTTTGTTATGATAAAAAAAACTTTGAAAACTTTGTTATGAAAAAAAAAACTTTAGAAATAGCAAGTTTAAGTTGTTGTCATTCACATCAACCAAATAAAAACATCAAATTATGAATAAATTCTACAAATAAATACTACAAATATAAAATACAAATAAATTTACAATTGTCCCCCCTATGTTTCTGTCCATCCTGTCACATTTGCATTAAATTGAACATAAAATACGTGCAATAAACTCTTAAGGCTATGACTCGGAAGTGACATCATTTGACGGAGAAGAAGCTGACAGTGATCAAGGATTTGTTCTGTCATTGAATTGTATGATTTTCTGCTTGTTTTTGGATGTTGTTTTGGATGTTTTTGAATGAGGTGAAAACACACACATACACACATACATACATACATACACACATACATACATACATACATACATATATATATATATATATATATATATATATATATATATATATATATATATATATATATATATATATATATATATATATATATATGGGACTAAGCTGAAGTAAAATGGCACACAAATATTAAAAAACACAGTATTCATCAATTTTGAGTGCCATTTTGGGGCCACTTTATGTTCTTTTGCCTTAAATTACAAGGTAACCTCTTTCATTCAGTCTTACAACACGCAATCATTTTGCTTTGTTTCGTCACCCCTGAAAAAATATTTAAATCCGGAGAAGAGCTCTTTCTCAGTGCCGCTGATAAAGCAGAAGTTTCTTTACCCTACTATCGAAGCCCTTCAGCTTTGCCAACACACAAGTGTAAAAAAGGTCTACAGAGAGAACAGCAACGAGCAAGAGAGAAGGGCGCAGATCAGGAGCAGACAGTGAGCCGCTGAATACAGGAGAGGGGAGAAAGACAGAAATTGCTGCACACTGTCACACTGGAGTCACTGACTGAGTTAAGAATAATGACTGCATCCTTGTGCGGTGACAGCTTGATATCTCAGAATACACAAACACATAAACGAGCGACAATGGAGCTTATGAATATCATGGTTCAAGCGCTGTGCAAACACACAGACGCTGATCTGTCCACCACGGCGCCGAGACAGATTTAAAATACTGAGCTTAAGCAAACAGCGACACTCAAATAAACAGGTAAGGAGGAGGTATCCGTTGAGGATTAGTGCAGAAGAAATAAAAAAAGAGGCCAAAGGAGAGCGCATTTACATGAGGTAAATGTACGCTCATCCAAACCGTACCTCACTGTAACTGAACCTGCTGAGAAAATTGAATTTGCAGCACGTAACTGAGTCACAAAGCGGTACATCTATCCACTGATCCAAAAGCGAGAATTCACATAAACCAGTTATGTCACCTTCTAAAAATATATCACACAAACAATTCAGGAGACATTAAAACTGTCCCAGATACACCGAGGAGTTAATAAATCAATGCAAATGTAGTGGCTGCACTCAATGTTTTGGATGGTCCCTTTCGCGCTGTGAATGCAGCACTTGAGGGTTTAAGAGGCTCGGGGATGAAACTGGATTAGAGGTATGCCAAAAATCTACCACACAAATCTCAGGTGTAAACGGATAGAAGCAATGGGGTACATCTAGGTACACGTGTGCATCTAATCAAAAAGACCTGCTTTCAGACCAGGTTTGGAAAATTAATCTTACAGACTCGCACTTTTTGGTAGTTGGGGTGCTGAGAGGTTTTCCAGTTTGGCATGAGGTTGATAAGCATGTGAAGAGGGTTCGGATTTAGCTGCCGCGCTGCAGGTTTGCAGGTAGACGCACATACAAACAAACACACACAAAAGATGTGTGCACCTGGAAATTGCTTTAATCAGAGAGGCGCTGAGGGTCAGAACTCGGAAATATCTTTCCATTAAAGCACTTCTGCAATCTTGTCACCCATTTATCCACATATCCTGACCTTGGAGTTGCCGTTTTCTTGATACGAATGCAGCTCAATCAAAACACTCTTTGATTGCCGCAATGAAGAAGACCGTGGACGGCAAAACCAGTGACACTAGCTATGTTTTCATCCAAAGATGAGGATTAAACTTATGCACAATAATTGCATAAAACATTTGCGAATAAAGCAGTTTCCATCCAATCTGTTAAACAGAGCAAAATCGTCACCTCCTAATAAACTCGTGTCAAATATCAAAAAGAAAAATGCAATTTATTCTGGCAATTGGGCCTTTTTTCTTATATAATAAATGACTAGTATCTCAGAAGATGAAGCTGAAATTCCATAAATGGATGGTGGCTTTTGGGGGCATGAGTGCAGAAGCTAAAGACAGTTCTGGGAGCTAATAATAGGGAACCACTTTATGAAGGACTTTAGCAAAGGGATTTTAGATTGACCAAAAGAGATTTCAGATGTTGTGCAATGTGGTCGGTCTGCTGGTTTGTCCATTACTTCTTCCCATCATGTCCATTTCTGTTTAAACAAAATCATGTGTGTGTGTTTTTTTTACTTGAAATGTATTTGGTAAATGTGTTACTGCTATAGTTTGTGCACATTTTTTTTTTTTATCAGATCAATCTTTCTCAATTGTGCGCATATGTTTATGTGCATTTTCCAAAAAGTATGCACAATTGGCATTTCCATTAAGCCTTTTTATGAAATATTCTAAAGTCAAAAAAGGTGGATGGAAATATGGCTAGTGTCAATTTTTTGGCAGCTCAATCACATCCCAGCAGGAACAGGACGTCAACAGGACATCAACATGAGGTCAGATAGACGTACACCATGCACGTCATGGGGGCATTGCATTTTGTTTGGAAATGAAATCAGGTTGATGTCAGAACCCAATGTCCAAGGTCAAACATTGCATTTTGGTTACTTTCCAACGCAACTTAAATACAATAAAATATCAACGTCTAATTATGTTACAGCTTGACGTTGTGTAGATGTTACCACTATGACGTCTATCAGATGTTGGATTTTGGTTGCCATACCAGACAAATAAATGTCAGTAGTGGATGTCAATATGACGTTGGTTTAAGATGTTGCTCGACGTCAGATGGATTTTGGTCACTTTCCAACACAACCTAAAATCAACAAAGTATCAATGTCATTTAACGTCGTTATTGGACGTCAAATTAACATTGTTCCTTAGACATAGGCGACCTAAATCTAACTTAATATTAACGCCTTATGACGTTGTGTGCCTGCTGGGATGACGGTTGTATGTAAAAGCTTTTTGTTAGCATTAGGCAATATTTGACATCAGAACCCAATGTCAGGCCAACGTCAATGTCCAAGGTCAAACAGACGTTGCATTTTGGTTACTTTCCAATGCAACCTAAATACAACAAATTATCAACCTCTATTAATGTTACAACTTGACATTGTGTGGACGTTACCACTTTGATGTCTATCAGATGTTGGATTTTGGTTGCCATATCTGACAAATAAATGTCAGTAGTTGATGTCAATATGACGTTGGTTTAAGATGTTGCTCGATGTTGGATGGATTTTGGTCACTTTCCAACACAACCTAAAACAAAGTATCAATGTCATTTCACATCGTTATTGGACGTCAAATTAGCATTGTTCCTTAGACACTGGTGCCTTAAATTTAAACTAATATTAATGTCTTACGACATTGTGTGTCTGCTGGCATGACTGTTGAATGAAAAAGCTTTTTGTTAGCTTCAGGCAATATTTGTCAAAAACTGGAATCTGAGGCTTCAAAAAAATCAAAATGTTAAAAAGTTGGCTTTAAAATTGAGCAGATTAGGTGCTTATCAAAGCATGTTACTAACCAGAAATTATGTTTTGAGGTATTTACTGTATGTATTTACTAAATATATTTACAAAACTTGATCTTTACTTAACATTCTAATGACTTTTGACACAAAAGAAAATCTATATTTTGATCCAAGTATTTTTTTTTTAAATATAGCCAGAACACACCCTTGCAACATAACACTGCTTCTGTGGTCGATTTTTTTTGTTTGTTTTGTTTTACTTTTTGTTTTCCAGCTTTGGAATGCTATGAAATGTAAAATTAGAAGTTATGGGAAAAAATCATATCAATAATTCAGCATCCTCATGGATCTTTTGAAGTAATCTCTAGAGTTTATCCAGATCATCCACACATATACACTGATGCTTACTGATTAGACACATACCGAACAGCCCATATTTGTATTTCCAAAATACTGTTTATCAAAGATTATTTGATTTGTTTATGATGGTTGTTAGCATTATGAGTCAGAAGACAACACTTGGGAGTTGGCTGTCCTACGGTCATTTTTTCTTAAATACTGAAGCTTAAACACATTAGAGAGTAATGAGCTATTCTGCCACTAAAGACATTTGAAATAAATCTTTTTCAATGTATGCTGCATGTCCCAAAGCAATTCCATTTTTGGTGGAAATATGCCTGCCGTTCTCACTTCATCAAAGTTGCAGAAGAAAAAGAAAGAGCTCTCCGTTCCTCTATTACTCAGCAGAGACTGGCCAGGGTTTGAACGACTGTGTGACTGACACTCAAGGGAGAGGGAAAAAAACAAGCAAAAAAAAGGACCTCAGGATAGGAAAAAAACAACAACGTCCACCCCCATTACTTCTAGCCAAGGAGACTGATGGAGGTGGTAAGCAGACTTGCAATTTCAGGGTTGACTTGCTTCACGATATTTTACAAAAAAAAAAAAAAAACGAAAAGGTGCACAATATATCAGAAACAAATCGGTAAACAGATATTATTAACGTTATCAATATTGATATTTAACGGCAAGTGTACATTTTGAAAGAGTGCATTTAGGAAGAGTGTTTGATAATGACACACTATGACAAATGCTGGGTTCCACAAAATTACTTCATGTTGTCCCAACACAAATAGATTAAGTTAAAGATGATGAAAATCAACTATTGTAAGCAGTTTGGACAGAACTGTGTGTAGGTATAGTGTGTCCACTGTTATATTGGAGTGATACAAACACAATAAATCACTTTTTAAAAATTTCCTGATGTTAAAATCCCAGTGATTTTGAGGCCCATCACAACTTGATGTAGGACTTGTATTGACAGGTGCCATGTTTCTATAATAACATTTATACAAATGTCTACAGAACATTTTTTGCCAATAAACTGGGATTAAAATATTTGTTACATCTTTCTGTGATTTTCATAAGTTTTATAAGTTTAAAACATTTTTAAACACAGCACGTTTAAGTAAAATTGCTATTTTAATACTTAACCGCAGCCAGCGCATGATGTCAGTAAACATTAATATGTGTGTGTGTACTGAAAATGGCATTTGTGTGTGACTCATCGTTTCAGAAGGGCTTGAATAAACTCCAGCACAAATACATGAACTAAACTTACTTGGTATTTTTGACTAATGAGCTGTATTTCAGCGTCATCCGAGTCTGTCTCTGTCACTGACTGTTGTTTATCTGCTTTAAAGCAGGTAAAGCAGACACGTGTGGGAACGGTGGGCGGGGAGAAGCAGCATTTGTATTTAAAACCACAGGCTACAAAACAGGCTACAACATACTCAGACACCAAAATGGGCAGATTCTGGAGGCAGTAATAAATTTTCTGAAGGGTATTTTGAGCTGAAACTTTCCACACATTCTGGAAACACCAAAGGCTTATCTTACATCTTGTAAAAGGGGTATAATAGGTGCCCTTTAATACTGAATTGTTTTTTGTACAAATTTTAGTGAACATAAAAGTTTAAACAAGTACTTAAAACAAGTAGCACAAATTGAAAGGCAAATAAAATATTTGAAAACTATACAATACTAAATTATTAAAAAATCTTGAATTCTCAAATAAAATATAATGTTTCTCTCTGTGAATTAAAATGTTGTGATAGTTTTTTTTTTTTACATTTAAAATCAATTGATTTTAGTTTTTTTTGTTTTATTTCAAATGATTCAAATAAAATGCATTGATTTTGTGGCACTTCAAAATATTTGGTCAAAAAGTGAGACTTTTTTTTCTACCAATATTAATAATTGCAAACAGTGAATATACTTCTAATTCAAGTAAACATAAATCAGAAGGTTTAGAAATAAGATTTAGTATAGACATTTAGAAAATAAAGCAAAATAATATTCCAAATAAAAGTTGTACCTTCAATCTTTCAAGAAGTCTCAGTTTTCAAAATGTTTTTTAAACATCAAAACTGTCTTCAATATTTATAATAATAATAATAATAAGGCTTTTTTATTTACAAAATATAAAATAAAATAAAAATCATACTATCCACAAATGTTTAAGTGGTAGTGTATACCACAGGTGTTGAATGTTAACAAATCCTGCACAACAATTTTAACACAATATTCTTTAAAGTTGACCTATTATGCCCAATTTTACAAGATGTAAAATAAGTCTCCGATATCCCTAGAGTGTGTGTGTGTTCAGCTTCAGCTCAAAATACACCATAAGTAATGTTTTATAACTCTTTAAAAACTGACTCTTTTAGGCTTCAACCCTAATTGTGCCATTTTGGTGACTGTCGCTTTAAATTTTCAAAAGAGGGCGGAGGTACAAATGCCTGTGAGTCAGCATAGTGGGAGATTCAAAAACAACACTAATGTCATATGCTAATGAGGGGAAGATCGTCACTAATGGGAGGAGCTTTCTTCCTCTGATAACACGCAAAAGAGAGAATGTCAATCAAAGTGTTTCTGAACACAAAACAAAAACACATGTTTACCATTAGAAGCTAGTTATAATCAAACTGTTACCACACAGCTGTGTTTAAATCACTAATAAAAGTGATTTTAGTATAACATGTCCTCTTAAAACATGCACAAAATCAGGAATGAGTTATGTCAGTCACTAAGCATAATTCACAGAGGGTAAAAGATGTGATGGTTATTCATTTAGACAGCACTCGGCTAATTATCTCTTCCAGTTTAAGTTAAGCCCAAACTACAAAACTTGTCTTTTTTTCTTTTTTTTTTTGGTAGGGCATGTTCAACCCTTTGGCATCCCCCGCTCTGATGCTCACTGAAGAGCTCAGTCATGATGGATAGGAGCGACTGGGATCGTACTTCTTTCTTGGCATGAAAGCGGCACCTCGGGCGTTCAGTGGAGACTTTTCTCTGCCATCACCACTGGCTGTTGTTCCACCATTGACCTCTCAGATCAACCGGGGACACTTAGAAGAGATCACCTCTTGTACACCCGCACCCGTGAGCCAGTTCCTGTGAAACCTATACTTTAACCTGCCTTCATAATCGCATATTAGAGCCTGGGGATCCAACAGTCAGGAAACTGACCCTAGCAAGAGTCCAGGTACACAGAGATACATGAAGTCTCTGCAAGCACACTGTCCTGAAGCTGTGATCAAATCAGAGAGAGCAAAAGAAAAGTAGACTCCCTTGAAAAGGATTTCATGTCTAAAAAACAAGCAGCAACATCTTGCTCTCCCTCGTGAAGCTAATACGGAAGTACTGAAACGGCAATTTATCGAAATTCCGCTAGTCCTGGCTCAATAATAGAGCACATTTATATTGATCCCAATGTTAAAATGGACAAATTTACATCAGCAAAAATGGTGTTTACTGCCGGGAAAAAAGAACGATTTTAGTGCATTCAGCTAATATTACCCTTCATGACACCTGTGAGTGGGTAAACTTTTCATCCGTTTCATTTACATTAAGTCGGGATAATTAAGGGCTTGGCCACTTGAGTGCTAGGCACTTATCAGTGCTAGGTCTCGCTGGTTGCAGTCATGTCTTATCAGCTGATTCCGGCTGATTAGCCGCTGAACTCGGCATATACATCATGTTTTTGTTTTGTTTTATGTGGCTTTGCACAGTCAACTGCCTTTTGGAATTATTTCCTACAATTATCAGATAATATGGCATGCTGTGTGCACTTAACTGTGCTCACAAACCATCCACCTGGCCTCCATTTCCCAGGTGAGTAAAATTCTTATATTCTTACACATCATACCTATAAATGTATTTGTTTTATTTAGGATAATAATTTCCTGAAGATGGAAAATTCTGTCATCATTTACTCAACCTTCACTTGCTCCAAATCTCTTTGACGTTCTTTCTTCTGTTGAACACAAAGGAAGATATATCGAAGAATGCAGGAAACCTTTAACCACTGACATCTATAGTGTTTGTTTTTCCTACTATGGAAATCAAAGGGTTACAGGTTTTCAGCTTTCTTCGAAATATCTTCTTTTGCGGTCAAATGAAGAAAGAAACTTGATTTAAACCCACTTGAGCATGAGTAAATAGTGAGTAGACTTTCATTTTGGATGAACTTTCCATTTTAACTCCCCACCCGTGTTACAAAGAGCTTGAAACGTACAAGTTACAAGTCAATATTATTGTGAATGTTGAATTAAAATAACTTATGACCAATATTTTAGTTAGTCTTTTCATTCATTCATTCCTTCATTCATTTTCCTTCCGCCTAGTTCCTTCATCAGGGGTCGCCACAGCGGAATGAACCACCAATTTATCCAGTTCTTATAACTGTTTATCAGCAAAGACTAAAAATGACATTAAGTCCCATACAACCCATGCAATTTGGTGATTGCAGCCTTCAAGACATCAGCAAAAACTGCAACATAATCTAATACTCAGATTACACTGCACAAAAAAAGAAACTTCAGCGTTCACTGTATCACGGCTCAACTGCAGCCATAATATTGTGTCTTGGGATGCTTTCAGATTTCTGCCTCGCTGAAGGCAGCGATGGAAAATTTCAGTATCATAAAATTACTCGTGCACCGAGAGGGTACAACAAATGATGAAATCTCATGAGCAGGGGATAATGAGCCAGTTAAGATAGCAAAGCAGAGATAAATTAGATAAAGGCAGACCTGGACAGACTGACAGAGAGGAAAAATGTGCAGCAAGAAAGAACCTGACAGTATCCAAACCACACAATTTCATTGGTGAATAATGGCCTAAGGATCAATGGTATGCGGGTACCACCGGTTCTCTCCAATTCGTCATTGCTAGCGATTAAACTGTTGGCTTTTCTCCACTCGGATGCCTTAAAAATCATTGGATGGGACTTTATTTGGCAGATTGGCTATAGTTCTGCAAAGGCACCCTATGAGGGTTCAGGGGAAAGAAAATGTTTAAAACAATCGTCTAATCTGAATCCAACTGTGTGTGTTTGATATCAGAATGACAGCAAACAAGCAGGCACTGAATGTGGCATCGGTACAGGCCTGGCAAAGCATCACAAAGGAACATGTCCAATGTCTATATACAAGTTGCTCGCTTCAGGTAATGAATACAGTAGTTGTGCTGCTTTACACAGGATTGTGCAATATTCAGGCCTGAAGAATGCCTCCCTTTCCATTTGAGAACTGGAAATGGAATTCAACAGGATAAGACAACGCAAAAATGTAAATTTAACGTGTTTTAGTGCAGTATAAAAAGAATAAACAAAATCATAAAATATTAAGAAATGTATAAGGGAAAAGATAAGAAAATTGGGGTTTAAACAAAAATAAAAGTGTTTTAGTAAACAAAGAAAGGTTTTAAAATAGCAAAAATAAGTGTTTTTAGTACACAAAAAGTTTTTTTTAAATATGCAAAACTAGCAAAATATTTTTAAAAATAAGTGTTTTAGTAAAAATTTTTAAATAGCGAAACTAGCAAAAATAAAAAATAAATATCAAAAACAGCAAAAGAAATAAAGGTTTTAGAAAAAAAGTTTTTAAAATGCCAAAAAATAGCAAGAAATTGCAAAGAAATAAGTGTTTTAGTAAACAAAGTTAAAAAACAAAAAATAGCAAAAAAAGCAAAAAAAAATAAAAGTGCTTTTAATAAAAAACTAAAAGTTAAAAAAATAGTTAAAAATACGTGTTTTTAGTACACAAAGAAAAGTTTTTAAAAAATAAATAAGCAAAACAAAAGTGATTTGGTAAACATTTTTTAAATAGCAAAAAAAAAAAAAAAGCAAAAATAGCAAAAAAAGTGTTTTAGTAAACAAAAAAGTTAAAAATAACAAAAATAGTGAAAAAAGCAAAAAATAAACAAAGTTTTACTTTTAGTAAACAAAGAAAAAAAGAGCAAAGCATAAAAGTGTTATTAGTAAACCGAGGATTTTTAAAAATAGCAATATGCGATTTTTTTGTGATATCCAGAAAACACATTCAACTGTCGGTCACTTTAATGATACACACCAGAAAAAATATGTCAGGCAAAAACTATTAATCTATTTAAGAATCACAGTACAGCTCCAAAATGCTAATTAATTGTCATTTAAAATCTTAAACTTTGCCACTACCCATCAAACTCATGTCAGTGAAATTTTTTCAATCATCACCGATTTCTTGCTTTTATACATTTAATTTAATTTTAATAGTAAATTATTTTGTACATTTTAATAAGAATCTAATTATTAGAATAAGCTTTTTTACAGTTTAACATTAATACAAAATATCTAAAATATAATGCTGAATGATGTGAAAATTATTTTACCCACATTTTGATTGTACCTTCACAAAAGTAGAAATTTTAAATAGTAGTGTGGACATTTTGCATGCTTTTTTAAATTTAATGTACATCAATTCCACCTTCTATCTACACCAGGACATCCAAATGCCATAATAACAATAAACCAGTTATCATCCCTTTAACTACAGATGTCACAAAAGCTTCCTTTATTCCTTCTTTCCTTCCATTTGCCAAAGGTTTCTCTGAAAGCAGTCTTAATAAAGAGATATACTTTCTGCCATCCCTTTGAAAAGAACTCCATGTCTTCTGTCCTTAAATCACAATTCCTTCAAACACTGTTTCATTTAGAAATCAGAATTCTGTTTCATTTCTTTTCATCCAAAACATGCCTTTATGGTGCCGATCTTGCTCTCCTTCCACCAGTCCTTCACAGCATCCTTTCATCACAACACTGTACTTGTTTATTCCAACAATCCATCATCCACCTAACCATACTCTGAGCCATCAAAACGTAACGCTTCGCACTTCACACACACCTCCACCCTGACATCTCTCCGTTCCTAAAGGCCTTTATCACAACAACCACTCATCCATCAAACACCACTATGATACACACACACACACACACACAGATATAAGCGGGGTTTATATTTTGCCACATGTGTCACTTATCACTTATGGTGTTCTCTCTTTTGGAAAAAGTAGGATATATTATATAATTTAGCATTCAGTGTGCATACACAAATGCATATGTGAGTGTGAGTGTACATTAGTATTCGGTGCTGAGTCTCTCTTTTTGAGCGGAAACACATTATTGTTTCTGCTTGCAGAACAATGCCTTTTTAATGTCTCTATTATTCTCCCCTTAGGCCATTCAAACCCCCAAATACTCAAAATCCCAGAATTCATTAGAACTTCATTACTGTGGAAAACTCAAAGTCCAATAAACTTGTAAGAGCAGAAGCAACACACCACTCAGGAAGACTTGAGTTCATATGGAGAGATGCCATTCAACCAAAGTAAGCATTTCTTCCAATCCAGTCCCTTCCCTTATTAGATCAGGAGTAATGAGAGCTCGATGAAAAAAAAAAATCATATTCAAATCTCGTATTAACCACTACCTATGACTGGGCGCGTACAGATTTTTCATGCCTCTGCACATCTTCTGCTCTGATTGGGATGGAAAATCTGCGGAAAGGATTTTGAGTCATGTAGTGGCTTTCACAGCCCATTGTTCTTCAGTAATGTGAACTTTCAAACAGGATATTATAGATTTAGCCACTTCAGAATAACAACACACCTGAAAATGAGTGGCAGCGGTGAGGAGATTGTAAATAAAAAAGGATGTCGCCAGAGGGGCTTTTTGGTTTCTTTTCTTGTGCGTCCCAGCCACTAGCTCCCAATCTGAAAGATTTTTTTTTGCATAGGGAGTAATGTAGTCATCCAACTTCACAATTTGTAATGTTGCAATATGTATGTGAATGGACTGATTTCAGGCGGCCGCCATTTTAAACAGGCTGCGATGGGTAAAAACCATAGCCTGTAAAATATATGGACGTAGTATCTGTGACGTCACCCATAGGTTTCTAAAGAGCGCAAAAGAAGCCACAAGTAGGCGCGGCCAACCGTCGCCATTTTGTTTGCACGTCATCACACCCACGGCGGGATACCAAACAAGGGCAAAGAGGCGGAGAATGAGCGGAGCTTCAGACACCTGCTGGCATTTAGCTTGGACCTGGCTCAGACACACTTTACTTTGGGAGAACGCTTAATACTTTATCACCTGTGACTCATTTGTATTCTGACCACTTGTGCTTGGTTGTACACTATATCAATAAAGTGTTTAGACTTCTAAAAACACTGCTGTAATACATTGAGCCACTAAACATTGTTCTTATGCTGTTTTTTCAACAGGAGGAAAACGCGAATTACTTCCAAACACTTCAGATATAGTCTGTGTTAGTTACTGTAAGACCATTGATGAACTCCAGCATAACACTGTATGACAACACTTCAGATGACTGTTCTAGAGGCTACAGCTAATCAATTTGACAGATTCTGAAGTGCATTACAGCTCTAAATATAAATATAAACAATAAATGATCTTAAATAAAACAAATACATGTATAGAGATGGTATATAAGTATATAACTTTACTCACATGGGAAACGGAGGCCACGTGAATGGTTTGTGAGCACAATTAAGTGCACACAGCATGCCATGCCATCTAATAATTGTAGGAAACAAGTCCAAAAGGCAGTTGACTGTGTAAAGCCACATAAAACAATGCAGAAATACCATAAATATGCCGAGATCAGTGGCTAATCTCGGCAGTGGCTAATTAAGGATTCAGCTGAGGTGACGTGACGGCGACCAACGAGACCTAGCTGTCACTCAAGTGGCCACGCCCTTAATTATGCAAACTTAATATAACTTAATATGAAGGAAACGGATGAGTTATAAAAAAATTCACCCCCCTCACAGTTGTCATGAAGGGTAATATTACCTGTATTAACCAAAATCTTTTTTTGTACCAGGCTGTAAACACCTTTTTTTCTGCTGTAAAGTTGGCCATTCTAACAGTGGGCTCAATTAAAAAATTTGCTCTGTTTTGGAGCCAGGAGCGGCCAGGACTAGCGGAATTTCGGATGAATTGCAGTTTTAGCTACTTCCCTAAAGAGGTTGCCGCTTGGTAAAAACGAGGAAGTATCGCCTGAGTCACACAGGAATGTTGTGTGACTGGCTGTATATCTTATCAGCGAAGAGAAATCTACACTAATTTATACTTTCACCGCCTTCCAAGTGACTCAAAGGTCCATTCTGAATGAATAGTGAAAATAAAAAGGGGTATTGGACCTCATTTTCAGCTAAGTTAAGGGAAATGGCACTAGTTAGCTAACGTTTTCTTTACCAAACACACAATTTTGATGCTGTTCATCAAACTCAAGTTAATGAACTGATTCTTTCACTATATTCGACTTGTCACGTTACTGAATTTCAGTACTGAAATAAAAAAATGTCCATTCCCCGTTAACATTTAAGGCACTGTTGATGGCATTCTTAAACAGCGCTGATTTGCCATTGTGTTCACGTGCTCAACAGAAATGACTGTGATTGGCCGTGAAGGTCATCAGTTCATCACACTTCACCGATGTATACAAAGCACAAACACAGACGAGCGATCAGCTGATGAATCGACTGATCTTCACGGCTTTAAGCGCTCCAATGTCCGAGTATCTGTGTTTTCATTCGTTGAAGAGCGGTGAGCTGATGACCTTCACGGCCAATCCCAGTCATTTCTGTTGAGCACTGGTGAATACTATGTCTAATCAGCGGGTTTATGAGCGCGCTCAGTGTTGCGTAAAGTTAGCGGGAATTGGAGGTTTTTAAAACTTCAGTACCAGGACAACACTGTTACAGACAACACAGGGGTGTGCTACAGAGGACTGCAGTGTTTTATCGCTCACCGGTTACATAGACTGAAGCAGATAGGCATTGTCACAGTGTTTACCTGCTGCCATGAACTAAAGCCTAGGAGGACACTTGGACGTATTACTCTAAAAGAGATTGTAATGTTGTTTGATGCTTAATATGCTTTTAATTGTTTAATTTAAACTGAACTGAATGATATTAAAGTGATGTTTACATCAAATCTGCATTTTAAAATCTCAGCAGCAGTTGGGGGTTTGTAGTACACAGCATGTTGCTGCAATGTTTACAGTGCTGGTCCTATACTTTTGGGTTTCTTCCCACCGCATCCTCGCTTTCAAGTTTTAAAATGGCGGCCGCGTGAAATAATTGTATAGTGATGGTTGGTTCCTTTACTTGAAAGCTCAGATTGGATTATCATAATTTGTTTTGTTTAGAGTTTGAGGTTTACTGTATCATTATTATTCACACCCTAAAGTTTGCTTTGATTGTTCAGTATTTACACTTTATCATTGCACACACTTTGTAACATTTTATTTTCCACGTTTTTGTCTCTTTAACACTGATGTGTTTTTTATTATAAAGAGATGAGATTTTTATTTAACTATTTTTGTTTTTGACTATTAAATCTATTAGTAATATTGGCAAATTAAAGCGGTTAAAAATCACAATATTGCTAAAAGGATTGTTAAAAAAATATTTAAAAAATTGTTGATACCAAATGATATGAAACATGATAAAATAGTGATAATTATTATTATTATTATTATTTTGAACTAAGGTGAAGCCAAGATTATTAGCCCTCCTGTGAATTTAAAAAAAAAAAATTTTTCAAATGATGTTTCACAGAGCAAAGAATTTTTCAGAATATTTCCTATAATATTTTTTTCTTCTGAAGAAAGTCTTATTTGTTATTAATTTTTTAAAAAACATTTTAATGTCTATATTATTACCCCCCTTAAGCAATGATTTTTGATTGTGTACCGAACAAATGATTGTTATACAATGACTTTCCTAATTTCACTAACTTACCTAATTAACCTAGATTAGCCATTAAATAGCTTTTTAAGCTGAATACTAGCATCTTGAAAAATATCATCTATAATAGTCATCATGGCCAAGATTAAAGAAATAAATGATTAAAACTATCTAGTTTAGAAATGTGTTGAAAAATTCAGGAGGGCTAATAATTCTGACTCTAACTGTATATTTTGTGGACATTTTAACTGTAAAAACATGATCTTAGGATGCACAGTAAGACCAGGAACCCATTTTATAGATGCAATCTGTGAATTAGTTTTCATATTGACTTGGTAGTTGCTGGGTATTGCTGATTTTAATTGTAATCTTCTAATAAGCTTGTTTGTATTGCTCATATTTGCTCCTGTTGCTTAAAATGTAGTTTCTGCTCACTTAATTGCTGCAAATCGCTGCTGATGTGGTAAGAGCTTTAATGGTACCAAATTGGCCAAAATATTTCAGGCAAGGAGTATGCATAAGCAGAGCTTCTTATGTATAAATTGGGGAAATTGTGTGGAAATCTGTCCAAGTTTCTGCCGGCTGCCAATTCCATGCAGGCCCACCTATAACCACTGCTGTTCTGCGCTTAACCCTCGTCAGCGCCAGAAACACCATTTACGGCTCACTGCACCCGTGTTGTTGCTCTTTCTTCTGTTTCTGTCAGTAGAGCATTGGCATGCCAAGCAGCCTTCCCAGCATTCCCTGGCAGGTCAGCTACATTAAATTCATGCAGCACACACAAAATATCATACAAAAGATAGCTAAAGGGCAACTCTGGATAATAAAAACCAAACCTAAGCGGAACATTACTGTTTCTGGTTAACTTAAGACATAAAACAAAAGGATGCTCAATATAACAGATGCTATATCGTTATCAGAAGTTACATGTTTATTTTTAACGTTATCATATCCAGCAAATTGTTGGGCAGATACAATTGAAGTCAAAATTATTAGCTTTCCAGTGAATTTTGTTTTTCGTTTTCAAATATTTCCCAAATTATGTTTAACAGAGCAAGATATTTTTCACAGTATTTCCTATAAGAGCATTTTAAGGTCAATATTATTAGCCCCCTTAAGCAATATTTTTTTTCAACTGTCTACAGAACAAACCATCGTTATACAATGACTTGACATTTACCCTAACTTGCCTAATTAACCTAATTAACCCAGTTAAACCTTTAAATGTCACTTTACGATGAATACTTGTATCTTGAATAATACCTGGTAAAATATAATATGCTGTCATCAGGGCAAAGGTAAAAGAAACCAGTTATTAGAAATTAGTTATTAAAACCACTATATTTAGAAATGTGTTGAACAAATCTTCTTTTGGTTAAACAGAAATTGGGGGGGATGTGTGCTGCAATGCCATTAGCATTTGATTGGTGTTTTCTGCATTTCGAGAAACAGATGAACACTATAGAAAGCTAGAGAGAAGACAAGAGGTCTTCACAGAGAAAAAATGTAAATCGTTTCATATTGATGCAAAAAGCAGGCCTGTCTGCCTCACATGTAATCTACATTGCAAGGAAGTGGTGCGGCATGATGAACTTGAATTATAATGACAACGATTTTTATACTGCTAGTGCAGTTTTGCTGATTATAATTTTTGTATTTTTTTCTTTTTTGCTTCTTGGAATGTACATAAACGCCTGATTTCTGTTTTTGTAAGTGTACTTAAAAGTAACCTTAACTTCAAAAGTTTTGCTTAATTGGAAGGTAAATAACTGTGAATGTTCAGCTGATTCTCTCAGGAATAGATGCAGAAAAATCATCATTTACTCGTATGCGATCCCCAAAAATAATGCAGTACATTAGCTGCACTGAATTTTTCTGTTTTTCTGAATTGTAAAATATGTTGCTTTAGGTTTGTTTAAATGCACATTTCTTGTTACAAATCCACTAGAGGGCACTGTTTTGTTGTATGTTTTAGATGCACGTCCTTCTTGTAAAGTTTGTCAAACAGATCACCTAGCAAACTACTGACATAAGTGACACTAAACTCAACCAATAATGTTTTCAAAAGCAAACATAAAAGTGCACTGTGACCACTCCGTTTCTACCTTGATTTTGCATTGCTTTTGATTCCAAATTATAGACACCATTAAATTTATTTCAGTATTTTTTTTGGTGTCGTGCAAAGAACTACATGAAAATAATCTCTTTTTTTCGTTGATGATATGACCCTGTTAATATCATTAATGTGAAAAGGTACAAAAACAATGGTGTCAACTGCCCTATCACATTCCTTTTGGCTACAAACTGCAGTCAAACGTATGCTTTTGCACAAATCTGTAGCCTGAAGCACATTTTTCCAACGAGCAAAGTCTTGACCAAGTCTTGTCGTCTATCTCGCCTAAGTTTTAGGAACAACAAATAATAACTTCTCTATTTGATCATTTGGTATCAAAAGTGGCTTATATGAAAGGAAAATGCCTCTAGATTACATTTATTTTCCCTAAATAAAATATGATCATGCCTTGATTTTTAAGTACTTAATTAGGACAGTAAGGTCTGACTTTGCTTAGAGAAAAGTCTTGTCTTAACAGAAATAATGTACAGTATAGAATATAAAGTCATGATGCAGTGGAAATAGAATTATTATTGTGTATGACTCCCATAAGCTTGCATTCATTCATCTCTGCAATGACTCAGATAGCTTATTCTGGAATGGCAAAGTAAGCATTCTTACAGGACTCCCAGAGTTCATCAAGATTCTTTGTATTCATCTTCAATGCCTCCTTCATCTTACCCCAGACATGCTCAATAATGTTCATTTCTGGTGGCTGGGCTTGACAATTCATGAGCACCTTAACCTTATTTGCTTTCTGGAGCTTTGATGTGGAGGCTGAAGTATGAGGAGTGCTGTCCTGCTGAAGAATTTGCCTTCTCCTGTGGTTAGTAATGTAATGAGCAGCACAAAGTTTATGTTTGATATTTTAAGTTGTGAAGGATTTGCTTTAATAAATACACCTTCCATTGTGAGCTGAAGGGCATGTACTGTATGCTCGATGTGTAGTAAAATACACACAACAAAATAAAGGCAAAATATACAATCATATCACACAATACAAGAGAAGTAATTAAGTGAGATTAATACCTAACGCTGCTACATTGGACATTAAGAACATTTACTTGGATTGGACTCATTTTTATTCATAAATCAGATGCAGGCTAAAGTCCCCAATGTCACCCAGAAAGTTGTGGGAAAAAGTCCAAATTTTTAATGAAGGTGAACGAGGCAGTTTAACAAGTTTAGTTTTTAGCTTTAGTTATGCTATATGCTTACGATAAAGGTCAAAATAAATGAGGAGAAAGCGGTTTGAGAGAAAAAAAAAATTTATACCGCAACCGTATACATTGCTATTCTGACAGGATTCGATTTCTCGGAGGACCAGAGTTTGCTGAAAAACAGTAGCTAATTTGCCAAGGTTACGTGAGGAAAAACACAAATGCTTTCCGAGGGAATTAAAAACCACATCTGTGAAAAATAGTCCTGAATAGGGCTCGAGATGCATCCATGTACAAAATAAAAGCTACAAGTGAATTATAATTCAGTCAGTTTGAAATTAGCATCACAATAAGTGTAAAGCCATAACACATTCACAGTCTAATGGAGAAAGTGTGTTAAAATCAAATCCCATTAGTTAGATCAAAGTTTTCTGTTTATTTAACCTTACTCCGAGAGTCACGCTCTGTCAACATACTGTGTACGACAACAAACTCCTCTCTGGTTCAGACAAATGCAGACACGCTAACAAGACGACTGAAGAAAAGGCTTCACTCGAATCTAATCAAAATCATTCCCTCCCCCGCGCACATCTAGTTATGAGATACTTACCAAACCCTTCATCACATCGCAATCACACACAAACCAAACTCATGACAGGCCAATTAATTAATTAGACCATCAAACGATGATTAAAACACACAGGCTATGCTAAAAGAGGTGAAAGCAACATCTTCCCAAAACAGCATCTGCCGGATTAAGTGTGTCTGCGCGTGGTAATGACATGTTACTAGCGTCTGAAAAATCTAAAACACATTCACTGAATCTTTGTAAGTGCTGCTGTTGAGACTGCTGAGGGCTAAATAGTTGCTGCCAACAGCTTGCTTCAGCAATGTAAGCGAAATGTATATTAAGCTTGATTAAAAAAGCCCATTAGGAGCCACTTCCACAAAGCATCCGAGTCCAATATCGGAGGCACTTACGAGGGAGCATTTCTTTTCAAAAGAACACTTCCTGTAATTTAGATATCTGACGCCTATGCAAATGATTATTGAACCATTGCGAGTCATTTGCATATTCTAAGGCAAAGACATCAAGCCATGAGCCAGAAGACATTAAGTTACAGTATGTTAAATAAAACTACATGGTGCATTTGCATATTTTAAGTTCATTTTTAGGGTTTCAGAATGTAACTGAGCAATTGTGAATAAAGGAATAGGATTGTTCACGTTATGGTCGATAAATATATAATTGTCAATATTAAAATTTGATTAATTAAAAAAAACATAAAAAATAAAAACAATTTAGCTTCAAAGTAGTAAATCTAATTTTAAAATCTCATTTACAATAAGATAAATCCATTTGACAGTTTAAAAACAAAATAGATTTGTTTTATATCCATAATCTAAAACGTATTCTTAATGTAGTATCTTATAAAAAAAGGGGAAATTAGTGCACTCTATTAGTTATAATAATCAACACCAATCAATAAGACTACAAAAAATATAAAATAATGAATGTAAAATTTTAGCTATATACACTTTATGTACATTTTATTAGGTAAACCTTACTAGTACCAGGTTGGACCCCCTTTTCAATTCAGAACTGCCTTAATCCTTCGTGGCATAGATTCAAAAAGTTACTGGAAATATTCCTCAGAGATTTTGGTCCATATTGACATGATAGCATCATGCCGTTGCTGCAGATTTGTCGGCTGGACATTCACAATGTGAATCTCCCGTTCCACCATATCCCAAAGGTGCTCTATTGGATTGAGAACTGGTGACAGTGGAGGTCATTTGAGTACAGTGAACTCACTGTCATTTTCAAGAAACTAGTCTGAGATGATTCACGCTTTAAGACATGGTGCGTTTTCCTGCTGGAAGAAACCATCAGAAGATGGGTACACTGTGGTCATAAAGGGATGGACATGATCAGCAACAATACTCGGGTAGGCAGTGGCATTGACAAGATGCTCAATTGGTACTAATTGTGTGCCAGGAAAACATCCATCACACCACTACACCACCACCACCAGTCGGAACCAGTACATCCAAGTACTGCTACAAGGCAGGATGGATTCATGCTTTCATGTTGCTGATGCCAAATTCTAACCCTACCATCCGAATATTTTTGGTCTTATAAATCTATTATTTGTTCTCAGGTGTATTATTCTGGCAGTGGTATTTTGTAACCTTTTATAATTGTCTTTAATTATGTTGCCGTGTTGTACGCTGTTTGTCTTTGTTTACCAAATTGCTTGACGTAATCTTTATTTCTTATCGTGTATGTCTTTATTTCTTATTGTGTATAAAATTACCATTGTAGTTTAATAAATCTGATAATCAAAGACACATGTATAATAACTCACTTTAATTCATTTATATGAATATATGTGTACATTTTCTTAAATCAAAAACGTAGATTTATAATATTAATATAATATTAATTAAATTATTTTATTCTTAATGTACAGTGAAACTGATGAATCCATGGAGAGGTAAGTGACGTTATGAAGTACACTGCTGTTCCATTTGAAGAAATACCCGACTTGTCCAAACTTTGCGTACTTGGTATTGAGAAACAGCCCATGTCTACAGTATAGCCATTCAGTTGCTGCCATGAGGCTGATTAGGAATTTGCATTAACCAGCACAGGTGTACCTAATTAAGTGAGCGGTCAGTGTATTCCCATGAAACAGATTTTAAAGGATTACATACAATTTCAGAAGAAAACAGAATCAAGTATTTCAGCTACCGACTGCATAGCATAACACAAACCTTACAGAAAACTCCAATTTAAACATCTGAGCAACAGCTTCATTAATAGTACATGACTAAATATGAATTAATGAACGTGTGTGTACAGTGTAGATGAATAGAACAGTGCTAAAAAATTAATGAATGTGAACACAGACAATAATTAGCACAGCTGGCTAAAAAGGCATTTAAATGAAAGGTACAACAATCTCTTGCTTTGATTATCAGTGATCTGAAAAACAACCTTGTTGATATTAAATAAGCAATCAAGACTTTATATTTAATGGTTTTGAAATGCTCAATCGATATCCTATATGACATGATATTGATCACCATAGAAAATTATTTTAAATGCTGTATGGCTGCATTGAAAGCGTGCAGCTGTCAATATAATCGTTTGTGCTCCACTGAAAATATACAGGTTTGGAGAGAAACTAAAAAGCCTCATTGTGCTATTTTAAAGGCTTCTAGTTCTGGAAGTCTCATACCTGTACAATGGAGTAACAAAGTTAAAACTCTCAGTTCAAAGAGAATATAATATATGTTGCTGGCTTATGTACTTTCATTAGAACCAAAGTTTCAAAGAACATTCAAATCCAGAGAAGTAAGCAATTTAACTAGTGACTGTGGACTGTGTCTTGCTAATGACGTCGAACACCATCATTTTATGTTTTGGTTTTATATAAAACAGGGAAACACCAAAGAAGCTTTAATATGTTTTGTGTTTTATTAGGCAGCACAGAGCAATATTATAACAGAATCCTAAAATGTATGATAAAACAGCACTTCATACTACCATAATAATACATTTTGAATATAATAGCTAATCCATGAACATGATTTCTGCACAAATCTGTAGAACTCCCATAATTCCACACTCAGTCACAGTGAGATCAGACTACACCTTTGTTTGTTGTTAATACTCACCCTTAGTGGTGAAAAATGACATACTGTGCCTTTAATTATAAAATAAACACAAAACCAAAATGTAGCGGGAGCCCTTCTTAGGGTGCTTTCACACCTACGCTTTTGTCTCTGAACCTGTCTCGTTTGCCCAGTCAGCACGGTTCATTTGCCATATGTGAAACCAGCAATCGTGCTAGGATCCGCGCCAAATCAATCGCTCCGAGATCGCTTGAATGCGGTGGTCTCGGCTCGATTGAAACGAACTCTGTAGCGGCTTGATTCCAGTGAGATAGCAATATGATCCGAGCGTGGTTATATCACAGTGTTTTTATGGATATGAAATAGGCATATGGCTATATGAAGAGAGAAGTTTCTGGAGTCTCCCGGATGCCCGCAAACGAGTGATAATCTTCCGGTAATCTCGCGTCTCCTTCCCGGTCCTCAAATACGTCACGCACCCTTTTTACCCCTCCCCACCGCATCTCTCCTCGCTCTTCAGACATGTCGCGCACACCTTGTCAATCACCACCAAACCACCACCTCCCCTGACAGCTGAGCGGGACTCTGCAATATAAACCCTGACACTCTGACGGATGTGAGGAGAGTTTACTCACATGTGACTAGTTTTAGCTCTTTTGGTCCAATTAGAAACTTTGCAGTGTGAAAGCGAAGAGCAAAGAGCACCAAGAGCAAAGAGCATCAATGTAACAATTTCAATCCATGTTTCAGAACAGCTGAATCGATTCACAGGTGTGAAAGCACCCTTAGACAACTGCCACCTGAAAACATACAAGACTGTAATCGCTCTTCATTTTATCCTTCTGGAACTCCTCTGTGAGACTCCAGACCGGGAAGATGCACAGGTGACGCTCGCTATAAATAGGTTTGCATAAAAAACACTTCAGTTTTCTTATGCCCAACTCAACTTGTGATGAGTTAAAACCCATACAACGACTGCCGAAACTGAGTTTTGGGATTTCTAAATTTTCAATGTTTGTGTCTATAGCTTAAGTCAAATGATGAATCACTACAAAAACCTGAACCACCATCACAATCACAACCTCTGCAGAACAACGGGGTACATGCACATAGACTTTATTTTCAGCTAGCCAGCCCCCTGGCTTCGTCAACTTTCTTTCTATTACAATCACAAGAATTTCCCCCCACCATGTCTTGAAAATATGACAATTTATTTTACCCCAGTATTTTCAATGGAGTTTCTGTGCTAGCCTGCTGCTCCTGATGGTGCCATTACACAATCTTTCATCTTGTTTTACGCTTCAACAACTAGATGAATGCTTAGGTCTATTAAACCGAATGTATTGTAATGACATTACAACATCTATGCTGTAAAAAAATCCTTGTTAAATTGAAAATAATCACATTAAGCTTTTACCGGAAGTCTATCATTGGCTGAAAAACACTTTCAGCATTATCAGTGGAACGTTTTCACTTTGTTTGCTATGTCTCTCATCTATATCAGCATTAATAAGTGCATGGTTTAGGAAAGAAATTATAAAAATGTCCCTGACATTAAGTAAAAGAAGAATAAACGCCCAGAACAATTTAATCGAAATCTACTATGACTGTCACAATTAACGTGAAACTTGAAAATAGATAAAACAAGTCAATTCACAGCATAGCTTGCATTTTAAAGGCAATGGCAAAAAATATGTTCAAGCAATTTTCCGGAATGATAAGTTGTCTGGAATTCTGCAGTGTGTGAACAGCACGTTTTTGAATGACTTGAAAATTTGTTCAGGTAATGTTTTACAGCAATTTACCAGTCTTACTGTGCGAAAGAGGAACCAACAAAGCTGTTACAATTTTGTTACAGATCTGAAATCTGAAACTAGAATTGCTTATGACTCATTAGATGAAGTTCCTGATTAAAGAGACAATAACGTAGTTGTGCATATTGATTTTTAACCTTTTACATTTACAACAAGTTGCAGTACAAACTGCAGAAAATTGAACGTTCAAAAAAGCTTAAAAGGGCCAACAACTCCTAAAAGACTTTTTTTGCTGCATATGCACTGGACTCATTTCACACAATGTACTTTTTGGGCTCAAATAAATCACTCATATTAAACGTTTCTGTCAATTATTTTAAAATTAGAATAAGTGAAAAGATTGAAATAGTTGTTAGAAACCTTCAGTACAAGTGGTCATCAGACTGCTGCTCTACAAACAAGGAGAGAGAGAGAAAATCACAAGACATTGTCTTAGAAAAATAATTCCAGAAATGATATTGATATTGCATGATATTGCCATCAAATCCAAACATATACTCAGATACTTACGAGATGTAGGGCTTTTGACTTCCAGCTTTTTTATTATAAAATAATAAAAGGTTTATAAACTGTAGATGATGTATATTAAAGCCCTAAATGTCTTCTTTCCATGTTAATGTACAGTAGACCAAATTATTCAGCAACTGTTACCGTTTTAGTTTGGGAAGGTCATTTTTAAGAAAATGCAGAAATCTCATTAAGAAATCTTATTTCGCATGCTATCTTCACCAAATTTCAAATATAAACTAACTTGGCTTTTAATGCATATTGTGACTGATGTCATGTGGTTGTGTTTGAAAAAACAAATATTGAACACTGCTCACATTTTTTCTCATTACTTCATAATGTATAACATTTTATTTGTTTTAGCATGAAACTTTCTAGTTAAAACCATAGTAAAGCTCAAATTGTCTTCTTTCCAATGAAAGCTAATTTTTGTTTTTACGGTAGCTTACTGGGGTTAAGAACTGTTACTATTAAAAGTTAGGCAAGTATAAATCCCAAGAAGTGAGTGCTGGCTAAAAGGTTTAACCTCTTTTTTCCACATGTCAATGTTTATGAATAGATTACATCAAAAAGGACAAGAGTAGTCTTGATCTATTACTTTTCTGTCTTGCTCCAGAGCAAATTTCACATATTTGTTTATGAAATAATAAAATGTTTAATGTGGTGATTTTTTTTTTTTTACGTTACTTAAGCATCTATAATTCTTTTTCATTTTGAGCATTATAAAATCTAGATGATGGATAACAAAGCCCAGAGTGTCTTCTTTCTAAAGATACATAAACTTTGAATGTAGACCAAATCATTCAGCAACTGTAAATGTTTCAACTTGGGAAGATGATTTTTGAGAAAGTGCCTCTCCTCTGACGGTGAGGGAGAGAAGGACATCGACATAGCTTCAGAAAACTCTTTACAGTAATCTCATTTTGCATGCTATCTTCATCAAATTTGAAATATAAACATATGAAATCATCGGCTTTCAAGTAATATTTTTTCTAGGACATTACATGAATGTTTTCCTGTGTTTCTATATGGACTAAAATTAAACACAATACAATTTTTTTTTCCTCATGACTTCATAATGAATAACTTTTTATATTTTTTAACATGCAACTTCTCCTTTTACCACAGCAAAGCTCAAAGTGTCTTCTTTCCAATGATACATAATTTGTGTTTGTAGCTTACTGGATTCAGGAACTGTTTAACTATTTAACTATTTGTTTCAACTATTTAAATTTAGGAAGTTATAAATCCCCAAAATTGAGTGCTGGCTAACAGGTTAATCTGTTACACTTTCAATATTATTACATTAAAGGGGGCATTTTCCCAGAGATGGGTTGCGGCTGGATGGGCGTCCACTGCGTAAAAACTTGCTGGATAAGTTAGCGGTTCATTCTGCTGTGGCGACCCCGGATTAATAAATGCACTAAGCCGACAAGAAAGTGAATGAATGAATAAAGGGGGCATGTTTCGATAATGATAGGAATCAGCATTTTGAAGAGCTTTTCTGACAAATCTGAGGGAACAGATTCAGAACAGTAGTAGATATGACTGTATAGCAATCTGTAAAGCTGTATTCCCTGAAGTTTTAAACCAAAGCCATTATCACGAGCATCGATGTTTATTTAGTTACAAAACCTGTCAGCGTCATATTGAAGGAAGTGAAAGAAATGAAGACTGACTCTGCTGTAACAAGTTAATCTTCTTGCTGGAATATTGTCATCTCTTGAGTTGAAGCCAGCAAGCATCCTCCAAGTAATATGCACTCAACAACTGCACCGGGATAATTGATGATAAAGATTATTACCAGTAATGCTTCAGACTAAGTGGGATAAAAGGGAGGCAACAAAGATTGAGCAAGGGTGTAGACGATTACGGCGATGGAGAAGCAGCTGGCTCAGTTCAAGCTCGAATAAACACATTGGAGAAGCAGGTGCATGAAATAGATCACTGTTATATTTTGGAGAACTAAAAGGAGAAAGAATGCATGGGTCAGAGAGAACGAGAAAGGTGCCTAGAATGAAAAACGCTGTCATAGTCTAGTTCCCAAGCTTGAATTGGGAATGAGAATCAGATTTTGAATGCCGCTCCATACTGAAATACACAAACACTCTACACTACCTGATTAGTCTTGTCACCTATTCAAGTTTTAGGAACAACAACTAATAACTTGACTTCTACTTGATAATTTGGTATCAGAAGTGGCTGATATGAAAGGCAAAGGCCTATAGATTATGCTTATTTTACCAAAATAAAATATGATCATGCCTTGATTTTTATTATTTAATTAGGACAGTAAGGTCTGACTTTGTTAAGACAAAAGTCTTGTCACTTAACAGAAATAATGTACAGTATAGAATATAAAGTCATGCTGCAGTGGAAAATTATTTAATATTGTGTATGATTCCCATGAGCTTGGAGGACTGCATTCATACATCTCTGCAGTGACTCAAATAACTGATTAATAAAGTCATCTGGAATGGCAAAGAAAGCGTTCTTGCAGGACTCCCAGAGTTTATCAAGATTCTTTGAATTTCATTTTTAATACCTCCTCCTTCATCTTACCCCAGACATGCTCAATAATGTTCATGTCTGGTGACTGGGCTGGCCAATCCTGGAGCACCTTGACCATCTTTGCTTTCAGACACTTTGATGTGGAGGCTTAAGAAGGAGCGCTATCCTGCTGAAGGATGTGCCCTATCCTGTTTTTTGTAATCTATTGGGCAGAACAAATGCTTTGATACCTCAGGCTGTTGATGTTGCCCTCTCTCACATCCCCATACTAATTGTAACCTCAAACCATGATTTTTCCTTCACCAAACTTGACTAATTTCTAATTTCTGTGAGAATCTTGGGTCCATGCGGTTTCCAATTGGTCTTCTGCAGTATTTGTGATGATTGGGATACAGTACAGCAGATGATTCATTGGAAAAATCGACCTTCTGCCACTTTTCCAAATGATCAACTAGAAGTCAAGTTATTATTGTTGCTCTTACAACTGAAATCAACAACCTTTTGTCAGGCAGTGTATTAAACACTATAATTCAGCAGTGCTACTAATTAAATCTGAACTGGTTCTGTTCAGTGAATCAAATACACTTATGAATAATTTAGAAACTCATCTGAACTCTACATTATGTCTGTATTTGAATCAGATGAATTCACATTAACTAAATTAATGCAATTTAAACATCTACATTTATGCAGCCTGCCCTAATAAAAACGAACTTTTCATTAAACTCAAAGAATTTATTTAATATGGCTGAATCAATCGTATTATCCTGTGAAGGTCATCAATGTCAGCTTAGGCAGAAATATATTAAAGCAACTTCACATTTCCTTTTTATTCGATTTTTTTTTACAACTCAGAATAAACCTTTAAAAAGCCTCCCTTAAAAACAGAAACTCAAAAATGTCTGTGGCCTGTCCGTGTGTCCAGGAGGTTCCAGAGCATATGGTGAGAGCTAAAAAATTCAAGATTTTGCGAGTAATCAGTGGCAGACAGGGACCCTAGTGGACACAGTTTATAAATGAACCCAACTGTTCACTCTAAAACTTACATTTATACTGTATTTAAAGTGACAGAGACCTGATGCATAAATCTGGCATTACCTACTACCTGAGATTTTTCCACAGAACAGCCCAACACAGAACAATTTCTCCCCCCAGACAATCTATCTCATGAACGCTTGATGATAGTAATCGTGAAACAAACATTGCTACTTTTTATACACCTATACACTTAATTTTTTAACAACATCCTTTACATGCCAATTTGCACATAGCAGCTGCACATATAATGTTGTATATAGGAATATACCTGTACATACACTACAGGGCTCAACAATAAGGACTGCCCGGTGGCCCAGGGCCAGCGTGAGAGACACTTGAGACAGTAGTCAGGATCATTACTGGCCCGATTAGGACAGTGCTGCCTTGTCACTAAAGTTTAATTTGCCTGCCACTTTTTGTCAATTGCGTGCATTTTAGGTTTGTGCTTTTAAGTCTTTAAATGCTATCTTCTCTGTGATGTCGTAGATACTATATTGCATTTCGGTTCGTCCGTGATGTTTTGAGCATGCTGTTTTCCCCATAACCTAAGCTGCGTCTCAAATGGCACTATTATGCACTTACTCAACAGTATAGTATATGTATGTAGTGGCGTCCCAAATGGCACACTGTTTTTTTACTAAGCGGAAATTTAAACCGTTTCCCTGATGATGTTTGATGTTTTGTTTGCATAACACTAAGAATTTTGCTCATTAACCATTTATTAACTTTTGAAATGCTAGATTTACAGACGTTATTTTTGACATTATTTAAAATATTTGGCAAAAAAAAAGTGTTACCTTCTTTTTTTTTTTTTTTTTTTTTTGGTGGGGCCAGTAAAAATTTTTGCAGGGCAAGTAAAAACCTAAACCACTGGCCCGAATGGATCAGTAGAAAAAATCCTTAGTGTTGAACCCTGCACTGGTCAATTTGTATATTTGCATTCACTATTTACTTCTATTTTTTAATTTATTTATTACTGTATCTGTTTTTTGTCCTGTTTCTGTAATTCTGTTGCACTGTAGAAGCTCTGTCACGAAAACAAATTCCTGGCATGTGTGAAAATACCCGGCAATAAAGCTCTTTCTTTCTTTTTTGTGACTTTCTTCTCTCCCAAAGGCTTAGAGTAGGTTGTCTTAAGTGAGTGGTTAAATAAATAACCAGAATAGCATCATTAAATGATCAAAATCAATTACATGCTTGATATGTTTATTTTGATGTGATAATTATTTTCTGCATGAAATCTAGCAATCGAATCACATTTAATTTTTAATATTTAGAGTTTAGTTTCCTTTGAATAATAGCAACCAAATTTAATGCTGCATTGACCATTGTGTACAGTTTAAACTGACTACCCTTTCATTATGTTTGTCTCATTGACTTCCATTATAACCATATTTCGTGATTGCAAAGCCTTGACACCAAATAATCATGCCTTCTTGATTATTGGTGGTTTTCCCTGTTGGGAAGAGGTCAAATGTGTCATTTTTACTGTTGATTAACATTCGGCACCATTAACCTAAGTTAGGCCTGTGCAGAAACATTCATGGCATCTATATGGAGTTCAAGAGTAAAACAGCAAATTATAGTGTGTGTGTGCATAAACACACTTACTATGTTTACTATGTACTGAGAGCTGAGCTGCTCATGTTGATTTTCTCAGACATAACAAGGTAAGTGTACAAAGATACACTACTCTCCATACAACTCCAAAGCAACTCCAACAAATGGTGCCATGGCTTTGCAATCAAAAAATGTCATTTTAATGGGAGTTGTACAATTCCTACATGTTGTCTCGACACAAATCAATTAAATCAACTCAACAGTTTTTAACAATTTAAGTGTATTGAACATAAAACAATTAAGTTGTCCCCTAAAAACCGTAGTTTGAACAAGCAGCAAAAGTCTTTTTTGAGTGTTGATGCGGCAAAAATAGCCATGAACATAACCCAAATGGTGAATTTGCCCAGTGTAACCACGGGGAGTAACACCAACAACTGAGGTTAGGATCCACAATGCAGGTTTATTCACAGTTAGGCAAGCAGTGGTCAACACAGGTGCAAACAGGTGTGTGAGGACAATCCAGAATCACAGTCGAATACAGGCAAGAGATCAGAAAGGCAGGCATAGACAAAGAGGCTAACAAGGCTAACGGTCGGTACACAAGATAACAAGACTGGGAAACCCGTTGTAATGCTACTGTGACAGATAACAAGACACGGCAAACTGAAGGGGTGAATGTGTGGCTTAAATAGTGCGTGTTAATCAGTCTCTGACAATCCTCAGGTGGTGTGAATGTAATCAGTCTAGATGAGGAAGCATGTGTGAGTGTGACCGGAGTGCATTTATGAATATGTAGTCCAGAAATGGCAGATTTGTAGTCCATGGTTATTGTAGGTGCAAACCAGCGATCTTATGGGAAATGATCGCTGGTAATCGTGACACCCAGAGTGTATTGATTTTTTTAATTTTTAAAGCATTTTTCCAAAATCTGTGTAAAAATAAGGTTTGTTACCAAAAATCATTCCATTTGTTAAGACACAGAGAACGTTGTGGCCAAATTAAGACTACAAATCACCTCAGAGTGAATGAAAACATCCCCAACAGCACGAAAGGGTTAAATCTATTTTTTAGGATTACAACATACTGTATATTTTTTGAAGCTATAACTACATAATACTATTTCAGTTTTTGAAAAGTTCATGCTTAATTGAGAAGTTAACGAGCAAGTGAATAATTTTTAGTGCACGTGTGGGAAAACAAAACAATGAATATTCTGCTAAATTTTATAGGGGTGTCAAAATGAATTGTTTCTTCGGTGCACCGCAATGCAGACACAGACAATTCAGTATCAGTTGAGTAATCGATCATAACCTGTTATTATGTATGGACGTCATTTATCTCATATGCGCTATGTCACGGTAGCTTACTGAGGCGAGGGAGATGAGTGCGAGTAATTAAAACACTGCAAATACTTAAAACTGCAGAAACTCTGCACAATTCACTGTGTGAGTGTTTGCTGGGCAGTCTTTCACTGACAGGAAAGTTACAGCAGCAGTCCCTATTTCTCTCTCTCACTGTTGACCTCTGACCTGCTGGCATGACTTTTACAGCGGATACAGACACAAGCTTGTCTGCAGAGAGTTTTCTCCACCATGTCTATGATGGATCAGCTGTAATCACCGCTGCCTTTATCAGCGTCACTCATCGGTGAACAGTGTCAGAGCGTTAGAGCCAATCGCTGCCCTTTCTGTTGAGCGTAAGACCAATCATAGTTCGACAGGGCTCAAGGCGGATATTTACATTTGTTTATTTGCTTTAAATGCTCGTTATTTTGTGCATGTACTTCAGTTTATAAAGGTACAGTTCTGACTGTATTAAAGGACAAAATTATATTACAAATAATCTAAAAATATAAATAAATTTCATGCATTTTTCTTGTGGTGTGTAGTAAAATATCAAATTGTGTATGGAAGGCATCATCAATGCATTGTGATGCACCAAGAATTTAAATCGATGGCATGATAATCGTAAACCAGGCTCATTCTGATTACTTACCCCTATATATTTTTGGAGAGCGGTAAATGCGTCCCAGGAGCTACATTTTTTTGCAGTTTTAGTTTTTGCGAATCCACCAGAGGCCGCTGTTGCTTTCGTGACCGTCTGACTTATCCCCTAACCCACCCAATAGGGTTTTAAAAAGCAATCCAGAAAAACAGCCCTTGCGGTAGCCTGATTTTTACGACGCTTTCAGATTTTACCACATTCTCACACTGTTATTTATTTGCTTGTTTTATTTTTTGGCTTTTGTTTTTGTCTACTTTCTGGAAACTTTCTTCGTCGGACTAGAACCCCGCCATCACGGTCAACTCGGCTCTGCATCTGAAAAAAATCCGTCCACACAGAGGTAAGTAGTCAGCTGGAAAGCGTGAAAATGAACGGCGTCATACTGCCCTGTAGCGTTCGGTTTAAAGACAAAATGCAGCCATACGTTCATCTGACTTCATAACTCCCGACTTGCAGAAACGTATATAGGGCTCCATTTTCAGAATGATCCTCTGTTGCAACATGCACCTTTTAATTCAGCAGATTATACATCTCATTCATATAAGTTTCCTGGCAAAATAAGTAAAAACCTATACAGAGCCAAAGCCAAAAAAACAGATGGTACGCAATGTCTATGTTTGCCCCAACAATATTAAAAAATGTAACACTTATTCATATTTCATAGCTCAGCTCCCTTTCACAACACTAAAAATTTGTTATATGCTGTGCTGCTACACCTTTCCTTTCTTTCATGGGGAGAAAGAAACGTTAGCAGAGATAACTATGAGAATAAGGGAGGGTGCACTAAGCCCCTTTTTTCTCTCAATCTCTTTTTCTCCCTTTTATTTGACCTCACTGGCGGCACTGTCTATCTCTCTTCCTCTGTCTCCAGTCATTACTTTGTGCCTTGCTTTCACCGAGGGGTCGTCTAGAGTCCTGCTGGCCAAAATCTATGAAAGGCGCTCAGCTTATGCAGTCTATTTCATTTCTTCTACGGGGCAAAACAGCACAATTTGTTTTTCTTCAGCTGCCCTAGCACTCTTTGTACCGTCAAAAATAAAAACGCTGCATATTTAGCATGCATTTGTATGGTGCAAAAGTGAAATGCAAGCTTTGTTATTTAGCAAAAACTACTGTGAGGCTTTAAACAAATGTGCATGATAATCAGACACAAGATGTAGTGACAGCGCAGAGACAGTTGTGACAGTTGTGTCAACTGGCCTAAACCCCTCCACACTGCCCCGGGCCAGTGGACCATTATTATAGTTGAGCTCTGCCACACAAAAACATGGTCAGAGTCACTATTCAGATGTACTGGCATTCATTCACTGAAAAGCCACTGCTATCACTAATCTACCAGTCTGTGTTTGACATTTCATTTTTATAGTCTTTTATTTTAACCTTATTTCTCCTGGTTTGTTATTTGAATATCATACATTGAGTTTTTTTAAGATATCAAGAACAAAAAGCTCTAAAGAATGACATTTTTCTTTTGTAATTAATATGTTTAGTGTTACTGCTTTTGATTGAATTGATGCATCCATGCTGAATAAACTCAAGTCAATATAACATTAGCAAATATTTGAATAGATTTCAATTCAATTCAATTTAATCCCTGTTTATTTCTATAGCCCTTTTACAATGTAGATTGAGTCAAAGCAGCTTAACATAGAAGTTCTAGTAAACTGAAACTGTGTCCGTGCAGTTTTTAGAGTTGAAGTTTAGATTAGTTTGTTTCAGTGTGGTTTAATTTTCACTGCGCTGCAATGCAAGCCAGTGGAGAGGAACAAAACTTTACCAAATGACGAAAGTGAAAGAAAAAACCTTCAGAAAAAGCAGGCACAGTTGGGCACGATCATTTCTCCTCTGGCCAAACTTCTTGTGCAGAGCTGCAGTCTAGGTGCTGGAGACTGGAGAACGCTGGACGTCCATCATGGAGATGCTACAGGTGTGAGTAGGTCATCTAAATCAGCTATTTGCAAGTTTCAAGAATTGCTACTATCTTTGTGTCAAGGTAAAAAGAAATTTCTTTATTCGGAGCAAACCTAAATTTTGTCGCATAAATATGCTATTTATACTTTGTCACTGTCCTTCAAACAGCTAGATTTCAAAGGTTGATACACACCAAGCCAACAACAAACAACTAACGGGGTGAAAACTGTGTTGTTGCCTCGTTTTGGATTGCATCTGATGCCGTGTGGACTGAAAAGCTGCACGTGTACACACCAAACAGACAGTAGCTGAATAAAAGAAGAGCTCTCATTCTGCATCTACGCCAGACGGATGCGTCTTGCAGTAGTCTGTTTTCCGAAACCCAAAATTAGGAATCCGAACTTTCAATGTGCACATGAAATGTGCAAGAATTTGCAAATGATCGGAATTGCAACTGTGATGCTTTCGGAATTATTAAATTATCAGACATAGTAATTGTCACTCATTATAGTGGGATTTGCTAATGCAACTGTGATGCTTTGTTGCATGCATTTGCAAATTCAACAAAGCATCACAGTTGCATGAGCGAATCCCACTATGATGAGTGACAATTTCTATGTCTGATAATTTAATAATTACGATCATTTGCAAATTCTTGAGAAATGAAGTGAAACTACAGTCAGCCTTTTCTTGACTTGAATTGTTTGATTGTTTGACTTGCTACATTACTACATATAAGACCGCACCGAATTGAACTTATGTCATCTGTAACTCACATAGTTGCCCACTGAAGCTAAGGAAGGATCCGCCTGGTCAATACCTGGATGTGACACCAGATGGTAAGCTGGGTTGCTGTCGGAAGTGATGTTAGTGAGACCAGCAGCAGGCTCTCAATCTGCGGCCTGTGTGGGTTCTAACACCCCAGTATATTAATGGGGACTCTATACAGCTCAGTGAGCACCATCTTCCGGATGAGATGTTAAACCAAGGTCCTGACTCTGTGGTTTTTAAAAATCCCAGGATGTCCTTAGAAAAAAAAGTAGGGGTTTACCCTAGCATCCTGGCCATTTTTGCCCACTGGCTTCTGTCCATCATGGCCTCCTGACCATCCCCATATCATAATTGGTTTCTTCACTCTGTCTCCTCTCCACCAATCAGCTGGTGTGTGGTGTGCAGTCTGGTGCAATATGGCAGCAGACGCATTATCCAGGTGGATGATGCATACAGGTGGTGGATGAGGATACCCCCCCCCCCCACCCAAAAAAAAATGTGTAAAGTGCTTTACATATCCAGAAAAGCGCTATATAAATGTAAGGAATAATTACTATTATTATTTTTTATTATTATTTTTTTTTTTTACATAATTGTGATTGTAAAAATAAACTTTGAATGAATTTATCATATTTTTGAAGTCATTACCCATATATTTTTTTTAATATAAGCTATAATTACGAGTTACTAGACTGTGGTGTGTACCTTGGTTTGTTCAACAAGAAGGAAAGTAAAGATTTTTCACAGCAGTGAAATTGAAAGATATGCCAGAAGTAAAGGTAGAAATTATGTTTGTGTAAGCAGAACATGGCTAACCAACAAAGAGACACATATTCAAAGCCATGGCCAGAAGTAGCGGACACTGAATTGCATGCGATCAATTTGACCATTATGGCTATTCAAGCCAGAAATACTCAAAACTCTTTAGTGTACTGAAATGTAATAAAACAGCAATGTTTTATTGAAATATACATACATTTAGGAAAAGTCAGGGTGCTACAGTTACATGGCATTTATTTTAACAAAGTTATTAATTACAAAATATAAAAACAGCAAAAATGCTTCTGTGATCCTACTGTTAAGCTAATAAACAGTCAATTTTGGATTCACATTGACCAAACATCCTCATACAAATGATAGCACAATCATATTCACACTTTCTACAATCTAACTTCCTTCTCCAAATATACTATACCACACTTTTACAGTGGACGAACGGCATGTATATTAATCAGTATAGTAAAACTCGGTAATGATTAATCAGGACTGTACCCTCTGTGAAAAATACATAGATACAATCTGAGGGTTTCTCCAATCTTGTGATATAGAAAAAAAATCTATGGTTTGTGCGCGTGAACATGAGAGTGTTATTCTTAGAGCATCAAGACTCCACTGATGGAGAGAAATAGCTGCTGCAGGGAACTCATGAATAAAACACCAAAGTTACTCAAGAGCATATCTATTCACACACACATGCACACATACTGAATCTAATGGGAGCTACATGGCTTGATGCTTTACACACTTTTCGCACAAATACAGGCTCCAAAACTAACATGAAATTGACAAAGAACTACTATAAGCAGAAAAGTGCTTAGTCAGTATATAAACAAGCGCTGGAGTTTTGTATGTTCAACCATGAAACTCTTCAGTGCACCCATTCATGCTGAATTCAGTCCGACTCTAGAGTAGCGCAGCATCATGATGTCTGGAAGTCGGTCTTCTCTAAGTGACCACAAACTCACTCAATAATTCAATGGGTTCTGGGATGCGCTGGAATGTTTTTTGCAACTTGACAAATGTTGGCACTGCAGCTTCAAAAGACGAGCTGACACACTTCATAACGAAGCAACTGAAACATCAGAGGCCAAGATTGGCGGTCACTCGTTTCCTTTTACCGACACAATCATGGCAAACGAGAAGCGACAGACGTGACAGGGGCAGGATCCCCAGAAACGGGTCTCTGCGCAGCAAATCATTTGGTTTATTCAGATTATCCAGAGCCCTTCAAGGTGCTCCGGAAATCCCTCCCCCTGGGTAAACTCCAAACGGATTAGACATTAAATCCATTATTTTCCTGCCATAAAATCATGCGGCATTGGAAATTTGGAAAAATCGGTGTCAAGTATAAAATTGCACTCTTTCAAATAGCGTTCGTTTAATGCGCATATGAGACAAATAAAAGGAAAAGCCGTTTTAAATGGGTCACATGTTTATTTGGTGCGCTTACCCAGTTGCTGTTATTGCATTATGAATTATGACTTCCATTTTATGCATGCTGACCCTTGTATACGCCTACACTAGGACTATACATGAGGTTCAGAAGCAGGACTGATGAATAATGAACAATACGCTTCCGACAACTTGAGTTTCCCGTCTGGACCAAATGTACCAGCAAAGGGGGATAAACTTCCCTCATTAAAGTGCAAGTTCAGTCTTCTGTGCAGTATCTCAAATCCTGAAATCAAATTTCTGCACCATGCGTACTCAAAGTTTGTAAGCTTTCACACTCAGGCCCAAATTAGATTGGAAACATCATATAGGCAATGCAAATCAGCCTCAAAAGGAATAATTACTTCTGCTGGCACTTCTTATTCACTTAATATTGTAACTCTGCGCGCTCTGGTTGGATTAATCTACGCCGTTCGTTTGTTGGCAGAATTAAGCAGATAATAGTATCTTTAAATTGCTTGCTACAAATTGGTATTCTGAAAATAAAAAGGCACAATGCTGCAGGTCTTCTGATGGCAGATTTGTAAAGGAATCTAACAGGCTCCTGCTTTTGCTTTCATCCCGTGTTACTAATGGCTCGAAAGCTTTCATCTTCCACCTTGTGACATATTGAGATTGGTGCGCAATCCACGCAAAGGTTGTGCCAAAAGACCTTAGTTCAGAGCTGACCAGCCAATAGCGGCGTAAGATGAAAGCAAAGGTAGGAACCTGACTAATTTCTACAGGAATTATGATTCTCTTTGACTTCTTTCAGATCAACTTTAAAAGCGCCCCCATTGTGTTGAGGATTTTTAGATTTATCATTATCTTTAGTTCGGGGACATTATATATTCAAAAACTTTTTTTGAGTTCATCTCTTGATGTGGGCAAGAACTTTGAGTTCATCTCTTGATGTGGGCAATTTGAATAATGATTGAGAAAAATTATTAGTGTGCTCAAGAATATAAATGGGGAATCATAATAATTAAAAAAAAAAAAACTATTTTAAGGAACAGAAAATATTTAATGGAACTCAACTTTATTGCTTGCACTTGTGGCTGCTGTATAAATGCATTCAACCTATGCAAAATAGGTCTATTTGTTGTAATGTCTTTTAATGATGTAGTGAGTTTTATGATAGATGACCTATGATAAATCAGGAAAGTAAATTAAGTGAAATAAACCCTAAAAATATATTAGCATCCAGTATATCTACAGTGCTCAACATAAATGAGTACACCTTATTTTGAAAATTAATATTTTTATTCATTTCTCAGTGAATATAAGTAATATATTTTGGTGCATTTGAACAAAAGAGACTTATTAAACAGATATATTTATTAAAATAATATTTTAGTCACCAAACATCTTTAGAAATAGAAAGATAATACATTTAAATTAATGCAAAATATTGGAAACAATAAAAAAAAATACTACTACTTTTTTCACTTGATAATTGCTACTTTTCACATATATATATATATATATATATATATATATATATATATATATATATATATATATATATATATATATACATATATATATATATATATATATATATATATATATATATATATATATATATATATATATATATAAATTGACAGTCTTTAAAATATTTTTATTTACCTAGGCGCACGTCTTTGAACTGTGGGGGGAAACTGGAACACCCACAGGAAACCCACGCCAACAAGGAGAACATGCAAACTCCACACAGACATGCTGACCCAGCCGAGGCTCGAACCAGTGACCTTCTTGCTGTGAGGTGACAACTCTACCCACAGTGCCACCATTTTATTTCTTAACAAATAATTATTTATTATTATTGAGAAAACAAACTTTTAGCATGAACAAAAAAAGGCTATTCAACCTGAATATAATTCTGATTTCTTTGAAATGCTAAGAAATCATTTTTCAATATATGCTAGCACCTTGAAGGAACCAGCATCTAGAATAAAATATAAATAAACCAAAAAAAGATCTGTTTTTTAAAATTCAGGTGCACTTTTCTACTTAAATCCAATACGAAGCACAGATGCTTGACCTTTAAAACGTCCCTTGCTTCAAAATCAAACATTTATTTTGTAATGCTTAACCTTGAAGCACTTTTCAATAGTAAAGATCTTCAATTCCAGTGAAACAATATCGGCATATTAAAATGCAGCTAGCACACAGTAATAACCACAATTATCCCTCAAATATATATGTGGAAGAGTGGGACAGAGTCAGAATGACAGGGCTGTGGGTGTGTGACCCGAGCTCGCAGGTGATCAATATTTCATTGGGTTTATGTGGTGACAGTAAGCATATCACTCAGGCACATGCTGCTGCCTTTCAATGTATTTGTACGGCATTGATAAGCACAGTATGAGACCAGCCATTAGAACAAAGCCCCGCTGCTGCTAAAACACACACTCCATTCTCTTTCTCTCAATCTGTTTCCTCTTTTCTTCTTCTTTTACTGTCTGTCATACAAACACACACGCGCACACACACAATGTCATGCCATTATTGCACTGCTGGTTGCAGTATTATGCCTAAACACACCCAGCAGTGAGCCAAAGACTTACGCAAACAGTGTTAGCATGTTACAAGAATCACTCATGTTGATTTGGTACGGTATATTTATTTTCGTGCAAGAACAAATTAGCAAATAAGCGCTTTCTCTGTGTATGAAATATGCTTTTTAAATGCATGCTACTCCGCAGGAAAAAAAAAAAAAAGAGGTCAGCTAGTGTTACCATCGACTGCTTGATGCAGAGACATCCATGCTGACTGCACAACTGACAAACGTCAATCAGAAAAGCTTTTGTTCCCCTTCGGTGATTTGGGTGGTTTGGAATCGGAATCTGAATGAGTTTCGAGCAGCCGGATGGCAAAATGGTCTACAGCAGTGATTCCCAAGCAGGGGGCACTTAAATAGGTACCAGGGGGTCCTTGGAAAGATTTCAGATGGACTTTAAGTGAATAAACCGGAAAAGATTAAAATAACTAGTCATTAATTATTCAGTTCCTTACAAAATGAAGGAAAAAATGTGTAATGAATGCAAATAGCGGAATATATTATGCGCTACTTGGTAAGTCTGTTTCCCACTAATAGTGCTATGAGGGTACAAAAGACAAAAAAAAAACGTGGATAAAATTGTTCAGATCTTTAAAAAATATACTTTTACGAGTAAATACACATTAGTTTAATGCATTAGGGTAATAATAATGGTTTTCTTATCTTTCCTGGTTTCATTTTATGTTTATTGTTTTTGTCATTTTTATTAGTTTTTAATCGCTTTAATTGAATAGTTTAAAATTTAAATATGTTAATTTACTCAGCCTAAGGCCATCCAAGATGTAGCATTTGTTATTCAGCCGGGCATAACAAAAGGTTTTAGCTGTAATAATGGACAAAATTTGTGACTTTTAATGCAAGTCATTTGTGTGTTTCACTAAAAAAAGAAAGCAAGATGAATACTTGTGGCTCTTAATGATACATTGAGGTCTTCTGAAGTGAAATGATTGGTCTGTGCAAGAAAATTAACACAATTTAGAACATTTTACTACACTGAAAAAAATTATTATTTGGATTTGCTAAATATTTTGAAGATAACTGGCTGCAAACAAACGTTTAGGAGAAAATACACATTGGTTTAATGCATTAGGTTAATATTAATGGATTTTTTTTATATATTTCCAGATTTCATTTGGTTTATTGTTTTTGTCACTTTCATTAGTTTTTATTGCTTTAATTGAATAGTTGAACCCCCAAAAATAAATATGTTATATGTCATTGTAAGTTTGTTATTCAGTAGGACATTAAAGAAGATTTTAGCTGAAAAAATTGACAAAAATTGTGATTTTTAATGCCAAAGTCATTTGCATCCTTCACTAAAAAATATTTCAGAGAATGCAAAATGAATACACCTCTGGTTCATAACAATTGAGGTCTTCTGAAGTGAACTGACGTAAGAATGTAAGAATGATGTAAAAAATATATATTTTTCAGTGTAGATTTAATGTCCGGTACCCGGATGAAATATTCTTTCAAAGCAGTTTTTTTATTGAACTCAATAAACCCGTTTGTGGGTCGAGCCAGCACAGTCTATGAGTTGCTCCATCAAAACTCACTTTCAGACATGCCTGACAGTCACTCTTACTTTAACTGAGCCAACATACCAGCATTTATTATCCAATGATGCTGGGCTGGCCAACTCATTTAGTGCTCCAGTTATTTCCACAGTTTCTGAACTGAGGAAACAGTTCTGACTCCGGCCAAAGAAATGATATGCCAATAATAAACAAACAATGTTTTTATGGCTACTTGATACTGGGAAAATTTGCAATATTATTTTTGAGTATTGCGATAACAATATTTCTTCCCATAAATAATTTCCCCTAGTAAAATGCAATTCTTATTAGCGCTTTTAAAAATCTTTTATTCATGGAATGATATTAAAATAATCATGCAAAATATTTTTTTATTTCTAGTTAATTGTAATTCAGACTAGGGCTGGACGATTATTCGAAAAAGTAATCAAAATCGACATTTAGAACCTATAATTGATAAAATGTTTTTAGGACGATTTTTTCCAAATATTTTCTCTACATGTGGAGTCATGTGACCCCACTTTGTTAGGCTGAGGCTGGTTTATACTTCTCTTTGCACTGCACTGGCGATGATTGGAAGCTGCGCCTGAAATGCCTTGCGATGGCATATATTACATTACATTAAAATTATTATTTACATTAAAACATTTGTTTACAGAAGATGCAATAAATGGACTGTTTAAAATATTATTTACAGTATGCACAATAGTTATTTTATTTTACTTTTAATATGAGAAACATTGAAAATAATTTGTTTTATTTCCAAAATTGAAAGTTATTTATTTTCACTTTTTTATAGGAAAAGTCTTTTTTTAGGCAAAGTGTGTTTAAAACTTCAGTTGTTGTTCAGCGTTGATGTTTATTAAATAATCATAGATAGTAGAAAAGGTGTGTTTCCTTCAATTGTTTAAAAAAATGCACCCTTCATTTAAAAATCTGTAATATGTGAGCATATTTACTGTACAAAACCTGTCTGTGAACTATGAGGGCAAAAAAAATAAAATCTTATAAATAAATAAGCATTCATTAATCGTAATCAAACTAAAATGTTCAACTAATCGAGATGCTGATTTTAGGCCAAATCGCCCAGCCCTAATTCAGCTTATGTCAATTACATGAACAGCATGAACAAGTACAAACCTGAGCAGACATTTTGACTCTGGTTGGCTGTTGTCATTTCGCGCCATTAGTATAATTTTCGTATTATTTTCAGCTCTAAGTTCACCTTTGGGCCGCTTTGGCCAATAGCAGATATTGGGTGGGGCTAAAGATAGAAAGGTCCCGTCTGATTAGTCAATATTAGATAAACAACCAATACATTAAAATGTTTTTATTTTTTTATTTATCAAACGTCTGCAACATGTAGCATATGCTATTATAACAATAACAATAATTTTTCAATATATTGTGCAGCCCTAATTTTATGGATTTAAATGATATGTGTAAAAATATGATATGATGAAGACCTAGTTTATTTACGTTATATAAATTATAACAATTGGGAGTTTTAATAGTATAATAGCTTATATTTGTTTATATAAATATAGAAATATAAAAACCAACTGGTGAATCAGTGCTAAACATTATGGTTGTTCAAAAGGACCAGTTCACAAACCAAACAAAAACAAATGGAGTTCTCCTTTTGCCTGAGGATGTGGATTATGTTGTAAACACTGTTTGGTTTCTTGCACGGATCATTTTTTGGGTCCTAAAACCTTGATGAATCCTCAGAAGATTTAGGTGAGTAAATACCTTCAAGTAGTTCACTTTTATTCTTTACTTTAGTTTTACTTATTTTAGTTTTTAAGTTACACTGAATGAAAATTAGACAATGAATAATTCACTTTGCTGAAATATATTAGTTTTAATGGTTTTACTTTTAAAATGTTGCATTTTATGTGATAATACAGTTCATTTTTTAAGTTAAAACTATTAAATAATGTTTAATTCCTGCTTAAAGGACCCCAGAGACACATATTATATTTGACTAAATTTATTATAAACACTTTTAGTTTTTCTTTTAATTTTTCTTAATTAGCATTGTGCATCAGGGTGTTTTGCATAAGGCGTTCTGTTATTCAGTTGTTGTTTTGCATTATTAAACACCCTGATGGTCTTTTTTGTTTTTCAGTGAGTGACCTTGTCCTTCATCTGCACAATAATAACAAAATTTACGCACAGGCCAAAGCTCGGATTATTACAGTGGTTAATACTGTGTTAATACAGTGCAAACTGTGTCAAGCTCCAAATATTTAGTCTTTAAAACACCACGAATGAGTAAAAACTTGTCAGAATATCTGCTCTGTTGGTATTTTTCCACCATTAATAATTATTTTTAGGTAAAATACTGATTTTGGAAGTTCAGGATCAACTTATTAAAGCTAGAAGTTGTAAAACATACAGAAACTAGTGTTCCATCTTTTTTATGGTGAATCTATAGGTGCCATTACAACATAAATGTAATACAGGAAAGAACAAATCATGAAACCAAATCTTTACGACGTTGCATTGATTTCAGAAAGCATTTCTGAAAAAAACTGTTCTGACAATTTGCTATAAATATTTTCCCCAATGTCAGCTCTGTACGAGCGGATTTACTTTGTTCAGGTTTCACTGTCTTTGAGAATTGTCCAAAACATCCCTCATAGACCGATTATGTAATGTAAGGCATATATGGTGCACTGCGCCGTAGCTGGATGAATGATACAGCTGAAAAAGTTCCCATGATACCATGCGGGTTTGGTTCATCCCCCATGGGGGCTTCATTAAAAGATCAAACTTTCAAAACCAACAAATTTCTCTCTTACTCAACTCTTCTTTCGATATACATCTCATGCTTCTCTTATGTGTTTAACAGCTTTGAAACAGAGAAGGTCCCAGAGGTTTGCGATCCCTTTCTGATACACAGTGCCCAGCACTAATATTGGCACCCTTGAAAAAAATGCCTTTGTTGTATAAAACTTTAATCTTTTGTTCAAAATATTAACCAAAAAAATCAGAATGATGCTTGAGTTTGCTTTTGGATAACTGTAGATGTTTCCTGAACCTATTTATGGTCCTGTAGGTGACGTCGGATTGTAGTGTTGGAGATTTCTGAGCCCAAGACCCAAGTTCAGTAATTCTCCAGCTGTGATTCTTGGAGATTTTGTCATCCTCCTAGCAGTGTGTTTGGAGAAGATCGACAGCCGTCCTCTTTCAGGCTGACTCATAACACTTTTCATTTGACTGCATTTTCTGAATTATTGCAATTTTTTACCACCTGCAACCACAAATCATATATTTATGTTTTTGATCTTGCACATTGTGATGAATGAAGAGTGAGTGTGGCTTTTGCATTTCCTTATATTTATATCCTTGTAAAACAGGAGGTTACGGTTGAGTAATTCCCTGTTTTTCATCACCCAAGTCTACTAAAATATATAACATATAAGGGGAAATATACCTAAAAAGATTGAATTTATAGGAGTGGCAATAAATGTGGCACACATACAGTTGAAGCATTACTAATGGCCCATTTTCACTGAGTGGTACAGTACGAGTCACCTTTATCAGGCCTGCGCTTCCACTGACAAAAGGGTACCAATGGTGGGTGTGGTGTACGACAGAATGTTTCAATCAATATCATTCTTGCTCAAGGAAATGTCTGCAGTAAAGCTGTACAGGTCGTTCACATGTCATACGAAAAGCACTTCTCACAAAACAGATGCTTTATACACATAAATATTTGTGTTTAAATGTTCATTACTGACCTTTCTATGTACAGGATATGATTATAACTGCAGATCAATGATGAGTGCAAGATATCTTACTGCATATATATTTCATATATAAAATAAATAAATAAATTCAACATATATAAACAAATACAGACAATCACAGTCTTTGATATGTTACCAATAACAGAAAAACTGCATAGATTTAGTCCTTATTTGGGTTCATAAACTACACGCAACATATAACCTACAGTCAGTGCAAACCTCTCATCTGTATCTTTAATCTTTACCAGCACATGTAACCTCTGTTAGAGAGTAATTCTGCCAATCCGAGTTCATAATAGTCCAAAAGGTGACGGTAATAATTAAGCATGGCAGTTTGTTCATGTTTTAGGTTGCTGAAACAATCATTTGGTCCTTAGTTTTTTTGCGCTTCACTCTTGCGTTTGTCCGTTTCTGAAAGGATCAGGTGTTAAAAGCACTTTAATAATCATGCTCATTATTATCATCAGCTCAAGACGTTTGTTATTTCAAATGTCGATGCGCGGCAAGCAGTATTTGTTTATTATATGTATGTATTATTACGGTGTAATGTCTTGGCTGTGTATTTGAAAATGGCGCTTCCTTTGTTTTTATTCTCCTGCTTGTGCATCTTGCTCCACCTTTTGGTACCCTTTCATTGTGTTAAGTACCCTTTAGAAAGGGTACCCAAAAAGCTTTTAGACAGTGGAAAGAGCCATAAAAGCGCACCGAATCGATGCATACAGAGTGGAAACTGGCAATTAGTTCTCCTATGAAACAGTAATTCTTTTAAAAAATATTTCTCTTATATATTAAAAACATAGAAGTGCTGTTTAATGGAGAGGCTTTTAAACATAACAGTTTTAAGAAATAATTTCTAATAACTAATTCCTTTGTCTTTACCATGATGTCAGTGCATAATATTCAAATAGTTTTGCAAGATACAAGTATTTAGCTTAAAGTGCAATTTAAAGGCTCAACTAGGTTAATTATTAGGCAGATCAATTGGATAACTGTGGCTTTCTCAAAAGACAATCGGGAAAAACTTCTTAAGGGGGTTTATTAATAGTACTGAGCTTAAAAATTTATTTACAACATTTTAAAAGTGCTTTTGTTCAAAATAAAAAACAAATACTTTCTCCATAATTGTTTTAAATAAGAAATACTGTGATAATTTCTTTGCTCTGTTAAAAAATCACTTTGAAAATATTTTTAAAAATATCTTTATTTCACAGCTTGTTCAAACTACCTGTTTAAAATGAGCTTAAACAACACAATTCTTGTAATTTCTTTGTCCATTTTATATGGTTTATGTTCAGTCCAATTTTTTAAACCACTAAGTTAACATAAGCGTTTTGTGTTAGGACAACATGAAGGAATTGTGTTGATCCAACTACCTGGTAATTCCTAAAGGACCTGTAATTCCCAGCATGCTTTGCGTGAGATTGAATTAAGAAAGGGAAATGTTAACACTAAAAGTAATCTTAGGTGTTTAAAGTTAATTAAAAGACTTGTTAGTTTAATCTTCACTTTAGTTTGAAAATGTAAAAGATTTTCAAGTAATGCTTTGAGTTTTGAGATTACCACCTTGCAGAAGCACCCATGCTTTGGGTGTAGCAGCTTAATTAGCAAAACTGCAGTTTGTTGCTTTGCTCAGTGAGCAATAACTGTTCTAAAATAGTTCTGAGATCAGTCTCAGTAATCTGTACATGTAGCTCGTAACCGTAACTGTATATGCTTAAAAATGTCTCTTTTAGTTAATTTAGGATAACTTAAAATAAAACTGAGACTTTGACATATTCGACATACATGATATTATGAGACCTTTGAGTTTAAATAAAGTAAATATACAAATGTTTTAAACTTATTTGATAAAATTATGTTGGACCAACTCAATTGCATTTAATTGTGTAAATAGTTTTTTTTTAGTTAGTGGAAAACTAATTTATTGGATGGAAATCCTGCCCTCAATTAAATTGAGTTATTTTTTTGAGTGAGGTTAAACAATAAAGAATTTTTACGACCTCATGTGCTCATATTTACCAATATTAGTGGAGGACACTGTAATAATCCTAATCAAGAAGAAACCCTAGAGCAGGAGTACATTATGTTTGGCATGCACAGCATTGTAACTATGTTGATCCGTGCTCTTGTGAGAGCCCTTTGAGAGTCGCCGTGTGATTGCGAGTGCATGCGCATTAGGCTGTGGGTGCACATGTTGCATGTAATCCCTTTCCTGGGGAAAAAAAATCCTGCACAATCTTCACAGTTGCAGCTGGGGTTACCGTCACAACACCCCATTACTGTTGTGCTAACACTACGGTAGCCTTGGCAACACCATGGCAACAGAGCCGTTTGACAGAGATAAGAGAGGTGGTTAGCGCAGCAGACATGGAGCTTTCAAATTCATCTCCCCTCTCTTGTGTGCCACTCTCAGCGCATTACCTTTATATAAACTGGATTCAATTCATTTCAACGCTTTACTTTTGAAAAATTTGACCAGCTGGAAACAGGGTCTATGAGAATCAACCAGAGCACACAGTAAAGCTGGGAATTGCAGCCAATCAGCTGATTCAGTTCCATATTCAGTATTATTCGCATGGTATAATTCAATTGAACTAGGGCTGCACAATATACAGGGTTCATACACATTTTACTACTAAAATTACAGGACATTTCCATGACGTTACCTTCAGGTAAGAAAGTCAAAAAATGTCTACATACACAAGGTAAATAAGACAAAACGCACGGTTAAATTAATTACAGCATATCAAAAAATGTGAAACAATCTATGTAATTTGCTTGTTTTTATATCAGTAAAATAGTTTTTAGAAATTATCTTGATGTCTGTATGAAAAATATTGGAGAAATGTTGGTCTCTGTTTTCATAAGACTTTAATCTCCATGACTTTTCCAAAACATTTTGGGTTTATTTGTTTTTCCAAAACTTTTCCTGGCCTGGAAAATGACTTGACAAACTTCCATGACTTTTCCAGCTTTCCAGGGTCATGAACCCTGAATATATCATTTCAGCATCGATATCGCAATGTGATCATTAACAATAGTTACATCGAGAGCACACACAAGGTTGAGTCTGGATTATTTTTAAGGTCTGACTGTATGAGGATTTTAAAAAGCATTCATGCATAAAAAACTGTACTGTTTGTAACTTTAATAACGATTAATTATTTACATTTTTACTGCATTATTTATATTTACAACAAAGACTACGCATTATTATTTTACATTTGATTATCCAACTACTGTATACCCGAGTACTGCTAGACTCTTAGGAGCACATGAAAAAAACACAGCTGCATCTTTTTCTTTATTGCATGTATCTATGCTTGTGCTGTAGATTGTTTATATATATATATATATATATATATATATATATATATATATATATATATATATATATATATATATATATATCAATCAGAATGCACAGTAAGGCTGGGAATTGCAGCCAATCAGGTGATTCAAATCCAGTATTACTCAATATTCCTCAAATTGTTTTGATTTCAATTGAATTCGATATTGATTAGTAATTAATCGTTCATTTAGTTTTGCAGACATGGAATCAATAACAAGTACTAGTAACTAGGGCTGCACAATATATAGTTTCAGATCGATATCGCAATGTGATCATTCACAATAGTCACATCAAGAGCATACACAAGGTTGAGTCTGGATTATTTATTTATCATTTGCAGGTTTTTAAGGTCTCTGACTGTATGAGCATTTTAAAAAGCATTCATGCATGAGAAACTGAACCATTTGTAACTTTCATAAAGATGATTTATTTACATTTTTAAATACAACAAAACTATGCATTATTATTTTACATTTGATTATTCAACTACTGCATACCAGAATACTGCTAGACTATGGAAAACATGAAAAAAACATATATTTTTCTTTATTGCATTTCTTGTACTTTTGATTGTTTGTTCCATTTCATGCAGATACAATCACATATATCAAAAATTATAAGTTGCTTCCAAATAGAGATAAAATTGGGTTCTTATCGCAATATATATTGCACAATTACAAAATATCACAATGTTAGATTTTTCCAATATTGTGCTGCCTTACTAGTAACTGAAACCAAGCTATATTAAATGAAATACACATAAATATACATTCATATTTAGCAAACACAATTGTGTTTAGTAAAGTTTCCCTTTTACTACAACTAACACACAATGTAACAAGAAATCAGGGAACACTTTAGTTTAGGCCCCAATTCTATTAACTACTGGCTTATTAGCTGCCAATTATTAAGTTATTAACGGTTCACTAGTAGTTATGAAGTATGATTCTATTCTGCATCCCTAATCATTCCCAAACCCTAAACCCAACTACCTACCTTACCAACCATTAATAAACAGCTAATTAGTGTTTTTTTAAAGCTAGTCATGTTAGTTAATGGTTTGTTAATACCATGAATTGTGACCTAAAGTGTAACCGAAATCATAAATGTGTATACAACACACAATGAAGAGCTGAACAATATATGGTTTGAGCATTAATATCACAATGTGTGTATCTGCAGTAGTCACATCACAGGATTTAAAATTATATATTAAAGATTAAAAGATAATAATGTTTTATTATTATTATTAATTAAACAACAATGACTATGTTATTTTACATTTGATTCAATTTCTTTAATGCTGTAAGGCTTGATCATCCCCGTCGATCTAAATGAATCAAATCTTTCCATATAGAGCTGCTCAATCTTCTGGTAAAACGTTATACATATTGCAATAAAACAAAATATTGGACAGTTATATTTTTTCAATATCGTGCACAGCCTAACACAGGCTAAGCATAAACTGCAAATGACTGCAAAAAATAAAATAAAAGGGCAACAGAACTTGAAACATCTCAATAAACCAGATAGTTCTTTACTAGAGCCTCGACAGCTGGTTTTATAGGCGAGTCGTGTTAGAGAGGAATCCTAAAGCAGACGCAATCTTTCTTATGTCGCATCGCGTTAAAACAGCTGGAAGCAAATCTGTTTGTCCTCTGTGTCAGAAACAGAATGGGTATCAATCGTGACGCAGAGTTAGCAACTTCAACATGAAATATTCCCACACATCAAACATTAATTCGACCCCCTATGGCACCATTCAGCTACAGTACCTTGACCTTCCCTCATGATCTACTGTCTGTTATTTGTTTTGACTTACATTAAGTGGAGCAACTCGAAAGTTGGCGACATCTACAGGAAAAGAGGGGAAGTAGAGTTAATTGTCACATCCTCTGCTTTGGACTCTTTTCACACGACATATTATCAGCATCTCAAGGCCCAATCCTTATTTTATTTAATCTACCCCTAACTCTTCCCCTTGGGTCCTTGAAACAGAGTGTGAAAAGGAAGCGCTTCAAATTCAACTCTAAGAAATGGGACACCACTATAACACCTGCACATGTCATCGCGATCTCATATGAGATCGACAATTGCGACTGCTGTAGTTATTCCAGGTCCATTATTTTTTGGTTTTCATCTTCAGGAAATCACTGAAGGCAACGATATCATGTTATCATAATGATATAATGCTGCAATAAGATTGTAACTGTACTGTGTATTAACACTGTGGTGTTTTTCTTTTATTATTACAGCAAATCAGATTGTACAAAAAATAATTTGCTGTACTCTACAATTCACGGCGCTCTAAGTTTACAGACTATGACCACTTCTGCTATTGAGAAACCCGAAAATGTGAAAAGGGCCAATTAAAGGGATAGTTCACAGAAAATCGTTACTCTCCCTTGTGTGGTTTTAAACCGTAATGAGTTTATTTCTTTTGCTAAACACAAACAAAGATATTCTGAAGAAAGCTGCTTGCTGGAACCCATTGATTTCCATTGCAAGGAAAAAAAAATCTATGAAAACCAATGGTTTCCATCAAACAGCGCATTCTTCAAAATATCTCCTTTTGTGCTCAACAGAAGAAAGAAGCTCAAATAGGTTTAGAACAGTAACATAAATGATGGCAGAATTTTTATTTTAGAGTGAGCTATCCCTTTAGGCACACACACGGAATCAATTTCTGAATCAATACTGTTTTGTTAAACTAGAGATCGATCTAAATTAAATAATCGATATGTTTTGCTCGCGAGTTCATGTTGATGATGATGACTTTCGTTGCCTGTGTTTGGAGATGGTCTATAATATTTATCATCTGGGTCTGGATCTATACGTCTTCATCTGCGTGTCTCCCTCACCCGTGCGGAGGAGACTTGAACAGTCAAGCTTTCTTCTGTCAGGCTGTAATTAGTTTTCAGATTCGATGACACTTCTTTTGTTTATTCATCCTTTGCGGTGTCTTTTTCCTCATTGAAGCACGGCTAGGAGGAGTAGCATCCTTTATATCAGATGAGAAATAAAACCGCGTTTCATATTCTCAGAGCACTCCCTCACTTCTCTCACAATTCTCCCTTTTTCCCTCATGCTATTCTTCTTAAAGACTTTCACTTTTACAATGCAGTCTTGTTTCCTTTCTTTTTCCCCATCCCACTCTCCCCGTTGCCTTGTTCTTGAAATCCCTTCCTCCCTCCTTCCGTCCATATGTTTGTTGTGCTTTTCCTCTAAACTCTTGTTCAGATCCTTTATTCTCTCTTATGGCCTGATACTAATGTCTGTTTGCTGCTTTTGTGGCTTCCTGTACGCTGGTATCTACAAGATATAGGGCACTCAAGCAAATAAAGTCAACGATTTAAGTTGTCGCTCTGAACTCAGGGGAAACGGTCAAATCGCTAATGTTAAGTGCGCTGCGATCAGACAATCGTTAATGCATCTGACATTTGTTATGCCGCGCTCTGCATGCATAATACTAGTAATGACTGCAATCTGAATCTCTGCATGAAAAAAAGACTAAACAAATAATGACGGGGTGATCAAAGAGGAGAAACAATACTTGAATTGAGAATTAAAAAACCATTGATAATTATCATAATTGTTATTATTACAAATATTATGATAAGAGCTTTCAATTGTTTGATTCAAATGTATTTAATTAAAAGCAAATGAATCACTTGTAAATTTGGTAATTACCCCAGTAATTAGCCACCAAAACAATTGAAGTCATCAATGGCTTAAATGTATAAAGTATTGAATATGCTAAAAAGTAGCTTTAGTAGTAGTAGTAGTAGTAATAGTAGTAGTGTCAGCTATAATATTAATGTTGTTTTCGTGTGTTTACATAGATGAAAAAATACAGTTACGATCTTATTGCCACTTAGATCATTGAGAACATGATATCATTGCCTACCAAAAAAATAACTCAACGCAATCGACGATCTCATATGAAGCAAGAGTTTGCGAGGACATATGATGACGTGTGCAGGTGTTGAAATGGTGTCCCGTTTCATAGGGGTAAATTCTAACGCCCTTTCCTTTCAAACTCTGTTTCAAGGGCCAAGGGGAAGGGGTAAAAAAAAATAGAATTGGGATTGATTCTTAGTCTTTATTTCAGAGGTCGTTACAGCGGAATGAACCTCCAACTATTCCGGCATATGTTTAACGCAGCGTATGCCCTTCCAGCCGCAACCCAGTACAGGGAAATACCCATACACACTTATACACCAGGACCAATTTTGTTATACAATTCAAGCATGTTTTTGGACTGTGGAAAAACCGTGGGACTGTGCGAAACCTAAGCACCCGAAGGAAACCAATGGGAACACGAGGAGAACATGCAAACTCCACACAAAAATGCCAACTGGCCCAGCCAGGACTCGAACCAGGTGTTTTTTTCTGATGCTGTATTGTCTACTTTGAGACTGTTATTAATCTTTTTTGTGGCTCCATGCTGCTGAAGGAGCTCCACAAACTTAAGTAATTCATTTACTTGATAGGCAATAGGTCATTATTGAATTTAATTTAATATTGCTTGTAATATTATCTTAATTTTTTTTTTTTTTATAAATATAGGGTATTTCTTGACAGCTGCTAAACAGGCTTCACAAATTTGTGTAAAATCAAAATAGGTAGTTTTCATTAACATTGTGTTGTTTTTTCTGTACAATAAAGTCAATATTATTGTTTAAATTTTACTTATTTTTTAAGCACTGTATGCAGTTACTCATTTTAAAAAGACTAATTAAAGAATACTGATTTAAGTAATTGTTACACAATCCATGCTTGTTGAATTTAATTAATAATATTGCTTGTAATATGTTATCTCAGTTTTATTGAGTAGATTTAAGGTATTATTCATCTATTTTTTAAGTTTTTACTTGTTCCAAACCAGTTTGAGTTTCTTTCTTCTGTTGAACACAAATAAAAATATACTAAAGAGTGTTGGGGAAAAACATCCATTGACTTCCCTAGTATTTTTGTTCCTATAACTGATGCCAATGGTTATTTTTTCCCCAATATTTCTCAGAATATCTTGTTTTGTTTTGTGAAAAGCAAGGTGAATCTCACAGGCCTGAGTGAAGGGTGGTGCATTTACTGTATACAAATTTTGAAGGAGTTATCTTTTTCATAACTTATAAAACTGTTAAACTGACAGCCCTAATTGTGACACAATAACAGATACAGTTCAAGAAACAAAGAGTTCCTCCTAAAAAAAATAATAATAACAATAATCTCCATTTGCTCACATTTTAATCTCTTTGCCGTCTAGAAGAATCAGCTGAGATATTAAAGCAATCTCATTTGTGATTTTTCTCTCCTATTGGTTGTTTTTCTGCACCATTTAACACAATTTAGTCACGTCCCCATTGCATCCACATGAACTTTTAAGAACAGTTTCAAGATTTTTAAGCTGTCGCCTTTGAAATTGAGTTTAGAAATGTCCGTCAGCGCTAATGCTAAAATCAAAGTCGAGCTTGTTTTTCCAAACACTTTATTCAATACTTTCCACTGCTCTTTCAGTAAACAGTTTTCAGCTGAACAGACATGGCAGATGTGACGTCTGTAACACCTAACATCCATTTGCAAGAGCTGAACATCCTGTCTAAACCAGTCATGACATGACATGTTTCCAGCAATAAGTAATATGTTTTTCCTCACTTAAAGTGACAACTCTGTGTGGTATGGAAAAACAACCACCAATCAAACACACAAAAAAATCAGGTTTAACTCAGTGGATATGTGGAGAGTGAATCTGTAAAATTGAACTAATTGTTGTTGACTTGTCATTAATATATTTAATAATGATTAAATAGTTTTATATATATATATATATATATATATATATATATATATATATATATATATATATATATATATATATATATATATATATATATATATTCAGAACATTCTTTATGGGGTGGCATGAATGGTATGAGGCAACACTGAAGCAAGAAAGGTTTTTGTGGATTCAATGAATGCTACAATCTAAAAAAAACCATCCGTAAATTAACGTTTTTTGGAATTTTGTGATTCATGTTTTTAGTTTTGCATTTATTTATGCTTTTTAATTTCATCAAAAGACCTTAATCTTTCTTCCAACAACTTTAAACCTTGAAAAGTTCAACAAAGTGACTTTTATTAACATTTTTAATAGTTTAAAGTGATATATTGTCTGTGCTGATGTTGTATATTATGGTTCAAAAACCCTCTAATAAACTGCCAGTGCATTTTCTGTTATTTTGCAGACTTATAATGTATAAGAAATAATATATAGAGGTATAATATTACTTCAAACTATTAAAATGCCAACAAAATTCACTATGTTAAACTGTACAGTTGAATTTTTGACATCAAAAGTCGACAGGGCAGAGATCAGGCTCCCATAATGCAATTCACAACCATAAAATAAACACTCGTGAATCACAAAATACAGAAACTGTTCATTAACAGATATTTACAGTATTACTGTGTATATAAAAACTGATGACTCCTTTGTGCTGTTTAGTTGTAACTAGCAAGCACCTACCTCAAGAAACACCAAGAAAATGTTATGCAGGCCTAATCAATAGTCAGATTTGTATTGTTTTGTATATTGTACATATTGTATTTCATTCTAATAAGTGACTGTAACGACTGTAATTCAGCAGTGTTGTAGGTGATGCATTACAATAATGCAAGTTACATAATAATATTACTTTTCTAAATAACGAGTAAAACTAAGTAATAATTATAGTTAATAGTTAATAATTAATAGTTAAGTAAAACATTAAGTAATAATATTTAAGTTCCTATTTATTTTTTATTTAACTCTGGTTAATTAATTAATTATTGGCTTTAAAAAAATAATTTGCTGAATTAAAATTAAGTGTAATCAGGTTGAATCACACTTAATGAGAGAATGAGCTCCCCGCAGGAACAGACGGAAACCAAGATTTACGTTTCTGTGATGGTAGTATTCTCATTTTTTTGAACACATGGAAGAAAAGGGGATTATAGTCTCAGTGGACAGTGATTTTACTGAAACAACAAGACAAAAATACAGCAAAGAAGCAAACACATTGCTTTCCACTTTCATTAATCTGTATATACAGCATGTATAGCATCAGCAAGTTCTCCGATGGTAACATTATTCTATTATTTTTCTATTATACAACTGTGTCATTAAATGCAGAACTCCTATTTAAAAAAGAAAAATACCCTTTAAGTTCTGAAAGAGATCAAGCAGGTATGAAAAAGTAACTTAAAAGTAACTCAAAAGTTACATAGCGCATTACTTGCCATAAAAGTAACAAAGTAACGCAATTAGTCGCTTTTTTGGGGAGCAACTCAATATTGTAATGCATCTTTTCATAGGGGTGTCACGGTGGCGCAGTGGGTAGTACGATCGCCTTACAGCAAGAAGGTTGCTGGTTCAACCCTTGGCTGGGTAAATTGGCATTTCTGTATGGAGTTTGCATGTTCTCAAAGTGGGATTCCTCCGGGTACTACAGTTTCCCCCACAGTCCAAAGACGTGGTATAGGTGAATAGGGTAAGCTAAACTGTCTATAGTGTATGTGTGTTAATGAGTGTGTATAGATGTTTTCCAGTTATGGGTTGCAGCTGGAAGGGCATTCTCTTCATAAAACATATGCTGGATAAGTTGCCGTTTCATTCTGCTGTCGTGACCCCAGATTAATAAAGGGACTAAGCCGAAAATAAAATAAATGAATGCATTACTTTCAAAAGTAACTTTCCCCAACACTGGTAATTCAGTATATTGATTTGTTGATTTGATGATCAGGTTTAGGTGCCATAGATACAGTGCTGCCAAATATTACTACAAAAAAACTCAAACAAAAGCAATCCCCCGACAAATGTACAGAAATACACCGGGTTAACTGTGCTAGGGTGACAGATGGGGTGGCAATACATTTTCTCAGAATTTCAATTGACACCCCAGCAGATTCTCCCCTGCATCTACTCCCAGGGCAATTTTTAGGTATAGTCAAGCATGTTGCTCTTCCTCAGACATCTGCTGTATTCAGTGGTTATTTGTTGCCTTTCCATCAGCTTGCACCGATCTGTCCATCTTTCTTTGACCTCTGCCATCAACAAGGCATTTTCACATGCAGAACTGCCACTCACTGGATATTTTATCCTTTTTTTGCTCATTCCTTGTAATCCCTACATATGGTTGTGTTTGAAAATCCCTGTAGATAAACAGTTTCTGAAATTCACACATCAGCCCACCTGGCACCAAAAATCATGCATAGTCACTTCGATCACTTTCTGACACTTTATTATTGTCTTTTTTCATATTGACAAAATCTACAGAAAAAGTATTCTGTTCCTACTTGTTTTTTGTCTATTTCTAGTAGAAATTCTTATATCAAGAAGCATTTTCTAGACAAGTAAACAATATAGTTTCAAGAGTTCGCCCTTAGCTTATGATCGATTACAAAATGCTGTCCCGGGAGAGAGATCCTCGAGACCAGGGCTCCCTTCCATTGCAGGGCAAGAGGGGAGTTTGAGCTCAGGTAGGTCTCAAGAACTCCCCTGCTTGATAATGGTGAAGGTAGATTATCAATAGCTATGGAAAGTGTATGCTGAATTCAACGCTTGTCTATTGTGGAAATATAAATTTTTATCATCTAATTTCAAATTAACAATAATCTACGTATAACTAAAAAGTTATATTCTCTGTTTTTAATTATATAATTTCATTAACATTCCAGCTAGGAGGGACATTACCTTTTGTCTTTCTGATTACAGGCTAAGCCAAAGTAATGCAAATTGTCAGTTTCACAGCATGGGGTGTCTATTGTTTACTCTTTTCGATCAAATGGTCAGGCGGTTTCTGTCTCCAGAACATGATGAGATCAATGCCTGAAAGAGCAGTTTACCCTGCCGACCACAACGCTTAATTTGCATGCTTTGTTTAGCCAAATCCCCTCCTCCTAAGAACACAATATAGACATGAAATCTTTGTCTTAATTCAGACTAATGCAGACTATTTGCAGACTTGTGAGAGACTTGTGAAAGAACTTGCAGACTACGGACCTCTAGTAGGCTCTTGCAAACACATTGGACATCTTGAAGACGCTGTATGACTGCAGATTAACCAACACGTCTCAATAAAGGAATTCTGCTTGTTCCGAGTCTCCTGGACTGGGTCTTCTCTTCTTTTTCACTCATTTATTTTTTTTTTACAACACTATGATGTTGATTTATATGTTTCAGTCTGTGGGAGGAAACCAGATAGTCTGGGGAAAACCCACGCAAACACAGTGAGAACATGCAAACTCCGCACAGATATGCCAAGTTGGCCAGGTAAGATCTGAGCCAGTGACATTCTTGCTGTGAGGCAATGATGCTAACCATTAGGCCTCCGTGCTGCTCTGACAAGGAAAAGGGAGGAGTCGAGGTGGAAGGGGGGTTCTTCAAGATGAAGATGGCTAAGGTAAGATACTCTGGTTATTTATAGTGATTTAGGAATCGCCTGATTGGTGAATCATGCGTTAGTTAATGAGGACCAGCTGCTGAGTGGTGGGATGATGAGTAGGGTGGGATGTTATCATTCCTACTGGTAAATGTGCATTTCATGTCGAATACGAAAGTGAAATAATACTGTAAAGTTAATGAGAGCTGGCTATTCATTAGGAAAATTGACCAAAAATACCATCTGAGAATTTTTACATATTTTAATCTTATAGTATTTTGTATTAGGCCTATTGCTTTGTTTATTTCTACACTGACACCCCGAAAGAAAGCTCAACATTGATCTGCTTCATGATCTGACTGCAGTCTCAGTTTATCTGTTATTTCTCTCTATAATGTAAGCCTACAGCCTAATGCATAATTCTAGACAACATTTAAGCTCAAAATGAATAATAAAAACAAAGCTATTAAATGTCGTATTCATGTTTTAATATAACTAATTAAATGTTACAAAAAAGACGGGCAATAGATTGATTGACAAAATAGATTTTGTAGAACCCTTGACAACTGAAATGAGGCTGTCTAATTTATATTTGGTGACGATGACTGTGGGTGTCACCATTTAAAAATCACCATTTAAAAACTTTAAAAGTGCACCTTTTCTCTTATAATGTCTCACTTCTCATCATCATAAATTTAAAATGAATAAACCCTGTAATTCTGACAAGTTTACTTGCATGTGAATTGTTTTAACTTCTTTGGTGCGTTTAGAAATTTTGCCATGTGAAAGCGAACAGCACCAGGAACAAAAAAAGATTCTAACCATTTAAATCCCTTTTTCAGAACAAACCAATCGATCTACAGGTATGAAAGCACTCTTATTTCACTTTGAAATAATAATGGAAGATTATTTGCCTTACTTTAAGTTTGACTTATTCTTTCTGAAAACAAAACATATTTTTAATTGCACTCAAAATATGACCTTTGCTGCTATTGTAGTTCAAACGAATTATTTAAAGTGAATTGAAACGGTTTTATGTTTAATTCACTTAAGATTGTAAAAATGATTACGTTTTCTTAATCGATTTGTGTTGGGACAGCATGAATGAATTGTGTGGAACTAATTTTTTATAGTGTGTACAGGAAATGCTTCTTGATGTAAGAATTTTTTGATATTTTAGAGTGGAAACAAGACAAAACTAAGTAACAAAGACTTTTTTTGCATTGAGAGGTATTAACAAGCAGCTAAACATGTACCAATTTTAGATTAAGTTTTTGGGGAAAGAACTCAATTGTTTTATGTTCAGCTCACTTAAAATCGTAAAAACAAATTAGTTTTCTTAATCGATTTGTATTTTGGGACAACATGAATGAATTTCAGTCAGTTTTTCTTAAAACAAGCTAAATAATCTACCAGTAGAAAAATAATTTACATTTCACCTTGAAATAATTATGGCAGATTGGTTTACTGACTTATTCTTCTCTAAAACAAAACAATATTTTTACTTGCACTCAAAAAATGACCTTTGCTTTTAAGTATATAGTTTGAAAATGCAGCAAAAATATTTATTTTGAGTGCAGAGTGTATAGAAAATGCTTCTTGATTTAAGAATAACTTTTAGATATTTGGAGCAGAAAAAAAAATCTAAGTAAGAAAGACATGTTTTGCATTGAGTTGTATTAACAAGCAGCTAAACATGTACCAACAAAGTGTCTGCTGAGATATGCTTAAAAAAACACTACATATAATGCTAATAATGATCGTACTGTAAGTGTATATTTAGTGTATACCAGGAGCTATAATTCTACTAACAACAAAAACTAAAAGCACACAGGGTTCTTCTAACTGCCTGCACTAAAAACCATTTAACAGCAATATAATTTTTTGGTGGGTGTCAAGATCCCACGCATGAGGAGACAAGCGATTCAGCAAGCCAGTGGTCAGTCATTAAAGATCCTTAAATGTTGGCCTAAAAAAAATCAGCAACAAGTGTTGTAAAAGCACCAGAGATCAGTCACTAATGAACTGTGTAATGTTGTTGAATCACTCATCCATAAAGGGAACTACACTTTACTTACAGTTATTTGATCTGAACATGAGTCTTTTTTTTTTTCCTCGTATTGCCTGAAGGTGTTGTTTAATTAGTTTAGTGAAGATGTATTATTTCTGGAACACAGCTGGCTATTTAAGAACATCTGACAGATCCGCTTGACATTATTCAAAGTAAAAGGTTGTTCAGTGGTTCATCATGGCTATAAAGAATTCCAGAAATTCCAAGAATCTTTTCTGGTTTAAAAAATTTGATCCCCCACAGTCCAAAGACATGCGCTACAGGTGAATTGGGTGAACTAAATAGGCCATAGTGTTTGATTGTGTAAATGCGAGAGTGTGTGGGTGTTTCCCAGCACTGGGTTGCGGCAGGAAGGGCATTCGCTGCACAAAACATATGCCGGAATAATTGGCGGTTCATTACGCTGTGGCAACCACTGATAAATAAGGAACATCAAAAATTAATGAATTAATGATTTTTACAGAAGTCGGCTCTCATTTTCAAGTCAATGATTTAGATTGTCATGATGGTAGGACTGAATGATTTTTATCTTCTACACCAGGGGTCACCAATCCTGTTCCTGGAAGTCCGGTGCCCTGCATGGTTTAGCTCCAACTTGCCTCAACACACCTGCCTGGCTGTTTCAAGCTTGTAAGATCTTGATTAGCTTGTTCAGGTTTGTTGAATTAGGGTTGGAGCTGCAGGACATCGGACCTCCAGGAACAAGTTTGGTGATCCCTGGTCTACACCAATGTCATAATTGTTTTAACAATGTATAAGCTGACATAGCGGTGAAACAGTGGCTCAGTGGTTAGCACCATCGCCTCACAACAAGGTCGCTGGTTTAAGTCCTATGTGGAGTTTGCATGTTCTCCTCATGTTCGCGTGGGTTTTCTCTGAGTGCTCTGATTTCCCCCACAGTCCAAAGACATGCGCTATAGGTGAATTGCGTAAAACATATGCTGGAATAGCTGGTGGTTCATTCTACTGTGGCGACCTATAATAATTAAGGGACTAAGCCGAAGGAAAATGAATGAAAGAATAAGCTGACAAAATAGAATGTGTCACTCATTCTGGGAAAAAAGTGTACAAAAAAATGTCTTGACAGCATTCACTGCTTAATCAAGCCTATCACAGTGTAGTTAAAATGACCCTAGAATTCGGTTTAATTTAATTTTATATTTATAAGATGTAAAGCAGTTGTAACACATAAAAGTGCTGTAATCCCTAAAATACTATTGGTAAAACTTTACAGTAAGGTTGTAATGCCTTTACTAATGTGAACAAACAATGAGCAACACATTTATCACACTATTTGTTTATATTAACTCACAATGCAATAATGTTAATGAACATGAATTTGGATTTTAATAATGCATTAGAAATTGTTGAACAATGATAAATAAATGTTGTACAAGTATTGTTCATTATTAGTTCATGTTAGTAAACATATTAACTAACATTAACTAAATGAAACCTTGTAACCATATTATTTATTCATTCATTATCTTTTCGGCTTAGTCCCTTTATTAATCTGGGGTTTCCACAGCAGAATGAACCACCAACTTATCCAGCATATGTTTTACGCAGTGGATGCCCATTCAGGTGCAACCCATCACTGGGAAACACCAATACACTCTCATGCACACACATACACTACAGACAATTTAAGGTTACTTTATTCACCTGTTCCGCATGTCTTTGGACTGTGGGGGAAAACGGAGGACCCGGAGGAATCCCACGCGAAAGCGTGGAGAACATGCAAACTCCACACAGAAATGCCAACTGACTCAGCCGAGACCATGGTATTTAAATAATTTATTATTCTTTATTCTAACATAATATATACTTTAAAGAATATTTACAATTAATATTTATTTTTCCAGTTTTAAGTAAAAAAAACAAACATTTTAGGTTACTCTTAAATCTGTAAAATTTATTTGATCACTTTTTTTTTTTTTTCAAATATTTTCTGGACTCCATTTTAATAGTTAAAATACATTTTAGCATTAAAAAAAACTCATGTCCAGTTAATTGAAATCATAAAAACTTTTCAATATAATATTCATTTATGAAGAATTTAACAAAATATCAACTTTAGGAACTAAATGTACACGCTTTTCTCAAATGGAACTGAACACTAAAATAAAACCAGAACGTTTTTTTGATTAGTTGTTTTGATGCTGTGAGTTTCCATGTCTGTATGATATGATGAAAGCTTTTCTCTCTTATAAAACATTTACTGATGGTGAATTGACCCTCAGACCAGCTCTGGAAATAAAGTTTGTGTTTATGTCTTCAAATGTCTTTAAATAATGAAATGGCAGGGGCTGAAAACACCATATGCGTTTTAAACCAATTGCGTGTAGTAAACCAAACTGTGTCATTCATTCACAAAACACACTGCAAGAGGCTAGATATGCACATTCTGTTTTATGTTCACAGACAATAATCAATATCATGATTTGATTAAGTGTATAGCGCTACTTTTGATTTATTTATCCAAAAAAATTCTAATTATGTGAAATTTTTAGTTAAACTAATGAATTTTTTCTGAATTTTGTCCAAACCAAGCTGGAATAGAACATTTGTGCATCAGTATAATAATGCATTTTTCCTGATATAATATGTTTTGAGACAATGATTTAATGATTGATTTATCTAAATGAATCAGCCACTATAAACAATCTGTTTACATTAATGATGCATTGAATCCCTCATTAAGACATGGACTTGTCACCACCTGCTGGTAAATTTCTGTACATCTCTCAGAATAAATAAGTATCTCTCAGAGAAGCCTTTTTTAATTAATATTTTCTATAAGATGCTTTACAATAATATATTTGTGCACAAACATTATATTTGTCAGCAGGAAAGCCAAATTAAAACTAATCTAACTAAATAACTTAAAGGGAACCGATTAAGCAAAAAAAAAAAAAAAAAACTTTAATTAGTGATAATGCACAGTTGTGTGGAAACAGTGTGTGAGCATAGGAATATTATATATAAGATGCTTTACATTCATATATTTGTGCATAAACATTATATTTGTAAGCAGTAAAGCCAAAACTAAATGTAATCGAACAAAATAACTTAAAGGGGATCTATTAAGCAAAAAAAAACAACAACAAAAAAACACTTTAATAAGTGATTATGCACACAGTTGTGTGGCAACAGTGTGTGAATATAGCCAGCCTCTTATGGTAAAAATTAATAAATGATATTTTTTATTACACTTCATAAAAACAGTCTGCAGAAACACTATTTGTGTGTCATCGAAGGGGCGCCGCCCATTAGTGACAATCTCTCTCTCATTAGCATGGACAGCACTGAGTGAGAAGCAGCCATCCTCTATAAGAGTTTTAGCACCATATCTGCTGAAGATAACTGCAAAAATAGGTCTGGGAGTACAATCTCATTTGAATTTAAAGCAACAGTCACAAAAACTGCACAATTTGAATCAAAGCCTATAAGGGGAAGTTTCAAAGAGTTAAAAAACAGTATCTGTGGGGTAATTTGAGCTGAAACTTTACATTCACACTCCAGGGACATCAGAGACTTTTGTTTTATCTTGTAAAAAAGGGCACAATAGATCCTATATACGATTACAGTGCACAAGTTAGTACATTCAAACTGAAATGTTGGGATGTGAATTTTTTTTTTAGTTTGCAATATGTATATATATATATATATATATATATATATATATATATATATATATATATATATATATATATATATATACACTTTTTTTTTTTTTTCAACCCAGGCTCATTATGGATATGTACACCTATATACATTTCTGGAGAGAGCAAAATATATCCTAGATGTACATTTTTTGCAATTGACCTACCGAACCCTACACCCACCCCCTTCCCTAAACTCAACTGATAGTGTTTTCAAAAGCACTGATTGACCAGCAACCACCACCTTCCCTAAACCCAACCAACAGTGTTTTCAAATGTAGTCCAGAAAAAGATTCTCAGATTTTAACCACGTTTTCAGATCTTACCACGTTCTCACCCTGTTATTTACTTGTTTATTTTACTTTTTGACTTTTGTTTTTGTTTTATCTGCTTTTTGGAACTGTTCTTCGCTGGACTTGAACCCCGCCGTCGCGGTTAACTCCTTTCTGCATCTTAAGGTCACCAACGTATGCAGCAAGCCATTGGGCAAACTGATAACAGCAGAAAAGCCGTTCACGTGAAGGCAACCGGTCAGCTGGTAGCACCCTAAAAACAAGCTGTCAGCGGCAACATATCACCCCGTAGCGTTTGTTTTAAAGACAAAATGCTGCCATACAGAGTTCTGGCTACATAATTAGTGCTCTCCAGAAATGTATACAGGGGTACGTAATCACAATGAGCCTGTGTTGTTTTTGTTTGGATTTAAATATATTATCTTTGTATTCCTAAATAACAAAACTTATATAATGGATTTAATGTTTAATTAAACAGTTTTGTTTAAATGCATCAAAATACAGTGCCTATAAGCACTGAGAAATGACTAGAAATATTCATTTTCAAAAGGGGGTGTACTCATTTATGCCAAGCACTGTATTTAACCACGACAAATAAATCAGTACATGTACACTGTCAGTGAATTCTAAATACTGCTAGATTATCAAACAGAAACACCACAACAGAGATGCACATAAGGAGTTAAAATTTAATCCATTGTTATTTGCAAACCAGGATGACATGCATTCTGAAATGCTGCCAACATGTTCGGACCTCAAGATGAGCCACAAACTGGAGAATTTACATGTTATTTGTCTTTCCGAGCAGTCTTTGTGTGGGGGCTTCAAAATGTTTAAAATGCTTTCTTTCTTTTCTCTTTTTTTCGTATAACACTTGCTCTCTCTGTATCTGTTTGGTAGAGGTCAAACCAATCATGTCAAACCAACTGTGTGATTGTAGGAGTGAAGACTGCAGATCTGAGTCTTCTTATGAGTCACGCACTCCTAAATACAATAAATAAACCCAGTACTGATTCATAATATTAACATATTTACCTATTTATTATTGTGTTCATACTGCCTCAGAAAAAAAAATGTCATCAAAACTATTCAATCTGTTAAAAGAGACACAACCCCTTTAAGAAATTCATCAAACGCATATGCAAAATATTACTAGTATTGCTCATACTTTGGGTTTTGATTTATTCTTTTCAAAAGTATCCAAATCTAGTGCATAATGTGTTGAAGCTACAGACTTTAAATGATACCACAAATCATATTGCTTGCTGAGGAGAGTTGAGCTATTACATTTCTAAGTGATCAGATTTATGATTTTTGCCTGGAGCGCGTTTAAATGTGTGTAAAAGAACCACGGTGAAGGAAGGAAGAACCCGAATCACATCTAGTACTAGAACATCAGAGACTTTGGGGCAGCTCTGCAGATTAGCTAACACCACAACACCATAGCAACTGCACAGAAACACACTTAAAAAAAAACAACTACTCACAACACATTAGCAACCACACAGCAATGTCCTGGCAATCATCCCAAACACCCTAGCAGACATCAAGATTTTGAATATCTAAGCCAGAGAGTTTTCTTATTTGATTCTACAGAGAAATATTGCCCACAATTAATTATGACGGTCATCATTCACTCACCCTTGTGCCATTACAAACTTTTCCGAAACACAAGATAATTTTAACAATGTGATTTGAAGATATTTTGAAGAATGTTCCATAAAAACACAAAAATATTTCAAAATAGCTTTTTTAATGTCGCACAGAAGAACAAGTTGTACAAGTTTGCGTATTAGAACTAGCTTTTCATTTTCTCTCAGACGCTTGAACCTGCCCTTAATGCCACTAGTGATTTTTGCGAGACCCTGAGATAATGCAAATGACTCTCAATTAGTCTGCCTTTGTTCGGCCTAATGTTCATCAGTGCCATGTTAATCATAAGTGTAGCTGGGATTAAATCCTTGGGGAAAGTTTAAGCAAGATAAAATATACACATTACCTTGTATGCCTCGATGCTGATAAGAAAAAGAAACTCCAGAGACAAACTTTAAGCATTAACGAATGTGCAACTTTTAAACTTAATGTGAATGCTGGCAAAATGGCACCAAAAATGCTGTTATATACTGGACTATATCTGAATGTGATGTTACACCTCAAAATACCCCACAATTTTTTTTTTAAACTCTTTGAAACTGCCCCTTTTTAGGCTTTGGTCCAAATTGTGCGTTTTTGGCGACGGTTACTTTAAATTCAAATGAGATTGTGCTCTTTTCAAAAGAGGGCGGAGCTATAAACGCCTATGGCTTTGTCTGAAATCACCTACTACCCAGTAGTTACTGCATTTGAATTTACTACTCGACCGTTGGAAAAGTACGCTCTATACCAGGGGTGTCCAAACTCAGTCCTGGAGGACCGGTGTGCTGCTGAGTTTAGTTCCAACCTACTTTAACACACCTGCCAGGAAGGTAGTATATCTTGTAAGAACTTGATTACCTGGTTCAGGTGTGTTTGATTAGGGTTGGAGCTAAACTCTCCAGGACACCGGCCCTCCAGGACTGAGTTTTGACACCCCTGATCTATACAGTATGAATGTGAGTTGTATGAATAGAACTCGAATGTTCTACACCCGCCATTTTGTCATGATCACGTGACTTGCCTGCATGAGTTGCATTACTTAACTCCCATTCATGAATTCTCTTGTAGTGCATCATGGGATAGCGCAGCGTGCATCAGATGGACACTTCAGAACATCTCTGGAACTAGTCCGGGTACTTTTCACAAACTGTTTTTCAACACTCTCATGACAATTCGTAACTTTTTAATTTAGTGAATAATTCATATGAATTCGTACAATATCATTCATACAATTCAGTACAATTTAGGAGCAGGGTTGGGTGCCAAATTGTATATTTTCATACGACTGAACTCAATATGAATTTGTATGAATTATCCATTAAACTGACAAATTGTAAAATATTTATGTTTCCTTGTGAGATCAGGCTGTTTTTTCCCAATTCCTTGAATTCTGACATACTACTCAGCTCGCATACTGTTTATAGCATACTGTAAAGTATGGAAGTATGCAATTTTGGACAGAGCCTATGTCTTAGCATTGCCGCAGATTCAAAACAGGTCTAACGTTATCTCTGTGAAAAACTAAAAATGTCAAAAAAGGTGGCTCAAACGTAGGCAGTCTATGGAAACTACAGTATTCCTAAAACTCACCTAATAATGATTTATTTATAATGCCTTTTTATAGTTGATGACAATCTTTAGCGGGTATGGCATGAAAACTAATGGTGGATGGCTTCTCCTCACTCAGGGCTGTTTACGCTAATGAGGGAGAGATCGCCACTAATGAGTAGGGCTTTCCCCCTCTGATTATGTACAATGGGAGAATGTCAATCAAAGTGTTTCTGCAGACTGTTTTTATTAAGTGTGATTATAAAAAAATAAAATTAATAGTTATTTTACTATTAGAGGCTAGCGATATTCACACACTGTTGCCACACAATTGCGTTTAAACCCCTTATGAAGTGATTTTGCATAATAGGTCCCCTTTAAAGCCTATTGGAGCTTTAAATGTATATTAAATTATATTAAGAAATCAAGAGGCTACATTTTAAACCATTAAACTCCAAACTCGGTCCTGGAGGGCTGGTGTCCTGCAGATTTAAGCTCCAATTTGCCTCAACACACCTGCAAGGATGTTTCTAGAAAGCCTAGTGAAGCTGCGGTCACAGAGTTTGAGCATGTGATATTCTGTCGTGCGGCGCTACGAAAAGGGGCGGGATTAAACAAGCTCATTAGACATTTAAAGAAGCGAGCGATTGCTCCATGTTTTAAATTTCTGTCCAGAGAGGTCATGTTTTGACCCTCGATTGTTCTCACGCAGTCAAGTGATGCGATTTCGCAGGTCAGAGTTCACCAAGCTTGAACTTTGCACCACAGCAACCAGCAAAACCTGGCCCATGACCCTGCGTTTCGGTCTGACGCATTCACATGCGTATGAATGGAAGTCTATGAGAGGAAAAGCCCAGTGTGACTGCAGCTTAAGAGCTTGATTAGCTAGCCCAGGTGTGTCTGATTGGGGTTGGAGCTAAACTTTGCAGGACACCAGCCCTCCAGGACCAAGCTTGGACATGCCTGCTCTAGGTGATGCATGTCATAACGTCCCATTTAGTTTCGGACATCACTACAAATTGCTTCTCCCTCAGATAGTGCACTATTTAAGAATATAGGGGAAGATTTCAGCAATAGACTTGATGAGCTGACAACCCAGCAAGCATTTCTTGTTTTTAGAAGATGTCTAATAGATGTATAACAGACGTCTAAACATAGTTGTCTTGGCTAAAACAAGACTAAATTTGGGCTGTCAGTGACAATCTAATAGACGTCTAAGGTTAGGCCAAAACTAGACTAGTCATCAAATGAGCAGAAATGTATGACTACACTTATAAAGTCTGTCTAATCTGACTATTTGACCACTGGTCTAGTTTTGGGCTATTCTTAGAGTTCTATTAGATTTTAGCTGACAGCCCAAGTTTAGCCTTGTTTTCGCCAGTCTGTCCACGTTTATATGTCTATTAGATGTTTATTGAACACAGATTTGTTTGCTGGGAAGTACATGAAGGGAATAATGGATATGATGTACTATAAACTACTGCAAAGTCACTTTATTGATCAGAACTTCTGTGAAAACAGCAGGTACTACATGATAGATGGTGATATATTAAAGCATATTCTGTTATATTCCAATGTCTTGTTTATTATGTGCTTAAACAATCTAATGATGGGTCAGAGTATGCAGAAAAGTCACAAGAGGTGTCAAGAAGTCAAATAAAATCCTGTTTCTGCAAAAGAAATTGCTGAAATTTGAAGCTGGTTTGTAGCACAGCAAAAAACACCAACTGCTTTGCAGACTGATGTTAGAACAGTAATGCCTAGTTCAGACTGCGTGATTTTAGCCCCGATTTTGGCTCGCCGACAGGTTTTGAGAAATCGCCGACAAATGCCTGAAATCACAGGCAAATCGCTGCTCGTGCACGTGAGTGACAATCACACAGTATGAACGATCAAAGACGCGATCTGAGAGAATCGCCGATGAGTCGCCGATGTCTGTGAGATATTTGGCATGCTAAATATCTGGAGCTGTCTGCGATTCAAATCACACCGTGTGAATTGAGTTTTGACTGAAAATAACATCAGCGATCGCCTACAGCCAATGAGAGAGCAGCTTTCACTTGTGTGTGCGTGTGTGTATACCTGCTGCAGGCCAGCGGGAGGCTGGGGGAGAAGTTAAAAGCGCTCTTTTTCGGTTTATTTTGGACCCACGAAATGGAGGGAAAACTATTGGAGGTTTGACAGGACTCAGGAGCAACCGTGTCTGTTTGACGTTTCATACCGAAAGAAATTAGTTTATTATCAACGTTGAGCAGAAATGGCCAATTTCCTTTAAACCCAGGTGAGCAAACATGTACATGTTCTACCCCATTAAAGGCTTCTTTCTCATTATGTAGTTAATAACAAAAGATATACTACGTGTTTTTGGCTGTGAGACGTAGTTTGGACAAAGTTGTCAGCGATTCTCCCTATAGTAAAGTCATGCAATGTGAATGTTTATGTCGCCGAACCATCTTGCAGTGTAAACAAAGCAGCGACGAAACGCTAGCCCAGATAGTCATGCAGTGTAAAAACATTTGTGACACGACTAGTTTGAAAATCATGCAGTCTAAACTCGGCATAACTGTTATTCGACTGCTAAATTACTATAGTTGAGAGAGGTAGGTTTTATTGTGAATCAGTGTAATTTGGTTGCATTTCGAAATCTAATCATTATGTACACTTATTTACCCATCAATTTAAATAACTTCCTTTAATTAAAATGTTGTTTGATGACATCCAACATTATTTTGTAGGTCTTTAAGTATTATTTAAGACACTGGCACCATTTTAAAACTTTCAATTTGTCACTGGTATAGCAAAAAACCCGAAAAAGACACTTGAATGCTAATAAATGAATAATTTTGTTGTTCTAGCTACTGTATCTCCCCCTCTTCTCATTCCTTTTTTTTTTTTGTTAGTGTGCGAGTGTGTTTATACTGCACACTTCCCACGCGCAGTGAGCCTATGACTTGCATAAGAGAAGCTCACCTCTTTACCTCTCTCTCTCTCTCTATCACACTCACACTCACACACACACACTTGTGTACTTTTCACTTACTAAACAAACAGACATTTCATTAAAACCAATAAAACAGGAAACTTTCCAAAATGTTGGAAAGAGCTGCAGCAAAGCTGATTTATCGCTTCGCATAAATAATCACACAGCAATGTCAAAACCAAACCACCGGCAAAAGAAGATAAGCAAACCATGATAAGCACAATAAGCTTTAGGTCTATGGTTCGGTTCACTAATAGCATATGCTGTGAACACAAATTGCTTCAGCTTCACTTCTATTTCAGCTTTTACAACATTTATATACAGATGACAGAATGAAAAGCAGTACACAAAAAAAACAAAACAAATGGGTATCACTTTATTTTGATAGCCCATTTAATGTATTTTGTTGAATATAAGTTAAACTACATCTACATGCCAACTAATTCTCATTATGTTATAAGTAGACTGTTAGTTTGGGGTTAGTGTTACGGTGTAAGACTGTAAGTTGACATGTACTTGCAAAGTTTCAAGTAGTCTAACCGTCTCAAGTATTTCTTAATTAAAAATATTTCACTTTTTTTATTGATAATTACTTAAATGGCATTTCTTTCATCATTTACTGACTCTTTCAAACCTGTTTGTGTGTTTTTGTTTTATTAAAGACAAAAGGAGATATTTTAAAGAATGTTGAAAATCTGTAACCATAGACATCTATATTATAGGAAAAAATACTACGGAAGTCATTGGTTACAGGTTTTCAGCATTTTTTAAAATATAGTCTTCTGTGTTCAACAGAAGAAGGAAATAAGCACTGTTTAATTCACAATGATTTTTCTAGGATCATGACACTGAAATAACAGCAGCTGAACATCCTACTGTACATTTCCATCACAGAAATAATAAATATTTTAAAATAAAAGTAAATTATAATAAACTGAAATAATTCATTTATTTTCTTTTTGGTTTAGTCCCTTTGTTAATCTGGGGTCCCCACAGCGGAATGAACCGCCAACTCATCCAGCACAAGTTTTAAGCAGTGGATACCCTTCCAGCTGCAACCCATCACTGGGAAACACCCATACACACTCATTCACACTCATACACTACAGACAATTTATCTTACCCAATTCACCAATACCACGTCTTTGGAGCTGTGGGGGAAACCGGAACACCAGGAGGAAACCCATGCGGGAAGAACATGCAAACTCCACAGAAATGCCAACTGACCTAGCCGAGGCTCAAACCAACAACCTTCTTGCTGTGAGGTGATTATGCTACTCACTGCGCCACTGTGACGCCAAATTGAAATAATAATTTAAAAAATAGTTTTTACTACAAAAAAATCTGCAATCTATAAAAAATCTGCAAATTATATACACACACACACACACACACACACACACACACACACACACACACACACACACACACATCTTAACATCTTAAGTATGGCCTAATTTACACTTATTCTATAAAGGAATAACATTTCAAATTAAAAATATTGCTTTCTTTTTAGAGATTTATTTATTAATTTATTAATTTTTAAAATGACAATTTGTCTAATTGACATTTTCATTTCTCTGGCCTGACAATCCTGTTTTTTCCCCATCAAATATTGATTTCTTAACTCCTTCGAAGATAAAACACTTTTTTTTTTCACCAGGAGTATACAGATTAAGGCATTTTACACAAAGAAACAACTAATATATTCTAGTGGATCAGCATAACACAGTGCATAAATATAACAGCAAATAACAGTGGCCTGAATATTGTTTTCATGGATGCTGTCAATCTACCCTCTCCAACTGGCGATAACCTTCAGTAAACCTGTAACTACGGTGACAGTATGCAGAAGTAAACACTGAGACATTGGCATCTTTAAGAATAATTTGAATTCTAAACAGTTTGGCATTTCAGGCAAACCCCCACTGTTTTTCTGTGTGTAAATTTTGGTTTCTGTGCAACTCAGGGTTTTTTTTTCCTGCCACATATTCCCACCACGTAACAGTTTTATCTCATTCTCAAACACAAAAAAAAAGCCATTCTCTGGTAAGATGCTGACAGCCTTAACGTCAGTGACTGACAGCAAAGAATAACCCACAAAAGTGTATGCGAATGTCAAATGCATGTCAATGACTGGCTTACTGTGGTTCGTGCAGCATTTTATCAACTGAAATTTCTTGTAAAATGTTGTTGCGTCTGCTAAAATTTCAGGTAGTCACTTCATTTACACAGTAGCTTTCTCTTTCTGTTTTTCCTGAATTGTGTGCGAGTGTTCAACCAGGACTGACAACTGCATTGTGCTGGTTAGTGAATAGAGACACACGTCATCTGAATGTATTGCCATATATACACCTTCTGTAAATATAATGTTTTCTTACTCGTCCTGAAGAATTCAAGTGCATAACATTGATGAACTGACAATGTCATCTGACCTTCTTCCTAAACTCAAAAGAACATTTTATCCTTTGAAAATGGTTGGTAAAATGTCCACTTGTCAATAAAAACCAGATTCCTGCCTGAGGCATTGTGGGAGGAATCCATCTTTCTCTCTCTCTCCTGTTCCCTTGTACTGCTAAAGGCGTTTAGAGGACACTCCAATGAGCAAACACACACACACACACACACACACACACACACACACACACACACACACACACACACACACACACACACACACACACACACACACACACACACACACACACAAAAACCCTATAAGTAGAAAATCTGTTTATTCAAGTTACACAAGAGTGTCTTTTTAATTCTGTTTAGTTTGGGTAATTAAAAAGAAATACATTAAACCAATTAACCCCTTTATTGACATTTTAGTAGTTTTTTTTAGTAGTTTTTATATTGTTTGAAACAATATAAATGTATGAGAAATAAAATATAAAGAAATAATTCTGTAAAATAACAGAAAATGTACTGGCAGTCAATTACAAGGTTTTTGAACCATAATATACAACACCAACCCAGACAAGATTTATTTAAGGTCACTTTAGACCAGGGGTGCCCTTATGAAGGGCCAAAAACCAAACTTGACTGAAGGTAAAGAGCCAAAGATAAATAAACCTATATATTACATTAAAGTTGGAACAGTAAGGACCTAATTTATTAATATTTAAAAATAAATAGAAAATAATGTTTAATTGTATTAATAGTTATATATATATATATATATATATATATATATATATATATATATATATATATATATATATATATATATATATATAAATATATATATATATATATATATATATATATATATATATATATATATATATATATATATTTAATATTTTATACTGAACTTCAATACATGAGTCAAGATGCAACCTGCCAAAACCTGCCATCAATAATCATTCGAGTGACAGTATTTACATTTTTAAAAACATTTAATTGACAGATTTCATTTCAGTTTGCTTTTTTGTAGCTTAAAAATTAAACAAACCAACAAACAAAGGCTTAAGATAAAATTAGAAAAGACAACGTCTGTTGAAAGCATTCGCCCCAAACTTCCCATCATTCTTCCTATCTTCTCACATGACATGGCAGGCCAAATGAAAGGTTACCATGGGCCGACTTTGGCCCGCGGGCCCTACATTAGGCATCTCTGCTTTAGAAATTTATTACAAATGTTAATAAAAGCTCCCTTTTCAAGGTTGAAAGTTGTTGGAAGAAAGACCAAGGTCCCATAATACAATTCAAAAGCATAAATAAATGGGGATAAACAAATGTCACAGAAATCAAAAAATACAGAAAACTGCTAATTTACAAATATTTTTCAAAGTAGTTATGGCCAAGCTTTTTTGGTTTTGTAAAAAAAAAAAAAAAAAAAAAAAAAAAAAAAAGGTTGATTAGATCGTTATCCATGGGGTGAGACAGTAGCGCAGTGGGTAGCGATGTCCCCTCAGCAAGAAGGTTGCTAATTCGAGCCCCGGCAGGGTCATTTGGCCCATATTCTCCAGTTTCCCACACAGTCCAAAGAAGGTGAATTGGGTAAGCTGAATTGTCCATAGTGTATGTTCTGGTCCTCCAGGTTGGGGGTTGAGTGTTGGGCAATCCTATATGGTGCGGCTAATATTAATATGGTATAAATATTTATATAAATGACAAATATAAGAAAAATACAATATAAATGGCCCTGGGAGTAAGTAAGATCATTCCCATATATATATATATATATATATATATATATATATATATATATATATATATATATATATATATATATATATATATATATATATATATATATATATATATATATATATATATATATATGCTATAAGATAAGTGACATCTAAATAATTATTATATATTGTTATATATTGACCCCATGATTTGTGATTGAATTACTGGCTAATACTGATTGAAGCAATTACTGATCTGCTCCAAAACATCCTTATAGAGTACTGTTAGTTTGGGCTGAGCAATATGGCAAAAATGCAATCTCGATATTTATTCTCCATATTGAACGATAACAATATATATTTCGATAAAAGTTGTTAATGCTTCCAGATTTAAAAGAGTACCCCAACAATGACTAAAGGCAAAAAAATTTGAGGGTCCACTAAATCGTGTAACATATTATCGGCCGATAAACTTACAATGGCCGAAAATTTAGTGCATCTCTAATATCACAGCAGTTTAGAAACTCATTGCTGCACATTTCTTCTGTGTGATCGGCTCTTAGATCAATATACAGTAAAAAAGTCCAGAGCTTATCACTGTTATTGACATAAATATTATCGCAATTTGACATAATATCAGTTACAGGCCCAGCCCTACCCTTAGTTATAAAAACAAATCCAGTTTTTTAACTTCTAAAGCCTTTTTTGTCATGTATATTCAATGCTTTCACCTGCGCCATTAATATAATATCTTAATATTATCTCAATTTGGTGTCTTTTCTCAGCATTTCTCATTGTTACTACCTGCGAAGCAACAACTGTGCAATTAGCAAGTGGACAAACATGTTGCTGCCAAGGTGTTTGTGCAAGTATTTATATACAGTCCGTATCCTGTGATATGCTACAGATCAGCCACATGATGCACCAACAGCTACTGAGTAATCGTCAATTAAAACTTGTTGACAGTGGCACGCCGCAGTTAATTAAGACCAAGAACGGCTCCTGCTGGATGTCCACTGAGCAAATATTGGAGATGATGATGAAGCAGGGGACGATAATGATGCGTCATAAAAACGTAATGTGCCCGAAATGTTCTATTTCAGTAAATCTCTGGCAGACATGCGGACACACGCACACACAGACAGACACAGAGGAAAGGGGCAAGGCACAAGGTCAGCCAAAATGCCGCCTGCCCGGAGCAGACGGGGCTCAAGGGCACAATGGAGGAAGGTTGCAGGGTCTTTCTGATACACTCTTCTAAACGAAGGTTGTTCAGTGACACTTAGATTAAGTCTAGAACTCTGCTTTTTATTGTATAGGGGCTTTTTGAGGCTATGGCGGTCTTTATTATTGGTTTTAGAGCCACTTTTATTGCTCAGAGGTTTTAGAGCTTGAGAGATCTTTTATACCGTCTCAGACAATTCTTCAAAAACGTATCTTAGGGAGTATAAACATACTGAATGAAAGAATATCAATTGTTAAAATACAGTCAAATTATGTCATTTAGCAATTTTTTTAAAAAGAAGGAATCTAATTATTTTGATTAACGTTGGTATGAGACAGATCTAGGGCTGTACAGTTAATCAAAATGCATTGTCAGTAAAGTCAGTTCTGTAATCTGTAGTAAATGTTCTGCATGTGCTTTCAGATGGAGCAGCATTTACTACATAGTCATAGTTCACTGACAAGCTATGCAATAATTTACAAGCGGTAATGAATTTGAATATAATCATTCTGTAATAACAACAGCTGTTAGCATAGCTTTTTAGTAAACTCCTGCTTTGTAGTTGTCATGTTCACCAGCAAACAACCACCAGATGTCGCTGGTAAACACTCACACACAAACACACACTTAGAACTACACTTCCGCCTTTTCCTGGACTACATTTTCATACATGCACTTCTCCCTGACACCCATGCTCATTTATCTAACTTGATTGCATTCTCCACCTGAACCTTGTCATAGACTGAACTCTCACAGCTGAAGCCACTCACACAATGATTATTTGGACTATTTAAACCCCTCTTTTCCACACACATGTTGCCGAGTCTTGTTTACTGTTAGTGACATTTCAACGCGTTTTCTTTGTCTGCCCTTGCCGTGTTTTGATCCTTGCATTATTTATTTGATTCTGTTTGCTGCCTGCCTCTGGCCATCTGCCTGTTAATTTGACTTTGACTCTGGATTGCCTTCATACATCTGTTTGCCCCCGTTTTGACCACTGCTTGCCTGACTACGATTAAACCTGCATTTGGATCCTACCTTCTGTTGTGAGTGTCACTCCCCGTGGTTACAGTAGTAAATGCTGCAATATGTGAAAGCACAAAAATAATAATGTTTTTACTCCAAACTCACTTCTTCAGTCAAATGTTTGAAATACATTAAATCACTCTGTGAGATTATTTGGCTTCTTACATAAAATAAGACATGCAAAATATTTCATAGTTTATTAAGTAGCGATAAAGACAACAGGAGGAAAATTAAATAACACTTTATTTTGATGGTCCATTTGAGTATAAGTAGACTGTCTGCTTAATATCTGTTGGTGCTGCTCCTTCAACGGACATTTAACTGACTATAAGAAACTTTGCAAGTACATGTCAACTTACACTAACCCTAACCCCAACATAACAGTCTACTTAAAATCTAATGAGAATTAGTTGCAATGTAACTTAAATTCAACCAACAAACCATCAAAATAAAGTGTGACTGAAAATTAGATGAACTCAGATAATTCAATTAAATTAATGATTCAATGAAAGCAGTTAAATCTTTTGCTTATTCAGCAACTACTAAAGGGATTTCCTAGACTGCTTCGTTGGCGCATTTGAGGTTTCTAGATGAGAGCGCCCGCTGGCCTTGATGGACAGAGTTTTATAACTGTTCACACAACCATGCTAAATCTCAAGGTTCCTTTGTAGATCTTGTATTACGATGTGTTCTTGTCAATAGTGGATGACACTAAATACATGTGTAAATGGGATGCAAAACACTAACTAAACATTGCTGCTGCTACACCAAAAATAATACTAATTAATATTTTTTGTTACCACATTCACAGTTTAAATGTCTAGTTTTGCAAAAGCTACATTCAAAGTACTGCTGTGCTAATGTTACTTTTTAAACAATTACAATACTTGCAATCACTCTATAAATTTAAATAAATAGAAGAAAAAGTGAACATTAAGTTTACTTGCTTCATTTGCACGTCAAATTCACTTCACAATACACACTGATTTGAGTCATAGGCAGGGCTTCTGTCCGCCCGCTGATTCTATCTTCATTGCTAGAGTCTGACATGGGTTTAATTGAGAGAATAGCTGTGTTTATGTGCTTTAGGAAGGCTGATAAACAGAGTCCAGCTAGATCCATTCAGAGGTGCACCCAGCCCTGTGAGTTCATGTACTACTCCAGAAACTATACTTGGATGATGGAGGCGGATGATGGTTTAAACCTGAGCCAAGCCCAGTTAGATGAACTCATGTCCGGTGTCAGCAAGAGTATTTTCCCCGGGACACCAACAACAGGCACAAATTTTTCATAATCACGTCCCTAAGAGACAGCTCCTGATGTCCACTGAAGTTGAGATTTTCGAACTCGATTGATTTAATTGTCAATCGTGCAAAACAATCAAATCACGCAACTTCATTCACGCGAACCATGTCATTTGTGCTGCCTTATTTGCATGTATCACGCCGCATCAGGTCCATTTGCATCTTTGCATTGACTTAATATGTAAATCACTCACACTTGACGCTTCTGCGTCTTGTGTGAACGCAGTTTTAAGCTACATAACCTTTTTGTAATGTCTTACAAGCATACAAATATTAAGATTGAACACTTGTTAATCAACTTATTATGAGAAAATACAGAGAGAACTAAAAGAGAATCAGTAGGAGCGAGGCTTATTTGAGGTCATTATTGTCTAAGCCAGTAGTCCCCAACCTTTTTATCAAAGCTTGACAATTTTACCGCAGCCCAGGAGGGGGGCCTTCTCAGAGGATGACAAGCTGACAAAACATTGCTGCAACTCTGATACATGTTTTATTTATGGAGAAAATTTAAAAAGAGCGCTTTAGTGTTTAGGTATTCTGCGTTTGACAAATGAGACAAATAATCTACCAAAATGTGTATATTGCTTACAAACAGTCCCTAAGGTCGCCGCTATTTGCGATCTCAAGCAGTTTATCATCTTCTTGCACAGACATGCTGGATTCACCTGATTTGTTGACAAATAGGTAACAGATCCATTCTTTGGCAGTTCATGGGTCCTTCACTGGGCCTTTTCCCCTTCGCCAAGAAACTTTTCAGATACGTCTGTTTCTTCCTCATTTTGCAAGCTTGTGGGTTAAAATTTGGCACTCAAGTGAGCGAAATGTAGCCGAAAGAATACGGTCCATTTTCAAAATAAAAGTTCGTTCAGACTCAGATAATAAATAAAACAGAAATAATTATTGATTTCTTGTGCGCCCGGTACCAATTGATCCGAAGGTTGGGGACCACTGATCTAAGTAATAAAGTATATCCGTAAATAATGTATCAATAATAGTATGTATGTTTTTCTGTGATTTTGCCATCTGCCGTATGTACATGCATTTTCAAGAAGCACATTTACACATGTATGCACATAAGAACAAGACCTTGAGTTTTATTTGAAGAATTTAATATAATATTTACATTCATTATACTGAGTTCTTAATTGGTCCTACACTGCCTAATGATTCAGTGGAACTTAATAAATGGCCATACTGGCTAACGTGGATAAAGTGAATGGTTTAGTTTAATGTGCATTGATCCTGATGCAAACCACATGGCATCTACCTATTTTTCTGTAGAACATTTGACTAAAGACAATGCAAGATCTTTTTAAATGGATTGTTGATCGAGCGAAAATGAGGTGTATATTGTTGAGTTGAACCAAGACATTCAGATTATGATTGAAATGGTTGTTGCCATCTTCACCTTTTTCATGTAGAGTGATGCAGTGTGATAAAATGAAAGGGAAAGGTCTCAACGAAATCTGAATATAAGTGGTCATGAGTGACGCAGTTGAGTACAGCAATACCATTTCAGCCTGGTAATGCATCTCAGGAGAGGATCAACCTGATAAAATCCAAATAAAAAGATGTCTTAAGAGCGAACATGTACTGACATACAGTTTGATAAGAGAAAGTGAGAAATGTGATCCTGCCTGAACAGACAGAGTATGGAAGTGAATCATACAGGGTGATCAGTCCCACACACAGATACTGTGGCCCAGCGCTTTGAACAGCTACACATTTCTGCATCTAATCCTACGCCAGGCAGTCTTTGATCATGCGATGACTGCTAGACCATTATGACCAAACATGGACATTCTCTAAATTTACCACTGTTCTATGAAACAAATAAAGGCACAGTCTCTGGGTGGGTATTTATGTAATTTCAATAAGAAGAAACAAGAATAAAAGCTTATTAAGCTGTGCCCTGGTGCATACCGACACCAATCTACAATACAATTGGCTTTTTGCACAGTCTCTAATTTTGGGACATTCCTTCAAGACTCTTCCATATTTATTAAGGCACAATAATTATCTACTGTACCTGCTTCAAAAATAATTTTTGCCCAACATTGGCTGCCTTCACATAATTGTGAACATAGAAGTGGTTGGTACAACTTCAGGACATTTTGATGTTGGAATTATCCACAGCTCGAGTGAACTTGGTACAAATGAGTACATTAAAGATCTGGACTTCAGCTGCTGACAAAATTCATTCATTTATTTTTTTTCTTTTCTTAGTCCCTTTATTAATCAGGGACTTAATTAAAAATGATAGACGATGCCATCGTCTAACGCCAATGGTCAATAGATATCATGATGCTGAGCTGGCATCGCGATCCTCCACCCAACCCTCATCGCAGCAGCAATCCTCTAGCGAAAAATACACACTTAGGCCCTGTTTACACAAATACGACTTAGTTTTAAAATGCCATTTTAAAATGAAAACGATCCACATCCACATGAAAAGCCTTCCTTCCACACTATACTGCTAAAAACATGCATTACATGACCACACACACACAAACACACACTAGGCATGGGCCGAAGTAAGATTCTGATGGTATGATAACCTTGGATAAAAATATCATGGTTTCACGGTATTGTGCTCACTGCTCTAAAATATAATCTTTTTAAATGTCTGGGTAAAAAAATAAAACTTTTTCCCCCCTTTGAACACAAAATATTTCATTTTGAGAAACATTGATAATAATTTGGAGCAGTAAACATGTCAGTCTAAATAATTTAAATGAATCAATGTCTTCTGCTGTCTTCATTTGTTTCAAAAACACAGATTTCTTCACAATTTAAAAGGCATCTTTGGATATCTTTTCTGCTGGAGATACTGCTGTCCTAAAAATAAATAAATAAATAAAATAAAAAATAAAATATAAAATAAATAAAATTTCCAATACATACCTTAGGAACGTTATAGCAGAAAATGTTGCCGGTTTTAAAACCTTGACTTTTCCAAACCGTATTTACCTCGAAAATGGTTATTGTCCCATGCCTAACACACACACACACACACACACACACACACACACACACACACACACACACACACACACACACACACACACACACACACACACACACACACACACACACACACACACACACACACACACACACACACACACACACACAGTCATGTGCTGTAGCGTATGCTGGTGCTTTGAGCACAAAACCCCAGAGAGCAGTGCACATTGGAGAGTTTATCAAGGATGTACCGCTGGATCGAGTCTCACTATAGTTGTTAAACATAATATTTAAATAATCTTGTCTCTAGCTAACGACTTTAGTCTTTTGAATCTATCAGATAATGCATCACAGCATCAGTACACTGCTTCAATCTTTCGCTTTCACACTTGTACTTAGTCATTTTAGTGAAAACCTTAAATACTGTCGGTTGGGCACCTTATTTACTAAACAAGTTTGTCGACGCCATTATAATGACACAGATCACTCTGCCTATTCATACCAGAGTCCTGAGGAAAAAGTGACAGGTGGCAATTTGTGTATAACTTATCTTTATTTTTTATGATTTGATTATGGGTAAAACAAAGACCATGCGGGTCAGGTAATTGAAATGGTAGGCTACAAATAATTATATTGTTGTGAATGAATTAATCATTCATAAATAATTAATTCATCTCTGCCTACGACGACGATGCCATCGCTTATTGTGATGTTTCGATGCCAAATTGGTCAACATTGTCCAACCCTAATCTCCAAGTACTGCACGATAAGTCGATATATTAATTATTGTGACAGGCTTAAACCACACAAGATATGTTTGTGGTGAAAATTGCCAGAACTGATTTACCAGTCCTTTTAAAAAGGTCCTGTTCACACACAGACTATTAATAGTCATTTACAAGTAATGACTGTATATGTGAAAGAGGCTATTGTTTTCAAAGGCAACTCAAGCTGATGAACATAAAAGATCAGATTTAACATATTCACCATAATCTCCCTGACCCTCATTGTCTGTCCCTATAATTCAGTCTCTCTCACACAAAGAAAAGCCTCTGGCCCAAGACAAATCAGAAAAAACAGTGTGCTTTATGAGGTTAACGTTCCCCTCTAAATGAATTAGCCTGTGTGTCTACTTCACTATACAATATTCATAAAGTTAGTGTCGCACAAAACGCAGAAGGCAGCGCTACAGCGAATCTAAACTTAGCCCTTAAAAGCTGCTTTCAAAGGTTTTGAGTTGTTTCGCTAGTTCTTCTCCCAAATAGACTGTCATTTCCAGCGAAGGCAGCACTAAGAGGGAAAATGACCTCATTCGGTCTTGAATGCGGCCACCAATCTCCATGTTAGCCGATTGTCCCTTACAACCCGAAGGGGAAGAAGCGGCGAGAGGAAAAGGAAGAAAGAAAATAAGTGAGGATGAGAGAGAGACATGTTGGTGGTCTGCCAGGGAGAGGGATCCTTTGTGTAGACCCTCTCTTCTGATAAACCCTGAAGGAAGGAAATAAATGAGAACGAGAAAAGAAAGAGAGATGGGGTGGAAGAGAACGTTCACATATAGTGGGATTGTGGAGATTAAAAAAAAAAAGGGGGGGACCGACTGAAACTTGACAAAGGTCTGAAAGCTTTATCTTCTAAGAAAAGACCTGTAAAGCTCCTTCTGATCCCATAGTTCAAAGCGCCACGTACAGTAAGGGGGATTTCCTCCTCGGACTTGGCTAGGGACATGTTATCCAGTCTCCCGACGACACTAAACGAATGTAAATTCATTTCTAATTTCATATCTTTGGAAGCGCAGGCCATCTATAACAGCATCTGAGAAGTGCTGTGAGTCACTGTGGAACAGACCAAATGAGTAGGTGGTCGTCAAGGCGGTGCTGTTGGTGGAGAGCAGGATTTATCATACAGTATTGAGCGATGGCAGATCGTTTGTCCACTGTGTGCCATTCTGGAGTCTTTTAAAGCATCTTAAATTACATTCCAGCTTAGGTCCGCCATTGTAACTTTATTTCTGTGTCTGCTTGAAGCGCAGCGATACATCACACGAAATAACGAAGGACAAGTTTATTTTGGCTTTTACAAGACTTTCACTTAAGCTGTGGTGATCCCTCCTTGGGGGCATTAGGGAATGTTGGAGCACAGGTAAAGAGTAAACAAGAGCCGGATCAGTACCTTCACAAAATCACACATAATGCTGATCTAAGCTAAATAGAAACTGACATCTAAATGACACAAACAACTTTCTAACTCCATTTTAAAGCTATAAATATTTCAGTAAAAGATACACTGAGGTTTGGGGTCAGCAAGATTTTTTTTTTTTAACAGGAATGCATTAAATAGATCATAAGTGACAAAAAAATGTATTTCCAGTTAAATGCTGTTCCTTACTACTCAACTAATCCAGAAAAAATAGAGACTTCATTTCCAGCAAAGGCTCGTTCTGAAAACGTAACCCTATATGCATTTTTGGAGATCGCAAATTATGCAGCAAGTGGTACGTATGGCTGCATTTCGTATTTAAAACGAACGCAAGGGATGGTTTGACGCTGTTCCTTTTCACGCTTAGCTGACCGCTTCCATACTGACGGCTTTTCTGCTGTTACCAGTTTGTTGTGGCTCGCCACATATGTCAGCAGCCTTGAGACGTGGAGCAGAGTTGACCACAATGATTGGGTTCGAAAAAATAAATTCCAAAAAAATTAATTACGTAAATAACGGTGAGAATGTGGTAAAATCTGAAAATGTGGTTAAAAAATAAAATAAAATGAAGCAGCTGCGAGGGCTTTTCTTTTTCTGGATTGCTTTTTAAAACTGTCGGTTGGGTTAAGGAAAGTGGGTGGGCATTGGTCTATCAAAACTTTTGAAAACACTATTGGTTGGGTTAAGGCAAGGAGGAGAGTGGGGCAGTTGATTGGTCAGTCAGTCAGTCGACAGTGCCCGCTGGTGGATTTAAATGAGAACAACAGGCACAAATGGCACGAGAAAAAATGTGAGATCTCAAAAAGATCTAAATTAAATTGTGATTTGAAATGTTGCGATTAGCTAAATCGCAAGAGACTGCGATATGAAATATATATATTATATCATTTTCCCCACCCAGAGCAAATGCGTGACTGTTGTCTGTGTGTGACAGTCTTACTAGCTGATTGAGTGAGCACACTTTTGTTCTGCCCAATTTTGTTCAAAGTCACAGACACCGAACAAAAACAGGTAATTTGTAAGAGCTGTCACAGAAATGTTGCCACAGCTAGAGGAAATAGAACAACCAGCACCTAAAAAAGCACCACAGACGGCTATTCGAGGAGTGCCTTGCTAAAGTAAACAAAGATTTGCTAGTGACACTCAATCTAGTTAATAGCAACAGCAAAGTACAATTTCAGAGTTGTTTGCAGCTGTTAAACCATATGAAAACACATCACGATGGCACCAGGAGATAACAATCTAGATAACTCTAGAGGAAAATTAGTTTTTAATCTCTGAATATCTATAAACAAATTTGAATAAAAGTTGGAGGTAGTTATTAACTAACACTCACTGCCTTTTAGCAGTAAGAAGCAATGATACAGAATATTGAGCTAAAGCTTGACTACAAAATTAAATTGAAAATCGAATCGAAATTGCAATATCTGTTAAACAAAATTGCAATAAGATATTTTCACCAAATCGCACAGCCCTAATCCACAGCATCCTCTGGTGGATTTGCAGAAACGTATTTGGCGCTCTCCAGAAATGTATATAGGTGTACATAATCAGAACGAGCCTGGGTTGTTTATTTTTTTCACCTTTTTCAATAACTGATAATATTACAAAATGCTTTAATTAGAATGATTTCTGAAGCATCATGTGTCAATAATGATTTGAGTAAATGCTACTAAAAAAAATAATCATTGCCCTCAAAGAAATAAACTGCACTCAATTTTTACTGCATTTTTGGTTAAACGAATGCAACTTCATTGGTAAGCATGAAACACAAGAGCATTTTGACTCTCATAATGCATTCAGGTCAGTTTTAACCCAAAAGAGATGCTTTAACATTTATTTAATAATGTATAGAGCAACTTAAAATGTCGGAATTGCTTCTTGCTAATTTTTTTATTAAATTAATCAGTGTCAAAAATATAATTAGCTGTTTTTGCAGATGTAACAAACCTTTGGGGCTTAAAGGGATAGTTAGGAGGAGGAAAATGAAAAATTGCAGTTGATTTACTCACCCTCAGGCCATCCAAGATTTAGGTGACTTTTTTTCTACAGAAGGACATTAAAGAAGAATTTTAGCTGAAATGGGGGGCTTGGGGATTCATATGATGCAAGTCAAGTACAAGAAACTGAACATTATTTACAAAATATTTTACAGCGAATTAACAGGAACTTTAAAATTTTTAGTAATTCATCTCTTCATTTGAGCAATACCATGACAAAACTCAGGAGGTTTTCACATCCACTCATTAAATTAAATCACCTATTTTACCCCTTTTTCAGGATTTAAGATAAGCTTTTTTTTCCTCCAGAATGTGTCTGTAAAATTCAGCCCCAAAACACCCATCAGATAATTTGTTATACCTTTCTGATTATTATCATTTTTGCTCTGAACACTGTTTTTGTTGCCTGTGCCTTTTATGCTAGTTCTCCCCACTATCCGTTCTCATGTGCCAGTCCGTGTGTGGCTCAATCTCCCTCTCGGCTGCGTCAGATAAACAGCACAGTGACAGACATAAAGGAAGCAGATCTCACGTAACGTTTGTGAGAAATCCTACAGTAAGAACTTTCCCAATGAATGTGCTTGCTGTGGAGTTAATTTAAGCCTTTCTGCTATGATGAGTCAAACACAATGTTGTTACGAAGTTCACGCACACACAAACACAGCATGTGTGTTTACCTTTGCACTGTTTTTGCATGGCAAATGTGACAGGATACAGGTTAATATCCACTGCTCTATGGATATCCGTTATGTTAAAGTACAAAATAAACCTGATTTAAAGCCCACAAACTGGGATTGATGCTTTTTCTTTTATAATTGTACTGACATGTGGCTGTGATGATGAAGTTAAGGTGGTAAAATCACTGTAATTCATTAAACATGCACTGTTTTAGGCTGCTTTCACACCTGTGAATCGATTCAGTTGTTCCGAAACAGAGATTACAATTGTTACATTGTTGCTCTTTGGTCTTGGAGCGGTTCGCTTTCACACTGCAAAGTTTCTAATCGGACCAAAAGAGCTAAAACAAGTCACGTGCGAGTAAACTCTCCTTACATTGGTCAAAGTGTCAGGGTTTATTTTGCAGCGTCCCGCTCAGCTGTCAGGAGAGGTGGTGATTGACAGGGTACGCGCGCGTGACGTGTCTGAGGAGAGACACGGTGGGGAGGGGTGAGAAGGGTGCGCAACAATGCCTATTTGAGGACTGGGAGAGAGACACGAGATTATCATCACTCGTTTGCGGGCATCCGGAGATTCGCGAAACTTCCCGCCCTACTCATAATTCTCTCTTCATATAGCCGTAAGCCTATTACATATCCATAAAACACTGTGATATAACCGCGCTCGGATCGTTTGCTTTCTCACTGCAATTGAACCGCTCCAGGGTTCGTTTCAATCGAGCCGAGACCACCTTATTCAAGCGATCTCGGAGCGATTACTTTGGCGCGGAACAGAGCGCGATTGCCCTGTTCACATATGCCAATCGAACTGCGCTAACTGGGCAAACGAGACACGTTCCGAAACAAAAGTGTAGGTGTGAAAGCACCCTTAAAAATGTTTTAAACTTGTAAAACTCATTCTGGATTACATTTGATGATGATTAAGGATCACAGAGAGCCGAACAGATATTTTAATCCCAGTTGCTTTGCACACATCCTATCTTGGTATGATTATACCCATTACTACAAAGACCTGTTAATAAGCAGCTGTCAATCAAATTGGTGGGCTGGGAAAGCGCACTCCTATGTCACGTTGCGGTGGGCCTCAAAATGGGAGGGATTTGGATCCTATTGAACATCTGATAATTAAAACAAAACAAAAAAACAAAAGTGACTTGTGTTTTTATCACCTCAACATGACTGTGGACACACTATACCAAAACTCATTTCTGTCCAAACAGCTTACAGAAGATGATTTTCATCATAAGTGCCCTTTAAAAAAAGATATGGTTATAGCTGAAAATATTATGACTGAAGTTATAAACAAAAATAAATATGCTTTGGCTCCGAGCTGACCTGGGGTGCAAAAAATAGTATACAGACGCTGAAAGTTTCATGAGGGTAAAAAATGCTTTCGCAATACATATTTATTTTCCTATACTTTATTCATATATACATATTTTTAGATTGGCAGGACAGAAATGCAAATCTGACATGAACCGAGCCAGTGAAGAGAGTTTTCTAGTGAGTGACATAATTAAATTGATGTCACAGTGACGTCAACAAAGCATCTTACACTGTAAGCCGGTTGGAGCCGAGTCCAGTGGGCTTTCTGTGGGTTACTGTATTTTTTATAGGCACTTATTTGGCACGGCCGATGACTTCATATGATCTAATGTGCCAGTGCAACCTCAGTCTATTGTTAAATGAATAACAAGAAAATGTGAGGGTGTGTGGGAGACGGATAAGTGAAAAAGAAAAAAGCACTGTGCGCGCGTGTCCGCCTGTAAGTGTATGTTACATATTTAATTTATGTCAGCCCCTCTATTTTGTTCTCTTCCCCATAATGCACCTCTCTAATACAGATGGGATAAAAGCAGCTTCAATGGGGCAGAAAACAGCCTTAGTGTTTAACTCTCCAACCCTGGCTCTCTTTTCCTCTCGTTCTCTTATTCTCCCTCAGCCCCCTCATATAGACCCTAAACGCATATGCCCAGACCTCATTCCCGAACTTGAACATGCAAACCACATAAAGCAGCTCATAGAATATTCAGTCCAGCCCCCTCAGTGTGTGTTAGTGCCTGTTTGAGTGCTCCCTGCCCTTTCTTTCCATATGGGAGGCGAAAACATGGTTAAAAAGATGCGGCCCTGCGCCTTCATTTTTAATAACGTGAGAAGGAAAAATCTGGGTTTACAGCGAAGCCAGGCATCCTTCAGGACCCTCGCATACACACTCAAAACACACTCACACACCCCCCAGAGTGCACGGTAAAAAGACATGAAGTTGAACTTGATCAAAGCAGGCCAAGAGACACAGAGGTACAAGAGAGAAAGGATGTTAAATACTATAGAGAGATAAAGGCCATTGCAAAACATTTTAAAAGAGTAGTTCAGCCATAAATTAAAATGCTGTCATCACTTTCTTACCCTCGTGTATGCAACGTATAGTTGTACAAAATCTATAAGGGTCTTTTTTAACACAAAATGAGGTATTCTGCATAATGTTGGAACTCATTAGACATTGATGTTTATTCTAAATATTATATTATGAAAATCAATGGACCCTTTTCACAATACTATTTTGACTGTTCAATGCGTCGTCATAATCTTAAATCCTTGACAGTTTTTAATATTGAGATTTAAAAAAAAAAACGTATAAACTAGGGATGCTACAATTCTCAATATAATATCGAACCGTTCACTTTGACATCCACGGTTCAATATGCGCATGTAAATATATATATTTTTTGGTTTTACATTTAAATAATTTATGTGTGTTTTATTATTTTCGGAATTGAGATGAGGAATCTCCTCCCCTCACTATGCTCTAAAGTTAGGGGGTGCTAAACCATCATTCCACACTTTAACATGGCGAGCGGCGGCAAGTGAGGCAAAAGTATCAGGAAGCGCTGGCATCTTTCGAATCCGCGATGTGAGGACATTTCGGTTTTATCGTTGAGTATAATGCAGAAGACGAAAAAACAGTTAACAAATAAATTACTGTGCAAGCATTGTTTACACGTAAAGCCTACTCAAATGGAAACACTTCCAACATGACTGCACATCTGTGACGCCATCACCCAGCTATATCACTGTCTGAAGGCAGGATAACAGAGAAGGTAATAAAGTTCCCCAAAAAAACAACAATCCCTCGTGGAATTCTTCCAGCATACATACACAACTGATTTCGAGAAACACATAAAAATAATAAAGGCGGGGTGGGGGGTGTCATTGCTAAAGATTTCCGGCCGCTTTCGGTGATTGGAGATGCAGGCTTTTGTCATCTTATAAAAGCACTCGATCCGCGTAACAGACTATCGTCTCACACTTTTTTCAGCAACGAGACAATTCCCGACCTCTATGAAAAGAACAATATTTTTTACATATTGGCTAAAGCACAGAGCCTTGCTCTGACCACAGGTGTTGTACCTCATGGTCAACTGTGCGTTACCTCACTGTAAATGTAGGAATGTATGCGTTTCCCAGTTTGTACATAGGCTACCAGCAGCTGTGAGATTTCAGTAGTACTTTTTTATTATACAATACACTAGGAACTAGTGTACTTTTCTGGTATTGCAATTTGTTTTGCAACTGTATCCCACAAAAATGGCTAACTTGTTAGAGACTAATATGCAATACAAGTTAAATTATGTAATATTGCTTTACATTTAAAAATGTGTTTAAAATAGTCACCTGTGCAAAAACCAGATAGTACAGTTCTTTACTCTTTACTTTTCACAATTCAGTACAATTTGTAAACTAAATGACTCCTGGTAAGACAAACATCCTATGCTGATAGCATTATGTAAACAAAATTTAATGGTCAGAATGCCAAGCATTAAGGTGTAGTAATTTCGAGAGGAGCACGTGACATGATTGATCACAGCTGGTCTCCTATCCTGAATCATTAGTAAGCCAGTCGGATTAATCCAAATTCACTATATCTTCAACTCTAGTATCGTATACTTAGTTTTTTTGAATAATCCCCTCATCCACCCCATCTCCTCCTTTTCCTCCTTTACCAGGGGAACCTTACTTGCTCATTAACTAGGCTTACTTGGTTATCTTTGAGCTTAAGTTTCTCTCCCAGAACAGAATGCCAAACCTGCTAATATTATCAAACAATATCTAAGTGCGAACTCTTAAAAGTATTTTGAGATCAGCTAAATATGTGTAAAATAATTCAGCTGAACACATTGGATCAATTTTATTCAGTCTATTTAGACTAATCAGAAATTCTAAGACCAGCAACATCACACGCTGACCTTGATTTAATGGACAGAGGTTATTTACATCTAAAACTATCTAATAATTTTTTTATCTAATAAGATTTTTGAAAATACCATTTGGCTCAATATTCTGTTACTGAATGCAAAAAAAAAAAGTTTATACATGCTATTCAGTGCCAAGTCTATTAAAGTGTAGAAAGTAAGTTTTTCAAATTAATACGGACGCATTAGTTATTAAAAGTGACAGTAAAGACAATTTTAACATTGCAAAAGATTTTATGTAAATGCTCTTCTTTTGAACCTGCTGTTCATAAAAGAATCCTAAAAAATCTCTCCAAAAATATTCAGCAGCATAGCCATTTTCAGCTGAGATAATAATAGCACCGGATCAAAATATTAGAATAATTTCTAAAGGATCATGTGACACTGAAGACACTGAAGGCTCAATATTCTACTCCGTCATCATAGAAATAATTATATTTTCAACTATATAATAAAAAAGGTTCATTTTAAACTGTAATATTTAAAAAGATTACAGCTTTTACAGTATATTTTCAAACAAATGCTCCTTTAGCCAGTACAAGATACTTCTTTCAATAAATACTGAATTCAAAACCTTAGACTTCGAGCATCACTGTTTAACATCACTACATGGATTATTACATCTTATAACATTTGAAACTGATCTGATGGAAATGCTGATATGTCTTGTCTTTCAATTTCTGGTTATTTTAGACTTGCAACCGCAGTGTGCTTGACATGTTATTGCACAGCCAATACAGCGATGACTGTATCAGCCGGGGTATCAAAAGGAACTCTGGGAGATGATTTAAAGAAGGGATGAGAAGCGTTATGGGAAACAGCGAGCAGGGGGCCTCTTAATGTTTGAGTTTCATTCACATCAGCCCCAGCATTTGACTCCCTAAGCAGTGCTTCCCTCCTGAAGAGTCTCTTCAATTATTACCCTCCAAGCTCTACAGCAGCACCGGGCCTAATGTGTCAAAACGAAGATGGAGGATGTCGCTCGGAGAAAATTAGATAATGAAAAATCGGAACCTTATGAATTCTGAGCACCTTTCAATATATACTTGCCATCATAAACAACTTGTCATGCACACAAGAGACAGTTTAAAGGAGAGAAAATAAAACATCTCTCTAAATCAAATGAATCTAGACACACACCGCATAAAAATTAAAACATCAAAAACATTTAAGTGTTTAAGAAGGAATGTGTCCTAACATCGAGCTCTGACAGAACATCACAATCCACTTACTTTGTGGTTATTTCATCACTGTTAAAAGAGATTGTGCGCTCATCTAAAATTATCAAATCGCTATTTGGAAGGGTAGTTTGAAGTGAACTCAGCCAGATGATGCAACGGGATGACATGGTCGCCTACAAGAAGTTTCTACAGTTTATGTAGATGAGCACAGCGCATTAATGGCCTCATAGTCAAACGTATCCATTTGCTAATATAAGTTTGAAGTTTAAATGTGCTGTGTGAAAGTTTTGGACTCTTCTAAAGCATAACAATACCATAATATGTTTGCAGATATTTAAGAAACATGCCAATTGAACAATTTTTATCTAAAAAAACTGCAAGAAAAAATATTTTGCTTTGAAAATATGTTTTACATGGCAGAACGTCCGTCTGTGTTTTGGTTCTTTTAACCCGCTCAATGCCAGTTTAGCCAATTATATTTCAGCACTCCAGGTCACCTTGGTGGAAAACCACTTATTTCATTCATTCACTTAGAAAGGCTCTTAAAGCATGGGAAATGCGACCTCAGATGAACAGTTGCAGATACAAAAATGAGACACCGATTCAGAGTTCCACATGAGATTATTAATTAGCAAGTAATATAAATATTACAAACGTAAATATTAGGTGAGCAGGTTACATTGCTACCATGTGTCCTAACAACACGCTACATAATGAGATAGGCAATTTGGCTGTTTACATCAGACAAAACACGACAAAATGTAAATAAAGCCATTCAGAAGCACAGAATATGCCCTTACTAACAAAATTGTAACGTCTATAATCCATTTAATACATATTAAACCTGTTTAACATTATTAAATGTACATGCTGTGATTCTCTTTGTGTTGGTTTTGAGCCACAGTCCTAAAGTTCAACGGTTTATTTTATTTTTTAGGATCTAAGGTGAACTATCTGCTGCTGCTTTCTGTATATGCCAATAAATGTCATGTAAAATGGCATTCAAACTCACATTGTTAGCAATTAACACTGAATAAAGCACATGAGGAGTACCTAAGGTAATCATTGTCAGTTTTTTATTGTTCAGCTGTAAGAAACAGAAGCCGTCTTTAATATAGCTAATATATCAAAATCTCAGTTTAATATGGAACATATTCCTTCTATCGCGTGTCGTTGCTTTAAGTTAAAATGCGGTTTAAATCCCTCACTCCTGTCCTCAATCTGGCAACCTGCGCCTGCAAGGCAAGTTAATTTATATAGCACATTTCATACACAGTGGCAATTCAAAGTGCTTTACACAAACAAGACTAAAAAAAGTAAAAGAAAATATAAATAAACAATAAAATGGACTAAAAACAGATAAAACAAATTAAGATGTGTTAAAACAGGTTATAAAAGAATGAAAAATAAAAAAACAGATGTGTTTTTAGTCTTGATTTGAACGTGCCTAATGTTGGGGCACATCTGATCATTTCTGGAAGCTGATTCAAGCTGCTTGGGGCATATTAGCTGAAAGCCGATTTACCCTGCTTTGACTGAACTCTTGGAATTTGGAGTTTATATGATCCTAAAGATCTTATCTTGTATTTAGTGAGCATATCTGTAATGCATTGAGGTCCTAGGCCATTTAGTGATTTATAAAAGTAATAATACTTTAAAATCTATTCTGAATGTAACTGGCAGCCAGTGTAAAAACTTGAGCCGTAACAGTAATCCACCCTGCTGCTGATAAAAACATGAACAAGTTTCTCCAAGTCTTCACTGGAAACACAACATCTAATTCTTGCAATGTATTTGAGATGATAGTATGCTGATTTAATAACTGCTTTGACATGACTATGACAAGGCTTGCGTTTGTTTTGACACAGGAGTGCAATACCAAGTTCAACCACTGGGTGTCAAACTTACATACTGCACCTTTAATGTAATAACAAAGGCAGCATCGATGAATCAATGCGCGCTTGGCAGATCTGTCACTAACCCGGCCGCAGGTTTCTGTCACACCCACACAATTGCAAGCGATCCTGCTACAAACGCAGCTCTCATTGGCAACTTTGCAGAAACAAACAGACAGACAGAGGGACAGTGACAGGAAGACTGGCAATCCGTCAGGCTATATCAGACACAGATGGCATGACTGATAAAGAAAATCTGTCAGGTATCTGAATTGTGTCTCGTTTAATGCCACACAGCTAGACAATCCAAAACATGGCATTGAATATTTGAAATCAAGCTTTCTGTTTAGGCCCTGGTGGAAAACATCCCACTGATGCCAGATATGATGAAATATTCTGTGGTGGGTTGCAGTTTAGTTTCTAGGTAAAAGGGATGACAAAGTAGACACATCCAGCCAGGGACAGGGAGGAATACATGCTTACCTTTTCGGCCATAGTCATGGCAGAGCCGCCGTGGATTCCCAGTATGGGCATGGAAGTCTGAGAGGAAACAAAGTCCAGCATCTGTGCCACGGCTTCCTGGTCTGTGCCATCTCCATAGACCAGTCCATGCAGTCTCTGTCGGGACATGAGCTCACACAGGTGTGTGAGCATGCTCCCTGGGTCCGTCTGATTCACCTGGATGCTGAGTACAGTCACATCTAGAGGTGCACCAATCCCACGAGCCGGACGCAGGGCTGATTCGGACACTGTAGGAGTTTGGCCCAATATCACAGCTATGCTCAGGGATGGAGGCTTCTCTGCGGCCTGTGACCCGCCCAGCAAAGCCCATAAGACCATCAAGCGGACTACAGCTCCCATCATTCCTGGCTTCAGCCCCTGTCAAGTCGAGAAAAAGGATGACAAAATCAGATAATAGAGACATGAAATACAGTACATCTGCTCCATTGCTTGGCATGCACCGATTCAGCTGACGGGGACTGTAAATGAATGGGAAACGAATCCGGAAGACAAGTATTTAAAGGTTGAGATGGGATTGCGCTCTGTTCAACTACTCAATCATTTCAAGTCAATACTTTTCAATTAGTCTAAACAGTTAAATGGAACAGTGGTTCACTTATTAGCAATTAACTCTGATGTACTGTCTTACAATATGTCAGCATGGTTGCATTTAAATGGCCCGTCTAATTGATAGGACTCTTCAATAGTTTATTACGATTCGAGGCAGAATTTGATGCCTGAATGATTCCAGATGGCTAGCGTAGCTGTCTCTTAAATTATAGTAATAATTGATGAAACCATGCACTAACTGGAATGCATTATAACTTCATGAGTGAAGAACAGCTTACACATGGTTAAATTTAAGTGCGCTGATGCTAGCGGTTCAAAGGTGGTTCAATCTCAGGAGACGGAATGTAAAAGTCAGCTTTAGTACGGAAGAAACTGTGTTTATGGCTTAAAGGAATAGTTCAAACATTTCTGCACTTCCACTTTCTTTTTTACAGTGGAAGATAAAAGAAGATGTACTCCTGTACAGGAACTCCAACAGCACATTTTCACTCCCAACTTAACACTTTCTCACTCCCAACTACTCACATACTGACACCTACTCAAGATCCCACTTTTATCGCTGAGGGTACCCTTTAGTGACAGTTCTGCATTGCATTCAATAAGAAAACTTTGGCATCATTATGCAAAGACACTATTGGCATGGAAATTGTATTACTTCAGCTTTGATTGTGAAATCTCATTGGCTCTTGCAGAGTATATACAGGAATCAGAGTGAAATTCAATACCATTTAAGACCTTTTTAAATACTTTTCCATATATTTTAAGACCTTATAACCACTATTTAACTAGAAACACTGGCGAGATTTAAACTTGCAGCATATTTACTATATTTTAATGTAGGAAACTAATCCAAAACTAATACATTTTTTCCATATACAGTATATAAATCGATTAAATCTAGCTAATTGATCAGTTTGGCACCTATAGAATTTCAGAAATAATGGTGTTTGCTTGGTTACTGCAGTAAACAAAGCAGCATGATGTCAAATATAGTAGGATATCATTGATTTCATAAACTACACAGCATCCTGATATTCGCATTTTCAATTCAGGCAAACTTTAGCATACAGTCATACACTGCACAATCAAAACTAATATAAAACTGAATACATTGCAAAATAGCATTTAAGACTTTTAAATTCTTTTTAAGGGCCTTAAACTTCTCCATATTGATTTATTAGTACTTTGTAAGATCCCCCGGGCACCCTGTCTTGTGTGTCTCATGTCCAATTGTGTCATGGTAAATGAAAAGACTGATCACAGAGAGCGATCACTTTATTTAGCAATTTGAACATTAAAGGTGGCCAACAGTATTATGCACAACTCTCTTTTACATGATGTTTGAACATAACTGTGTGAGTACGAATGGTAAAAATCCACCCACTCATTTTTTTATATTTCCCATAAATCATAAACATGATTACAGAAAAACTGCATGTTTTATGTAAACCGATGTCACTTTGAAAATAGCACCGCACACGGCTGGCAATGAAATCTAAACAGCTTAGCTCCTCCCCGAGAGAGCTGTACACAGCTTTCCATGTTTATCTACTCGCAAGTGCATTTAAAAGCTGCATCCAATACATTTTATATTAATTTTATTTATTCAAGAGCTGTTTTTGTTCACATTAACAACATGGATAGCATCAGGTGATGTTATTTTAATACAAAAGGTCTAATGTAACAGTTTCTTTCCCAGCTCTTTACACTGACAAATAACTGCACTTATATGAATTTTGTGTGTTTGGGTATAATATTTTTTTATTGATTACATACAGTAAGATAACTTGAAGGGATAATTCACCCCAAATACTCAGCCTTCACTTGTTCCATCTGAGTTGCTTCAGTAGAACATAAAAGAAGATATTTTGAAAAATGCTGGTTGCTGGCATCCAGGGTAGGAAAAAAAAAGTACTATGAAAGTCAATGGGTGCCGGCTACCAGCATTTTCACTTCAAAATATTCGCTTGTGTTTAAGAAAAACTTATAAATGTTTAAAACCACATAAGGGAGAATAAATGATGATTAGTCAAGTTATTTCTCTGTGCAGGAGCTTCAAATGCATGTGCTCACATATCAGGAGTTCAAATTGGCAAGGCTATAAAACACAAGATTTATGCAGGTGATAAACTTTTATTATGATGAAAACCAGCAATATTACATGAGCACAATAGATATCGTATCTCACCAATATTTGGGATATGAGTCACAATATAAATCCAAGAGGGTCGTGACCAAGTGTCAATATGTGACAAGCTGGGAGAGAGGACGCAACTCATTCTACATTCATTTCTACACTACCTGACAAAAGTCTTGTCACCTATACAAGTCTTAGGAACAGCAAATACTAACTTGACTTCAAGTTGACCATTTGGTATCAGAAGTGGCTTATATAAATGTCAAAGGCCAGTTTTTATGCTAATTTTACCCAAACAAAATATGATCTTTGCCATTCCAAATCAAGGTATGAAAGCGTTCTTGCAGGACTCTCAGAGTTCATCAAGATCCTTTGGATGCCTTGTCCTGCATCTTACCCCAGACATGCTAAATAATGTTCACCTCTGTTGACTGGGCTGGCCAATACTGGAGCAGCTTGACCTCCTTTGCTTTCAGGAACTTTGATGTGGAGGCTGTAGTATGAGAAGAGGCGCTATTCCGCTGAAGAATTTGCCCTCTCTTGGGTTTGTAACGTAATGGCCAGCAAAAATGTTTTGATACCTCAGGCTATTGATGTTGCCATCCAGCATTTCTGCAGTATTTTTGATAACTAGGATGCAGTTCAACAAATGATTTGTCAGAAAAATCTACATTTTGCCACTTTTCCAAATTATCAACTAGAAGTTATTAATTATTGCTTATACAACCGAGATCGACGATAAGACTTTTGTCAGGTAGTGTATTTTTTTTTTGACTATAAGGGAAAACAGCAGCATGAGCATATTTCAAAACATCTCGTTTTTTGTTAAAAAACGACAAAAATCCTACTAGTTTTGTACTTACAAAAGTAGGATGAAGAAAAGCAGGATGAATGACTAATGTTATCCCTTCAAAAAAAAAAAAAAAAAAAAAAAAAAATATATATATATATATATATATATATATATATATATATATATATATATATATATAATTTTTTTTTTTTTTTTTTTTTTTTTTTTTTTACAGTTTATTTGACCTCTTTTATCTTGGCAGAAATACTTCGCTATCAAACCTGCTTTGATAGCAAGACTGATCAAATTCACTCTGAACTTTCCACTCTCAGAAATGTCACTGGATACACCTGCTTCATCCCTCAAGTTCAGTCATCAGTCATATATGCACCTCTGATTCATTCACTAGCTTGGAGTTATTATAGCCTCTATCCACAGATGAAAAGGACAATGCTGAAAATTATATATGCACTTGAGTCAATTTACTGTTTCGCTCTGGCTGAGAATGTCATCGGTAACACGGACACATATAGCATCATGAAATTGTGTCACTTTGTCTCTTAATATACTGTATGTGCTAGGGCATGTAATTCAAAATCAATACTCATCATGACACAGAAATCAATAAAATGAAATAAACCCCACAGTCTGCACAGCTTGAATTTTGGGAGTTTGTTTGGGCTGGTCAGCAATAAGCGATGTGATAAGAATGTGCTGCCATCAGCTACTGCGAATACTACCATTTTATATCACCAGTCCTCAACAAAAGACCAAGCTTAATGCAGAAGCTCTTAAATGCGGAGCTTAACTGAAAAAGTCTTACTCTGGAAATTTTAAATGAAGATATCACAAATACTTAGTGGAGACTTGAATTTGTATTTTCAACACTTTTAGATAAAATGAATAAATTGTGTTTATGTAACAGAATACATTTAATTATATATATATATATATATATATATATATATATATATATATATATATATATATATATATATATATCTTATTTTTAGTCTTGCAACGTGACAAATTCAGTAAATTACATACACTCACCGGCCACTTTATTAGGTACACCTGACTAGCACCAGGTTGGACCCCATTTTGCTTTCAGAACTGCCTTAATCCTTTGTGGCATAGATTCAACAAAGTACTTGAAATATTCCTTAAAAATGTTGACCCCTATTGACATTATAGCATCATGCAGTTGCTGCAGATTTGGCGGCTGTACATCCATGATGCGAATCTCCCACGACATCCCAAATGTGCTCTCTTAGATTAAGATATGGTGACTGTGGAGGCCATTTGAGTACAGTGAACTCATTGTCATGTTCAAGAAACCAGTCTGAGATGATTTATGACATGGCGTGTTATCCTGCTGGAAGTAGCCATCAGAAGATGACTACACTGTACTCATAAAGGGATGGATATGGTCAGCAACAATACTCAGGTAGGCTGCGAGTAACTACAAAGTGTGCCAAGAAAATATCCACCACACTATTACACCGCCACTAGGTTGAGCTGTTGATACAAGGTAGGATGGATCTATGCTTTCATGGTGTTGATGCCAAATTCTGACCCTAGCATCTGAATCTCACAGCAGAAATCGAGACTTATCAGAACAGGCAAAGTTTTTCCAATCTTTTATTGTCTAATTTTGGTGAGCCTGTGTGAATTGTAGCCTCAGTTTCCTGTTCTTAGCTGACAGGAGGGGTCTTCTGCTGCTGTAGCCCATCCGCCTCGAGGTTCAAGGTTTTGTGCGTTCAAAGATGCTCTTCTGCATACCTCGGTTGTCACGAGCTTTCTATCAGCTCGAACCAGTCTGGCCATTCTCCTCTGACCTCTGGCATCAACAAGGTATTTGCGCCCAAAGATCTGCCGCTCACTTGATATTTTCAGGCCATTCTCTGTAAATCCTAGAGACAGTTGTGCATGAAAAATGCAGTTTCTAAAATACTCAGATCAGCCCATCTGGCACCAACAACCAAACCACATTCAAAGTCACTTAAATCACCTTTCTTCCCCATTCTGATGCTCAGTTTGAACTGCAGTAGATCATCTGGACCATGTCTACATGCCCACATGCATTGAGTTGCTGCCATGTGATTGGCTAATTGGAAATTTGCATTAATGGGGAGTTGGACAGGTTTATCTAATAAAGTGGCCGTTGAGTGTATATTTAAAATATTTTATCTTGAGTGATATAAATGTATTAAGCCATAATGAATAATAATAAACAATATCAAAATGCTAAATTCATGTCATTATAGCACGTCAAAATGCAGGACCCTTTATATATGCCTGTAATTGAATATACTAATATTTTTATTCATATTTTATGACAGCAACTCAAAAACAAAAGAAGATGTTACCGCCTCATGTAGTCGCAATGTGATTTTTGAATAAATTAAGCAAGGACTTGCTTAACACTTGAAAAACTAATCATTTATTGATGCGTTTTCAATTGTTGGCAAACACTTACTGCAGATAGTAAGAGGGTTTAGCTTCTGAGAGCTAAAACATTCAGCTGTATTGTGAAGCATACTAATTAGTGCCAATCACATAATTGCCTAATTGCTTTCTTGATGGTTGCACTGGTAGTTTGTGAGGGTCCAAAAGTGGTACATGCCTCAATGACCATATTAGAGATTCCAGAGACAAGCAGATGTGCTCTGGTGCCCCTGTAACTTTCTTATTTAGTAAACTCGCTAACATCCATAATTGGCATAGTGGCAAAGCTGCCCCAGCAAAGCATTCATGCCCTTAAGTCTAACCCGAAGTAGCACTTAACGTTAGCAAATGCAAGACATCACTCAACACCTCGTTCTGCATGTGCATCTGTCAGAATTGTTGGATATTTTACAAGTAAACGGTGTGTAATGTTTTCAGCAGCATTAGGCATCACCTTCAACCCAAGCTAGCAGGATACAACTGAGAAGCAGCCAAGGTTTGTTTCGCTCATAAAAAACAAGACTCACTACTCACGCATCAAAATTTAAGCAACATTGCCAGACACATCTTGCCAATAGGAGTGTTTGTGCGAGTGAGGTTTCGAGTATATGCCTGAAAGTACCAACCACACTTTTGAAGGTCTGTCACAGCCCATATTTCATAATTCAAAACCATGGTGAAAAGTGGCAAGTGCAGATCGGCTCCTCTGTTAGCAGAATATCACCACTGAGATCACTTCTGTTCGCAGGCGAATGGGGAGGATGTGGGTGGATTTCTGAGTTTGACTGTGTGGAAAGGTGGAAGGGTCAATAGTTATGAGTACTCTCAAAATAAGCACCTGCACCAGGTCCTCCTCCCCCATCTGCCTCTTTTTCTGACCAGTTTATACACTTGTGTGTATGTCTGTTTAGGGCGCAAAACATATTATTCCTATTTATATGACTGAAGCCTCTATATTAGTTTAGCAAATTCAAGAACAAATATGATATCACCTAACATTGTGTTTTATGATCTGTTTAGTCTTTCTGGTCAAATACTGTCATGCTGATGCAACAGTTTGAATGATAATCTTGCACAGCATTGCAAAAGTCAAAGTTTATTATAGCAACTTTAATTTTTAATTGCACAAAAAATAAGGTAATTCTGAGCCGTGAGGTTTCCAGCAGAAGAGCACATTAAATATGTTTAACCAAAGGGCAGTGCATTGGTCAAATGCTCGTTTCTGCAGTGCTTCCCACTCAAAGACTTTACTTGGGTGGGCCGCCCAGGTATATTAACGGAAACCCAAGAATTTTGCTGACATTTATTTTTTTTTATTACCATCATTTTATACTTTTCTTGTATCCGCAAAATAGCCAAACATCCACAATCTATTGATTAGTGGAAAACCTACTCTCACCCTACACGTTTCCTACTTCTCGTTGAGTTTGCGCAAGAACTGTCCCACAGACTTCCACAGACAATCTCATGTGCTCTGCAGAGACGTGCCTTTTTGGAACTTAAAACTGCATCCGTCTAGGGTTTCTAAATCTTTTAAATTGTCCGGGATTCTGCTTTTGGTTTCAATTTGTAAGCCGTCATCATTTTTATTTTAAGCTTGATTTACTTATGCTTTGCTTTAAAGCTGACAGTGCATACACAGCCGCAGGAATGAGAGAAACATTATATAGCATGAATAAACATATTGTTAACATGCTTCTAGTATGGATTGATATATTGTTGGTATGTTTCTAGTATGATTCGTATGTTAATATGTTTCTATTATGTATTAGTATGTTTCTAGTGTGGATTGGTATATTGTTAGTATCTTTCAAGTATGATTGGTGTGTTTGTTAGTAGGTTTCTAGTATGGATTAGAATGCTTCTAGTATGGATTGGTATGTCGTTAGTATGCTTCTAGCATGGCTTAGTATATTGTTAGCATGAATTGATATGTTGTTAGTACAGTATGTCTAATGTAAAGTCAATAGCGTTTTATTTTATTATTATTTTTTTTTACAATGGAAGCCTATGAGTCATTTGCTAAGGTGCTGTAAGTGGTTGCTGAGGTGTGGCTAGTTAGTTGAAAAATCATCAATGATTGGCAGATTGGTAGTCCGAGTTAAATGAGCTCAAGCTTAAGTCTGCATAACAATCTGGCACAAAGTTATGAGGTCATAAATTTTGGTCCGATGTTAAGTCAATGAGACTTTTCAAAATTTTCCGGGCCAGTTTTCAGAAAACCATAAGTCGAATCAGTTGGAAAAGATATAGCAACTTAATTCAGTATATTTTGGACTTTTGGAGTTAGTTTGGTGGTTGTAGTGTGAATGGTCTAGGAGAAGATGCAATCTTAAAAGAAGAAGAAGAAAAGGTTTATGTAGTATAACACATTGGCTTTCTCAAGCCACCATAATTAATTATTTGATCTAAACGACTCAGATAAAACTTTTCTACTTACTCAGAGAGGACAAAATTACATGTAAAATGGCAGCAAAATATATGTACATGGTTAGAAATGGTTAATTAACTCATTTGCCTTATTTATATCTACATTAAATTTTTTATTCTTGCAATTTTTACACTTTTTAGATTTCTTTTATGTCATTTGTTTCTCATTCGCTATATATTTATATGATAAACTGCATAATTTAAACATATCTAACATGCTTTAGTAATACTATACAAAATGTTAGCAGCAGATTTAACCCGTCAGTGGGTGCACATGGATGCTAAATAGAACTAGATTATTAAAGTTCGTCGAGACAAACTTTAGGCTGGCTTGAGAAAGTCTGTTGGAAATAGTTTGTTTAATTTAAACAGTTTTAAAAAGTATGAAACGAAGATAGATAGATAGATAGATAGATAGATAGATAGATAGATAGATAGATAGATAGATAGATAGATAGATAGATAGATAGATAGATAGATAGATAGATAGATAGATAGATAGATAGATAGATAGATAGATAGATAGATAAAAACAGTTTATAGATAGATAGATAGATAGATAGATAGATAGATAGATAGATAGATAGATAGATAGATAGATAGATAGATAGATAGATAGATAGATAGATAGATAGATAGATAGATAGATAGATAGATAGATAGATAGATAGATAGATAGATAGATAGATAAAAACAGTTTATAGATAGATAGATAGATAGATAGATAGATAGATAGATAGATAGATAGATAGATAGATAGATAGATAGATAGATAGATAGATAGATAGATAGATAGATAGATAGATAGATAGATAGATAGATAGATAGATAGATAGATAGATAGATAGATAGATAGATAGATAAAAACAGTTTATAGATAGATAGATAGATAGATAGATAGATAGATAGATAGATAGATAGATAGATAGATAGATAGATAGATAGATAGATAGATAGATAGATAGATAGATAGATAAAAACAGTTTATAGATAGATAGATAGATAGATAGATAGATAGATAGATAGATAGATAGATAGATAGATAGATAGATAGATAGATAGATAGATAGATAGATAGATAGATAGATAGATAGATAGATAGATAGATAGATAGAAGATAAAAGCAGTTTGAAAAAGGATAGATAGATAGATAGTTTTGAGGTCACAAAGTTAGATCTATTGTTAAGTCAATGACAGTCTTTTGCAATAAAAGTCTATGGGACAGTTGTTGCTAGGGTGCAGTATCTGGTAGTTAGGGTGTGGCTAGAAAGTTAAAAGCTCATCAGTGATTGGCAGTTTGGTAGTCTGAGTTAAATCAGCTCAGCCATTAGTCTGTATGACAGTCTGATGCAGAGTTATGAGCTCACAAATTTTGATCCCATGTTAAGTCAATGAGAGTCCTTTGAATGGAAGTCTATGGGACAGTTTCTAGGGTCCAAAAGTGGTTGCTAGGGCGTGGCCAGAAAGTTAAAACCTCATCAGTTATTGGCAGTTAGGTAGTCTGAGTTAAATGAGCCTATTAGAAGTCTGTGTGACAGTCTGACGCAGAGTTATAAGGTCACAAAGTTTGGTCCAATGTTAAGTCTATGGGATTTTTCCGACGGTCCCGGGACGTTTTTCGGAAAATCGAAAGTCGGATCAGTCGGAAAAGATATGGCATACCGAGTCAGAATAGTTTGGAGGTCTGGTGTGAGTTTGGGGGTCATAGCTCGAAAGCTCTAGGAGGAGATAGATTTTGAATTTTAGTCTCAGAAGAAGAAGAATAATATATAAAAAAAATAATAAGTTTAAATAGGATTTCAGTAGTCTGGCTTGTTTCTCAAGCCAGCCTAATAAAAGTAAAACAAATAGTGTATTTTTTATTTTATTGTTAAAAATCCCTTTTTTGTGGCATGTAGGTAATCATGTGCTATGGGTAAAAAGTGTTTTTCAATCCGGCTACCACCACAAGTATATTTTAAACCTGTGTGAAGCACTGTTTCTTTGCTCACAAACATGTGTAAATGATGTCTCTGTCTTAAAGGGAGAGCTCACCCAACAATTCATATTTACTCACACTCATTTTCACACATTTATGAGTTTCCTTTTTCTGTTTAGCTCAAAAGAGGACATTTTAGAACAGGCTAGATAGATGTAATCACTGACATCCATAGCAGTAAAACAAATACATTGGAAGTCAATGGTTACAGGTTTCCAACATCTTTTAAAAGAACTTCTTTTATGTTCAACAGAAGAAAGAAACTCACGCAGGTTTGTGACAAGTGAAGGCTGAGTAAATGATGACAACATTTTCAGTTTGGGCTGAACTAACCATTTAAGCCATGAAAAGATTTTTCCAATGTAACAACTGTAAGAATCCATTGCTACATATCTGGGTGTTCGGTAAGGTCATCTCATTCAGACGTGCATAAGTGTCTCTATACATGCATGTGTGGGTAGGGAGGGGGCGGTTTCAAAATCTTTTAGCTTCTAAAATTGAATCTTCCATAGCAGGAAGGACTATTTCAGGCCTGGTCCTGTAAGCAAGAGGAAAACATCAAAAATGTGCTTGGACAACGTGACTGCACCCAAATCTGCAAGTCCCTCATTCCCAGTTAAGTCTGAAACCGCGAAACAACGGCGCCCCCTGTCGGATCTCCACCGCCAGCCCCTTCACACCTATTAGCAGACGTTCAATATTTAAAACATCTCTTACCTTGCGTGTCACGAGGTGTCAGTGAAGAAGACTCGTCGGGGTTGAAATGTGCCATCTGTGAAACTGACCGATGTCTTCTGAATGTTATCCACCAAGATTTCCTCACAGAGAAGGCGCGTTTCTCGGCGCATTTTTTCCTCAGACCTTCGGCGAACCACCTTGACAGGAGCTTAAGTGTTCAGTGTTCTGCAAGAAAGTCAACGAAAATCCTTAAATCAGGTTAGGAAAAAAAAATCACAGAACTCAATATTTAGTGAATTTCTATAACTTCTCGCTGGTGTTCAGTGAGAAAAGGCTTCGCGAGTGGGCTCGCAGTGCAAACTGATCTGCGTGGAAGCGCAACGGTTCCCCCGCACACAACCAAGTAACCTCTGAGACTGACACATAATCGTGTTTTAAAGAAGACACACGAGTGAGCTTAGAGAGTGCTGTCAGTGATGTAAAGGTGTGTGAGAGAGCCGGTGTGTTTAAATAGCAGCCGGTATGGTGTATTCCCCTCACGCGCGCGCGGGTTTGTCTCTATGTAGGGCGCTCGCTCGCGCAGCAGGTGTTGCGCATCAGGGCGACTGAAATTATTTCTCCCGTCACAAAAATAAGCCGACGATTTCGTCAACGAGAGGCTCCAACGACTCCCATCTGACTATGAGTAAACAAATCCCTACAATTGGCATGGAAATAATGTGAATAATACGTTCTTTGATGTTTTATTTAAAGTAAAAAAAGAAAACAACTCACCTAAAATCCTCGCAATACATTTCCAAAATGCCAGTCAAGAATGACACCTTGTCCTCACTCTTCGTCGTATAACCTTGCTGTTTCTTTATAAACAAATCCGTCAAGTTCAGCGCTCTCAACGGCGTAATTCCACCAGTGCCCTTGTGTTTACCGTGTCCATTCCACACAGAGATTCACCAAAAAAGCGAAGAAAAAATACGTTCAGTCAATCAGTCGACACACATAGCTTCTTCACCCTAATATTTCTGTTATTTATTTCTGAGTCTCGAGCGCTTTCCGCAGTGGAGCTTGTGGAACAGGTCCGCGTGCCTCCTCTGAGGGGGGATTCCGTCAATATCGCATCCTTTTGGAGAAAACAACAGCAACACGCCGTATTCAGTCGTTTAAACGTCGATAACGGGGATGAGATCTATTTTGGATGGAGATTCCTCTGCGACAGCATCGACTGAACTCGAGACATCATGGTAAACTGTCGAGCGCGTGTACGCTCCTTAACATCTCAGCGCGGAATTGAGACTGTACTTGCCAATGCCTCCCACGCGCTCCGCGCCAAATTCAACTCAATTCTCCTACCTTACCGCCCATAATAAAACATAAACATACATTTCGGAGTAGTAGATGTGCTGATTGTCTGCCTGTCAAAGCAAACAGAGTAGTCTCGTCGCTTATCTATTTGAGGGGGGAAATTGGTTGTGAGGCGCGTTCATATTTCCACCCAACTTTACAGACCATTGCTCTCAGACGCACACTCCATGAGTCGAGTAGATATTAGATTCTCTCTCTCTCTCTCTCTCTCTCTCTCTCTCTCTTTCTCTCTCTCTCTCACATGAATACAGTCAAATGATAATGAGCGCCATTAACAGTCCCTGCGCACGACGGGCGCGTCAAAACTGTGGAAAAATCTCAATCACACGACGCCTCAGTAAACAAGTCATTTTCCCCTTCGATGTTGCAAAACCATGTCCCATCCACTGTCGCCTCCACGTGTTAAAGAGAGCAAAACAGTTCAACGAAGCGACTCCTGTCTGTCTCAATGAAAACGGTGATTTTGGGCTTGCTCCGTTTGCGCCAAAATTGGAGGCTCGTTATGAGTCAGACTCTCCCAGCTGTGTAATTTCCCTGCAGGAGATCCACGGGAGCCGTTTTGATCCACAACTCATGCAATTAAATCAAATGATTTTATGCTTTAAGATCATTCACTCGGTCAAAGGAAAACTGCCTGACAAGTGCACTCAGTCTTTAAACTTCAGATTATGAAGTAGATACACAGAAGGCACGTGTACCCTCACACATAAGCGGATTTTAAATGCAAACACTTGTATCCCTTTTTTGAAAAAGTATGTTTTCTGGTCATGTCCAAATCTGCGGCATCTTCACAGAAAGTTTCACCTGAATTGATCAAATTCTACACGTTCATCAGCTCTTTTGCATTTTTTTTTTGACTAATTCCTTATTCTGCATTTACTATAGGCCATTTTGAGGGATATAAACAAAAAACAATGGTCCCAGCATATTTCCTGTTTTAAATTGTTAATTTCTACAGCTTCCGAGAATGCAAAAAGAGTCACATATTGATAAATAATGTCATGATAGCTGTTTTGACATCAAGTTATGATTGAATTGCCTCTTGTTACAGTTATGAAATAATTTGATAACATGCGGGAAATGTTTATGGGCCAATGACATGATCACATTGAAATGTTCTATTAGAGTGCACCCAATTCGAATGTTATCACTCATTATATATGGGCGTTATCAGGGGATATCAGCTGATAGGCATGGGCCAGTAGTGGCCTTCTGCACATACTAGTAGGCTCAGAAGGCTGTAATCATCAGCTATACTAATAGAGAAGACTCCAGACCCAGATCTGTTTTCACATATTGTGATGGTTGGGTTTATGGTTGGGGTAGGGGAAGACTAAAATAAAATACAATTGATGGGAAATTTAATCAACAATGTAAATAATTCTTATGGTTAATCAACTAATAGAGAAGACTCCAGATCTTTTTTCACATTACTCCGACGGTTGTATTTAGGGTAGACAATAATAAAATACAATCAATGGGAAGTTTAATTTATAATATAAACTATTCTCATGGTTAATCAGCTATACCAGGGGTGTCCAAACTCGGTCCTGAAGGGCCGGTGTCCTGAAGAGTTTAGCTTCAATTCTAAATCAAACACATCTGAACCAGCTAACCAAGCTCTCACTAGATACTAGAAACTTCCTGGAAGGTGTGTTGAAGCAAATTGGAGCTAAACTCACCAGGACACCATCCCTCCAGGACCAAGTTTGCACACCCCTGAGTTATACTAATAGAGAAGACTCCAGATCCAGATCTGTTTAATTACTGTGACGTTTGGGTTAAGGGTAGGGTTAGACGTTAATAAAATGGAAAATTTAATAAATAATATAAATAATTCTCATGGTTAATCAGCTTTACTAATAGAGAAGAGTCCAGATCTGTTTCCACATTACTGCGACGGTTGGGTTTAGGGTTAATAAAATACAATAATGAGAAATTTAAATTAACAATATAAATAATTTCCATGGTTAATCAGCTTTACTAATAGAGAAGAGTCCAGATCTGATTTTACATTACTGAGATGGTTGGGTTTAAGGTTGAGGTAGACGTAATAAAATGCAATAAATGGGAAATCTCGTTAACCTCTGGCTGCAGCTGTGTGATCTATCCGCTTGTTAAGTGGTGACGTATTTGTGACGTATGTATACCGTTTCCGGGTCCAAGCCGCCATTCATTTGAGTGGAGAGATCATTGTTTATGATCACGTTTTATTCCTATCACACATTAAAGTTGATTTTATATAAAATCATAGTGTAAACAACAATCTCTGGGCTTGCTGCATAACAAATACCAAAATTTTAACAATTTAAAAAAAATAATCACTTTCTGGCCATTGTATATTAGGCATGGACATATATACTGCGATCGTGACTTTCGAAAGCCTTAAATCGCTTTGTAAACGTTTATTATTACCATTTCATGAGTCTCCCCATTCAGTTGATTAGACCGCTTGGACCCAGAAGCCACTTCGCGTGACGTCACACTTAACAAGCGGATAGCTGATTAACCATGTGGATGGATGATTACAGCCTTCTGAGCCTACTAGTATGTGCAGAAGGCCCCTACTGGCCCATATCGATCAGCTGATAACTATTGATAACGCCCATTCCATCGAGTGATAACATTCGAATCAGAGAACTCAGCTATGTTTTAGCACATTTCAGCCACATTGATGTTTGTTTTAAAGATCAATTTCCAAAAATAGAACATGAAAGTACAACCAAAAAAAAAAAAATTCAGTTTCCACCTAGGCATGAATCGCCTCGGGAAGGTGAGTCAGGACTGCCACTGGTGCCCTCTGAAAAAACAAGAATAACATCCTCATATTAGAATTATGATGCATTCATACTCTAAAAGAGATGGCCGAATGCTACAATCTTTGAAAGAATTTCTTTCACAGCTATTCACAACACCCAATAACCAGCTTCCTATTTTATGGTTACCAAGAAACTATGTTTGATGTAACACTACAAAACCATTTAATGTATATATCATTTAACCACTGAATAAACACACATGCATTCATACACAAGCTGCCTTAGGAACATTCTCCGTCTAACCGTTTCTCCTCACGGGCATTGTGATATTCATAGGTCAACTTTTATATACTAATATTAGTATTCCGTAATGATCCATTTCGACAAGCTATATCCCACACATGCATGCAAACCTTTTTAAAGCAATTCGGATATAACTTATAAAAAGCATTCATATATCACAATGCATTGCTGTATTTTTGTACCCCCAGCATTTTTGGCGCTCTCAACTGTCCAATCATGTTGCAGAATAGGCTGGATAGGGATGCTTTACAGTCCACTGAACAAATTCCAAGATGATAAACTTTACCATTTGTAACAGCAGGTCCATTGTGATTATCCATGTCTGTGGATCTAAGTTTGGAAACCTATGCCCATTATCTGCTTGCTTGAGCAAATAATGCAAATTCATGGCTCAAAGGGAACTCTGATTTGCTTTGGCAAGTATGATTTTTCTTTTTTTCCCCACATCAAATAAGATCTCCTATACAAAACACATCAGAACAATTCAAATTAGTAATAACCTTTATAGTAGCAGAGCCTAAAATCTGAACACACATCCCTGTGGCTCCAACAGTAGAAAACTGCACTACCAATATTAAGGTCATTGGTTGTGATAAAATCTAGTATATCCTCAAGGCAATGCCAATTAGTTTGAATGAAAGTGTTTAAGAAACGCCTAATGTTATTTGTTTTATAAAATCTATTTATTCTAGCTAAACCGGCTATTCATTATTTCATTGTCTAATTAGACAACACAGGTTATGTTTATGTGTGGGCAAGGAAGCGCTATTGAAGCTCCGGAGTATCTGATGCAATTACTTAAAAAATCCTTTATATTGTGTGGGAATCATTTAAAGACAGCAGGTATTCGTGTGTATCAAATCAGCCCTAATGCGGAGTTAAACTGGGTCAAATTAGTAGTTGTTTACTTATTAAATTAAAGCCCAGAACTGACTTGAAAGGAGTCACAGGTAATTATCCAGAAAGCTTATAATGAAACAATTTTACCACCGAGAAGATCATAAATTTAGAGACATTTTCTTTTAAGCAGACGGCTGTACACAAACAACATGCTTTGGCAACAGCATCTCCCATTTTATTGATATAAAGGCTTTTAATGTAGGGCGGCACTATATGATGTTTCAGCATCAATATCCCAATGTGCGCATCTGCAATAGTCACATCGCAAGATCTGCAATGTTGAGTCTGAATTATAGACCATTTCAATGTGATCATGTCATAAGCCCTTGAACATTTCCTGCTTGTTATCAAACTATTTTATAACTGTAAAGAGGCAATTCGATTATAGCTTAATGTTAAAACAGCCATCATAACATTATTTATCAATATGTGACTGTAGAAATTAAAAGTGTAAAACAGGAAATTTGCTGGCACCATTGTTTTAGTTTACATCCCTCAAAATAGTCTAGAGTTGACCAGGAGCTACAGAACATATGCGATTTGTAGAGTCACGGCTAAGTGTAACCATAACAGAGTAAAAGTTTACCATTTTCATGTTTTTAAGACCTCTGACTGAGCATTTCAAGAAAGTTTAGAACATTTGGGCACAAAAGATTATGATATTTGGAAGTATAACAATGACTAATTGCATTTAATTATTTATCCGGGAACATTTTATTCTTATTTAGAATTTTTGTCTTGTATCTAGTCCAAATATCTACCTTTCAAAGCAAAAACATGATTATTTTCCTTACCCCATTGGAAAGGAAAAGAAAAAAAGGAAGAACTATTTATTTTGACTTATTTCTTCTGAAGATGAAAACAAGATATTTTGACTATAAATGAGACAAAGCAAAAGAAAGAAAAAACTTTTTTTGTGTTGTGATTATTCAATTTCTGTACCTCAATACTGTCAGACACACCAAAAGCCGTCAAACTGTCACAATCACCAGCGATCCAGGCTTGTAGATCACTGGGAATCAGTCACTTTCACTCAGAACTACAATTCTGCCACCAAAAGAACTACAACTCAGTCATGCACCACACACTCACACCTGTTCCACCTTGATTACACACAAACACAGCCGGAGGATCGTTATGTAATGATTACTTGGACTTTAAAAGACAGAGAGACACACACACACACAAATTACTGAGTCTTGTTTATCTGTGACCATTATGATGCAGTTTTCCATGTTTAATTTAGCCGTGTTTTGACCTTGTGTTATCATTTTGATTCATCACTACCTGTACCAACCATTTGTCTGTTCTTTGACCACAACTTTGGATTACTCTGTATGTACCCGTTTGCTCCTGTGATTGACCTTTGCCTGCCTGACCATTCTTGTAATGAACTGCACGTGGATCGTCAACTTCATTGTCAGCGTCACTCACATAACACAAATAGAGCTCTTCAAATTATCTTGTGAAACTGTATTCATAAAGTATTACTTATCGCAGAAAAAATAAAATATTGCAAATATTAGGTTTTTCCAAAAACATGCATCCCTATGGCTTAGTTACTTTTCATCCTCCCTTTAAAATACACATTTCACATCCACAAACATACATCTGTTTACTGAACATAGTTGAATTTTAATTCCAGCCAAGACCAAGTTGGTGCACAACACAACGGCGACAGCATGAAAAATCTGCTCAACTTCATGAATAAATGAAGGAGGAATTAAGAAATAAAGGAGTTAAAAAGAAATGGAAGAGAGGTTTGCATGAGTCTGTCATGAGCACAAAAAAGTGGGAAAATTCTGTCTCCATGGTAACCCAATTTTCAGTGTCACCACTTTTGTTACCAAACAGACCATGCTACATTACATAAAACACACACTCACACCCCCCCTCACACACACAATGTGCGCACACACTCACAAACATACATTCTCTTAGTAGAACAGCAGTGTTTTACTCTAATAATGTTTGCATGGCAGATTTGATGCACAGCTTTGATGATCTATGATATTTTTAGAACACTGTCATCGTCTAATTGGATTTTATTTTTATTAAAAGAGTCACAACATGAATTTTTAAAATATATTATAATGTTAATTTGGGATCAATTTGAATGGTTATTTCTTTGCAAACCAAAATAAATAAATAAATAAATAAATGCAAATCTGCAAAAACACGTTTCAGTGCAGTTTCCAGGTAAAAAGAAGATTTGGAAATAGTCAAATCAACAATTATTTAAACTTTGATTAAATCAATACCTTATTTAAACTGGCGGGACATTTTAAGCTATGAAATTTGCAAATATGTGTTTGTTAACACATTAAGCCAATTTGATTTCTCATGTCATGACCACTTTAAAAGTACTCCTAGAACTTTTTGCCTTTTTTAACACCCCTATCCTACAAATATCTAGAGTCTAAGCGAGTAATTTAAAACTGAGACAGTGTTTACCCTATAATAATTATGCAATTATGCAAATGAACATTTGCAATCAGCAGAAATTAATCTCAGTCTTAGCCCTAATACTTCATTCTACATCTATCTTTGTACACAACATACAAAAACAAATGCGTGTGCATGAGCTGGGATGCACATGCATGGCCTCACGTGTAACATGCATGGTTTCACATTTATTATACAGTGAAAAATCACATACTGCACAGAACATAAGCTAAAGATAGAGCGATGCTTTGTTTATAATTTATTTAAAATGATCTCTAGCCTGTAAATTAAAATGTGGGCCCATCTTCATCTAAATCATAGCAATAAGTGCAAGAAAGAGAACAGTTTTTCATATCTTCCTCAAACAAAATAATCTATTCACTCGGGAAGGCAAAAAAAAAATTTATTTTAGGATGACCAATTTTGTAGTTAACAATTCAGTTTCTTGCACTGTATCCTACTTTACACATTCAGTGCAGTCCTGATACTAAATGTAATGTGTAAGTGGTGCTAAATAATGAATGAAGTATTATTACATTGCATCAAACAAATAAATTACTAAAATACTAATTAAGTAAACCCATGAGATACTGTACATTATAGATAACAAAATAACCAGATTTTCAGAGCTTCTATGTTTAAAGAACCCCTATTATGGGTTCTTGAAAATAAGCTTCCATGTAGTGTGTGTAACAGCACTAAGTGAATGAAAACATCCAGCTGAGGTTTGAATCAGAAAGTGCACCGTTTACAACTATTGACTATCTAACAAAATAGTCGACTCAGAACCAAATAAATGAATAGTGTTGGGTTTGGATCTTTATCTTGAACCCATTGACGTCGATATGATACATTACCAAATATGAAGTGCCGGTTCTGGTCAAACGTAAATGTGCCTTTCATTTTAGATACTAGTGGAGCGCGGAGGATCATGGTGCTGATCATGACATGAAAATGACGATCACTGACAGATGGAGATTCGGTCTGCTGGGAATAAAGAGTTAAAGTTCATTTTCACAGTAACAACACCACAGTATAGCTAACCGAGTGCTTCTTTTGTTCCAGTCATTTTTCTGATTTTAGATACCATAAACTATGAAGCAATGGGGATTCGCTGGCCGATTGCTATTAAAGGAAGGAGCACAGACTATCATGTATGGGACTTTGTCAGACTTTGACTAGGCATGGGCCGGAATAACATCCTGACGACATGATAATCTTGGATAAAAATATGAAGTTTTACGGTATTGTAAATACTGTTCTAAAATATGTTCTTTTTAATTGTCAACTTTTCCCCTTTAAACATAACATACATTTTATTTTTTAGAAACTTTACAATATTTTGAAATTTGAGCAGTAAACATGTCAGGCTAAATATTTTTTTAGTTATTTCTTCATTAGTTTCAAAAACACATTTTTTTTACAATTTAAAACAGCATCTTTGGATATCTTTTCTGCTGGAGATACTGTTGTCCTAAAAAACCTAAAACAAAACGTAAATAAAAGAATCTTACACATACCTAAGGAACGGTATTACAAAAAATTTGGGTAGTTTTAATACTTTGACTTTTCTAAATCTCGATATACCTTATTATCCCACGCCTAACTTTGACACAGACTTTGTCTGTAACTGCTACAGTTCATACCAGGCCGTATCCTGAGCTGCTGCTGTGCTGTTGGTCAGGGGGGAGTGGAGAGCATGAGACTGATTCCAGTGGCGCTCCAGGGACAGACGAGTCTTCGCTGAGGCCAGCTTCCAGCCTCCACTGCTGAGACTGCAGCTCTGCACAAGACTTTTAGCCAGCGGAGAAATTAAAATGGTCGTGCCGAACGGAGTCTGGTTCTCTCAAGGTTTTTTTTCTTCACTCTCCTATTGGTGAAGTTTTTTTTCCCTCTCCGCTGTCGCCACTGGCTTGCATGGTTCAGGATCTGAAAAGCTACTCATTGATGAATTTGCTCTTCAGTGTTTGGACTCTCAATAATGACTTCAAACCACACTGAACTGAGCTAAACTGAACTGAACTTAAACATTAAAAACTGAACTACCCTGATCCAGTTACTATGACCATTTATGTGAGGCTGCTTTGACACAATCTACATTTTAAAAGCGCTATACAAATAAAGCTGAATTGAATTGAATATGGACCAGTTTCTTCTTCCTCCGGATCATAACATCCAAGTGTAATTAAAATATCTGCCTTGTCATTACATTAATTTAAATTCTGAATTTGCATTTAAAAATCACAAGCTTTGAGCTGATTAGCTAATTAGAGAGGTCGAAAATGTCCTAATACAAACCTAATGCATACAGTGTACAGCAAAGCCAGATGTCCTGTCATTTGAGGGTCAGTGAACTATTTAAGCCCCTTGTCACGTTTCCAGATTTGTCTGAAATTTGTCCTATACATAAAACACCTACTTTATGTTAGGCCGACTGTTCTGGCAAAAAGTGCAACATCTGGTCAACATACTTACAGGATAATTTCCTTTTTGATGGTGGTAATTTCAGTCAGATGATCCAATTAATGAGATGAATGGGGAGAGAATTTGAGGGCTCTTCTGAATACTAATGAGCAAGGTGTACAATATTGCAAGAGCTCATAAAGAGCCAGCTGGACAATGTTATGCTCATATTTTTCACCCACCACATAAACAAGAAAGCGAGGGACAAAATCACCCCTAACCAAAATGACCTTAAAAACCACAGCTTCTATTGCTAGCCATGTAATGAATGATGCTTTTCCCACTCAACATGAACACCCGTTTACAGAGAGTAAACTGTAAAACTGTGTTTACAGAACAATATACCAAGCAATGAATTTTTTAGAGTTCTCTGAATAATTGAACATCATGTCAACATCATTATTGGCATTAACAAGAAAAAAAAAAGTTTTTGCTAATAAAATGCAGTAATAATGAATACACGTATATGAAAACAAATAAAGACTTTAAAATACCACAAAAAAAAAAACTTTTTATGGCTAAAGAAAATTAGAAAATGTCAAGAAAAGCACTAATCATGACTTTTTAAACTAATCTTGTCTATTATTATTCAGCATCCAAACATCTATATGTTTTCAATAAATGGTGCTAGTTATAGTCACATCCATTCCCGTGACAAAGCGAAAAAAAATTGGAAAATTGAGGATTGAATAAGCAGAAGTCAAACATTAATTCTGTAACAAACTATGTATGTTTACCAGTGTTGGGAAAAGTTAGTCTTAAAAGTAAAGCATTACAATATTGAGTTACCTTCCTGAAAGGTAACTAGTTGCGCTACTTATTTTTTTTAAGGAAAGTAATGCATTACATTCCTTTTGAGTTACTTTTTCATATCACATTCAAAACCTGCAGGGTCATTATTATTATTTTTTTTAATAAAGGAGCTCTGCAATTAACAACTATCACCTACACCTTTCAAAAAAAACGCATCGCAAAATAATAATGTAGGATAATACTTTCTTCTGAGAATTTCTGAGTTCTAAAGTTTAAAGCATTGCGTTTGCTACTTTTGTGATGTTTGTCTAATTAGTGAATTATTAAAGTACAAACCATTTTCAAGCACAATTCGTTTTCTTCCATGTCTTCAAAATAATGAACATTTTCTCATCTAAATTTAAGTAAGCTGCTTTAAATTTTTAAAAAGTAACTCAAATATTACTACTTTTTTTTTTTTTTTTAAGTAATGCATTACTTAGAAGAGTAATATTCTTATGTAACTCGCTCTGCTTGTAATGCATTACCTCAACACACGTTTACATCAATTAGGACAACACACTTAATACACAAATAGACTTGATTAAACGTGCACATATAGACATCACTCATAGGCTATACTATATAACTACAGGTTAACTAGGTTTATATAACGTTAACTGTTAAAAGATATTAGATAACCTACTAGTTTATCAGTTAAAGTTATTAGGGACTAATTAACTTATGGTATAACCTTAACTTTTCTGAATTTGATTGTAGGCCTAATAATGTGCACTTTTTGTAAAGCTGCTTTGAAACAAGTTATTGTGAAATGCGTTATACAAACAACACTTGAATAAATTTGAATAAGGGAGGCAAGGAAAAGCCAAAACTAATCACTTAAACAAGGCAAATTCAAACAAAGCAAAAACATGAGTAGCATGCAAAAGAGAATCGTGTAACAATATCAAGACTTACCGACAATGTAATCCCGGCCATTAAACAAACAAGCGGTAAACAACGCAGGTGCGTTCAATTACAACGTTGCCTCAATAATTAGAGAACGGGGAGACTTCTGTTGGCTGGAGGAGGAACTACAGCATCTGAAAACACAAATGCGAACGCGCGCTGGCCCACCGTTAAAACTCTGGCTCTACAGAAACGCGGGAACTCCAGGTAGCTTACAACACGTACAGTAAGATATTTTTCTGCTCGTACTGTTGGTAGCTAATAATCTTACTCTGGCTCTTGAAATTCTGCTTTTTAATTAACTTGAGGTATCCAGTTTGAGATATTCTGTGTTTAGTACAGAAACCATAATAACCAGTTTTGCACATTGTTACAAAAATTTTGTACAGAGTGAAGTTAAATCACCACTTACAGTAGCTCCAAGTCATCACATTAAAATGATTGCTGAAGGATCATGTGACACTAAAGGCTGGAAGCTGAAAATATAACTTTGCCATCACTGGAATAAATTACAGTTAAAAATATGTAGGCCTATATGTATTATATTAATTATTATTGTTGTTATTATTATTATAGAAAATAGTTACCGGTATTCATATTTTATAATATGAGTTACTGTAATATTATTTCACTATATTCCTTAATGGGCTAAATGCAGAGCTAGTGTTTTTTGGCCAATGATGAACATCCAGTGAAAGGTTTATGTGACTATTATCAATTTCATAAGGTTCTTTTTACAGCATCGATGTTGTACTGTATTTCAAATCAGTTTAATAGACTTAGCCAAACATCCATTTGGTTGTTAAAGTGAAAACAAGACAAAAGACTGTGTGCACGCTAATGCCATCATTAGCAGCAGGCTAGCGCAGACACACCGTTGAAAATTCTGGGGTAAAATTAATTTCCATATTTTAAAGACATGGCACAGAAAAATAGAATTTAATGCAGTGCTTGTTTGGTCTGATACCCACTTTATATTGTACCTTAACCAGGCAGTGGCACATATACCTACAGGAGGCACATTATACTATTAATACGACTATCATAATTAATGTCCCATGTTTTCGATGTAAAAATATAAATTACTCTGAAAGTAAATACTGTGGTACTGTAAATACTGTGGATTTTTAACCATCTCAATTTACGTTACATTATTTCTTCTAGTCTTTTCATTAGCTAATCATTTAATAATTAAAAAAAAAAACATTTTACAGCATTTATATAGGCAAAATAAGATTAATTAAGATTTACAGCATACAGCTTACTGTTATGCGTTATATGTTTTTTAATAACATTTACAAGGTCATTGAAAGCCGGTATAACATATTTTAGCTCATGTCATGCAAAAGAAAGGACAGTTATAGTTGAAGCCTAAACGCACTGGGTGTAAATCATTGAAGTGTTTGACAGACTCAGTTCAGAGGTTACAGAGGAGCGTAGACACAGAAAATGAGCTTCTTCTTGCTCTTTCAAACAAGGACATGTTTTAAAAAGCCACTATTATGCATCAAAAAGGGTTATATTTTGGTTTTGGGGTCTCCAGCAACAACAGACTGATATACATGCAAGGTCAAAAAAACACTTTCATTGTATTATAATATGCATTTATTCTTTTCTCGTTTTTCCCAGAAGTCTCCCATATTCCAGACCCAACTGCCCTCACCCTCCCGTTTTGTTATTTTTTCCGGAAAACTCCCGTGATTTCACCGCCGGTTTAAGCACGTCATACGATAATAAAGAGTTAACCAGACACAGTACAAGCGGTTACAGGTAATAAAACACAATTAAATACATAATTTGCAAGCTAGAGAAAACAAGGAGGCAACCATTTCAATCGCATTTACTTACACTTACAGAAGGAACTGGTCTATGAACTGTGTACTGTAAAGTTCCTGTCAAGCTCTGCAAAGTCCCAAATAGTATTTTCTGATCCTTCCTTTAACAAACGTCCAATGAATCCTCCATTGTAAGTGTGTAGATTGCTAAAGCACTCGTCAGAAAAATGACAGGAACACGGCACAAGGCTGAGGCTATAATGCTGAGGTATTTTCGCAATAATAAACTTCAACCACTGACTCTTCACAGCCTCATCTTTGGGTAGGGAAAGTAGCAGTAACTTTCCCTCACACTTTAGAGCACAGCGCCTTCACGACATGTTTCAACCAGGGTCTGCTACAGTGTTTTTGGGTGGGGTCGGGGGCTTTAAATTCTCCCAAGTTTGCACGTGCAACAAATGAGCGTGGCTTGAGTTTCATATCAACGTCACACTGGCACGGTTAAGAACTCGTTATCAAGACAATTCATTTGAAGCACTATAAGTCGACTCTTTAATTGATGAATCAATAGTTTTAAACACGGCACACTTTCAGATTTAAGCCGTAGCTAGATATTTCACTTCACTTAGAGCTGTGTTACACACTACATGAAAGGTCATTTCCAAAAATCCCTAATAGGGGCTCTTTAACAAACTCAATATCCATTTATTTACTACAGTTAAAGCTTCAGGAAGAGTTAAAGCCAAACTAACAAGCAAAAAAATAAATCTACTACGACTACACAAGAAGTCTTACCTGGCCCCTCTATAATTTAAAAAAGAGAAGCACAATTAGTTCCCAAATAAAATCCACCTCTCTCCCCGATGCTTCCAGTAATTTACATACAAACAACATAAAAGTTTTCAAACTGGGTTATGAATATAAATGAAAGTGTGTGTCTGATGTTTAACCAAAGTAATGGTGCAACAGCAGCAAATGTATCCAAGAACTGTAACTGTAGAGGAGATGAGGATTTTTGCATGTGCTTTTCTGGAATGATTAGAAAGCAGCACAGGCACAGCTGACGACAATTAAACAATTTTGACAATTTTCACACGCTGAGAGAAAGCAAAACTCAAATAATACACAAAACTCTTCACGCTGATATGCAATAAAGAAACATCCCCCAACAAAAATCCTACATAACAGCTCATGTTTCCACAGAATACACCATAATACCATACAAAGAGAGTTAGGCAAGGGACAATAATGCTGCTAACTAAATACCACTTTATTGATTCAGTATTTTATTGTTTTGGTGACTTTAGTGACTGTTTGAGATCCTATCCCTGAAGACCTTGCATTACCCTTCACCTTATTGTAAAATATTGAGGTTTTGATATAAATGCACTTACCTGTAAATTATGGCAGCTGATCAATCCAGATTATATTAGTCGTTTTCACACAGCACTTAATTTCAGGGTTTTTGGTCACATATAGGAGTATATAGGATTTATTTATTTCTGCTCGGGGTTATGAAAAGTGAAGCCAAACATGTGCACTGTGAAACACTGTAGTGTTACAAGGCTTTTACACAGCACCATTTGATATGCATTTTTATTAGATCTGTGTGAATGAGGTTGCTCTAATTACATTGGCTTTTGTATATGAATCCTTTTAAAAATATTTGAGTAGATGTGTTAATATATTAAATATTATGTTACTTCAAGGTTGAGGGAAACATGCTAAATAGTAAAGAAAAATATGTCAATTGAGGTAAACAGCCATTCTGAAAAGTCCATTGTGTAAAAATCTTGAAAACAGTTGGCAATACACCATAGAGGATTCATGTAAACAGGTTGCATGCTGCTTCCAGTCAATGGCACTGCAGAAATATGGATGTATACTCAGGGTTTAAGATTATAGAGTCAGCTCTTTTCATTCCCACTTTGCACCCTTCAGTTTTGTTGATGATGTATTATTTTACTCAGTGATAAAATAATTTATATTCATACATTTTTTTAAGTGTTGGATTAATGAATAATTACATTCTAAAAATAATGAATGTTATTTCTTTAAATGTTACTGATTAGTTTTTTTAGAAAATTAATTAAGCAAATATACATTTAGATTGCTTTAAAAATAGAAGAAAAAATATATATATATATTACACTCTCAGAAATAAAGGTTCAAAACCGATCACTAGGGTGGTATCTTTTTAAAAGATACACTTTTATACCTTAAATGTGCACATTGGTACCTTAAAAATACTTTTAGGCTACACTTTTGTATCTTCAAGAAACCATGAGGTACACATCTGTACTAGTTGAAACACAGGCTCATTGTGAAAACATACTCCTATATACATTTCTGGAGAGCTAGAATTATATAGCCAGAGCTACTGTACATATGGCTACATTTCATCTTTAAAACAAATGCTATGGGGTGGTATGACGCCGAGGACAACTTCTGTTTCTTTTAGTGCTACCAGCTTACCACTTACCTCCGTGTGGAGCTTTTCTGCTGTTACCAGTTTACCCAGTTACTTCCCCCATACAGCCTCGGATTTAAGATGCAGAGAGGAGTTGATGGGGTCGATGATGTGTTCAAGTCCTGCAAAGAACAGTTCCAGAAAGTAGGTAAAACATAAACAAAAGGCAAAAAATGAAATAAAGTAAATAACAGGGTGGGAATGTGGTAAGATCGGAAAACATGGCAAAAAATCAAGCGGCCACAAGGGCTTTTCTTTTTCTGGATTGTGTTTGAAAACACTATCGGTTGGGTTTAGGGAAGGGGGTGGATGAGGTGTTTTCAGTTGGTCGGTCAGTCAGTTAACAGCGGCCTCTGGTGGATTTAAGTGAGAAGAACAGGCATGAAAGGCACTCATGAGCAATATTTGAGATCTGAAAAAGTGTACAAAGTTTTCTCAAAAACAAAACTGCTAAAAACGTACCTCCTGGGACTTATTTCACAATCTCCAGAAATGTATATTAAATTATGTATCAATAATGAGCCTGGGTTGCCTTTTTAGATATTAATATGTACCTTTGAAGGTACATACGTAGCCCTGTAATGTACAAAAGTGTATCATTTGAAAAGGTCCCACCCTAGTGACAGGTTTTGTACCTTTATTTCTGAGAGTGTATGACAATACCTCCCCAATAAAAGTGACAACTTTTTAAAAGCGTATATTCAATTCAATTCAGCTTTATTTGTATAGCGCTTTTACAATGTAGATTTGTACAAAAATTATGGTTTTTTTTTTCTTTAAAGAAGTTGTTATTCCACCCCGTTTAGAGTATAGTGGTCAACATTTTTAAAAATGTATGTTTTCTCTCTCAGAAAGTCATTTTTGGATAGTTTGTGGTTTGGTCTTAGTGACTTAGCAGTTCTCTTCCCTCCTAACGCTTCACTGATTTAAGGAGCTAGCTTTACCACTAAAACACTTGGTGAATTAAACTGCACACATCCATTATGTTCTTCTAAATTAGCAAGTTAAAAGCTACTTTTAGCCTTAAGATGTTTTTGGTAATACTGATACATTTTTAAAATATGATTATTTAGCAGTTTTGTTCACAGTTTGTCTCTCTAACTTACTGCTAAATAACATCAACACTGCAAGTTACAGCTTCTTTATTAACTGTTACAAGGTCAGCCGATGCAACATATTTTAGCTCTTGACATGCGACACAAAGGACGGTTTGTTAAAGCTTAAACGCACTCCACGTATGGGTGTAAATCACTGAAGTGTTCGACACTAACTTGAATGATTTACAATCCCTCAAGTCCAGTGTCACTGCACTTTAGCCATTAGGAGAGCGGATGTGCAGGAGGACATTTGTTAAAGTCAGCCGGTCATTAAGATGAGGAGGAGACACACTGTCCTGTCTGATAATGATTTATTAACAAGTGTTCAGATCTAATGGGGGTTTGTGGCATGGTTAAACTGTGTCTGTGTGTGTGTGCGTGTGTGTGTGTGTGTACTTGTTTATGAGGTTGACGAGGACACAAAATTGTATAATGACATACAGTTGAAGTCTGAATTATTACTGATTTATTTTATCTTTGCCATCATGACCGTATATAATATTTTACTAGATATTTTTCAAGATACTTGTATTCAGCTTAAAGTGAAATTTAAAGGCTTGATTAGGTTAATTAGGCAAGTTAAGGTAATTAGGCAAGTCATTGTGTAACAATGGTTTGTTCTGTAGACTATCAAAAAACATACTGCTTAAGGAGGCTAATAATATTGACCTCAAAATGGCTTTTTTTTAAAATGAAAACTGCTTTCATTCTAGCCAAAATAATACAATTAAGACTTTCTCCAGAAGAAAAAATATTGTTGGAAATACTGTGAAAAAGTCCTTGCTCTGTTAAATAAAAACTAGTAATTTTGACTTTAACCGTATATATGTTTTAAAGTGGTTTAAGGGGACATGTTTTGTGTCCTTGTAACTCAAAACACTTAAAATTTATGGTATCACTTTATTTTGATGGACCCTTTAACACATTTTGTTGAATTTAAGTCATGTTGCAACTATAAATGCCAACTAATTCTAATTAAAATATAAGTAAACTGTTAGGTTGGGGTTAGGGTTTGTATAAATAAACATAAGATGTGTAATATGTATATTGTACTTGCAAAATATCCTATTTTGATTTGAATGTCTCTTGGTGAAGCAGTGTCAGCAGATATTAAGCAGACAGCCTAATTAGAATCAGTTGAAATGTACTTGCAATGACAACAAAATATCAACATCAAAATTAAGTGATACCGAAATCATACTTAATAGGGTCCAGTGCTTCCCACACATAGACTTTACTTGGGCAGGCCAACCAGGGGCGCGTTTCCCAAACAACTACGTAACTTGCGGCTGAACTATCATAGTGCGATGCATCGTTGTTGAAAATAGCAATGTAGTGATGAGTGTTTCCCAAAACTGTAGTTGCTTTTGTCGTTAGTTATAACGCCCATAATGATGCTCTAAACGGGGTGGAATAACAACTTCTTTAAAGAAAAAAAAACCCATAATTTTTGTACAAATCATTTTGTTTTAAATGCACATGCAAAAAAATACTAGTTTTGGTAAAAAAAAAAAAAAATGCACTCATTTTCCATATTAATTTAAATACATGTAAGCGACACATAAAGAACCTATACATGTTTACTTTACAAATATTATTGATATTTGTATCAATATTCCATATAAAATCCCTTAGCTAACAAGTACTCTAACCTCATATATAAGTCATATAAATCATTAATGGTTGTAGGCCTAATTTACAGTAGGCTATTTATTAAAAAAAAAAAATCTTATTATTAATAATAATAATAATAATAATAATAATAATAATAATAATAATAATAATAATTATTATTATTATTATTATTATTATTATTATTATTATTATTGTTGTTGTTATTATTATTATTATTATTATAATTATTATTATTATTTTGGATATTGTTTATTAAGCTTATTTTTTATTTTATTTTAAGTCTACTTTTATAAGTTGACACATTAAAACCACTGCAGAAATCTTCTAACCAACAGGCCCATGTCATATACAGTAGGCCTACAGATAAATTTTTTAATACAGACAAATAACCTACTATAAATTAATGTTATTAATTATAACATTAATATATATATATATATATATATATATATATATATATATATATATATATATATATATATATATATATATATATATATGCTAAGTATATATACAAAAAGATTCTACCTAAGAGAAATGATTCTAATGTTGTTGTTTTTTTATCATTCCAAGTTTAAATATTGGAATGTTCTAAATGAATAGGGCATATGGGGATAACAGGGAATAGGACACAATCAGGAACTGTGCTTCGAACTACAGCTCCAAAGGTGTAGTTGCAAGCATACAAGTTTGCATCGCAGTTTGAGAATGTTCTCTGGAAAAAGGGATTTGGGAAACGTCAAATCAGCAAACTATGTTTGTAATGATGGAACATGCAACCTTAGTTAGCGAACAATGGTTTGCGGAAACGCACCTGAGGTATACAGAGACACACCTTTTTCCATCTAGCCAGGGTTTCTAAATCTACTAAAATGTATTTGGCTTTTGTTTTTTTGGCTTTTCTTTCTATAGCTGTCACTAATCGTATATGCGCACAGCCACAAGAGCAAGAGAGACATTACATAATTAATTCTTTAATCTAAACAACTTTTACACAAAATTACATTTAAACTGGCTGCAAAATATTTGTACACCACCAGAACTGGTTAATCAACTGCTTTATTTAAATAATCCACACGCTTTATTCTTGTAATTATTATAATTTTTTGAAACATTGTCTGTTTTTGTTCCTTTTTTCTGTCATTTTTGTTTTCATTTGCTCTATAATTTATTGATTTGATGATGTCAATATACTACTTTTTTAGGGCAGGGGGGAGTTCACCTTTAATTGATAGGACAGTAGAGAGTATAGACAGGAAAGCGTGGGGAGAGGAGAGCGGGCAAGGATTGGCATAGGACCTCGAGGTGGGAATCAAACTCAAGTCACACTGGAGTGCCATGTGTCGACGCACTAACCACTACACCATTGGCGCCGACAATGTACTACATATTTTATACATCTAAAATGCTTTGGCAATACTGTACGAAATGTCATACCAATAAAGAAACCTGTACTTGAATAGCTTGTTTTTTACTTAAATCCACTGAAAAGAAACAGGTTATAAGTTTCTAAACAAATAAAAATATTGTTTTAAAATCTAATTATCTTTTGTTTGTCGCATATAGTTAACTATTTATGTGATGTGGGTAAAAGGGGAAGCACTGGACTGAGACTATTGACCTTCAAAATTTGCCACAGGTTTCCTCTGAAGGTTGGGTTTAGGTATGGTGTAAGTCCATATAATAAGCAGGTATAAGGCCTATGGAGAGTCCCCGTTAGCCATATATACAAGTATGCGTATGTGCTTGTGTGTATTCATCCACTAATTTAGAGTTGCATGATTAGCTTGATCAAGCTGAATGGCTCACTGTAGCGAGCATGTGCTTCGCTCCACAGTTTCTGTACTGACAGTTTTACTCGGAGCCAATATCTGGAGCAAGCGTGGGCCTAACACATACTCTGACGCAACACACACATGGTGTCCTGGATCCGCCACAGACCCGACAACAGCCAGGAACCACACACATTCACACACACAGGCTATTAATCCACTATTTGACTTCATCTATCTTTTATGCTTTGACAGGAACGTTTCTTGTAGCCTTTTATCTGCATGGGTGCTGTAACTTTTACTGCTTTTTTCCTTGTTTTGATGTTATGTTTTGATTTTTAGTACCTAGAGATCCACCAATGTGTTGGTCGAGGTATATTGGTGTGTTTAATGTTAAATGGTCTGTAGGCGGTGGTTGCTCAGTGGTTAGCACTGTCACTGGTTTGAATCCCACCTGCCAGTTGGCATATCTGTGTGGAGTTTGCATGTTCTCCCCATGTTGGCGTGAGTTTCCAGGTGCTCCGGATTCCCCCACAGTTCAAAGGCATGTGCTACAGGTGAATTGGATAAGCTATATTGGCCGTAGTGTATAAGTGTGTGAATTAGTGTGTATTGGTGTTTCCCAGTTCGTGGTTGCAGCTGGAAGGGCATCAGCTGTGTAAAACATGTGCTGGAATAGTTAGCGATTCAGTCCGCTCTGGCAACCCCTAATAAATAAGGAACTAAGCCGAAGAAAAAATGAATGGTCTGTGGTAACAGCGTTTAGTTTTTTTACTTTGCTAACTTGTACAATTGGCAAATATCTAACACAATCTGACGGCAATTCATAACTTTATGATTTAGTGCAGGGGTCTCAAACTCGCGGCCCGCGGGCCCTTTGCGGCCCTCAGTGCAATATTTTGTGGCCCGCGCCGACCGCTGTACACTGACAGAATCAGCGGAGCGGGGAGAGAGAGCGCTCCCCGCTCCGCTGATTCTATCCGTACACAGCGGTCACTGGCATTCCCCGCCCGCCGTGTAAACAAAGGGGCGGGGATGCCGGTGACGTCACCATGCTCCCCGCCCCTTTGTTAGACGCTGTGACGGGCGGGAAGTGTTAGGAGGGAACTCGCGCCGGCCAGAACAAAGGTAAGCTGTTCCCGCCCCAGCCTGCCACTTAGCTACCTATCTGCAGCCTGCCACCTACCTAGCTACAGCCTGCATCTTATATATATTATAGGTAGATACAGACTGGTACAGACTGATGTGACTGGAGTGGGGTTCAAGCGGACCATGTGCCTTTTTGGGAGCACATATTTGTGTGAGAAGTTATTCTTCACCTTGAACGTCAATAAGTCAAAGAACAGGTCTAGACTTAATAATGATCATCTTCAAGCCATACTGAGGGTCTCAACTGCTTCTGCTCTAAAGCCAAATGTGGTTCAGATTTGTGAGAAGAAGCGCTGTCAAGTCTCTGGCAGCAAGAAGTAGGCAAAAGATGCCATGTTCAGAAGAACTGTTCATAATCTTCACTCAATGTTCTATTAATGTTCAGGACACTTCATGTTCAGAAGAAATAATTAAAACTGTTAATAATGACATTTGAGGACTTTTTTTGTGAAATCCCTTATGCGGCCCAGCCTCACCCAGACTTTGCCTCCTGCGGCCCCCAGGTAAATTGAGTTTGAGACCCCTGATTTAGTGGCTAATCTCAGTCGTACAATTTAGTGCAATTTGCGTATATTCCTCAATGATGGTTGAGTTTAGAGGTGGGGTTGGGTGCCAAACCTCATTTTTACTGAACTAGAATTCAGAAATTCATACGAATTAGCCACTAAACTGACAAAGCGTAAACAACTTTCATTTCCTTGTGAGATAAGGCCAGTGTTGACAACCATTTTTAATGAAAAGTAGGTTAAGCCTGGCTGAAAAGTAGCTAAATGATGCTAGATGACGTCACACACTAGTTTACATATCAGGGATGTCATCATGTAGTATCTGAAAAGCATAACCTCATCATGTTTCTACTCTCTGAGACGCCGTGTATTATATTATATTAAAACATTACATCCAGATGCACAATAAATAAGTTATAATTAACATATCACTTCGCGTGATGACGTGATTGTGTAATCGCAACTTAAAAACTACATCTTTATGTAGTAAACAAAATAATTAAGGTTTTCTCAAAGTGACTGGCCATCTCAGCAAAAACATTATTTGAAATATGTTTATTTAGATTTGTATGAAAAATATATTTATAGCACTATTGGAATTAATTGCTACCTAAATTACCAACAATTATACATGTTAACAAATATCAGTAAATGAACAGTTATGAACAACAATCTGAGCTAGCGATTTATTTTACTGAGTGAAGTCTTTTTTAAAAACTGCTAAAAGTAGCCAAATAAATGTTACAAATTGCTAAATTTGTTGCTAGGTGCTGTTTGAAAAGAAAAGTTGCTAGGGTACTATGAAAAGTTGTTAAATCTAGCAACAAATGCTAAGTTGGCAACACTGGATCAGGCTGCAAATATCAGTATCAAAATTAGCTAATGGTTGTTTTATATAAAGTTGAAGGCAAAATTATTAATCCTCCTGTAAAATGTTGAGTTATATATATATATATATATATATATATATATATATATATATATATATATATATATATATATATATATTTCTCAAGTGTTTTTTAACAGAAAGAAAAAACTTAACAAATTGTATTTTACACACATAATATTTAATATAATAGTTTCAATTATAGGACACTAGCATTCAGCTTAAAGTGCCGTTTAAAGCCGTAATTAAGTTAATTTGGTTAAATTAAGTTTGGTTAATTAGCCAAGACATTGGACAACAGTGGTTTGTTCTGTACTCAATCAAAAATTGTCTTAAAAGGGCTAATAATATTGACCTTAAATTTTAAAAACAATTTAAAAACTGTTTTTATTTCAGTAAACTAAAAGGGACTTTAACCCAAAGAAAATAAGCTCTGTTCCTTGCTCTGTTAAATATCCCTCAGGAAATATTGTAAAAATATTTAATTTCAAAGGAGGGTTAATAGTTTTGCTTTTTGAATGTATTCATAAAAAATGTTTCATATCATGTTCTTAATCATAAAACTATACGCATCCTGTGATATTGGGTGAATGATTTAAAATCTTAAAAAATCTGTTTATTTTTCATCAAACTTTGATTTCTACAAACTTGAACTGATTACATAGAATTTCCTTTATTCCTTTTTATTCCTTTTTATTCTTGCTTAAACACAATTATTTAAAGATATTGGATTAGTTTATTCTGTTGTATTTACTTATCACTGAAACATTTGTGTATGAATTTGTAAATGAATCCAATCTGTGTTTAAAGAAAATTTGTTTTAAAAGTGATATTGCTAGGTGGCATGGTGGCTCAGTGGTTAGAACTGTCACCTCACAGCCAAAAGGTCACTGGTTTGAACTAGTTGGCATGCCTGTGTGGAGTTTGGATGTTCTCCTGTGTTCGAGTGAGTTTCCTCCGAGTGCTCACACACAGTCTAAAGATATGCGGTTTAGGCCAATTGAGTAAGCTAAATTGGTCGTAGTGTATGAGTGTGTGTGTGAATGAATGTGTATGGATCATGTTTTCCAGTACTAGATTGCGGCTATAAGGGCATCTGCTGCGTTAAACATATGCTGGAATAATTGGCGGTTCATTCCAGTGTGGCAACCTCTGAAATAGAGACAATCCGAAGGAAAATGAATGAATGAATGAATGAATGAATGAATGAATGAATGTGACTTTGCCAGTTTTTGTTGACAAAAGTTCAGCTATAGTTTACAAGTGACAAATATCATTATCAAAATCAGCCACTACTTGTTTAGTAAACTTGCTATATGCCAAAAAAAAAAAAAAAACACTTGTCAATGAATTCTTATTAATACCTTTTTTTTTTACTTTACCAATTATTGAACAGCAGCACTCGAGCTGACATAAGCTACGCTAAAAATGTATCATTGTGGTATTCGTTATGATCCAATATGCATTTTGTGCTTTGGATCCAAGACATGATGGTTGATTCCACATCTTAAAAAGTCTGTTTACATCCGAGTTAAAGGGGTCATATATTCACAGATGCTTTTTTTACTTTGGAAGCTTTAATATGTAACCCTCAGATGTCCCAAGAACGTGTCTGTGATGTTTCAGCTCAAAATACCTCATGGATCATTTATTATACTATGCTGTAAATGTTCTTTCTAGTGCTTTCTGATATAGAGAATAACTCCCCCTGGAGTGAATGTGTGCTGTGTAACATTCAGATGTTTCTCATGCTCAAACTGCAACATTACTAAAGGAAACTGGAAGTGTAAAGAGAAACTTAAAGGCAGAGTTCACCCAAAAAGGAAAATTCTGACATCATTTATTTATTCTTCATATTTTCAAAACCTATTTGAGTTTCTTTCTTCTATTAAAAACATTAGACAGTATTTGGAAAAATGCTTCTGGCACTCATTGATTTCCACAGTAATTTTTTCCCCTACTATTAACCTCAATGACCAGCATTCTTCAAAATAGCTTATTTTATTTGTTTAACAGATCAACAGAAACTTAAAGGTTTAATCCCACATGATCAGGAGAGTAAATAACTTTTTGTATGTGAACTACCCCTTTAAAATCACCCTCAATGTAATAGAGCAGGGGTGGCCAACCCTGTTCCCAACCGATATCAAACACACTGCCTGTAATTATCACATGGTGTTCAGTTCCAGTTAATTGTTTCAGGTGTGTTTGATATGGGTAGCAACTAAAATCTGTAGGAAGGTGGCTCTCCAGGAACAGGGTTGGCCACCCCTGTATTAGAGATTTGGATTTCACTGTATATGTGACATATTTGTGTACACTTATTAAGTAAATTAAATGATTAAAATACAAGGTGAATGACATATTAACATGAAATTAATAAGCATGTAAATATTCCCACTTAGAATATATATAGATATATATATATAATTTTTTTTTTTTTTTTTGGAGTGATATACCCCCTTTAAACAACCCTCAAATATGTATTAGAAATTTGGATTTCATTCTATGTGAGATAATTTTGTTTACACTTAATAACCGAATTAAAATATTAAAAGACAAGGTGAATGACAAATTAACATAAAATAAATAAACTTAGTAAATATTCCCAAATAAAAATCTGCTATTTGGAAATAATCTATTAAACACAATTGGTGATACTTTGAAAAATGCTTCTGGCACGCATTGACTTTCATAGTACACTTCTTTCCTACTATGGAAGTCAATTACCAGCATTCTTCAAAATAGCCTATTTTGTGTTCAACAGAAGAAAGAAGCTGAAAAGGAAAGGTTTAAAACCACAAGATTGAGAGTAAATAATTTTCTGGGGTGAATAACCACTTTAAAATAGCACACCTTTAAAATGACCCTTAAAAAATGGATCTCTGTAAACAGTATGTGACATTTTTGTTTAGACTTAAGAGGTAAATTACCTATAAAAATACAAGCTAAATAACAAATTACCATGAAATAAATAAACATGAAGTAAATATTCCCAGATATAAATGTAAAATATGGCAATATATGCATATTACATGACATAGAAGTTCATATTTGGATTTTACATGATACCAGTATATCAACATATGCCATATGCAGCATATTTCAAAAATGACTGTTTCATATATTTCAACCATTGGAATTACAAATATGCATATATATGCTCAAAAGTGTTATAATAATGTACATTTATAAAGGTAATATATTTGAATATATGTACATATTTGTAATTCCCATGGTCAAAAAATAAAATAAAAGTAATTTTTTTTGCAATATTTTAAAAAATATGCTGCACATGACATATATTTTTATATGAAATGCAAATATGAACTTAAGTCATATATGTATTGTGTATATAATTTCAATGCATCAGATTTCTATATGGGTATGCCCTAAAGAATTGTATTGTATAATGTACTCCAGTGATGTTGTGAAAGTCTTGTTATACAGTGTATTGGATCTCCCCATACAGTAGCTCTGCTTTGGGCTTCTTGTTTGTACTTTATAACCTACTTTGGATTTGTCAGCAGGACAGCTGTTTTCCCCAAAGTCCTGGGCTTTCTCTAGCTCTGATATCTGCAACAAAGTCTTATTGTTGTGTTACACACGACAGAGTGCATTGAATATACTAAAAAATACACCAGAGGCTTCGCATTAAATTGACTTCTTAGCATAACCACTCCACACTGCTAAAAAGTCACGTCTCCGAAATTGCTGGTGAACAGAGGATATGTGTGTTTTTCCCAGGGAGTTGACTCTTGATCTTGACATTAGGCCTCTGTAGACGTCATAAACATAACATTAGTCTGGGTTTTATTGCTTGGTGTCTTGATCTGGATCTGGGTCGCTGCTTACAGTCTCAGACAACGGTCTATTTCCAGAGCTTTAGGAGCAGCATTTTTTCTACACTGGGGAAAGATGCTTCCAGTGCTTGTGTCCTCTTTGTGGACCTTAGATATGACAAAGCTGTTGTTTTTATTTTGCGTTTAGCAGGGAAATCTATTTTTGTGGTTTATAGATGATGGTTTAAGTCATCCTTAACTGAGCATTACCAGTTTGTAAATATAACCGGACAGCTTTCACAAGTCAGGCCAGTGAAGTGTGGGATTCCTCAAGGATCAGTTTTAGGCCCTTTCCTGTTTACACTATACATGCTACCCATGGGAGACAATATCAGAAGACACTGGATCAGCTTTCACTGCTATGCAGACAATACTTCAATTCATGTTTATTTCTATAGCACTTTTACAATGTAGATTGTGTTGAGAAGAGTTGAAATTTAGTTCAGTTCAGTGTGGTTTAATTTTCACTGCTGAAAGTCCAAACACTGAAGAAAAAAATCCATTAATGCGTAGCTCCCGAACTAAGCCAGTGGCGACAGTGGCGAGAAATAAACTTCACCAATTGACGAAAATGAACCTCAAGAGAAACCAGGCTGAATTGGGCACGACCATTTCTCATTTTTCCTAACTTCTTGTGCAGAGCTGCAGTCTAGAGGCTGGAGAACGCTGGAAGTCCATCATGGAGAAGCTGCAGGTCTGAGTAGGTCATCGGCGGGTGTTCATACTGGCCCACAAGATCAATGTGGAGACTCGTCTGTCTAAGCTAGCTGAGTATGTTAAAGATGTAAAAGACTGGGTGACCAACAATTTCCTTCTCTTAAATTCAGACAAAACAGAAGTATTCTGATCCTGTACACAGCAGATCTCACAACTCGCCCTTTTATGATCTGCTCTGATTCATTTAATTTCATTGAACTAGAAGTGTAATGCGATCTCTCAACAAATTGTAACTTTATTTTATTTACTGAATAATTCTTAGCTAATATAAGAATCTCATTTATACATTTTAGTATATTTGCTCATCCCCAACCTTCAAAGAGGTGGGGTTTGGGGCGACATCTCCTTCGAAAAATGTAATATTTTCATATAAATTAAATAGTTTGAATTTGTAAAAAATAGCCACTTTTCTGACCTCAATGAGAAAGAGTTTTGTGTCCTCTTGAGATCAGGCTGAGTAGTCGGTGTGTAATTTGGAATTTGTGAGTTTAACATTTTACATTCATTCAATCATTTTCTTTTCGTCTTAGTCCCTTTATTAATCTGGGGTCGCCACAGCAGAATGAACTGCCAACTTATTCAGTATATATTTTACACAGCGGATGCGCATCCAGCTGCAACCCATCACTGGGGAACACCTATAGACTCTCATTCACACACATACACTACGGATAATTTAGCTTATACTCAATTCACCTATAGCGCAGGTCTTTGGACTGTAGGGGAAACCAGAGCACCCAGAGGAAACCAACGCCAACATGGGGAGAACATGTAAACTCATCACAGAAATGTCAACTGACCTAGCCAATTCTCGACCCAGTGGCCTTCTTGCTGCGAGGCAACAACGATAACCACTCCGCCACCGCGCCGCCCTGACATTTTACACTCTCTCACAATTCTGATTTTATAAGACACAATTGCAGTCAGAAAGTCAGAATTGCAAGATGTAAACTCACACAATTACGTTTGATTTTCAGTTGTGAAAACAAGCTTCCATGGTTTCTTAGATATATAAAAAATGACTCCAATAAATTTTGCATTTTCTAATTAATTAATGATTTTTGGTTTTAAAGTTTCCAGTCTTGGGGTGGCACCATGGCCAGGGGTTAGAACAATTGCCTCACAGCTAGAAGGTTGCTGGTTCCAGTCCTGTCTGGACCAATTGGCATTTCTGTGTAGAGTTTGCATGTTCTCCGGTTTCCCCACAATCTAAAGACATGTGCTATAGGTGAATTGGATGAAATAAATTTTTCATATGTGTGTTTGTTTGCAAGTGTGTATGGGTGTTTCCCAGTGGGTTTTGGCTGGAAGGGCATCCACTATGTAAAGCATATGCCAGAATAGTTGGCTGATAAACAAGGGACTAAGCCAAAGGAAAATGAAGGAATGAATGAGGGTCCGGTCTTGGTCTTAACTTAGTCCAAACACTGTAAAAATGGTTATACTTACAGTATTTACGGGTATTATATAATGATATATTTATAAATTGTTTCAGAATATTTCAAAAACAATCTAAAGAAACCAAAAAAATTTATCAAATTTAGCTGAATTTTTGTAGTCACTGGGAAACACCCATACACTCCTATTCACACACATTCATTCATTTTCTTTTCGGCTTAGTCCCTCTATTAATCTGGGGTCGCCACAGCCGAATGAACTGCCAACTTATCCAGCATATGTTCTACACAGCGGATGCCCTTCCAGCTGCAGCCCATCACTGGGAAACACCCATACACTTTCATTCACACTCATCCATTACAGACAACATAGCCTACCCAATTCACCTGTACCACATGTCTTTGGACTGTGGAGGGAACCGAAACACCTTGCGAAAGGTGCAAGGGAAAGGAAACCCTTGCGAACGCGGGGAGAACATGCAAACTCCACACAGAAATCCCAACTGACCCAGCCGAGGCTCAAATCAGCGACCTTCTTACTGTGAGACGACAGCACTACAAACTGTGCCACCGCATCACCTATCTATATTCACACACATACACTACCAATTCAGCTTACCCAATTCACCTATAGTGCATGTCTTTGTACAGTGGGGGAAACCAGAGCACCAAGAGGAAGCCCACACCAACACGGGGAGAACATGCAAACTAAACACACAAATGCCAACTGACCCAGCCAGGGCTAAAACCAGCGATCACTTGCTGTGAGGCAACAGTGCTAGCCGCTGAGCTATGTTATATCTGATTAAAATATCTGTTTTGTTTAAATACACCAAAATATATTACCCTAACTAAACACCTATATGTACACATTTATGCTGAGCAGTGTGCATATGACACATTTTATATGTGCAAAAATCAAATATGAACTTGTATGTCATAAATATGTATCTTTAGAATTGATTAATTCATTAATATAATATCATTTTGTCAATATAATTTTAATAAAATGAGGAAATGTCTGCAAACATCCCTGTTTTTAACCATAAATGATACCCTAATTGCAATTTTTTTACAAACCATCAATTCGACAGTACTTTATCATACAGTAAAATTACCACAACATAATCCGATTGACTTGTTCTTGCCGTAACATTTTATTTTTAGCAACAATGACAATAATCTTCATTAGTTTTAAACTTAAGAGCCACGAAGCAGCTGATTATTTCTTGCTGTAGATTTTGTGGGCTGTAAAAACTCAATGTTTAGTCTGTAAAGCTATGACTCACCTCAAGTCTCAGTCACAGTCACAGATATTCTAATATTTGCCAAGGTATTGCAAATACTTGCAGGTCTTCCGAATCTGTTATTGGAGCCTCGGTCACGTGTCTCAATAATCCCGTAATGCAGACGTGGATATTAAGTCAAGTCTAAGGTTACATTCACTCAGTCTGCGGGATTGACAAGCACATTTTCTCTCGCCAATTCCCCTGTTTAGCTTATGTGTTTGTTTAAATGTCAATAAAAAGGCCTCTAGAGCTGCCAGCTTCCATCAACAATGCTGTATGCAGAGCACCTTACTGTCAGTTGTTTTTTTTTTAATAAAAGTGAGGAGTGAGGAGAATGTTTTTCTGACATTGTCAAACCCGCATTACTAACGCTGACGTCTTTTTACACTATTAGAGCATACAGCCATTTCACCTGGTCAATGTCTCTGTCTCTCTGAGAAAGATTGACCAAGATCATTATCCACATAAACTCTATGGTGGCAAGCACTCACATGCTGCAGAGACAGAGAGAGGAAATGGTGAAGATACAGACTTATAAGTAGACATTACAGCAGAATTTTTTGGGCTTTTTTTAACAGACGGACTAATCAGAGTGATGCAAAGATACCAAGGCATGGATATCTTGGCCATAGAGAACATTTGGAAGTAGGCCATAAGAAGTCAGGTAGGAATACTCGTGCATTCATTTTATTTCGGCTTAGTCTCTTATTTATTAAGGGTCACAGCAGCTGAATGAACCGCCAACTATTCCAACATATGTTTTAGGCAGCCCTTCCAGCCACAACCTAGTACTGGGAAACACCCATACTCACTCACATTTACACACGCACTTGTTTACCAAATTCACCTATAATGCATGTCTTTGGACTGTGAGGGCAACCGGCGGAAACAGAAAATGCCAAATGGCCCAACTGAGACTTGAACCAGTGATTGCTTTGAGGCGACAATGCTAACTATTGAGCCACGGTAGGAATACTCAAAAAAATAAAGTTATTTATTTGAAATATTTCCATATAGAATACATATTTTTAAACAACGTAGGATGCATATTTTTTGCAGCCATAAATGAAACAGATTAATGTAATACTGAAAAAAAAACGTTATTATCCTGCAATATTGGTATTTTACATTTATTTGTAAACCTAGTGCGTTTTTAAATGCGTTTCACTCCTTGACCTTGCTTTATCCATCAAAATAATTAATATTTTTTTATATATTATAATAAAAAAAATTTTGCGTTTTAATCAATTATTATTATTTTTTATTAAATGCAGACTGAGAAAGTCTATGAGGGGGTGCATTTCTCGGCACAACACCAGAGCAGATTGTAATATCAAACTTAAAAATAATTTGAAATCAATACTGGGGAAATCCTTTTTATATTTCACTGAAATTGTGTGAAATGCTCATTAAATGCGTTATGGATTTGTGAATCTTCTAAGAAGGTAAGAACAAGAATCCCTAAAATGGTCCAGCAGAGGGCATCAGATAACCTTATCAGAAGAGGGCATCTTTTTGGGTTGAAAGTCTGCTGATTTGTTCTCAACATGACTCATCTGGGTCAAATCCAACAAAGAAACGTTCTCAGTGTACAAAACAATCCTTTTGTGTTGGGTGAAACATTATTTGGCCACAAGTTTTCCAGTTCTCCAGAACATTAGCAATCACAACAAAGCTAAAATGAATTTTTTTTCTGGCAGAAATGCCAGCCGGTGTTACACCAAATTCTGCGACCGTCGTATTCTGTGACTCTAGTAGGCGCTGTTCTCGCTGTTCAACTTAAACTCGCTCCCACAGGCGGACTGGACACGCAAAAAGCGTACATACTCTCACGTGAACGCGCTCGGCGCCCGTACACATTATATGAGCGCGTCAATATATTTCATCGTTCTCTGTTTACTATTATTTTTCTTGCCTTTGATATATAGATGTTAAGTTTACATATATTTAACAGCCCATCAAAGAAAGCATTTTACTATAATATGACCAGTACAGCGATAGATTATAGATTATATCTATCTATCTATCTATCTATCTATCTATCTATCTATCTATCTATCTATCTATCTATCTATCTATCTATCTATCTATCTATCTATCTATCTATCTATCTATCTATCTATCTATCTATCTATCTATCTATCTATCTATCTATCTGTCTCTCTGTCTGTCTGTCTGTGTAATTAGTCTAGTTTGTTTTAGCCTTTTTTCCCCTGTAAGCAGTTATGTAGATTACTGTTAATCCCTTTTAAATGTTTCCCTAAATATGTTTATAGAATTTCTTAATTGGCTTTTAAATTAAAAAGAAAATTATTTAAGTAAATGTGGAATGTGTGTGTAAAATATTGGTTAATAGAATGTACGCACACAAATTAAAATAAGTAAAGTGCATACTTTAATTTAAAATGAAATGTTTTTTATGTTTATTTTCAAAAAGGTTTAATCTAAGATAACATTTAACTTAACAATTACTTGAAAACTATTAACATAAAGACAGGGTATGGGATTAACATTCTGCCCAGTTGTAGGGGCTTCATGGGGTCAGGCTCAAACACATGTGAAACCTCCGGTCACACGTGTCACTGAATCTGTAACTAAGGAATAAGTGTTTTGAGATTGCCATCTTATTTTAAAAGAAGGTTACCCAGGAACAAGGTAATGGTTTTCTGTACGTTTCCCCTTTCTTTTTCCACTTCTATATTATTTTCCCCACAATAGTGGCACAGCTCACTAAGGTCATCTATTGAACCAAAATATACATTTATATACAACTATATGAAGGGTTAATTGGGTCTTAGTCATGTGGGAAAAAAGTTACCATGGAAATAATAGCTTGACAATTTGGCAATTACTTATCTCTAAAATGTAATATTGAATTAAAATTTTCTAAATTTGCACAATTCTATAATAAAAAATATCAAAAGGCAAAATATCTCCAAATTATACCTTTTTTTTCACACAACTTGATTATTTTTATGCAGTGAAAAACAAAGTACCAGATTCATTCAGCAGTCTCATGGCAATTTTTTCCTGTCATTGTCCACTGCAGAGATATTATTTGCAAACTGCAGAGACTCTACAGGAAATCAAAGTCTTGTCACAACTGTGTAAGACCTCTTTAAAACAAATTGTGATGAAACAAAACACTTTTTTTTATATGTGTCATACATTTTCTGTTGTGTGATTTAAAAAAAATATCCTAACTTGAAAAAGATATTAAGACAGGGAAGAGTCTTGCATTTTTTGTTTATTTTTATTTTGGCTATGTCAGGTAACACTTATATATGTATTTTTAAGGTAGTTATAATGGTTTTCCTAACTGTCTTGGCATGCACGGAGGACTGTGATTTGGCATTTTGGAAAAAAATAATCTGCATAAACTTTAAATAAAATTAGGTGTAGAATTATCTTTAATGCTAGAAATAAAAGCAAAAAAAAATAGTTTTTTGCTGACCAAATAAAAACTTTAAAACAAAACCATGGTGTAGATCTGTATACTTATGCATGAATTAACACATAGTCCTTTAATATGGATACGATAATAATACTAAAAAGAGCCTTAAATAGTCTTGTATATCATTTTGAAAGATGCAAGTACGCAGTGAAAAGAGAAAGAGAGAGCAAAACTGTCCAGAAACATTATTACATACCATTTGATTGAACCATGCGTGTTGTATTTTATCATATTTTATTAATAATAATAATAATAATAATAATTATATATATATATATATATATATATATATATATATATATATATATATATATATATATATATATAATTTATTTATTTTTTCATTATCGGTTTAATGTTCAAATTAGTGTTTTTTTCAGTAGATTATTTGTGTATGTATTATCAAAATTGTAGTTTTTTATTATCATGTAAGCTGTTTGCATTTGGAGAACATTATTTTTTCTGTGTGAAATACGAGGGATTAGATACTAGCATTGAACAATTCATTCAGCACACGCAACCTGGGTGCATTAACGAGGCAAACTAGACAAACTACACAGACAGACAGACAGACAGAGAGACAGAGAGATAGATAGATAGATAGATAGATAGATAGATAGATAGATAGATAGATAGATAGATAGATAGATAGATAGATAGATAGATAGATAGATAGATAGATAGATAGATAGATAGATAGATAGATAGATAGATAGATAGATAGATAGATAGATAGATAGATATAATCTATCGCTGTACTGGTCATATTATAGTAAAATGCTTTCTTTGATGGGCTGTTAAATATATGTAAACTTAACATCTATATATCAAAGGCAAGAAAAATAATAGTAAACAGAGAACGATGAAATATATTGACGCGCTCATATAATGTGTACGGGCGCCGAGCGCGTTCACGTGAGAGTATGTACGCTTTTTGCGTGTCCAGTCCGCCTGTGGGAGCGAGTTTAAGTTGAACAGCGAGAACAGCGCCTACTAGAGTCACAGAATACGACGGTCGCAGAATTTGGTGTAACACCGGAACTCGAAGCTCGACCTCTTGCTGTGAGGTAACATAACCACTGATCCACCGTGTCGCCTGTAAGTTTATTTATATAGAGAAATATTTTGATGTTTATGCAAATGGAATAATGTGGGAAAGCCCTGGGGTGTCTTTCACCAAGATACAATCGCAGCCTCAAGCAACCGCACTTGCCAAGTGAAAATGCTAATAATTTAGTGTTTGTTTAGTTTACTTCGGTGACCGCAAAACGAAAGCAGTCAGCTGTAGTTCATTTAATTGCTATTGACTTGATATTTTTGAAAATACGTCTGGTTAAATTACCGTCATTGATGTGCAGGAACCCAAAACTGGTCGTTCATTTGTGAAATAAAACCAAATCTTGTTGCAAATCGATATCGCTCTGTGGTTTCTTGGAAATCTTTGTAGTGGAACCAGTTCAGCCCAGTTCTTCGAAAGAGTGCTGACTTTTTTGTTTGCATGGGTTATTTTTTTAAGTAGCCATCATAGATCATTATCACTGTAAAATGTGCAGACATACATATCTACACAGAAGTCATACCTGTAAATATGATCATTTTGTTTTTATGCTGGTGGATTTTTAAGATTTTTTTCCCTTTTTGTCCTCTGAATCAAGCATTGGTGTGTGCACATGCTCCAAACTAAATAAATATGCCTATATGCCCTAGCATTTGAACTTGTACACAAGTGTGCCATTAAAAGCACACGAATACCAATGTTGGGGAAAGTTGCTTTGGAAAGTAATGCACAATATTGAGTTACCCCCAAAAAAAGTAACAAGTTGTGTTTCTTTTTTTGGTAAGTAATGATTTACGTTACTTTTGAGTGACTTTTGCGTTACTTTTTATTAACTGACCGAGGCTTGATCTCTTTCAGAACTTGTTTTTTCCTTCCTTTTTAATCCTTTAACCCTGCCCCACTAAAAAAAAAAAAAAACTCCTAATGTCACTATATAACACACTCAATGCATTTTTTCTTCAACACATCCCATAGTTCCAAAATTATCAACCTCTACCAAATGGATGATATGTCAGTTTATATTATATTTATTATATATTATATTATATGATATGTCAGTTAGAATATTTCAGATTCTCATTTAACATGTTTTCTTATTTTCTTATATACAATAAAACCAAAATCAAGTGTAGTAGGTACCCGGGCTAGCTTAACAAGCTTTTACTAGACTTAGAAATATCCGTGCAGGAGTGTTGAGGCAAGCTAGGGCCAAATTTTGCAGGGCACCAGCCCTCCAGGACCGAGTTTTGTGCACCCCTGCCTTGGTCTTTAAATATCCCTTAAATCTAAATTCTATTATTTTGCCAAAAAATAAATATTAAAAATATAATTAATAATTATAACAAAATTTAGACTGGCATCATGGCCAAGACAAAAGAAATTAATGATTAGAATTTAGTAATTAAAACTATTAATTTAAAATGTTTTTCAAAATCATTCTTGTCTCTGTTAAACATCACTCAGAAAATATTTTTAAATGAACTAAATTTCTACAGAAGGGCTAATAATTATGACTTTTTGACTATATACAGTTGCAATCAGAATTATTAATCCCTCTTTGATTTTTTTCTTTTTTAAATATTTCCCAAATTATGTTTAACAGAGCAAAGAAATTTTCACAGTATGTCTGATGTTTTTTTCTTCTAGAGAAAGTCTTATTTGCATTTATTTCAGCTGAAATAAGAACAGTTTTTTAGTTTTGTTTATTTTTCCAAACATTTTAAGGCCAAAATTATCAGTCCCTTTAAGATATATTTTCTATAGTGTACAGAACAAACCATCGTTATACAATAACTTGCCTAATAACCTCTGCCTAGTTAACCTATTTAAGCCCTTAAATGTCACTTTAAGCTGTATAGAAGTGCCTTGAAAAATATATAGTCAAATATTATTTACTGTCATCATGGCAAAGATAAATTTAATCAGTTATTAGAAATGAGTTATTAAAACTATTATGTTTAGAAATGTGTTTAAAAAAAACCTCTCTCCATTAAACTATACATTAAAAGAAATTGGGGAAAAAATAAATAAGGGGGTCTAATAATTCATATTCCAGTTGCAACTGTATTATAATTGTATTGTGATTATGATGTATTATCTCACTACACCTGATTTTTATAATGCACAATATTAAATGTGTACCTGATACACTCGCCTCTCTAATACTATAGTTTATGTTTTTGCTCCTATACTAGAGCTGTTGTGTTTATTCCTCTCCTGCAGGCTTGCACTTAGTACTTTGAGTTCTTGAGTTGATCCCATTGTAATAAAACAATGATTTCTGCAAAAAAAAAAAAAAAAAGCTCAATGTAAACATAATAGCTAAACTTGAGCGTTTACAATCTGCATTTCGGCGCTACCTGTTTAGATTAATGTTATATTTTAGTCACTTACCATCAAAGTAGAAAAGTAAATACCAAGCTAGTAAATTTTAACTTGAGAGATCAGAGTTGTAGAGAGAAGCAATGCCCCCTTGTGGCAAATGTACAAATCAAAGGCGGGAGAGACATTCCATACACAATATTAACAAAGGTAAATATATTGTGTAGGAGCATTATATTTAGTGTTGGGCAAAAACTAGACGCGATAATCCAAAATAAATGTTTGTGTTGACATTAAACCATGTGTGTGCGCTGTGTAAATGTATTATGTAAATATAAATAAATGCATGTCTTTGAGAAAATATTTATTTATATTTAGATATTTATTTATATTTTATATATATATATATATATATATATATATATATATATATATATATATATATATATATATATATATATATATATATATATATATATATATATATATATATATATATATATATATATATATATATATATACATACCAATTTATGTACAAATTTATGTATACATTTATGTATTTAGGTTTAATTTATAATTAGTTTTGTATACTTTTTGTTTTTAATATGTAATATGTGTGTTTGAGCATCACATAATAAATAGCACACACACATTGTCAAAACAAATTTTGGATGCAATCAATCTTTTCCCAGCACTATATTAGAGATTACGGCCTATTAGAAGTTATGCTGACAGAAGTAAAAAAAAATAGTTTTCCCACATATTAGTAATTTGTAGTAAATAATTTAGTGTTTTTGAACCAAACAGTACTTGAATTAATCTGTAATTGTGAGATTATAGTTGTAATATGTACAAACTGCAGAATACTGTCGTTTTCTACAGCTATACTACAATACACCACAGTTTACTGTAGTTAAATCTACTACGGTCTAATACAGTATTTATTACAGTTTATCAGTTCAGTAGAGTTCGTATGCTGTAGCATTCATTAACAGAGTGCATTTTATAATATAATAGTACTACAGTAAAATATACTTTAGTACAGTATGGTTAAAAAACACCATAGTATTAATTTTAGATTACTATCGTATTTAATAATTTTTTGGTTTAAAGGAAAATTTAAATTCAGCACTCGTCAAGCATCTTCACCCTTCACCCTTGTGTATTACTCCGCCCACATGCAACAACCAGAGGTCACGCTACAGTTTGACATATTGCTGCTGTTGGACATCATAATGTACTTTTGAGGCTTTTTAGTTGAGACTGTAGTTGTTTAGATAGCAACTATGCAGTTTAATTATAAAGATAGGGCCTATTTTGTTAATTTTAGATAGCACGTCGGCGGCCATTAGCCTCTATCATTGAGCTGAGCAAAGACGGTTGACGTTGTCTATCCACAAGATGGCGACAGAGACGCATAATAAGCCCTTAGAGGAGGAAAAACCCAGCGTAATTTTAAACTACAGCTGATTAAATCATTATTAAACAGGTAAGTGGAGATCTCTCTCTTTTGTATGTTGCGGTGTTGTATTTATACCATAGTAATGCAGAGCTAGTGTTTCTTCCCAAACTGATAAACTCCCAGTGAATGGTTATGTTCCTTATACAGCATCAATGTTATGATGTAATTAAAATAAAATCAGTTAAATAGACTTTGGCATTCATTTAGTCGCTAAACGAGATGAAAAGCCATTTACATGCACGCGCCAGTCAGAATTAGCAGGCTAGTGCAAAAGCTCCATTGAATATACTGGGGTAAAATAAATGTTCATATTTTAAAGACATGGCAGAATAAAATGTTATTTAATGCAGTGCTTCTTGTACATTCCGAGACCCACTTTAAATCAGATATCAGTCAGGCAGTGGAGATCGCTGATAAAGAAAACAGACCTTAAATCCGCTGATTTACAGTTCACCTGAAGCGCTTGACCCAGGCATGTGACAAATTAAAAATATTTCTGCATACTTCTGCACATACCCTATCGTAGTGCATCAAGTGTGAGATGGGACTCACATATTAGCAATGTCGTTTTTTTTTTTTTTTTGGCCACTTTTTGTATAACACTGAATTACTTTTTGTTTGGCCATCTGTTTCTAATGAGCCCTGTTACTGCAGACTAGTTCAGTAAAAAAAAAAGAAAGAAGGAATGCCAACATGTGTTTAATGCTTACTGTGTATACTGTTTACTGCTTTGGCTGTTTTTGCGGTTAATTATTGTGATCTCCTGATTAAAACAGAGAAATAGTAAGAAATCTCTGTAGACTGATGGCATTCAAGCCGTTCAGCCTTATAATCTTAAAATGTCAGCAAAATCACCTGTTTTGTCATCACTTTAGACATAACGCTAGAGAATCATTCAAATACTAGCTAAAAGTGATGTTGGTGAAGCAGCGACGGTTTCTGCTGTTCTGACCATCAGCTGCAGATGTGAATGAATGTCAGAAGAAGTTGGTTTCTCTTACAAAAGGATTATGAGACTCAAAGCAGTGCAATGTGGCTGTATATCGTCACTTTTGGCGGGACTGGGGGCTCGGCCAGTGGCCTCGTGCCATTGCACGCTTCCCACCAGTGCCAATATCTAGCCATATCGCACTGCTATGAGTGTGATATTGCTCATGTACAGTATAAATAACTCTTTGAACTTTCCTGAACCCCCAAAAAACCAGCTGCTTACTATCAGAACATGCGGCTGATACGTCTTGTTTTCTTTTCCCATAGGGATTAAAGGCGGGGGAAAGGGAAGATAATACAAAGAGATATAACAGGTTTTATCAGTTTAGTGTGTCTTTAGCAGTGATTGTGGGAGGTATAAATCAAAGATGTTTCATCATTCATTGCCAAAGAGCTGAGAAAATGTAAGCAACTCCCTTTTACACGCTTCTGATTAAAAATATAATGTGCAACCCACGTGGGCATTTGTTTAAACACACTCCCACTTACAACAAACACATTTACATTTATGCATTTTGCAGACACTTTTATCTGAAGCAACTTGTAAAAAAGAAATGGTGCAATTACTCCAACACTACATTCAATTGCAGTTTTATTAGATAAGCGGATAAAGAAACAAAATTCTGAATAGATATTTTCATTTTGTAATGGCTTATATATTATATTTTATTATATTATATTATATTATATTATATTATATTATATTATATTATATTATATTATATTATATTATATTATATTATATTATATTATGTTATATTATATGGAGGGGACACGGTGGCACAGTGGGTAGGAGTTTTGCCTCATAGCAAGAAGGTTGCTGGTTGGAGCCTCAGCTTACCCAGTTGGCATTTGTGTGGAAAATGTTCTCTCCGTGTTGGCGTGGGTTTCCTCCGGGTTCTCTGGTTTCCTCCACAAGTCCAAAGACATGAGTTATAGGTCAATTGAGTAAGCTAAATTGTCAGTGTATTTGTGAAGGAGTGTGTTAGGATGTTTCCCAGTGATGGGTTGCAACTGGAAGGGCATCCACTGTGTAAAAACATATGTTGAATAAGTTGGTGGTTCATTCTGCTGTGGCGACCACTGATGAATAAAAAGATTAAGCCAAAAAGAAAATAAATATTATGTTATATTATATTATAATTTATTATTATATGTTAATTTATTATCATATTATATTATATCACATTTTTTATATTTTACCAATTATTTATTTATTAATATTGCATTAAAATTATTATTTAGTAATAATTAAAATTTAAAATAATATTATTTAATATAATACTACAGCTAAATGCTTTCATTTTGCCGTCACCGAAGTAAACGAAACAAACACTCAGATTTTGTGGTAAATTATTAGCATTTTCACTTGGCATTATTAATTAAATACTAAAATAATATTATTTATTGTTTTCATAAATAAAAATATTAATGCATATTGCATTTCTGGATATTCAGTTAGTAAAGATTACAAGTTTTAAGAAAAAAAGACACCTTTCAAAAGTGAAAAGCATGCTCCTAACTTTGCATGCTCCTTAAAGTCCTAACTGTGTTTGCAGTTTTTTTTTTCTTTTTTCTCATTTAATGTTTGTTTAATTATGACAGTAAAGTCTGACTTAGACAAAAGTCTTGTCACTTAACAGAAATAATGTACAGTATAGAATATAAAGTCCTGCTGCAGTGGAAAAAGAATTAATATTGTGTATGACTCCCATGAGCTTGGAGTACTGCATCCATACGTCTCTGCAATGACTCAAATCACTTATTAATAAAGTCACCTGGGATGCCAAAGAAAGAGTACTTGCAGGACTCCCAGATTCATCTTCAATGCCTTCTTTTTCATCTTACCCCAGACATGCTCAATAATGTTCATATCTGGAGACTGGGCTGTCCAATCCTGAAGCACCTTGACTTCTTTGTATAAGAAGGATTGCTATCCTGCTGAATAATTTGCCCTCTCTTGTGGTTTGTAATGTAATGGGCAGCACAAATGTCTTGATACCTCAGACTGCTGATGTTGCCATCCACTCTGCAGATCATCTCCCTATACTAAATGTAACCCCAAACCATGATTTTTCCTTTACCAAACTTGACTGATAACTGTGAGAATCTTGGGTCTATGTGGGTTCCAATAAGTTTCCATTTTTCCAAATGATCAACTAGAAGTCAAGTAATTATTTGTTGCTCTTACAATTTGGTTCGACGATCAAGACTTGTGTCAGGTAGTGTAAATCATATGAATTCAAATAAAAATGTGTCTTCAAATTCTGTTTTTTTTTCTTCTACATTACTTCTCTTTTCACAGATCACTTTTACTTTTTATTCTCTTCCCTTCTGTCATCTGACTTCACATACCTGTATGCGATGTTCAGTCATGGTTCAGTCGGTGGATAAAATCAACCCTCTGCATTCTTTTTCTCGGTGAATATCTTTGTTTCACCTGTAAACTCAACAACAGATCACACCGTTTCAGTGCTACATAATGATCTGATAGTAAAAAGAAGAGACGGACCATGTCAAGAATTAAAATTAAAATATGAATGCTGACAGTCATTTTTTTTCAATATGACAAAAGTGTGTTTTTATGCATGACGGAAATGCTATTTTAAGCATTCAAGAGTTAATCTTGCTCTCTCTCTGTCTTTCAGGTTTAATAAGTGCAGAAAAAACACACTACACAAAGGCAGTTTTGTTAAAGGACTCTCTGATTAATGGATCTGAATGGAGAAGTGATGCCAAGGCATGCAGAAATAAAATACATTGGCCAGTGACAGCGGTTGCAGTCAACACAAAGGTAAAGCTCATTGAAATGCCTGGCCGGGCCTGTTGTAAAATTGCTGCTCAGTAAATTGGTTTTTGACGAGCGACGGGTTTCCGATGGTCAGATGCTGGAAGAATCACGAGAGACTTTTTTTCTTCAGAAGGAGGGAATATTTAGGTTGAGATATTCCTGATCCTTTCACTGGCAATAGCAAAATTTTCAAAACCTTTGATATTTCATAATATTAAATCAAATGTGTGAATATAAAATCAAAATATCTTCTGTGTAGGGCCAGACAGAATCTGCGGACATTTTTTGCTATTTCTGCGCAGAATTCTGTAAAAATCAGATGTATGCAGAATGATTATGGGAGTATCTAAAAACTTTATATATGAAATAAAAATGATACATTTTTTACTTTTCTGTAATGTTTACAATGCAAATCCAATAGATTCACTTATTTGGTAAACAAAGCAAGTCTCTCACATAATACATCTACTAAAAGACATAAAATATTACTTTATGAACTGTTTTGTAAATAAATCACGTGAACATTTTTATATTAGACTGAAATTTTATAACCTGCATAAATATGCATTTACACAAGTAAATAAATAGACTCAGATGGGCTAAAAGTCTATGGAATTCCATGTGGCACACAGATTCCATGTAGCCCTACTAATATGTTTGTGCACTCCTGAAACAACTTACTTAAACTGTAGTTTTACTATAATTTTAGTATAAAGTATATTATTAAACACTTTTTGGAGTGTGAAGGATAATCAGTACTTTGTGACCAAATGTTTTCATGTTGTCATAAAATGGCATATTTTTGTGTGTGTGTGTGTGTGCGCGCACACACACACACACACACACACACACACACACACACACACACACACACACACACACACACACACACACACACACACACACACACACACAGTTGGAATCAGAATTATTAGCTCCCCTTTGAATTGTTTTTTCTTTTTTAAATATTTCATGTTTAACAGAGCAGGGAAATATTTATACATATATATATATGGCCGAAGCAGTGGCAAGAAGGTCGCTGGGTCGCTGCTTTAAACCTCGGCTCAGCTGGCATTTCTGTGAGGAGTTTGCATGTTCTCCCTGCTTTTGCGTGGGTTTCCTCCGGGTGCTCCGGTTTCCCCCTCAGTCCAAAGACATGCTGCAGGTGAATTGGGTAGGCTAAATTGTCCGTAGTGTATGAGTGTATGAGGGTGACAGGCCCAGACGACAGGCCGGCCGGATTGTGTAAAAAAAGTCCTTATCATATGGACAAGTCTAAATGGAGGACTTGTTTCAAAGAGCCGACCCCGCAACCATACGGGACTAAGGCCAAAGAAGAAGATATTCGTATATATATGTGTGTGTGTGTGTGTGTGTGTATAAATTAACTGAATGACATGGTAAATCATGGTCAAAATGTACGAGTCATTATTTTTTGCTGACATAATAAGCAACAACAACAAAAAAACTAATTTAAAGCTAAATTAGAAATAGACACTATTTGTTTTGATGTTTGACATGTATTACAAAAAGGTGGTGAAATATGATGACATTGCTGATGTCCTCATTTCTCAAAAAGCTTATAAATCGCACCAAAATAGTTTTTTCAGAAAGTAAAAGTGTACAGTTTAGGTATAGAATGGGGTTAGGGCAATAGAAAATACAGTTTGTACAGCAAAAACAATGGAAAACGATGGAATGTCCCCAGATTTCACAAAAACAAATGTGTGTGTGCATCATGTGCAATGTTATTACTATAGTTAATTACACTCTTTTAAAAAATGATTGCTGTCTTAATTGTTTTAGTTGAGCCAAATTAGCTTTTCTAGTCATCTCAACTTATGTAAACTGACTAAAAATATAAAGTTAAACTTTACATAGCTTAAAAAAATGTAGTTGTAACCTGATTAACTTAAGTTACAGTAACATAAAAACATTCCTAGTCATGACTTCTTGTCATACCATCTTTTACAGTGCATGTAACATGCAACAAAATGCTGAGGTATGCAAGGTATCCTGTACAGTACAGTTACAATGGATGTCTTTGTTTCAGGTTTTTCTGCACTGCAGAGATCATCTTTCATTTTCTTTTCCTTTTTTAAACATTAACATCTTGAAAAGCAAGAACAAAACACACCTTCCTGTTTTATCCGACCATATAATTGTCAGAGGAATACTTTAATGTGGAGGAAGAGAAACATGTTCCTGTCTTTGTGCCAGCGGATGTGATTTCTATAGGAACAGTGGTGTGTATACAGTACAGATGTGAGGTTTGTGACCAACATAGAGTTAAAAAACGGGAGTTCCCAGAGAAATGGTCAGATTTAAAATGTAACATCCGCTCGCTTCATTATTATTATCAAGTAAAACGATAAAAAGTTCAAATATGTATGAGTAAGAGAATGTTGCATGTAGCTCATATCTTCCCCTAGATGGGGCCGTTTGTGTGAAGTCAGTGTATAAAGGTTTGTTTATTTTTTTGTGTTGGATTACATTACAAGATAATGAAGTGAAAGAGAAATCAAGAGCGGAGACAGCTAATCGACTCTATCAGACATCAAATAATTTACCTTTATTAAAAAAAACAATTGTGAACAAAAACATTTTAAGTCTCACTTTCTGAAATGCATATTTCTACTAAGAACATCTTAATATGTAATACATCCAATACATACAACGTACCACTATAAAATAACTGAAAAGATGATACTGATATCAACAGCAGTGCCATGTGGACAGTGGTTTACATTCAGAAAGACAGACAATACCATTCAAATGTAACCAAGTTGTTAGATCCATCATAGAATCTAAAAAGTACCAGCATGACTCTATTAAAAGGATAGTTCACTCAAAAATCACAATTTGGAAATTGTTAATGCTGTTTCTCACTGCAAGTGCAAGCAGTGCAGGCGCAGTGTGTATTTAGAGCAGAAGCAGCGCGCAGCCGTTTACCTTTCACACTAGCTGCGTCTGCAGCGCGCATTTGACTTAAAATTGAGTTTCAAACTAGATTGACTTTAAGTTACAATTGAGTTTTTAAACCAGCTTAACTTTGAGTTACAATTGAGTTTCAAATAAGCTTAACTTTGACTTACAAACAAGTTTTAAACCAGCTTGACTTTGAGTTACAATCGGGTTTCAAACCAGCTTAACTTTGAGTTACTATCGAGTTTCAAACCAGCATGACATTGACTTCTGCGATGTTCAGGCTTCGCGCTGATGCGCTGCTTCTGTGTGCAATATGAAAGCTCTACTCTGTTAACAAGGACACCGAAAAAACATGCTCTGCTCACGCACTGTTTGCGCTTGCAGTGTGCAACAGGCTTTACTCAAACTCAAGTAGTCTCATTTACACATACTGCATAAACAACACACACATTCATATGCTAAAAGGGTTAGTCATTTAGTTTGAGTTACAACTAAGTTTCAAACCTGCTTTACTTTGACTTACAATCGGGTTTTAAACCAGCTTGACTTTGAGTTAAAATTGAGTGTCAAACCAGCTTGACTTTTAGTTACAATCGGGCTTTAAACCAGCTTGACTTTAAGTTACAATCGGGTTTTAAACCAGCTTGACTTTGAGTTAAAATTGAGTGTCAAACCAGCTTGACTTTGAGTTACAATCGGGCTTTAAACCAGCTTGACTTTGAGTTACAACCGAGTGTCAAACCAGCTTGACTTTGAGTTACAATTGAGTGTTAAACCAGCTTGACTTTGAGTTACAATTGAGTGTCAAACCAGCTTGACTTTGAATTACAACCGAGGTTCAAACCAGCCTGACTTTGAGTTACAATCGGGTTTTAAACCAGCTTGACTTTGAGTTACAATCGAGTGTCACACCAGCTTGACTTTGAATTACAATTGAGTGTCAAACCAGCTTGACATTGACTTACAATTGAGTTTCAAGAATGCAGATAACCATGCTGTAACCATGGACCCTAAAAAATACTATAAACATTGACTTTGGTGGAATTTTCTTTTCTATTAAGCATGTCAGGGTTACAGGTTTCCAGCATTTTTAAATATATCTTAATTTTGTTCATCAGAATAAAAAAACACAGGGTTGAATCAACTTGAGAGTGAGTAAATGACAAAATTTCCACTTTTAAATGAACTATCCCTTTAAAGCAATCAAAGTCCAATTGTGCTAACCTTTCTGTGTATGTCGGATCAAACCGTTTTGTAGTGCTTTCTTGTGTTAAATCATAGAATAGTTCAAACGATCATGACGGACATAAATACATGTTTTTAGTTCATTGCAGAATCCTATGAAATGATCAAGAGCTGCAAGTAACTTCAGGATCTTCATACTGCATAAACAACACACACATTCATATGCTAAAAGGGTACAACCATATAAATTCCTTAAGTTTTTTGCTCACAGGCAAATGTGGAATACTATCTTTCCCAAAACTCTGCACTACAGCCCGTCTTGCAAGTTCCTGTAGGGTTTGCGGGACATCCCCTCGATACGGCCTGCTCAAACTTTTTTTCGGAGATGCGATGTAGTATCCAAGCAGTCCAAAAATGCATGAAAAAGTGTGTTTGCTACCTGCTAAACTGAAGCTTTCGTTCTTCAGCAGCACTCGAACACTGGTCGGGCCTTCAGGAGCCCGATAGCTGAGCGTGAAGAAAACGTTGGCCTGCATGCTGTCCCGAATCAGGAACGTCCCAAGGGGAAGATTCGCCAGTCTCGCATGAGCTTCGTCCACATCCAAAGGGCCCCAGTAAAATCCACTGTGAGTCAAGTAAACCACAGCCTGTTTGATAAGATTGCATTCCTGCTGGTCCCGGAAAGGGTGAAAGTGTGTTGGTGGGACGGAGCAGGGTTTCGGAGGCTCTGCGGATTTGGGTGGTGCATTTGTATGGCCGTTGTCATTGTGATGGACCATTCTGAACTGAAGCCCACTCATGACATTCCTCCATGATCTTAAAGCATAGACGATTGATTCTGTGCAGACTGTGTGTAAAAAGGACAAAGAGTTTGAAACATCAGATAAAAGCTCTGATCGAAGACAGTACAGATGATTTTAAGTGTGCACAAATTGTCATTTTTTTTATAGCGAAAAGGTCTATTTATATTGGGATGATGATCAAAAAAGGTTAGTATTAGTAGTATTATTAATGACTAGTACTATTAATTTATTAAAATAATTAATTAATATTATTACTATTAATTCATAAATGAATACTAATCATTTATTTTGTATTATATTACAGTAAACATTTTTTAAAAAGGCAAAGAGTCTCCTCTTCTACACTGTAAATAATGTCTGTTAATTAACAGTTTCCGTATGTTGTGATTCAAGGGTTTTCTGTTTATTTATGATTGTAAATCGCTTTATGGGATGTTGATCTCTTCTTCTCAACTTTTGATGTTGAAAATTCAACTTTACAGTTTAATAAAGTGACTTTTATTTTAGTTGTTTGAAATAATATAAATTTATAAAAAATACTATAAAAATATACTGAAATAAGTCTGTAAAGTAACAGAAAATGTACTGAACTGAAATATACAACACAAACCCAGACAATATTTCACTTTTAAAACTTTTAAAAATGTTAATAAAACTTTTGTTTTTTTAACTTTTCAAGGTTAAAAGTTTCTGGAAGAAAGATTAAGATCCTGTAATGCAATTTAAAAGCATAAATAAACAGGGAAAAATTAAAACATGAATGACAAAATACGGAAACTAACGCTGTAACTGCTAATTTACAGATATTTTTCCAGTGTATGAAGATGACACTCAAAAAATGAAAAAGAAAAAAGATTTTAGTATTATAATGATTATTAATACAAATAACAACAGCAAAAATACTAGAAATATTGCTAATAATATTATTAAATACAATAACAAAAATTACCTAAAATTATTTGTTCATTCATTTGCCGATAACTTTCATATTTACACTCCGGGTCAAAAGTTTGGAGTCAGTCTGAATATTAAATGTTTTAAAATAAGCTTCTCCTGCTCACCAAAGCTGCATTTATTTAATCAAAAATACAGTACAAATTGTAAAATTGTGAAATGTTATTGCAGTATAAAATAACTGCTCAAATAATTAAATTTTTTTAATTTATCCCAGTGATTTTAATGATGAATTTTCAGCTTCATTACTCCAGTCTTCAGAGTCACTTGATCCTTCAGATCAATCACTCTAATATTATTATTATGATTATTATTATAATTATTATGATTATGGTTATTATGATTATTATGATTATTATTATTATTATTAATGGTAACAGTAATAAAATCAATAATGACTGGAGTAATAATATAATTTGAAACTACATACAATAAGAAATCAGTTATTTAAAATTTTTATAAATTTTTAACTTTTTTTTTTTTACATTTATTAAATGCTGCCTTGATGAACAAAATCATTTTCTAAAAAAAATGAAAGAACTGACCCAAAACCTTTGACCGGTAGTGTATATTATTATTGTTAATAATATTAATAATAATATATTAATGTTTATTTCTGCCCATGTAGTAAAAGTCAGAGTTATGGAAATCCGATCTGTCCCTGTAAAGGAAGTCAACATTTATCAAGAAAAGTATGTTAAAAATTAAGTTTAAATGTTAAAATAATATCATAAAACATGTTTGAAAACACATATTATACACAGGTAATTGTTATAAAAATGAAAATTAAATTTTACAGATACAATTTTTTAAAATAATTCAACGGTGACAACTAATTACGTAGACTACTCAAAGTGAAAGCATTTTCACACTTTTTACTAGATGCTCTTTTGCTGAACTATATATTTTTATAGGAATAAATTGGAACAAACTATTTATAATATAATTTTAGTGAAGAAACATTAGGAAACCATGAGGTTATAAAACCTCATATAGCCTATAGCCACAAGCTACAAGTTGCTGTGGACTGATTTGTAAGTCGATTTGTATAAAAGTGTCTGCTAAGTGGTTGGATGTACAATGCAAATGTAAAACTCAATGTTATTTAGAATAACTTAGCACGAGTTTTACAAGCCATTTTTAGCTTTAAAAAATAACAGATCATGTATTTTAAGCACATCCAACGCCCAAAACTATCCTAAGTTGGTTGGCTCTAAAAATTAATTGAATGGCACTTTCTAGACAAACGCCTTGGATTAAACTGTTAGCAGAAAAAAGTGAAGCACCGTTGCCTTCCCTCAGATTTATCAGCACGTATGTTTACACGAAAACATCATGACACACATCAAATAAAATGAAATCGTTTCTCCTGTGAATCAAGCAAAACAATTTCAATATTCAATGTCTGTCACACTCTCATTTCGAAATAAACCTTGGGGCTCCAGTGAGAAGGCTATCATAAAGCGGTGTCATACTGGAATAACGTCACGGTGAAATTAAAGGTGACAGAAACACCTCCAGTCTGGTCTCAGATCAAAAAAAGCACTCGCCAACTTACCGCAAATGTAGTTTGATGTTGACTAAGCCAAACTTCTCTACGACTGTCACAAGAGTTCCTGCGATGCTTCATTTTTGGTAGCGAATAGGCTGACCATTATAACAGAAAGCGAAAGTTCTGAATAAAAGGCGGTCTCTCATGTGGAATAGCCTTTGTTTTCCAAGAACTGTCAAGAGTCTGGATGGAGGAAGCTTGTCTCCCTATCCATGAACGCGACTAGCATCTTATTTACCGTACATCCACCGTTCATCCAAAGCGCAACGCGTCAAGTGAAATCCTAGATGTGGGAATGAATGTGGATGTTGGCTCTCAGCGCTCTCATCATGTGCAACTGTAAATTTCAAAATGGCGTGGATCTAAATAAAATATCTAAACCCCTGTTATAAGCAAGTGGTTGCGGTGTACCCGCTATAATGCACTTCAGATGTGGATTATTATTATTATTTAGCCTGACGGTTTGTGAACAGAATAGTTTCGCTTTCGCTTTTGGAGCGCTTTTACTTTAAATCACGTGATCTTTCTCAACTCATCTCGCATTACAACAGGTTAACTATTAACAGAGTTTTATATTTAATCATAAAAAATGGATTAAAATAAGCTACAAATCTAAAAAACACAAAGGCGTGCTAATGCACATGAGAAACATGATTCTTGAATGAACAAAATATCTTGAGTATTGAAAACTGCAAGATCCAAACCATAAATATAACAACCGATCATCATATATGCTCCAGTAAGATTTAAATAAGAATAATTATAATGTCTTCTTTTTGTTGTAACTTGCACGTTGAATTCTTAAATATTTTCAAATAAAGCCCTTTGAAAATATTTGAATAAGGAAAACAAGCTTTAAATGTTGGTTGCAGTCATGATGAAAGCATCCATATATACAATCCTGAAGTTAAATTATTAGTAATAATAAATAAATAAACATTATGGTCAATTATGCATACAGTTATGACTGTAAACAGATGCTGCGAGGTAACATTTCATTCCTTAGATGCTTTTAAGATCATTAATCATACCATCTCTAAAAACATCTGACATTTTTAGGGATTTTATAAAGTTTAGGTAATTTGTTTTGCATAAGAAAATTCAAATATATTTACCAAATACATGTTTGCTTTAAATATTTCTAATAATTAATCAATTAAATATTACTAATTATAATTTAAACAACAAAAACAAAACAAAAAATGCTATGATTTTCATGGAAAAAATACCTTGCACTTTACTGCAGAATTCAACGAGTTTCCACTTGGAGGAGATTCCAGTTTGAGATGAGCCTCAAAATCCACAATAAACTGAAACCAACAGGCTGTTGTTGCAAAGCCCCTACACATCCACCTAAAGAGAATCCACTATAGCTGGTGTACTTGAGATCTGTCTTTTCATAAAAAAAAGCACACCACAAACCACCACAGACCTGTATACAGGTGCTTTTTCATTTCAGTTTCGCTTATAGTTGACCCCTGTACAAGGATGCATCACATTCGTGTGCAAATACTTTCAAATGTAACCTGAAGATGAGAATAAAATTTGTGTATCACTCTAAAATGCTAAATTTCCAGCTAATTTGGCTCAAATGTGGACAAATCCAATCATTTGGTTACATTTAAACAATTTTAAATAAAACTTTAACCCAGTATTTGGGTTTCCACCAAATTTGGGTGGAATCAACCAAGGATCTCTTACAGAGTTTATCATTTAGTGTAAAAGAGTTTTGAAGAAATTGGATTGTTAAAGGAAATGGGTAGTCGACAGTCATGTGTTGATTGACATAATAATGGAGACTGGTGGACACTTCTAAATAATTGCTCTAATTCAACATTCACTTTCAGAATGATGCGATCGTGATAAACTAATCAGCCCGAAACAAAAAGCAGAATAACATATTACAACAGCACCATTATTTCTGAAATCATTTCTGAGCATTTCCATTTACAGGAAAGCTTCCCATCTGCACTGCTATAGTTTCACTAACCTAAAACCCACAGCTGTTAAAAGAACCACCTAATTTGCCTTATAAAACAAAGCTCTTCCAAGAAATGGACTTCACACTAAGCTCACACTGCACTCTACTGGCTAATCTCTACAAGGAGTTAAAACAACAACCATTCAAAACAATAAATCCTCTAAAAAAATATGCATTTTATAAATCTTTATCCATTTGCATTTCATATTTTAAAAGTGACATCATGATTTTTAATCACAATGTCAAAACTGGACCTTCTAGTTGATTCATCCACAATCTTATCTCAACATACAATCAACAATGACGTGCAGTTAACGCCAACATGTTGCTGTTTCATCACAGCTTTTGGTTACACTTTATTTTGATGGTGATTTCATGATATTTAAGCAGAATGTCAAAACTGGACCTTCTAGTTTGTCATTCTGTTCATCCACAATCACACTGTAAAACCCATAAAGTTAAGGTAACTCAAACCGTTTGAGGAAACTGATTGCAACAAACCATTATAGCTAAAAAAAAACTGTTAACTTAATCCACTTGAGTAAGCAAAGCAATTTAAGCACAATAAAACCCAATACATGAAGAGAACTCAAACCAACTGAGTACTGTAAAACGAGTTAAGGCAACTCAAACCATTTAAAGAAAACCAATTGCAACAAACCATTTGAGTAAAAAAAACAATCTATATGGGTACTGTGAACTTACTCCATTTAAGTTAAATTAATGAGGTATTTAATTAACTCTTCAATACTGAGTTCAAATAAGTAGAATTAACTTTTAGTCAATTTTGAGTTAACAACACTCATTTCATTTGATAAAGCTGACTGTTGGGTTTTACAGTGGATATCTCAACATACAATCAACAATAATGTGCAGTTAACGCCAACATGTTGATACTGTTTTACACGGCTTTTGGTAACACTTTATTTTGATGGTGATTTCATGATATTTAAGCAGAATGCCATTCTGTTCATCTACAATCATATCACAACACAATCAACAATGATGTCCAGTTAACACCAACATTTTGCTACAGTTTCATCACAGGATTTGGTTCCACTTTATTTTGATAGTGATTTAATGACATTTAAGCAGAATGTCAAAACTGGACCTTCTAGTTGGTGCACTCTCAGAAATAAAGGTACACGAGCTGTCACTGGGGTAGTACCGTTTCCAAAGGTACAAGTTTGTACCTTAAAGGTCCATATTAATACTTCAAGGGTACCTAAAAACTACAAAAGTGTTCCTCTTAAATGTTTTAGGTACTAATTTATACTTTTGAGGTACCAATATCGACCCTTTAGGTAAAAATGTGTACCTTATAAAAAGGTACCACCCCATTGACAGCTCGCATACCTTTATTTCTGAGAGTGTAATTCTGTTCATCCACAACCATATTTCATCAATCAACAATATTGTGCAGTTTACTACAATCTTTAGCTACTGTTTCATCATGACTTTTGGTTACACTTTATTTTGATGGTGATTTCATAATATTAAACAGAATGACAAAACTGGACCTTCTACACACACACCAAAAAAAAATATTCAAAGACGATTCCTTGGATTTACAAATTTTTTTCACTTTAAGTGGTTGTAAACAATTTGTTTGGGCTGAATTTAAACAAACAAATTAAGTTGAACATTATTAAATTTAATTCTTTTGTTTAAATTCAACACAAATAAATAGTTTGCAACAGTTCTGCATGCAACACTTTTTTTTGTCATTCTATTCATCCACAACCATATCTTCATTTTTCTATGTGAAGCTGCTTTGACACAATCTACATTGTAATAGCACTATACAAATAAAGGTGAATTTAATATCTTAACCGCATAATCAACAATAATGTGAAGTTTACTGCAATATTTTTCTACTACTGTTTCATCCTGACTTTTGGTTCCACTTTATTTTGATGGTCCCCTTTAGAAAGGTAATTTCATGAAAGTTAAACAGAAAGTCAAAACTGGATCTAGCATTGAAAGACTACAAATTTTAAAACTACTTATTTAAAATGAAATGAATCAACACAATTCTTGAGTCTTTTGGTGGGACAACTTAATTGTTTTATGTTCAATCCACTTAAATTTGTTTAAAAAAATTAAGTTAACTTAATTTGTGTTGGGACTACATGAAGAAATTGTGAGGAACCCATCAGTCTTTACAGTGTATGTTCACAGTCTGTGTTGGTTCACACCCATATCACAACATCCAATCAAAACCAGTGCGTATTTCTTGCTCAGCTGTTGCTACTACTCTTTCATCACAGCTTGTTTCATTTGGTAACAGTGCATTCTGAAGGTCACCTTTAGAGTTTCTATTATGTAAAATCTGCAATCACAAGTAAAGTAGCAGTCATGAGAGAATTAATGGATTTTCTACTTAATATTTAAAAAAGTTTTATCAATATAGTCCCACAGCAGACACTCTCTGCTGACTATAAGTGGTTTGCAAGTACATTAGTGAATTTTAGTGACATTTCACAAGCAAAAAGGCCCATTTTTCAAATAAGTCAAATTTACAAAGAGCAGCTCTTATAAATCAACTTATTTGTACAACCAACTTCAATTCAGGCAAAATATAAGGTGAATTTGTGAATTAACTATTTAAATTGTAAAATTGCACAGAGCAGTAATTACAACTATCCCTTGAAGCAGTATTTCTCAACCACGTTCCTGAGGAACACTAACACTATGTTTTATGCGTCTGTCACACCCATTACAGGTCTTTCAGTCTCTGCTAATGAGCTGATGATCCGAATCAGGTGTTTTTGGTTAAGGCGACATGGAAAATGTGCAGAGCTGGTGGTCCTCCAGGAACGTGGTCGAGAAACACTCCCTTAAAGGAATGGTTCACCAAAAATTTTTTAAACTGTTATATTTTACTTACCCTTCACTTGTTCCAAATCTATTTGAGTTTCTTTCTTCTGTCAAACACAAAATGTTATAATGACTTCCAAATGAATGGCTAATATTTACCAACAATCTTTAACTCTTTTGTGTTCAATAGAAAAAAAGAATTTTATAAAGGTTTGAAACCACTTGATGGTGAGTAAAAAGTGAGTAATGGTGAGCAATATCCATTTAATCCTAACTTTTAATGTCAACTAATCCTCCACTAATACTCTAATGAGAGTTAGTTGACAGATTGAGCACATGTGAAATTTCTGTATTGAACTTTTGACCCTCATGTGAAACTCCAGATCACACAAGTGTGTGTTGAAATGTCAGGATTTCACTCTCATAATTGCACAGACCAACCGTAAACGTGACCACACTTTAACCCCAACCTTAAAACTCTAAAGAGTTATGACATGCTCGCAAATTTGCATGTCGGAAGTAAACAATAAGGAAACATGTCTGGTGAACTTCTGATTACACAAATTTATATTTGAAAATGTTTGCACATTCTGCAGAATATAATGTCATACATAAAGTGCCCTGTTTTAAAACAAAACCAAAACAAGTTATAACCAATGCAATCTCACAGCCGCTTGTAACTCTTTCTAATTCATATTAACAATAGGCATGGGACGATAACCGTTTTCAAAGTTTACCATGGTTTGGAAAAGCCAAGGTTTTAAAACCGCAAAAAAAAAATCTGTTATACTGTTTCTAAGGTGTAGGTAATCATTTTTTGTTTTGTTTTTACATGTTTTTAACAAATGCTTTATTTAGTTTTTTAAGGCAACGGTATCTCCCGTAGAAAAGGACCCTTCACATATAAAAGATACTGGTCAGCACATGATTCAGCAAACATTTGAGAAACAAATCGCTTATAAACCAACATCCTATGCTGCTATGTGCATCCTGTGTGCAATGCACGTGAACGGTGCAGCGGCTTACTTACTTTATATCCAAAGAAAAGAAAGATATCCAAAGATGCCTTTTCAAGGTCAATGATTTAATTATTTAGCCTGACATGTTTACTACTCCAAATTATTTTAAATGTTTTTTACAATATAATATCTTGTGTTCAACACCCAGAACCCTGAAGAACATATTTGAGAGAAGTAATCACAATACCGTCATACCGTGATATTTTTATCCAAGGTTTTCATACCAACAGAATCTTTTATTGGCCAACTTTGTCGCAATTTTACAGATATTTACTGCAAAAACAGCCAGTTCAGTTCAGTACAGTTCAGCACTGTAATATGCATTGCATTGTGGGTCATTTTAAACTTTTACAGTAACTTACTGCATATTAGGAATTTGGGGTATTCTACTGTAATCAAAATAATCAAGTACTGCTACTGTAGTTTAAGACAAAACTGGCCACTTGGTTTGTACTGCTAGAGTAAAAAAATAAAAAATAACAGTAAAATACTCTAAAAAAAAAATTTAAATTTCTAATTTTATTGCAAAAAAATGCATTAAAATGGCATTTTACCATAAAAATAAGTTGCAGTTAGGCTATTTTACTGTAAAATGTAATTGCGGTAGAGCAACGCCACTGTAAAACACATTTACAGGTAAGTTACAATACAGTGAATTTGTACAATCTCATTGGTACATTTTAGTATGATTTGCTTATCCTTCAATGAGGTGTAGGATAAGGGGTGGAGTTTGAGGACACATCCCTTTAAAAAATTCATTAGTTTTCATACTAATTAAATTGTATGAATGTCCCTATCGCACATTTTTTGACTAAAATTTGCATTGCAACTACACGCCAATTACTTATCATTTGAGTATTTGTAGACTGCCTGCTTAATATCTGCTGATACTGACTATAAGAAACTTTGCAAGTACATGTCAACTTACACTAACCCCAACCTAACAGCTTACTTATAAGCAAATAAGAATTAGTTGGAATGTAGATGCAATGTAACTTAAATTCAACAAAATGTGTTAAAGTGACCATCAAAATAAAGTGATACCAAATTTATATATATAAATAGTCAACAGGATGTCAAAATGGGGCCACAAAACTAAAGCGCAACCAATCCATTTTTAAATTAAAAAAGTGTGCATGATAAAGAAATGCACATCTGGTGCATATGTAGAAACATAAGCTTCATTAAACATGGTCCACACATGTAGCGATCATAAATAATTTACTGTATTCTTAACCCTCAAAACTTTCCATTTGCAGTTTATGAGGAGGCAGATGCTGTTTCATGCTCCTTCTTCCTGCTGCGTCTCAGCATGAAGGCAGCAGCTGTGAGTGCAAGAACGCCATATGTGGCAAGAACAAACTGGAAAAGGGAATAAGTGGGAGAAAAAAAAATGACATATTATTATACATAGTGATGTGAAAAGAAGACATGGTCTACTGTTGTCTTTGATCATACGGCAGTCTGACATGCTCTTAAGAATGTCAAAAATATGATCATACATTTCTGCGTCCTTGTAAGGTGTAGCTGTTAAAATGTTTCCTCCATCCTGTCAGTTCCTTCAGGGTTGGCGAATCAATCCCAAAGAGCTGTCTCTGTCATGAAAAGACATTTTTCTAAATATAAGAATGTCACTGTTACACCACGTCCAAAAAGCTGAGAACAGTATTTAAGTCGAAGATGACTTCATTTCTATTTTTTTTAAACATCAGAATGTGTCCAGTCAGAAATAAAGACAACCCCAAACAAAAATGTCTATTGGACTAACAATAGTTTATATAACCAAAAATATTTAGATCACAAAAACATTTAGGATCACAGTCTAGCCCAAAAATACTAATAAATTGACAATATTATTAAAAGATTTACCCATATGTACATAAACATAATAAGCAGCGGACATTAACTTAGTAAATTAACATTAACTGTTTTTGTTCGTTCTTTCCAAGTATCCACATTTTACTGGAGAACTTCCATTTCAGGAAACTTTCAATTTTACGTAACGGAAATACAAAGAAAAGTACTGTACTGTAAACTGCATTTCTGTTCCTTATTACTGTGAAATGGAGAAACCGTCATCGTCCACTCAGACACTGATGCTCGTAATTGACGCCACAACAAGTAGGCTTCACTACACCAAATTTTAGGACTTCTTATTATAAAATAAAAAAAAAATTTAATTAAATGATATCAAAAACATTCATTTTTTGATGTTTTATCGTCTAAGTGGGGGTTAAGATTATTAGGCTTATTTGAAATTGAACTATGTCAAAATAACACAAAGTAATGACTAATGGCTATCCATTTGGCTCACTTCTGTAGCACATGATGGATATAAAACTAGTGCATGTTCCTTTTTTAAGTGTTAACTCATTTTGCCCTACAGTATATGGGAAGTTTGTTTTACATTGTGTGTTCATATTTGTTAGCGCACATTGACATTCACTTTACATTTCATATTTTATTTTTGCAAGTTTTCTTTTATTTTTCACTTGTTTAAACCTTAAATTGTTATTAATACTTATAGGTGTATACTTTGACTAACAATGAACATAAGAGAAGCATTTTTATTATGTATGTGTTTGTTTGTAATAAAAAATCTATAATTATAATTATATAAATCTATACAAATCTAAAATATTTGTAATGTTAAAAAATATATTAGCGCATCCAAATAATAATAATAAATGATGATAAAAAATTAATAATAATTAAATTAATTAACTGTTAAAATTATATAAGATTTAGGCATCACCAGTTTTCTGATACAGGCTTAGATTTTAAATCTCTGTTTTTGAGAGCAGGAGGATACATTTTACATTTATTTTAAAAATGTAGCCTATTTTTTAAATGTATTTTAATTAACAATTTAATTATTACGCTTATATCTAATTTTTGTATTGTAACAGGATGTTATATTCAGGGGCACCCCCAAGGGGTGGCCAGGGCCACCCTTTTGTAAACTCTGACCACCCCAATAGGATTTAGTTGTTGATGTTATTAATTTAAATGTACTAACTTAAATTCACAATATTTCAATCAATAAACAAATAAATTAGTAAATAAAATGCAGCCACTAAATTATTGTGGATTGATCAGTGCCACCGACGTAGCTGATTCACTGAGATTGCACAAATTTTTTATTAAGAAATTATTATTTTTGAAATGAAAAAGTTGTTTTATCTGATTGTAAACCACAAATCCAAATATATATATATATATATATATATTATATTGTTATTGTTATTTTGCTGGTTGATTTAAAAGGGCCAGAAATCTCAATTTTGTGGGTGTATCTTGCAAAAAGGCACATCATTAGACGAATATGTATTTTATATATAATATATACATTGTATATTATAATGTGGACAAAAAGGAACATGGATAAATGATAGTATTAGGGTCTGTATAGTAAGTGTGTGTATGTATGTAGTAATGCCTTTTGTTCATTTGTTTGTTTTCTTAATTCATTCATTATTTTAGACATGGCGTATATTGCATGTTGTACAATAAAAGTATGTGAAAAATAACTTACCTATTGATTTTTATTTGGTATGCACGTGTACTTGCCGAATTATATCAAGGAATAAATTACAATGTTTCAAGAGTAATTCATGGAATTAACTTAAACTTCATTATTTCATTTACCAGAAACAAAAATATAACATTACTCATTATTCACAATATATACACATTTCATCACTTTTTGTGTGCTACCCCAAGATTTAGTGTGGCCTTACTTGGCCACCCCTAAGAACATTATCTGAAGGAGCCACTGGTTATATTATGATTTGTCTACCTTTACTTCGGTTACAAGATGGCCAAAACTTGACAGCGGTATCCGTGTCTTCACCGGGGAGGTCGGCATGTCTGCACAAGCACACAAATATACACTATAATGTTAGGCCTAATTTAAAACGTTTTCTGCTGCATAACAAACAAAGGACTACGAAAATCTTACTATGCGTGTCTCGAAATGTAAGTATTCCCTCAACACTCGCTGTGACACTACACCACACCGTGTTTACAAATGCTCCGGTTCTACAGCTGTATTTGGTTTCAGTAATTGTCAGCTCAACATCCAATTAAAACCCGCTTACGAAGACGCTGAGCCAATGGCTGCTGGTCTGGAGGCGGGACTTAAATATGGTTACGCAAACTACTTAAAGCGCCCGCGTTTGAAGGGTAACGTGTGGTAAGTTCAATATTTATCACACGCAATGACCAAAATATTCGCTGCTTTCACCTGTTTTAACTTTCCATGCCGGTTTTGACAAGCTGTATACTGTTGTTTTGCCCTCTCTGTATGCATCCACTTTGTTTACACAAAACATGACTTGCAATAATTGTCGTCTTATTAAAATTGCAACAACACTGAAAGGCTCCTGTGCTGTAAACAGTTCAAATCAAGTGAAGCAGAATAGAAAGTAGCCGGCGTGTGTCCTGAGTGAATTGAGGAAGTTGTTCATATCTAACCTCATCATGTCTATTTTCACCTGTCACTTACTGGTGACACAGGGGAGGAGATGTACTCTCGCAGTTTAAATTGTCTTTCACTGCTGAGGTCAAAATGAGGATCTTGACATTTAATATTCTGCTATAAAAACACTCTTATCAGGATATTGTATTTTTGCATTCAAGTAAGCAGCCTGTTTTGATATAACTTTCAACCAGACTTTATAAAATCAACTATAACCGAAACCAAGACTTTATGAAACCCACAATAAAGTTTCAAATTGATTAATGATAGTTTAGGTACTATATCATTTACTAACATGAATTAATAATGAACAATATGTGTACAGCATTTATTAATCATAAATCAACATGTACCAATGCCTTATTAAAAACCCAAATTCATTCTAGTGTACTTTAGTTAATGCATTGTGACTACAAACATGACTATGAAACACTAGCCTATATACAGTATATTTACTAATGGTAACAAAGATTAATTTGCATTGTTCAATGCAATGTGTTGTTCATTGTTTTTTTATGTTAATACATATATTAACTAATGTTAACTGTTCATTCATTCCTTTTCTTTTCAGCTTAGTCCCTTTATTAATCTGGGGTCGCCACAGCGGAATGAACCACGAACTCATCCAGCATGTTTTTACGCAGCGGATGCCCTTCAAGCTGCAACCCACCTCTGGGAAACATCCACACACACACTCATTCACATTCATACATTACGGACAATTTAGCCTACCCAATTCACCTATTCCACATATCTTTAGGCTGTGGGGAAAACGGAGCACCCGGAGGAAACCCACGCGAACGCAGGCAGAACATGCAAACTACACACAGAAACTGCAACTGACCCAGCCAAGGCTCAAACCAGCGACTTTCTTGCTGTGAGGTGACAGCACTGCCTACTGTGCCACTGCGTCACCCCTAATGTTAACTAATACAACCTTAATGTAAAGTGTAACCTTTGAAATTTGTAAAATTATCAGGATGTTGCACAGGAGTCTTAATTGTTATAATTTTTAAGCCGTTTTATTGAACCGCAGAAAAGGTTTACATATAATAACAAAAAGAACTTTGTGTTTCGCTTCATTGCATTTACATATTCGAACATCATTTTTTTGGGGGGTGGGGGGTGCATGTTGGAAATAAACAGTGCCTATAGAAAAACATCATAGACCTTTAAAATAATTACGTTATTTGTCACAAAGCCTGAAATCAAATCACACACAAATAACTTGAAATTAGGGCTGCATGATATTGAAAAAAAATGGCATTACGATATTGTATTTTTCTGTGATGCATATTGCGATATTAAATATAGTTTCAAATGACTTGAATGGTTCTATTTAAAAAGAATTTGAAGATTGAGTGGAATGATTTTGTAGACCAGTACATCTGCATGAAATACAATAAATCAATCACAAGCATTGATATATACAGTAGCAAAGATACAAATAAAATAAACAGCTTTACTGTTTTCTGGGAGTCTAAAAGTATTCAGACACATAAACTGAAATTATCAGATATAAAAAAAAAGCACCGTAGGTCGTTAACCTTTCTTTAGATTACAAGCATTATAAATTCTTGTGCCAAGAAGAATTGGCTTGGAATTGGCTTGGCTTGGAACGCTTACACAGTCACAGACCTCAAAAACACATGCAAATTATTAAATTTTTGATAAATTTGTGGAGCTTTTGAAAAGTGTAACAATAAATCGCATGCATTTGTGGCTGTAACTGTGGATCCTGGTCAACTATAATTCTGACTATACATTGCAGATCCTGAGTATCCTGATCTGAGTATTTCAGAAACTGCTGATCTACTGGGATTTTCACATACAACCATCTTTAGGGTTTACAGAGAACGGTCTGAAAAAAAGAAAATATCCAGTGAGCGGCAGTTCTGTGGGTGCAAACGCCTTGTTGATGCCAGATCAGAGGAGAATGGCCAGAGTGTTCCAGCTGATAGAAAGGCAACAGAAACTCAAATAACCACTCGCTACAACCGAGGACTGCAGAAGAGCATCTCTGAACACACAACACGGCCAACCTTGAGGCGGATGGTCTACAGCAGCAGAAGATCACACCGGGTACCTCTCCTGTCAGCCACAAACAGGAAACTGAGGATACAATTTATAAAGGCTCACCAAAACTGCACAATAGAAGATTGGAATATTGTTGCCTGGTCTGATGAGTCTCGATTTCTGCTGCAACAATTAGATGGTAGGGTTAGAATTTGGCATCAACAAAATGAAAGCATTAATCCATCCTGCCTTGCATCAACGGTTCAGGCTGGTGATGGTGGTGTAATAGTGTGGGGGATATTCTCTAGGCAAACTTTGGGCCTATTTGTACCAATCGTGTCAACTCCACAGCCTACCTGAGTATTGTTGCTGATCATGTCCATCTCTGTATGACCACAGTGTAGTCATCTTCTGATGGCTACTTCCAGCAGGATAACACACCATGTCATAAAGCACGAATTATCTCAGACTGGTTTCTTGAACATGACAATGAGTTCACTGTACTCAAATGACCTCCACAGTCACCATATCTCAATCCAATAGAGCACCTTTGGGATGTGGTGGAACGGAAGATTCGTATCCTGGACAATCTATTTCCAATACCTTGTTGAATCTCCGCCACAAAGTATTAAAGCAGTTCTGAAGGCAAAAGAGGGTCCAACCGGGTACTAGTAAGGTGTACCTAATAAAGTGGCCAATAAGTGTATATTGCTGCTCTCTGGTGACCTGAAGTGCTTCTAATTATCCTCATTTGTACATCACTTCGAATAAAAGCATCATTATCCTGACAAGAGTCGCTTTTAGTTCTAAAAGAGACTCTTGTCTTTGTCATCTGACTCTTACATGGAATAAATTTGCAAACGGTCAGTCTAGAATTAGTGTGAAACACTGGGTGTGTTCTCTAATAACCACAGGACGTGAAGTGATGATTTATTGTGGTGAAGCCAAATATAAGACTTACTTTAAGGCCAACTTCCTCTTTTTAAAGCTCTAATTGTAATGCAGTGTTTGGTGAAGCAGAAACATGCACATATCTAAAATAGTTCTACCCAAAAAATATTTGCATAAATGCTGTGTAAAACAAAAAGGATTACCCAACTGCAGTGCAGCATGTAAATATAAAACATACTTATAATCATACACTGAGTATTAAGGATAGTTCCCTAAAATGCATTGTGCTGGAAAAAAGGAACATCCAGTAAGACATTTTAAATCAGGCTATCAGTCAAGCTATTTAGTTTCACTACCTCCTGTGACTCACGATGTTTGCCTGTTTGTTTTCCTTTATTATGTCTACAGCTAAACTGCAGTTTACACACAGAAGAGGAGTAGACACAATAATGGCAGTCAGGTAATCACATTTCATTTTTTGCATCTTGAAAACATAGAAATAGAAGTACTGAAAAGGGATAATTCACCCAGAACTAAAAGATCTGTCATCATTAATTCGTCCTTCACTTGTTTCAAACATGGTTGAGTTTCTTTCTCTAATGAACACAATAGAAGATATTTTGAAGGAAGCAGGAAAACAGTAACAGCTGACTTCCATAGTATTCAGTTTTTCATGGAAGTAAATAGTTGGTTTTAAGTTTTCTTCAACAGAATAAAGAAACTCAAAATGCTTTGGAGGCACTTAAGAGGTTTTGGGTAAACTTATGTTGAACTAATATGTAAATGAAAGCTTATGATTGGACAGAAGGTGATTTAGAGGTTAGATATACAGTAGATATAAAGGGAGTACACTGATTTGACTGACTAACCATTTTGAGTCAGACATATAAAAGCTGTTTCATGTGTTGCGTCTTGTGTGTCTATTATATTTCTTCATGTGATGGCAAGGCTGAATTTTCAGCATTTTCACAGCAGTCTTTAGTGTCACATGGTTCTCCAATAATCCTTTTAATATGCTGATTTGATGCTTAAGCAACATTTCTTATTAACTTTGACAGCTGATTAAGATTTTTGTGGAAATTAATAACATTCTGGGGCGACACGGTGGCTCAGTGGTTAGCACTGTCACCTCACATTAAGAAGGTCACTGGTTCGAGTCCCGGCTGTATGAGTTAGCATTTCTGTGTTTGCATGTTCTCCCCATGTGGGTTTCCTCCGGGTGCTCCGGTTTTCCCCCACACTCCAAAGACATGCGCTATAGCTGAATTGAGTAAACCAAATTGACCGTAGTGTATGTGTGTGAATGAGTGCGTATGGATGTTTCCCAGTACTGGGTTGCAGCTGGAAGAGCATCCACTGTGTAAAATGGGCTGGATAAGTTAGCAGTTTATTCTGCTGTGGTGACCCCTAATAAATAAAGCTGAAGAAAAATTAATGAATGATTAATCACATTTTTAATCAGGATTCTTTTGTGTAAGGATTTAAATGCCTCCAATATTTATTTTATTCAGTTGGATGTATCCTTGATCTTAATACACTTACAAATGCAAACCAATGCAGACAATTGCTTTTGCACCCTGATAAACATCACTTCAGCATTTTTGGCAAAAAGAGTCTGTGACAGATGCCAACAGTCACCAACAAACCCCTGAACAATCATAGAGATCTGTGACAACAACCAATGCTGTCACACACCCCCCATGCCAGGCAATGCCACTTCATAAAGAAAAACATTGTTCTGTTGTCTGCCGTTGGTTTAGTTAAGCACTAGCCTTTTGACACTGGACCACAAAACCAGTCTTTTACGTTACATTGTATGGGTCACAATTGTTCATTTATATTTTATAATATTATAATATAGGATTCCCCCCATATTGGCATGGGTTTCCTCCGGGTGCTCCAGTTCACAGTCTGAAGACATGCGCTATAGGTGAATTGGGTAAGCTAAACTGGCCGTAGTGTATGTGTGTGAATGAAAATGTAAGAGAGTTTTCAGTGATGGGTTGCAGCTTGGCATCCGCTGGGTAAAACATGTGCTGGATAAGTTGCCGGAACATTACATTCTATTCGGTTCATTGGTGTTGACCCCAGATTAATAAAGGGACAAAGCCTAAAAGAAAATGAAGGAATAATATTGGATTATAGATGTTCGAATAATTTTATCACGGAAAAATATTGTGCATCTTAACAAACCATACACCAATAGAAAACTGAAATTCAGCTTTCAGATGATTTCAGAAGATTGACCCATAGCACTGTTTTCATTGTCATGGACATTTTAATGCCTACAGACTGAACATGGGATATGTGCTGTAGTTACAGTTTTGTTGTTTACATGGCAAAGATAATAGTATTGTATAAAACTATAGTATCTTTATTAAAAAATGTACCATTTTTAGTTAAAAAAAATGTAATAAATAAAGTCTATCTTTTTTTGCAGGATGAGACTCGTAGGAACAATGACTGCCATAATCCTTATTATGTTCATTCTGGCTCAAGGTCTCGAGTGCTCCCAGACATGTAAATGTGATCAGATGTATTTCTGCAACTGTTCCTCAAACAACCTCCATCAGGTTCCAACAGTTCCATCAGATGTGCTTGGCCTTGACCTGTCTTTCAATCAAATTGAGTCAATCAACATGACTGATCTCAGCTCTTACAATGAGCTGATAATCCTCAACTTGCATAAGAACAAACTCAGGCATATACACAGGGATGCATTCAAGTCCCAACATAACCTGGAAGTTCTCGATCTCTCCTTAAACAACCTGAACAATCTCTCTCCGTCTTGGTTTCACAAGTTAAAATCTCTCCAGCAACTTAACCTTGTAGGAAACCCATACTCAACTGTGGGACCTGCTCCAATCTTCAGCTCTCTTGTAAACTTGAGGACACTTCACTTAGGTAGTCCTTCACTGAGAGAGCTACACAAGAATGGCCTAGATGTGCTCACTCATCTGGACGAGATGACATTTTTTGGCAGTAACCTGAGGTCATATGAGAACGGGAGCTTGAAAGCAGCTCGTCCCATCGGTTCAGTCTCTTTGAGTCTACAGAATTTGTTTGAGAGTGATCCAGAACTAGTTTCCAAGGTCCTTCAAGATGTCTCCCACCCTGAAACTCTGCTGATAATCAAAGATGTCACTATGAAAACAAACACATCTACAGAACCCTTCAAAGTGGTGAAGGAAGGTGGCACTAAGAGCCTGACTTTCCAAAACTCCTCCACCACCGATCAAGCCTTGACCTCTTTTTTAGAGTTCATGGATGGCTCTCCATTGTCTTTTATTGGACTTGAAGATATACAATTTGTTGGGATAGGAGAGTGGCAGAAAGCTAAATACACACATCATGACAGCCTACGCACAGCCTACTTGCGTAATATTGAAATAGAAGGTTTCTTTGGGTTTAGCAGCATGATAGAGTTGGGATTTCTTCTGAAGCACTTCCACAACGTGTCTGTGATCAATGCCACAGTTTTTGTGATTCCTAAGGAAACCACATTCCTGTTGAAAAATCTAGAATACATGGATCTCAGCCAGAATCTCCTGACAGACTTGACTATTCAACCAACACTGTATACAGGATCTGGCGCATATCAAAACCTCAACATGCTCAATGTGAGTCAGAATGTTTTAAAATCTCTCGGGCTGATGTCTAGGTTGGTCACCAATCTTAAAAAGCTCAAATATTTAGACTTAAGTCATAACAGTTTTGTTTCAATGCCAGAAAAGTGTAGTTGGCCTGTTACTCTGAGGTTTCTGAACCTTTCAAGCACAAAGTTAAGCACATTGACTCCTTGCTTGCCTTCGAGTTTGACAGTTCTGGATCTCAGCGAAAATGATCTTAAGGCGTTCAAGCAAAGATTTCCTCATCTCACTACACTTATACTGACAGGCAATCGCTTAATGAAACTGCCAGATGGGAAATTATTCCCAAGCCTAAGTACATTGCTGATACAAAGGAACGCCTTACGGATGTTCAACCAAAGCTCTTTGAGGAGTTTTAAAACTCTGCTTTACTTGGAGGCAGGTGCCAACAATTTTGTGTGCTCCTGCAAGTTTGTTTCTTTCTTTAAAAAGGACGTCGAGGATTTGATCACCCTACAGGATGGCCGTCAAAATTACGTATGTAATACTCCCTTCACTCTCAGAGGTAATGCGATTGACAGTGTCAGACTGTCTGTGTTTGAGTGTTATATGATCCCTGCCGTCTCAGTGCTTTGTTCTGGGATTATCACAGCACTCGGTCTTGTTGTGTTAACCTGCCACAAGCTTCATGTCATATGGTACCTGCAGATGACTAAAGCATGGATACAAGCCAAACGGAAACCTGCTGTTGGTCGATTACCTGAAGAGCTCCGCTATGATGCTTTTGTGTCTTACAGCCAACATGACGCTGAATGGGTCGAGGAGATTCTTGTTGCTGAGCTTGAAGACACTCAGCCTTCGTTTTCCCTGTGTTTGCACAAACGGGACTTCAGGCCGGGCCGCTGGATCGTGGACAACATCATTGACTCAATTGAAAAGAGCTATCGAACTCTGTTTGTTCTGTCGGAGCACTTTGTGAGCAGTGAATGGTGCCGTTACGAGCTGGACTTCTCACATTTCCGCATCATGGATGAACACAATGACTCCGCTGTCCTGGTGCTTCTGGAACCAATAAAGAAGGAGACGATTCCCAAACGCTTCTGCAAGCTGAGAAAGATTATGAACTCCAGGACGTATCTGGAGTGGCCTGAGGATGAGGACAAGAGAGATGAGTTTTGGAGCAATCTGAGAGCCGCTTTACAGAGAGACGAGTGTTAAGCTGTTGTGGAAAGATGGCCGGTGTCCTGACATTTTATTCTACCCATCAAATTATGCTGTATTTGAATAGTTCTGAGGTTGGGGTTAGGGATTAGGTAGGTTAGGGCGATATTACAGCTTCATATCTCTACATTAAAATTTACACTGGTAGCAAAATCTGATGGGTAGCATATTACGTCATCAAAATGTGCTACCTACTTGTTCAATGGGAGGTAGGACAATCTGACAAGGTAGGACAAATCGACAGAACGGGTTATACTGACAAATACATCCCCAAAAATATGGACATTATCCAATAATTTCACTGACATTTCCATTAACAATGCACCATGCAAAGTTTAAAATACTGGTAAAACACCTGTATGAACATCTGTATTAAAATCATTCATAGTAATAGATTTTGCATCATTTTTCAGACAAAGCTTTCCCAAAGACCAGTAAAACGAGAAAAAAAAAAGGAAAAAAAAGAATTATTGGGTTTACACATTTTTTTTTAAGGTAAGTGGTAGCAAACAATAGATTTGGACTGAATTTAAACAAACAGATTAAATTTAGTAACGTTCAACTTAATTTGAGTGTTTAAACATAGGCCACATAAAAAGTTTTCTACCAGTTACCTTAAAAAAAAAATTGTAAACCCAATGAATAATTTTTTTTCAATGGGGTACAATACCAACCATTTATTTACAGATTTGCAAGTTATTAAAATCCAAAATGAAAAAAGGCTGGAAGCTGAAATAAAACTGAAATTGTCACAAATAGAGGGCAATTGCACAAAAGTGGAATCAAGAATACTAGGATAACAAAAAGGGCAGCTTTGGGTCCTCCTGGCTTAGTCCGTAGCATGTTTGCTGATCCAGGATGAGAATGAGCCGCTATGTCAAGCCTGATGTTGATAGCCAGGATAAGCAGGGGTGAATTTAACCAACTAACGAAGAGGCTGCTTAGGGCCTCAGGAAGTTTGGGGGACCCCAATGAATAGAGGTATAAATTATACACATAATCTCATTATATCATAACATCATATTTTGTATGGTAAGGGTCTAACAAATTAAATTTGAACGTAATTATAAAATCTACGCAAATTTGTCTCTCACCCCCATTCATGAGGCAGTCCAGCAGTCAAGTAAACATTCAGTTTTAAAAACATTATTTTCAATTTATTCCTTTTTTTTAGTTGTGAATCAATTTTAGGACATCACTGTAGCGCAGTGGGTAGCACGATTGCCTCACAGCAAGAATTGCATTTCTGTGTAGAGTTTGCATGTTCTCCCCGTTTTGGTGTGGGTTTCCTCCAGGTGCTTCAGTTTTCCCCCACAGTCCAAAGACATGTGCTTTAGGTGAATTGGGTAATCTAAATTGTCCGTAGAGTATGTGTGTGAATGTAAGAGTGTATGGGTGTTTCCCTGTGATGGGTTGCAGCTGGATGGGCGTCCACTGCCTAAAACATATGCAGGATAAGTTGGCGATTTATTCCGCTGTGGCGACCCCTGATTAATAAAGGGACTAAGCCGAAAAGAAAATGAATGAAGGAAAAAGGAGATTCAGTGATATAGAAAAAAAACAAAACGGCAAAATAAATAAATAATATATTTAACTACAAAGGGTGCATTTTAGGACTGTTAGGGCCCATGGCTGGAACTGCTTAGTAACTTATTTTAGCTTAATTTAGCCTGTTTTCAAGTCAAGTAAAGGCGAAACTCCACCATAGCCTCAATATCCAGCTTAATCTCTTATTTAACTTTTGTGCAGTACCCCTCTGGTGTCTTTGTTGTGGTGTGTGCCATGCGTTTGTTGTCATGCTGTGTTCCATGTGCTTTCTGTTATTGTCATGTGATTCCTTTGTCTTTTCCCGCCATTCATTAGTTCCACCTGTGTCTCTCCCCTGTTTGTTTTCAGTTCGATCATGTCTTGGGTATTTATATCCCTGAGTGTGTTTAGTTCATGGTCCAGTATTGTATTGTCACGCTCCATGTCCTGACTGTGTTTGATGTTCTAGTTCCTGTTGTAAGTGCTTCTTGTAAATAAATGTGTGTTATTTGATAATTCACGTGCGTCTGTGAGTGAGCTACCCATAACAGTAATATAAAAATATTCATTAGGCTTTAACAGGCTCATAGCCAGCCTTGTGTAAGGGGTGGTTCTTTTTTTTTTTTTTATAAGTGGACCTTTTTGCAGTTATTTAATGTAAACAGAGCACTACGTAAGTCCTTAGAGGTCATGCATTATTATATTTTGTAATGATAATAATTAACGCATAAATAAAAGCAAAAAAAAATTAAGTGGTGATCACAAGAAAACAAAAGAGAAAGAATATATTTTAATGCATGGCCTGTTAGGACATCTGTACAACATGATAAATAAGAGCAAAAACCCAACTGACACTTACCTAGTTTGGTGGATCATTTCACTGTGGTGACCCCTGATCAATAAAGTGACTAAGCCGAAGGAAAATTAATGAATGAATGAATATTAATAATAATAATAATAATGGCGACCCCAGATTCATAAAGGAACTAAGCCGAAAAGAAAATAAAGAAATAAATGATTGAATAATCAGCTTCAAAAATTAAGCCTATACTGTTGTTATTATTATAACTCCAAAAACCTATACTTACAAATATTTAACAGTTGAAAATAAGAAAGCAACAAACAATTAATAAACATTTAAACATATTATTGAGATAGCACTGTAGCATAAGGCACAATATAAAGGGTGTATCAACAAATAATATCAAAAGAGTGTTTGTGTAATAAGAGCAACAACAGTGGGAGCTTATCTAAATCTTATTTAATGCACTTTAATAAAACCTGATCTATAGTATTATGATTTCAATCAATTCAGCCATTTTCTGTTGATTAGAATGAATACACTAATGTATATCATCTGGAGCTTTTACCATGAAACATGTCGCTATAATGCACTGTTATAAAATCTATTTTTTTTCTACTGACTTCCTTTCAATGACATCCTGTTATTTTCAGACCTATTTAGAAACTCTTTCGTTTTCACCATGTTTTCATTGGAACTGCAACAAATAAAGCTTTAAGGGCTCAAAGAGTAATAATGATCATTAAAAATAAATATATATTTATATTTAAATATGTTAATCAGCATTCCTTTAAATAGTTGTGTATGGATAAAAGGTTTCTCATTAATTTCTTCAAGATGATTTTGCAGTGTATGTATTTTGTATTAACAATAAAAAACAAGTAAAATGCGATAAATCTATAAATACAGTCTTTGTTAGAGATATATGTTGGCGTTTTACTGTTTTAGATCTCCTTTTCAGAAATCACATGATTATTAGTTTATAGTAATAGGCACATGTTATGGTTTTTGTCGCCACCTGTTGTCTGCTTTTATATTTTCAGTTCAAGATTTAAAGGGGTAGTCCTCCAAAATCATTTACTCAGCCTTCACTTGTTCCAACCCTGTTTGACTTTCTTTCTATTTTCTGTTGAACACAAAAGAAGATATTTTGAAGAATGCTTTAAAAAAAAAAAACAGCAGCCACTGACCTCCAATAAAAGGACAAATGTGTACCTCATAGTATCTCAAATGCACAAACGTGAACTTTAAAAGTACAAAAATATTCCCTAAAGTTACAAAACATTTTCTGGTTTTGTACCTTTATTTTTGAGAGTGGAGTATTTGTTTTCCCACTGTGGATGTCAATAGCTGGTGACCCCTAAGGAAAGAGTCTACATTAAATAATTCTATATTTATAGTAAATGTTTTAGTTTTTTAGACAGTGTACTGTTTTATACAGGGTACAGAGTGAGTGAGTGAGTCAGGGAGTGAATGAGCCAGTGAATGAATGAGAGTTAGGCCGTACTCACACTAGGTACAGTTGCCTCGAAACGGGCCAAAGCACGCTTGTCCCCCCTCCCGTCTCCCCCGACGGCCCACACTCACACCACAATTGGGCCTCTGCACGCTTACGTCATCACTGCTGTGCTGTTAAGTGAGAAGTGCTCTCGCTCAGCACAGAGGAGTTTTCTCTAGTTATATCGTGTCAGTCGTTTGATTTGCAGTGACATGCAGTCAAATATTTCACCAAACAGTCCTTAGGGATGCGGTGACACGCAGCCAGATATTTCGCCGAACAGATCCGCTCTTTTGGCGCTCATAATCATAAAGCTCTCGTGCTGCAGGAATGAGGTCTGATGAAGCCGCGCAGCTGTCATAAAGTGAGGAGTTTGCGTCTTTAATAAACTACGGCAGTTTGCGTTCACTGAACAGTAAGAATGATTAATCAATCCATATGAAACAGTCCCTTAAAAGTCACGTCTCGCTTTCAGTTTCGGGCTTTGGCCCGTTTTGCACTCACACTACAAACGTACTGCGCCCAAGCCCAAGTGAACCGCGCTCAGGCCCATCTCTTCCAACCGGGCCAGGGCCGGCCAAGTGAACCGTGCTTGAGCCTGATTCAGCGCAATCACACTTCTCAAATGATCCGGGAAACGGGCCAGGCCACGGTACGGATGGCATAGTGTGAGTAGGCCCTTAGTAAGTGAATGAGCCAGTGAGTGAGTGAACCAGTGAGTGAGTGAGCGAGTGATCCAGTGAGTGAGTGAGTGATCCAGTGAGTGAGTGAGCCAGTGAATGAGTGAGCCAGTGAGCGAGTAATCCAGTGAGTGAGCAAGTGATCCAGTGAGTAAGCAAGTGATCCAATGAGTGAGTGAGTGAACCAGTGAGCGAGTGATCTAGTAAGTGAGCATGTGATCCAGTGAGTGAGTGAGTGAGCGAGTGAACCAATGAGTCAGTGAGTGAGTGATGTAGTGAGTGAGTGAACCAGTGAGTGAGCTAGTGATCCAGTGAATGAGTGAGTGAGCGAGTGATCCAGTGAGTGAGTGAGTGAACCAGTGAGTCAGTGAGCGAGTGATCCAGTGAGTGAGTGAGCAAGTAAGTGAGTCATTGAGTGAGTCAGAGAGTCTGTGAGTGAGGGAGTCATTGGATGAGTGAGTGAGTGAGTGAGTGAGTGAGTGAGTGAGTGAGTGAACCAGTGAGTCAGTGAGCGAGTGATCCAGTGAGTGAGTGAGCAAGTGAGTTTTTTAGGAAAAAAAAAAACTTCAACATTTAGAAAGAACCTGAAAGCACATAAGCAAAAGTCTGCTACATTTTTAGGTTCAGTAATCAGTCCAGTGTTCAAGATGAAGGAGCAGGTTTTGTTTTCTGTTATTTCGCTAATGTTGTTACAATTAAACCTGGAGATTCTCTGAATGAAACCCAATCCCAGTTTTATGCAATGAACTGGTGCTCTACAAATGCAGAAATCTTCTTGCCAATTTGAATCTCAGCAGATGGTGGATCATGAGTGTATCAGTGCATGTGTTGCCAATTAGTGAGTGAAAGGAAAGGGGTTGGGGTTTTGACTAATTGTTGATTATAGGGTCAGTCATATTGTTTAAAAAAAACTTTGACTAAATATTGTATTTTTTAAATAATGTAATCACACTTTCGCTTAATCAATAAACACACCCGTGTCTCTCAATTGGTCCATCAGTGAACTAATTATTGAACACACTGCATGAGCATTTTATTTCTTGGCTCCTGAAGCATCCGCTGAAAAATCTTTACAGATGGCGATCAGAATCAGTGCATCTCAGAGTCAGGCAGCATTTAAGATGATCTCATCTGTCAGGTTTTAATGATGCGAGGAAAAGCCTCACTGATAGATCGTTTGTGTTTATTACTGAAATTATTTATGAGCCTAATCATTTCATAGAATTAACTAACTCCACCAGACTGGGACAAGTTGACACACTTGTCTTTTTATACAGGGGTTAATTTGTTTGATTAAGTAAAAACAAGAGCATGTTGTAGTGAATGTGTATATTAAAAGTGGCATTTGTTACTGTGATTTTCAGCAACCATGATGTCAGGCCTTCAGTACATTGTTATATGATCATTTGATCATAATTTATTGATGATGCTTAATTAATTATTGTTCTTTTATTATTATAAATGCTAAAATATTGTTTCTGTCTAATACATTTGTGCAAACTATAAATATTTAATATTTCTTATATATATATATATATATATATATATATATATATATATATATATATATATATATATATATATATATATATATTATTAGAAGTCTTACATTACATTATATCTCACTTGAATTAGTTGAATGCTTCCCATTCCTGTTATATATATTAAAAAGAAAGTTCTTTATCCCAAACTTTTGAATTAAATTGGATTGCCTTCAACTTTTAATTTCATTTTATTACATTTTTGTATTAAATTTGTTATGATCACCACCAGTCCAGCAGCTGTGAATTGCTGGAGAACTACAATTCCGCCACGTTAACGAACTACAACTCCCAGCATGCACATCACACTCACCGGTTCCTCATTCCCACTGATGACAAACACAGCTGGTACTGATATCCTGGACTATTTATACACCAAACTTGCATGCACACAGTCTTTTTTTTCCTGCAGCATTACATTTTCCTTGGTGTGGTTTAAATGCCGTGTTTCTAGACCCTCACTTTGTTTATTGATTTTTACCGTTAGCCACCTTAACCGTAGTGATGGGCAAAGCGAGGCTTCATGAAACACTGAAACAGTCAAAGCAAATGTGTCAAAGCTTCAAAACGTTTTGAAACTCGTCTCTACAGTGACACCTTGTGGTCATTTTATGTATTCCTCTGGAACAGCTTCAGCAAAGGAACAGTTAGGCAAATTGAGGTATTAAACCTCACGTTGTAGATTTGAGATTTCAAGTGATTTAGTAAAGCAGTGAGAGTTCCTGACTTGCATGCAGAGATAATGGGTTCGAAACCAGAGCGATGCAGCTATAGATGTTAGTTTTTGAATGGTCTGTTCTTGTTACATGTTTTGTTTTGATAGTGGTCTCACATCCGAATGAATACTTTGTGAATAAATTTGTCTTGTTTTTTGTTTTTAAAAAAAGTAACATTATAAAATTCAAGTCATAATTTCAGAGTACTTGCACAAGTTGGGATTCAAACTCAGGACATTTGCAGCACAGTTGCTCTGTGCACACGCACAGTCCGCTATGATATATGAAATAGGCTGCCGTTTCATTACACACGACATTTGGACACGACTGTCGCAATAGGCCCCCTTGTGGCAGTTGCACAGAATTTTCAGTTTTGTCGTGCACCATGGGAGAGAAGCTATTCTTGCGGTGTCCGAAATAAAGGAATGCAAAAGCAAGAGCCTTTATTCTTTGTGCGTACACTGTGGTTAAATAAAAAATATATATATATATTTAATATTTTATTTATCACTCATTTATGAATAAAAATGTTTTTTTTAATATAGACTTTTTTTCTGATTTAAAAAATAATGAAACAACTAGTATTTCTTGTCTCGTGTGCACTGACCTGCTCGGACAAAACTGGAATACATCACATCAGGTCGGCCGGTCACATACGGTCTAGTCGCTGGAGTTCAAATATTTCAATGGATCCATAGCTCAAATCGGATCTGACTTTTCCGCATACGGAGATGATCGGAACTCCATGCAGCTGCCGGACTACTCTCCAATGGAAATGAATGATTTCTGGTCTGTCCATGTCGTTTGTCATGTGCAGCGGAAAGGCAGCTATAGAGTTTTCTTCCGACTCTGTCAGTCAAATGCAGATTCTCCAGGTCTCGGAATGCTTCTGAAATGGCCAATGCAAGAATCGCTTTTGTCACGTTAGAATGTTTTGAATCACCTTAGTCATGTGACCTTGGTGTTTCAGATCATGCTTCGGAGCAATGTTTCAAATTACTTGCGTTTCAGGATCTCGACACTGTCGAAGCATGAGTTTCGCGTCAGCCATCCCCACTGTAACAATTTCTTGCCTGCTTTTGACTACTCTTTTGGATTGCCCTTTATGATTCTGTTTGCTTCTGTGTTTGACCGCTGCCTGTCTGACCATTCTCTAAATGAATTGAATAAAGACAATGCAAATGGATCCTCAACTCAGTTTTCAGAACTGTATGTTATAAAAATTAAATTTAAAAATTTAATTAAACTGACCATGTACTTGAATGCAAAATGATTAGCCCTTCTGTAAAAAAAAAAAAAAAATTAAATAATAATAATAATAATAATAATGATAATGATCATTCAAATATTTCTCATGACAGAGCAATTTTCAGCTTTCTGTATAATATTTTTTTCTTCTGGAAAGTCTTTTTTCTTTTGGTTTGGCAGAAATATAATAAGCTTTTTTTCATTGTTTGGCTAATAAAATTACTTTTCTAACAAACTTACCTAATAATCAAATTACCTAGTTAACCTCATTAGTTAAGCCTTTAAATTACAAAATAACCATGACGTAAAATCCTCAAGTGCCAAATATCTCTGCGCTTAACTTCTGAATGGATTGTATCACCTTTTAAGGATTCATCTCATGTCGTAACAAAGTGTTTTCTAAATGGCAGGATTAATGTAAATGAAAAAGGGGAACTTGTTGTCACAATGAAAGAGCGACTCTCATCTGTTCCTCATTCAGTCATTTACTGCTTTGCTCTTTGCACAGGAATTGTATGGTCTGTCCTGTTTGTGGTGTCTGGGGTTAAGTGTCTTTCTCGTGGTCATGGTGATTTAAGTGACCACGTGAGTCTCAGTGTAGTGAGTGTAAATCAGTCAAATCATACACCCGCAGGCCACAATGGAAAGAGAATCAAAATATTCTAAATGACCTGTTCTTCAGAAAGAAAGTATAATAGAAAGGACTTTACCTGGAAAACATCTAAGACACTGGTTTTAAAGAAAAAGTGATTGATTGACAGGTTCTTTAGATGTTCTTCAAAAAGAAAGTGCAATTAAAAGCACTTTATCTGGAACACAACCAAACCATCGGTTTAAAAAAAAGTTCCTTTGAAAATTGTCTTCAATAGAAAGTTGACATGTTGGCACACATCCTGCACATATTAAGAATTAATTTGCATAAACAGATACATATTATCTGCTTAGGTTATTTTAAACAGGTGCGACTAGTTTGAGTGCCAGAATTGCAAAGAAATTTGCTCTGAGACTTTTTTTAGATACTTGAGATGTCCTTTGAGACTCCTCAGATTGCAGTCTGGGCGAGCTGGAGAGCCCTATCAAACAAGACTAGCCTTTGAATAACTTATAAGGTTTCTTGAGGTTTCATCATGACTGCAGAAGCTTAAAGCTGAAGCTTCACAGTTGAGTCCTTTCGCTTCTGCAAGATGTTTAAAGACTGTCCTCGAGTCACCTAAAACAGGGGGTTTCAAATCTGTCCTGATGGATCCCCTTTTGTGTGTCTTATTCACTCAATGCACCCAATTCAGGTCCTGGATGAGGATGTGTTTAACCAGGTGTGGTAGATGAGGAAGACAAGCAAAATGTGCTTAGCTGGGAGTCCTCTGGGAGAGGGTTGAAAAACCCCTGACTTACCCTTGTGTGGTCTTAGAATTATCATTTGTCCTTCGGTGTCAATAATGACCATCCTTTACTAAACCTGTAAAATTCATTCATTCATTTTGCTTCGGCTTAGTCCCTTATTTTTCAGGGGTCACCACAGTGGAATTAACCACCAACTATTCCGGCATACTGTATGTTTTACCCAGCTGATGTCCTTCCAGCTGCATCCCAGTACTGTGAAACATCCATACACTCTCGCATTCACACACACACTTGTACACTTCGGCAAATTTTGTTTACCCAATTCACCTAGCGCGTGTTTTTGGACTGTGTGGGAAACTGGAGCACCTGGAGGAATGTGGGCATGTGTTTGCCTGTAATTTTTGTGGTGTAAAAATTGTTTTGTCTCTGGCAGGTACAAATTGACCCGTAAGAAAACCTTTGTCTAAGAAATATCTGTTAATGAACTGTTTCTGTATTTTGTGTAGGTATTTTGTTATTCACAAGTGATTTATGGTTGTTAATTGCACACTGGAAAAAATTACCATTGGCAGCACGATGGCTCAGTGGTTAGCACGGTCGCCTCACAGCAAGAACCTCACTGGTTGAGTCCCGGCTGGGCCAGTTGACATTTCTGTGTGGAGTTTTTCAGGGTAAACAAAATTGGCCATATTGTATGAGTGCCTTTGTGAGTGTATGTGTGTAATGGCTGAAATGGCATTCGCTGTGTAAAACATATGCCGGTGGCGAAATTTTTAATTTTAAAATTAAATGCTACACTAAAAATTCTGTAACCTGTTTGACTGTATGTGTCTCCTTTATATAAATAAATATATATATATATATATATATATATATATATATATATATATATAGATAGATAGATAGATAGATAGATAGATAGATAGATAGATAGATAGATAGATAGATAGATAGATAGATAGATAGATAGATAGATAGATAGATAGATAGATAGATAGATAGATAGATAGATAGATAGATAGATAGATAGATAGATAGATCATGAACACTTGATAATAATAATTGTGGAACAAACATCACTTCTTGCCACACACTTTTATACACATATACACTTATTTAACAATACACTTTACATGCCAATTTGCACATAACAGCTGCACATATAACATTGTATATAGTAATATAGCTCTACATACACTTGTCTATTTGTATATTTGCATTCACTACATACTGCTTTTTTATATATTTATTATCTGTTTATTGTCCTGTCTCTGTAATTCTGTTGCACTGTAGAAGCTCTGTCACAATGTCACATGCAGTAAATTCTGGGACAGTCAATTTACGGTTATTAACTATATATATATATATATATATATATATATATATATATATATATATATATATATATATATATATATATATATATATATATATATATATATATATATATATATATAGTTAATAACCGTAAATTGACTGTCCCAGAATTTACTGCATGACGCTTCCCTTTTTATGCAATTGACATTACTGTGCTTCTTTAAAAAATTCTCCTCAGCGATGTACATTAATGTTTTATATTACATCTAATGTTGATAAAAATGTTTAATGCCTTATTTTAATTGTATGTGTTACCGTGATGCTGTTTAGTAGTTGTGTGTGAACGACACTGAGCTCCTATTGTAAAAAATATTCATAAATTAGCAGTTTTCCGTATTTTGTGATTTCCTCCATTTATTTATGCTTTTGAAATGCATTATGGGACCTTTGTTTTTTCTTCCAACAACTTTTAACCTTGTAATGAACTGCCAGTACTTTTTCCATAATATTTTTTATTTATTTTACTGACTTAATTTTCTATATGTTTATTTATATGCATTATATTATTTCAAACTACTAAAATGTCAATAAAAGTCACTTTGTTAAACTGTAGAGTTGAATTTTCAAGTTAAGGTAACTCAAACCATTTGAGGAAACCGATTGCAACAAACCATTCAAGTTCAAAAACTAATCCTAATGAGTACTGTGAACTTAATCCATTTGAGTAAATGAAGTAACTTGAGCACAGTAAAACCCAATAAATAAAGAGAACTCAAACCAACTGAGTACTGTAAAATGAGTTAAGGCAACTCAAACCATTTGAGGAAACCGATTGCTACAAACCATTTGAGTTAAAAACTAATCCCAATGAGTACTGTGAACTCACTCCATTTAAGTTGAAGTAATGAAGTATTAAATTTACTCATTAACACTGAGTTCAAAACTCTTTTCAAATTAGTAGAATTAACTTTCAGTAAAATTTAAGTCAACTACACTCATTTCATTGGACAAAGTTGACTGTTGGGTTTTACAGTGTTTTTATTTTCTGCTGTTAAAAAGCTACAGGGGTCATTTTGACCTGTAAGTATGAGTGTTAAATTAACAAATCAAAGAGGTTTTTCAATGCTCCAGATTGGCCTCTTCTGGGAGACCAACAGTTTTCAGCAGTACAGAAGCAGACGGAGTGGATCGGAAACATCCTGCCCCAGTGTGATACCACCACCACCCTCGAGCTACCGCAGGCTGGACCCCGTCTGTTCAGCACCTACAGTGGCTCTCTCTGGCCTCTACACCTGCTCCCACATGCTCAGAGTCAACACACTGGCCACAACTCAAGGCAGCACAGCCTGTGTCTTCAGACACTCCAAAATCACACTGAAATGCCCTAAGGTGGTGATTGCTCAACTCTTTGCCCTAAAGGAGGGCTAAGAGGAGGAGTCAGTTGTATTTCCAATGAAAAGCAGCTCTCTGGCTGTGTTTACACTTGGCATTAACATGCCCCATGATCTGATCAAGCAGATTGGATCAGGACACGGCACATTTACACTTGGCAACATACACAGGCTTCTCTATCTGGATAACACATGGGATACTTCCTGCATATAAGTCTGAAGAGAATGGCTCTGAAGATTCATTTTTCAATCTTGACACATTTTGTTGGATTACATTTACAGTTGAAGTCAGAATTATTAGCCCCCCTTTGATTTTTTTTTCTTTTTTAAATATTTCCCAAATGATGTTTAACAGAGCAAGGAATTTTTCACAGTATGTCTGATAATATTTTTTCTTCTGGAGAAAGTCTCATTTGTTTTATTTCTGCTAGAATAAAAATTAGAAAAATAGAAACATTTTAAAAACCATTTTAGGGACAAAATTATTAGCCCTTTAAGCTATTTTTTCAATAGTCTACAGAACAAACCATCATTATACAATAACTTGCCTGATTACCCACACCTGCCTAATTGACCTAATTAAGTTAATCCTTTAAATGTCACTTTAAGCTGTATTGAAGTGTCTTGAAAAATGTCTAGTCAAATGTTATTTACTGTCATCATGGCAAATATAAAATAAATCAGTTATTAGAAAAGAGTTATTAAAACTATTATGTTTAGAAATGTGTTTCTGTTAAACAGAAATTGAGAAAAAAATAAATAAACAGGGGGCTAATAACTCTGTCTGCAACTGTACCTTAAACTGAGATCCGAGCACAATGTGTCCTCGACTACCTCTGGACCGGGACACACTGCACTCCAAAAAATATTTTTGCTGCTCGTTCAAACCACTTGTTTAAAATGAGCTAAAACAACAGTTTCTTGTTTTTTTGTTTCTTTTTTTTTAAGACAAATTAATTTAAGACAACTGATTAATTTATCTGTTGTGTATGGAGTAATATTTGTGTATGCTTGTGAATATTAAGTAACCCTAGCTTTTTCTACAGCTAGATATATTTATACCACATTCATGCATTTTAACTGATTAAATCTAATAGTATTTGATTTTAGCACATTTAGATTAAGGAATCTGACAACATACTTTTTAAAAAAACTGACAAGTTAAATAAGCTTTTGCTTCATCCCACTCCATTTTCGAGCATGTTGAAATGTATTTTCTGTTAATGATATTTTATGTCTGATATTTCTGTTCAAAAATAAATCAAATCAAAATGAAAAGGTTAACAATTAATGATAAACGTATGTTTGAGTGTATAGTGTCAGGTTGTAGCAAAAATGCTAGTTCCCACTTATAGTCCACAGACAGGTTTGTGTTTATAAAGATATTTTTTTTGTGAGTAAAATTATTAAACAGACCAGCCAGTAATACACTGTAAAAATGCTGGGTTCCAAACAATTCCTTTACGTTGTCCCAACACAAATGAGTTAACTGAATGGTTTATACAAATGTAAGTGGATTGAAGATAAAACAATGAAGTTGTCCCCACAAACAACTCAAGAATTGTGTTGTAATGAGTAGCTTGAACAAGCAGATAAATGATGTTCCATCAATCAGCCAGCATTATTCTGAAATCATTCCAAGAATCCAACCCTGCTCACTCACAAATCTCTTATTCTTCACACACAAATATACAAACACACGGGCTGAAAAACAAAACTGAAGGACGAGGTAATGATGGAAATGTTTATAAAATGTTTATTATTAATGTTTATATAAATACAAATAGGTGGTGCGGTGGTGGAAGGTAGCTGGTTCGAGCCTCGGCTGGGTCCGTTGGCATTTCTGTGTGGAGTTTGCATGTTCTTTTTGTGTTGGCGTGGGTTTTCTCCGGGTTCTCCAGTTTCCCCCACAGTCCAAAGACCTTTGCTATAGGTGAATTGGGTGTGTGTGTGTGTGTGTGTGAATGAGAGTGTTTGGGTGTTTCCCAGTGATGGGTTGCAGCTGGAAGAGCATCCGCTGTGTAAAACATATGCTGGATAAGTTGGCGGTTCATTCTGCTGTGGTGACCACAGATTAAGGGACTAAGCCAAAAAGAAAATGAATGAATGATGATTGAATAAATACAAATTGATCATTACAATAAATTGATCAGATTTTTTAAATAAGCTGTGGATTTGTAAATCACATCAACATTTATACATTATGCAGGAGGTTTTTTTTATTTTTTATCCCAAACCACTTGTGTCTGCTTGTGCACTTCTCTCACTCTTTTTCAGCCCGCATTTATGTTAAAGATTATGGGTGGTCGAACTTCTCTCGCTTTTAACTCTTCGTCTTTGGAATGCATGACCTCTGGAGATTACAAATTCCCCAAAGTTGGCCTGTTTTAGGAAGTTTCTAAAAATATAACCCTTTGATGCATATTGGGCAAGATAATTGGGCATTATATATATATATATATATATATATATATATACTCAAAAATTATTCTCGTTTAAACTATATAATTAACATGAGCTGAAAAACACAATTCTTGAGATTTCATTGGGACAACTTAATTTTTTTTTTGTTCAATCCACATAAATTGTTAAAACTAAAAGTGTTAAGTTAACTTAATCAATCTGTGTTGGGACAAAATGATTGAATTGTGTTGAACCCTTTACAATTTATTTTATGTATATATAAAATATTGTTATTATTATGTTTTTGCATTCAGGGTTTGAGTTGTATTACCAGGGAGTCAAATCCATGACCTTGGACCATTGTAAGCACCATACTGTCTCCAAGCTACAGGTTTCCTATAGTTTCCAAAAACACTATTTAGGTATGCCGTTCATTGGATAACAATAGATGCAAACTGAAAAACTATGAAATGGTGAAGTTCAGCAAATCTATTTTCTTCATAGCACACTTGCAGTTGACCACACCACACAACAGCTTTGGCATGGGGCGGCATAGTGGCTCAGTGATTAGCACTGTCCTGACTGTCGCCTCACAGCAAGAAAGTTGCTGGTTCTAGTCCCGGCTGGGAAAGTTGGCATGTCATTGTGGAGTTTGCATTTCCTCCCTGTGTTCCCTCTGGGTGTATAAGTATATGGGTGTTTCCCAGTGCTGGGTTGCGGATGGAAGGGCATCCACTGCGTAAAACCATGCTGGAATAGTTGGATAATGATGATAAAAAACAATGATGATAAAAAAAAACATTAAAATACAGTATCAGAAAACGTCTGCAGGGAATTCTGGGAATTTTCGAAATAAACATGGCGAAATAATAATAAAAATGCATTGCTTAAACCATTAGTTTTACGGTAAAAATATAGTATTAGCCAGCATAATTTCAGTTTTAATATAGAATTTATAGCTTGATGATGAAATCTTTTAACCCTTTGATGCACTACGTGGGTCTAAAGTGACCCGTCTAAGTTTATTTTCCATATCTATTATATAGCTTGTGCATCAAAGGGTTAAAGAGCGTTTCTGACACTTTGTATTTATATTGAGAATGACACACAGATACAATTTCAATGCAGTTTTTTATGTTAGTATTTTCTCAAGAAACTCTGTAGCACGTTAAATGTTTGCAATGCGCCAAAATCAACACGTGTGCCGTGCATTTGGCGCCCGGTCAGAAATTATTTTTGTAGGCGTTTCTCAATAAGCAGACTTCACCAGCAAATGTTTGTGTCAACCGCAATATTCGGTGAGAAAGGTCTGAACGAAGGGGGCGTGGCTACAGCCTCCCTAAAGCACCGCTGCCCGCGCGCTCCGCCACAGCAGTCAGCTGGGGAGAGGCAGGCGTGTGCGCGCGCGCGTGCCCACCAACAGGGAAGCGAAGCGCAAGTCGAGCAGGACCCCGTACACTAGCGCAGTCTACAAGTCGAGGAGATTTCGACCCACTACATCCATTTCTCCCCTATCATGACCGAGTCATCGGATTCAGATGGCAAGGAGGGCGCGCGGGGATTCGCCAGGCAGGGCGCGCTGAGGCAGAAGAACGTGCACGAAGTGAAGGACCACAAGTTCATCGCGCGCTTCTTCAAGCAGCCGACCTTCTGCAGCCACTGCACCGACTTCATCTGGTGAGTATGCTGGAGGACGCAGAGCGTTGTGTGTAACGTTAGAGGGCTACGAAGGGCACAGGTGCCTCACTTGATGCTCGTGACATGAAAAACAGCAAAGCGTTTGAACGCACTCAGACATCCGCAGTGCTGTCAACACTGAACAAAGACGCCGAGTGCAGACGGAAAACACAAGCGGGGTCTAGCGCAGTGCTGCACCTCTTCAAGACACGTTTATATCAACGCGTGTTTGTGCATTTGGTACAACCACAGCGCATTTATTATGACTCTAATCTCCTGATAGCTAGGCTCGGTGTTAAGTGTCTTTCGGGAGAAATTCCCGCGCTATGATTAAGCCATCACTATCATCATCCTAGAGATGGATTTGGCGATTTTGCGGAATATGGCGCGCGCCTGCGCGTCTTGCTGCTGTGCGCAGAGGAATGCGTCCAGATTGAGTTTCAGTGCTGTAATCTCTTACACAGTCTCGTCTCTTTTGCAGGGGTTTCGGCAAACAAGGCTTCCAGTGTCAAGGTAAGACTCCCCCCTCCGTCTCCTGGAAAATGTGTCTGTACATTTTGGTAGTCACTGCCACTGTTCATTCATTCATTCATTCATTCATTCATTCATTCATTCATTCATTCATTTGTTTATTTATTTATTTAACTTGCATTACTGTTGTTTTTACCTTTTGAACGCAAGCAGTGCACGTGCCCTTTCAGTTCATTTGCGTGTATTTGAGGAAGAAACACAGAGAAGCTTTATGTGTTTTTCTAGTGCAGGGTTGAAGAAATTTCCAGTGACAGTTGTTTTAGTCTGGGAGGGGGGACGGGAGCTTTTGTCGCAACACTCTCATGACTGTACAAATTTGCCACCAACTCTTCACAGTCTCATTCTGTCCATTATCGTGCAGTCTGTTTGCGCCTCACTGATGTTAGGTTGAGGTGTGAACCTTCTTGCACACTTTTTTCTTTAACACAAATGTATCTTCCCATACAAATCCATCAGAAAGTTCCAAAATAATATTGAAAAAATGAACATTTTCTCACCATCAATGGTTACAATCGTTTCTTTCTTCTGTTGAACACTAAAAAAGATACTTTGAAGAATGTTATGTAAACAAGTAACCTTTGACTTTCATGGTAGGTAAAACAAATACTGTGTAAGTCAATGGTTACAGGTTTCCAGCATTTACCAAAATCTATTATTTTCTGTTCAGCAGAAGAAAAAAACTCAAAGTGGTTTGTGACAAGTGAAGGGTAAGTAAATCATGACAGAATGTTTAGTTTTGGGTGAACTATCCCTTTAATATTTCCTAGACTGCATGTGTAGCCTAAAGGCGCATGCACTAACATTTTAGCCGCCATTAAACTATTGCACAGTTGTTTCATTACACACAAGCAGCGCCAGACAAAACCATGTTTAACTAAACTGAACTTTTGCCTCTTTACTTGGTGTCAGCGAGCATAGCCCTTGGTGACAACTTCCCAGTGTGAACTATAGAGTGAGCATTCAGATATGAAATACAATATCCAAGCACTGTTGCTTTGAATGTCAAAGTCTGAACTACCATTATAATGTCATTTGGCAGCATTATTCCTCACACATCACCTCCTACCCAGTTCATTAGCAGGCTGTTAGAAACGCATTATCCACAAGTACTACATTACACTGAAATCCAAGCAAATGCATAGGAAACCACAGTTATCACACACTGTAAAACAATGAATGTCCCTTTCACTGAATTTAAAAAAAGCATGTAAATGACACAATCCTCAGCCAAACACCAGATATCTATCTACTATCTACTAAAGTGAAACCATGAACTATTATCAGATTTAATTGAGTTGATGAAATTTTCTGTTGCTGAAAAATTAGCTAACACCTTTGTATTTTCCAGTGTTGACTATTGTAATGCTTACATCCTAAAAAAGTCCTAAAAGCTACCCTAAATTAGTACAAAATTCAGCAGCTACAATTCTGACTAGGACCAATGCAGGAGAGCACATGACCCAACATGCCAACTCCACAGAAACGCCAACTGACCCAGCGAGGCTCGAACCAGCGACCTTCTTGCTGTGAGGCGACAGCACTACCTAATGCGTCACTGCATCACCTTAATTATTACATTTTGTTGCCATTCATCGTTGTATCTTTTACTGCTGCACATTTTATGCCTGCAAAGTGCCTTGATATGCTACTTTTAAAGGCGGCATATACATTTTTTTTTATTATTTTTACTATTATTATTATTATTAATATTAAGTTACCGTGCCCCTTTCAAAGACCTGTCAAGAAAAAAGGATACTTGAATATCCAAGGGTTGCATTGTTTACATTTCTCAAGTAAAACATTTGCAAATTTCCCAGTGCTGGGTTGCGGCTTGAAGGTCATCGACTGTGTAAAACATATGCTGGATAAGTTGGCGATTCATTCTGCTGTGACGACCCCTGATGAACAAACACAGCGGGCACAGGGCGTCAGATAGACGTTGCACCCCAACGTTGGACGTTGCATTTTGTTTGGTAATGAAAATCAGGATGACGTCAGAACCCAACACCTGTTCAATGTCCAACATCGGACTGACGTTGCATTTTGGTCACTTTCCAACATCAACCTAAAATCAAACAAATATCAAAATCTACTGATGTTACAGCTTGACGTTGTGTGGATGTTACTACTATGTTGTCTATCAGACATTAGATTTTAGTTACTATACCTGACGAGTAAATGTCAGTAGTTGACGTCAATATGACGTATGCTATGATGTTGGCTCAACGTTGGATTTTGGTCACTTTCTAACCTAAAATCAACCAAATATCAACGTCATTTGATGTTGTTTTTGAACGCCAAAATAACGTTGTCCTTAGACACTGGTGACGTAAAACTAACCTAATATTAACATCTTATGACCTTGTGTATCTGCTGGGAAGGGACTAAGCCGAAGGAAAATGAGTGAATAAATGAATGTGTAAGAGCCAATTATGCATAATTCATTTGTGATAATAGTTTAGTTAAAAAGGTTGATAAAAAACATGATAAAAATTTATATTTATATATAATAAGAATTCATTGTGATTATATTATCTAAAATGCATAATTTAGCAATTGATATAATTTAAAAACCTTTAATTTGGTATTTAATCTTCCGACAGTAATACGTCATGAGGTCATTAGTTCATACGTTTAAGGCAGATTGCAGTTATGGATGTTGGAAGCAACACAGTTTTTTGACCGAGCTGATCGAGTCTATTGTAACTTTGTATTTTTGTTTGCATTTCTTCAGTAAACCTTTTTTAAAATAAGATTTGGTCTTAATACTGGTTGTTGGAATTGAAGCTGCAAAAGGTGGCACATAAGGATTTGCACGAAAGGTGTGCCACTACAGAATGAATGAATTAATTAATGAAAGTAATGAATGAATGAATTAATGAATGAATGATTAATTAGCACATAATTAATTAACTATTTAATTCATTCATTCATTCATGAAAGTAATTAATTAATTAATTAATTAAAGTTTGCAAATTGTTGCAAATATAACATTTTAAAACCTGCTTCTAACAAGCAGATAAAGTTGAAAGCAAAAATATTAACCCCCCTGTGAAATTTGTCTTCCTTTTCAAATATTTGTGATGTTTAACAGATCAAGAAATTGTCACAGTATCTCCTTTAATATTTATACTTCTACAGAAAGTCTTATTTATTTTAGCTTGGAAAGGTTAAAAGATTAATAAAAAAAATTAAGGCCAATAATATTAGTCTCCTTAAGAAACAAGATTTTACTTAATAATTTTGACTTCAACTTTATTTCTTGAAGTGACCGTTACATACAACTAATAGACTCATACTGTCATCTGCGTGTTTTAGCACAATGAGTTCTGTACAAATGGCCTGCTTGGCTTGTCTGTGGAAATAACGCCTCGTTCCCATGTTTCATGCCTCCACATGGTCTCCAACAAATTCAGAATTCAGGGACTTGATTAGCATATTTTATAACACTTTTGAGAGGCTTCATTTCTGCATGGCTCTTTATCTTTGCAGTCTATATGTTGATGTTATTACTTGGGCAAAGTTGGTTCTTAATATTCGGATAGTGTCATTGCCTTCATCAGAGCCTGCCTACGTAATATCTTTGATCTGTTTTATGTCATCTCTTATGTACAGTATGCTGGCATTGCATCTGTTTGAAATGATAATGTTGAAAAGCTGCAGTCATTTAGAAGGACATATTTGCTCTGTTGATTTATTTATTGTGCTGTGTGAGGGCAAGCCAGGGCTGTTGCTGATGTGGCGATATGCTAACTAATAATGTTGATCATTTACTTTGTGGGCATGCACTCGGACAGACACACAGAAATGCGAGCATAAAAGAAACAGACCACACATGAAAACATTATTTACAGCATAATAATATCATTATGAGACCGCTATTCTGACCAATTGTCATTTTAGGGTGAAGATGCTCTCAGTAACAATTTTGAAGATTGACACAACATATAGCTATAAATTATGTTTTGGGTAAATCGTCATTTTTGTTTTATTCTGTAAACTACATATAACAAAGTATTAATTTCATCATTTTCCTTTGCATAGAGAAGCTAATGAAATGTACTGGGTTTTTAGACAGGTTTTTATTAATTTTACACAACACAGCACAGTACTCAGATTTGAATGTCAGACGACTTAACCTCCTAGGGCTTAGTGGCCACATATGTGGACAGCACATTTTATCTCTTAAGTGGCTATTTAAAATACTTTGAATGTTTTATATTTTGTTACAGACACACAGTGTCATCCTGCAACTGTTTTGCAGCATATGAAATGTCTCAAACAATATTTTTAACTGTTCAAAATGGGGGGGGGGAAATTAGTTTTGAACTCTCTGATAGTCAAAACATGTTTTCAAAAATGTTATATATGCATTAAAAAGCTGTCAGGAAAAAGTGTTTTATGTAAATGCAGACCACAAGTCCACATATATGGACATTATTTTTCTCTAAAAGTACATCATATCAAAAGATGATACTTAGATTTTTATTCTAATTAGGTTCCAATAAGCCCAAAAAGAGAAATAAAAAAAATGCATGTAAAAAAACACCTTGGGCCTTAAGAGGTTAAAGAAATCAGTTACTGGTGGAAAAAAAAAACAGATTTTTCAATCACAACAAGTGAAAAGATTTGCTTTTCTGACCAGTTGTCATTTTCTCAGGGGACAAATGGACTCATTGACGATATTTTAAAGTAAAAAAATGGGAAAATGTTATAAGACCTTAATATAAATAAAAACTAATTTTAACATTTTACTCATACTTAACACACACCTAATAAAACTAGTAAATCCAGAGAAATATGCACTTTAGCTGGGATCTTAACCTTTTTCGTATCTGTATGAGATATACAGTTATGTCCATAAATATCATACATCGACAAAATTCTAACATTTTGGGCTCTATACACCAACACCATGGATTTGAAATTAAACAAACAAAATGGGCGTTAACTTCAATTTGAGGGTACTCTGGACCTTCTGGACATTTTATCTGCTCATTGTAATCAGGATAATGAGGGAATAACTCACACCTGGCTATGGAACAGCTTAGGAACAGCAATTATCTAATTAATTTTGGACCCTTAACAAGTGGGAGGCACATATGCAAACTGTTGTAAAGCTGCGATCACACTGTACTTTTCTCACCATAGGCTTGCATAAATATGCACGCCAATGCGTCAGACCAGCAACGCAAGCTCGTGCGACAAGTTTCACAGTTCGCTGTGTTGCAAAGTTCAAGCTTGGTGAACTCTGACCTGCGAAATCGCATCACTTGACTGCATGAGACTAATCGAGGATCAAAACATGACCTCTCTGGACAGAAATTTAAAAAATGGACCAAACGCTTGCTTTTTTAAATTTCTAATCATTTTGTTTAAAGCGCCATACCACAGAATTTCGCATGCTCAAACTCTAATGTTTCCACGGCATAATTCCTACAGCGTTCACCTAATTTGGATGTAAATACCCTCAAATTAAAGCTGACAGTGTGCAGTTAAAGCACATCTGGTTCGTTTTAAATCCATTGTGTTGGTGTATAGAGCCAAAACTGTTAGAATTGTGTTGATGTCTCAATGTTTATGAACTTACTGTACATTATTATCAGTATGAGATATAAGATATACTATTAAAATTAGCAACAACAAAAAAATTATGTTTACACAGGAAAATAGACAGAAACAATTCTGTCATGTGTGTCCATTCATAATGCTCATAATTTTAGTTTTATTGCTTGTAATTTAGTTTTAACAACTAAAATTAAATTTACATAAGCCTAACATTAGGGTCACATCTCATCTCTCATACATAATAATAATTCTATTTATTTTCATGCACACATTTTGAAGAATAGGGGACAAATAAGTGTATAGAGGAGCTCTGTGTGTCCCTGACCTGCTTCAGGTAACAAAGGAATGCATCTGATACTGGCACAACAGCTATTTTTACCATGTCATTTTACTGGCAAATTCTTGCGGTCCTAGACTGAAGTGACGAGAGTGAGGTGATGACAGAAACCGTGCAAACAACAGACTGAAGTGAAAGTTCAAGCAAGTGAAACATGTTTAAAGATGAGCAAACACTTGTATTGTTGACTGTTTTTCCACAGTGCTTTTACTGTAAAATGGGGGCAATATTAATCAATAATGTATTATAATGATTACAAAACTTAGATGTTTTAATCCTACAGTACATGTACATCTGTTAACCTAAGCAGGAAGGATTGTATTAAATTACACAGGCCTTTAATAGATATGCAAAAATGTTAGATATTTATGCATTCCAATCTGATTATGTTTATTTACTTCCCCATAAGTAAATGTTTAATTTTAATTAAATATGGATGCTATGCTGAGACACTGAAATCTGTTTGAATTGTTTCCCCCAAAATATACAGTTGAAGAATTATTAGCCCTCCTAAATTATTAGAATAATACTTTTTCAACACATTTCTAAACATAATAGTTTTAATAACTAGTTGCTAATAACTGATTTCTTTTATCTTTGCCATGATGATAGCACATCATATTTTACTAAATATTTTTCAAGATACTAGTATTCAGCTTAAAGTGAAATTTAAAGGCTTAATTAAGTTAATTAGGCAAATTAGGGCAATTAGGCAAGTCATTGTATGTTGATGATTTGTCCAGTCTTAATAATGACCTTAAAAAAATTTAAATTTTGTCTGAAATAAAACAAAGAAAACTTTTATGGAGTCTATCTAGGGCCATATATACTTGCAAAATAAAAGAAAGTTTTGCAAACAAAAAACAAAGTTTCGAGCAATAATAAATAAATAAATGCAAATCTCCATAAATCGCAAAGTGAAAATAAATTTTTGAGAAAAAATAAATACATTTTGCTAACAAGTAAAGAATTGGGAAGAGAAAATTAAGTTTTGAGAAATAAAAATAAAAATTGCCAACAAAAAAGAACTGCAAAGAAAAATTAACCAGTAAAAAAAAAAAACTAAAATATTTGAAAAAAAAAAAAACTATATATATATGCAAAATATTTTTAATAGCATTGCCTTAGTTTGATTTGCTTTTTAGGCAACCGTGAGTTTGGGATTCTGTTTTCACTTTGCACTTCACGTTACTGACAAGGGCGAGGATTCAAGAGAACTTGAGGGGTTACAGCTCCTTGTCAAATCAGGGCCACAAAGTGAAACAAGCAGAAACGTGAAGTGCAAAGTAAAAACAGCATCACAAACTCACGGTTGACTTAAAAGATAATCCAAATGAGCAATGCAATGTAGTTTTTTTTTTTTGTTTTTTTTTTTGAACTGCTTGATTTTTATTTGCAGTTTTTTGTTTTTTTGCAAATTTCGTCTTTATTTCCCAAAACTTAATTTTACGTTTGCAGTTCTTTATTTTTGTTAGCAAAATAAATTTTTATTTTAAATTTTAAATTTTTGTTTTTTTGGAGATTTGCATTTTTTTTTTTTCAAAAGTTTTCTTTTATTTTTAAATTTATTTTGTTAAGTATATATGGCCCTAGATTGACTCCAGAGACTTTCTCCAGAAGAAAAAATATTATAGGAAATACTGTGATATTAATTCCTTGCTCTGTTAAACATCTGCTATCTAACAATATTAGATTAAGAAAAAAATAATAAAATCACAGGACGCTTAAACATTTTGATGTCAACTCCATCTTTATATCTTTATCTCATTCTTGATGTAAACTGGCCCTGTGGGTTTGTTAAAATACCTTAATGCCTGTCCCTACAATCACTACTAATAAAATAATTTACTGTGTACACAAACTGCAAAACAAATGAAATAAATACACACATTGATTAGAGAATCTCTTAAATCCCACAGCTTCATGCATCTTAATTAGAGTCAAGCTCTTTATTAATTATATATTTTGTTCAATTATTGCCCTCTAGCCATTACAAATGTGTGATTACAGAAGCTCCATGCAGTCAGTAAATGACTGGGTTCTGTAAAAGTCTGCCATCAGTTCCTCTGGCTCTTTAAAACTGTCCAAGTGTCAATGCAGTTACTATCATAACATCAGTCAACATCGTGCCCAATTTCCCATTAGTGGGGAAGTGGCGAACATTTATTTATCTTAGTGTAAACTAAACGCTACTGTTTACTTCACAGTCATTGTTGCTTAAGTGGCAATCATTTTACATCTGACGAACTTCATTAGACACTCGAGTAAACAACACTAACTCAAGAAGGGATGTGAGGCATAGCTAGAAACCATACATAAGTTACAGCTCACTGACTGTATCCGCATTTTAAATATAAAACCTAAACAAACACCTTTGCAACCCATTTACACAACAAAACAAAAATGTTTCACTTAAGCACAAAACTATAAATATGAATGTTCTCTTAATATATTTCCCATAGCTGTATGCACAGACTCTCAAATGTTTTCATGAAAACCCATCAATAGAACAGAAAAATACACTGTAAAACCCAATAAGTTAAGGTCATTCAAACCATTTGAGGAAACGATTGCAACAAACCATTTAAGTTCACAAGCTAATCCAAATGAGTTCTGTGAACTCAATCCATTTGAGTAACTGGAGCAATTTGAGTACAGTAAAACCCAATAAATAAAGAGAACTCAAACCAACTGAGTACTGTAAAACACAATAAGTAAAGGCAACTCAAACCATTTGAGGAAACCCATTGCTACAAACAATTTGAGTTAAACTAATCTATACGAGTGCTGTGAACTCACTCCATTTAAGTTGAAGTAATGAGGTATTTAATTAACTCATAACCTTCAACACTGAGTTCAAAACTCTTTTCAAATGAATAGAACTAACTTTCAGTTGTTGAGTTAACTACACACATTTCATTTAAAAAGTTAAGTGTTGGGTTTTACAGTGTAACGTAACGGAAATCTTCCCACCGTTAAACAGAATTTGGGGGGAAATATTTTTGGGGGGCTAATAACTAAACTAAGAATAGACGTCTTTTTATGTTAAGTGTGTGTTTTTCAAAGGATTTTTTTTATTCTGAACGGTTGTAAACGTTTAAAAAATTTCTGCTAGTGATGAAATTGTTTCTTTACATATGTGGACTCCTTTATATTAACTATGTTTTACATTTTTTTTTATACCTATAGTGTCATTGACATTATTATTATATATTAAACAGAGCATCAGGAAAGTATTCATAGCGCTTCACTTTTTCCAAATATTTTATGCTACACAGCCTTATTATAAAATTATTTAAATTCATTTATTTCCTCAAAATTCTACACACAATACCCCATAATGACAATGTGAAAAAAGATTTTAAAAATTGTTTTTCCAAAAAGAATTTCAAAATTGTTGCAAATTTATTTTAATTAGCTGAGAAATCACATGTACAGCAGTATGGAAAGCCTTTGCCGTGAAGCTCTAAATTAAGCTCTGGTACATTCTGTTTCCACTGATCATTCTTGAGATGTTTGTCTGTAGACCTCTGAGATAGGATTGTCTCGAGGCACAAGGCTGGGGAAGGTTACAGAAAAAATTACGCTGCTCTGAAAGTTCCAACGAGCACAATAAGAGAACCAGGCAACGCTCATCACCAGGCTAATATCATCCCTACAGTAAAGCATGGTGGTGGCAGCATCATGCTGTGGGGATGTTTTTCAGCAGCAGGACCTGAAAGACTAGTCAGGATAGAGGGAAAGATGAATGCAGCAATGTACAGAGACATCCTGAATGAAAACCTGCTTCAGAGTGCTCTTGACCTCAGACTGGGGCGACGGTTCATCTTCCAGCAGGGCAATGACCCAAAGCACACCGCCAGAATATCAATGGCTTCACAACAACTCTGTGAATGTCCCTGAGTGGCTCAGCCAGAGCCCAGACCTAAATCCTATTGAACATCTCTGGAGAGATCTGAAAATCCAACCTGATAGAGCTTAAGAGATACCTGCCAAAGGTGCATCAACAAAGTATTGAGCAAAGGCTGTGAATACTTGTGTACATGTCATTTTCTTTTTCAGTTTTTTTTAATTTTTTTTTTTATAAATTTGCAACAATTTTAAAAACTCTTTTTTCACATTCTCATTATGGGGTATTGTGTGTAGAATTAAATTATTAAGGAAATAAATGAATTTAATCCATTTTGGAATAAGGCTATAACAAAAAATGTGGAAAAAGTGAAGCACTATGAACACTTGCCGCAAGCATTAACTATTGCTCTTAAAGAAATAAGCACTAGCGCTAAATTTCAAGACATTTTAAAGCCTATTTTAAAAGGGTCTTGTTATGCTTCTTACACTTTCAGCTTCCTTTATTGCTTAATGTTGCTGATAAAGAGCATGATAAAGATCTGCCAAGTGATGAAGCACAAATGAACTCCAAAGGGTGTTATTCTCTAGAATAATAAAAAAAACTTTTAGGACTCCCTCAAATGCCTCTGGTCCCAAGATTTCTTTCCAGGCATGAACAATCACAATATTCTGAACTCATCACAATATCCATGGAACTGTCATTTTTATAATGTATTGTTTTCATCCATTAAAGATGCTGTTTTAAAGTTCTAATATGCAATTTCTTCACCAGCGGTTTACATTCACACACATAATCAGCATTGACAAATGATCAAATTTGGGACGTTTTGAGCACTTTTGACAGATGACATGAAAGACAATTTAACCTACTTATCATATGTTGTCTAATAGTCGGGCTGCATGGTGGGGCAGTGGGTAGCACGTTCGCCTCACAGCAAAAAGGTCGCTGGTTCAAGTCTCGACTGGTTCAGTTGGCGTTTCTGTGTGGAATTTGCATGTTCTCCCTGTGTTTGCGTGGGTTTCCTCCGGGTGCTGCGGTTTCCCCAACAAGTCCAAAAACATGTGGTACAGGTGAATTCTGTACTAAATTGTCTATAGTGTATGGATGTTTCCCAGTTATGGGTTGCAGCTAGAATGGCATGCGCTGCGTAAAACATATGCTGGATAAGTTGGCGGTTCATTCCACTGTGGTGACCCCAGATATATAAAGGGACTAAGCCGAAAAGAAAATGAATAAATGAATGAACAATAGTCAGGTTTCCATATGCCAGGCTTTGTTTATGTTTAGAAAACTAATCATCAAGATTTTAATCTGATTTAAACGCATTCAGATGTTTTGTGTCAAGTTGTTGGAATTACTGAGGCACATGCTGTAACGGAATTAAATAAGGTTGCATTTAAAGTGACACAAAAACAACACGTTTTAGCTTCTACTCAAAGTTATTTGCAGCGTGTACAAAGGGAGATAATAGGAAGCACAGTTGTGACCACCAAACCAGGCTTATGTTGCATAAGTTTATTTTTCAGTAACACTTTACAATAAGATTGTATTAGTTAATGTTAGTTATAATGCATTTACAATTAGTGAACAATACATTTCATACAGTATAATAGTTAATGAAAATACAGTTGTTAAATCTTATTGTTGAAACCTTATTGTAAAGACTGACCATTTTTTCATTTATGTCAGAAATCATTAGGATAGTATTTAAAGGTCAGGTTTAATGAAGATATTTTGCACACGTATTACTGTAAATGTATGAAAGCAAAATTTTTGATTAGTAATGTGCCTTAAGCACCTCATCTTAGACAAATTTTAAGTAGATTTTTCTCAGTATTTAGAATTTTTTTTTCTAACCTCAGATTCCAGATTTTCAAATAGTTGTGCATTAAACAAATATGTCCCATTCTAACACAGTACATGTCAATTAATAGTGTATTTATTCAGCTTTCAGATGATATATAAATCATAATTAAAAAATATTGACTGGTTTTGAGGTCCCGCGTCTCAGTTAGGTAGTTTTAGGATAATGTTAGATTGTCACTTTTGCTCAGTGCGAAATATGAGTTATAAAGGAAATCCAATGCCTAAAAGATTGACCTGTACTGTACCACTAGTAGATTTGAAAAAAACTAACCGGTTATGTAATTATTGAATATTTTACACCCAACAAACTTTCCTAGAACACACAGACCCTGTTTGAATCACTGGAGCTGTCAATGGCCGTTTTATTCAGTCTCCAGCAACTGTTTGAGTTCACCGAGTTATGGGCTCCTGCAGATTCTCCCATTGTAGTCAATGAAGCCATCTGTACTGCAGTAAATTTGTTTACTTACCCTGCATCTACTCTAAGCTGATTTTTGTCACCATTTCAAATATAATCCTCTTTTTTGCTCTGGAATTAAAGTTTCTGAGTGTCAGGTAATGTTTCTTTAGCCCTTGTTTTCATGCACCACTGAATCCCCTTTATTGATTAATTGTGTGAATCTACCCACGTTTAATGTGATCTAGGGATGTCATCCAGCCTATTCATTTTCAGATCTTATTCTTTTGTCAGAATGACACATAACAAATAAAGAAGTAAGTACACTGTAAACATTAAGCTGAATCAAATTAACCTTATGAGTTCATTGAACTGATATTATGTTAAACTGACTTGAAACAGCTTGCGTAACTTATAAAATTTAAGTTAAACAATAATTAACTTAATTTAATAAGTTACAATGAACTATAAACATGTGTTGTTGGGACTAATTGATCATATTTTGTTACAGTAAAGGAAACATTAGTCTTTTAAACTTTGACTGTTGATTAATCTCTATGATAAACCTCTTATAAAGAATTGTATGGTTAAATAAATGTTTAAATTAGATTTATTTAGAACATTCTATATAACAAACATACAGTATATGTGATGATATGCATATTGAAATGCTTAAGCTACCTACAATTGTGGTAATGACATTTGGTCATTTTTCTTTAGTCTGAACAAAAGATCTGCAGGAAAACACATGATCACTCAAAAGTGTGTTGTTGTTAATATCAATAAACACTGTTTCTGAAATACCTCAAATGCTTTGACTGCAATCCAAAGTTTTCTTGTGGGAACAAACATGTCACAATAATAATTCCCCATCCCACCCAAGAGGACATAAGGCCTAATTGAATTAGGGTGTTGTCTTCTACAGACACCGTTTCACTGATATTTTGTTACCCAGCTGTTTACGTTCACATACAGTACAGACATTATGCAAACTTGGGTTTTTTATGTGCTTTTAATATTTGATGCTAAACTAGTTTGATAGCAAACACTAAGAAAACCTTCTCAGCAGGCACACAACATCATAAGGAGTTGATATTAGGTTAGATTTAGGCCATGATGTCAGGTGACGAAAATTCAATGTCTGACCAGTCTAAGGATAATGTTATTTTGACGTCCAATAACGTTGATATTTGGTTGATTTTAGGTTGTGTTGAAAGTGACCAAAATCCAACGTTACAATGATGTCAACTACTGACATTTATTCATTAGGTATGGAAACCAAAATCCGACATCTGATAAACGTCATAGTGGTAACATCCACACAGCTTCAAGCTGTATGATAATTAGACGTTGATATTTGGTTGATTTTAGGTTGTGTTGGAAAGTGACGAAAATCCAACGTCATATTGATGTCAAATACTGACATTTATTCATTAGGTATGGAAACCAAAATTCAACATCTGATAGACGTCATATTGGTAACATCCACACATCGTTAAGCTTAACATCATCATTAGATGTTGATATTTGGTTGATTTTAGGTTGAACGTTGGACATTGTTGTTAGCCTGACATCAACTGATTCTGACATCAACCTGATTTTCTTTTCAAAACAAAATGCAACGTCCCCATGACATTATCATGTTGACCTCCTGTGCCTGCTGGGTTAAATCCAAAGTCTTTAAAACATATGCAGACATATTGTTTATTGTTGTTGTAGAAGTAACCGAAGGTTAAAGTTGTAAAGGCTACACCCTCTTCTCGAAAAGGGGACGGAAAGCAGCAGCTCATTTGCATTTAAGCAAAGAAAGACCGTTTGTTTTTGCTTCCAGCTAAAAAAAGGTAATTTACAACTTTGTGTAATTAAAGATATTTTAAGTATTTTAGGCGTAACAATGGCTCAGGGGTCGCCTCACAGCAAGAAGGTCCCTGGTTTGAGTCCCGGCTGGGCCAGTTGGCATTTCTGTGTGGAGTTTGCATGTTCTTCTCGTGTTCATGTCCAAAGACATGCGCTATAGGTCAATTGAATAAACTTAATTGGCCGTAGTGTATGAGTGTGTGTGTGTTAATGTGAGAGTGTATGGGTGTTTCCTAGTACTGGGTTGCAGCTGGAAGGACATCTGCTGTATAAAACATATGCTGAAATAGTTGTCAGTTCATCCCGCTGTGGTGACCCCTGATAAATAAAGAACTAAGCTGAAGGAGAATGAATAAATGAAGTATTTGGAGCTGAAATTGCAGACACATTCTGGGGCTACCTGAGACTTGCAGTACATGATGTGATTAAAAATCATAATGCAAATTTTATTTCAGGAAGCTTAGTAATTCGTTGTTAAGATTGGATAAATGCTGTGCGTAATGCAAATTGTAGGCCAGGCTTTTCTCTATTACTGCTGTGAAGTATTGTAGTGTATGAGAAACTGAGATACTCTGAACCTGTGAACGCTGTGCAGGTTCTGGCTTGTATGGTATCTGCAAGTAAACATGTCAAATAAATCAAGAATGAATAGTGATACTTATGATAACACGAATGCGGGGGTGTGAGCTGGCTAAGCTGTGTTGCTTAAGTTGGCTACTGTCAAGAACAAAGTTTGAGTATTTGCCAAAATTATACTGCACAATACCTGTAATGAACTAAATTGGCCATAGTCTATGAGTGTGTGAATGTGGGTTGCGGCTAAAAGGGCATGCGCTGCGTAAAACATATGCCTGAATAGTTGTCGGTTCATTCCGCTGTGGTGACCCTTAGTGTTCCGGCACGGAAAGCACATTTTCAAACCAGAATATCCAACAGAATCTCACGGCAATTCGTAACTTTTTGATTTGGTGGCTAATTCGTATGAATTCGTACGATCTAATTCGTACAATTTAGTACGATTTGCTCATCCCCCAATGACGATTGGGTTTAGGGGTGGGGCTAGGTGCCACGCCTCCTTTTTAAAATCGTACGAATTAGCCACTAAACTGGCAAAACGAAAAATACTAACATTTTCTCGTGAGATCAGGCTAAAATATCTGATTTCAGCATTGTTTTTTAGGTGAACAAAAATGTTCACTTGGCATTTTTCTGAAATATCTGTAAAAATATTATGGTATTTTTATGCTTTAGAAGAAATATAAGCTTAAATCCAGCACCTAATGTGAAAATAGAGCACATCTGCTGTCAATCCTTCACTTATAATAGACAAAACTTGCAACATTATTATTATTTGTGCAAATCTGTTGTTGGTTTCACCATCTGTAGAATGTGCACTAGTGCCAGTGCCCTCAAATGTTAGCCTGGAGCCCTGTTATTGCACAATTAGCTGTGGATTATCCATTACACGCATGTTTCTATGAAACTTCAATGCAGTTCATACACATTTCTTAGCATGCAAGCACTCTTTGCTCAGTGTTGTGCAGTTTTCTAGCCCGCATCACCCTCTGACACATCTTACACCGCTGGTCTCTTCTACATGTTCATCATTGTGTCAAGAGTTAAACCGAGACCGACTATAAAACTTGACATTTAGCAGAGAGAACAGATCCACCTTCTTTAACCCTTAGGTGTTGTTGCCAGGCAACAGCCGACAGATTAGAGGGAATGTCCTGGAATGTTTCTCTGGAAAAGGGGAAGGGTGTGTGCCGAAAAACACTGTAAAGGGAGATTCTTCAGCTTCAGTCTGGCCGCTGTAACTCGACCGTCACTGCTTCTCCTTTATTCAATGAAGCTTGCGTTCCTGCGGTCGGAATGTGTGTGTTCGTGTGTGTTTGAGAGAGATGAGATCGATTTACCGTGTGTGCGTCGGCATGGTTCCTCCCTCACCTCTTCCCCTGTATTTATGTTTACCTGGTTCGTCGAGTTCAGCAAGATATTCAGAAGCACAAAGAGTAGAGAGAGAAGAAAAAAAGAGTGTTTGTAGTAAAATCACAGATCGCAACAGTTGCAATCAAGTTATCAGCCAAAAAAATATTGGTCAAACAATACATATTTAAACGTCTGGTTAATAATGAATGCTTGATTGCAGTGATTAAAGTCTGAATGGCCTGTGGGGTTGTTTGTTTGAGTGTGTGTATCTGATTGTCATTTCCGAACGGCTGTCGAGTTGAGACAGGTTTTTTTTTTTGGAAGTTAATTTCACATTGGGTGACACGGTGGCTTGGTGGATGGTACTGTGGCCTCACAGCGAGAAGGTCGCTGGTTTGAGTCTCAGCTTTGTCAGTTGGCATTTCTGTGCAGAGTTTGCATGTTCTCCCCTTCTTCATGTGGGTTTTCTCCGGGTGCTCTGGTTTCCCTTACAGTCCAAAGACATGCGCTGCAGGTGAATTGAATTGGCTACATTGGCCGTAGTGTATATGTGTGAATGAGTGGATGTTTCCCAGTGTTGGGTTGCAGCTGGAAGGGTATCTGCTGTGTAAAACATGCTGGATAAGTTGGCGGTTCATTCCTAAGGCGAAGGAAAATGAATGAATGAGCTTCACAGTTCACAAGATGTGTTTCTTTTGTACAGTACTGTTGGTATAGACAAATGTTAGTAATTTGTTTGTATTTAATGGGTGAATTTCACATATATTTTTTTCCCAGCATCAGCTAAAATGCTTTAGAGATTTTTAAAAATGATTATTTCCTGCTTTTTCATCTAACTTTAAGGTGAAAGGCGAACAAACGTCATCATGAAGTAAATTATTTTGCCTCTTTAAAGATCCCTAATCTGACCTTTAGTTTTCTTACAAAGACTTCTCACTAGTTTTCTCGGAAGAAAAAACTTAAGAGCTAGAGTTCTTATCCCTCTTATGTAGCCACACTGTAAGAAATATCTGTAATATAGCAGTTTCTTTTTATATTTTTCCTGTTTATTTAGGCTTTTAAATTATATTTTGGGGGCTTGATCTTTTTTTCCAACAACTTTTAACCTCGGAAAGTTCGAAAAAGTTACTTTTATTAACATTTTTAATAGTTTAAAGTGATATATTGGCTGGGTTGGTATTGTATATTACGGTACAAAAACCTTTTAATTAACTGCCAGTGAATTTTCTGTTATTTTATAGACTTATTCATTCATTGTCTTGTCGGCTTAGTCCCTTTATTAATCCCAGGTCACCACAGTGGAATGAACCGGCAACTTATCCAGCACGTTTTTACGCAGCGGAGGCCCTTCCAGCTGGGAAACATCCACACACTCATTCATACACACACTCATACACTACAGACAATATAGCCTACCCAATTCACCTGTACTGCATGTCTTTGGACTATGGGGGAAACCAGAGCACCCGGAGGAAACCCACGCGAACGCAGGGAGAACATGCAAACTCCACACAGAAACGCCAACTGAACCACCCGAGCTGAGGTTCGAACCAGTGACCCAGTGACCTTCTTGCTGTGAGGCGACAGCACTACATACTGCGCCACTGCATCGCCTCTTTATAGACTTATTATATCTCTGTATGTTATTTCTTAAACAGTATATTATTGCAAATTACTAAAATGTCAATAAAAGTCACTATGTTAAACTATAGAGTTGACTTTTCAACATCAAAATTTGACAGAGCAAAACTTGCTCTATCATATATTTTTTAATTTTCCTTAATACATTTTTTTTTTTTTATGATAATTTTTTTTCTCTCAGAAGACATGTTTCTTTTATTTTAGGGGATGGTACTACTATGTATGGTCTGTACTACTATGTATGGTCTATGTAAACACCAATAAAAATAAATAAAGTCGACAGAGCAGGGATCAAGCTTCAAAATTCGTAAAGAAATGTAAAACACTTGTGAATCACAAAATACGGAAACTGTTCATCCGCCCACAAACAACATTTAATTTATTTAATCTTTATTTAACAGTGTATTAGATGTTACACAAGTATATTTGGTCCTCGTACACTGTCAGATTTGATTATTTTGATTTAACCTTAGTATACATAAAGCAAATGACCATTGTTGATGTTGTTTTTTTAAATGACAACAGTAAAATCAGAAAAGTATTATCATTTTTACCCTTCAAACTATAGAAAGTTTTTTTGAACATAGGCTCATTCTGAAAGCGTAGCACTATATACATTTCTGGAGATCGAGAATTATGTAGCCATAAGTACGTCTGGCTGCATTTCATCTTTAAAATTATTGCTACAGGGCAGTATGACTCCTTTTTGCCCTTACCAGGAGGAGGGTGGGTCAGTCGATCAGTCAGTCAGTCGATCAGTCAGTTTATCAGTCAGTCAGTCGACAGCGACCTCTGGTGAATTTACGTGAGAACAGCAGGCGCGAATGGCACTGCCGAGAGGATTTTGAGATTTCAAAAATCGTACACAGCAGCCTCTCGTGGAACAAAAACTGCAAAAAACGTACCTCCTGGGTCGTGTTCAGCGCTCTCCAGAAATGTATATACAGTAACTGTACATTTTCAGAATAAGCCTGGGTTGGTTTATTCTGGTATTGATGTTAAATGCAAGTTTACATGGAGTTAATGTGGATCTTTTCCATACTGTTGGACAGATTATAAAACAAACAGATTACATAAACATCATAATTCTTTAGCCTGATTTTTATGCCATCCAAAGCTTTTAGGCATTTTTTTGTATATTTTGTGCAGAGATGGTATCTAGTAAATCATTATTCACTGATTGCTGGTGACCGTATCATATATTTAGATAGGTCAATGCATACTTTCTATATTGATTCCCAGTGATAGAATTCAATTTATTTTTGTTTTCTGGATTTACAAAAAACCTGTTTGTTTAATTCTCTCTTACTTATTTCATGTTGACCTACAGTAGTTTTACCTAATGCTAATTTAACATTTCATGCATAGTTTAAGGTGGGAATGTCACAGTTTTAGGTACTGGTTCTCTCTTTACACAAAGTACACACATTTTGTATGGCCCCCAAACACCAAGGGGCTTTTAGCTCAGTACTAACTAGCTGTGCTTATTCATAGTTAGTAAGGTTGTAGTTGGATTTAGTTATTGTGTATGATTATGAGTGCAGTATAAGATCATATCTTGAGTACTAATAAACAGTTAATATTCGATTCAATTAATCTTTATTTCTATTGCGCTTGTACAATGTCAAAGCAGTAGTAGTAGTGTAAAAGCAGCTTAACGTAGAAGATTCTTGTTAATTAAAACTGGGTCAGTTCAGTTTTCAGAGTTCAGTTTTGTTCAGTTTAATGTGGTTTAATTTTCACTTCTGAAAGTCCAAACACTGAAGGGTAAATCCATCAATGCGCAGAAACAAACTTTTCCAATTTACGAAAGTGAAGGAAAAACCTTGAGCGTAACCAGGCTTCGTTGGGCATGATCATTTCTCATTAGGCCAAACTTGCAGAGCTGCAGTCTAGGCGCTGGAGACGGGAGATCTTAATAATATCATAATAACAGGCAGATAATAGGCCAGCATATAATATTGGGAATTGTTATTTAAACTAAATGTTACTGATAGTTTACATTGTGTTGAAGTTTTGGGAAATGGAAAGTTTCTTCAAATGTTAATGTTTTTTATGGATCCATCATAAACTATAAAGAACCTCTATTTTTATGAGTATACAGTGATACCAAAAACTATTTAAACACTTCAGCTGTACTTTAACAGATCTGAATGAGATTGTATTAGTTTATGAAATAACTTACCATGTGGCCTTTGTCAACCACAGCTTTACTAAGAACTGACAGAGCCTGTTATGCCAACATTTCACAACCAGAAATTGCTCAAATGCACTCTTAAAAAAACAAAGGCTGTTTATAATGATTCAGTGAAGAACCTTCAGTATGTACTGTTTGAAGAAAATAGTTTAGTGTTTTTTTGCTGATAGGAACAATTGGCGAGGAGCAGCGTGGCGCGCCTTCTCCGGCGTGGGCGTCGAGGAGAGTTGAAATCAAGTCAACTTTATGGTAATGAGCTATGACGCGGTTCAGCGGCAAGCAATCAGAATGAAGACGTCCACCGCTTGATAGGAGTTCAGAGAACACAGACCTGTGAACTTTGGTTCCGACCACAGTTGTTCTTAATGTTTCATGCATTGAATAAGCTACTGGCGAGTTACTGATGTGCATTAATGTTATATATATATATATATATATATATATATATATATATATATATATATATATATATATATATATATATATATATATATATATATATATATATATATATATATATATATATATATATATATATATATATATATATATATATATTTATATATATATATATATATATATATTATATATATATATATATATATATATATATATATATTATATATATATATATATATATATATATATATATATATATATATATATATATATATATATATATATATATATATATATATATATATATATATATATATATATATATATATATATATATATATATATATATATATATATATATATATATATATATATATATATATATATATATATATATATATATATATATATATATATATATATATATATATATATATATATATATATATATATATATATATATATATATATATATATATATATATATATATATATATATATATATTTATCTTAAAAAAATGGGAATCTCACGCGACGTGACAGTACAAAACAGTATAACGTTAGCTGCTTCAGGATATTTCAGACATATGGACACATATTGGATAAATAGAAGAAAGCCACACCACACGCAACCTGATCTTCCATTGTTATATGAATGTGATAAGAAGTGCGCAACATTTTCACGCTAGAAACATGTTTTATGCAGGAATGTAACTGATATGCTGCAACGGCTCCTTTAAATATGAGATCAATGTAGCGAATTTTGACGCTCTCGCTGTCGAAGCTGAAGGCAGACAGCGTTGTCGCCAGGGCTGCCAGAGTGACCTTAGACACTCGCCGCTTTCGGTGTAAACGTACGGTTACTGGTTCTTTATGTGATACTGTAACTCTCAGACTAGTAAACATCAATAAAACAAAGTTAAACTAAAAATCCCTTATCCAAAGGGCACTCACATATTGGCTGCCTCCAAAATCGCCTATTACTCTAGCAGGTACTACATTTGAATTTGAATTTACTACACGACCGTTAACAAAGTACATAGTATAAGTGTGGTTAGTATTAATGAAACTCAGACATACTACATGTATCATTATCATGTGATTAACCCTAAATTGCTTCACTCCCATTCATAAATTATTCCACATGGCATTATGGTATAGCGTAGCATGCATCAGTTGCGCACTTCAGAATCTTGCAGGAAGAAGTTCGTCATCCGGGTACTTCTCGTCTACTGTTTTTCCAATACTATGAATTTGGACATGTTACTCCGCTCGCATACTGTTTTTAATTCATTATATAATAGGGCTGAACAATGTGTCGTATTGGTATTGTATTTTGTGTACTCTCAATAGCAGTGTTTGTGCAGTAAGTAGCTTAAGTAAACTAAACTTTTAAACTATTCTTAAAATTTGGCTTAAACAAAATCAAACATGCAACCACTGATTTGATTTCATTTTATTGACAAATGATGTATTTATTGTACTGTAAGTGTATATTGTATTGGTTATTACTGTTAAATTTGTTACTTCCTGCCCAGGGACTACAGATGTAAATTAGCTTTATAGCTAACTCTGGCACAACATGTCATGTTGTACATTGTCCCTGTATAAGTAAATAAAATAAATAAATAAATAACTAAATAAAGTAAATTACTTGGTAGCGTGGCTGTAGCGTCGCTACTTTATAAATCAAATTGCTTTTCAGAAGCAAAGCTATATTTTAGTCAAGTAGCACAGTAGCGTCCACACAAGCTACATTTACCAATCGTGGATCAATAAATGACAACACTTATTCACGGAGCTGTGAGGTCGGTGTCTACTCTAGACGATAAAACTAAATCCATATGATGGCGAGAATGATGATTTCTTCTTCCTGTTTTTCGTTAGTCAACAACAAAGGTTTTGCTGTGTTTCTGCCACCTCTCGCTCCAGTGATATCGCCAATTAGGCTAACACGAAAAATTTGCTTGACGGAAAGATGACTGAGGGACAGGAGTTTTCTTTGCATGTATGGATTTCTTTGGTTGTAACCAACATCCGGGGGAAATTTCAAGTCAACAGCACCTTTAGAAATATGTTTTCTGAGAAAAATGGTGATGTGTTCAACACTTATTTTCCCCGCTGTATATTCATATCGCAGCTAGGTGTGATTATAGTCTGAGGAATGATTATAGATATGATTATAGTCTGAGGAATAATCACGATTATTATGCTTTCGTTAATTTCAAAACACTACTAGTTTAGAAAATCACATGAAAACTCTTCATATTTTAAAGTGTTATTTAATGCTGCTCAGTATCCAAATAATACAGCACAACATGATATTAAAAACAAACAATAGTCTATTTCTGTTTGGAGTTTGAAATAAGTGAAAAAAGTTTTTGGCATTTAAACAAAAGTAAGAATTTTAGACTGAAAATAAATGGCCGCTCAGTTATTGTCATGTGACTCACGGCGCGCTCGTGGCATTTTTTCAACTAGGTGTGCCTGGAAAACGTGAATGCGCCGTGCATCAATCCCAACATGTTGTGAATGCAAAAGATGCAATATGTGACCGGCCCCTAGTTATTAGCATCAGTCATAGTTGATCCAGTGTGCGTGGATATAAGCCTCAGGTCCCGTTTGCACTAATTTGTTTTAATTTTAAAGCGCATAAGTTTGGCTACGGTTACGCCATCTGAAAACGGAGGCGGGGCTGCAGACATTCGCCTGTCTCATTGGGGCTTTTTTCTCAATATTAAGTAGCCTACATAAAGTTCAGTCCTGCATCCTCTCCTTGTAAATTCAGACTTCGCAAGTTTCATATGGAAAAAAAAACTCAAGAGGACACGTCGGGTAAATCCTCAAAGGGAACTGAGTACTTTATAACATAATTCACATCACCCTGTCTACGTTGTTTCAATATCTTAACAATAAAATTAAAACATGATATGAGGAACTGCCTATTTACATTTTGATATTAACTTAACAGACACCAAAAATATTGTTGTGTTGCTATGTATTTATATGACTGTCATCATCACTGTATGCATATTTATAACAAAACTGAGACTATAACATTACTGCCTCTTTTAATTTTCATTGAAAAATACCAAACATACCCTCTCTTTTGCTGAATATCAGTTTTAATAATCAATAATGGCCAATTAAAAGTATAAAGTACAATAAGTTTATACATTATAAGAAATAAATGCAAGCAATCAGTCAAATGTGCAGAATCAGTGTACGTGATTACATTAATTAATATATTCACTTATTTTTGCGCTCGGCCAAAACACATTACCTGAGAACAAGTTATAGATTCAAAAGATCAAAGTCGGGGAATATGTGGTTAGATATAGACAACAAGATGAATTAAATATCACGTTTAACAAATATAGTGAGGTTAGATCCGAGGGTAGATCAGTCTTTCGTGTACAGCCCTCATCGCTGCAGTGCATGCCAGAGTGTGTGTGGTCATGTGATGTGCGGACGGAAAGTTGTTCAGAAGCACTAGGTGAAATGCCAGTGTGGTTGTGGATCATTCTAAAATGCCGTTTAAAACGTATTAGTTTCAACGGGGTCTCATTGTACAAGCTCGGAAATTTAAACTAGTGCACAGTTGGCATATCTTTGTATAGTTGCAGTGGTATGTTCCATGGTGTTGAGAAGCCGTAATTTATTATTCGTGATTAATTAAAACACGGTTAATAGTGAAATAGGTTAATCGTTGCATCCCTAATTGCAGCAAAACAAAATATCACAATGTCAGATTTTTTTTTATTTCTTGTAGCCCTAATATATAGTGTAGAGCAGTGGTAGGGAACCCATGGCTCGCGAAACACATATGGCTCTTTGACCAAAATTACATGGCTCTCCTGCTGTCTCCATTCAATAATGTTTTATAACAGTTTAAAACATTTACAACAGTCACCAGAAATCAGTTTCTGATTAAAAATACAATTATAAATCCCTTTTTAATTGTATTTTTTTTGAGCAAAATGAATAAGAATTCAGTTAACAATTTAAAAAAACGTTTCAAGCAATCCACGTGTGCGGCACTATGGATAAACTTGAATTGCGACCCCAATAAAGATCAAACAACTTTTTATGGTAATCTTCTCGTGTATGTAAATTCAAACAACATCCATGAGATGTGATGGCGAAAAGAAAAACATTCTCTAAATTGGCCCTTTTTTCATTCGTGGACCTGCTCAACATGTGACGCTTCATATTTGTTTATTTTTGAGTTGTGCATGGACATGCATAGACATGAAGCTTTTGTTTAAACCTGTATTGTAATGTAGAGTAGTAATCTATCATCTTCACAATGTCTACATGCCTCAATGCATTGAGTTGCTGGCAAGTGATAGGCTGATTACAAATTTGTGTTAAGGAGGATTGGACAGGTGTACCTAATAAAGTGGCCGGTGGCTCTTTAAAATTTATTTGCTAAAAAAAATGTATAAATGGCTCTTTGATGAAAAAAGGTTCCTGAGCCCTGGTGTTGAGGTATGCGATTTCAGACACAGCCAATAACTACCCCTGAAGCACATTTGGTTTGACTTTTTTTGTCTTTCTGTAAATTAAAGTTGCGTTTCAATGTCAATCTGTGTGTTCTGTGTGATATTAAGAAGTGTCTCTCTCTCTTTCTGTTCTCCCCCCAGTGTGCTGTTTTGTGGTTCACAAACGCTGCCATGAGTTTGTTCACTTCTCCTGCCCAGGGTCCGACAAGGGCCCTGCATCAGATGTAAGTAAAGTCAATAAGCGCAACACATCCTCATCATCCTCTCCACTTCGGCTTTCTCTTCCGCCGTCTTTTCTGGTGGTGAAACTCTTCCTTTGGGGTCTGAAGAGGCTTCTTCCTGTGACTAAGCAGCAAATACACACACTCACTTATTCACGTCGTATACACACTGCTGGCCGAGCAGTTTAAATATTTATTGGTGGTAACTGATTATGTACTGTTTATTGAAGCCGAACACTAATCATGTTCCTCATGTGTTTGTTTGTGCTGTACCTTCAAATGCACATCGGCTTTCTCTTCTCTAATCTCTATTTATAGCCTCGCTTCCTATATGTGTGAAAAGGAGGCGCACACACACACACACACACTTCCTGTGCTGTTTTGTTACACCGCTGTTCCTTGAATGGTGTTTGTTGCGTGTGCAAGAATCCATGCTGATGCATAGGAAAGCTTTGATTCCTGACCTTTGCACCATCTGGTATTGAGGAAGATGTTAAATAATAATTGAACCATTAACTTGCCTTTGTTGGATTATTTAACTTTAAGTTTGATTTAAAAAGAGATTGTTTGTACTTTAAAGTTTAAACGGAGGTAAAACATTCTGCTTCTTCCTCTTCTAACTGTAGTGTTTTTAAAATGATTTTTGCTGCACTTTATTATTTTGTTGTTGTTGTTTTTGTTGAGGGGGCTCTACATTAGCGCCCCCTAGCTGTAGTAGTTTTAAAAGCCGTTTTAATCTGCGGACTGAAAAACAGTGGCTGAACTTCTAGTAAGTTAGAGGTTTAACTTGCAGTTATCGAGATCCCATTTAACCATGCGAGATGTCACAACGAGAAGGTGTTGTCAAGATGGCGGAAATGTTTACCAGAGAACATTTTCACCCAATGTTTTCATGATTCTCCAAATTTATTCACTACCTATTAATTTTTTATATTGTTATGTTCATTCATTTAGCAACCCCACCGTGCAACTTCACTCGCTGACTACTTTATTCGTTTTGTCATGACAGCCTACTCTGCGTCACCCCCTGTGGTTTTAAATAACAGCACAATGGTGAGCATGTCTAGTATGAAAGCCTCCACAGCTCGCGACTGTACATTAATCACTGTGATGGTTGGGTTAAGGGTTGGGGAAGGTGTAGATGTAAATATTTGTGATGGTTGGGTTTGGGAAAGGTGTGGACATTAATAACTGTGATGGTTGTGTTGAGGGTTGGGGAAGGTATAGACATTATTAACGATCATGGTTGGCTTAAGGTTTGTGGAAGGTGTAAACGTTAATAACTGATGGCTGGGTTAAGAGTTGGTTAGGTGTAGATGTTCGGTTTGGGGAAGGTCTTGGGTTTCGGTTTGTTGAAGGTGTAGACATTAATAACAATGATGGTTGGGTTTAGGGTTGGGGAAGGTGTAAACGTTAATAACTGATGGCTGGGTTAAGAGTTGGTTAGGTGTAGATGTTCGGTTTAGGGAAGGTCTTGGGTTTCGGTTTGTTGAAGGTGTAGACATTAATAACGATGATGGTTGGGTTTAGGGTTGGGGAAGGTGTAAACGTTAATAACTGATGGTTGGGTTAAGAGTTGGTTAGGTGTAGATGTTAATAACAGTAATGGTTGGGTTAAGGGTTGGGGAAGGTGTAGATGTTAATAACTGTGATGGTTGGGTTTGGGGAAGGTCTTGGGTTTCGGTTTGTTGAAGGTGTAGACATTAATAACGATGATGGTTGGGTTTAGGGTTGGGGAAGGTGTAAACGTTAATAACTGATGGCTGGGTTAAGAGTTGGTTAGGTGTAGATGTTAATAACAGTAACGGTTGTGTTAAGGGTTGGGGAAGGTGTTGACGTTATTAACTGTGATGGTTGGGTTTGGGGAAGGTCTTGGGTTTCGGTTTGTTGAAGGTGTAGACATTAATAACGATGATGGTTGGGTTTAGGGTTGGGGAAAGGGGAAGACGTTAATAACTGTGATGGTTGGGGTCGGTGTAGACGTTAATAACTGTGATGGTTGGGTTAAGGTTTGGGAAAAGTGTATACATTAATAACTATGATGTTTGGGTTTGGGGAAGGTGTTGGGTTTAGGGTTAGGGAAGGTGTAGACGCTAATAACTGTGATGGTTGGGTTAAGGGTTGGGGAAGGTGTAAACGTTAATAACTGATGGTTGGGTTAAGAGTTGGTTAGGTGTAGATGTTAATAACAGTAACGGTTGTGTTAAGGGTTGGGGAAGGTGTTGACGTTATTAACTGTGATGGTTGGGTTTGGGGAAGGTCTTGGGTTTCGGTTTGTTGAAGGTGTAGACATTAATAACGATGATGGTTGGGTTTAGGGTTGGGGAAGGTGTAAACGTTAATAACTGAGGGTTGGGTTTAGAGTTGGGGAAAGGGGAAGACGTTAATAACTGTGATGGTTGGGGTCGGTGTAGACGTTAATAACTGTGATGGTTGGTTTAAGGTTTGGGAAAAGTGTATACATTAATAACTATGATGTTTGGGTTTGGGGAAGGTGTTGGGTTTAGGGTTAGGGAAGGTGTAGACGCTAATAACTGTGATGGTTGGGTTAAGGGTTGGGGAAGGTGTAAACGTTAATAACTGATGGTTGGGTTAAGAGTTGGTTAAGGTGTAGATGTTAATAACAGTGATGGTTGGGTTTAGGTTTGGGGAAGGTGTAGATGTTAATAACTGATGGTTACATAACTTCAAGTTACACTTCTAACATACAAGTTGCGCCTCTTTATGTTACTCCATTGTCTTGCAGTCTGCAGACAGACCCTACTCTTTTAGAGTGCTGCACTATTCTCTGCATTGTTTATTTATTATTTATTATTTATTTATTTTATCCGTACTTTAATATCTCACTTGCTATTCTTTTGGTTTGTGGGTTGTTCATTTACTCCTGAAGAAATTAGAAATTACTAATGGAAAAATTTGTATGGTACTATGTTTAATAGAGGTTGAATGTATTATGAAATTGCCAAGTGTTTTTATCAACTGATAGCATTAGCGTAGAATTGTTGTTACAGTTAACAAACAAATAATAACACAAAAATATATTTGTATTATTATTTCATCTAATTGCCAAGGCAGCATTTCATAATACATAATGCACAAATATAAATAACTATTTGATATAATATAAAAAATAAAAAATCTAAACTGACTCAAACAAAAGTTGAAAAATAATATTTGTTCAGTGTGTGTGTGTGTGTGTGTGTGTGTGTGTGTGTGTGTGTGTGTGTGTGTGTGTGTGTGTGTGTGTGTGTGTGTGTGTGTGTGTAACTAATTCAAAGTATTAATGAAACATGCAATGTTACTTTAGATTACTATTTACAAAAGTCATTTTATAGGTATATAGACCATTTTGAGGGATATAAACAAAAATGATGGTCCCAACTTATTTCCTTTAATTTCTACAACTTCTGAGGATCCAAAAATAGCCACATATTGATAATGTTATGATGATTAAGTTATGTTTAAATTGCCTTTTGTTACAGTTATTGAATAGTTTGATAACAAGCAGTAAATGTTCATTGGTCAATGACATCCGCACATTGAAATGGTCTATAGCATAAGTGTTTAAATAAAACGTTTAAATAAGTTTTGTGAAAATATCCAAATATGGGAAAAATTTGGTAATGTTTAGTGTTAAAGATAGGTTTATATAAAAATTAAACAGCACTTGTTATTACCAGATTGAAATATAATCATAAGAATACATGGTAATAATTGTGTATGTATTTTGCTGACTAATGATCTGCGTGAAGAAAAGTGGTTTAAAATACCAATTAATTATCGTTTTTGAGGAGAACGTGATGTAAAATTTTTTTAAATGTGCATATACTTAATGTTTGAGAAATAAATTTGACATATAAATCAAATCTTCAGTATTTGCTTCTGCATGATGTGTTAATTTCATATTTTTAAGATAAATTTTGTGTTTGTGTGTCACAGGACCCTCGCAAATATCATTCGTTCAAGGTACACACATACACCAGTCCCACATTCTGTGACCACTGTGGATCTCTACTGTACGGCCTCATACACCAAGGGATGAGATGTTTGAGTGAGTTCAAACACACACACACACACATTTGCTTTTGTGAATTATGGGGACATTACATAGTGCTTTATACTGTACAAACTTTGTTAATTGCCCACCCTACCCCTAAACCGAACCCTTAAAGGAAACTAGATTTACTTTCTGATAAAACTCATTCTGTATACATGAGGGCATCAGCAATGTGCACATTTTTTTGCTCACCGCCTTGTAATGCATACCTATGTCATTATACAGATTTGTGTCCTAAGATGTCACAAAACACGTACACACACACAGAGAGAGAGAGACAGACAGACAGATAGACAGACAGAGAGAGAGAGAGAGAGAGAGAGAGAGAGAGAGAGAGAGAGAGAGCGAGAGAGTGAGAGAGAGAGAGAGAGAGAGAGAGAGAGAGCGAGCAGCAGCAGTGTGTCAGTGCACATTAAAACCTTCATACAGTGACCTCTGTTGTCTGTGATGCTGCATTACATAACAAACCATTAGATTTACTCTGTTGAAACAGGAAATGTACGGTTTTCTGTTTCTGAAGTGGAGACTTATGATTTCCCAGGAGGAAAAACTGCAGGAGAAAAACAAATTTTAAGAAAAACGGCTTTTAAAATATGTATTTTATCTGAAATCTTCAACTAAAAAAAAAGTAAAAGAAAGGAAACACTTAAGTGTATGTTCTTCATGAAGTATAGTCAGAATTATTAGCCTTCCTAATTTAGCCCTCCTGTATATTTTTCCCCAATTTTTTTAAAATAAAAATATTTTTTTTCCACACATTTCTAAATATAATAATTTTCATTCATTCATTTTCTTTTCATCTTAGTCCCTTTATTACTCCGGGGTCACCACAGCTGAACAAACTTAGCCAACTTATCCTGCATATGTTTTATGCAACAGATGCTCTTCCAGCTGCAACCCATCTCTGGGAAACATCCATACACACTCCGCTCGGAAAATTTTAGCTTAACCCAATTCACATATAGTGCATGTCTTTGTACTATGTGGGAGAGCACCCAGAGGAACCTCACGCGAACATGGGGAGAACATGCAAACTCCACACAGAAACATCAACTGACCCAGCCGAGGCTCGAACCAGCGACCTTCTTGCTGTGAGGCGACAGCCTACTGCACCACTGTGTCCCCCATAACTAAATTCTAGTAACTAATATTATGATAATATTCAAGATACTAGTATTCAGCTTACAGTAACATTTAAAGGTTTAACTGGGTTAATTAGGTTAGCTAGGAAAATTAGGGTAATGGTTCGTTCTGTAGACCAGAGGTTTCCAAACTTTTCAGCTCACGACCCCCAAAATTACAATTCCAGTTACTCGCAACCTCCACTATCCTCAGAAGTGGTTATAAATATAAAAATATTGCACACAATGATGCACACACACCACGAAGCCTTTATAAACACGCGCATATTCACAACAAAAACTGCAACCGTCTAACTTCAAGATACTTTTATTCATAGTCATTTCTAGAGTTCACACTTAGATATTGCTTGATGCTATTAGCAGGTTTGGCATGCTGTCCCGGGAGAGAACCCTGAGCTCGGAGATAATTGAGCTCAGGGCTCACGCCTGGTCAATAGAGCATGTAAGGGGAGTATAAGATCAGGTGGTTCTTGAGAGCTAACCGTGGTAAAGGAGGAAAGGGGTGGATGGGGGGTTTCTTCGGAAAACGAAGATAAGGGAGTAATTTTTTGCTAGGCTACTTATTGTGAATTATAGTTAATCTGATTGGCTAACTAATGAATAGCCGCATTTCCACTATCAGGCCAGTGCGAGCCAGGGCTTATATCGGGCCAGGCCGGGCCAATCGCCCGGGAGGTTGAGCAGTGTGGCCGAAATCATGTCGCGTTTCCACTGTGAGGCTAGTAGCTCGCAGCGAGTCACGCAAACCCCGCCCCCAGAACATCACCCGAATCGAACGTCACTCAAACCGCCCACTTCAGCGAGAATCATGCAGATAAAGCACACCATCACGAAACTATTAAAATTAGGACAACCAAAACAAACAAATGACACGTTATTGTACAGCAGTACAACGCATGTCTATATGCACATGCCTGTGTGTTTTCATTCATCATATTCATTTACTCGTCGACCGACTATTGGCATCGAAGTCCAGTGGTCTTCAGTGGACCCGCAGCGCAGGGAGCGCACACATCCATAATATAACACCACATATATAAAATTATCCGTTAATAACTCGATATAAAATGTATTTTATAACATCCTCTAGACAGAATCTGTCCATCTTTCATCCCAAATGCTCCGGAGAGAACTGAAACATGATTTTTTTTTTCCCTATAGGCTTTATGACACTTAATAGATGATTCCCTTTATTTAAAGATGTTGCTTATTATATCTTAAGTAAAGGAAAGTGTTCAGTGTTTCAGCACATAAGAGCAGCACGTAATAAAATATAGCCTATATTTCGTTGCGCTCAGCAGCTTTGCACTAATAAAGCTCTTTATGTATTTAAAATTTCCTTTTTAATTTTACCACGTTATATAAAAACATACACACTTGTTTGAGGACACAGAGCACATTTTGAACTTGCAGTTTTCCCCGTCAAAAAAAGTGCTGCGCGGCTGCAGACAGAAAAAAAGGTCGCCTAGTTTCTGCTTTCACTCACCCCGAAAATGCTCTGTTTGCATGATTTGATTAATTTCATAGAATCCAAATACTTTATAAATAATATTTAAAACATTCTCCGGTGTTTATTTATTTGTTTATTTATTTTTTTAGAAAATATCTAAAATCTTTTTTTCAAAGAGGCTTTTGAAAAATGAAAGTTAAATATAAATTTGAAACAGTTTGATATAGTACCTAATTGTTATAGCTTTTGTTAGTTTTATATTGGTTTATTTATTTAATGTGATTTTATTATAGGCCTATCTGATATTTGTAATTCTTTAAATTATTTCAATATAGGGCTATTTTATCTAGATATGACACTATTGTTTTGAGTTTACAAAAGTGGACATGAAATTTGTAAAGTTTAATGTCTTACTATTGTATTTATATAGTGTATTATCACCAAAATAAATTAAAACAATAAAAAGAAAAGAAAAAAGCCGCTCGCGGCATCAACAGAGCTATAAATGGAGCGCTCTTTTCCTCGGTCTCACACACATACACAGACATCTAAACGCGCAAAAACACCTATTAAACTTGACAAAACCTCTTGAAAACCTTTACTGTCAGCTGTGTCTTTAATATGTGTAATATGGTGTAAAGATTATTATGCGTTATTGAAACATCAAAGATGCAGCAAAGAAAGATCATTTTATGCAACAGACTTACATTTAAAAGATAAACATAAGGGCGATCATATGCAAAAAAAAAAAAAAAAGACCCCAGCCTATAATTTGTTCCAGATGTTTTCTTTCTCTTATTTATTTATTTGTTATGTGTTTGGCGCATGTACTCGAGTGCGATTGGAAAACTGTGCCCGCCTCTCCTTTCACTCCGCCCCGAAGCCCCGGCTGGCCCTCTTTGGCCCAAGGTATTCGGCGGGCCGAAAAAGGCCGGCCGCTGGCCCCAAGAAAGCCCCGCTTTGGCCCGATTAGGCCCCGGAAGTGACAGTGGAAACGCCACTGGCCTTGGCTCGCCCTGGCTCGCTCGCTTTAGGCGCGATAGTGGAAACGCGGCTATTGTAGTCAAGAGACCAGCAGCAGTCAATCATATCTTGTGCTCCTCTCGAAATTAAGCTGCGGTCATTCTGTCATACAGCACTGCGAAAAGGGGCGGGATTAAACACTATTATTAGACATTTAAAAAGCAAGCGATTGCTCCATAATTTAAATTTCTATCCAGAGAGGTCATGTTTTGATCCTCGATTGGTCTCACGCAGACAAGTGATGTGATTTCGCAGGTCAGAGTTCACCAAGCTTGAACTTTGCACCGCAGCAACCTGCGAAACTTGACGCATGACCCCGCGTTTCCGGTCTGACGCATTCGCGTGCGTATGAATGGAGGTCTGTGGGAGGAAAAGCCCAGTGTGACCGCAGCTTTAGTTTGTGAAACTTCACTTATTCATTTGTTTAATTTAATAGTTACCTCACCGAATGAGACTGGTTTACAGCAAAAGTTTATTCTTGGTTTAATTTTGGAAACCGCCACTGGGAGATCCATGTACATTCATAGGGCCCTATCATACACCCGGCGCAGTGTGGCGCGGCGCAATACTTGTTTGGTAGTTTCAGCTTGGCGCAAGAGTCGTTTTGAGGCTTTTTCAGTTCATTCATAACAATTTGCTTTTGTATAATGTTATTATTATTAGCAGTATTATTTAATATATCCATATTTATATTTGTTTTATTAAAAACAAGCTTAGATTTGCCCACCTGTCAGGTTTTAGACCATATAGGGCACAGCATGTGTTTAAGGATATAACTCAGGTTTTTGAGCACATTTTGCTATTATTATTCATTTATTCGTTTGCTGGAAATTAGAACTGAATTTAGAAATAGTTTTGAAACGAATATTTGCGCTTAACAAGCAAAAGTATTTATTTATAGACTAATTGATGTCTGTGCGTAAAGGTTTCCCTATCCAAGAGCGAAAGTGAAAGTGATTCATTATCTCTCATTCTCACGCAGTAGATGCTCTGTTTAACTGTTTTCTGTTAAAAAACTGTTAACTGTTACCTGTTTGCTTGTGAAATGCTCATTTTTTCTACTTAGACTTACTCTGCGTCCTGTAAATAGCGAATGCGCTCTTGGCGCGACACAGCTGGGTCTTAAAGGGAATGGGAGATGAGACTCTAATTGGTTTATTCTTAAAACACACCTATAACTCATTAAGAAAATAAACTCAACCCTTTTAGACCATGCGCCAAAGCGCAAGGCAGATTGCCCGTCCTTAAATTAGCAAAAATCTATCTTGACACGCCCTGAAAGCATTTGCGCCCTGCGTTTTGCGCTTTTGCGCATGGACTGTCAAAATAGAGCTCATAGTCTTTATTGTAGCCTAAGTGAGTGCTGTCAAAGTTTAACAATGTGCTGTAAATGTGCTGTCTGTTGCAACTGATGCTATTGCTGTGTTAATATAAAATAATCACGGAATAGGTCGTAATCCAGTGGGAAACAAACGAATCTTAAGGCTGATGGGTTTTTATTCCCCATTGTTGTTTTCTTTTTTTTTTTTTTTTTTTTTATGAAAAAATTAAAACTGTTTTTAATCTTCTGAAGGTTATGGATAAAATATGGTAATTCTAATAGTTGAATAAAATTTCTCAGATTTTTGGAAATCACTATACATGCACAAATATAATATTGTATAGCTTCCTGTTAAAATATGAATTTAAAATATAGATTTGTAAGGAGTGTACTCGTATATGATGAGCACTGTACAGTATGTAATAATATATTGTTTTCTGTTATTTATTATTACTTTGCGCACTGCATGTGTAAATACAGCTGGTTATTAAGCTCTCTTTATATATATTTGACAGCGTAGGTGTGATTTTTGTGTGTCTCTGTGATCGTGGGTGTTTGTGTGGGCATTTCTGAGTAAGTAGTGAGTGAGAAACAAACGCTGCATGTGTGATGCTGTCCATCTAATCATGTGTGATTTTCTGCAGATTGTCTGATGAATATTCATAAGCGATGCTTTAAGCATGTTCCCAGCCTGTGTGGAACAGACCACACTGAGAAGAGAGGGAGGCTGCATTTCTCTGCTAGTATCACAGGCAATGTTCTCAGTGTGTCCGGTAAGTTCACACACACACAAACACACCAATGTAAATCTATCTTCATGGGGACTTCAATTTAATATTAACTCCTTACATTTATATATTGCATTTCTGGACTTACATTCTTTTGGGGGAGAATCTCCTCATCCACCACCCGTGTGCAGCATCCACCTGGATGACACAACGGCAGCCATATTGCACCAGACCGCACACCACACACCAGCTGATTGGTGAAGAGAAGATGTGATGAAGCCTATTATGATATGGGGATGGTTATGATGGACAGAGGCCAGTGGGCAAATTTGGCCAGGATGCCTGGATTAAACCTGGGATTTTTAACGACCACAGAGTCAAGACCTCGGTTTAACGTCTCATCTCAAGGACGCCACTTACTAGCCGCGTTTCCACTATCGCACCTAAAGCGAGTGAGCCAGGGCAAGCCAAGGCCAGTCACGTTTCCACTGTCAAATCCGGGGCCTGATCGGGTCAAAGCAGGGCTTTCTTGGGGTCAGCGGTCGGCCTTTTTAGGCCCGCCAAATATCTTGGGCCAAAGAGGGCCGTCATTACACTAGTTTTCCGATCGCCCACAAGTACATGCACCAAACAAATAAATAAATAAGGAAGAGAAAACTATATAATATAGCTGGTCAGTTTAAGATAGGCTATTACGCCCCAAGTCTAGGGGAAACGAAAAGGGCATAATAAACGAAGAACAAACAAATGTGTTGGGGTGGTGGATTTCCCAAACTAAACAAAACTTAAAGCAAAAGATTCCCTTCGGTCGACAACCAAACTCACACACTCAATTGAGAGTATATATGAAGATATTTATTATAGAAAAATAGGGTTTATATAAACGAGCATTTCGTCAGGGTGACCACAGGCCAAAATAACAAACAAAAGAATCTATAAAATAAATCCACTAAATTACCTATTACTATTTAAAGAAACATACAAGAATCTTACCTGACTCCCTAATATAAACAAAGTCAAAAGTAATCAAATAAATAGGCAGGTCACCCCTACTCGCTCAAACTCTCAATAAATATTCAAGCATAGGATGGTCATCAATACAAAATTGATTATTGTTGGTCGTCGGCCGAAGGGGTGAGGGAAACCCAGGAGCTCCACTCCAAACACCGAACGCAGCAGAAATGAGCTCTCCTGCCGGAAGCTCCCTTTTATACAGGCCTCGTAGACCAGCAGCCAATCAGAGCAGGGAATCACGCCGGCGTGGGAGCCTATAAGACATCAGAAAAACAGCAAGGAGGCGGGACAAAAGAAAAAGGTGTACAATCCGCAATAATAAAAAAAATAAATAAACTTCAGTCGTAACATAGGCTATTTCATAAAACACCTTATAGGCTAGGGGTCTTTTTGCCTATGATCGCTCTTATGTTTCCCTTTTAAATATAAGGCTGTTACATAAAATAATAAAGTTTTAACTTATAAGTTACTTTTCTTTGCTGCGTCCTTCTTGATGTTTCAATTACGCACAATAATATTTACACCATATTAAAGATACTGCAGCCAGTAAAGGTTGTCAAGAATTTTGGTCAAGTTTAAAAGGTGTGTGCATGATACGTGTGATAGACCAGGCAAAAGAGCGTTTGCTTGACAGCTCTGTTGAAGCCGCGAGCCTCTTATTTCTTTTTTATTTATAATGGAGATCATACACAATATGAATTCAACAGAAAGACATAAAACTTTACAAATTACGTGTCCGCTTTTGTAGGCTCAACACAATAGTGTCAAATCTCGATAAAATAGCCTAAGCTATCTTGAAATCGTTTAAAGAATTACAAATATCTGATATAATAAAATCACATTAAATAAGTAAACCAATATAAAACACACAGAAGCTAGCTGTAACAATGTAGTTATATACAAAGGTATAAAGCGTTTACACATTGCTGAATACACACAGGATGTACAGCAATATCCAAATATCTTTACATATAAAAAAATTAAAGGATTGAATGTTACAAAAATTATTATTTTTTAAATGAATATAAAAACCACTGCCTCCGTACCTTCATCTCGAGGGGCTTTTTTAAGTTTATTCATGACAATTTGCATTTGTATAATGTTATTATTATTTATAGTAGTATTTATTATATGCACATTTATATTTGTTTTAATAAAAACAAGTTTATATTTGTTCATCTGTCGGGTTTTGTAGATGTTTGCATCACTTTATGGGGCATAAGAATAGGATGTGTGTTTGGATAGAACGTTTTCATTGTTCATTTATTTGTTTGCTGGAAATGCAACTGAATTTAGAAATAGTTTTGAAACTAATCTTTGCGCTTAACAAATAGAATTAAATGTGTAGGCTAATGAATGTCTACAATGAAGTGCATACAGCACTGTTAAGGAGTAAAGACTAAAAGTAATCTAAAGAGGCAGAATGGAGGAGGCTATCACATGCTCGCCCACTAAAGCTAAGCAGGGCTGTGCCCGATCAGTACTGGATGAGAGACCACATGGGAAAGCTAGGTTGTTGCCAGAAGGGGTGTTAGTGAGGCCAGTAGGGGGCGCCCAACCTGCGGTCTGTGTGCGTCTAATGCCCCAGTATAGTGACGGGGACTCTATACTGCTCGGTGAGCGCCGTCTTTCAGATGGGACGTTAAACCAAGGTCCCAACTCTCTGTGGTCATTAAAAATCCCAGGATGTCCTTCAAAAAGAGTAGGGGTTTAACCCCGGCATCCTGGCCGCCACTGTCCATTATGGCCTCCTAACTCTCCCCATGTCATAATTGGCTTCATCACTCTGTCTCCTCTCCACTAATCAGCTGGCGTGTGGTGTGTGGTCTGGCGCAAAATGGCTGCCGTCGCGTCATCCAGGTGGATGCTGCGCACTGGTGGTGGATGAGGAGATTCCCCCCTATGTGTAAAGCGCTTTGAGTGCCCAGAAAAGCGCTACAGTATATAAATGTAAGCAATTATTATTATTATTATTATTATTTATCCTCGTGCTGCGGATGCTCTGTTGAACTGTTTTCTCGCTAGTAAAGCGTTCAGTTTATCCACTTACAAAGTCCGCCATGTAAATAGCAAATGCGCCATGACACGACGCAACTGACTCTTAAATGAAATGGGAGATGATACTCTTATTGGTTTAATGCAAGGTATGCTCAAAACACACCCATAACACATAAAAAATAAGCACAACGCTGTTAGACCATGCACCAGGGTGCAGAGCGTGTTTTTCAGTCCTTAAAATAGCAAAAGTGGACATGCGCCTTAGTGCTTTTGACTTTAGACTTTGCACCTAGATCGTTAAAATACATCCCAAGCAATTTAACAAAGATGTTTTTTAAAGTCACAGTGAGAAAATGAATAGAGAAAAACACTTCAGTTTCTAGCACTGTAACAAGTAGTGGTATTTCTGACATGGATTAAAAAAAGAAGATGCACACCTAAAAAAAAGAAATACATTGATAGCTAAATGCACTGGATTGCAATTTCTCATTTGTGTGCTTTAAACAAGTCAGATGCTTTTTAAAACAAATTATCTGATAATAATTGACTCATTTTATGGATGGAGCGCTAAGAAAGGGCTTTGTTCAGAAACTGGAAAACCCACAGCTGTGCTAGTTTTGAATATGTAACGTTATAAGCAAATATGCTCATTATGCCTGTTGGTGCTGTTGTGGAATCAGCAGGGCAAAAAGCGAGCAGCCTTTTAGCTTAACTTTCAGCCAAGCATGCAAATCAGTAGAACAAATGAATTGAATGGAATCATTGCAATAATGGGGAAGTTAGCGTGCTTTTGGCTTCGCTTAAAATGATTTCTAGGTCACCATGTGGCAAATTTGACAAAAAAAACAAAACAAAACAAAAAGTCTACATTTGTACTAAAATTGTGAGGTATTTTATAAAATGTCTATTATTCAATGTAAAAAAAGGGGAGAAAAAGATCTGCAACAAAGTGTTCTAAACGAGTCTGTGTTTTTCTCAGCTCTTTTTTGCCTTGGGCAGAAAAACGGCATCCTCTGGAAACATGAGATCAATCTGCCAACGATCGCCCCACATCCCATTCACTCACACCCACACAGCCGCTCGCCATCCATCAGCTCTCCACTGCTGCGTTTAGAGAGCTGAAGTTTCGTACACTTCATTTATAGCAGCGGGTTATTCTTAAGTGTGAAAAGGAGAGCTGCAGAGCGCATGCCTAAAATAACTCCCAGGCCAAACAATGAACTTTCACAATCCCCTGGTAAATGCAAATTACATGACTGACAAACCAGCAACATGGTTCAAATATTTTTACACTGAACAGGTTGTCCGATAACACTCCAATCTACTACATGTTGAGATGAGATCAAAATTATTAGCTCTCCTGTGAATTTCTCTCTCTTTAATATTGATGTTTAACAGAGCAAGGAATTTTTCACAGTATGTCTGATAATATTTTTCCTTCTGGAGAAAGTTATTTGCTTCATTTTGACTAGAATAAAAGCAGTTTTTAATTTTTGTAAAACCATTTTAAGGTCAATATTATCAATCCCCTTAAGCAATATTTTTTTGATTGTCTACAGAACAAACCACCAATATACAATGATTTGCCTAACTTAACTCCCAATTAAGCTAATTAGCCTAGTTAAGCCTTTATCTAGAAAAATATCTAGTCAAACATTATATGCAGTCATGGTAAAGATTTAAAAAAATCAATTATTAGAAATTACTTATTAAAACTAACTATATTAATAAATGCGTTGCAAAAATCTTCTCTCCGTCAAACAGAAATTGGGGGGAAAACATACAGGGGGCTAATAATTCTGACTCATTATAGGCAACTGCATATGCCTATAGATTGCCATCTCAATGTTACAGGTTTTTAAATGGACAGTTCATACAAAAATGACAATTCTGTCATCATCCTTTACTTGTTTCATACCAGTTTGAGTTTATGTATCTTTTGTTCTGTTGAACACATTATTTTACACCATGTTGAAAACCTGTAACAATTGACTTAGTAATACCTTTTTCTACAATAGTAGAAAAGGGTATTGCTATGGAAGTCAGTGGTTACACGATTCCAACATTCTTTAATGTGTCTCTTTTTTTGTTTTCAAAACTGGCATGGAACAACCAGTTAAAGATAAGTACATTTTGGTTGAACTATCCACTTAAACTGCAGTGACCATTACTATCACGTTAGCATATGTGTGTAAACGGTAACACTTTACTATAAGGTTCATTAGTTAATGTTAATTAATGCATTTACTAATGTGCCCAAACATTGAACAATACATTTACTACAGTTTTTATTCATGGTAGATACTGCAGCAGTTGTTCATTGTTAGTTCATGTTAACTCACAGTGCATTAACTAATCTTAACAAGCATGTACTTGGATGCTTATAATGCATTAGTAAATGTTCAATTATGATTAATAAATGCTGTACAAGTGTTGTTCATGATTAGTTCATGTTAGTAAATGCATTAACTAATGAACCTTATTGTAAAGTGTTACCGTGTAAAAATATAGTAGGGCTAAACATTATATTGTTTCAGCATTGATATCGCGATGTGCGCATCCGCAAATTTCAAAGCGCAAAGATATGCAATGTCCAGTCTGAATTACAGTTGACCAGGAGCTACGGAATTGTATTTATATGGAAATATATGGTTTATGCAAAAAAAAAAAAAAAACACATTTCTAACTTAGTTTTGTATTTTTACATTTCAATGTAAAAACAAGATTATTTCACTTCCCCCACTGGCAGAAAATTTGTTTTGAAGTTTTGGAGTTCTCTTTTTTTTTTTCCCCAGTCAAGGAGGCTCGTAACTTGGTGCCAATGGATCCAAGCGGCTTGTCAGATCCATACGTGAAGCTCAAATTAATTCCAGACCCAAAGAGCGAGAGCAAGCAGAAGACCAAAACCATAAAGGGCTGCCTCAATCCGGTCTGGAACGAAGACTTCACCTTGTAAGTGAGAAATAAGTGAAAGTATGTACAGTGATGGATTTGGATGTAGACTGACATCATCCTGTGACCTCAGTGCCCTCAAAGACACGGATAAAGACAGGCGCCTGTATGTGGAGGTGTGGGATTGGGATCGGGGCACCAGGAATGACTACATGGGCTCCATGTCTTTTGGCATCTCTGAGCTGATGAACCAAAGTGTGGACGGATGGTAAGCACAGATACCACCACCCACACATGAAGCTTAGTGTAAAAGTTGAGTTTCTTGCTCATAGCCAACATCGACTCAATTTGGGCTTCCCCACATATACAGCTGATACATGCGAAGATATGAAGATGACTTTTCACCATGGCATGATTAAAACAGTCAACCGTTCAACTGTAAATATCTAAATAGATCTTGGTTTATAAGATCAGACTAATCTTTTAAAGTTTGTAAGCTTTCCATTCTGCAATTCTTATGCAAAAATATGTACAAGATGAAGAGAAAAACCTATTGTTTAAATCTACGGCCTTTAGTCCCAGGTTTAAATTCTGGATCATGCGCCACCCTGATACATGCAAAGATATGTAAATGATATTCATTTTATACATGTAAAATTCAAATATGAACTTGTATGTCATGTGTGCTGCACATTTGATTCGAAATATTAAAATATTATAGGTGTATGTTCAAATTAACAGATTAACATTATTATAATAAAAATATATATTAAAGTGACCAAGATTTCAAAATATATATTGCATATGTGTAAATTTATACACTACCTGACAAATGTCTTGTCATCCATCCCAGTTGTAAGAGCAACAAATAATAGCTTGACTTCTAGTTAGGGGTGGGCGGATCTATACCAACATTGGTATTGATATCGGATCGATAGTAGCCTTCCGAGATCGATACTTTTATTTAAATTCTAAATATTTAAATTTTATTTGAATATTTAAATATCTAATTTACGCTAAAGCACATTGCTCCAGTTTTATAAAAGAGCGAACATGTCTCTAAATACCCTGTGCTCCTTTTATATGTCGTATGCATCGTTGCTCCTACTTGCTCTGCTGTTATTAGTTGTCCTTTTGTCTTGTGACTCAGCAGCGCCAAAGGCCAAGCACTTTTGGCTGTTCTGAGACGACAGAAAAAGAGAAGTGCTGTTTACAGTTATTTTAATGCAGTAAATTAAAATATTGAAACTGTTATGTTTGTAGAAAGTCTATTCGATACCGTGGCACCACAAATCTACACAAACACATAAAACAAGACGAAAAAGACAACGCCGAGCTGCAAAACAGGAGAGAAGAGGAGGCAAATCCTCCAGACAGACCACCAGCAGTGCCAGCCCTGAGACAGAGGTCACTGGTTGAGTCTTTTCAGAGAGGCAATGAATATCTAAGTTGCTAGCTACACTGGTGAAATTAATATTTAAGTTATATAGGACATTCAGTATTAGTTAATCACAAAAAAAAAAAAAACAAAAAAAAAAACAACGATTACTTGGTCATAGTTGAACTTGTTACTTTTATGTATCAGTATTGGCGATACTACCCCTGTATTCACTTGGTATTGGATCAATACCAAATTTTGCAGTATTGCCCAGCCCTACTTCTAGTTGATCATTTGGAAAAGTGGCAAGATTTTTCTGAATCATCTGTTGAACTGCATCCCAATCATAAAAAATACTGCAGAAGACCTATTGGAACCCACATGGACCCAAGATTCTCTCAGTGATCAGTCAAGTTTGGTGAAGGAAAATTCATGGTTTGGGGTTGCATTCAGTATGGGGGCGTGCAAGAAATCTGCAGAGTTCTCATACTTCAGCCTCCACATCAAACTCCCAGAAAGCAAAGAAGGTCAAGGTGCTCCAGGATTGGCCAGCCCAGTCTCCAGAACCAAACATTATTGAGCATGTCTGGGGTAAGATGAAGGAGGAGGCATTGAAGATTAATCCAAAGGGTCTTGATGAACTCTGGGCGTCTTATTACTATGTTCCTAAAACTTGGATATGTGACAAGACCTTTTTGTTGTTGTTAGTGGAAAACAACTATTTGGTTGTTAGTAATAGTTGGTGATGACAATAGTTATGACTCTTCATCTATTTGTTTTGCAAATGGACGATCAGAAACAATCAAACAGCAATATTGTATAAGCTCAGTTTGAGTCTGTCATCTTAATCTGTTTGTATTGCAGGTTTAAGATTCTCGCTTGTGAGGAAGGGGTCTTTTTCAACGTTCCTGTTTATGTAGATGAAGAGGAGGGCAACAAGGAGCTGAGTAAGAGATTTGAGGTGAAAAATTGAATACATCAGTGCAGTGTATTTCTATGCACCTCATTATATTTAGATGCACAATATGAAAAATTGTAAGCGGTAACTATGGCCAGTCAGAATCTGCTGACATTTTTTGCTAATTCTGCTGACAATTTTGTACAAAAATCTGAGAATTTTTGCCAAGGGTGGGCAAAATCGGTTCTGGAGGGCCGGTGTCCTGCATAGTTTAGCTCCAGCTCTAATCAAAAACACCTGAACATGCCAAACAGTGTCTTCAAGATCACTAGAAATCTTTGAGCAGGTGTGTTTGATTAGAGTTGGAGGTAAACTGTGCAAGACACCAGCCCTCCAGGACCGAGTTTGCCCACCCCTGATTTATGCTGAACGATTTTGGGAGTATTGAGGGTAGAATTGGGATTGGGCCAAAAGGTGGTGAAAAACTACATTTAAAATGGTCAGAAATCTGAAGCTTAGATGTTATTTCAGATTGATTTCAAATTGAAGTTCTCGACCGGTTAAAACACCCAATTGTTTTTTGTTTTTACCAATAATTTTAGAATTTTATATAATAACTATGCGAGTATAAATTTTTTTTAAATATTACTCAGATTATTCTATGAACACACCCTAGATTTTTTAATATAGTTTTCAAGTTGAAAGTAGAAACTAGATTTTAGTTTATATGATTGCTTAAAGAATTCTGTACTGTTATTCAGTTTAATGTATACTTCCTTTAACTGTATGTATAAAATCTGCACTAATTTTAAAGTTACTTCGCATTTAAAGAAAGCATGACATAAGTACAATTATTGTGTACTTTTATTTAGTACAAAGACATGTTTATGTATACTTAGCATAAAATAAATGCATTTCTAAATGCATTTCTATATATGTATTTATTTTTTAGCTTTTCTGACAATATTCTGACATGTTTTTTTTTTAACTCTACAGAGAGCCAAGATTGGCCCGGGCACTAATAATACAGATGGCGCTTCAAAAAATGACCTCTCCAAATATGATGCCAATGGCAACCAAGACCGCATGAAGCTCGCAGACTTCAACTTCATCATGGTGCTCGGCAAAGGCAGCTTTGGCAAGGTATTAAGAAAGCATTCTCGTGGCTGAAGCTTATTTTTAAAAAGAAATGAATACTTAATTTCACAAAATTTGTCAAATGTGTTGCATAACATTTATGTTTCAACTGTTTTTAAACTCAGTAAAGGCTAAAAATCTTTTTAATCAACTCAATAGAACGATTTCTGCAGGATCATGTGACACTGAATATGTTAAAATGGAAAAATGTGATTATTAATTGTAATTTGTTTCACTGAATTTTTAAATTTTACCATTTTATTTGTCTTAATGTTGACATTGCATAGCATTCAAAATATTACGAAGATGTTTCCAAAAAGCTTATTTTGACTGTCTCCCAGCTTAAATCAGTACTCTATGTTTAGCATTTAATTATATTATTTACTATAGTAAGAAAATTGTTGTCTTCTTTCACAATACTATTTTATCTCATAGTAATACACTTATTTATCAGTAAATACTTGAATAAATCTTTTTAGAAAATCATCATCATCAAGTCCTTTTTTAATCAAATTTTATACAACTACTTTGAAGCTGGGTGGATGGATGGGGATGGATGGGGAGCGTCAGTCAGTGCACAGCCATTTCTGTCTAGAGATGTTCAATAGGGTTCAGGTCTGGACTCTGGCTGGGACTCATGTGAGTCTGAAATTTTAAAAGCGTCCATTTTCTGCTGACATTTGAGCGCTGTTGAGCTCGTTCTTAAACAGCGCTGATTTGCCATTGTGTTTACATGCTCAACAGAAATGACTATGATTGGGTGTGAAGATCATCAGTTGACTGAACTCACTGCTGTTTTCTGAGTGTGAACACAGATACAGGGACACTGGCGTGTTTTAAAGCTGCGAAGATCAGTCGGATAGTAGAGCTGTAATCGAGCCATAAAAGTAAGGCCCGAGTCCGATAGGTACATTTTGATTGACAGCTTTTTATAATAATAATAATAATAAACTTTATTTGTATAGCACTTTTCCAACATACATGCAACTCAAAGTGCCTCACAAACAAAAACAAAAGCATTAAAATAGACCACAAAAACTTATCACATATACTGAAATAAAAATTTACAGCCCGACATTATTCAAATTTGCACATGCACACAGCTCTTTTGCCTTTTTTTCAATAATGAGTCGTTTATACGTTTTAACATAATTTATTCATAACAAACTAAGGCTATCGAGCACTTGGAAGTTGGAACAAAGAAATAAAATAAGTCCTCTGTAACTCTGTAACAGTGTGTACACTGTATACATTATGCATTTATGGTTTAATTAATATTTATTTATAAGTTAATTTACTCACCAAGATTAGGCTACAGGTTTTTGTGGATGAACATTATTGAATTCACTGTAAATGGCTTTAGTGCAGTCCAGCGCTCACTGATGGTGCGTCCAGCAGCTCTAAACACCCTTTCCCAGCTGCTACTACAGGCCGAGATGCATAGTTCTGATCTGGCTAATTTTGCAAGTTTTGGCTAGATTTGTTTGTTCGTCTTCTACCAGCCAAGAACACTCATTTCATTTTCCATGGCAGCAGTTTCAATGTAGCGAGTGACCTCGTCATCTTCCCTGTCAGCTTGCTGTACATTGCTGTTTAGCGCTCTACCATAATAGGCAGTGCATGACTGACCGTCGAAATCCCTTGGTGGCTAAAATGACCGTTCTTTTTGAACTGGAGGCTGGCCTGACTGCAGTCAAAATTCGCTCTTTTTGACTTCTCCGTCATCATTTGTTTTACCTTTGCAGGGATGGATTTGTAACAAGGAACTGTAGTTCTGCTGAGTGACTAAAAAGTGATCAGCATGATGGTAAAAAACTGTACATTCTAGTCAAACCATTCCTCTGCAATCTACCAAAACTGAAAATAAGGACAATATTATTACACTGTAAAAAAAAAAAGTTGAGTAAACTTAAAATAATTAGGCAACCTATCACACATAGCTTTTTGAGTTAACTCAACAAACAGGGTTTGAAGACCAGTGAACTCAAAATATTTTGTTGAATTCTTTAGTTCTCTGAACAAAAAGTATCATGTTCACCCAACAAGATATTTTTGTTTGCTGAACAAAAAATATCATGTTCAACCAACAGGATATTTTTGTTTGCTGAACAAAAAATATCATGTTCATTCAACAAGACATTTTTGTTTGCTGAACAAAAAATATCATGTTAACCCAACAAGACATTTTTGTTTGCTGAACAAAAAATATCATGTTCAACCAACAAGATATTTTTGTTTGCTGAACAAAAAATATCATGTTCAACCAACAGGATATTTTTGTTTGCTGAACAAAAAATATCATGTTCACCCAACAAGATATTTTTGTTTGCTGAACAAAAATTTTCACGTTTATTCAACAAGATCTTTTGTTTACTGAACAAAAATGATTATGTTTACCCAACAAGATTTTTTTAGTTTACTGAACAAAATAAAACAAACTGATTCATTATGCATTTACTATTAATTTTTAGGATTCAAATTAAATACACAAGAATAGTCAATTCACTTTTTTTTATTTTTAACTGTGTTCAAATCACAATCCAAAACATTTGCATACAAAATCAGCATTTGACATTAGCCGTGTTCAGCATTGGGCTAGTTTGTACACAACTAGTACTGAATGTTTCCAGATTTGAAAAGATTGTACACTGCCTCAACATAAAATAACTGGCAACCTTACTAAAACCAAGCTATTAGTGTGTCTAAACACTCAAACCAGGTGAATATGCAATCATCTAATCAGAGTAAACCCTAAAAGCCACTCCATTCATACAGTCTTTAAAGTGTACTGCACTTTTGTCAACAAAGTACATAAAGTCCAAAAACAGACCTCAAAACATTGAAACAGTGGCACATTAGGAAGTGGTCACGGGTCAGTTGCCGTTACTGTGTGGAGTTTGAATGTTCTCCCTGCGTTCACGTGGGTTTCCTTTGGGTTCTCCGGTTTCCCCCACAGTCCAAAGACGTGTGGCACAGGTGAATTGGGTAGGCTAAAATTGTCCGTAGTGTATGTGTGAATGAGTGTGTATGGATGTTTTCCAGAGATGGGTTGCAGCCGGAAGGGCATACGCTGCGTAAAACAAGTTCATTGCGCTGTGGCGACCCCAGATTAATAAAGGGACTAAGCCGAAAAGAAAATGAATGAATGAATGAACTGAACTCTCGCAGATCATGTGCCACCAACCTCCATAAAACATGCTGAATCACTTAAAAAGTATATTTGAGTTCTTTTGGGTGTTCCATATTCAGTCTATACAAGAGGCTGAACAAGTAAGCGAAGGCTGCAGGCAGATGTGTGATATCCTGAAGTACTATGGCCTCCTCCAAGATTTTAGCGAGGTTCATCACATATTGCAGGGATGCAGAAGTGCCATTATCATCTTCCACCACAGTGAAGATTCCAATCCTTTAATCTCTGGTGCTGTGGTCTTCAGGGTCCGTGTCCTTATAGGAGATTAAGTAATGGGAAAATTAATTGATGTGTAATATTAATTACTACTTATTAATGTTATAACTATTATGCAAAGAAAATAAAAACATGTAATACTTTCGTACATACAAACAGTAACACTTTGAATAGTCTATAATATATAATAATTGAACAATATATTGACAACTTTTTAATATTTAGCAATTTTTTAAACTTTTATTTTACATAAAATTGCAAAGATTTACTTTTATTTGATACAGTTTCAATTGTGAAAGTTGTTTATTGTCCTGTTTAGAATATAACTGAGCCTTTAATTGTCATTCATAAGGGATTTATAAAGCATAAATAGTCCTCACTTTAGATTAGGTCACAACTGGATGAAGTTAAGCTCATAAAGCATATACTAACATACAAAGTAACTATTATTACATACCTTAATATTAGGATATTTAAATGTTAATTTGAATAGTTTATTAATCGTGTACTTAAGCATTCTGAATGATCTTAAAAACACCAACTATTCTTAAATAACTGGTTTGTAAATAATGCAATACTTAAATTAGTAATACAAATGAATCATTAAAGTTAAAAAAAATACAATCATTGAGCACTTCATGTAGAGTTATGCTTAACAGAAAATAAATTAACTATTCGCTAATACTAAATAAATTATTTATAGCGTGCAGCTATTAAAAGTGTTACCAAGCAGACTAATAAATGTAGAATAGGGTATGAAAATGGGTAACTTACCAGACATATCTTGAGAAAGCAAGCAGAATTTTTACGAAGAAAAATTGGCAATCCCTCAAGAGCTGCTCTTTCTCGATCGGTGACAATATCAGTGACCTAAAGGAAAGTCATTTACAAAGGGTGTTTTACAATCTTATTGTTTTGTAAGTAAAAATGTACTTAGTACATTTAAATGAGCATAGTATTTTATTCATGCTGTTGAAAAAACACATGGCTTTATTTTTAAAAAAGAATTTTGTGGTTTCCATACAATGGAATTTGATAATGGTTGTGTTGGCAAATTTAGAAAAATGTTTAGTTTCATGTGACAATTACTTTGAGTTAAAAACTACAGCTATTATTTTCTATTTTCCTCTTTGAATGTATTAATTTGAAATGGTCACTCAAAACAAGTGAAACATCTGTTATTTATCTTACTTCCATCTCACAATCAAAACACAACTTGACACAATTAAAATTAATGCAAAAGGGCTGGACAATTAAATTGTTGCAATTACGTTTTATTAGACTGTATTACCTGAGCATGAAATTCTTGACAGGACAAAATATGTTGCACATGTTAAAAACATCAGACGGGTGTATAAGAAAAAAAAAATCTTAATGAGTACCTGCTCATCCATCTTGTTTAAAGTTGTATCCATCTCTGGACCCATTGAATCCCTTCTTTTCTGTAGAGTTTCAGGAGAGGTGCTGTATATTTATCAAGTCACTCGATTAACTGTCTCAGGAGATCTACATTACAGATCTGAGAAAACTCTGTGCAGATCTACAATATACAAAAAAAACATACATATTAATTTTTACACATAATATATATATATATATATATATATATATATATATATATATATATATATATATATATATATATATATATATATATATGTAAATGTAAATATTTAAATGTTCAAATGCTGAATACAGATGTATTTTGAATTACCTATAATAATAATGTTGTTTGTTATTTTTAGCATTATCATTACTACCTTGAATGAAACCAAAGCAATTGCAATATAGTGACTTACCTCTTCCTTAAAGTCCAGGTTATCTCTCTCTAATTTCTTCCTGGCTAAATCTCAACAACTTCTTTTGGGCAAAGAGAAAAGGTTTCTTGCATCTGCTGGTGAATGACCGTCAAATTTCACTGATGATAACAAGTCTCACCTCCTCAAGGAAATCTTGCATTGAATTATGTCATTGTCAATATTTCAGTCCTTTTGAGCAAAAAGAAAGAAAAATATATATTTAGCCCTTTATATTTTTTATGTAAATAAAAGCTAGCTGACTGTTAAAGCAAGTTGGTCTGAATATGATAGACATTTAGTCGAGCTAACAAATCAAGCAATGAATTACATGAAAATCACACGATTTTCACACAAATTACACAGTTAAACACGTCACCGTTTGTTCCACTGGCTCTGGTTCGAAGGGAAAAAAGGTTATGATGTGCGCAATGCTGACAGCAATCTAGATAAACAGGACATGTTATATTTGACTTGGATACCTGATCTGGTATGTTATATGATACTCATTGTATTAATCGTGAGTTATTAAAGCAAATGACTCGATTGAAATCGCTATTTGTTTCAAATACATTCACTCTAAACTTTTATTGATGTAAATAGCCAAAACCAAGTGCACGAAACAAGTAACTCACGGCTAAATTATAACAAATAGTTCCGTATTAGGATACACGCGCACATCAAAGCCAACATATCAAATAATATAACGTTAGATGACAACAAAAAAGACATACATACCTATGATTTAGCAGAAACGTCGTTGGCCTGCTCTTAACTAGGGATGGCTGACGTGAAACTGATGTTTTGACAGTGTCGAGATCCCGAAGCGCAAGTGTTTCGAATCACTGCACCGAAGCATGATCCGAAGCACCCAAGTCACGTGACTAAAGTGTTTCGAAACACCTAGTCACGTGACTAAAGCGATTCAAAGCATCGATCAGCTTAGAAACGTTTCGAGACCTGGTGAATCCTAATTTGACTGCCAAGGTCTCCAAATTATCTCTGTCTCTAATGGCTTAGAGCACGGTGGGTTTGCTTATTGATTCTATGCTTAGCATGATGTTTTGGGTTCGAATCCCGACTTCGAAATCATGGTTTTATGTATTTTAATCATGTTTCTGTTTTGTGTAGCCTAAATAGGATACAGCTACAGTTACGCCCAGGCACGTGCACACATAGGGCTCAACCTGTGCAGTGCACATGCCCTTTTTAGTCTTGGATAGAAAGTGCCCTTCCAAAATGATCAAAAGTGCCCCCGCGACGCGGCACACCCTCGGTCCCGCCCTTCAGTAGGCGCGCGACAACATCGCTCTTCAGAACGCGCGCAACAACAACCAACCCCCCCCGCCCCCCCCCCCCCCCCCCCCGTGCACTTTAGATGGTCTCTGCACGGCCCTGGTTACGCCATCAATTTAGCATCATTTTTGTAACACTGTAAAACATTAATAAATATTTTTACAGTATGGTTGGGTTTAGGGTTTGGGTAGACAGTAATAAAATACAATAAATGGGAAATTTAATGAATAATATAAATAATTCTTGATAACTTCAGGCCACCGTTTTTGATCTAGCAACAACCCTGTTTTAAGACAGAAACAAGACATATTTATTCACAAATTGTTTATTCGGATATCAGACCAATGTTGAAACAAAACGATACAAGAGCAAAGCATTACCAACTGGTATTAAAGCATTTTAAAACAACTGCTACTGATTGGCTTCGAAACCTACTACTCCTGCATGGATGTCTGACACCTTAACCACTGTACTATGTTACTTGAAGGATTCCACTTTCACAAAGTGGGGTTTAATCCCTCAATTTGTTCAATCGTTCTTTGCTGAAGCTGTTTCAGTGCAATATATATAAAAAATGACCACTAAATGTCACTGTAGAGTGAGGTTTCGAAACGTTTCGAAGCTTCGACACATTTGCTTCGACTGTTTCAGTGTTTCACGAAGCCTCGCTTTGCCCACCACTACTCTTAACCGCTCTATCACGGTCTCTCACATCATTAAACTGGTAAAATAGATCGGGCAGTCAGATGGGTAGCACATCGCACAAAAACATGTATACAATTATATACAATCGATTATGAAAACGATTGACACGTAGCTCCGCAGAAAGAAAGATGGTTCGTTTTGTCGCGCGCACGTGACAGGTACCCCCTGCAGTGAGCTATGGAAGTAAATTGCGCATGCGCCAGAAGCTTTTAAGGCGCATGCGCCAACAAGAAGGGCACGCATCAACGCAAAACTAAGAATTTTGTATTAGTTCAACGAAATATTTTAAGTTTTTCACATTGAAGCACCATATTTGTTGAACAAACTAACTATTATTTGTCAGCATTTCAAATGAAAATATTTAAATTCAGTTAACTTATTAATCTTTGTTCAGAGGACTTTTTGAAAGTTGGCGTTTTTACAGTGTAGCTACAAATGTGGGAGAGCGTTGATATTATGTGATTGTATTGTATTGCAATATGGAGCAATTAAGAGTTGATGCTGAATCAAAAGTAATTCACAAATACTTAAAAATGAAATGATGGTAATAATTCTCTATGGTTACAACTGAATTACATACAAAATAACTGTATAAAATGATAAAATATGAAATGATAAAAACATTTGATAACAATTGTACCCAGCTTAAATGTAAAATTAAAGTTACCAGAGGTAGAAGGAGAGATAAAGAGAGCAAGATAGTCTCCAGATGAGGAGAGGAGCAGAGCACCAGAGAAGCAGACCAGGGGGAAAAGGCAGACCAGTGGCAGAAAAGAAGCAGTGCAGTGTTTACCACCTATTTTGTCTCTTTCTTGACCATGTGATCAAAGCCGAAATACTGAGACATTCAAACTGACCAATCAAAATCTTCTTTGGTGAAAAAAGACAAAAGAAAAAAGATTTGATTACTTTCTCGTGCTAATCGAAATGCATCACATGACATTTATTGTGCAAGCCAAGCCCAGTCTAACATTATAAAAATTAAGCCCAAACTTGTCAGGTCTCGTTGGGTTCAGGCAAAGATTTTCAGCTCTAGCGGATAGCTCGTAAGTCAGATCATAGACAGACCTGCTGATCTTTGCGGATTTAAAACCGTGCAGTGTCCCTGTATCTGTGTTCACACTCAGTAAACAGCGGTAAGTTTGGTGAACTGATGACCTTCATGGCCAAACACAATCATTTCTGTTGAGCGCATAAACACAGTGGCAAATCAGAGGCATTTCATCAGTTGCTCAACAGTGCTCAAATGTTACCAGGAAAAGGGACATTTTTAAAAATTTCGGTACTGATTAGTGCCAAATTCCGCTATTGTGTCAACACTAGTTGGCGGTTCATTCTGCTATGGTGACCCCTGATAAATCAGGGACCAAGCCAAAGGAAAAGGAATGAATGAATATTTTTAAAATCAATATTCAGACTTCAGTAATGAATCCTAGCTTGAATGCCTGTATTGCTGTTTTCTTTCTTCAGGTGATGCTTGCGGAGCGTAAAGGTTCAGACGAGCTGTACGCAGTGAAGATCTTGAAGAAGGACGTGGTGATTCAGGATGATGATGTGGAGTGCACCATGGTGGAGAAGAGAGTTCTGGCTTTGTCTGGAAAACCACCGTTCCTCACGCATCTCCACTCCTGCTTTCAGACGATGGTACAACATCGCACAAATCTGCTTCACATGCACATGGAAATCACATCAAAATAACCCCACAGGATGGTGTTTTTGATTACAGGACCGTCTTTACTTCGTGATGGAGTATATCAGCGGTGGAGACCTGATGTTTCAGATACAACAAACGGGAAAGTTTAAGGAGCCCCTCGCTGTGTGTGTATTCACTCCCAAACACATCAAATGCCTATATGATGACACGGTTAAAGACATAAGAGGATTTAAATCGTATTTGTTATAATTATTTGTGAACCTGGAGCTCAAAATCAGTCATGAGTCTTCATTTTTGGAAATTAAAATAGCTGCATTATCTGGAAACTGAATAAATAAGCTTTCCTTTGATGTACTCTTGGTTCTAATTGGATAATATTTGGGAGAATATTGGTTAAGACAAAAATGTTTGAAAATCTGGAATCTGAAATTGTAAAAAATGTTCTCAGAAGTGCATATTAATAATCAAAATTGAGTTTTTATATTATTTTTACTTAATATAATGTTTTTGGCATAAAAGAAAAATCAGTATACAATGTACAGTGCATCCGGAAAGTATTTATAGCGCTTAACTTTTTCCACATTTTTTTTGTCACAGCCTTATTCCAAAATAGATTAAATTCATTTATTTGCTCCACACTCTACACACAGTACCCCATAATGACAATGTGAAAATAGACTTTTTAAAATTTTTGCATATTTATTAAAAATGAAAAACCTGAAAAATCACAATAAATCTATATTGCACCCATATTTTGATGCCTAATTTTCATAAAGTTTATTCAAAAGATGAATCCTGAAAATTGTATTAAATATGCTACAGTATTTGTGTATGTAAATACACTTTTGTTGATGTAATTTGATGCAGACACCATAATCTTAGCTTTATTTATGCAAGTCAGTAATTTAACTGATATAAAATGTAATTTTGTTGTTGTTGTTCACCATCAGGTTCTATGCTGGAGAGATTGCCATTGGCCTGTTCTTTCTTCATTCTAAGGGCATTATTTACAGGTGAATAGTTTATTTCTGACTTCCCTTATTATGACTTCTCATTGAGACATAACATCAATTCATCAATTAGAGGATTTAATATTGAGTTTAAATTATGTGCAGTTTTATTATACAAGCAGTTTTGTCAGCATTCCACTGGGGTGCATGTTTTGTGCTAGATGCTAGATATTTTTGTGTATATATACAGTTGAAGTCAGAACTATTAGCCACTCTTAAAATTTTTTTTCTTAATATTTCCTACATGATTTTTAACAGAGCAAGGAAATTGATAATATTTTTTCATCTATAGAAAGTCTTTTTTATTTCAGCTAGAATAAAAGCAGTTATTCATTTTTTAAAAACCATTTTAAGGACAAAATTATTAGCCCCTTTAAGCATTTTTTTCTTCGATAGTCTACAGCAGTGGCTCTCAAAGTGGGGGTCGGGATCCCCTGGGGGGGTCGCAGGACAATGTAGAGGGGGGGTCGCCTGGTGATTTCCAAAAAAATTATTTATTTTTAATAAACCATTAGAATTACTTTTTTTTATATCCATAACCTACTAAAGGAAAAAAATGTTGTTTATAGTTTCATACTATATAGTTACTATAGTAGCTTATAGTTACTATTTCTATTGGTTTGCGACCCCTGGGGTAATTACATAATATTATAGACACAGCAATAGCGTGAGTTTGCAGCAGATAGATTTTATGGCACCAGGTTAAACTTTCTGGGCTATTTACAGCACTGACATACATAAAAAAAATTAAACGAAGAATAGACTTGGGTCTATTGGAGTGTGTGCGGGCGAGGCAGTGGCGCAGTAGGTAGTGCTGTTGCCTCACAGCAAGAAGGTCGCTGGGTCGCTGGTTCGAACCTCGGCTCAGTTGTTGTTTCTGTGTGGAGTTTGCATGTTCTCCCTGCTTTCGCGTGGGTTTCCTCCAGGTGCTCCGGTTTCCCCCACAGTCCAAAGACAGGTACAGGTGAATTGGGTAGGCTAAATTGTCTTTAGTGTATGAGTGTGTGAATGTGTGTGTCGATGTTTCCCAGAGATGGGTTGTGGCTGGAAGGGCGTCCGCTGTGTAAAAAACTTGCTGGATAAGTTGGCGGTTCATTCGGCTGTGGCGATCCTGGATTAATAAAGGGACTAAGCCGACAAGAAAATGAATGAATGAATGGAGTGTGTGCACAATTGCATGCAAGGTTTCTGTATTTATAACCACCTCAGAGGATAATGGGGTCAGGAGTCACTGGCATTGTCATTTTGGGGGTCACGGGCTGAAATTTTGGGAACACCTGGTCTACAGAATAAACCATGGTTATACAATAACTTGCCTAATTACCCAAACCTGCCTAGTTAACCTAATTAACCCAGTTAAGCCTTTCATGTCACTTTAAGCTGTATAGAAGTGTCTTGAAAAATATCTAGTCAAATATTATTTACTGTCGTTATGGCAAAGATAAAATAAATCAGTTATTAGAGATGAGTTAATAAATTATTATGTTTAGAAATGTGTTGAAAAAATTTGCTCTTCGTTAAACAGAAATTGGGGAAAAAATTTCTGACTTCAACTGTATATATACTTTATTTTTTTATATTTATGAATACTACCTAAATAATGAAACTCAAAATGAAACCTAAGCCTTTATATGATTAGTATATGATTTTAAATAATGCATTTGAGAGCATATATTTACTGTGTGTTTGAGCTGTTCTTTGTTTTCTGGTTCTGTGTAGAGATCTGAAGCTGGATAATGTGATGTTGGACTCTGAAGGCCACATTAAGATTGCAGATTTTGGCATGTGCAAAGAGAACATGTTTGATAAAGACACAACAAAAACCTTCTGTGGCACTCCAGATTACATCGCCCCAGAGGTGTGTGTGTTGTATTTGGTTTTCATTACGTTGATTATTTATTATTAGTACCAGGATTTTTATTTATTTTTTTACCTTTGGGGTACATTGTTTTAGTTCCCATCCTGAAAACACCTCAGATACATGAATGAAGTATTTTGAAGATGTAAAACTGCAGAATGTTTCATTAGGTTTGTCATAATAATCAATATATCGACTTATCGTGCAATACTCGGAGATGACCTCAATATTTTTTGTTATTTAAAGTCATTTTACAGTGACATTTACATTCTATTTCAACTTGTCAAAGTTTATAATTGAACATTTCCCTAATAGAACACTAAATAGTCTATATAGTTACGACATTTACGTTTTTAACATCAAATTATAGAATATAAATAATGTTATTGCTAAGAATGATCCGTGTTCATGGCTATTTGCATTATTATGCTGTTATAAAATCATAATATAATTAGTGGCATAAAATGATAGTGATATTGCTTATTGCAACAATTTCTGTGACAATATATCGCATAACAAAAATCCTTATGATGAAAGCGCCTAGGTTTCATGAGTTAATAGGGATAAAAATCATGATGTCCTTATATAACATGAAAACCCATCATATGTTCATATCTCTGGTCAAGTATCGAGTGCTTAACAGGTTCGTACTTCTCAGTAATCCCTAGGTTTTCTGTTAAAATTAAAAAATCCTTGTCTTTTCATTGGTCGTGAGTAATATTAAAATTTGAGATACTGAATTTGGGGTTTTCATTAGCTGTAAGCCATAATCATCCAAATTAAAAGAAATAAACGCTTGATATATATTGGTCTGTGTGTAATGAAAATGTATTGACCTTACTCTTCAATGCGGAAGAGTGCTTGTTTTTGCGATTGTTTTAGGACATCCGATTCAGTTGTCTATGGGAGAAATGACTAGGAATAATAAACGGCAGAAAACGGTCAAACTACTTATTCTACAAACAAGTATTTGCATGCTTATACAGACAAAGTAGAATAATATAATAATTCAATATTAGTTTGCAACATCAAGCAGCAAAATAATTCGTTTTTAACTTCTAAAAATGAATGGAAGTGAGACCAGGGCTGCGTCCGAAACCGCATACTTCCATACTATACAGTACGCTAAAATCAGTATGTGAGCCGAGTAGTACATTCGAATTCATAGAATTCAAAAATCAGTATGCGAGAAGTACCCAGATGACGTACTACTTCCGTGGAGATTCTGAAGTGGGCATCCCATGCACACTGTGCTATCCCATGATGTCCCTCGAGAGAATTCATGAATGGTAGTGAAGCGACGTAACTGACGTAGGTAGGTCATGTGACCATGACAAAATGGCGGATGTAGTACATCTGAATTCCATTCATACTTCTTACATTCATACTGTATAGAACGTACTTTTTTAACAACCGAGTAGTACGTTTAAATTCAAATGCAGTACCTACTGAGTAGTAGGCAGTTTCGGACGCAGCCCGGAAGTCTCAAGCCAAAAATATTCAAATGGCTGCGCCCGCTTGTACATGGAGAATAAGGTGAATATGATGTAAGAGTTTCACTTTTTTAATTGAACTACTGAAATAAATCCACTTTTTGGTAACTTTGTAATTTGTTTGAGATGAGTGTGCAGTGTTTCTCAACCATGTTCTTGGAGGACCACCAATACTGCATGTTTTGGGTGTCTCCTTTGTCTGTCACACCCATTACAGGCCTTTCAGTCTCTGCTAATGAGCTGATGATCTGAATCAGGTGTGTTTGGTTAAGGAGAGACATTGAAAATATGCAGAGCAGGTGGTTCTCCAGGAACGTGGTTGAGAAACACTGCTGTAATGGATATTAAAGTGAGTCTATCTTATTGTCCATGAGATATTAAGTATGCTCTTCTGTCCTGCAGATCATTGCATATCAGCCGTATGGAAAGTCTGTGGATTGGTGGGCTTATGGAGTTCTCCTGTATGAAATGCTGGCAGGACAGGTAAACTGGATGTAAATTTGTACCACAGTACAAAAACATTTTGGTAGTTAATCTCATTGAGGGGTTTTCTTCCTGAGAAGTCTGCTTGTTTTCTATGGAATCTCATTTCATTCATTCATTCCTTTTCCTTCCGCTTAGTCTCTATTTCTGAGGTCACCACAGCGAAATGAACCGCCAATTATTCCAGCATATGTTTTATGCAGGGGATGCCCTTCCAGCTGCAACCCAGTTTTGGGAAACACCCATACACACTCATTCACACACATACACTACGGCCAATTCCGTTTCTTCAATACACCTATAGCGCATGTCTTTGGACTGTGGGGGAAACCGGATCACCCGGAGGAAACCCACGCTAATACGGGGGGAACATGCAAACTCAAATACTGTAGATCCGCTGTGTAAAACATATACTGGAATAGTTGGCGATTCATTCCGCTGGGGCGACCTCTAATAAATAAATGGACTAAGCTGAGGGAAAATGAATGAACAAAAGTTTGTGATCTGTGAAAGCTCATTTCTGCCATGGTATCAAGAAAATTCTAATATTTTGTTTTCCTCTTTAGCCTCCTTTTGATGGTGAGGATGAAGATGAGCTGTTCCAGTCCATCATGGAGCATCACGTGTCTTACCCCAAATCCATGTCCAAAGAAGCAGTCGCCATATGCAAGGGGGTACGAGTTGCACAAGCTTCATACACTCTTGTCTACTCTCGCACACACTAATAGAGCTTTTGTGTTTGCAGCTGATGACCAAGCATCCCGGTAAACGTCTGGGCTGTGGACTGGAGGGCGAACGGGACATTAAAGAGCATGCTTTCTTCCGTTTCGTGGACTGGGAAAGACTGCAAAACAAGGAAGTTCAACCTCCATACAAACCCAAATCTGTAAGTAAAAATGCAGCTACGTGTGTGTGTAAGTGTTTATCTGGTTACTGCACCACACACATCAATAAAAGCGCAGTGGTGTTGTTTTTGCACTTTCTCTAGTATATACACTTACCGGCCACTTTATTAGGTACATCTGTCCAACTGCTAGTTGACGCAAATATCTAATTAGCCAATCACATGGTAGCAACTCGATGTATTTAGGCATGTAAACATGGTCAAGACGACCTGCTGCAGTTTAAACTGTGCATCAGAAGAAAGATTATTTAAGTGACTTTGAATGTGGCATGGTTGTTGGTGGCAGAGGGGCTGGTCTGAGTATTTCAGAAACTGCAGATCTACTGGGATTCAGAGAGAATGGTCTGAAAATGAGAAAATATCCAGTGAGCAGCAGTTCTGTGGGTGCAAATGCATTACTGATGCCAGAGGTCAGAGGAGAATGGGCAGACTGTTTGGAGCTGATAGAAAGGCGACAGTAACTCAAATAACCACTCGTTACAACCCAAGGTATGAGGAAGAGAACTCTGAACGCACAACAAGACAACCTTGAGGTAGATTGGCTACAGCAGCAGATGACCACACCTGGTGCCACTCCTGTCAGCTAAGAACAGGAAACTGAGGCTACAATTCACACAGGCTCACCAAAATTGGACAATAGAAGATTGGAGAAACGTTGCCAGGTCTGATGAGTCTTCATTTCTGCTGCAACATTCGGATGGTGGGGACAGAATTAGACATCAGCAACATGAAAGCATGGATCCATCCTGCTTTGTATCAGCGGTTCAGGCTGCTGGGGGTGCAATGGTGTGGGGTATATTTTCTTGGCACAATTTGGGCTCATTAGTACCACTTGAGCATCGTGTAGACACCACAGCCTGCCTGAGTATTGTTGCTGACCATGTCCATCCCTTTATGACCACAGTGTACCCATCTTCTACTACCAGCAGAATAACAAGCCATGCCATAATGCACGAATCATCTCAGACTGGTTTACTGAATATGTCAATGAGTTCACTGTACTCAAGTGGCCTCCACAGTCACCAGATTTCAATCCAATAGAGCACCTTTGGGATGTGGTATAACTGGAGATTCGCATCATGGATGTGCTGCTGACAAATCTGCAGCAACTATGATGCTATCATGTCAATATGTTGCAAAATGTCTGAGGAATATTTCCAGTATCTTGTTGAATTTATGCCATGGAGGATTAAGGCAGTTTTGAAGGCAAAAGTGGGTTCAACTCCGTACTAGTAAAGTGTACCTAATAAAGTGGCCGTTGAGTGTATTTTACCTGCAGTGATGAAGCACATTTTGTTATTTACGGGGCTAATTTTCAGAGATGTTTTTGTGACAAAGGTGCCTGCTCAGGAAATAAAACAACTCTTCTTGCTCTGCTCTTAAACCACAAAAAATCATGTAAACACAGATGTGTGAAGTGAGGCAATGGTTTGCTTTCACATTCAGAGACACAAATACTATTGAAAAGGCTTTTTTTAAGTGTTGTTTGGTGCGGTCTCACCCTAAAATAAAAAGTTTCAGACATTAAAGCCACACCGGAAGGGTATAAATGGCACTTTTTTTTCATGTTCTGTTGAAATTCTTGATTCTGATTGGCTGGAAAGTGTGCAGTAAAATCATGTAATGCACAGGTTTTTCCAGTCAGTTTTGATCACAGTAGAAGTAACCCTAGCAACTAGTAGTGACCCTAGCAACCCAGTAACAGTTGCCAGAGCCCAATTCATGCGTGCATCACCAGGGAGCTGATGTTGATCAACAAACTCACCAAAACGCTCAAAAATATTTGAGATTCAATATAAATACACTATATTTAGCAAAGAGGTAGATAACATTTGTAACTATGAGCTGTTTCAAGAGTTCACACTTAGATATTGCTTGACGCTATTAGCAGGTTTGGCATGCTGTCCTGGGAGAGAACCCTGAGCTTGGAGATAATTGAGCTCAGGGTTCTCGCCAGGTCTTTTAGCATGTAAGAGGGTCGGAGATCAGGTAGGGCTCGAGAGCTCCCCATAGTAAAGAAGGAAAAGAAGGAGATGGCGTGGAAGGGAAGGGAAGATTCTTCCAAAACAAAGATAGTTGGCTTAGATCAATCCGATTGGATTATTACCGATTATTATAAATGAGAGACCAGCCGCGATCAATCGTATCATGTGCTCCTATCGAAATAAGTTTAAAAACTTCACTAAATATGCCAGTATCATTTACACACAAACTCTTTCGGTCTGCCTGACATTGATTTAAACGGGATTAGGAGATAACTGAACTGAACTGATGTAAAAATGATCAAATATTGCAATGCAAAGAACAGAGCTAGTTTTAACTTCAGTGCTTAATTTGTAAATGAATAATTTCCGGAACAAAACCAGGTAAAAGTTACCGTGATCGATGTCCCCCACACATTTTCAGTTTTCCCAGAACATGACATCACTAAACAGTTATAGCGGGGATAAAAGCATCAAATTTCGGAACGATCTTTAATTATTTTGTGTCATTTAAGGTTATGGGTCAACCATGGATAAAAAACAAACATGTAACAAGCGTACAAACTTAAATCTTATGAAATGTCACTATTCAGTTTACTAACACCAATGGCATTCGGTTCATTTCACTTTTATGTGGCCTCTTTGGCATTTTGAAAATACAAATATTATTTAGGTAGGCCACTATGCCATTATTTATTTTCGTTGCTTATTGCGCACGAAACAATAAAAGCCAACCAATGAGACTGATTGTAAACCAAGAAAGCTGATTGGTCGAAAATATTGTTGTGGGCCAATAGTTAAACGTGACTTCTGCTTTAACTTGGGCATGCGGATTTTAAATGCGTCACGTGGTTCTTTATCTCCATGCGCATTTAAAAATCTTTTAGCAAATGAAAATTTGTTGATTTCTTTATTCATTTACTATTAAAAAAACTGAGATGAAACAATCTAATATAGAACCAACACCAACTGGCTGCCATGTGAGGATATTTGTGGAAAACAGTGTTGTGTAACACAGGCTATTTATCTGTGTTGGTGGACATCTCAGGTTAGTCAACGAATGCATGTGATTGGTAAAGCGCAACAACAGTTTCAACACTGGAAGCACGCAATTGCACTTATTAACCACCTGAGAAACTTGCATAGTTTTGCTTCAAAGTCGCCATGAAAGGGAGGTTATTTGTCATTTTTTTCTGCCATCGTGGCGTACATCCACTTGAAACAGTCCTACAATGAGTATAAAATGCATGCAGGTGCATGATTTTGTTCTTTGGGAACTGATTAAATTATTGAAAGAAGGGTTTTGCTAACAAAATGAAGGAAGACTGACGAATGGGGGCGAATTCAGACTAGAAATGAGACTCCTATTGATAGCCATTCCCTAAAGGAACTCCATGTGACCAGAAGTGAAAAGTCATTTCGAGAGTGGAGGGAAGGTTATGGGATTATGAGGGCAAATGGTTATTTACTTAATAACAAAGTGCTGAAATACAAAAACTACTACAGGTTGGAGCTAAACTCTGCAGTAAAGGAGGATCTCCAGGAACAGGGTTGAGCACCACTGAACTACTTCTGTATATAAAAATGAGAAAAATATGTTTGATTTCATGGTGACTTTAAGTAGGAATGCGGTTGGTATTGTGTTGATTTTTATTCTGTTAGCAGTCAGCAAGCAGTTAAGGTAAATATTATCGAATTAGGCTGCATTTACACTGCAGATCTTGATGGTCAATTCCGATTTTGTGACTGTATCCGATTTTTTATTTATTTTTTGATGACCTGCTTACATCATCTTTTGTGATGATGTTTCGCAATGAGCAGGAAAAAAGAGCGGGCGCTGACTAGCAGCTGATAATTAAAGAGTGCTCTTTTCTCTATTCCTGTATGTAATCTGTTCGCAGCTTTTGACAAGCTGTTTTACTATAGGTTATGACAGAAAGGTCTCATTTGTTCATCCTCTTTTGATACATAGGCTTTTTTAAACCTTTAGGCATGTTAATGTAATGTCCATGGCGTGATTTATGCACGTGATGTAGCACTAGTTTTATATTAGTTTATATTGGTTACATGGCGGTCATTGCGCTCTCTCACTCTCATTACCATGCTTAAATATCTGTGCTATATGATAATATAAAAGCTGTTTAGGTCCTCATGTATGAGATTTAAGGTTCGGGACTCTGCTGAAGTCTGTTCTGAAATGAAAGCATCAGACTTGACGTCATTCGCTACAGTTTTTAATGACGCGCGTCTCGCATTGACAGGTGAAAATCCGATCTACCTGCTTACACTGCAGACATGAGAACACAGATCCGATTCATATCAGATAAATTTCCACATATAAACAAGGCCTGAATCTGATTTGAGTAAATCGGAATCCATGTGATTTGTTCTTGCTTACACATACATGGGCCATATCCGATCTGTGCCACATGGGAGAAAAAAAAAAATCGGAATTGAGTCACTTGAACCGTAAATGCAGCCTTAATTCTTTTCAGGTTTTACATGAAAAACGATGCTTCTCACAATCCCTCCTTTTCACCTTTTCACTTGTCATTAAAGGGATAGTTTACTCAATAGTTGACTGTATGCCCTTCTTTTATGCACTAACTAAAGTTTAGTACACTTCTCCAGTGAATAGTGACATGCATTGAGCTTAAATAAAGCTGAGACAGAGATGGGAAAAACTGGGCTGACATTGACTACCAATGATTAGGCCAATTTTGTGTTTCAGAAAGACTACAGCCAGCACTCAGCAGTTAACAACGTATAGGGAAAAACTGGAATATGAGAGAAAATAAGCTAAATACAGGATTTTCCAGAGAAAACAGGACATCTGGTCACCTTAGTTATACACAAAGACCAGGAATTTTGTTAAATAATACATTAGATTTCAGCTATAAGCCGTAATCTAATACTAATATGGCATAATGGATTGCTGGTTCTTTGTGACTTTGAAAAAAGCTTAATGCTGGATGCTTTTCACTGCCATTTATGTGGATAGGAAAAAGCACAACAATCAAATTTCACCTTTAGTTGTATTTTAAAAAAAGAAAGGCATACGAATTAATAAAATTGTATGAACTATTCCTTTAAATTGCAGATCACATTTTTCTGAATGCTGCACCTGGAGAATAAACAACATCGGTTCATTCTGAAAATGTAGCCCTGTATACATTTCTGGAGATCGTGAATTATGTAGCCAGAAGTACGTATGGGTGCATTTTGTCTTTAAAATGAACGCTATGGGGCGGTATGACGCCGTTCCTTTTCGTGTTACCAGCTGAACGCTTACCTCCATATTGACGGCTTTCCCGCTGTTACCAGTTTGTCCAGTAGCTCTCCATGTACGTCGGCAGACTTGAGACGCAGAGAGAAGTTGACTAAGATAATAGGGTTTGATTTCGGTAAAGAAAGGCTCCAGAAAGCAGTTAAAATGAAAACAAAAGCCAAGAAATAAAATAAACAAGTAAATAACAGTGTGGGAATGTGGTAAAATCTGAAAATGTGGTAAAAATCAGGCGAGGGCTTTTCATTTTCTGCATTGCTTTTTAAAACTGTCGGTTGGGTTTTGGGAAGTGGGTGGGCTGGTCAATCTGTGCTTTTGAAAACACTATCGGTTGGGTTTAAGGGAAGGAGGAGGGTGGGTCAGTCGATTTGTCAGTCAGTCATTCAGTCGACAGCGGCCTCTGGTGGATTTGCGAAAACAAAACCTGCAAAATGTACATCCTGGGACATATTTGGCGCTCTGCAGAAATGTATATGGGGAACATTTTCAGAAAGAGCCTGGGTTGAGAATAAATGTGTTCTCTTACATTGTGCAATAATTTGCAGCATCAGAAATATATTTCCAACACAGAAAATTATGTGCATGAATGCCACAGTGTATTTGTAATGCCAAAATGTGCGTTGGTATTTTATATATACAAGCTCATCATTTTCTGTCATTACACATTCCATTCGGTTGTGACTATTGCTATGAAAATATTCTTATAATTACAACACCTTTTTTAGTTTTATTTTATTTTTCTCAGCATATGAAGTTTCCATTTGTCATTATTTCCTCATTTCTTGTCATTTTCCCATCCCATATATCTCTCTTCTCTCGTCTTCTCCACAGTGCGGTCGAGACGCAGGGAACTTTGATCTTTTTTTCACTCGTCATCCTCCAATCCTGACCCCTCCTGACCTGGAAGTGATTCAAAACCTGGACCAAGAGGAATTTCGAGGCTTCTCATACGTTAATACAAAATTTGCATCGATGAAATCCAAGTAGCCAGTTTTAGCCAAGCACAATATATATAGGGACCAATGAGATTACAGATACTGAAATGACAGAGTTTGAATGAGCCAATGAGAGTTTGACCTGACTGTTGGAGGAACGGAGGTAATTTCTATATCTATATTGTTCTTCCTTATTATTTCTGGTTTGATTTAAAAAGGATAAAGGGAAGAGATTAAAGGAACTTGTAAATGAACTTACAAAGAGTGAGTGTGTAGCAAGATTTGGACTGTATACTTGTATATCATAGACTGTAGTCTAAAAACAACAACTAAAGTATCTGGGTGACTCCAGTGTCCAAGTCACATTTCACCCAATATTAAAAATAGAGATATAAAAATATAATATGTAGATTTTATCTGTGAAAGAAACTGAACATTATTTACATTATTATTCATGATTTTATTTTCTTTAATTTGCCTGCATGTCTTACTTTTTTAAATCTTATTTTATTTGTTGTGTTTTCAAAGTGCTGGTTGCTGTTAACTTTTATTTTATGAATCACAAAGAACCACATTTTCAGTTAAAAATCTTAAATATATATATATATATATATACACATTACCTGACAAAAGTTTTATCCTCAATCCCAGTTGTAAGAGCAACAAATAATAACTTGACTTCTAGTTGATAATTTTGAAAACTGGCAGAAGGTAGATTTGTCTGATGTATCATCTGTTGAACTGCACCCCAATCATCACAAATACTGCAGAAAACCTATTGGAACCTGCATGGACCCCAGATTTTCACAGAAAATCAGTCAAGTTTGGTGAAGGAAAAATCATGGTTTGGAGTTGCATTCAGTTTGGGGGCGTGCGAGAGATCTGCCTAGTGGATGGCAACATCAACAGCCTGAGGTATCAAGACATTTGTGCTGCCCATTACATTACAAACTTCAGGAGAGGGCAAATTATTTAGCAGGATATAGCGCTCCTTTTCATACTTCAGCCTCCACATCAAAGTTTCGGAAAACAAAGAATGTCAAGGTGCTCCAGGATTGGCCAGCCCAGTCACCAGACATTATTGGCAAACATTATTGAGTAGATGAAGGAGGAGGCATTGGAGATGAATCCAAAGGTGATGAACTTCTTGATGAACTCTGGGAGTCCTGCAAGAACACTTTCTTTGTCATTCCAGATGACTTTATTAATAAGTTATTTGAGTCATTGCAGAGATGTATGGATGCAGTCCTCCAAGCATATAGGAGTCATACACAATATTGATTCGTTTTCCACTGCAGCATGACTTTATATTCTATACTGTACATTATTTCTGTTAAATAACAAGAGTTTTGTCTAAGCAAAGTCAGACCGTACTGTCCTAATTTAATAATGAAAAATCAATTCATGATCATAATTTATTTTAGTAAAATAAGCGTAATCTAGAGGCCTTTTATATAAGCCACTTCTGAGACCAAATGATCAACTAGAAGTCAAGTTAGTATTTGTTGCTTCTAAAACTTGGATAGACTTTTAGTGTGTGAATATACAGTTAGGTCTATAAATGTTTAAACATCGACAAAATTTTAACATTTTTGGCTCTATACACCAACACAATGGATTTGAAATAAAATGAACAAGATGAGCCCATTGGACGGTGCTTCACAGTGCAGATGGAGAATGACCCAAAGCATACTGTGAAAGCAACCAAAGAGTTTCAAGGGAAATAAGTGGAACGTTATGCAATGGCAAAGTCAATCACCTGACCTGAATCCGATTAAGCATGCATTTTAATTGCTGAAGACAAAACTAAAGGGAAAGTTCCCAAAGAACAAGCAGGAGCTGAAGACAGTTGCTGTAGAGGCCTGGCAGAAAACCAGCAGGCATGAAACCCAGCATCTGGTGATGTCTAGAATGTGCTGACGTGAGACGTCTACTTTAGCCAATCAGAACAGTCAGATGCATTCACATCCACGCGGTTAATGAAAATAAAAGCCTTGGAATATTTTTCCAGACACACTGCTAGATGTTAGTCAGATAAAGTTTCTATGTTCCTTCTTAATGCCAACCGTGTAAATAATTATTGATAAGATGCTTATGATAAACTGTTGTTTGTTTTCCTTCAAACTTTGCTTCCTTCACTGGCTTTTGAGCGTCGCGTGTGCATGTGAAGCAGCCCGTGAGCGCCAGGACACACACATATCATGTACATCTCGACATGCGAAAGTGTTCCTCTATATTTTCATCGAAGCTGTTCACAAGACTTCTCTTCCATCCACAGAGTTTGTGATGTAGGCAAATGGATACAAACACAAGCGAAGCCTTTAAAGGTAATTTCTGGTTAATGATGTCAGAATTTACCGGTATTTTGGAATGGATGTGTGAACGGTCTTTTCCGGAAAAATTCTGTAACGTCTGTGCCTGTGTGAACAGAGCTTTTTTGAACTTGCCGTATCACTGTGTAAAAGGGGCTATTGACTGCAAAGGATTTGCAAGCAGGTGTTAAAAAGTGAAAGTTTGATTTATGATTAATATTCTGTCCAATTATTTTTGGACCCTTAACAAGTGGGAGGCACATATGCAAAGTGTTGTGATTCTGACACCGTTCATCTGATTTGGATGTAAATATCCTCAAATTAAAGCTGACAGTCTGCAGGTAAAGCACATCTTGTTCGTTTCATTTCAAATCCATTGTGTTGGTGTATAGGGCAAAAAATGTTAGAATTGTGTCGATGTCCAAATATTTACGGACCTAACTGTGTGTGTGTGTGTGTGTGTGTGTTTATATATATATAAACCTGGACATGTCCTTAATGGATTTATAAAAATTATTCATTACATCTGATGTAATATATCTATAAAATATCAACTATATCTGCCAAATCTGTCTCTCTCCCTCCTACCAGACATGCACACACACAAACCATCCGCCTTAGATGAACCATTTACCGCTTATTGATCGGGTTTACTAGGTCACCCCGTTTTAGTGCTTTTTTTCGGTTGGGTGTTGTACGTGTGTTTGTGTGAAACTGTGCCAAGTCAGAGATTAAAGTTTAGGAACTAATCATGCAGTGTGTAGTTTTCTCATAATAACCAAAACCAACTGGAAATGATAGTGACGTGACTACAACTAAAGACACCTAACGAGAACATATCTTTTTATGTCATTTATTCTGCCAAAATCTGTGATGTATGACACTTTTTGACTTGTTACCTGTGCCTGGCAGTGTTTTGGATCAAAATGACTGTGAAATTACTGTGGACAGACTGTTTATATAGAGGAAAAATATATGAATATATGTATTTGGAATATATTACTGATCTCTCTGTCTATATTTTCCTCCTCTGTGTTTATTCTGCACACAAACGGTGGCAGAAGATATGCAGGCTCTATTTTAGGATGTTATATTATGGTTAATAATATATATACATATGCATTTTCTGGTTAATCTAAAAAATGCTACGCCAATTTATGAGATGCAGTTCATGTGTTAAAGTACAGTAAATACACTAATTAATAAAAACATTTAGATATATTTTGAGTGTTGTTTTGGCAAAATTCTGTAACATTTGTAATGTGAAATTAGTCACATAATTTTGTTAGTTTTAGTTGGGGAAAATACATGCCAAAAGTTTCTCGTTATCAATATTATAAATGGGCATTTTTTTCTGAATTCAATTAGATAACTAGTAGAAATCCTTGAAGATTTAACTAACATTAAACACTATCTGTACATTTTAATATCTTAGTATCCTTGGGGAATAACAGACAATCTTACAGACCCCAAATTTTTAAAAGAATTGTATAATTATCCCTTTTAAACAAATACCATCTCATTTTAATCATACAAAAATGCATTAACTGTAGGGTTGGGTAACAAAACCCAGTGCCATTAGGGCACCATTACCTGTGTGATCGGTATGTACCAGACCGAGTCAGCGTATGAATTTTGGTGCCTAATTGGTGCTCTAACAAAGACGTTAGAGCATCAAGGGGTACATCAAAGAGACACATTGGTATGCATTGTGCCACACCATCTCTAAACATTTAATTCTAAACAACTTTAAGACATGCAGACACCTTTAGCGATGTCAGGTGTTTGTTCTTGTTGAAAATGCATGCTCGTAGGCAAAGCAGCACGCAGTACAGAACATCCAGTGAGCGATCTCTTCAAATTCATCAACACGCACTATCGCCGTCAATTTGCTTAAACCAAGTTTTCTTGTGTTCTAAAGTATGGCTATATTTTAAAAGCAATGATTCTAACACAGCAACGTGAAGCAGGTGCTTTACAAAAGTTGCATTAAGGAGGGAAACACGTCGAACTTAATGAAGCATTTGAGGGCTCATTTTAACTTTCAGGTTCTGCAGGTTGCAATTTGCAATATCTCGAATTTTTCTTGCCAATCTTAAGCTAATTGTAATCGTTTGTTTTGGTTTAATTTGGATTTTCCCCAACTAATTGCAGAGCCCAGGATACCAGAGTAAGTGCTCCGAGTTGGCCCCCCCTGGTCCTTGAGGGCTCATTGAAATAACTTAAAGGCAGCTTGTGACATCATCTGGTATTTTCGCTGAGTACATTTACATAGACACTAATACTCTGATTTTAATATGATTAGGACAATACTCTGATTAAGAGTATATCATGTAAACAGCAATTTTTGATTACTTTAAAGGACCACAGAGACCCGCATCACAAAATGCAGAGGTTTTTTCTTTCCATTCAGCATGCGGTATCAAATTCCATTAAAAACAACACTCTTCCACCAGTCCTTACTTCATATTCTCATCCAATACCTCAGTTTATCACAGGGCATGAACAATGAAACTGCGGAACTGCAGTTAAAGTCGAAAAGTTAAAAATGGAACACCTGAAATTACTTAAAACAAATGCGGATAGTGTGGGGATGCAGTGATGTTAATCGAATTATGTGCTATAACAAATGAAATGGAATCATGAAAGGAACATTCCAAAAGCAACTCATGTAAACACTTTAATCATATTAATGTCTAATTCAGATTAAGGCAAATAATTTGATTACTGAAATCCATGCAAACACAAGCCCAATCCTAGAAATAAGGTGTTTTGATGACAACCTTTCCACAGGTTAGTAGTAAGCTAAAGTAATGTAATGTTAATTGCTTAATGCAAATGTTAAATTCATGCTAATAAACAAATGATCAAAATAAGGGGGGGGGGGGGGGTCTTCAAAACGAAGATGGCTGTGATAGGGAACTTAGGGTATTTATAGTGACTTAGGAATCATCTGATTGGTGATTCATAAATTGGATAATGCGGGACCAGTTGCAAGCAATCATAAGCACGTGATCCTCTTGAAATAAAAACTTCACAAAATATAAATTGATATAAACTGTAAACTTTAAACTTCAATAAAAATAACAGAAAAAATTGTCAAACAAAAGATTTTTCTACAATCACCCACCATAATTTAGTGGCTCAAAAGCATTGATTCGGGCACCGGTTTGACACCGTTTGAAAAGTATCTTTTTAGAACTAGTATCGAAATAACCCCAAAAAATACCCAACCCTAATTAACTGTGTATTTAAGTGTATTCTAAACTCATTAGCTAATAATGATAAAGCTCATAAAGCTAATTTACATCTGTAGTCCCTGGGCAGGAAGTAACAAATTTAACACTTATAACAAATACAATCTTTTCGGCTTAATCCCTTTATTAATCAGTGGTCGTCACAGCGGAATGAACCACCAACTTATCCAGCATATGTTTTACGCAGCGAATGCCCTTCCAGTTGCAACCCATCACTGGGAAACACCCATACATTCTCACTCACACATGGACAATTTAGCTTACCCAATTTATGCTACCGACTGCGCCACCGCGTCACCATACTAAACTCAAAAAAGTAAAACAATAAGCCAATCATAAATAGGATAACATGTAAAATAACTGCCTGATCTCACAAGGAAATGTAAGTATTTTACGTTTTGTCAGTTTAGTGGCTAATTAGTACAAATTTGCATGAAAATGTACAATTTTAAAAAGGAGGTGTGCCACCCAACCCCACCCCTAAACCCAAACGTTGTTGGGTGATGAGCAAATCGTACTAAATTGTACAAATTAGATCGGACGAATTCATGTGAATTAGCCACTAAATCAAAAAGCTACGAATTGCCGTGAGATTGCATTAAAAATAAACAAAGAGCTGGCGTCTCATTTAGAAACGTGGCATATAAAAAAGCAAACTTGACAGGAGAATGTGTGCAGCTGTAAGTAAACTCCAGTTACACATATTTAACTTACATATTAAGTTAATTGAGCTACTTTAAATCAAAATATGAGCCATAACCATTAATAAGTCAATTACAGGTAATTCTGGTCACATTTCCTTCAAGGAAGGTTTATTTAGCGAATGTTATAAATCAGGGTAACACTTCAACAAACTGACCATCAAAATATAGTGTGACCTAAATCTGACCTCAGATGACTCAGTATTTGGGGGCGGTGTATGTGTGTTCATGTGGTCACCTTGGTCTGGTGGGCTCGTGATGGTGCAGGTATGGACTACTGTATGTGTATGGACCAGAAGAAGTTCTTCTCTCCAAGATCCCTTGTTTTTGAGATGCTTTGGGTCTGTATAGCAGCAGGTAGGAGCTCGTCCTGATTGTCCTGTCTTTAATGAAGGGTCAGTTGGTGTCTCTGTCTCTATGTGTGTGTTCAGCAGATCTCTCATGAGCTGTTTGTCTTCAGTTGGTGGCTGGATTGATTTATCTTATTCTCATGGGTGTTTTTCGGATGGTCCAGTCTGCTCTCCTCTGTACTGTCCTTCCATGTTGTTTGTGGTTTTAAGTCCAGATTGAAAGTCTCTGTTAGTCTCTTTTGTCTCACCACTGTCAGCTTTGGGCCGAGATTCCTCTTGGTCCTTTTTTTATTCTGTTTCTGACTTCTAGTATCTGATTGTGATGATGTTATATGTGCTATTATAAGCTGCATTTATAATAGCAAATGTTTTTGCAAATGTTTCAACATAAAATTAAAAAAAAGACCCTATATGCTTTTTTAAATGCATCTAATGTAATAATGGATACACTGACATTTTGTTAAACACCCTGGTTCAGTCAGAAATGTCATTTTGTGAAAGCAAAATATCTTGCAAATGCTCTTTTGTGTTGACTTTAAAAGCAAATCTTTTAATCTTGCTGTAGTTTAGTGGGTCTTTACATTAGCCTATTTTCAACCAAAAAATGTGAAACTTGTTTTTAGTTTAAGGGGCCCAAAAATGTAAAGTTTTTTGATTTGCCATTGATATTTATGACAACATTAGCCTAATCAAAAGTTTTCTTTGCATTTTTGAAAAGTTTTGCGTGCAGGCAGTCAAAAACTATCCCTTATAATGTGAATCCACACAACTGACTGTAAAGTGTGTCATTGTCATGTTGGTTGTCAAATACTCTTGCATGATTATAGACTGAACGCATAATACATATGCGTATTTCACCAAATGCAGTTTTTGTAGTTTACGCAGACATGATAAAATAGAAGTGAGGTCTCGCCAAATTCACAGCAAAAAAGGTTTTGGTAAAATTGTGTCTCACTGATATGCAAAAATTGCCCCTTTCATCAATCCTTCAGTGTATGTAGGAATGTTTTTCAATAAGTCAGCGAGTTTTTTCAATTTTTTTGGATAAGTTTTTACATTTTCAGTTTAAACTAGTGTGAATGGCCCCTTATGCATTACATAACACACCAATTTCTAGAAATATGCAAAAATGGAAATTATTCATTTATTCATTTTCCTTTGGCTTAGTCTCTATTTCAGAGGTCGCCACAGCGGAATGAACCACCAACTATTCCAGCATATGTTTTATGCAGCGGAGGCCCTTCCAGTTGCAACCCAGTACTGGGAAACACCCGCACACACTCATTCACACACACACACTATTCCCAAAATAGTTTATTCAATTCACCTATAGCGCATGTCTTTGTACTGTGGGGGAAACCGGATCACCCGGAGGAAACCCATGCCAACACGAGGAGAACATGCCAAATCCACACAGAAATGCCAACTGGCCTAGCTGGGACTCAAACCATCGAATTTTTTTCTGTGAGGTGACAGAGCTAACCACTGAGCAACCAGGCCACCCAATATTCATTTTAAGAGTTCACACTTAGCTGATGATTTCTAAAAGCTTGTTTGGCATGCTGTCCAGGGAGAGTGCCCCAAGCTCAAGGACTCCTCGAGTCCGGGGCTTCCTCCCGTTTGGCAGAGCGAGAGGGGAGCCTGAGCTCGGTGGATCTCAGAACTCCCCCGCTGCTGTAGCTAAGGGAACATAAGGGTTAGATAAATGCTTGGTTTTTATGTATATTGAATGTCTTTGGATGGTGGGAGGAAACCGGAGCACCCGGGGGAAAACCCACGCGACACGGGGAGAACATACAAACTCCTCAAAGAAACACCCACCGGTCCTGGGGGGCCAGGGCTGGCGGTGTTCTTGCTGTAGGGCTCACAGTGCTAACCACTAGACCGCCCAGTCAGAGGTAAAAGGGGAGGAGGGGGGTTTCTTCCAAACGAAGATAAAGTGAATTGAAAACTGTGGTTATTTATAGTAGCTTAGGTCTCGAATGATTGGAAGATACTGCAAATTCGAGACCAGCCGTGATAAATCATAAGCACGTGATCCTCTCGAAATTAGTTTATGAATAAATTTCACTTATTCATTCGTTCATTTTCTTGTCGGCTTAGTCCCTTTATTATTCTGGGGTCGCCACAGCGGAATGAACTGCCAACTTATCCAGCATATGTTTTTATGCAGCGGATGCCCTACCAGGCGCAACCGATCACTGGGAAACACACTCATACACTACGGTCAATTTTACCATACCCAATTCACCTGTTCCGCATGTCTTTGAACTTGTGGGGAAAACTGGAGCACCGAGAGGAAACCCACCCGAACACGGGGAGAACATGCAAACTCCACACAGAAATGCCAACTGACCCAGCCGAGGCTCGAACCAGCAACCATCTTGCTGTAAGGCGAACATGCTACCCACAGCGCTTGATTTTGACAGAAAAACTCGAGCACATATGTCCCAGAATGCAATGCATATGTGACATCACAACAGTGTAGTTCCAAGTGCTCGAAGGATCAGCGCAAACCAGTTCAGATGTTCCACCAGTAGTGGACACTTGTGTGATTTAATCAATAATGTACATCCGAGGGAACAAGAAGGAGGCAAGTTAGCAAGTGGAGGGCATAAAAAAATTGGATTGGAATGCAGCCTCAATGGGGCAGCATGGTGGCGCAGTGGGTAGCACAATCGCCTCACAGTAAGAAGGTCGCTTGTCCGAACCCTGGCTGGGTCAGTTGGTATTTCTGTGTGGAGTTTGCATGTTCTCCCCGTGTCCACGTGGGTTTTCTCTGGGTACTCCGGTTTTCTCTGTTTTTTTTATGTAGTCAGAAGTACTTATGGCTGCCTTTCGTCTAAAATGAATGCTAGTTGGCAGTATAACGCTGTTGCTTTTCACACTTACCAGCTGAACGCTTATGTCCGTATGGACAGCTTTCCCGCTTCTATCAGTTTGTCCAATAGCTAGTTATGTTTGTCGACAGACTTGAGACGCAGAGAGAAATTGACCACGATGACTAAGTTCAAGTTCGGCAAAGAACGGTTCCAGAAAACGCGTGAAACAAAAACAAAAGCCAAAAAAAGTAAATAACAGGGTGAGAATGTGGTAAAATCTGAAAACATGGTAAAAATCAGACAAGGGCGTTTTTTTTCTGCATTGCTTTTTAAAACTGTTGGTTAAGTTTTGTGCTTTTGAAAACACTAATGGTTGGGTTTAGGGAAGGATGAGGGTCGGTCAGTCGATCAGTCAGTCAGTCGACAGCGGCCTTTGGTAGATTTACACGAGAACAGAAGGCACGAATCGAACTCGCAAGAGAAATTTGAGATCTCAAAAAGCATACACAGCGGCCTCTGGTGGATTCGCAAAAACAAAAACTGCAAAAAACGTAGCATCGACGTATTTGGCGGTCCCCAGAAGCGGTAAGTTTTCTGAATAAGCCTTGGTTGCTATTTACAGCTATATTGTTTGTTTACCAAGTTATATCGCCATCTACTGGTTCACCAATTGTCATTATTGTCAGCGATTGTGAATTTTTGTGTGTGTGTGTATATATGCAAAACTTTCCAAACATGCAAAGGTAAACCATCTCATTTTTGACATTGACAACCAAACTAGCTTTTTACTAGCTACAATCAATACAGTTAGGCATGCTGAACGTTAAAAGCATTGTTTTAATGCTCATATTCACATCTTTCTGCCATTGTTTGTTTTTATCTTTCAGAAAAATCGTCACGACACGGGCAACTTCGACAAGGAGTTCACCAAGATGGCGGTTGAGTTGACGCCAACCGATAAACTCTTCATCATGAATCTGGACCAAAACGAATTCCAAGGCTTCTCCTACACCAACCCTGAGTTTGTCATTCAGGTTTAACAGAAAACTCTAAACGATCGCTCCGTATATATGCCGTATACAGACATGAGAAGGAGGAGATGCTCTTCTTACACAGAAAGCATTATTAGGTCCCTGCGCATCTCCATTGTCTTCTATCTCTCTCTCTCTTCACTTTAAAAGGCACAAAGCTAACAGGATCATACTAAACTAAACCAGGATTAAACTCAGTATCAACCAATGCCTCAGAAAGAAAGAGAGAGAGTGCGCACGAGCGGTTGTAAATGAGTGTATTCATAGTCTCCATGAGAATGTCTCGTCTTTTCATCTCCATGAGAATTATCCTACCTCTTTCTTTTCTACATTCACCCCATGTAGTCAATCTGCTGTTTTCCTGCGGCGCTTCATTCTGCCTCACAACATGCAGCACTAATGGCTTTTTCCAGAGCTAATTACGTCTTACGCAACCTTAAAATCTGCTTTAAATTAGTCAAACATTGTGGTCTCCGTTCTAAGGCAAGTCCTAGTGCGTCAGTGGATGATGGATATGCAAATTTCATTGTAATATGCATTTTAATACATTTGCAATACCGTTAGCATATTGAATAATTGTTAACACTTTACATTAAGGTTGTATTGGTTAATATTAGTTTATGTATTTACTAAAAATGATGAAACAGTGACCAATACAGCATTTATTCATCTTTGTTAAAGTTAGTTAATGGAAACAAAGTTCATGTTAACTCCTGGTGCATTAACTAATGTTATCAAGCATGAATTTGGATGATAATAACGCATTAGTAAATGCTGAACTGATTATTAAATGCTGTACAAGTATTGTCCATTATTAGTTCATGTTAGTAAATATAATAATTGACTATAACTAATAAATACTTTTTGTAAAGTGTGACCAAATTACTGCATGTTTAAAGTGTTTGCTATTTGGTTCTGTTCATGAGATGCTTTAAAAAAATTATTAACACAGAATTAATTATTAATTTACATGCAACTCACATGGATAAAGCTTTGAAAATCACACTTTTTTTACATGAAAGCAGATCACTTGGCAGAAATATGTTGGTATGGGATTTATCCATTAGGTATATCACAGATAAACAGATATCAAATAGTAAAATAATCTTAAATAAATATTCATGCCACTGTTATTAGGTTTCTTTTAATGATGTAAAGTTTATATATATATATATATATATATATATATATATATATATATATATATATATATATATATATATATATATATATGTCCAAATTCATTTGTTTTTGTTAATCAGGTCTTGTAAAGAATTTAACGTTCATAATGTTGAAAGAAAAGCTATTAGCCCTCCTGTGAAATCTGTATTATTTTTTTTGAATATTTCCCCTCTGATTTCCCCCACAGTCCAAAGACACGCGCTATAGGTAAATTGAATAAGCTAAATTGGCCGTAGTGTATGTGTGGGTGTAAATGCAGGAGTGTATGGGTGTTCCCAGTGCTGGGTTGCCGCTGGAAAGGCATCCGCTGCATAAAAAATATGCTGGATATGGTGCTTCATTCCGCTGTGGTGACCCCTGATTAATAAAGGGACTAAGCCAAAAATAAATAATTCCCAAGTGCAAAACACATGTTTAAAGATTTTATTATCTATTTTCTTTTGTTTTTACCATGATGAAAGTACATATTTTCCTAGTTCAAGAGTTCCTACCTAGATGTGCTTGGCATTAATAGCTGGTTTGGCATGCTGTCCCGGGAGAGAACCCTGAGCTCGGAGATACTTGAGTCTAAGGCTGCCACCCGGTCAATAAACATATAAGGGGATCCGAGATCAGGAAGGAGGAAAAGGAAGAGATTGAGTGGAAGGGGATTTCTTTTTCAAAACGAAGATAGAGCAGTAGGGAAAAATCGGTCCATTTATTGTAAGCTTGGATCAATCTAATTAGATTATTACAGATTACAGATGAGCCACCAGTCGTGCTCATTCACATCACATGCTCCTCTCAAAATTAGTGTATGAAACTTCAATTATTTTGCAAGATACTAGTATTCTCCTTAAAGTGTGATTGACAGGCTTAACTATATTATTGGACAACAGTCCCAGCAGGCACAAGACATAAACATGACATCAGATTGACGTTGTACTCCAGTGTTGTGGGACATTGCATTTTGTTTGAAAATGAAAATTGGGTTGATGTCAGAACCCAACATCTGTGCGACGTCACTGTCCAGTATCAGATAGACATTGCATTTTGGTTATTTTCCAACGCAACGTAAAAACATCCAAACATCAACCTCAAATGATGTTGTGTGGACAGCACCCCAATGATGTCTGTCAGACCTTGGATTGGTAAATGTCAGTATTTGGCGTCAATATGACGTTGGTGTTGGCTCAACATAGGAGTTTGGTCACTTTCCAACACAACCTAAAATCAAGTATCAATGTCATTTCACGTCATTATGGGACTTCACAATAACGTTGTCCTTAGATGCTGGCGACCTAAATCTAACCTGATATTAACGTCTTCAGACGTTGTGTGTCTGGTAGTCAATGAAAAAAAAAATCTTAAATCAATAATAATAATGAACTTGGAAGATTTAGATTCCATGCAGTCAACCTAAAAGAAATAAAACTTTCTGTATAAAGACAAATATAGGAAATACTCTGAAAATGTCTTTTTATGAGAAAAGTTTCGAGAAATATTTTGAGAAATAACTTTAGATATATTTGAAAACGATTTCAAATCTCACAGGAGAGCTACTAATTTTGCTTTCAACTGCATATAATGATGTTCATTAAATTGAACTTTACATTAAACATTAAACTTATTCCTATAGTCATAGTGATTACTTCAATCACTATGACTATAGGAATAAAATAAGAAAATTAGATAAAAAAAATAAAATTAAATAGAATTTTTTTTCATGTAGCAGAACGTAATATATGATACCTGTTTGAGGTTAAAAACTAAGCATTTGAGAAGGAAAAGTGCACCACCAAAACTAAAAAACAAAATTAAATGAGACTGTATCAAAAAACTAAGAAAATATATTTTAAAAGATGGAATAAGTATTATTTTATTATTTAACATATAACAAATGCTATTATATAAAAAATGCGCAATTACAACATGCACAATGCTGACAATGACCAAAATCATAGGCTCTACATACAAATGTTGCAATGCACTTTTGAACCTGTCAGTGTTCCACCGTTTCCTTCAGTCCTTTAAAACACAGATGATGGATGCATGTCCCCCAATAAAGCGCTGTTTATTCAATTACCATCAAAGGTCATTTCATGCATATCACTGGCTGCAGAGAATGTGAGACGAAAAACGACAACTAATAGCTAAACCCTAACATGCCATATATTTCCGAGGGAATCTGCAGTGTTCGGGAGCTCGTTGTGTGACTTTTAGTCTTCCCCTATGCATGCCTGGTCGAGCCCTCGCTCTTTAACTCGGTGTTTACTTATTAACCAAGTGTGTCAGTGCTGGTCGGATCTGTTGTAGCATAGATCCTCATAAGGGTTATGGTGTGTGAACGTTTTCGTTTAGTTTTGTAATTAGATATATGACAAATAGTATTATAAGTATTCTAGTCTTCCAAATGAAAACACGCCGTGTGATCGTGTGAACAGTGATAAGTATAATCTGCTTTTCCCGAGAAAAGTGTATAATATATATTTATCGTAAAAGTGTGTTTATTGAAGGATATGAATGTGAGACAGAAGAGCTGATATGTTATGAATAAAGCTGATGAAATAGCCTTATTATTATTACCGTTCCTGTCCTACTGATATTTCTCCAGCATGTGCTTAACTGTAAATGAATGATGTGGCCTTTAATGTCACTCCTCAAGCAGAACATGCACATTTTAGCATTGTAAACCCTTGGCCCTGTTTAGCAAGCGGTTGATATTTTAGTTTTCGATCATGTTTTAATGATGAAGGCTTTAAAGGGCTTCCTGTACAAGAATCGATTCCCCCACCCCCGGTTTTTTATTCTATGCAAGACGGATGCATGTCAGAAACATTCACATCCAGCAGCAGTGGTTGGTGATGACAGACGGCTAATTGCTGAGATATTTTGCATGTTGTTTATTTATGCTATGTGGATTATTAAAGCTGAAGTTTTAAAATGCCTATCAGTGTGTTTGAGTCTTTTGTTGGGAGTTTGTTCCATATTGAAATCTGATATTATGTGTAAATGACATATATGACATTCAGGTTTATGTTTGAATTCCACATACTGTAAATAAAAACTGTCCTATGTTTTAAAATATAACAAAACTATGTACATACAGTGGGTGACACTTCAAAATGACCATTACTGCCGCTTGTGGCACCGCTGCAGGATAAGGGATTAAGAACGTGTTTTTAGGCAACATAGGTTCATTCTGAAAATGTAGCCCGATATACATTTCTGGAGATCGCGAATTATGTAGCCAGAAGTTCGTATGGCTGCATTTCGTCTTTATAGCTAATGCTACGGTGCGGTATGACGCTGTTCCGTTTCACGCTTACCAGCTGGCTGCTTACCCCCATGTGGAAGGCATGTACGTCAGTGGACTTGAGACGCAGAGAGGACTTGGTGAGGACCGGTTCAAGAAAGCGGTTAAGGCAAAAACAGAATCAGAACAGAACAAAAAAATAAGGTGAGAATGTGGTAAAATCTGAAAATGTGGTAAGAATCAGGCGTTTCTTTTTCTGGATTGCTTTTTTAAAAATTGTCGGTTATGTTTAGGGAAGAGGGTGATCAGTTCAATCGGTGCTTTTAAAAACACTATTGGTTGGGTTTAGGGAAGACAGAGTCATTCAGTAAGTCAAACAGTCGTTCAACAGTGGATTTATGTGAGAACAGCAGGCGCAAATAACACTCAAGAGAGAAATCGGAGATCTCAAAAAGCGTACACAGCAGGCTATGGTGGATTCGCAAAAACAAAAACTGCAAAAAAAAAAAACGTAGCTTCTGGGATGTATTTGGCAGTCTGCAGAAATGTATAGAGGTATGTTTTCAGAATGAACCTGGGTTGTTTTGTAGGTGTAACAGCAGTTTGCAACTGTGCCACCAGAGGGCACAAAGGGACGGGATGCAAACGGACAAATATACAGTAGCTGTAAATACCCTGCTACTTGTAAATGAAGATGAAACAACGAAGCAAAGCATTATAATTTCTTCACAAATCATTAAAACTTGATAACAAGCTTTATTATTGTACACTTGTTAAAGGCAATGAGGACTCATTTTGAAATCTGTGTTCGATCTGTGTTTATTTATTTGTTTACATATTTTGAGATTTTTTTTAAATTCTAAATAAAACTAAAGGATTTAGAAATCGAACTTTCTTTTTTATCCCAACCCATAATAGGGCACTATAAAGACTAAATAACTTAATTCTTATAGTTGCTTAATATTTGCACCCTATGGGCTATGCTTCTCACCAAGTATTGTAGACAACTTTTTTATTTTTACTAAATTTGCAACAATTTCAAAAATTCTTTTTTCACATTGTCATTAAGGAGTATTGTGTGTAAATTTTGAGGAAATAAATTAATTTAATCCATTTTGGAATAAGGCTGTAACATTAAAAAATGTGGAAAAAGTGAAGTGCTATGAATACTTTCCGGATGTCAGATTGGTTCAGGTAGGGCCTCTGTCCTGCTGCACTGCATCAACGACCACATTTTGTCATATAACATATATCCACCAATCAGTGCAGTTGTCGAGGCGGAATTTCAAGCGCAACTAATCATATTAAACAGAGACACGGTAAAAAATTTAAAGAAATTAAAATTAAAAATTAAAAAGAAATTAAAAAGTTCAGAGAACATTTTTGCTGCCTATAATGAGTAAGTTAAACACACCTGTTTATGTTTTGATGCCAAAACTTGGTATTTTAAGTAATGTCAAGTTATATAACTTAATAGGCTAATTTTCATTTAATGTGAACTATCCCTTTAGTTGTCCATTTTAGTGCAACTCAATTCACCTCATTGCTACATGACACAAAAGATATCCATTTTCTAACTGGCTGAGAAAAACATATAGTGTTAGTTTCACAACTTTGAATAAAATGGCCACATCAAAGAGTGGGTAATGATGATCAATGCCATTTTTTTAGAACTTCAAAAAATATTAGAAAACATAAATTACTGTTTTGATAAATTCTGTGTCTATACAGACATTAGAAAGATCAAAATTCAAAGACAAGTATTAGAAAAGGACTAAAAAATATTTGCTATAGACCTATTGTGAATTTACTCATTATTTATGAAATGTTCTGAAACACTTTACAGTGTTTAAATTGCACTTTACAGTTGTATAAGTTAATGTATTTACTAGCATGAACAAATATTGAACAATACATTTACTACAGTACTGTTACTTGTTTAATTACAATTAATCTCTTTGCTGTAGTGTTGTCCTCTAGTAGGCCTTCTGTTATAGCTTATCTGGACTGTTCATGGCACTATATCGAGCGCAAAGTGAGAGGCGGTGCTTTACATTCAGCATCAGGAGCAGAAGCCCATCATCATCATCAGACATTCAATCAAAGCCACCTCACCATGATCATCATCCACGAGGACACACTCAGATCAGTCATGGTCACACTGCTTTCATCTGCAGGAATATCGAGAAAAACTCACATTAACGCGATGACTTTTGGGAGAGAGTTATTCATGGAGTTTATTTTCGACGTCTAAGGTAAGTTTGGAGCGTTAAAATGAGGATTTATCAACGCGAAGAAGACAAAAAACCTCAGTTATCTCTCTCACTTTACAAAAAGCGCGCGGAATGAGGGGCGCGTGCCAGAACTTGAGGAAAACTTTACTGGCACGCGAGAGTTGATGAATCTGCTTGTGGATAAATGGTGTCCACTGATGCCAGGATGAGGGTGTGTAACCGTGGAGTGCAGATGCTCCTCACCACGGCGGGGGCTTTCGCGGCCTTCAGCCTCATGACCATCGCGGTGGGCACCGATTACTGGCTGTACTCGCGCGGAGTCTGCAGGACCAAGAGTGTCAACGACAACGACACCAACCGCAAGAATGAGGAGGTGCTGACGCATTCAGGACTCTGGAGACAGTGCTGCATGGAAGGTACTTTTTGTGATTTCAGAAAGTAGTTAACATGCTTTTATTGCATGTTTAAGGGATTCAACGTTGTCCTATTAAACTAAAAATGTCGAAAATGTAGTTTTTTTGCACGTTTAATGGATTCAATATTATCTTAATAAAATAAAAGTGTCGAAACATGAATTTTATTGCACGTTTATTAGAATCAATATTCATTCATTCATTCATTCATTTTCTTTTCGGCTTAGTCCCTTTATTAATCTGGGGTTGCCACAGCAAAATGAACCGCCAACTTATCCAGCATATGTTTTACGCAATGGATGCCCTTCCAGCTGCAACCCATCTCTGGGAAACATTTATTCACACTCATACACTACGGACAATTTTAGCTTTAACTCAACACAGAAATGCCAACTGACCCAGCCGAGGCTCGAACTAGCGACCTTCTTGCTGTGAGGGCACGGCACTACCTACTGCGCCACCGCGTCGCCAGAACCAATATTATTAAACTAAAAGTGTTGAAAAAAGAGTTTTATTGCACGTTTAATGGATTTAATATTATCTTAATAAACTAAAAGTGTTGAAAAATGCTTTTATTGCACGTTTAATAGATTCAGATTGTAAGAGGAGAAATTAAATATCCAAAATCAAACAAAAAGTGCTCTGGGGTAGCTTAAATAATGTGTCAGTGCTCTTTGGGTAAGGGATTCATCAGAATAAACAACAAAAATCAGTCCAAGGCACTCAAAAAATGTGGAAAATATAATAAAAAGCGGCGGTTCATTCCGTTGTGGCGACCGCAGATTAATTAAAGGACTAAACTGAAAAGAAAATGAATGAATGATTAATAAAAAGCCATGGCTAATGCTTAAAAAATCTAAGCGTTTTTGGCAAACAACTGTTTTTTTAAGCATTAGCCACGTGAATAAAGGCTTTTTGATATTTTTTCCACATTTTTCAAGTCCCTTGGACTGATTTTTGCTGTTTATTATGATAAATTCATTATTTAGTCGAATCATTTAGTGTTTTGGAAAGATGACCATTGTCTTATTACAGTAAAGTGTGGAAAATGCTTTTTATTACATGTTTAATGGATTCAGATACCAATAGGATGAATTATTGTTTAGTCGTACTTTATGTTAGTCTTTTCAGGGTTAACCATTGTATTATTATAGTAAAATTGTCAAAAAAAATGTTTATCGCATGTTTAATGGATTAAAATGATAAATTAGTTATTATATACCAATTTATAATAGTCTTTTCAAATGGTGAGCATTGTTTTAGTAAAGTAAAAGTGTCAAAAATGCTTTTTTTATGGCATGTTTTATGGATTCAAATAGGCTAGTAATAGAATAAATTACTTATTTAGTCCCACTACATGCTTATAATTTTGGAGGTTAACCATTGTTTTATTATGGTAAAAGTGTCGAAAAATATTTCATTGCATGTTTAATAGATTAAAATATTACAATATATATAAAATAATTATTAAGTCTCACTTTATGTTAGTCTTTTGGAAAGTTAACTATTGTCTTATTAAAGTAAAATTGTAGAAAATGGATCTTAATTGCATATTTAATGGATTTTTATATATTAATATAAAAAAATATATTATTAAGTCCCCCTTTATGTTAGTCTTTTCGAAAGTTAACCGCTGTTTTATTATACTAAAAGTGTTGTAAACATGAGTTTCTAGTCAATTGATTACTTTACCCCTCTTGGTTATTGCAGCAAAACCACAGTTAAAGGGATTGTTCACACACAGTAAAAAATGATATGATCAATTAGCCTTGTCAGCATATGTTTTAGGTCATTGTAACTTAATAAACCAAGTTAATTATGTTCTAACCTAATTTTATAAGTTATACTAGCTGTTTTAAGTCAGTTTAACATAATATAAGTTCAATGGACTTATAAGGTTAAATTGATTTAGCTAAAAATTTAAGGCATCCAGGATTGTTTACAGTGCAGAAGAATACAAATTTACTAACTTTTTACTCTTCCTCAAGTATTTCCCAAACTTTAAGAGTTTCTTTTTTTCTGTTGACCCCAAAAGAAGATATTTTGAAGAGAGATGAAAACCTGTAACCATTGACTTCCATAGTAGAAGAAACAAATACTATGGAAGTCAATACAAGCTTACAACATTTTCCACAAAAGCTTAACAGAAGAAATAAACTCATTAAGGTTTAAGACAAATAAAGGGGCAGTAAATGATGACAGCATTTTAATTTTGGGGTGAACTATCCCTTTAACCTTTGTTTACCCTGATTAACAATGGTTAGTTTTCTGAAAGACCCTCAGTAACCTTGGATTTTGGATTTAGTAACAAGTCGGTTTAGCTAGTGGTTGGTTAGGGTGTAGGGTTAGAATTAGTACAGCTGGAATTGCATTTTACAGGTGAAATTAGGTTGTATTTACATCTATGTATTGCATAATATTACTGAAGTTGCCTGAAAAATTTAATACATACCAATAAAGCTATATATTACATTGCTTAAATGGAGTAAAAATATCTATTTATGGTAACAATTTGTTCTTGTGGGTTTCCTCCGGGTGCTCCGGTTTCCCCCACAAGTCCTAAGACATGCGCTATGGGTGAATTTAATAAGCTAAAATGTCCGTAGTGTATTTATGTGAATGAGTGTGTATGGGTGTTTAACAGTGATGGGTTGCAGCTGGAAGGGTCATCCGCTGCGTAAAACAAATGCTGGATAAGTTGGCGGTTCATTCCGCTGTGGCGACCCCAGATTAATAAAGGAACTAAGCCGAAAATGAAATAAATGAATGGTAACAATTTTACTATGCATATTAGTATATTAGTTATCATTTAACCAGTAGCTTCTTAGATGATCATAACAGATCAATGTCTTTATAAATGTTGTGTGTGTCAGATGACCATAAAAGTACCAGAGTTGGAGCCGAATCAAAGCCCTTTCCCGTGGGACGATTTATTTATTTCATTATCGATTGAATTATTTTTACTTTCTCTCACACTCCGCGTTCCTCTAGTTTCGACCCATCTCTCACACCCTCTCCTACTCTCTGACCTATATCAGTTCTGCATCAATTCTTTTAATGGAAAGTGTAATGAAGCGTTCGCTCTGTTAAAAGGGCATCAAAGTGGCAGCGTTCACTTTACGTGTGTAAATGCGGGAGCGAGTACGAGATATTTAGCCGAGTTTAAGTAGAGAGTTATGAAAGACTATGATTGACAGACCATATTGTGCTATATCTGTCAGCTATGCAGATGTATGAAGTGCATGCTGACTTTATAATGCACACAAGCACCTATATAAAGCAATGGAGGGATGCTTTAAATAAGTGAAGAGCTTTTATGTTTGATTTGTGGAATGACATTTAGAGAAAATGTGAACGCTGTGTGTTTTTTGAGAATGTCTAATTAGAAGGGAGGATATTGATACCGTTAATGATTTGATAGCATTAGTGCAATCATGTGGAAAATGGCATTGACGCATGTGTGACTGAATGCGTCCGGATGTGCGTGTTTCTTACAGGCATATTTAAGGGCGTCTGTAAAAACATCGACCATTTTCCAGAGGACGCGGATTATGAACAAGATGCTGCGGAATATCTGTTGCGTAAGTCTCTACGTCTACTGCAGGGGTGTCCAAACTCGGTCCTGGAGGGCCGGTGTCCTGCAAAGTTTACTTTCAAACCCAGTCAGACACACCTGGGCTAGCTAATCAAGCTCTTACTAGGCTGACATCCTGAGATATATCCAGCTGCAGGCCCGCAGAACCTCACACGTTTGAGGCACACACAATCTAGGACACACAATCTAGGCAAACCATATATGGTAACTAACTCTTTAGCATTATCGCCACCTATTGAATTTCACAAATATGGTTTCCCATTTCATTCATTATTATTATTATATCGTAACGATCATTTTAACATCTCTGCAGTTTTTGAACTTAAATTATGTAAATAAAAATAATTGGTTAAAGAAACTTGTGACTTTATAAATGTGTCCATATACACAAAGAAAACATAATAGACCGTCTAATTGTTGGATTAAGTGTAATAAACTAATTCAAGCTCTTAATATTATCATACTCGGTTAAAATCACTTTGTTGTAAAATATAAAAAGCAAACAATAATATGTCACTTTAAAATAAATTAGCCTACTATAGTTAACCATTTTAACAACATATATAGTATATATATATATATATATATATATATATATATATATATATATATATATATATATATATATATATATATATATATATATAGTTATAAACTGATTATCTTAACTGATTATAATTATAAGTTTATATATAAACTACTATCTTTTACTAAACTTTCACTGTTAAAGGTGTTATGTATGTATATATATATATATATATATATATATATATATATATATATATATATATATATATATATATATATATATATGTATATATATGTGTGTGTGCGTGTGTGTGTGTGTGTGTGTGTGTGTGTGTGTGTGTGTGTGTATTTATATATCCACTTATGATTTTTTTTATTAATAGTTAATTTGTTCCTATTTGTTTCCTATTACTGTAGTATTAAATTACTACAGTATTAAATGTGGGAAATCATTAATTAATAGGTTATTAGAAAATTAAGCTAATAAACACTATTAAATCGCTTGAGTAAAATATTAATATAGTGTTATACATTTGTTACATGTAAAAAGATTTTTATTACATATAATGTATTATTGCCTATATTAACTTGCTACTATTTCCTTCATCATAGATTAGTCCATTATATAAATAAAACCTGTCCAAATGAGATCATTCAGCAAGGCCAGCAAACGAGTATCTGCCTTATTATTGTCAGATAATAATGACTGATCAGCTATAATGACTGGTTAAAAACTGTTCACTCTATTATATTGAATGGCGATCGGAAACACTGCTCCCCATTCTGCCGTCTCAATCGCAATATTTGTGAAATAAAGTAAAGTAAACACTATTGTTTATTGTGTACAATATTTATTAATCATATATATCAAAATATATCAATGACGATGTCCAAAAAGACGTTATAACTTTAACATCCGTCGTAACCATATATGGTTTGCCTAGATTGTGTGTCCTAGATTGTGTGTGCCTAAAACGTGTGTGGTTCTGCGGGCTTGCAGCTGGATATTATTGGACATCCTTGCAGGTGTGTTGAGGAAAGTTGGAGCTAAAATCAGCAGGAGTTTGGACACCCCTGCTCTACTGTAACTTCATTATTTGCACAGTAGGCTCAGTTAAATCACTACAAATACTACATATTAGGGAATTTGTAAATATGAATACACTCAATGCTTTGTTGTTGTTGTGTTTGTGTGTGTGTCAGGTGCTGTGCGCGCTTCTAGTCTCTTCCCTATAATGAGTGTGGGTCTGCTGTTCATTGGTGGAGTGTGTGTCGCTGCCAGCGAGTTTTACAAGAGCAGACACAACGTCATCCTCAGCGCTGGGATCTTTTTTGTCTCAGCTGGTATGTTCATGTTAATATATCAGATTTTACCTTGTAGGAACCTAGTTTTTATTGCATAACAAGAACTATAGCATAAGAAAATTGAGGAATACAGTGCTTACAATTTTTCCACATCGAATGAGCAAATCAAAAGAGAATAAAAAACAAAAAAATGAATAAACTTACAAGGGATATATAAATTATTCCAGAGACAATTATTCCAAAATCGCATCCATCCTTACAGCTTATTTATTTTTAATGTCTTTAAGGTTTACCACTGGACCATTTTGTTTGTGTACGTCAGTGGTCACCAAACTTGTTCCTGGATGGCTGGCGTCCTGGAGATTTTAGCTCCAACCCTAATCAAACACACCTGAACAAGCTAATCAAGGTCTTACTTGGTATACTTGAAACATCCAGGCTGGTGTGTTGAGGCAAGTTGGAGCTAAATTCTGCATGGACACCGGCCCTCCAGGACCGAGATTGGTGACCCCTGGTGTACATGGTACTTACCATATATAATCATTCGATTATAAACAAATTTTGCTCCACAGTTTTATTATTATTATTATTGTATGTCAAAAAATCTTTTTTTAGTTTAAATGTAAGAAATTCAGCATCAAACCAAAACATTTGGGTATATGTGCATTCAAAATATTGTAAAGCAGTGTTTGATGCATTGACCAGGAGGTGGCGCTGTAAACAAATGTATGTGGTGTTATGGTAATGACATGGAACTCAGTATCTGTCACTGTAAAATCATGCTATGGTTTGTTACAAATATGACCCAGAGTCATTATTAGGATATTAATAGTCAAATGAAATAGGCGGGTGTCATTTTTGCATGCACTGTAAATAAAAAACAAAGTTGACTCAACTTAAAATTTTAAAGCAACAGACTTCAGGACATTTTTGAGTTAACTAAAATCGAGTCAAGTGAAGTAATTGGGTTGAAAGTTGAGTTAACTCAAAAAGTCTGCTTATGTTTGTTGCCTAAATTTTAAGTTGTCAACTTTGTTTTTACAACGTGACAAGTTGACAGAAAAACTGTAAAGTAAGATCAAAATTAATTAGATATTACTCATGATCTGATGATACAAGGTCAGAATTATTGCATAAAAAGAATAATTATGACAAAAAAAGAAATCACCTTTTGTTTTATCATATACTTTTATAACTCTGTAATGAATTATGACTTAGTATCTTATTTGTTTACTTTTGTCCACTTTTTGTTTTGTTTTTTTGTAATAATTATAGACATTCCATTGTATTATACCTTTTAATCTCCAATAGTTTTAACATTTTATCTCATAGTTGAAACTTTTTCATGTTTTTAAGTTTTTTCCCTTTTTCACAAATATGATTTGTCATAATTTCAGACTTTTTATAATTATGAAATATCTCATAGAATGATTTACCAAAGCATGTTTTTTCTTCTTATGTAAGATAAATTGTTTAGTTTAAATATGTGACTCTAAACCACAAATCCAATTGTATGCTGCATGGGTATATTTTTGGTTATAGCCAAAAACACAGTGTATGGGTCAAATGCACTGTTTTTATTTTATGCCAAAAGTGGATAGAATATTAAATACAGATCATTTTCAGCGAAGATTTTTTATTTCCTGTATTAAATATACCAAAATTTATTTTTAGTGAGCATTTCATAATATAGACTAATTTAACCCTTATGTGCTGTTGGGGATGTTTTCATCCACTCTGGAGTGACTCTGAGTCTTCATTTGGTCATTACTTTTTTCTGTGTTTCAGCTAGCAGAGTGATTTTTGGTGACAAATCTTTTTTTGACACATATTTTGAGAAAAAGCTTTAAGTAAGAAAAAAAAAAACGCTCAACAATACACTCTGGGCAAATTGACTATCCTTTTGTTATGTTCGGGATGAAAACATTCACTGAATTAAACTGATGGAAAAAAGCATCAGATTATTATTTTTTTTGCATAAATCTGTTAATCAACCTCAGTCCTGATCAAAAATTATAAATAGCTTAGAAAATGACAGGATTTAACTCTTTAATTGCTAATTTTATAAATGATGTCACTGATTTGGTGAAAAACATGACATATATTCAATCTAAAAAGTAATATGGACTGTTTTTTTCTCCTCTTCTATCAAAGTCTTGGACATGTGAAATAACATCACCTTTGATGCTTGTTTGTGATTGATTTTCATTTTTTTCTCCCTAATTTTCTGTTGGTGGCTGTTTTTGCCCTGTTGACTTCCGTTATAACCACATTTTGTTTATTACAAAGCCATGACACCATATAATCATGCAGTTTTGATTGTTGGTGGTTTTCCCTGTTGGCAAGAGGTAAATTCTGTCATTTTTACTGTTGATCATCAGTTGGCACCATTAACCCTTTAGATAGGCCTGTGCAAATAAAGCTTGGTTTTTAATGTGGAGTATAACAGCAAATTAAAGTGTGTGTGTATTTGTGTCTGTGACAGTGTGACCTTTGCACACTTACCTTGATGTGTCTGGGAAAATCAAAATATGCATCTCTGCTCTCAGAACTACACGGAGTAAACAAAAACAAAGACTCCGTATTCATGCTCCATCAAATGTGATTATAATGGAAGTCAATAGGGCAAAAACAGCCACCAACAGTAAATTAGGGAGAACAAGTGAAAATCTAACAATGCATCAAAGCTAATGTTGTTACTAATAATTCACTTGTTAAATACTGTGATTTAAAGGGAAAAAAACCCAGTCTACAATTACTTTTGATATTAAAAAATACATAATTTTGTGTGTGTGTGTGTGTGTGTGTGTGTGTGTGTGTGTGTGTGTGTGTGTGTGTGTGTTTACCAAACCAGTGACCTTATTTATGAATTTGGCAATTAAAGAGTTAAAATCCTATAATTTAGTAGTTTTAATCAGGACTGAGGTTGATTTAACAGATTTATGCAAAAAATAAAATTGAAAAAAATATTAATCTGATGCATTTTTACAGCAGTTTAATTTAGTGGATGTTTTCATCCCTAACATAACAAAAGGGGAGTATTAGTTTAATACTTGAACAGTGCACAAAGGTTAAATATTGTCCAGTCTTAACAAATATACATCAGTGGAAATTTTATTTAATCAGCTTTCAGATAACACTTATGACTGGTTTTGTGGTCTAAATATGGTCATTTTCCTATGAGGACAACATACATGAAAACATTTAGAGACATTTATCTTAGTTACAGGCTCATTTTTAAGCCAATTATATGCAAAGCATGACTAACTTAACAATCCACTCACAACCGAATTGCACCAAAAGTAAACAGACTGCATGTTTTATTTTCTTCAGGCCTCAGCAACATCATTGGCATTATTGTGTACATCTCCTCCAGCGCCGGCGACCCCAACCAGAGCGAGTCCAAGCGCAGCCACTGGTACGGCTGGAGCTTCTACTGCGGTGCTCTTTCCTTCATCATAGCGGAGACGGTGGGCGTCCTGACCGTGCACCTGTTCATCGACACGCACCGGGTGCTCAGAGCGCGGGCCCATCGCTCGCTACAAACCAGCACGCATTCACTACAGCATCGCCGCTCCTTCAGCTACCGCTCGCGCTACCGCTGGAGGCAAGGCCCAAACCGCTCATCTGACTCCCGGTCGCGTGAACCCTCTCCCGCCCGTCAGGGGAACGACCTCGGCCTGTACGCGCTGGGACGAACACTTCCACCAACAGCTGCTCACCCACTCGCGCACAACTCCCTCAGCTCTAGCCACGGCTTCGCACACTTTCATAACTCTGTCATTGCTAATAACAGCTTTGCTAACCCTCAAACATTCCCAATGCAGAACTCTGTGAAGTCAGAAAGAGGGCTTCCGCACATACAGAACTCGCTGGGTCCAGAGAAAGGCTTTGTGGTTCCTAATGCGCAAAATTCAGTCAAGGCGGAAAACGGAGTCTTGCTGTCGCAGAACTATAAGCGCAACTCAGTAAGTACCGGTAAAAGTGTAGCGCATCTGCCGAATTCGGGGAATGATGTTGCACACATGCAAAACTCTTTTAAAGAGTCATTGTTTGTGCCTCAAAGTGGCACTGCGACAAGAAGAACAACACCAGTGTAAAAAGAAAAGATTGAAAGGGATAGTTCTGATTCAAAATAAATAAATAGATATGCTGTTCATTTACTCATCTCAGGGAATCCAAGATGCTAATGACTTTTGTAAGTTAAATATTAAAGGTACACTCCACTTTTTAAAAAAAATAGGCTCATTTTATAAGTCATGAAGTATTCATTCAATAATTGTCTTTCAGTTTCGTCCTTTTATTCATCATTCCACAACGGAATGAACCGCCAACTTATCCAGCATATGTTTTACACAGTGGATGCCCTTCCAGCTACAACGCAGTACCGGGAAACATCCATACACATTTATTCACACACATACATTTAGTAAAAATTAAGTTTATTTAATTCACCAATAGCGCATGTGTTTGGACTGTGGGGGAAACCAGAGGAAACCCACGCCAACATGAGGAGAACATGCAAACTCCACACAGAAATGCCAACTGACTCAAACCAGCGACCTTCATGCTGTGATTCGACAGTGCTAACCACTGAGCCACCATGTCACCAGTCATGGAGCATTAAACAGATAAAATGTCCTAAAATACATTTTTTTGGGGTCTTGTGGGACCTTTAGCTTAGCTTAGCATAAATCATTGAATCAGATTAGACCATTAGCATCTCACTCCAAAATTTAAAAAAAGAAGAGTATAATAATTGATCATTTTCCTAATGAAAGCTTGACTCCTCTTTAGTTTCATGGTGCACTAAAACCAATGGAAAAGTTGCTATTTTCTAGGCTGATATGGATAGGAACTATACGCTCATTCTGGTGTAATAATCAAGAAACGTTGGTGCCGTACCGTGGCTGCAACTGGCGCGATAATATGCAGCACCTTAAAAAACCCCTAACACCAAGCCCTTTACCTGAACCAGCAGTTAGAATCTGCATAATAACATTGCACCTGCTGCAGATTAGCAAGATGCTAATGGTCTAATCCAATTCAATGAGCAATAAGCTAATGCGACTGCCGGATTTGGAGTAAAGCTCACCTGTTTCAACTATAGGTGAGGTGTGAAATTAGCCTATTTTATAAAAAAGTGGAGTGTGCCTTTACGGAAGTTTTTTAGCTGAAACGGTGGTCCTTGATAACTCATGAAAAGTCAATGGCTTAAGGAACTTTGGGGGTGAAAAAAGCTAGATTAATGATCATGGCTCATTGAAATCTTATGAAGTGCATTAATGATTCTGCAAGAAACTGAACATTATTCGTAACATTATTACCTTTAAAGGTGCAGTAGGTGATTGTCTTCAGAAACATTCGTTGTTGTGCTGGTTAAAAGTCTCTTCACAGTCAAATAGTAATGATTAAAGTAAAAGATCTAAATGTATTTATGTTTATATTCTGGGTAAGGCAAAAAACTGAAAAATGTTCATCTAATTAAAAATTTTCTGGTTGACAATTCCCATTATTCTAATAAGTAGCCCAAACTGTCTGTCAACAAATGTAGATTTGTACATCTGCACAGCCTTTCACGCAAATCCGCCGTTTGCACGTGTGCTGCGTTCACCTGCACACGAGAGAAAAAGAGTAATAGCGGTAAAAACAAATGCTGAATCAAAATTTTTGAAAAAATCCTGAATCAGTATTGGAGTTACTTTTGCATGCTGGAGGAAGGAGGACACCATGGCTGAAGTATTTCTGTTAGACAGGTGATGTTCCGTTTTAAAACTATTTTAGTCAGCACAGCTTATGTAGATTTTGTTGTTATGAATGGGTTATATGCACAGAAGTGTTGTTTAGCCACTGAAATCTTCTGGCAAACGATTATGTGACTATTTTCAGTTTCACAAGGGACCTTTTACAGCATAGATATTGTAGATTTATTTTTAGTTTAACAACAAAACATAAGTATACTATTTCGCCTAGCTGCTTTACTGAGGTGAAGTTAGTTTTATATTCACATTAGTTCATTTTTGAACAATGACAACCTGTGAGGCGCTCCCTATTACAGGTGTGAACCTACACTGATCTCAAGGTTCAGTTCGGTTAAGATTATCATGCTACCCGCTCAACAGAAAGGGCTGTGATTGGCTTTAGAAATGAAAGCGCTGTTCACCAATGAGTGATGCGGGAATAACAGCCACGGTTAGTCTATATGCGCATAATACACAGTTATCACAGGTAATCCGTAATAGACACAGTGGAGAAAACTCACACTTTAGGCACGCTCGTGTCTGGATCCAAAAGTATTGCTTTAACTGCCGAGAGGAGAGGAAAAGTTACCTCATGAACATGCCAGCGGGTCAAATGTCCAAAGTGAGTGAGAGAGAGAGAGATGGAGATGGATTTTTAAAGTATTTCTCCCTAGTAGTAAATTAGCGACTCTGGCTGTACCTTCTTCAGTGTCAATGAAAGACTTCCCAGCAAACTCACAAGCAGTTGAACTGTGCATAATTATCTACCTTTTAAGTAGCAGGAGCATTTTACTCGCCCTTACCTCCTTCGCCATAGTATTCTACTGCCACATCGCGCATAGGAGATAAATGACGTCAGAACCTAAAAACCTGTTATGATTAGTACTGAACCGATATTGAATTGTCCCCATCTGCATCGCTGTGCACCGAAAAAACAGTTAATTTTGACACCACTACACCCTATATTGTTTACCATGGTACTCTGAATATTCGGTCTTATATAGCATGTAAGTATGCTACTGAAAACGTGCTAGATATAATTTTTTTGTTCAGAATTATAGTAGTATAAAGTACTGTAAATATTTCTAACTGGCGAATGACATGATCTGGTAGTAAGTTGTCTACTGTCATCTTTAAGTAGAGAGAATTCAAGATTTCAGGAGGCATGGCTTTATTTTGCCTATTAGGAAGGAATAAGTTTCAAAGATATTATGCTAACTGGTTAGCATTTTGGCAGATCACCTACTGCACCTTTAATCCTAAATAATTGACTAAGTAATAATAAATCCTAATAAGAAATCAGTGTATTGTCAAGAGCCACAGGTATTAATTAGTTTTGCCTGAATGTTATTTTGTAACTCTAAAAGTGTCTGTGGCTTTCATGAATCCCAGAGAGCGATAATTTCAGACAAAAAAATAAATAAATTGGTAGCACTTTACAATAAGTTTGTATTAGTTAATGCATTTACTAACATGACCAAAGAATGAACCATACATTTATTGCAGTATTTGTTCATTTTAGTTATTGGAAATACAGTCGATCATTGTTAGTTCATGTTACCTCACGGTGCATTAACCAATGTTATCAAGCATGAATTTAGATGTTAATAATGCATTGGTAAATGTTGAACTATGGCTAATAAATGCTGTACAAGTATTGTTCATAATTAGTTTATGTTAGTAAACACACGAACTAAAAAGATTGTAAAGTGTGACCAATTAAAATCCTTAATATTCGGCTAAAGATAAAAAGTCAGCTACGCCTTGAATGTCCTGAGAGTAAGATAACAGCACATTTTCAGTTTTGGAGAGTGAGCTATCCCTTCAAGGCCTCTGCTGCTACAGTATATAATACTCTATGAAAGGTCTGAGAAAAGATTCGCTATTTTCTTTCACCGGAATATGTGCATATTGTTTGCTTTTAGCTCTAAAGGAAGAGGATTGACGCTGAAACAAAATGGTGCTGTCTAATGCCCTCTGCTGTCTCTGTGCAGAAATGAACAAGCTGCCTTGTCCTTCAAACTATTTTGGATGCAATACTCACAACGGCCACATTGAGCAGTAAAGTACTGTGTTCTCAGTATGGACCCTTTTCATAGACCCTTTTCGGGTGATTTGCTTGCAGTTATGAAAGGGATAGTTCAAATATTTCCAAACCTGTTTTAATTTTTTTTAACGTTGTATGAAACACAAAAGAAGATATTTTGATTAATGTTGGATATTGGTAGTCACATGCATAAAATAGAAGTCCATGGCTTCCAGTGTCCAACATTTTTCAAAATATCTTCTTTTGTGTGTTCAACATATTAAAGTAAGCACAAACAGGTTTGTGACAAGTGAAGGGTGAGTAAATGTAGTTCATTTTAGAGTGAACTATCTCTTTAAAATCACATATACAGGTAATTTGTTTATATTTATAACGCTATACTTTGTTCTGTCACCTTGAAATAAACTTTCAGAAATGGAGTTAAATCTGTTGTGTTTCTGCCATAACGAATGAGGGAATGACATCAAGTTGTAATTAATTTGACACGTTAAGACATTTAATCATGGATTATTTCTTTTGCTATTGGAGAAATTGGAAACCCAAAAAGATTTGGGCATTATTATAAAAAGTAACCCAATGTGAAGTCTGAAAAGGGTCCATAATTTCTAGATCCATATAAATCTAGTCTACTTTACAGCTTTTCTAAAAACATAAGTCTCAGTCTCAAAAACCCTTTTGTAAAAGGAACTACTTTCTTCCGCCATTCATTCACATGCTCAGAACAGCAGAAACCTAAATAACTTGCTAATTCACCAACGTCACTTTAGAGATAGTATTTGAATGATTCTTTAGCATAATGTTTTAAATGATGACAAAACAGGTGATTTTGGTCCAATTTTAAGATTATAAAGCTGAACGGCATGATTTCCCAATATTTCTCTGTTGCAATCAGGATTTCACAATAGTTAACAATAAAAAAGCCAGAGCAAAGCAAACACTAACAGATTAATGTGGTATAAATACAGCAATACAAAATATAAAAGAGAGATCGACTTAGAATGTCATTTACCTGTTCTGTAATTATTTATTCAGCTGTAGTTTAAAACATTTGCCGAAAAAAATGCTGTTTTTCTTAATATGCTGTCTCTGTCCGCCATCTTGTGGCGGAACGTCAATCGTCTTTGCTCTGCTCAGTATGGTAGGCTGGCTGTCAACGGAATAATCTCAGAAATTATGAATATTTAAAATAGGCACTATCCTTATAAATAAACTGCATGGCTGCAATCTAAACAACCACATTCTCGACTAAAAAAAGCTTTAAAACTACATTATGTTGTCCAACAGCAGCAATATTTGTAGTCTGATTGGCGGAGTAATACACAAGGGCTGCACTATTGCTGATATTACTTTAATATCTCACGGCTATCAGCCAATCAGATTCGAGAACCAGACAGAACTGTTGTATAAATATATATGTTAGTGTGTGTGTCTGGCTTATTGTGTTTCCTTTTGTAATACAAATACAAAACAGGCAAATAAATATTTTTTAATTGACAATATGTACCAACGCTTGGTAATAATAGTGCCAATTATTGACTATGAATGGGGATTTTTTAGTGCTAATATTTACTTCTGTTGGAGTGTGTGGTATAGCAGACTATTAGTATACAAAATGTACTGACCCTAAAAGTGATAGGACAGCTGGCCTGGAGCTGCAGTGGTTAAATGGATTGATTTCATTACGCTCAATGAGGACAGAACTGGGTGACATTAGTATGTTTAGGTCACACATGACTAGACTGATGCATGTCAGCCAATCAGAACGCAAAAATATAAGTCGCCTGACACAGGTTTGTCCTGTCAGAGATGAAATAAAATATTCTTCCAAACTATTATTTGTTCATTTTAATCTTTTAATATGACAAACAATGTGTTATATAATTAGATATAAGTACCACATTTTATTCCAACTGAATTTTACACATCCATTATTATTGAGAAGTGTGGAAGCATTAAGAATTTAAAATAAATACAGATACACTGTAACATTGTCAAATATTACTACAGTTTAAATGCAGTTCAGTCGTTTTTCAGTCCTGTAATGGCAAAGCTGAATTGTCACCACACACATCTGAAACAGAAATCATTATACACTCACCGGCCACTTTATTAGGTACACATTACTAGGGTTCCAGGTTGAACCCCGTTTTGCCTTTAGAACTGCCTTAATTCTTCATGGCATAGATTCAACAAGGTGCTGGAAATCTTCCTTAGACATTTTGGTCCATATTGACATGATAGCATCACGCAGTTGCTGCAGATTTGTTGGCTGCACATTCATTATGCAATAAATACAACATTTCAAAGGTGCTCTATTGGATTGAGAGCAGGTGACTTTGAAGGCCATTTGAGTATCATGTTCATGAAACGTGTCATGTTCAAGAAACCAGTCTGAGATGATTTGCGCTTTATGACATGGTGTGTTATTCTGCTGGAAATAGCCATCAGAAGATGGGTACACTGTGGTCATAAAGAGATGGACATGGTAGGTAGGCTGTGACCTTGACATGATGCTCAATTGGTACTAATGGGCCCAATGTAAGCCAAGAAAATATCCGCCTCACCATTAAACCACCACCACCAGCCTAAACCGCTGAAACAAGGCAGAATGGATCCATGCTTTCATGTTGTTGATGCCAAATTCTGACCCTACCATTCGAATGTCGCAGCAGAAATCGAGACTCATCAGACCAGGCAACGTTTTTCCAATCTTCTATTCTCCAATTTTGGTGAGCCTGTGTGAATTGTAGCCTCAATTTCTTGTTCTTAGCTGACAGGAGCGACACCCGGTGTGTCCCATCTGTCTCAAGGTTGGATGTGTTGTGCGTTTAGAGATGCTCTTCTGTATACCTCTGTTGTAACGAGTATTTATTCAAGTTACTGTTGCCTTTCTCTCAGCTTGAACCAGTCTGGCCATTCTCCTCTGACCTCTGGCATTAACAAGGCATTTGTGACCACAGAACTGCTGCTCAGTAGAGATTTTCTCTTTTTCTGACTATTTTATATAAACCCTAGAGATGGTTGTGCGTGAAAATCCCAGTAGATCAGCAGTTTCTGAAATACTCAGACCGGCACCAACAACCATGCCACATTTAAAGTCACTTAAATCACCTTTCTTCCCCATTCTGATGCTCGATTTAAACTGCAGCAGATCGTCTTGACTATGTCTACATGCCTAAAGGCATTGAGTTGCTGCCATGTGATTGGCTGATTAGAAATTTGCGTTAACAAGTTGGACAGGTGTACCTAATAAAGTGGCCAGTCAGTGTACATGTTTCAGCTGCCATCTTTGACAATTTCATGTATCCTTCCCAAATAAAGCTTTCATTAATTACAAATGAATCGCTACGGACCCCAAACTCTTGAACATTTTGCAGTTCATGCTGAAAGCAAATCTCAAAAGCCTTTTATTTCAGTAAATTGACATTTTATTATGGTTGGGCACAACAATCATGTTTCTTAAGAAGATGTAATATTCTCACACTTGGAGTGCCCGTTATGCAGTCCAGCTCTTCTCCAAGTCCACCAGCTCCATGCCTTCACAGTAAGAGCGAGGACGAGATGCTTTGACCTGGATGTGAAGAACGGTTATATTTCATTGATTTACAACAATATATTGATGAACTTTTTGTGTGTATTGTTCTTACTGTGGTGGTATTTCTGGACAGCTGCTGCAGTAAAGGGAATGGTGTCCACTGAATCGGCTCAATCGGCCAGCTACACACTGATAGGTCACTAGCCTTCCCAGAATCCACCACACCATCTGCCAGGCTGCAGTTGCTGAGATCCCAGCCATACTGAGAACTGGAAACCAAACACATGTAAAAGAAAATCTGCTTAATACAGTTCTGTTTTAATGTTTGGGTTTATGTTTAGAAATGAATCCTTGGGATGATGCATTAAATCAAAAAGTGAAAGAAACAACAATCAGAAAGAATCTTACAAAATATGTTAGAAAAAAAATATTTAAAATAACTGCTGTTCTTTCAAAATCATTATTCAATAGAAATATTAAAAACCAAATCTGTTTTCAAACATAATGATACAAAATGGCAGAAATCAGCAACTTGTCACAGTTAAGACTAGAGAAATAAGGCTAAAAAATCAGCTTTCCCATAGCAGGAATAACTACATTTTTAATATTTTGAAGTTTTAAATTGTACTTTACAATAAACCTGTTTTACTATTTCTTTATTATTAAATAAGGCCCAATCCCAATTTCATTTTTGCACCCCTACCCCCTCCCCTTGGCGCTTGAAATTGCCCTTGAGTGTGAAGGGGAAGGGCTTCAAAATTTACCCCTAAGAAATGGGACACCACTATAACACCTGCACACGTCATCACATATCATCACTATCTCTCACTACATATGAGATCGACGATCATGACTGCTGTAGTTAATCTAGTTGCATTCATTTTTTATCTTCAGGAAATCACTGAAGTGTATATCATGTTATTATAACAATAAAAATGTGGCAATAAGATTGAAACTACTGTGCATTTACACCATATATCCATCTATTGTAAACACACGAAAACAACATTAACATTATAGCAGACACTGTAAAAAGCCCATTTCCAGCCACTAGACTTTTCTGACAGGGTATTCGAGTGTCAGATGTAAGAGTATATTGTGGGACTAATATACAGGAGTTATTATTAACCAGGTTTGGCTTTAAATCTGGCACAGCAGGCATTCATCTGGCACTGACATACAGCATGTGGGCCAAAAATGGCCCTGGTTTGACGTAGGTGGCACCATCTTTGGCCTGATGTCAAATGTGTTATTTGGCCCAGATGTTAATAAATGATATGCGGGCCATGTAAGTTTGACCTATCTTGACCCACATTTAAAATGCATTATTATTTTCAAATGGAGAAAAAGAATTCTATCGATCAGGTCACTTTGAGAAAACGCATGCCCATAGCACACCTAAAGCGCAATGCCTTATGGGTTTATCAGTTTCATTGTTGTGACACAGCAACATATGTGGCCCAGTTAAGTCTCAGTTTTGGGTTGGTAACTTGGCTAAAACTTGGCCCAGATATGGTCCATGTTTGGCCCTTGTCTGGACGCCAGACTTGGTCCAGTCATTTGCTGTAATTCACTGCGGCGTGTGGGCCAAGCAAAACCTGATTGTGTGGGCCAGAGCTGAGCCAGAGATATTTTGCTATGTGGGAATGAATTATAGATAGCAAAATTTAGCAGTTTTTATTTTAATGTTTTTTTAAAAACATGAACGCGGTTGTGAGTGTATGAAAAAAATGCTTGGTTGTGGGGAAAAAAACGTAATAATGACAAAAAACACACATCTTTGCATCTCCGGATTTCCGTGTGCAGCCATGCTGCCGTTGTAGATGGTGTATTCTAGGAAAGTTTTGTACTCCTTGGATTCGAGTGTGGTCCTGAAAAATCTCAGTTTAAGGGCTATTTAGCCCTTTCCCTTAGCCATACGCCTTCAAGTTAAAAAGAATTTGGACACCCCAAACCCTTCACGAGAAAGCGCAAAATGAGGGTAGGGGTAAGGGAAAAGGCAAATTGGGATAGGATTAGGATTAAATTGGGATTGGGCCTAAAAGTCCTCTTCAGCATTATAAATGTCTTACAAAAACATTTGAAAAAATTAAAGACGCCAAACTTCTGAAACAGTAGTTTACTATAGTGCCAATTCCAAATAACATGGCAAACCACCAGTTGGTAGAAATGTATAGTTCTGATTTGCCTGACCATGCACTTAAACTCATTACATAAACTGGGCAGTAACTGGTCATTGATCTTAAACCTACTCCTCATCCTAACCTTAATCCATGCAGCTACTTCATATAATCCAGTTCTTTTTTATTTAAGTACACATAGTGTAGGCAAAGCAGTGGCGCAGTAGGTAGTGCAGTCGCCTCACAGCAAGAAGGTCGCTGGTTGGCTCCTCGGCTCAGTTGGCGTTTCTGTGTGGAGTTTGCATGTTCTCCCTGCGTTTGCGTGGGTTTCATCCGGGTGCTCCGGTTTCCCCCACAGTCTAAAGACATGCGGTACAGGTGAATTGGGTAAGCTAAATTGTCCGTAGTGTATGAGTGTGTGTGTGAATGAGTGTGTGGATGTTTCCCAGAGATGGGTTGTGGCTGGAAAAACATCCAATGCGTAAAAACTTGCTGGATAAGTTGGCGGTTCATTCCGCTGTGGCGACATCGGATTAATAATGGGACTAAGCCAACAAGAAAAGAAATGAATGAATGAATGAACAGATAGTGTAAAATAAAGGGCAAGCACCATTGTTCATTTGATAATATCCCATAAATCATACTGTACCCATGAGGATATACAGTGTTGAGGTGTGCTCCGCTACCATGGTATGTGGACACCACTGATAGAGTGTCGTCATGGTAACAGCAGGTGCGGTCGAGAGCCCTCAGGTGAAGCAGTTCATCTGAGCGGGTGAAGCCAGGGTTATCCAGAGAGTCCTCAGAGCCAGGCCAGGACCTTCCCCAAAAACGAGCCGAAAGCTCATCAAAGTGATTAAATCTGCGATAACTGTGTCCACACACACACACACACACACACACACACACACACACACACACAGAACACACACACACAGAACACAATGGATTGTTAGTAAAATTAATTTACAGTAGTGTGTCTGTGTGTGATCACACAACCCATTCCCTCCCTTTTAGTGGTGCCATCACAAACCCATAGTGTGATGGTTTCCTGCAAACTGTTTCCAATAACAAAAACAGACAGATTTGTGTGTGTGCGTGTGTTTAAAGGAACACTCCACTTTTTTAAAAAATAAGCTAATTTTACAACTTCACTAGATATAAAGGGTTGGCCTTTTTTTTAATCTGTTCAGTCCATCACAGAAACTTCCAGGAGCACTTTTAGCTTAGCTTAGCATAAATCATTAATTGGATTAGACCAGGGGTGTCCAAACTCAGTCTTGGAGGGCTGGTGTCCTGCAGATTTGAGCTCCAACTTTCCTCAACACACCTTCAAAGATGTTTCTAGAAAGCCTAGTAAGAGGTTGATTAGCTAGGCCAGGTGTGTCTGATTGGGGTTGGACCTAAACTTTGCAGGACACGTGCCCTCCAGTACCGAGTTTGGACATGCCTGGATTAGACCATTAGCAACTTGCTGCAAAAATTCAAATAAAAGTTTTAATAATTGTCCTATTTAAAGATTCACTCTTCTGTAGTTACATTGTGTACTAAGACCTATGGAAAATGAAAAGTTCAAGACACTTTGCCACCATACCATGGCTGCAGCAGGCGAAATGATATGCAGCACTGTAATCTAGTTACTTAGCTGGGAACTATTTTTAAGAACTGCGTATCATTATGCCTGAGCTTACTGACCTAGAATATAGCAACTTTTCTTTTTCCACCAGTCTAAGTACACAATAGTCAAGCTTTAAACATTTTTTTAACCAGATGCTAATGGTCTAATCTGATTCAATGTTTTATGCTAAGCTAAAGCTCCCACCAGACCTGGGGCCTCATGTACGAAGACTTGCGTGGAAATCTTACTAAAACATTGCGTACGCACAAAGCTGTAAATGTGCGTACGCAGAAAAAAATTCAGATGTATGAAACACTGCGTACGCCGAATCTCACGCATATTCTTTTGTACATCCGAATGAACGTGAAACTGAGCGCAACATGCACGAGCGCAAAACCCCTCCCTGCCTCCTCCCCCGTATGAATATGCTAATGACTATGCTAATGGCAAAACCCAACGAAAAAGCAATGGCAAAAGCAAGCAAAAAGAGAAACTTTGAACAGAATGTGAATTGGAGGTGCTCCTTTCGGAGGCAGACCGGAGAAAAGCGGTGTTATTTGCAAGTTTGTTCTCCGGAATTAACAACAAAAGAAAAAAAATAGAGTGGGAGAGTTTAGCTGATGCGGTCAACACAGTTGGGTTTGAACATCGCACTGAGTGCATTAAAAAAAATAAATAGTCTGGTTTATATCTGTAAAATGTTGCAGCACTCTTAACAGTCTCAGTGGCGCGCTCGTAAGACGCATGTGGTCATGTTTTGACACGTTCGAGCATGAACTCGGCTCGAATCCAGCGTCTGATGAACTCTTTCTTCTTTTTTTTCCCCGCTACATATCAGATTTTGCCAACTATTTATCACGAGAAAGACAAGTAGGAATCATCAATAAGTTTGTGCATCATATTTTATTTGCACATTTATTGAATGGAAATGTTTCTGATTCACAAATGCAAATTCATCTTCAGATAGTGTCTTTATAGCAATGTGCGTGCAGTAGATAGCTCAGATTACATTGGGAAAACAGGCGACCGCTGCAAATTGTGCTTTAATGTTTAGCTGGTCAACTGTATGGTATGGAAACCTTATATACCTGCTAGATGAACCCATCTCATACAGCTGCCATTGCAAGGCTCAGACACTTTGTAGAGAGGAATTTAACACAACTGCCTCTAGGAGTCGCCAATGGAAATAAAACAGACACGCACAAAAAATGTGCGTACGCCTGCCAAAAAGCTGCCGTGAAGCTGCGCACATTCCCACGTTTAGTTCATTGTTAGTAAATCCAAACGTGAGCGATTCTGAGCGTGAAACCTGGCGTACGCAAAGTTTTTGTGCGTACGCAACGTTGATACATGAGGCCCCTGGTGATTGGCTGAATGGATTCAAAGATGGTAAAACTCAACTGTTAAAGTCTAGGAGAGTTGTAAAATGTTCCATTGAAATGATTGCACATGTCATACCTGCTGCGTGTTTGCTCCACTTTGGCTTGCATTAGCATGCTTTTAAACCGGCGCACAGCGAGATATGACAGAAGAGCCATGACTGCTGCGACAGCAACTAGTACCCCAAAACACACGCCAACCAGACGCGGCCGGGTCATGCGGAGGTCACATCGCTGGCCCATGAACCAGTAATCCTCCCCGACGGGACACCTTCAGAAAGAGACAGCCTGGTTATTTCAGCAGGACTTTAATCAGTGCTGTTTACAAGCTGTGCATATTGGTCAGATGGTTTCTTCTTGTTTGACTGGGCAGTTCCTGATTAACATAGACCAGGCTTTATGCCGCAAGTCAAAAATCTGTTATGCTATATAACTTACTGGCAGATAGGCTGCTGCCCGAGGCGGTGAACACAGATGCCCTGATGTTTACAGTATTCAGAGTGGCACACAGATGTACAGGTGGCATTTCCCTTGGAGGAGACACACTGGAACCCAGACGGACATTCAAGCAACCATTCACAAGCATCTGTCTGCAAACCTGAAAGAGAGAGAAAGAAGTTGGTACCTAAAGGGATGGTTTATGCAAACATTAAAATTTACTCACACACATACATAAGTAGTTGTAAACTATCATGATTTTTTTCTTCTATTGAACACAAAATAAGATCAAAATCTGAAAAATGCAGCCATCGACATTCGTTTTTAGGAACAGAAATACTGTGGAAGTCAATGCCTTTTTTCAGCATTCTTTAGTCTATCTTACTTTGTGTTTGGAAAAAGTGAAGGGAGAGTAAATGATTTCAAATTTCTCATATTTGGGTGGGCTGTCTCATTGATAGTTGTACGGTGATAGTGAGAAAATGAAATGAAATACAAAATGTTTTAATGCTTTTGTGTTTTCTCACAATACTTAGGTTCTCAGGGAAACCTTGAGTTTGTTCCAAAACTTACATAAGGTGTGAGTAAAACTATATTTCACAAACTTTAGGAGCCCATGCAAAAAGTTAAAGGTGCAGTTTGTAAGTTTCACACCCAGTGGTAGAACAAGGTATAGCACTCCTGGATCAAAACAAACGAGACGGTGCTCGCTGCAGAGCCATTTGAGCAGAGCTGAGCTCCAGCGAGGGGGAGCATGAGCTCTCGCTCATCCTCCTATAAGCTGTTTTAATGCGTAAACCAACCCCACACCTAACCCTACCCCCAGTGACATCACTCGTAGAAGAAGTGCAAGAAAAGAGGAGCAAGAGCTCATGCTCCCCCTCGCTGGAGCTCAGCTCTGCCCAAATGGCTCTGCAGCACCACCACTTGAAACAAACGCAAGCGCAGGTTGCCAGATTGAGGACAGGAGCGAGTCTGACAATCGAGCCTAAAGGCTTATATAAATCGTGTTCCAAATAAAAGCAAAGGCACCCGATATTTTCCACAATAAAATGAGTTAACCTCAGATCTTGAAAATAAAATAAACCCTTTGAATATAAACTTTAGAACTAAACATATATCAGTGATTAAGCAAGTACATTTAATAATGGTAAAGAGGTTTAATATGTATTAATTAGATTATAAGGCTTACCATTTTGTGAGTGAGGGCATATTCTGTGCTTCTGAATGGCTGTATTTAAATTTCTGTTGTGTTTCGTCTGGTGCAAACAGCCTTACTGCTTATCACTGCATATCTCATCACGAAGCATGTTGTTAGGACACGAGGTTACGAGGTTAACCTGCTCACCTAATGGTTACTTTCATAATATTTATATCATTTGCCAATTAATAACCTTATGTTGAACTAAGTCTGTCTTACTTTGAGTCTGCTACTGTCTATCCACCGGAGGTCGCATTTTGGACGCTTGCTTTCAGAATCTTTCTGAATGAATGAATGAAATATGTGGTTTTCCACCAAGGCAACCCAGGTGCTGAAATAAGCTTGGCTAAACTGGCATTGGGCGGGTTAAAAGAACCAAAACAAAGACAGCGTTCCGACACGGAAAACACATTTTCAAAGCAGAATATCTGACTTCAGCATTGTTTTTCAGATAAACTAATATGTTCACTTAGCATGTTTCTTAAATATCTGCAAACACATAATTTTATCCTTTAGAAGAGTCAAAAATTTACATACAGCACCTTTAAGTTAACAATATTTTATATGCTCCATATTCAGTTCTAGGAAAAAAAGAGACTGTTTCAAAGTTATTATTGATTCTCTGGATACAAGGCATGTAAAGGAAGCATTTATTTGCAGAAAACTGAACAGATCTAGATAAAACAATAAATATAATATTGCCAAAAAATATGTATAGATGTGTATTTTACAAATATAGATACACCCAAAGTTTTATTTGTTTTTTTCTCAAAACTGTATGGAATAGATATATAAAACAGATATGATTGACACTCACCTCCTTCTGTAATATTCTTCACTCGAACTCCACCCACAAATAATCCTTTCTTTGGCAGTGGGTTTAACCCAGCCTCCCGTAACAAAGACTCCACCCTTCCCAGCCAGGAGAGCGCTTGCACTGTTTGGAACTGAACCACTGTCTGCAGAACTGGACCACTGATGAAGATACCATCAGAAAATCAATCAAAAATCTGGTTCTCTCGATTATTTTTTTATGCTAAAACACTGTGAATTGAGAATAGGCTAGAAAAGCTCTTTACCTGTGCCAGGTTACATGTTGATTCTGAAACCCAGCAACTTTCTGCAGAAATGTCTCCACCTGCAGGAGTGGATGTTTTTTTCTTATGACAGGGATTTTAAACTGTTCCAACCCTAATTAAACACACCTGATCAAACTAATTGAGTCCTTCAGGCTTGTTTAAAACCTACAGGTAAAGCTGCGGTCACACTGGACTTGTCTCCCCATAGACTTCCATTCCTACGTACGCAAATGCGTCAAGTTTCGCAGGTTGCTAAGGTGCAAAGTTCAAGCTTGGTAAACTCTGACCTGTGAAATCGCATCACTTGACTGCGTGAGTGTGCAGGGCTGCGGCCCTACAAGAATTGAGTTTGACATACCTGTCTTATGACATCAATCATCTGCTGTCATCATGGGTATACACCAGGGGTTCTCAAACTCGGTCCTGGAGGACTGGTGTCCTGCAAAGTTTAGTTCCAACCCCAATCAGACACACCTGGGATAGCTAGGCTAGCTAAGCTAGGCTTTCTAGAAACATCCCTGTAGGTATGTTGAGGCAGGTTTGTTGGACCTACAATCAGCAGGATACTGGCCCTCCAGGACCAAGTTTAAGAATCTATGCTATAACCATACACTACAGGTCATTTTAATGAAATCAGCATTCAGCAAAGATGCCTTAAACTGACACTAAAGAAAAAGAAAAATTTTATATTTTGTATTATTATTATCTGAACTTTCTATCAGAGATGCCTGGAGAAGTAATGACTGGTGTCATGACAGCTTTGCTATCACAGGTATAAATGATATTAAATTACTTTATAAAATAGATCACAATTAGTAAGTTGTAATAATAGTAAACTGTAATAATATTCATAATTTTACAATTTTGCTGTATTTCTGATCAAATAAATGCAGTCTGAGGACTCTATTTTGACGATCCAGGTGCAAAGTCCAAAGCGCAGGGTGCAAAAGCATTAAGGACGCGTCAGAATTCACTTTTGCTATTTTAAGGATGGAAAAATCTGCTAAAAGGGTTGAGCTTATTCTCTTAATGAGTCAAAGGTGTGCTTTAAGAATAAACCAATCAGTGGCTCATCTCCCATTCCCTTTAAAAGTCAGTTGCGTTGCTCCATAGCGCATTTGCTATTTACACGGCAGACTTTGAATAATGGAAAACCTGAACGCTTCACTAGCGAGAGCAGTTAAATAGAGCATTTACACCGCGAGAATAAGAGATGAGCCTTCTCATTCTTTACTTTCACTTTCACTCTCGTGAATAGGGAAACGTGTTGTACGCACAGACATCCATTAGCCTATATATAATTAATTTACTTTATTAAGCGCAAAGATTTGTTTCAAATCTATTTCTAAATTCAGTTGTAATTTCCAGCAAACGAATAAATGAACAATAATAATGAAGTGTGGTCAAAAAGCTTGCGTTATATCCAAGTACACATGCTCTGCCCCATATGGTCTAAAACCTGATATGTGAGCAAATCTAAGATTGTTTTTAATAAAACAAATATGAATCTGCATATAATAAATAATACTATTACTAATAATGACATTATACAAAAGCAAATTGTCATGAAATAACTAAAAAGCCCCCCGAGATGAAGAAGGCATGGAGGCAGTGGTTTTTATATTTATGTAGGCTAGAAAATAATAATTTTTGTAATATTTTAATCCTTTAATTCTTTTTCAGATATCTGCGTGTTGCTGTACATCCTGTGTGTATTAAGCAATGTTTAAGCAAGGCGCCAACTAACGTGCTCTGCGCTGGACTTTAGACCTCCTCTCTACTGGTCTATTGAACAGTCTATTTTAGTTCCTCAAAATAGCAACGCGCCTTAACACGCCTCCTTTTTTAGACCAGAACGTCTATAGGCGCACATACTCCTCCCTTTGGAAAAGAAATCAGTCGATCATGTTAAAATCTTTTTGACTCGATTGTGTTACTTTCATATGAAATTGATACGTTTTATATGTTTTACATGTGATACACATTATGACCCTCAAATGACACTTGTGTTTTTTTTTTCTGTAAGGGTAAAATAAAAAACTAAATCCTAGCCTAATCCTAACACCAATTGGGTCAAACTTTTGAACAGTAATATATGTAATTTAAATAGTTTCACCTCCAGAAGTCTCACACTAGGCACATAATCTCCTTCTAGGACGATTTGTAGGAGCACTTGAAATGTTTTTTCTGAAAAAAAAAGAAGAAAAAAAGGAAAACTTTCATTTAGAAATGTGCAAAATTGCAGAGCAGCCTCAAAAAGACAAGAGCTGTTTCTCACCCTTGAAGATCACTGGCTGGTCATCCACTATGAAATAATGGCGTCCATGTGGCCACTTCTTGTCAAAGCTGGATGCAGTAGAATGGCTAACTGTTTGCGTAGGTATTTTGCGTGCTTTTGTGTGAATAACAAAAGAGCTTGTGGTAGTATGCTGGAGAGGTCTAAAAGTTCCAGGCTGAGACTGCTTATGAACCCGGGCTGAAGTCGTTTCTGTGGTCGTGGTGTGCGGATTCACCTGTGGGATGGTTACTGAAGATGTGTGAACCACTGAAGGCTGACTAGTTTCCCAGTGTGGAGTGGTTATGCTATCAGTGGTACTGGTTTGAATGGTATGATCAGTTGTACTGACCTGAAAGACGGAGGGAGTTGTGAAGTGATAAGATGAAGTAAAACCATTAGTGTTTTCTGATGATTCAGTATTAAATCGAGATAAGCCAAGAGTTGTCTTTGAACTTGTCGTACTAGTACTTAATTGGCTTGTACTTTCCATTTGACCACTAGTCATCTCATTGATATCCGTTACATCAGAAAATCCCACATGGCTCTGCGTGGTTTTGGAAGATGGATGTAAATACTGAGGTGTAGATGTGTATAATTCAGTTTGAATACTTGATTTGGTGTTAGTATTCTGGACCTGTGATGAAGATGTGTCTGATTGCTCCACATTAGTGCGATTCTCAACTCCTACTGTAGTGGGATCATCAAAAGTCATGTTAGGACTAATCTGAGGACTTGCAGAACTCGATGGAGGGCTGGTTATTGGGGTTTCTTCTTCTCTTTGCATGGTAGTGGGTAAATATGACATGCATCCAAGACCAAGGCAATCTCTTCCAGATGTTGAAAACCCTTCATCCACCACTGGTGTACTTGTGCTCTCAATCGGGGTCACGTCTGTAGAGGAGAAAGTGGTAAATGCACTGATTTTGTTATTGTTGTGAGATGTCAGGTCAAAGACAGGCGCAGATGCAGAGCTAGTTTCTTGAGCGCTTGTATGGTGACTTTGGACGGTGTGCAAACTTTGGGTGGTTAATGCTTCAGAAGTTGCAAGTGTGCTACTTGAAGTTGTTGGTTCAATGTCTGTGGTAACATTTGTTGGTGGAGATGCTGAGTACCCTGAGTATTCAGTTGTTTCGCTGTCAGGAAAAGTTAAAGGATTGGTTTGGTTTGGAAATCTAGATACTGTGGCAAGTGTGCTAGTAGTCATAAATAAATCCTCATTGATTGTTTTATTAGGATTTGTTGACCTCGGAGAGCGATCGGTCCTGTCTGATTCTGAAGCTATGGATTGGCTGTCATCTGTAATTGTGTTCGAGCTCCAAAAATTTCCATGAAATGGATTCGTCACAATCTTCTCGGACATCGTGAACACATCCCTATTAAACCCTGTCCTTGTAGTAGGTTTATCCTTGGTAGCACTGTCACTAATGAAATCTGCCTCTGTGGATGTTTGGTTGAACGGCTCAATATTTGGTGGACTTACCGTCATATAGCTGGAAGTAGGAAAAATTGAACTTAGATCACCTCTTTTAGCTGTTTTGGACTGGATTTGAGTAAATGCATGTGTGTGTGTGGGTTGTGAACTTCCTCTGTGCAATTCGGTGAACGCAACATCATTTGTGTCTAAAAGAGTGCTTGTTTTTGCAGCATTGGGAGCTGTCGAACTGGGCGTAGTTTGTGCAGAAAGCAATGGCGATTGGTCTTTAGTGGACGACTGAGCCAAAGGAGGTTTGTCGGACAATACTGCAAGCGTGTCCATGTGTGCGCCAAGGCCAGAGCGGGTGTGTGTATCAGAATAAGAATGTGTGCCAGTGAACGCGAGGTCAGAGATCCAGACTCCAGCCGTTTCCTGTCCATTGTTGGTGGTTTCCTGTGGATAGAGGGGTCTGTGCTTATCGGCCAGGTCAGACACACCTCCGCCCTGCCGTATACCCTTTCCACCTACACTGTGTGTTTTGGGGGTTTCATTGCTGTTCACTGGAATGTCAGGGGTGTAGGTTACACCGTTTGAGGAACTCGGAGAGGGAGAAACCGGGTCAGCTTCAGAGTGAGTGTAAGGAATCAAAGCAGAAGTCTGATTCTCCTCTGACGTGTTCCATCCTGAGAAAAACACACACAGACACCAAGCGTGAATGGAAACAGGAATTATGAGATAGTTCAAGACACAAGATTTAAACACTAAGGGGAGGAAAATAAACATACCACACTATCATTGGTTATTGTTCACACATCCTATGCTCATTCAATTCAAGTCATCTTTATTTATATAGCACTTTTACAATGTAGATTGTGTCAAAGCAGCTTAACATAGAAGATTATAGTAAATTGAATCTGTGTCAGTCCAGTTTTCAGAGTTTAAGTTCTTTTTAGTTCAGTTCAGTGTGGGTTCATTTCCCTGCTGAGACTCCAAACACTAAAAAAGGCAATTCCATCAATGCGCAGCTCCACAAATCCCAAAGCCAAGCAAAACCAGTGGTGACAGTGGCCAGGAACAAACGTCACCAATTGACGAAAGTGAAGGAAAAAACCTCAAAAGAAACCAGGCTCAGTTGGGCACGACCATTTATCCTATGGCCTAACTTCTTAATATTTAATGCATCTGTTTTTATTTTTTGATCTATCTACAACATGTTTGTTACCATTGTTTTTCTACAAACCAGTTACCACTTTGCAAGATGGTACAGTTGTGTTATGGTATAGTGATGCTAATACCCTAAATTCAAACAAATAGTGCTTAAGGGTAGCTTAAATAATGCTCTTTGGGTAAGGGATTTATCAAAATAAGCAGCAAAAGACAGCCCAAGGCACTCTGAAAATTTGGAAAAAATATTGAAAAACCTTTATTGGCATGGCTATTCCTTAAAACTTCGCCTACATGATTTGGCAAACACTTGCTGGTTCTGCCGAAGTGTTTGCCGAAACGTGTGGGCACAGTTTTAAGGAATAGCCATGCCAATAAACTTTTAAATTTTTTTTTTACATTTTTCAAGTGCCTTGTACTGACTGTTTAGTCTGATGCTAATACTACTTTGAAATTGTCTGTCACAGAATTTCATCTACTTTGATATTTACATACAGTCAAGCCTGAAATTATTCATACACCTGGCAAATTTTAAAGCTTTTACTCAAATGTAAATAGAACCCAAGAAATACATTTTTCCACAAGGTTGCTTCTTGTGCATCGTCTTATTATATTTCGGGAGAAGCCTGTGTCATTACAGGTAAACATAAATCTTGCTGGTTGAATAAAAGCAATGTTATTAAGATTTTTTATAAATAATTTAGGGCTTGACTCTATATGTTAAGGTACATCATGTCCATGTCCAAAACACCATGGTAACACTATTATACTTGGCATGTACGTATAGTTGAAGTCAGAATTGTTACCCCTGTTTATCTTTTTCCTGAATTTCTGTTTAACGGAGAGAAGATTTTTACAACACATTCCTACACATAATAGTTTTAATAAATCATCTCTATGCTAATAACTGATTTTTTTTATCTTTGCCATGATGACAGTAAATAATACATTTAAACACTTAACTAGGTTAATTAGGTTAACTAGGCAGGTTGGGGTAATTAGGCAAGTTATTGTATAATGATATTTTGCTCTGTAGACTATCGAAAAAATTTATAGCTTAAATAGGCTAATAATTTTGACCTTAAATAGTTTTTAAAAGATTTAAAACTGCTTTTATTCTAGCTGAAATAAAACAAACAAGACTTTCTCCAGAAGATAAAATATTATCAGACATACTGTGAAAATTTCCTTGCTCTATTAAACATTATTTGGGAAATATTTTTAAAAAATCTTTAAATCAATGATATTGACATTACACAGGCATGCAAGTGACTTTTTTTACACTTACTCAGATGTAATGTGGCAAATGTTTTGTCGGTCCTTTTTAAGCTCCACTCAACAACAGTTCTCCCAGTGCCAGAAAATATCTCCTGCTCATCCTTTTCGTAGATCACTGTATCTCCATTCCCAAATGTAATCCCAATACGAGCTCCCTTCCCAACAGAAATAGCATCTATCCACACAGTCTGATTTTCATGTGCATCGATAATCCAAGTACACGTAATATCCAACTGCTTTTCTTTGCTGTCGTTAGTAATTCTGTCAAATAAAAGTCTGCTCGGGTGTAAAGAGTACCGGATTGAGCCACTATGCTCTCCAAGAATTTTACCTCCACAGTCTTGGCTCGAGTTCAAAAGAGTGTTACCTGCAAAGAAACATCATTACTGTCATATCTGCCTTTAATAAATTAAGATGCATTACAGTTTTCACCTAAAAGTTAAGTCAGGAATATCAAAACAATGTATCATTTTTCAGTACAATGCATCGTTTAACATCTAGTACCAGAATTATACTTGTAAAGTACGCTCCGGGATGGGTGACCACAAATGGGAAAACTAGGTTGCTGTTGGAAGTGGTGTTAGTGAGGCCAGCAGAGGGCGCTCAACCTGCTCTGTATGAGTCCTAACGCCCCAGTATAGTGAAGGGAACACTGTACTGTCAGTGAGCGCCGTCTTTCGGATAAAATGTTAAACCGAGGTCCTGGCTCTTTGTGGTCATTAAAAATCTTATGGCACTTTTCGCAAAGAGTAGGGGTGTAACCCAGGTGTCCTGGTCAAATTCCCACCATCTGCCCTTACCCATCATGGCCTCCCAATCATCCCCATCTACTGAATTGGCTCTATCACTGTCTCTCCACTCCACCAATAGCTGGTGATGTGTGGTGAGCGCACTGGGGCCGTTGTCCTGTGGCTGCCATCACATCATCCAAGTGGATGCTGCACACTGGTGGAGGTGTAGAGAGACCCCCTCATGATTGTGAAGCGCTTTGGGTGTATGGCAATACACGATAAATGCACTATATAAATATACATTACATTACAATATACATTACATTACTTTTTAAAGTATAAATATCTTGCTAGTGAAATTCACGTGCCATTAAATTTCCATGGCTTACTTCTAAGGACACCATACTATACTATGGCACGTCTCAAAACAAGGTAATCCCGTGGGAAGTTACCTTTGGCACGATGCTGAGGTGACTGATTCAGTATAGCTATACATTTTAAAATAATATGATGTAGATTAATCTCAATTTAAACATTTACAACTATATTAAATAAACATTTCTGAACAATGTTCTGAAGAAACATGTAACAATGTAAGCTATAAGCTGGCAAAACGTTTAAAAATGTGTTCAGCATTTAAATATTAATGAAATAAACCAGTAGTGAAATTACTCATCTTACCTGGAGGTAAAATAAATAGGAAAAGATACACAAAATGACGCATTTTCGGAGCCAAAACATTCCAGGAAGAAATCCGTTGCCACAGTTGATTCCATAAAGAAACGTTAACAGTTATACATTATAGCCTAATTCAGTATAACGTAGACGATATTTAAGCTAGTCAAACACTGTATATTACGATGATTAGTAGCAGTTTTTGTATCTCTCCTTAAAAAGACCATCGAGGACTCAAGTTCATCCCTCAGTCCGTCACTGAAACTGACCGTAGAACTGTGCGCGCTCGTGTGTGTCTATGTGAGCGCGCGCGCGAGCTCGCCTGCTGGCTGTTGAAAACACAGCAACGTGCAAACATATGATTACGATTAGGTATCTTTTTAAAGAGAGAATGGGACGGAAGCGGTTAAAAGTTAAGGGGACAGAGGAGACTCCGAGATTATGTTTATTACCCAGGTTGTGTGTTTGTGTGAGAGAAAACAGAGACAGCATTTGTTTGCGCGCTCCTGACGAGCTTGTGCTGTCAATTCAATCTAGAAAAATAGATTAACAGGGAAGGACATTTAGAGATCATTGTCAGTCTTGACTCAAAATGGTTGTATATACAACTCAGATAGAGTAGTTTTGGGGGACTTAATGTAGGCTAACAAAAAAAAATGAAATGCCAGAATATTACCACAGTAGTCTACATTTGTATTGGTAAAACTGACAGCAGAAGTGCTTTAAAGACAACCCTTTTTCCCTTGGAGATGCAGCACTGGAGGTAGGCCTATAGCATTAAATAAAACTCAAACATTTACTTGAGAATGTAATTTCATTATTTAATTTAAAACTTCACCTAATGCACAGGAATTCAAACCATTACTAACACAAAAATGAAGGAAATGCCTGGAGCGTCCCTGCCTGGCTTCTCATCATCACAGTGAGAGGTATGTTCACAGACGTCCACTAACACACTAAAATACACATAAACAGAGGGAGGGAGGAGGATTTATTACACCTGAAAACAGGAAACATGGCCTTATTTAAGTTCATAATTGGGAAAATAAAACAGTCTTGTAAATCTTAGCTCTTTTGAACTTCAGTAAAATGTTTGTGTTTACTAGTAAATTGAAGGTTGAGTTTAAATCCCAAGTCTAAATAACAACACAAGTATATTGCTCATTTTTAATAAAGATTAGAGATGAACTATTAAATCAGTTCTCAACTAGGAGGACCACAACAAACTTTTAAACCTCGAGATGACTACAAAATAATTGAAAATAAAATACTAGCTTTAAAATACATCTAAACAAAAAGAAAATCGATATATTTCTTGTTTATTTGCTTGATTTTTATGTGATATTTCTGCAGTAATGTTCTGCAAATATTGGAGAGGCCTTTAAATGTAAAGATGGTTCATATAGGTCTTTTAAAGGTTTACTGTCATCTTTTTTTAAATACATACATTAGTTTTTAATGAATTCATGGCTATTTATGTTTATTTAATGCTTTAAATGTTCTATAAGAAGATCCAAAGCTTCAGATGGTCCTTTTATGCTGAGGAGCCAATCCCAAAACTTAAAATTAAAGGAAACCATTTGCAAATGTAAGCAATAATGTTAAAGTATCACTTTTTAAACCTTTCTGCAATAAAATGTTAGGAGCTCAATAGGATTTAAAGTTAAGGTCATGACAGAGGAAGACTGTATTAGTTTTCATTTGCATTTACTTAAGGGGTGAAGGTTGAGCAGTGGACAGCATTTCTTAACAACGTCGCCTGGCTCAAACTGTGGAAAATTCTTGGGTAAGACTGGATTTGGACATCATTTCCACTGGGTGGTGCTATATCATACTAAACACGACCACTACTATACAGTACTGTATATGTGAACTGACATAAGTACTTTTAGAAAAAACTATTTGAATTTGACATGAACCTATAACAACAAATTTTGTGTCACTAATAAAGTCAGTGAAAACTAACTCAAAATTATACATAAAATATATCCAGTTCTCTCAAGAGATAAAGTTGATTATTCTGAATCTTGTGTTTTTTGTGGAATGAATGTTGAGACTGCTATGCATTTGTTTTTTGATTGTATGTATGTTAAGCATTTCTGGTTTGATGTTCACGGCAGCCCTGGTTTGGTTCCCGCCTCGGGGTCCTGTGCCGATCCTTCCCCTCTCTCTGCTCCCCACGCTTTCCTGTCTGTACTATCTACTGTCCTATTAATTAAAGGTGAAAACCCCGGGAAAAAAATATATACAGTTGAAGTCAGAATTATTAGCCCCCTTTTGATTTTTTTTTTTTTTTTTTAATTTCCCCAATTATTTTTAACAGAGCAAGGAAATTTTCACAGTATGTCTGATAATATTTTATCCTCTGGAGAAAGTCTTATTTGTTTTATTTCGGCTAGAATAAAAGCAGTTATTAATGTTTTTAAAAACAATTTTGGGACAAAACTATTAGCCCCTTTAAGCTAATTTTTTTTCTCGATAATCTACAGAACAAACCATCGTTATACAATAACTTGCCTAATTACCTTAACCTGCCTAGTTCACCTTATTAACCTACAGTAGTTAAGCTTTTAAATGTCACTTTAAGATGTATAGAAGTGTCTTGAAAAATATCAAGCTAAATATTATCTACTGTCATCATGTCAAAAATGAAATAAATCCGTTATTAGAAATGAGTTTTTAAAACTATTATGCTTAGAAATGTGCTGAAACAATCTTCCATCCATTAAACAGAAATTGGTGAAAAAAATAATAATTGCTGTGTAATAATTCAGGGGGGCTAATAATTCTGACTTCAACTGTATATATATATATATATAAAAAAAAATCTGATTTCTTAAAAACAAAAAAACAGCATAAAAATCAGCGATCTTCACTTCCTGCCTGCGATATGATATAAAGTGGGTATGAGACCAAACATAAAAATACTGCATTAAACTATATTTTTCTGTGTCATGTCTTTAAAATATGAAAATTAATTATACCCCAGTATTTTCAATGGAATTTCTGTGCTGGCCGCCTGTGGCTAATAATGGCACCTGCTTTTAAACAAGTCTCTTTTTACAAATGGATGCTTAAGTCTATTTTACTGATTATATTTAAAATACATTACAGCATCGATGCTGTAAAAGGAACCTTCTAGCTGTGCATATTGCCCATTAAATAAATGCAACCTTGGTGAGCAGAGACTTACTTTAAAAAAATCTTACAAACCCCAGATTATTGGTCATATCGATGATAAATCTTTTCAATAACTGACATGTTATAAGATTGATAAAGATTCATAATGTAAATGTGAAGACAAAAGTAATCTCCTTTAAACTGATTTAAAGTTTTTATTTTGCAGCATTCATAAGAATTATTCACAATATTTGCACGCTCTTTGTGCATGTCTCTAGCAGAAGAATACTGCAAACCAGAAAATGACAAGTGGCCACCAACAAAATAATGAACACAGATTTAAACATGTATCGAAATACAAAACGAATAAAGAACAGCAGAAAGAGTTCACGACAGAGTCTCCATGATCTTTTTCATCTGATGGGATTGTCTTGATCTGAATGAAAAAAAGCAACAAATAAATGTTTATGAGCAGGAGATTCATCTGAAGTCACACTATAACGTCTCGAAGATGTGAATATTAACTCACAATGAAAGGTCATGCTCATTCATGAACTTCCTTCTTTTCTGCGATGTACTGTACAACCTGTTCTGGGGTCATCAACTTTTCTGCATCCTCATCAGGGATCTCAAAACCTGAACATGAAAGCACACAATGTATCATCTGGGTAAATACACATACTATTAGATTGCACATTCATAATCTTTAAACAGAAGAAGCGTTTAAGAGAAAGAGAAAAAAAATAAATGTTGCACATCATGTATTTGTCAACAGTTATGTTAACCCTAACAGATGCATTAGGTGGATTTTTCTTAATGATAATAATAATAATAATAATAATAATAATAATAATAATAATAATAATAATAATAATAATAATAATATATTTGTATGGTGCATTTCTGGGTACTCAAAGTGCTTTAAAGGTTATGGGAATCTGCTCAACCATCACCAGTGTGATGCATCCACCTGTATGATGTGACATCAGCCATTTTGTGTCAGACCGCACACCACACACCAGATTATTGGTGAAGAGGAGACAGAATTAATGAAGCCATGATATATATATGGATAGAAAGACCGGTGGGAAAATTTGGCCAGGATACCTGAGACACCCCCTACTCTTTTTGAAGGACATCCTGGGATTTTTAATGATCACTGAGATTCAGGACCTCGGTTTAACTTCTCATCCAAAAGACGGTGCTTATTGGCAGTATGGTGTCATACCTTCACTATACTGGGGCTTTAGGACACACACAGACTGCAAGGTGAGCACCACCTGCTGTCTTCACTAACACCACTTTTAGCGGCAACCTAATTTTCCCATGTGGAATAAAGCATGTTGGAAGACCTTATCCCATGATCATATTTCAGGATGACAATGCAAAGACACATGACCCTCCAAATGTGAATTTTCATAGAGAAATTTGCCAAGAATTGACTCAGAGAGCAGATCATATAGGTTTTAACAAAATATTTAATTTGCAGTTTGTAAAGTAGCTGTTCTTCGAATGTAAACATCTGCAAAGTTCATCAAAAAAGTGCATGATAAATACTTGTTTGTATATTTATATACTATACTTACTCGTTTATTAATTTATTTGTATATTGACTATATAAAATTATAGCCCTCCAGTAAAATCTAAATGATTTTTTAAATATTTTTGACATAGCTGATGTTTAACAGAGCAAGGAAAATTTTCACAGAATTTCCAATAATACTTTTCTTCTGGAGAAAGTCTTATTTCATTTAGTTTGGCTGGGAAAAATAATTATATAATTGCATAGGTCAATATTATTAGCCTCCTTAAGAAATCTGATCCAAAATTAAATACATATGTGTTTAAAAACTCCCCTTTAAACAGCACTTGGGGATTAATTAAAAGTGAATTTAAATTTAACAAGTGGGCTAATAATTCTGCCCTAAACTATAGCAGTTTTAGAAATAAAAAGTTCCCTTCTTTGTACATGTAACTCCTAAATGCCAGAAACTCTGCATGTTCAAAACCAGACTTTAATATGCAGTTTGCATGTCATGTACTTACTGTCATTCAAGTTTCAGCTTAATAAAACATTATATAAAAAAAATAACTAAAAAGTTTCACTCTGCATCAGTTAGAGTTAAATGAATTATTGTGAAATGTTTAACAATCCAGATACATATTAATAACTAGTGATGTGACGTTGTGCATCGATGCTTCGACACATGTATCAAAAAAACGATACATGTCGCAGTGAAGCAGTGTACTGGAGCTTGATTCGTCTTACCATCATCACGTGATCAGTGACGTACGAAGCTTCATTTTCACCTATACTCACGTGACTGCTTTGAATTTTGATTCAAAGGTTTAAACACCCTCCTGGGTGTTATAGCGAGAGAATAGGCGTCGATTACATACATTTCTACTGTTTTAAAGCACTGATCCCACACACCAGTACTTAAACCAAAAAAATAATAGCAATTTATAGTAAAAATGTCTTGAACCATACTGTATTAGCGTATTTTTTACAACTATCTTTAAAGAAATCCTCTGCATATCGTAGTATAGTGTTTAAAGGAGGCCAGCTAGCGAGTGCAGCCCGAAAGCATCACTCACATAGCCTCCTCCTAGACTAGAGCATTCCCCTCCCATGCAGGAATCGCTGGTTCGATTCCCGCTTGGAACGAATGGGTGGGTGAACGACTAACTGGTATATTCATTCATTTTCTTGTCGGCTTAGTCCCTTTATTAATCCGGGGTCGCCACAGCGGAATGAACCGCCAATTTATCCAGCACATTTTTACGCAGCGGATTCCCTTCCAGCCGCAACCCATCTCTGGGAAACATCCACACACAAACACGCATTCACACACACTCATACACGACTACGGACAATTTAGCTTACCCAAGCTGTACCGCATGTCTTTGGACTGTGGGGGAAACCAGAGCACCCGAAGAAAACCCATGTGAACAAAGGGAGAACATGCAAACTCCACACAGAAACGCCAACTGAGCCGAGGATCGAACCAGCAACCTTTTTGCTGTGAGATGACAGCACTACCTACTGCGCCACTGCATAATTGGAATATGATAAATGTAATTACTTTTAAATAACTTGGATTTTACTATAGTCATCGGAGGTGTAATGTAACATACCTTATGTGTAAAAACTACAGTAACTGAGTAATTTGTTTATATTAATGTTACATGAATGAGTTGGTCAGTTGTGAACATTTGACATTATTGCAGCACAGTGCTTTCCCACACTTTAACCAGAAAAGGTCCTCATCGAGCTTTGATTTAGAAAGCTTCGAGAAACGAACCTTTTTCAGATCCAATTGAGTCGAGCATTTCAGAAAGCTTCATTTCACCATCACTAATAATAACTGCAGTAAGAAAAATTTGGCCAGGCAGTGCCCACAATAATAACAAAAGATCGCAATGCGCGCAATAAAAAAATGGTCAATGTGTGATACCGGGAAGAATTACAATTGTTAATGTAGTTACAAACCAAATTCATCTTCCATGGCCATGATGATCTCCACCTGGTCTAAACTGTCCAGTCCCAAATCTTTCATGAAGTGAGAGGTGACCTGAAGCTGAACAGAAATAATGAAAACAACCTTTAAATCATCACCAAACACAGATCATCTACAGAGTTTAATATAAATCTAAAGCTGGTATGGACCAATTCAATCTCACATGTTTGTTGTTGACCTGCTCAAACCGCTGGTGTGCTTACCTTCTCAGGGTTGATCTTGTCATAAAGCTTCAGGACGTAGAGCACACGCTCATGGACAGTCTTTAGGGTTAACGGAGGCGAGTCACAGAACTGCCTCCACTGAAAGATCTGTGGTGAACTGCCAGACACCTACAAAACACAACAAATACATTAAGCTAGGGAATGTGCCATTTTAGAGTAACTCATGAATATTGAAACAGATGCTACTATGACTATTATTCTGTACCATTTTAGCTTTGTATTGTTGTTTCAATATTTCTATAGTAAGTTAATCATTACAAGTTATCTGCTTTGACAAAATGTCAATATTTTTATCAAATATTTGATAAAACAAATAATTATTCTGTTAATATAGGTATGAAAAATAATAATAAGTTAATTCAAAAAGTATTATTATTATTCAATGAATCCATTAAGCTCAGTTTTATATATATATATTTTTATACTAAATTGTGTTTATGAAATATTTGTAATCCATATTTAACATGTTACCCACTAAATATAGCTTATAGTAGCACTTCAAAGTTTTATCTTTCAAAACAGACACGTGGCAGATTTAAAGTGAAATTAAAGCAATAACATGAACAACACATGCCATTATCAAACTATTTTGTATTTGATAGTAAATATCAGTAAACAAGCTATTAATAACTGAGAAAATTATCACTAAGATATTTAAGAAAAATTTCACTAAGATATTTTTCACCACAGTGTTGAACGCTCCCCACTGGATGAATTTAACTTGCCATTGGTCTCCTGTACTGTCAGTTTTGACCACGAAGAACACAATAGTGACTTTTTTCCCCAAAATTATTTAACATTTTCCAGCCATGTCCATGAGTTTACGCGTTTACAAAATGGCAAGTGCCAAAGACACAATTTGATGATTGAGGTAATGTTGGGTTTTTTCATTTGATCATTAGTTTAGTGACATGTGCCGTCTCAAATCGCATACAAGTATGACTTCAAAACAACATTAGCAATATTTAAATGACTGAACAATGTTGTAGTTTGATGGTCATTGACTGCTGATATGATTTCACTATTTAGGATTAGCAATGAATACTTTTCTAAAATTATATTATTAAGGAGAAAGTCTGAATCTGTGAACATAAAACCAACTTAACCTCAATGTTCTAATGATGTAAAAAAAAAAGTACATTTTTAGTTGTTTGTTTTGGTAAAAATGACTGAACAGAAGGATAATATCAAAGAATGGCAATAAAAATATATAAAAGATATAGCATATTTACGTTAAACAAATATCACATATTACAACAAAACCAAAAAAGGCACTTTTATTCTATCATAAACGTTTACGAACAGTGGTGTAATGGCCTATTCACGTATAAATCATTACAACTGATATACCGCAATTTAATACAGTACTAAAGCCAAATAAACATGTAAACAAAGACTACACGAACAATCTCTTATAACGTTACGTAAAGATAATGAGTGAGTTAAAGCAGTAAAATTAACCGTTAACCATTAACATTCATCTCATTTGTCTTAAACTTCTGCAGACTTATATAACACAGCACTGAGATGAAGCGAAATGAGGTTGTTTGTCGATATTGCTGAAGCCTTTCTAACTAAAGACACGGGTAGGTCATCGGACGTCATCAGTCACTCAGGAACACACACCTGCGCCAGTGAAGACTTGTGTCCGGTTGTCAGATGTGAAAGTGTGCGGCCATGGATGAGCGGAGCTGCTGTTAAAGTCGCGACAGTGTTTACACGGTTAAAATATAGAGAACGGTGGTTCAGCGATCGGACACACCGGGCAAGGATGCGCGCCGCCATGTTTCTCAACTAGCTCCCACAATGCACGAGACGGCTGCTGCGCATGCGCGACACAACACTCTCAAAGAATAAATCGAAATATCCCTCGAGTTAAGTTAAAATAATTTATGAGAATATTTTTTCATAGTATCTATGTACTATATTAACTCTCAGTGCATAGCAGCAACATTTATCCAATTTCGCACATTCAAAAAAGTGACGTTTGCGCCTTTGTTCTTTATTTCATAAACCACATTTTGAGTTGTACATAGTAGCTAACGTTAGCTGTATTAAAAACCCTTTTCTAAGGAGTTTCTCTCATATAAAAACGTTAAAATAGTTGCAATTTACAAAAAAATGGTCAATGACAATTTCATATAATTATATTTAGAATAAATTTATTTGTACACATCACTTCAGAAATATTGTTAATCTAAAACCACTTTAGCTCTGATGTTATTTTAAATGTTTGTTTAAAGTTTATTGTATGAAGTACAATTATGAATCTGATCCTGAACACTTAAAGGGAACCTATTTTACCCCTTTTTCAAGATGTAAGATAAGTCTTTTGTGTCTCCGGAATGTGTCTGTAAAGTTTCAGCTCAAAATACCCATCAGATTATTTATTATACCTTTCAGAATACTGGATTTTCTGCTTTGAACACAATGTAGCTGTTTTTGTGGACTGCCTTTAAAAGTTCACAAAACCCTCGAGAACTTTTTTGAGATTTTAACAGATTTGTGTGTGTTGAGCATCAGTTAAGACAAACTGGACAATTTTAAACTTTTGTCAGCTAATTTCAGCTTCCGGGTTTAAAATGATTTTTGGGGTAGGATCAAAATCAGCGACGTAGTGCAAAACTACAAGTGCAAAGATCACGCGTCGGTTTCTTATTATTATTCATAGCTGAATTTTCTTATCCTATGAGAAGAGCCGGCTTCCTAATTATTCATGACTGCAAGTGCTTTCCGAAGGGAAGGCAGACCTGCCAGTGCCAAGCTGTGAGACACAGACCCACGGCACACAGTATTTAGCTGTACATGAAGGGTTGAATGTGTTTATTTCTATGATCCACGGGGTTAGTTGCATGTTTTTCCCCGCAATGCTGTCAAGGTCGATAAAGCCAAGCTGTTTGTGTGCAGCAAGCATTTTTTGTCGGTAGAGCAGTACGAGAATTGGAGAATGGCGGCTTTTTCTTTTATCAGGAGTTTGTTCACATTTAGACACATCGCCGTGCTGCTGTGTTCACCTAAATCCTCTAGATCAGGGGTTCTCAACTGGTTTGACCATGGGACCCACATTTTTACATGATCATCAAGCCGCAACCCAAATTTTTAGGAACTATAACACAATTTTAAAAAATTATAATTAATTTGTATTTATTTACACAAGTAGTGTGCATAACATAGACAAGTAGTGTGCATTCAACATCTGGTAATTCAGTTTGGGAGATAAACAAATAAGAAGAGTCAATTAAAAGCTCTGTTGCGAACTTTCTACTCATTACTCTATATAATATATTGTAATTGCCATTTATTATAAAAAAGAACAGAAGCTTTTTAAATTATAAACATTTTACAGCTACAGTAACAATAATAATTAAACACAACAAATGCTTCATCTGCAGAATTGCCAGAATTTAGTTTTATTTTGTAAAATATATTTTTACATATCCAAAAGTACAACTGTTTCTGGTAATGCTTATATTTATGAATAGCTTGCATAAGACAGTGCACAACTCGCACAAACAACCGAAATCTGAAAACGTATCTTGATTTTTCTTTAACATTTAAAAAAAGATTCACAGAAACTTTGTATGAACCGTTTACGCCGATTTATAATGAAACACACTGACATCCCCGTTGAGATATCCAGTCAGTAGTGTGTCTGGTCCTGCCCATCGAGCTAATCGACACGACTCATCCAGCACAACAGTAGCTTTAGCTACACTCTCCCTAAGATCCCAAACAGCGAGATGACCATTCTGGAAAACACCAACCAGCCTGGAGCCCGAGACATCACCATCTAATAATCTGGAGAAAGAGAAACATGCTTATTCATTCAAACCATCAGCTACATAAGTTGATACTATCCACACTTTTAAAAACAGAATTGTTTTTGTCTTTGTTTTTGTTTTACTGTAATTTGCCATAAAATTCATTTAAAAGGAAAAGAAAATGCAGCAAAGATTTTGTGGATACTAAAACCCGAGTCTTACGGCTGTTTGGGTTGATCAGGGTGGCTGATGGAGGACAGTGTGATATGTTTGCCAGTCAGAGGATTTGTGGCAACCAGAGTAAAAAGGCATGTGTTACTCTCTTCATCACACACATATCCAGAATTTTGAAGCAATACACACAGCACACCCTGCAGGAAAAAAAGCAAGTTATTACTGACACGTTTATTAAAGGGTATCTGCTTGAAAATATTTGTTTATGACCAATTTTTAGTCATATTAAATATTGAAGTGAATTTCTTACAAAACTGTGGCAAACACAACAGTCTCTGGACTTTAAAATTAAGGAAAAAAAATTTTGTAATCTTTCTGGCCATCTGATATTAGGCATGAATATTTATTGCGATCATGATTAAGGAAAATATTAGTGCATTGTAAGCGTTTACTATTACCATTGATGTCAGACTCAAAATGTTTAATTCTGTCATCCTTTACTCACCCTTGACTTGTTTGAAACCTCTTTGAGTTTTGTTCTTTTGTTGAACACAAAAGATATCTTGAAAATTGCTGATATCTGGCACCCATTGATATACATAGTAATTTTGTTCTTACTATGGAAGTTGATGGGTGCCAGCAATCAGAATTCTTCAAAATATATTTAACAGAAGAAAGAAACTCATAGGTTCTAAATTACATGAGGGAGAATAAACAATGAGTTCATTTTCATTTTTGGGTGAGCTATCTAGTTAAAGTGCTGCACGGTGGCGCAGTAAGTAGCACAATCGCCTCACAGCAAGAAGGTCGCTGGTTCGAGCCTCAGCTGTGTCAGTTGGCGTTTCTGTGCGGAGTTTGCATGTTCTCCCTGTGTTGACATGGGTTTCCTCCGGGTGCTCCGGTTTCCCCCACAAGTCCAAAGACATGCGCAATGGGTGAATTGGGTAAGACAAAATTGTCCGTAAAATTGTGTGTGTGTGAGTGTGTGTGTTATTGAGTTTGTATGGATGTTTCTCAGTGATGAGTTGCAGCTGTGTAAAACATGTGCTGGATAAGTTGGCGGTTTATTCCACTGTGGCCACCACAGTTTAATAAAGGGACTAAGCTGAAAAGAAAATAAACCAATGAATGTATTAACATCCCTTTAAAGTGATCATTTATCCATATTCACAACATTATTACCTTTGATCCAAAGCCTCTGCAAACAGTCCTGAGTGCATTCATGAAGGTCTCATATGTGAGCTGACATATTTGTTTATTAACTTTATTTGCCTGTATATAGTGCTGATAGTTGCTGACTTGCGTTTTATGAATGACCAATGATCTTTCAGCTAAAACTCTAACTATCATCTTCTGAAGACAAAAACAGCACCTAATATTAGACGCCAACCAATTAGGATATGATTACACCAAGTACGACATGTTCTTGGATTAACATATATGTTGATCCTGGAACAACATTTCAATCAGCCAATCAGAATTAAGGGATATGTTTTCTGTTTATGTTAAGTTTAGGCTTACGGTTAGGTTTATGCACTTCTACATGATTGTTATCCAATTATTATTCCCCTCTGATTTTGGGAATAATTGACAGTTATGGTTGGGTTTAGGGGTGAGGAATAGGTAAGGATTACATTTTCGAACAAAAATGATGTTCCAAGATCAGCACAGATGTTAATCCAGGATCGCATCGTACTTGGCAAAATCATGACATCCTAGCCTTGGATGCCCTGAAAGAGTGTAAATTACCAGCACATTTTCCCTTTATTACAAAAACATAACATTTACTTACTCTGTAGGAATATCCCTTCATACAGTTGGTCCTGGTTAAAGTCTTCTCCAGGCATATAGTCTGAAGCAGCTGGCCTGACTTCATGCTCCTAAAATTTATCAAAGGGATAATCAATTATAACATTTAAACACTAAAGAAACTGACAACATGCACAAAATGTATCTAAACTGGACCACCACTTGGCTACCTATAAAAAACTGAACTGCCAAAACTATTTTATCATAATTTAATAATAAAAAAATAAAACAATAGTAAAACATCACTAACTGAATGTATCCCTATTATTTGATCTCATTGTACTGAATGAATACATTTAAAATGGTTTTTCAAAATGCACTGCAGTTAAACAGAATAAGTTGTCAAAATCATCACCATATAAGGAGGGTTTTACATTCTGTCAATCCAATCAGAGCCTCTTTTTCTCCTTCTACAGCTGCAAGGGTCTGAATGTTCTGCTTAGCAGAGATGAAGGGAAGACTTTTCACTACACTGTAATTATAAGACGAATGAAACATGAGTGAATGATGAATAGTTTTAGTTCAGGTGTTTAAAATACACATGATGGTTTGTTACCTTCCCTCTTGAGACAAGGTTAACATGCTGACTCTTTGCTGATATCCAGGGGTGGAGCAACACACTAGCCGACAGTTGGACACACCGACCACAGCTTGTAACGTGTCCGTGCACACAACAGTCTGAGAGAATGGTCCATCATTACCTGGACAGCAGAGCACCCTGTACTCAAAAACAAAGGGTGAATTAGCTTAGATTTTAGGTTCTGCAACAACAGCAAGAAGAAACCCCTCAAAAGGGTCTACCAGACAGTATTTTGCGGTTCATTTATGCTGTTTTTATTACCTTGCCTCTGCAATTTCCAATTGACCCAAAGTCACACAAAGCAACCCAGAAGAGTCTGCAATTGCTTGCAAAGACATGACGGACTGCAAATACAAGCAGAAGAATCAAATATTGCAGGGACACAGATACAGTGGGGGAAATGAGTATTAAACAAGTCATGTTTTTTTCTGTGAATAATCTAGAAGAATTTCTAAAGGAGCTGTTGACATGCAATTGAACCATATTTTGGAAAAAAAACACAAACATTACAAACATAACAATAAAATAAAACAAACAAAAAAAAAAATCTGAAAATGAGTTCTGTGTAATACCAATGGAATGACACTAGGAGAAAGAGTGGAACTACTGAAACGTATTTAATACTTTATATAAAAGGCTTTTTTGGTGATGGCAGCTGAAGGACGCCTCTCATATGGAGAATTAATTCACATGAACTGCTCAGGTGTGATTTTTTTTCTACAAAGTGTATACATCTTGATGGTTCTGTAGGTCTCGTCTATTGAATCAGATCTTTATTTTGTATTTACTACTGCATTCGAAACAGGCGATTGGCTGGGCCATTCTACAGCTTGATTTTCTTTCTCTGAAAGCATTAGGGAGTTTCCTTGGCTGTGTTTTGCATCATTGTCTTGCTTAAATGTTCACTCTGGTTTCATCTTCATCATCCTGGTTATGTAGATGTTTGACTGAAGCAGCTAATTTTAATTTACAATGAGGAAAGGCAGAGGGCTGCTAAAGAACTACTGAGAGATTTCAGCTGCTGTCTGGGCTTTCGCTGCCTTTTTACACCTCCCTTTCTTCACGTTCAATACTTTTTCCTTGTGTCATTTTATTTCATTACACATAACTTAATTTGTAAACTAAATAGTTTTGGTTTTTTGCATATATGGATTTCTATTTTTGTTAATAACATTCAGTGAAAATTTCAAGTCAACAGCACCTGTAGAAATAGGTTTTCTGAGAAAAATGCTGATTTGTCCAATACTTATTTGCCCAACTGTATATTTTACTTTTAATGGTAAACATCCACAACTACTACTCTTTAAATTAACACTGAAATGCAGTTAGCAAATAAATTCACCTGTGCAAATGTCCAGGAATGTGAAAGACTCCACGTCTGATCTCCCTTCCTTTGAGCCCAAAGACAAACACTCCATTGTCCAGCCACACATATGCAGCAGTCCTCTGATGGCCATCGCACCAAACACAAATCCAACACGCATCCATCTTCCAGCGCCTGAGTACAAAGATATACATATTAAGCAAATATAATTTTCATTCCAAATCAATCAAATATTTATTAACCTTTACTGACACCTTAAAAGTATGCATCTCCTGCAGGACTGTGGAAAAATGACCTGCATCAGAGAATGGCGTTTGCTCATGAAATAATGTCAGATTGTTGGAAGAAAATTCCTCTGACTCATTCCTTCTTTCTGTTCTCTGATTTACAGAAGTCTCCAAAGATATCTTATCAAAGGGAGTTTGACTTTGGGTTTCAGACCAAAGCTTAGAGCTTTCACAATTTTGAACAGGATTAATACTCTCCAGTTGGGGATTATTGTGGAGCTGAGCTTCATTTTCTGTTGTGCACTTGGTTTTATTTCCACATTCAAGATTGCTTTCTTCATCAAAACTTCTTTCATGTTCCAGGTAATTTCCTGAGATGCATGAGGACTCTCTCTTTGGGGTTTCTGGACTTTTTAAATGTTCATATCCCAATGCAATGTTCCTCTGAGAAGACATATTCAGTTTCACATTATTTTGAGCTTTTGTTATTGACTCTTGAGTCATTTTAGATGGTGTCTGAATCCTAGAGCCTCTCTGAACTTCAGCTCGACCTCCTCGCTTTATAAAGTTACTATTTTTTATGTTCTCTGAAGTTTTGGCTGAGACGGATTCTGGAGAAACACAACCCATGAGTGTCACTGAAGAGGTAGACTTAAGGATGCCAGATGATGAAAAGAGAGGGCTCCGGAGATCTAAGGGTGAAGCTGGAGTCAAAAAGTGAGGGGACATTCCTAGAGATGGCAGCACAGGATCTTGACTCTTCTGCGTGTGCGCGGTCAAAGATGGACTCAACTTCAGTATCACAGGAGAAAGTGAGGTTTTCTCTAGGAGTATGTCAGATTGTTTTTGTATTTGTGATTGCAGCCCTTTAATGTTTTCTGCTTCTGAGGATTCAACCTTTCTCTCATTATTCATGCATTCGCCTGGTTCAGTGCAGTTCATCAGAGCTGAAGAGATTTCATTTACAGCATGAGGATCTTTTGGTATCTCTGTCTGCGATTGGTCAGTGGCATCTGATTGGCAATGTGGTAAACTGTCCTCAAGTGAAGAGATATATATGGGTTCTGGAGTAAACAATTCCCCCACTGAAAAATGTGCATCAGTTTTACACTTTCTCGCTCTCTGGCGCCTGCTGCTCTGCCGTGTTTTGTACGCTAGATGGTGCTGTGGGAAGGGTTCTACGATTGAAGTGGGCAAGCATAATCTTTCAAGCTTCAGCTGGCCAAAATCCTCATCGGGTAAGTGGAAATCCTGGATATCATCAAGAGTTACTTGTCCACTTGTTGTTTTCTTTTCTTGAAGACCCTGGATAAGTGAAGTTAATGATGGCAAAAATGGCGACTGATCTAAAATGCAAAATAAAAAACAACAACAAATAAAAAATCATGACTGAAACACAACATTTTAGCCACAAGTAGGAAATAATTCTCACCATATTTATTTGTTCCTTTCTGAGACTCTAATCCAGTTTGTCCAAGCTTTCTCCTGAAAATAGGATACAAATTTGAATCCGGGATGAGTTGGGAGTCAATGTAAAGCTGAGAATCTGGGAGATGCTTTAAATCTTGAGTAGCTCCTTGCTCTGGGTTTAAATTCACTGCAGGCTCATGCAAATCGTTTGACTGAGACTCAACCTGCGGACCTTCAAGAACCAATTCTGATTGCCTGAGTAATTCATCGTGAGATTTGTTAAGAGACTCTGGAGAATCTGCTGTAAGATTGGCACATGATGTGGGTCCTACAGTCGTTCTTCGACGTCCTCTCCTCCCTCTCCGTCCTCTTCCTCTGCCTCTTTGTTGGTCAGTGGTCCTACAGACTGGTTCTAAACGCTCTGGGGTCACCTGACCTCTACTGCTCAATTGTGATTGGCTCAGTCTGCGTCTGCCTCGCCCTCCTGTGAGCTGGCTATAAATGACAGCATCTAGATCAATGGAGCTGTTAGATGCAGCCATGCGTCGTGTCGTCCGAACATAATACTCCACTGGAAATGGTAAACCCTCGACAAGTGTGCATGAGTCTAGAACACCAGATGTAAATGAGGATTGTTTAACATCAATTTTGTCATCATAATCTTTTTTAGTTGATGGCTGTTTGGTTTGTTTTAACATCTCTACTGATTTGTCAGTTGCCTCAGCTGACTGAGAGAAAAATGAGATAGACACTGGTGGACCAAAGTGTAATTCTTCCTTAACAGGCCAATCAGTAAGAGGTAAATCAACCTCTGCCTTGCTACTGTCAGCATTTTGATTTTCTAAATGAATTTCTATACTTGAAACCACTGGCAGTTTGTCATTTGATTGACTCACAGAGCAGTTTAATACACAGTGTTCCTCTTTTTTCCCATCATTCTCCAGAACTTGAGGTGGCTTCACAATTTTACTGTCTGTTTTTACTCGTGATGGCCTATCCTTACACTTCTCCTTCTCAATGTCTCTTTCTTTTATCTTTTCAAAGTCCTTCTCTTCATTTTTAACTTTTTTCAGACTGTTCCCTTTACTATTAGGACATTCCCTTATTTCGGCGTTCTCTCTTTCATGGATATTCTCTTGGCTGATGTCAGTGTCTGATTCTCGCTCTTTGTTCTGTAGGCGCAGTCGACTGCGTTTTGAACGGAGCCGGTGAGCAGGGCTTCGCTTGCATGCAGGGGAGTACAAAGACGGTGTAGATGTAATCTCAGCTAGTTGCAATTGGAAGGCAGGGGTTTTCTCAACAGCAGAAAAATCTGAGATGTTTCTGTCTGGAGAGCAAAATGAAAACCAATGTTTGTTAGTATTCAGAATTGATTAGAATTTTAAATAGGCTTTATGTAATTTGAACACACTTTAACTTTAGCACTACACCTAAATCTGGATAAAAACACTTTTTTTTCTTATTGTCCAAGGGTTGTTTTTTTCTGTTCATATGTCCAGTTGTAAAGAAACTGCTATTTCTACAGTATTAATAGTGGACAAATGTATGGTGAAAGTTCTAAAAATATGTTTGTTATATAAAAATTATGAAAACATTTGTTTTCATAAAATAAAATACATTTTAAATTAAAACATTAAATGTATTTAAAAGTAAAACTTAAAAATATTGAGAAAGCATTACCTTAGCAATAAATGAAAATAATGTAGCCTTGTAGAGGCTTAATGGCTTAATGTTTAAAACATTAAATGATAAGTTATAAAAAAAAATTATGCTACCTTTAGTTATTTGCAATACACAAATAAGAGTAAAACTTCATTATAATTCAGTAACATTAACAGTTCTATTTGCATGTGTTTCTTTACATTGAAACTGGCCTTACTTGTTTGTAATTGCAGATTCTGATGGTTTTCAAAATGATCTGAGGTTGACATGGAAGAAGCTGCAGAGGACGGCTCAGAAGTCTGTGACAACTCAATCTGTGTAAGTCTGTGTCTGCGAATGGCATCATGATGCTCTGCTCTCTTTAAAAAAAGCAAAAATACATAAACATCATCAACAGCTTTGACTGATTAAAATATACTACAATTCAAGCTTTGAACAATTTGAACATCAGCTTGACGAATAATTCTTGTATAACCATAAATATAGCACATCTTTACCTGTAGTCTTTGCGCCGTCCTTTCATATTCTTGCTTCAACTGCTCCAGTCTTCTCCTCAGCTAGAATATTACATCAATGACAGTTAAATATATTTTATTTTACTGCATTTTATGTACAAACACAAAATAAAAACATTGAATATTAAGGTAATTAAAAAGGCTACTGTGGTACAGGTAGGATTTCAGACGTTAATACAACGACACTACATAGTATTTACATCGCGTGCTTTACAAAATACCATGGTACTTACATGTCAACACTGTAATTGTACAGGTAGTTTGGTTATTTACATAAAGCAGTTGTGGTTAGTTGTCTGGATAATTAAAAGCATTTTTTATCTAGGTCGTTCACAAGTATATATATAAAACATAAACAAGAACTTACAGTCTCTTTGTCCTCGTTATGGAGAATCTCCTCCGACATCCTGTAAACTTATCTGCACATGTTTATTCATATTTTTACAGCTAAAACTTACTTGTCAAGTATAAATCTGACACAAGAAAATGAACATATAGAGTAAACAACAAACAACCACATATCATCTGACGCAATAAATTCACAAATAAACATATTTGGCTGGTCAGGCGATCGTTTATACAAACCAAACACCCATTCACACACACACAGGAGGAAAACAATACTCTCAAAAGTATCTTTTTAACGTTACTTTAGTTTCTAACCTGACAAGACTTGCGGAATATTTTGCCACGCTCAACCGTCCCGCGAGTTCTGACTGCAGACTAAACTAATCGATAACAACTCACTTTTATCAAACTTCGCTATCGCGTAAACAAAGACTGTATATGAAGTTACTCGGTTTTCCTACTAGTATTACAGTGTAATGTATTAAATTATCACATTAAATAGTCGCAGAAGAACAGTATTTAGGTTAAAACGGACTTGTGCATGACCTGTCTGATCATGTCATCGGGACTCGTCACTAATGTCTGTCCACAAGTTTCTCATGTGCTTGGCAGCAGATTTGAGGTCGTCTTCCCCATCTGGCTGCTGTAAGGTTTGCAGTTGTAGATTAAATATTAGCTAAAGGTGAATATTTGCATAAGAGAGAATGGTGCTTCATAAATCTTGTTTTAAAGGCTCACGTGTACAGATATTAGTTGCTATTGTAGGTTCAAGTGGCCAATATAGCAGGTGGTTTCTGCATTTATCATTAACCTTTCTGCCACCAGCCAAGACTGTAAATGTGCCTCTTTTTAATGAATTAGAAGGTGTTTGTGCTCTAAAAATTAGAGGAGAGTGGTAAGGAAAGTAACATTTTTCATAAAAAAATATTTTAAAAGAGAATATTAGATGTTTTAGTCCAGTATTATGGATGTCACATTTGCCATGAAATGTTTAAACATAAGTTAACGTAGAAAGTATACGTTAAGATTATATTGAAACATCTGTTTATTTTTTTCCAAAACAGCTCATCACAATCTGTAAACATATTTTATATTTTAATTGAGGAAAATTAACATGCGTTATGGATGTGACGAAAAAAGTCTGCGAGCTTACAGTATACAACATACTTTGTAGAGTGCACAACCCCAAAATAATGCTAATCTAAGGCTTGGCTCACTATAGAACAAACATGATTGGTTTTATTTTATTTGACAATTTTTGCATTTATTAGAAAAAGGCTCCATAACGGATGTGATGGATGTGAAATTGGCACCTGTGTGATTTTTGATGGTATGTTTAGAGTCAAAAAGGAAAATAAAGGAAATTTTTTTTCACTGATTTTTTAATTGGACAGTGTAGAAAACAATTATACTTACAACACCATATTTACGTAAAGCAGGGTGGTACAAAAAAAACTCATATCATCCAACATCATCTCATATACTTTATATCATCATGATACCTTTTCTATATATTCAGTCAGTTAATACCCTGACCATGTGCAAACGACTGAAAACACATTCATTCATTTTCTTTCGGCTTAGTCCTTTTATTAATCCGGGGTCGCCACAGCGGAATGAACTGCCAACTTATCCAGCACGTTTTTACGCAGCGGATGCCCTTTCAGCCACAACCCATCTCTGGGAAACATCCACACACACTCATTCACACTCATACACTACGGACAATTTAGCCTGCCCAATTTACCTGTACCGCATGTCTTTGGACAGTGGGGGAAACCAGAGCACCCGGAGGAAACCCACATGAACACAGGGAGAACATGCAAACTCCACACAGAAACGCTAACAGAGCCGAGGTTCGAACCAGTGACCCAGCGACCTTCTTGCTTCGAGGCGACAGCACTACCTATTGCACCACTGCATCGCCACATTTTTATTATACTACAAAAATAATAACACATGTCTAATATCACCTAATAAGATTTGCATCAGTTTTTTATTTAGTGTTTCTGTATCAGGACACTTGTTCTCTGCGAGCACGTACCTGTGGTCTGACGTAATGGTTTGTGGAGGTGATAGTGTTATTCAGATGTATCTGCATGTGGAGTGAAGACGGTGTGTCCCCAGTAGGTTAATCCGGAGGATTTGCACATAAAAGGTCAGTTCTTGCTCTCTGACATTTCCGGTCTGATTTCACAAAAGCTTACCTTGTTGTTGCTCATAAATACAATGTACTAAATGTACTCAAATACATGAAGCCATGGTTGTCTTGTAAATATCCTGTTTCCCAAATGCGATTACAAATGCATTTTTGTAGATCTGAAATTTTGATCTAACTTTTAGTTGCACTTGTTACACAATCAATTTTTAAAGTGATGCATAATAGAGCATGCATAAAAAACAACAGCATCTAAACTAAAACCAAATTATTATTGTCGCTTCAGAATTGCGTAAATCCAGTTTATGTCTGTAAAATGTCTTTGCTCTGAGATGACCGTGTGTATTGCCATGACTACCGTCAGATAGCATGATTTTAAATATGCAGCAAGTGGAAAGTCATCTCTGACGTGATGGCCTCATGAAGCATGTGAGCTGTACCTGACCTCAGGATGGGGTTGCCTGCTTTGATAACAATCCCAGCCTTGCTTATAGAAGCATTTGACTATTAAAGCCAATATTTTTATTCATTTTTTCATGGAAGAATTATATAAAATATGTAGTATGATGAATAATTAAGCTATTACTGGTAGTATTATTAATATTTCCTGGAGTCTTATGAAAGGTCAGTCAGTACATCAAGCTTGAGATGATTAAACATTATTCATCAAATAGTCTTGTAAAGTTCAATAATTAACCCTGCTATAGGTGTTTTAGCAAGCTGCCAAACCACACCTACAATATGTCAAGCATTCTCCAGTCAGAAATCCTGTTTGGGACAGCATAGCTCTCTATAATAACTCACAAATTAAAAACTGATTCTATTTAAAGATAAAACATGATTGAGAACAAAATATGCAGCAGCTCTTTTAAAAAGCGGCATTGTTGTCTCTGCAATTAATATTGTTTGAGTTCTTCTTTTCGAATTAATAGGTTATGATGCATAAATGGAACAAATGTTTGACATTTGCATATAAACAGATCCAGTTGTTAAGTTAAAGCTAATTAATTTGCAAATAAAATTAATTATTAACATGACATTTGACTTTTTTCAAAGGTTTCAGAAAAGATTTAAAGACTAATGCAAGCAGAAATCATGTTCCTCTGAGGATACAGTATTGTGTTGTGTGACAAAAAATGATAGTTTATTATCTTTTTAAATATCGCATATGTGGAAAAGCAAGTAAATTTGGTTATTGATACTTAAAGAGATCTATCACCTAAAAATGTAAATCTACTATTATAAAAGCCGTGTACCTTACAGAAGAACAATAAGCAAGATTATTAGCTGAAATCATCCATGATGATTCTTTAAATACATGTGAATGGTTACTGGCACTTTGAGTCTCTGAGTCAAAAAATGTATTGAGGTGAAACAAAAATCAATCAAATGGCTTTATAGTCTGAAGGCTTAAAACAAAAAAAAAATGATCTAGCTGAAAAATGTATACCTTTAATTCACAGACTAAATGGACCTTCCTGAGCACATTAAGCTTCTGAGCTTGTGCTGCTGCCTTTGACTTGCATTTTTAATTGCCAAGAGGTTTTCTAGCAAAACTCTTTCTAAGTGTTTTACTTAATAAAAAAGGTAACTACTTTGCAAAAACTATTTGAAAGCGCTAACAGACCACTCTTGCGCGAGAAACCTCAACCGGTTGCGCAAATTGCGACCCGAAAATTTCCCACTGACCCTCGCTGAACTCCCGAACACACTGAATAATAAGCACACTGTCTTGCAAACTGAACCTCTACAACGCAAGACACCCACGCGTCACGTCACTTGCGTTTCCATTGGCCACACCTGATCAGTGCGTAGGACGCAGGTGGGCTAATATAAGGACAGCAATTCTTGTCTCTGTTAAACATTGCAGGTCAGCATCTCGATGACGCTCAGATTTGCTCATCAAAAGTCTCCTCTGAGAGCTGTAACTTATTAAATTAATAACTGAGGCAAGATGTCTCTGTTAGTGCAGGAGCGTCGGACGGTGCGCTTTGTGTTTCTGGGCGCAGCCGGGGTTGGTAAAACCGCCCTGATCACCCGCTTCTTGCAGGATCGATTCGACTCCAAATACACGCGCACGGTGGAAGAGCTTCACGCGCTCGAGTACGACACTGAAGGCGCTCGGGTGCGCATTGAGATCTTGGATACGAGCGGAAGTTATTCCTTTCCTGCGATGCGCGCTCTTTGCATCCGAACCGGGGACGCGTTTGCGCTCGTGTACGCAGCCGACGAGCCAGATTCCCTGGAGGAGGTGCAGAGACTTCGTGAGGAGATTCTGGAGCTAAAAGGAGAGAGTTTTACTGGCATCACGGTGATCGAGAACAAAGCGGACCTGTGCAGCCGGAGTCGCCAGGCCACTGCGGAGGCGATGCGCGCGGTGGAGGAGGACTGGGGCGCGGGCTTCGTGGAAACCTCCGCGCGCACCGGCGACAATGTCACAGCCGTGTTTCGGGACTTGCTTCAACAGATGAAGTTACCGAGCCGGGTGAGTCCGGCACTGCGCAGACGGACACAGACAATGTCCAGAGAGCTCACAGAGAAGCGGGAAAAGCCCCCAATGAAGAAAAACAACAGCTGCATCTTGTCTTGATGGACATTTATATGAAAATGTAGTTATGCATCATACTGATGCTTAAGTGATCTGGATCAAATATAGACCCCACATAAATGTTTTATGTGTGTTTATGCTTTATCATTATCATTTAAGGGAATTCTCTGAATGCTGTATGTCTGGTCTCTCTAAATGAGAGCTAAAGTGATCTTTTGTGAGTGAATAAATGCAAATATGTTCCAGTCAACTTGTGTTCTTCTGCTTTTAATGAAATTTTAATAATGCATCTTAATGAAAATGTGTCTTACAGGTCAAAGGCGGAGAGGGGTTTTCATCCATTAAAACAATTAAAGTGTAATACAGTTTTACATTTTTTTCACACATGACATTCGGTGGTTGTCAGCAGAGACATGTTATTAGGCTATACACCAAAGACTTAAAACAATCTTGTCAGGCATATTTATAGCAAGAATTCCTTTAAAAATTTAACTGCATGCATCCCCCCAAATGCACACTGCATGCACACCTCAAATAAACAACATCATTGTTATACTTTGCCATCTTTCATAACACTTGACATCTTTTGGTTTATAACAAATTAATAATAATTAAAAAAGAATAAAATGAATCACTCATATACCTTCATATATAAATATGGTTAGAATAAGTGGTGAAAAATGTTTAAATATCTGTTACGTTAAATGACAAAACATTATTTTACTCATATTTTTGCATTTATTCATTTATTCATTTTCTATTCGGCTTAGTCCCTTTATTAATCTGAGGTCGCCACAGCGGAATGGACCGCCAATTCATCCAGCAAATGTTTTATGCATTGGATGTCCTTCCAGCTACAACCCATCACTGGGAAACATCCATACACACTCATTCACACACATACACTACAAACTATTTAGCTTACCCAATTCACCCATACCGCATGTTTTTGAACTTGTGGGGAAAACCCATGCGAACAAAAGAAGAACATGCAAACTCCACACAGAAAATGCCAACTGATCCATCCAAGGCTCGAACCAGTGACCGTCTTGCTGTGAGGCGATCGCGCTACCCACTGCGCCACCATGACGTCCCTTCTTACATTTATACAACCCTTTATGTAACATAAAAGTATACAATACTCATATTTAATATCCTTTCTATGCATATAAAGTCACTGTTGAAAATGCAATTTGATTCAGACACTATCTGGGCATCTTGTCTTTGACCTATAAAGAGATCTAATCTAACTAAACATATAGACTCTGGTTTATGGACATGTGTGTGTGTGTGTGTGTGTATGTATATATATATATATATATATATATATATATATATATATATATATATATATATATATATATATATATATGGGCAGATAACAGCATGCAATAACAACATGCTTACTTAGTTTGACCCATCAGTTTTTCAAGAGAGCCATTGCATGAACATTTAATGGTAAAAAAGGTATAAAAAATGTCCTTTTGAGTCAAAACCTAAACCTCCCATCTAATAATTTCTAATTGATAAGATGTCGGAATATGAAACTGGTTTGAGCCTTGGCTGGATCAGTTGCCATTTCTGTGTGGAGTTTGCATGTTCTCCCCATGCTGGCGTTGGTTTTCCTTTGAGTGCTCCGATTTCTCTCACAGTCCAAAGACATGCACTAGGTCAATTGGGTAAACAAAATTGCCCATGGTGCATGAACGTGTGTGTGATTGCGAGAGTGTATGGGTGTTTCCCAGCACTGGGTTGCAGCTGGAAGGGCATCCGCTGTGTGAAACATATATTGAAATAGCTGGCAGTTCATTCTGCTGTGGCGACCCATGATAAATAAAGGACTAAGCTGAAGAAAAATGAATGAATGAATGAATAACCATCCAAATTGTCAAGACAGTTGTCAGGTTAATCTGCTATTTTTGGACTGTTTAATATAGCATATGCATAATTTATGCAGCTTTAAAGGAGGCTTTCTTGTTTTATGCAAAAACTTGAGTACATCATGCAACCCACCGTTTCACACATGCTAAAATTATCTAACTGCCATGACAACCTTTTAGAGAGACACTTGTGCTGTTTTAATGAGGAAACGCTGGACGCGTGACGTGTGCATTTGTGAATGAACTGGACAGGAGAAAGTCGTGAACACGAGCGTGGAGAAGCTGCCATGAAAAACAGTAAACAACCTTATTAGGAAACACTTCAGTAAGAGACAGACAAAAACACCTACACAGCTTATTAAAGTAACGTCTTGCACTTTAACAAATATCTGTTGATTAACACTCGCTATTTTGTGATTCAAAAGTGTTTTCTGTTTGTTTATGGTTGTGAATTGCATTATGGGAGCTTGATCTCTGCTCTGTCGTCTTTTGGTGTTGAAAATTCAATTCTACAGTTGAACAAAGTGACTTTTATAGACTTTTTAAAATAACATAATGGATAAGAAATACGGGGCGGCAGTGGCTCAGTGGTTAGCACTGTCACCTCACAGCAAGAAGGTTACTGGTTCGAGCTCCTGCTTAGTTGGCATTTCCGTGTGGAGTTTGCATGTTCTGCCCCTGTTGGTGTGGGTTTCCTCCAGTTTGCTCCGGTCCAAAGACATGCGCTGTAGGTGAACTGAATAGGCCGTAGTGAATGTGTGTTATTAAGGATGTATAGGTGTTTCCCAGTATTGCAGCTGGAAGGGCATCCGCTGTGTAAAACATATGCTGGATACGTTGGCGGTTCATTCCGCTGTGGCGACTCCTGATAAATAAACAGACTAAGCTAAAGGAAAATGTATGGAAGGATATTGAAATGCTGTTTGTTATTGCTCACTGACCTTGTTGCACAAAAACCAAAACAACGTTACAAGGGCAACCTTTCGGTTTATCTTGCTTTTTTTTCTCCTCCACACTTACACCCACACTTGTACAAATAAAAATGTGTGTTATCATAATCGACATGCTATTTTTTCCCCTGCACAAAGGAAAACGTGCCCTCGTTTGACCATTCGCACATGCACAAAAGTACACAAAGCATTAAAAGCACGTTGGTTTAGCTGGCAAGAAGTAAAACTGGAGCAAGATACTGGCTTTAAAATTGACTTTGAGATTAGATACTAAACAGACTTTAATGCTGCATGAATAGTAAAAACACAACACCAACTGTGCACGTGGCACATGGTTAAACACATGGAAAAATCTATTAAACTGATTCATTTTTTACATTTATTTATTCTTTTTCCTGCGGCTAGTTAGAATGAACCGCCAACTTATTCCGCATAAGTTTTACACAGCAGATGCACTTTCAGCTGCAACCCATTACTGGGAAACATACAAACTCATCCATTGGGGAGAACATGCAAACTCTTCACAGAAATGCCAACTGAACCAGCCAGGGCAAAATCATGACATTTCTTGATGTTTCTTTCTTCTCTTAAAAGATATTTTGAAAAAAACTAATTATGAACATTCTTCAAAGTATCTTCTTTTATGGTCAATGGGAGAAATAGTGTTTGGAATGGAGGATAAATTCAAATAATTTAAATTATGGCAGATTTTGTGTTTTTTTTGGGGGGTAAAATGTTTCTTCAAGGTGTTTGAATTTTAAAATAGATGATTGTTATTCTTTAGCCCATGTTGAGAGACCCCATCTAAAAGTCATCTTTTGGTATAAAGAAGCAACTTACATTAAATGGAGCTAAAACTCATTCATTCATTTTCTTTTCAGCTTAGTCTCTTTAATAAACTGGGGTCGCCACAGCGGAATGAACCGCCAACTTATCCAGCATATGTTCCACGCAGCAGATGCCCTTCCAGCATCAACCCAGTACTGGAAAACACCCACACACTTCCATTCACACACATACACTACGGCAAATTTTATCTTACCCAATTCACCTATATGTCTTTGGACTTTGCAAACTCCACACAGAAACGCCAGCTGACCCAGCCGAGGCTCAAACCAGTGACCTTCTTGGTGTGAGGCGACAGTGCTACCCACTGTGCCGCCATGCCGCCCTTGGACCTGAAATGTCATTGAGAAAATATTTAGTTTAGTTATTTTTAGTTATTTTATTTTATTTTAGTATTACAAAGTGGTATGATCTAATGCTTACAGTTAATAATTGTGTTTTGAAAATGTGTTTGCAGTATATACCTAATTAAATATTATACACTGTTGTTTTATTATACATTTTTATAATGTTTTTAAATACTTTTAAAATAAGTTTAATTAGGTTTTTAGATTTTATTCCTTAAATTATAATTATTTTTTTTATTTTACAATGTATCATTTCATATTTAGAATTATTTTACAATTCATTATTGTGTTAATTTCTTATTTTCTTATTTCTAATTTCTTGTGATGTTTTTATTATTATTATTGTAAAATTATTTTATAATTCATATTTTTTTATTTAATTATTTATACATTCATTGTAGCAATTTTACCATTTATTTTAAGTCTTATCCAAAATTAAAGGTATATTTTGCCCATAGATTAAATTTTATTAATGGAATTTACTCACCCTCAAATGATTAAAAACTTTTATGAGTTTCTTTCTTCTGTTGAAAGATATTTTGAAAAACGTTCATTCTTCAAAATATCTTCTTTTATGGTCAACAGAAGAGAGAAACTCATGTTTGGAGTAAATAGTTTTTCAAGGTGTTTGAAATTTAAAATAGATGGTTGTTACTGTTTTTGGCAAAGGACCTCACCTCATTCAAAAGTAATCTTTTGTTGTAAAGATGCAGCGAAATGGAGCTAAAATATTATTCAGAAAATATTTTAGTTCTATTTGTTTGTTGTTGTTATTTTATTACATTCTTTATTACAAAATACTATAATAATGCTAATATAATTGGTAATTGTGTTTTGAATATACTTTTGCACTATTTGTTAGAATATTATATATATATATATATATATATATATATATATATATATATATATATTTGTTTTTATTATAAACTTTTATAATGTTTTTAAATACTTTTTAAAATAAGTTTAATTTGGTTTTAATTTTAAATCCTTTTTTATTATTGTTTATTATTTTACAATGAGGGCGACATGGTGGCTCAGTGGTTAGCACTGTCATCTTACAGCAAGAGGGTCGCTGCAAGAAGTCTCAGGTGGGCCAGTGTGCATTTCTGTGTGGAGTTTGCATGTTCTCCCACTGTTGGTGTGGGTTTCCTCCGGTTGCTTTGGTTTCCCCCACAGTCCAAAGACATTTGGTATAGGTGAACTGACAAAACTAAATTGGCTGTACAGTATGAGTGCATGTGCAAGTGAGAGTGTATAGGTGTTTCCCAGTACTGGATTGCAGCTGGAAAGGTTTCCTCTGTCCAAAACATATGATTCATTCAAGTTGGCGGTTTAATCCGCTGTGATGACTCCTGATGAATAAAGGGACTAAGCCAAAGGAAAATTAATGAATTATTTACTCATTTATATATCATATATTTTTGTTTTATTATACATTTTTATAAGATTTTTAAATAATTTTTAAAATAAGTTTAGTTTAGTTTTTTTATTTTAATCATTTTATTATTAATTATTAATTTATTATTATTTTACAATGAATAATTGTTATATTATTAGTTTTACAATTAATTATTGTCTTCTTTTCTTATGTTCATTAATTAATTATTTATGCAAAATTATAGGGAACATTTAGTGTAGCATTTTTACTATTTAATTTTACAATTAAATATATTTGTACACAATAATTATGTATACTTCTAACCTCTTTAAAAGCAGTCCATATTTTTCCAAAAGAATTTTTTTAAAGAATTTAAAGCACATAACTATTATTTTAGACATGAGAAAACGATATACAACAAAATCTCATCATGTAGCATTGTCCACAATCACGCTGTTCACATTTTAATATCGTATTTTTATATTAATTATATAAGTTATCAATTAAACGTAGTTATTGGTGTTTTATATTGTTGTTATTGACATGATTCACATTATAACGTGCCCCGTTCCAAAACAAAACTACATTTTCCCACATGCCTTTCCCATAAGAGTTAAATATCCACACAACACAAATAAAGTTTTTCAGAGCGTGCACGCCGAGTCCCATGATGCTTCGCTGTGTTTGGTCAGAATTTAAATCGCAGCAGCCAATCAGAGGCGGAGGCAACGAATCGAGCACAATTCAAAAAGTAGCAGCGATTCACTGCATTCCCAACCGAGCTGCGGGCCGACGCGCTTCACCACCGCCCGTTTACATCCACGAAATTCGACAAATGCGGTGAATATACGGCGTTTAGATACTTTGTTGTGCCTTTTTGTCTTGGCTGGCGGTATTATTTGAATGCGGATTTCAGCGGAGGAGTGAAGTACTGCGTGTTGTTTACGGATAAAGGAGCAGGAAACATCGCCTCGGTTGTTTATTTTTCAGGACGTTAGGGTGTATTTTTGTACTTAAGAGCATTTGTAGTGTACAACGATGAGTGCTGCAATTGCAAAGCCATCGGCGAAGCCATCGGCTCACGTCGATCCCAAATCTGCTCCTCTGAAAGAGATTCCCGACGTTCTGGTGGATCCGAGAACCATGAAGAGATACATGAGAGGTCGCTTTTTGGGAAAAGGAGGATTCGCCAAATGCTACGAAATCACAGATATGGACACAAAAGAGGTCTTCGCTGGGAAAGTTGTGCCGAAGTCGATGCTGCTGAAGCCGCACCAGAAGGAGAAAATGAGCACAGAAATCGCCATTCACAAAAGTCTCGATAATCCGCATGTTGTGGGCTTTCACGGGTTCTTTGAGGATGATGACTTCGTGTATGTGGTGCTGGAAATCTGTCGCAGAAGGGTAAGAGCTGGGAAAGCATTTTGAAAACAGACCGTCAACGGTCGGTATTCCTGTCACTGCCTCGTAGTATCTTGCAAAGCTCGACGTTTAACTCGTTTAAATTGCATTCTGTTAGGATGAACAACTACCCATTGTGATCTTTTTAAAAATGTTAATTATTTATTTAAACGAGGCACATATAAAGTGATTTAACTCCACTTTCCCCTGTACACTGCAAGTGGATTTTAAACTGGAGGAAGTGACGTCGGTTGACTTCGTATCTCGGACAAATTGTTGTTCAAACGAACTGCGTCTAAACGTCGCTTTTGTCGTCAAATTTTAGTGTAATGCGGATTTTAACATTTAAACCCTCACCAAAACAATTATTTAATTGTTGTAAACTTATCGCAACCATGTATTTGGCGTATTGTTAACGTTAACATTTTATCCAGTTTCACTAAACGTAACGTTACTGTGATTGTGTACAGTACAACCATAAAAACATGTTTATTGAACTTGATTATTTGTAAATTGTGAGCCCTCGTATAGTTGTAGTAAGTAAAATTATTATTCGTTTTGGGAAACTAAATCCTTTAAGAGAGAAATTGTTTTATTCTACAAGAGACCCGTTACGTTAAATAATTAAATTTTATCATTTTAAATCCTTTTCACAGGGTGTCTTAAATTACAAACTAAATTTTGGACCTTAAAAGTCTCAAATTTGCTAATTTATGGTCTTGTTGGTCTTAAATTTTTAATTGTTCTTAAGTTTCCTATGCCCATTTAAAGTTAACCACATGGGCAAAGACCTACCCAATCAGCAGCAACAGAACTCTATAAAACGTTTAACTAAATATAATAACTATTTACCTATATGGTTTTATTTTCCTTTGCGTAAAATTTATTTATTTTAAGGCTTCTTAGCATTAAGCCCATTTGTGAGTCTGAAATTTCGTTTATAATGGTCTTAAGAGTCTTAGATTTGACGAGACCTGCAGAGACCCTGTATTCAGTATTACAATATGGTCTATTCCTTTTATTTTTTTTATAAATTAGTTTTTGTTTGTTTTCTGCTGTTAACTTTTTTCCCCCCTCTTCCAGTCTCTCCTTGAATTGCACAAAAGGAGGAAGGCAGTGACTGAGCCTGAGGCCCGATACTTCATGCGCCAGACTATTCAGGGTGTTCAGTACTTGCACAACAACAGAGTCATTCACCGTGATCTCAAACTTGGGAATCTGTTCCTCAATGATGACATGGATGTGAAGATCGGTAAGCACACACAGATTTTTACAATTTTTATACCTGACTTTTTATATATACTTAAAATTAAGGCTATTTGTTCTCCTCTTTGTAGGTGACTTTGGTTTAGCCACTAAGATTGAGTTTGATGGGGAGCGAAAGAAGACCCTTTGTGGCACTCCAAACTACATTGCTCCTGAGGTGCTCTGCAAGAAAGGCCACAGCTTTGAAGTTGACATTTGGTCACTAGGATGCATTCTGTGAGTACCTTGTTGAATTAATTGCACAATGATGTTTTCACAATGTTATGTTCTCTGATGGTGTTTCATTCTTGCTAAAGCTTTAATTTTGTTTAACATGTACTGTACTCGCAGTAATTTCTTTTCTTTATCAGATACACACTGCTGGTTGGAAAGCCTCCATTTGAGACATCCTGTCTGAAAGAGACCTACATTAGGATTAAGAAGAATGAGTACTCAGTTCCTAGAGTAAGTATCTTTGTATTATTAGGTTTTCTAGTGTTAAGTCAAATCAAAGTTATTTTAGTGTTAAATCAAAGTTACTTCATTTTGTTTTTAAAATTCATAAGGTTAAGCTTATTGTGCAGTGTTCATTTATTCCCTTTTTAAGCTCAATATTTCTTTCATTCTTGTAGCTCAAACAGTAGAGCATGGTGCTAGGAAAATGTTTTCTGCAGAAAGATTTGCTTTGCTGTGATGAAATGTGTCAAAAAATTGAATCAAAGTTGTCATTTCCATTATTTTACTTGCTCTGCTGTGCAGGATATTTTCATTTTAGCAGTACATTTGTTTGTAGCACCCCCAAATGTCATCTAAAGTGAGTTAAAAAAATAACAGTAGGGAAGGGTATGAGTTTTAGGAAAACTGGTCACAAGAATAATTGAATGCTGGTTACTATCAGATTGAAATGTAATTAATCTTTAGCTGACCACTTGAGATTGGATCACTGAGAGCACAATATATCTGAAAATTGATTGATTTAATACCATCTGGAATTTGTAGCTTCTAATGTGGAATGCTTAACCCATTTATACAAGCTTAAACATGAAAAACAGATTGGTGACTTATTACATTGTTGGTGGTTTTTTTTTAAGCACATTAATCCAGTTGCATCTGCTTTGATTCGTCGGATGCTGCACGCTGACCCTACACTCAGACCTTCTGTAGCTGAACTGCTGACTGATGAGTTTTTCACCTCTGGTTATGCACCCATGCGGCTGCCCACTTCCTGTCTCACTGTTCCTCCCAGGTTCTCCATCGCCCCCTCCAGCCTGGATCCTGCCCTCCTCCGCAAACCTCTCTCATCACTTAATAAAGGTATACAAGTGTTTTTATTATTTTATTATAATTTTTTATATATTATATATATATATATATATATATATATATATATATATATATATATATATATATATATATATATATATATATATATATATATATATATATAAGACCATTTTAATGTGGTCATGTCATTGTGCCATGAACATTTCCTGCTTAAACTTTTATAGCCGTAACGAGGCAATTCAATCATAACTTGATGTTAAAACAGCTATCATAGCATTATTTATCAATATGTGGATCTTTTTGGAAGCATGAGAAATTAAAACTGTAAGACAAGAAATGCGTTGACACCATTGTGTTTTGTTTGCATCCCTCAAAATGGTTAATAGTCTTAGTGCATTCTTTATTAATCGAAAATTGTATTTGTGAATTTAAAGTAACAATTGTAAACATGCAATTTACCTGTTACTCTTTTGTATGTGCGCACACAGGCACAGATAGTCCAATTGAGAAAATGGGGAAAATGGATCAGCCACAAAGAGAAGATCTGCAACAAAGGTCAGTTCTTTAATCCTGTGTTGTGTTTATCACCCAATTTGGTAGTACTATTAAACCTATGCATATTGACTTGTATTAAATAGAGCAAATCTTTTAATAGATGTAGGGTTACAGCAATTGAGAATACATGTGTGCTTAATGGATGTCACTGAATTGTTTTGCTCAGAGATGGACCAGAGCAGCCTGACACTCACCTAACTGACATGCTGCAGCAGCTGGCTGTCGTCAATGCAGCCAAGCCGTCTGATAGAGACTTTATTAGACAAGGTAATGAATTTCTGTGTCTTGTACTTGGGAAGAGTTTAATTACTATATTTTAGTACTCTTTAAAAGGATTTTTGTATGACTGCGTTTAATTGCCGTCTATGTATTCATACAACAATCAAGTGCTGTTTGGAAAGGGTTACATGTTCTCAAATTGACAATCTTGTTGCAAATATTTTTTTTTCCCCTTACACTTTTACAGAGGAAGCTGAAGACCCTGCTTGTATTCCTGTCTTCTGGATTAGTAAATGGGTTGACTACTCTGACAAATATGGCCTTGGTAAGACACCATGCTAAAGTTCCTTAGTGTTTTTTATTTTATTTTATTTTTTTTTTTACACTGTTTTAATGCCTGAGGGGAAAAACGCTTGCAAATTAAAAATGTACTTGCAAGTATAATATTATGGAACATTTTCCTAAAAAATATGTGTCCGCTTGTTAAATGTGACGTCACGCTAAGCGGCTTCCGCGTCCAAGCGCTCTATTCAACTGTATGGGGAGACTCGTGAAATGGTAATAATAAACGTTAACAAAACTATTGAATACTTTCCAAAATCACGATCGCAATATATATGGCCATGCCTAATATCTGATGGCCAGAAAATAATTTTTTTACATTTTTTTTTATAAATTGTTAATTTTGGTATTTGTGATGCAGCAAGCCCAGAGATTGTTGTGTACACTGACTATATATAAAATTAAATTATGTGTAATATGAATAAAAAGTGATCATAAACGAATGATTTCTCAAGTCAAATGAGTGACTGCTTGGACCTGGAAACAATATTAAATGCGTCACAACTTAACAAGTGGATTGAAACATCCCACCTGTTGAATGGTAATCTTTAAGAGTGAGATAAAATAATGGTTTGCGGAGCCTTCCAATTGATAAGTATAATTAAAATAATGATACAAGTATGATTTGCAGCATCTGATAGTGCCAAATCTAACACTTTTTTTTTTTTGTTGTTGTTTTTTTTTTTTGGAAAATACTGCCACTTATGCAAATGTTTATTTATTTTTTTTTATTAGGTTACCAGTTGTCTGATAACAGTGTAGGTGTTCTGTTCAATGATTCCACACGGTTGATCATGTGTGCTGACGGTGATAGCCTGCAGTACATCGATCGCAACTCTCTAGAATCCTACCTCAGTGTTCGCTCGTATCCCTCTGCACTCTCCAAAAAGGTCTGCATGGTTCTGGAAATAATGTGTTGGATAAGTGACACTGATTTGATGTCCAGAACTAACATACTGTCTTTATTTTAGATTACACTCCTTAAGTACTTCAGGAATTACATGAGTGAGCACTTGCTGAAGGCTGGAGCGAATATAACTCCTCGGGAAGGGGATGAACTGACCCGATTGCCTTACCTTCGCCACTGGTTCCGCACAAAGAGTGCTATTGTGCTACACCTGAGTAATGGGACTGTGCAAATCAATTTTTTCCAGGTAAGAATGCTGCGTAACAATCTTGTATTAATCTAAAGCATTTGTCAGTATTAAATTTATCCATTTATAGACCATTTTCAGTGTGGTCATGACATTGGCCCATGAACATTTGCTGCTTGGTATCAAACTACTTCATAACTGTAGCGAGGCAATACAATCATAACCTAGTGTTAAAACAGCCATCATAACATTTATCCATATGGGATTCTCAAAAGTTATAGAAAAGATGTAAAACTGGAAATATATTGGGATCATCGTTTTGTTTACATCTCTCAAAATGGTCCATACTACAAGGCTGATGAATGCTTTTATCTGATTGGTTGTTCTAAGGTATTTATTTTCTATTAAATGCACAGCTGAAGTTCCAGACAGGTTTTAACCACATTAGTTCCATATCACCTCTGAATTATTTATTTCACCGCTTTCAAAAGTCATATCAGAACAAAATGTTTTGGACGAGATGTGTTACAAAACTAGTCTCACACTCCAGAGTTATTTGAGGACAAAAATATGACAAATGTTTTAATATATAACTGTTACCACTGTTCACTGTGACACTGTTCAAATGCTGTATAAGCAGAATAATTAAATTATCACCACTTTGAGTTTTTTTTTTTTTTTTAAATAAGAATAAGAGATAGATTGACCAAAAAGTCAAATCTGTTATTTGGTCATCTTTACTCGTTTCAAAATTTTGACTGACAAAAGCCACTTTCACATACACAGACTTTTCTGTAAAATTACCAGCAATTTTTCGAAAAGGGATCATGTGAGAACAGGATGTTTACTACGAATTGGACAAATCAGATGAATTCACATCTGTGCTGTTTATGAAAAATGCATTTTGAATACTTTTCCAGAAGCATTTAGCTGCTGCTTGTTAGTCGGGTAACATTTTTATGTTCCGTCTTAGTGCAAACTGGGGGAAAAATGATCAATAAGATTCTTATGATACACTGAGTTTACCTGCAGTTCAAGGCACATACAAAGGAGTGCTCCAGTCAGTCAGATTTGGGTAACCTATGGCAGGGCTGTGCGATTTTTGGGGAAAATATTGAATTGAGTTTATTTTTTTATATGTATATAAGCTTTGCTAAAATGCAGTGAGTGCTAGTTAAAAAAAAAAAAAAAAAAAAGAAAGAAAGAAAAGAAATGTTGGAGTTGTTTAATATCTTTTCAGTTATTCAAATTTTCTTTAAATATTTAGAAATAAAACTATCTCCTAGAGAAAACCGTAAGCACAATTAAAAATGTCCTTTTGCATCATATTATGGAGAGTGTTGTTTATTATAAAAACAAAAAAATTATAATTACAAAAATAAAGAACACAGCAAAACTTAACATGGCTTTTTGTACCTTTTTATATGGTCTAAAAGCAAAATTGTTGTCAGATGCTACACTAAAGATCATGACATTTAACGTAGAGCTGCATTACTGCAAAATGGGAAAAATATGTTTGAGTTGAAAGTGTTTATCAATAATTGGCAATTCTCCAATGGCTTTGACTTTAAAACCCAAAATATTCTCATATTAGCGATGGCCTGATTTTCTTTGATAGTAATTTAGTCTAATGATGTTTTGAAGTGGCAGCAGCCATCATCCTCTTTGTTTGGGGTTTAAAAAAATATATATTGTGAGCATTCTGAAGTTTGATTGGCCAGAACGAAAGTGTACCTTCTCAATTAGCTAAAAACTGTATACACACATAGACAGCAGTCCCACATTGGCTCTGGGTGGGGGAAATTAAATAACAGATTTAATATCGCAGCCTCTTGCATGGCTTTTTTTTTATTTTAAGCTAATCGCAATGTTTCCAATTGCAATTCTATTTCGATTAATTGCACTGGCCTACTCGACATGTGAAAGTCTTCCTTTATATCATCAGCATTTGTAATGTAGTCAAAAGTGTAAACAGCTGTTTTTAGCTGCGTTTAGCGCCTCTGCCATTGGATGGTAATGTTTATTTTGGTCTGTCTCTGGGACAAAAGCAGCATGAATGCCAGCATTTATAACAAAAGTGAAACCAACTTTGTTTACAAATACAAGTGTGGCTGTTTAGAGCTCGTTTATGGTAATGTCTGAATTTTACCAGTGTTTTGGAATGGATGTTTGCATGATCTTTTTCTAGATAAATTCTGAAACCTTCTTGCCTGTCTAAACGACACATTTTAATTTCCAGGTAAAGTTGTTACAGAAGTTTTTCTGGAAATTGACCAGTATTACTGTGTGAAAGGGGCTAAAGATTATATTTTGAGAACCGCTGGGAAAAACTGTCACCATTAACATTGACTTTTCACTTTCCTACTATTGTAGTCAGTGGTTGCATGCTTTGTTTTCTTCAAAATATAATCTTTGAGTTCAAGAGAATAAAGAAGCTCATAAAGGTTTGAAGCCACAAGTGTGTGAAATCAATGATTAATTTTAGAGTGAGCGTTTGTTAGGTTTATTTGGTAGATTTAATTTCCCATCATCAGTTATTCCTTGCATAATGTCAAGTGAATTTTGAATAAAGTTTATTTTAAGGTCAATAAAAAGGTCAAACTGAAACTGTAAATTCTTCTTTTTGTGCTCTCCAGGATCACACTAAGCTTATTTTGTGTCCACTAATGGGAGCAGTGACGTACATCAATGAGAAGCGAGAGTTTTACACCTACAAGATGACCTTAATCGAGGAGTTCGGCTGCTGTAAAGAGTTGGCTAGCCGTTTGCGCTATGCTCGCAACATGGTGGAGAAGCTCATGGCCTGCAAAAGCAGCACAACAGCTGCTACTTCAGCACGCTAACCCACTGACGTCATAAATTGTATAGCTATGAGTTCACCATCGGCTCTCACTTGAGTCTGAGGGCCCGTAAATATTACTACAGCAAAACTTGAACAGTTTTCTGAGTTCTACACTATGATGTCCTCTTCTGGATCTGTTTACTCTCTCTCGCTGTCGTTTGTTCATCAGGGTTGCACATCTGTGGCCATCTCTGTATCATGTGAATGCTCTTGTACATGTTTTAATATTTTAGATGCTGTTTATCTGTCCTCTGTTCTTTGTATAAAAGCTTTTGGATGAGAATCTTTTAACGTGTAAGAATATTTGAAATAATTTGGTATTCCAAAAATAAAGATCTTTTTAGACAAAATTTTGGATTGTTAGATACTATTGAGAAATACAAGTTTATATTCGAGTGTTTAATTAAAATATTCATGTTTGGAAAGTTAAAGTGTTTCAGAACTTTAACAAGCTGCTGAATGTTTGATTTTGATTGGCTGATGAGCATTTATTTGCTGAATAATATAAAGCTGAAGTAGTTCCAGGCAGATCCCGATCGCATTTCAATTTCATATCATGAAGCGGTTCAATTTCAGTCAACAAAAGCAAAAAGCTCAGAGAGATATGTAAGAAATGAATACTATACCAACACTGGAGCTGTATGAGGACCAAAACCTGACAAATTTCCTGAAATAAGTCATCTAAACCAGGAACTTCCAAATTCTGAAAGGCAAATTCTTTTAATTAAACTGTTTTTTTTTATCCAAAATCTACAAAAGAAAAAAAAATAGTACTTATTAGTTGCATTATAAAAACAGGCTATTTTTTTTCTCCATTGGATTACAACCTATTTACTAAATGCTAATGTAAGAAACTAAAACATTATTCATAATCTAAATGCAGTCTATTAAATCTAGCTAATTCAGTCTGGCACCTAAAGAACTGCAGAAATAAGTGTTGCCTTGGTTACTGAGGTAAACAAAGCAGCATAATGTCAAATCACGTGAAGGTGCGCGTTTACAACAGCCATTACGGTGTTTCCATTAGAGCGAGCAGCACAACAGGCCAACGTCAAGCTAGTAGGTTGTAGTTTTATTTTGCCCCACAAAAGTGTTCTTGGAGCTTCGTTTGGTTTCATTTAAACCACTGAAGTATCATGGAGTGCCCTGACAACATTGTGTTTGGCACCTTTTCTGCTCTTCGAATGCCTTGAGACCCTTGCTGTTTATGGAGGATAAGGGAGCTCTCGGATTTCACCTGAAGTATCTTAATTTTTGTCTCCCGAAGACGAACGAAGGTCTTGGGGAATTGAAACAACATGAGGGTGAGTGATTAATCTCAGCCAATCACATGGCAGCAACTTAATTCTTTGTAGGCCTGTAGACAAGGTCAAGATGATCAGCTGCAGTTCAAACCGAGCATCAGAAATGGGAAGAAAGGGGATATAAGTGACTTTGAATGTGGCATTTGGGTTGGTGCCAGACGGGCTGATCCAAGTATTTCAGAAACTGCTGATCTACTGGGATTTTTACTCACAACCATCTCTAGGCTTTACAAAGAATGGTATGAAAAAAGAGAAAATATCCAGAGAGCAGCAGTTCTGTGGGCGCAAATGCCTAGTTGGTGCCAGAGGTCAGAGGAGAATGGCCAGACTGGTTCGAGATGATAGTAAGGCAACAGTAACTCAAATAACCACTTGTTACAACCAAGGTATGCAGAAGAGCATCTCTGAACACACAACACGTCCAACCTTGAGGCAGATGGGCTACAGCAGCAGTAGACCACACCAGGTGAAACTCCTGTCAGCTAAGAACAGGAAACTAAAGCTACAATTCACACAGGCTCACCAAAATCAGACAAGAAAAGATTGGAAAAAATGTTTTCTAGTCTGATGAGTCTCGATTTCTGCTGTGACATTTGGATGGTAGATTCAGAATTTGCCGTCAACACATGAAAGCATGCATCTATCCTGCCTTGTATCACCGGTTCAGGCTTCTGGTGGTGGTGTAATGGTGTTGAGGATATTTTCTTTCAGTTTTCTAGAGCATCTTTAAAATGTGGTGGAGGAGATTCGCATCATGGATGTGCAGCTGACAAATCCGCAGCAACTGTGTGATGCTATCACGTCATGGACCAAAATCTCTGAGGAATATTTCCAGTACCTTGTTAAATCTATGCCATGAAGGATTAAGGCAGTTCTGAAGGCAAAAAGTGGGTTTTTTAAGGTGTACCTAATAATGTGGCCGGGGAGTGTATAATCTTGATTTTGTGTTTGCCATTTTCTTGTCAACAATCAAGAAATGATTTAAACTAATTTCATTGCATTTGCTAAATAACAGCACAATAAAACATTACGGACAAGAAGCGGATTCATTTATCATGGAATTCTTTCTGGAAAAATAAAACGTGATAGAGAACTATCACAAAGATACTCCATTACTTTAACATGGTTTATTTGGTTTTGTGTGCATTAAACAAAGAATATAACTGTCCAAAGTTTTTGTGCAGGGCACTTTTAGATGCTGTAGTAAAAAGTACCATGGTATGAACAATCCACCACGGTAATTCAGCATTTATTGAAGTATCTTGCAATTACCACAGTATGTGAACACCACCAGACATAATCAGTATTTTCTGTAATGGAAATCCAAACAAACAACATTAATCTGAATCAAGTTTAACAGTTCTTTGGTCTGTGCCACTTTAACAAATAATTGCACAGACAGTTTTCCAGTGAAACATAATCAGTACATTAACTCTCTGTTGGGTAGAAAAACAAAGGCACTTATATGTCGTCACTTGGTTAATATCTCCCATGGCAATAATCCTCAAGGTTTAATTGTTAAGTTTATAAAAAGATATGTTATGAAACTATCAGTATAAAATTTGAGTGTACAGCAGGCTGTGAAAATACTTAATGGAAACACCACATTAGAGCTGTAACACTGAGAGATGAGGATAAAACAGCAATGTGTGGCGGACAGTAACAAATCCATGATAAATATAGCATGAAGCTGCAGTTAAAACCACACAAAGCTGAAGAAAAAACAACAACAATCTGTCCTAATTTATCTGATTGACACAGACACGTTTAGATGTACACTTGGTGTACAAAAGGATTCTTAGACCACTAATTGTTGAAGATCTTCATATATCTGCAGATGTCAATAGAAGTTGTGCTGGCTTTTATGATATCATTTTAGCAACGCAGCTAAAGAATAGTTCAGCTAGTTCAACACAAATTAATATGATACATTTTTTAACTGTTTGTAACTGAGGCAACACTTTACAATAAGAGTACACGAATAATGATGTATAAATATATAAACTAAATATTACTTTATTATGAACTAATGATGAGTTAGGGCTCGCTAATCATGAACTAACTTTAACCACAACATCATGAAATGTCACATGTGTTCATGTGTGAATAACGGCTGCCTTAGAGGTCGATTACACCAAACTCGCTTTTACGTTCCAAAAACGCAAGGCGCACTGCAATGAAAAAAAGAAAACAAGAAGTGCGGTGTGCTTTTATTATGTCGCTAGCCAATGACTGAATCAGTTGCATATTGTGTGCGAATGTACAATATTATTATTTATTGGTATAATTTTAATATTTAATAATATTGTATATTCCAACACAATCTCACGGCAATTCGTAACTTTTTGATTTAGTGGCTAATTCGTATGAATTCGTACGATCTAATTCGAACAATTTAGTATGATTTGCTCATCCCCCAATGACGGTGGGGTTAGGTGCCACGCCTCCTTTTTAAAATTGTACATTTTCGTACGACTGAATTCGAATTGAATTAACCACTAAACTGGCAAAACGTAAAATACGTTTTCTTGTGAGATTAGGCTGGATATTTAAGATTTGTGAAGTCATACAGCTCTGAATAACTCAAAACAGCGACCACTAGTCAGCCCTCTATTTTCAGAAGTCTCCGTAATCATCTTGACAACACAAACACTGCTGTCACCTCAACAGAAACCCCGCCTCTGCTTTCATTTGATTGGAGAATTAAACAGACGCAACTGACATAACATGCTTTTTCACTCGGAGTTGACTTTTTTTTTTCAACTGTGAGCACACAACGTACAATGGCAAAAACGTGAGGCGCGCATAACGCATAAGCAGCACGCAAAACGCTCGCGTCCGTTAGTAAATCATTCAAAAAAGGCACCTCTCAACGCAAAAATAGAGTTCTTATTTACTTGTAAGTACATTCTTGTTTGTTGATTAAGGGCCTACTCACACTATGCTATACGAACCGTGGCCAGGCCCAATTTCCAGATCGTTTGAGAAGTGTTAGTGGATTCACTTGGCCGGCCCTGGCCCAGTTGGAAGAGGTGAGCGCGGTTCACTTGGGCTAAGCGCCTAAGCCCGAAACTGAAGACGAGACGGAACTGTTTCATATGGATTTATTAATCATTCTCACTGTTTAATGAACGCAAATTGTCTTAGATTATTAAAGACGCAAACCCCTCACTGCATGACAGCTGCACCTTCAGCAAACCTCCTAATTCCTGCAACACGAAGATTTTATGATTGTTTATGAGCATCAAAAGTGGCTGATCTGTTTGGCGAAATATTTGACTGCGTGCCACTGCATATCAAACAACTTAATCAATATAACTAAAGAAATCTCCACTGTGTTGAGGGAGTGTGCTTAATGAACAGTGCATCATTGATGAGTGAGGGCCGTCGGGGGAGACGGGAGGGGGGACAAGCGAGCTTTAGCTCGGTTCGAACTTTAGCTCGCCCTAATGTATTAATTACTACATTAGTTTAAGCTTAATTTAATCATCATGAACTCGTGACATGTTTATGTATAATTATATCATGACTTTACTAAGAGGGGCACATTATCATTAACTAGGGTTATACTGGAACGATACTGGAATTCGGTACCAATCTGTACTGAAATTAAAAAAAAATGCCCATTTCCTGCGAACATTTGAGCACTGTTGAGCACATTCTTAAACACGGTTGATTTGTCATTGGGTTCACATGCTCAACTGAAATGACTGTGATTGGCCGTGAAGGTCATCAGTTCACCGAACTCACTGCTGTTTACGGAGTGTAACCACAGATACAGGGACACTGGAGCGTTTTAAAGTCATGTCGATCAGCTGGTTTGTCTGTAAGCTGACATACGAGTGATCTGCTGATGAATCGCGGCTTTAAAATGCTACAGTGTCCCTGTATCTGTGGATTGGTACTTAATTCCAGCATCGTGACAACCCTATCATTAACCCATTCTTAACTACTCATGAACTCCTTTTGCATATCCGTCTAGTGTGTTTACACTGTCTACATCAACATGAACAGTTTAAACACAGGAGTTGATGAGTAGTTAAGGATGAGTTAACGGTGACGTGCCCCTTCCTTCAGTTCGTTCATCATATATATGTTCAGTTCACAAATTAATACATCGTTATTCGTGTGCTGTTATTGTAAAAGTATTGTAAAAGTGTTACCCACTCAATGTAACAATGAAAAATCCCTCCTTTTGTGTTTCTAATTTTAATTTTGAGATGAACTATTTTTAAGTACCATATAGAAGTCTACCTATTAAGAATATAAGTAGTCGGCTGGCGATTTAATAATAGTCTGAACAACAATAAACAATCCTGACAGAACAAGTGCCAAACTGCTGGCTAATATCAGCTAATCTGAAAAAATATGGCCTTTTTTATTTCTTTGTTATTTCTTCACATAATAAAACCAGCAGCCAATTCTTTAAAAGCCCTGTAATACACACAAGCTGCGTCCCAAATGCCACACTATGCACTATGCACTATGTACTTATGCATTCACACACTCAACAGCATAGTGTATGTATAGTGTCGTCCCAATTGGAACTCTAACTTTTTTTACTAAACAGAAATTCAAACCGTTTCCCAGATAACGTTTGATATTTGCCAAATTAGTGAAATGAATTACCAAACTACCAAATAATACCTGCCAAGAGTATAACCACATTCACCATCAGGAGACCATATAATCACTCTCGTAGAACTTCACAATCCAAAATAAATATAATCCAACATGAGCCACCCGAAAGCTCTGCAACTTCTATAACATGAAAAAAAACTGCGGTCGATGAGTGTGTGAAGTGTCCTACATTCCACACCATTTTACCTGCTGAATGAGTGCATCATCCCGGTAATTAAAGGGCACTTATTATTTTAAGAGTTTTCGATGTGAACGCACTACTCACACTATTTATACTGGAAAATGGCATAGAATAGTGTATAAGTATGTGATTTGGGACGCACCTATATTAACTTACTGGTTACTCTGATCTATAAAACCTGTTTCTATAAAACCATAATGTGTCCTTCAATTATACTGGCACTCTCTGTAAATTGGAAACCTGTGAAAAAGCTTCTTTATTGTATACTATTTTAATCTTTTAAGCATGTTATTGGATGAGAGTAGAGTTTTTCCCCTGAAACTCTTTCAAACTATTCATGGTGATGTCAGATTGTAGTTTTGGAGACTTTCTGAGCCCAAGACCCAAGTTCAGTAATTCTCCCGCTGTGATTCTTGGAGATTTTTTCATCCACGTAACTGTGTTTTTGGAGATAAACATAGAGTTGAAGTCAGAATTATTAACCCCCTGTATTTTTTACCCCCAATTTGTGTTTAATAGAAATAATTTTTTTTCAACACATTTCTATACATAAAGTTTTAATAACTCATTTCTAATAACTGATTTCTTTGGTCTTTGCCATGATAACAGTACATTATATTTTACTAGATACTTTTTAAGATGCTAGTGTGGGCTCTATGCACAGCTAGAGTTTTAAAGCCAATGATAAACTTCCGGTGAAAGCTTAATGTCAGTATTTACAATTTTACAAGGTTATTTTTACAGCATTGATGTTGTAATGTAATTACAATACATTCAATTAAACAGGCTTAAGCGTTTATTTAGTTGTTCAAGAGTTAAACGAGGCGAAAGACCATTGTAACCACTAGCGCCATAAGTAGCAACAGGTTAGTGCAGAAATTCCATTAAAAATACTGCGGTAAAATAAACAGTCATGTTATAAAGACATGGCGAGGGGATTCAATGCAGTGCTTCGTCCAATCTGAGAACCACTTCATATCGTATATCTAACAGGCGGTGAAGACCACTGGTTTTTAAAGAAATCAAATCTTAAACGTGTTATCTCCGTCTCAAAGTTTTCCCCCCTTCCACCCCTACTTTCCACTCTACTAAGTGTGAACTCTTGAAAAGTCCATGTGCATATAGCCCATTCAGCTTAAAGTGCAATCAAAAGGCTTAACTAGTAGGTTAATTTGGCAAGTTAGGGTAATTAGACAAGTCATTGTATAACGATGGTATGTTTTGTAGATAATCCAAAACAAATACTGCTTATGAGGACTCATAATTTTGGTCCTAAAATGGTTTTTAAAAAATAAAAAATTGCTTTTATTCTAGCTGAAATAAAACAAATAAGACTTTCTCCAGAAAAATATTATCAGATATACTGTGAAAATATCCTTGCTCTGTTAAACATCATTTGGGAAATATTTGAAAAAGAAGGGATAATAATTTTGACTTCAACTGTGCATCCATATCCTCCAATACTCATATTTACCAAGAAAACTAATATATCTGGAGGACACTATATGCAAAAAAAGACATCTTCTCTCAGCAAGTCCAGTTGGGTGTTTTCAGAGTAATGACTCAGTAGCTCATTGCAATAAAATGTGCTCACAGTTCATCCAGTAGTGCAGACGGATGCAGTGTTTATTTGAGGATCCTGCTTTTCCTCTTTAGTCCGGTGCAGGAACAAACAGCGTGTCTCTACGGGCGTCAGTGATGATAGTACGGGTGAAAGGGTCTCTCGGGGGCACAGATGCTGAGTGCTGTGTGCGTGTGAAGCAGTAACCGGGGGAACCGTGAGGTGAAATACGCCACAAAGCCATCGGGGACTTCACCGAGAGCCGACTGAACCTCCGGCGGGAGCTCGTGATAATGGTGTTTCTGCAGGAAAACATTACAAGACAGCTTGAAAGTGATTTACATTTTATTTTAAGTATAAATAACTAGGGCTGCATGGTATTGGACATTGCGATGATATTTAGTTTTTCTGCACTGTATATTGTGATATGAATATAATTTCACAATATTATTCAGGTAACTATTAGGAAGGAATGCATAGTTTTACAATGGTTGGAATGATTTTGTAAAGGAGCACATTTGCATAAAATATACAAAATAATCAAAAAATCTGGTAAATACAATAAACAAAGTAAAGTGAAATGAAAGAAGAGAAGAAATGATCAGCAGTTTATGGTTTCCTGTGGAGTCTAACAGAATTGATGTACTTAAATTAAGTAATCAAATGTAAAATTAGATGTTCTTAACTTTGGTTCCAGGTTAATTATAATACCAACTTCATGTTGAAGATTCTGCGATGTGACTATTGCAGATAATACGATAATAAAACGATATATTGTGATATACAGTTGAAGTCAGAATTATTAGCCCCCTGTTTACCCTGTTTACCAATTTCTTTTTAACGGAGAGAAGATTTTTTTCAACACATTTCTAAACATAATAGTTTTAATAACTCATTTCTAATTAATGATGTATTTTATCTTTGCCATGATGACAGTAAATAATATTTGACTAGATCTTTTTCAAGACACTTCTATGCAGCTTAAAGTGACATTTAAAGGCTTAACTGGGTTAATTTAGTTAACTAGGCAGGTTAGGGTAATTAGACAAGTTATTGTATAATGACGGTTTGTTCTGTAGACTATCAAAAAAAAAAAAAAAAAATTGCCTAAAGGGGCTAATAATTTTTTTCCTTAAAATGGTGTTACAAAAATTAAAATCTACTTTTATTCTTGTTGAAATAAAACAAATCAGACTTTCTCCAAAAGAAAAAAAAACACTATCAGACATACTGTGATAAATGTCCTTGCTCTGTTAAACATCATTTGTGAAATGATAAAAAAAGACAAAAATTCAAAGGGGGGCTAATAATTCTGACTTCAACTGTATATCCCTATTAATAACTAATATCAATAATTACATTTAATAATTTAAGTGTTTTCGGGTGTAAAATAAAAATACAACACCAGAGTTTTGACCATTACATTGTATCATAATTGATCATACTGCAATATATTAATTCATCATTCAAAAGTCGGGGGGCAGTAAAATGTTTTTAAGAGAGAAATATTTTATTTAGCAAAGATGATCTAAAATGCTAAAAAATTGTTAAATTAATCAAATTAAATATGATACTCACAATAATGATGTATTATTTAATATATGAATACAATTTTAGATTATTAACATTATATTATTATTATTATTATTAATTATAATACAATTAGTCTTCTTTCAAATGTATTACAAATATATTTTTACTAAAACATTATATTTTTCATTTATTAATTTTCTTTTTGGCTCAGTCCCTTTATTAATTTGGGGTCGCCACAGTCAAATGAACCACCAACTTATCCAACATGTGTTTTACACAGTGGATGCCCTTCCAGCTGCAACCCATCACTGGGAATAAACCCACACACTCTCATTTACAGTACACACATACACTCTGGACAATTTTAGCTTACCCAATTCACCTGTACCACGTCTTTTGATTTGCGGGGGAAACCGGAGAACCCGGAGGAAACCCACGCGAACGCGGGGAGTACATATTATATTATATTATATTATATTATATTATATTATATTATCAGCAGTCATTCACCTGTATGCAGCATAAACACATTAAAGCTCTAAACACTTACTTTATTCCTCATTGCTCTAAGCAGGTCTCTCACTGAGTTTCCTTTATATGTACGAAATTTTCTAAGATCTGCCAGATGGGAGAGAGTTACATATCAGACATGCAAATATACATGAATGAAATTTTCATATAAAAAAATCCACATTTCATTCCATATTTATCAAGTTATTTTAATTAGTCTCAGTAAAAGCAGTGCTGACCAGCCTGCAGCGGCGCTGAGATGTGCATCCTCCAGTTGGTTCTTACAACAGATCTGCCAGAGTTTTCCAGACGAGCCACTATAGGACTTTCTGTAGGCTCCTTCTCAATCCTGTCACTGACGTCCTACAGCCAAAACACAGTAATTCAGCACTGCATTGTTCTCCTTCATTGTTCTTCTCCTTTAACGCATTTGCGCGCACACACAAAAACTTTTACAGCTATCTTTGTAGGAACTTTCTATAGACATCATATTTCTTCAGCTTACTCCAGGGGTCACCACAGGGGAATGAATCACCAACTATTCCTGCATATGTTTTAGGTAGCACTTGCCCTTCCAGCTGCAACCCAATACTGGAAAAAACAAACACACTCATTCACACACTCATACACTACTGCCAATTTTGTTTGTCCAATTCACCTATAGCGCATGTATTTGGATTGTAGGAGAAACTGGAGCACCCAGAGGAAACTAACATGAATCAAGGGAGAACATGCAAACTCCACACAGAAATGCAGACTGACCCAGCCGGGATTCGAACCAGTGACCTTCTTGCTGTGAGGTGACAGTGCTAACCACTGAGCCACCGTGCTGCCCCCTTACTCAAACAATACTAATAAACCCAACCCTCATAGATAACTAGATTTTTACATGACATTTGTACACATGACAAGCAGTTTTGCTCATGCAGACAAAAAGAATGTCCCCACAAATTAGTGCTATGACTATACTTGTGGGGATATTTGGTCCTAATACTGTATTAGTTAATGTATTAGTACCTACACTCAAGCATTTCTAGGCTGAATTTCTTTGCTCTATTGTTGTCAATTGAATTGTTTCTTAAATTTATTTCCTGCAAACCTTTGAGTGCTGTCGAGGATGTTCTTAAACAGTGATGATGTAGTGATGAACTTCAGAGCCAATCACAGTTTTATCTGTTGAGCATGTGAACACGATGGCCAATCAGAGCTGTTTACAGGTTCAAGAAACCTAATTAAGATTTTAAGATTTGTGTGTGTTGAGCATCAGTTAAGACAACGTTAGCACTTGTCAGCTTTAATTGTGGGAAAAACTGGATAGTTTTGAGCTTTTGTTAGCTAATTTTAGCTTTCGGGTTTAAAATGATTTTTGGGGTGGGAACAAAATCGGTGACATAGCGCAAAACTGCAAGTGTAAAGATGACACGTCGGTTTCTCATTATTCATAGCCAAGTTTTCTTATCCTATGAGAAGAGCCGGCTTCCTAATTATTCATGACTGCGCGTGCTTTCCCAAGGCAAGGCAGACCTGCCAGTGCCAAGCTGTGAGATCCTACCTTGATGATCGGGTGAAACCGCGTTCACGGACCCACAGCACACAGTATTTAGCCGTTCATGAAGGGTCGTATGTGTTTGATTCTATGATCCATGAAAACATGTTTTGCTTGTTTTTCCCTGTGATGCTGTCAGGGCCGATACAGCAAAGCTGTTTTTGTGCAGCAAGCATTTTTGTCGGGAGAGCAGTACGAGAATTGGAGAATGGCGTACTTTGCCCTTTATCAGTGGAGTTCGTTCACATTTAGACACATCGCCGTGCTGCTGTGTTCACCTAAATCCTCTAGATTACCAACAGGGCTAATGTTTAAAATAGACAGGGCAAGAGACCTGCTGCACTGAGTCTCCATTCAGACCAAGGGATTGAGGGAAAAGTCCTCATTTATAGTGTTTATATGAACACGATTATCTTTATAATGATATAAATTGTGGTTGAGTGTATATGAAAATACAAATGACAAATACAGCAGGGCATTAAGTTACAGTTTATTTTTTTACATTTAAAGTTTGTGAACTATAAAATCATGCGTCTCCTCACGGTTTGTGTCTCATTTTGTGAGCCCACCTTCTCCCCTGCTCTGCTGGCCACGCCCACTCCTGCCTCTGATGGCGGAGCTCCACGCCCATTATGATGCTTTTTTTTAAATTCTGAGGTAGACTTGAATTGAAAGTGTGGGGTTTCATGACCCTTTAAGCAACATCCTTAACAGTGCTCAAATATAAAGTACAAAAAAAAAGATACTCTGAACAATGTTAGTGAAAAGCAGCCATTAACATCTATGGTAGGAACAAATATGGAACAAATTGGAGGACGAAAAATTATGACTATTTTCATTTTTGGGAACACACACACACACACACACACACACACACCTGAAAGAACTGCAGCTGTTTCTCTGGACTCCAGAAGAAGGGGTGTTTAAGAATTGACGCTGCTGAAGGACGGCTCTCTGGCTCTGCACTGATCATCCGCTCGATCAGATCTCTGCCAATCACGTCCTCTGCAAACACAAAAAGCAAATATCAAGTATCACTGCATGTACACTGCAGAAATAAAAAAATTTTAGGGGTTGAATTTAGATTTTTATTGAGGATCAATTTGGAATTCATGAATTGACATCTATACAACACTAGTCATTAGCTGACGCTAGTCATTTTAAAACATTCAAATGCAAACCCAATTTTCAGAAACAAAAATCCAGCGATGGGATATTCAATCAAATGTAGCAAGAGTGAAAAACGTTTCTTGTCAAATTTTTTTCCCAGACTAATGCTGGGTTCACACCAAATGCAGAGCAACAAATGACTCACTCTAGATCACACGGGTTATGCTTTTCACATCAAGCCAACTAAATTAGCATTATTTAAACTGGCACTGTAGATGCGACTGACACTAATTCGACATGCAAACAAATCGTTATCATTGATATAAACATTTCTGTGTGAAGTTTTACTAAAATATTTGAATTTGTTCATAAAAGGAAAGCATGCATACACATACTTGAATGCAGAAAAACACACCATGTATATCCTCCATGAAGTGATCGAGGTTATAGACTCCAGAGAGGATGTTAGCCTGACGCCGCAGAGTGTCACCGAACGGATGCTGTCCTTTAGACGTCACATAATAAAACACACATCCGGCAGAAAAAATGTCCACCGCACTCGTCTGAAGACAGAAAAACAGAAGAGCAATGAATTATAGTAAAATATAGCAACATAAACTGTGCATTTTTCCACATCTGAAATATTCTGAATTTTTTATAAGCACATGTTTTACAGTTGAAGACAAAATTATTAGTCCTGTAAAATTAATTTCAAATATTTGCAAAGTAATGTTTAACAGAGAAAGGGCATTTTTTTTACAGTATTTCCTATAATGTTTTTTCTTCTAGAGAAAGTTGTATTTATTTTAGTTTGGCTGGAGAAAAAAAGTAGTTTTAATTTCATTTCATTTTGAGGTCAATATCAATAGCCCCTCAAGATTTTTTCCCCCCGATTGGCTACAGAACAAACCATTGTTCTCCAATGACTGGCCTAATAACCTAAAAGATTATGTGCATTTTAGTTCAGTTGCATTTACATTGATTAAACTCTGATGTGATATGATGGGGTGACCTGTGCCTCAACCCCCACAAGCTGATAGGTGTGAACTAAATGACCCTTTTACAATCTCAATGGGTACTAGCAAAACAACAGCTGAAACAACAGAATGGTTTGTTTGATGCTAGTATAAAGTACTGTCTCAGACAGTACTTTGGGTTAAGTTACTTGAAGACCGACAGGTTAACATCACTGCTGAGGAACTGCACTATTGATTGTCTTAAATAAAGTCTTCTCCCCGTAAGAACTTTGGTCAGCTTACTTATTTTATGTATTAGAGACATCTGATACATTGGTGAGCCACCCGAGAATGGTTTAGCCAAATACAGCAAGCATAACCTAGTTAAGCCTTTAAATTGCCTTGATAAAGATAAATTGTATCTTGCAATATAGCTAGTAAAATATTATGGACTGACTTCATAGCAAAGCCAAAACAATTTCATTCAGTCATTCGTTCATTTCTTCATCTTAGTCTTTATATCAGAGGTCGCCACAGTGGAATGAACCGCCCACTATTCCAGTATATGTTTTACGCATTGGATGCCCTTCCAGTTGCAATCCTCATTTCTTCAGCTTAGTCTTTATATCAAAGGTCGCCACAGTGGAATGAACCGCCAACTATTCCAGCACATGTTTTACGCATTGGATGCCCTTCCAGTCGCAATCTTCATTCCTTCAGCTTAGTCTTTATATCAAAGGTCGCCACAGTGGAATGAACCGCCAACTATTCCAGCATATGTTTTACACATTGGATGCCCTTCCAGGCGCAACCCAGTGCTGGGAAACACTGGGTTGCAACTGTGAACACATTTACACACACACTCATACACTATAGCCATTGAACTGTGGGGGTAACCAGAGCACCAGGAGGAAACCCACACGAACATGGAAAGAACATGCAAACTCCACACAGAAATGCCAACAAGCTCAGCTGGGACTCAAACCAGTGACCTATTTGCTGTGAGGTGACAGTGCTAACCACTGATAACTAAATTGGCCGTAGTGTATGAGTGTGTATGGATGTTTCCCAGTACTGGGTTGCAGCTGGAAGGGCATCCGCTGTGTTAAACATATGCCAGAATAGTAGGCGGTTCATTCCGCTGTGGCAACCCCTGATAAATAAAGGGACTATGCCGAAGGAAAATGAATGAGTGAATGAACTAGTTTCAGTTCTCCTAAAATAAGTGCTAGACTGTGACATTTGAATGCCTCTATAAATACGTCCTGCTACATAATTATATTTTTACATCCCTTTTTCTCTTCTGAATACCATTAAATTGAAAAGATTTGTTGTTGAGTGAAGGGAAATCACATGCACATTCAGTAAAGCTGTACAGTATCTGTTTTTTACAGTTAACATGTGCTGTGTGTGTGCGTGTTTGTATGCATATTCACTAGCAGACATACAGGGTTCCCTTTCGGAGCGTTTATGAGTAATTCAGGGGCGATCCAGCCTTCGGTTCCAGGTATCCCGGAGCGTAGGCTGAAACTGTGCCGACCATCTGGAAGCTTCTTACACAAGCCGAAATCTGAGATGAGCGCCCGCACTCGACCCAGTGCCCCGGGCAGAGACAGCAAAATATTCCTGGGCTTTAAATCCCTGTGGACTGAGAATGAGAGGGTCATGTGATTACTAATGGCAGTGTGCTTGCATGCAGTTAGTGAATAGCAATTAATAAACATCAGTGCAATGCAACACCACCATGTGCAGCTGTGATGCATTATGATATAGTTTCAGAAAGGGATGTTGAGGTTGGACTCGTATTTTGGTGCTGACCGATGTTGAGGGAGTGCAGGTGACTGAGGCCACACATGGTCTGCTCCAGCAGGGACACCGGGTTCAGCTCTGAGTGAGGACAGCTCGGGTCTTCTACATACTGCATACAGCAACAACAGAAAAACAGAGCAGGATGCGTGTGGTTATACTGCTTATTACACCAGGGTTTTTTCTTTTTTTAGATCTTACAGGCTAGATAAATTAAAATCTGATGAACTTAAAATTGATTGATTATACTTTTTGTGTTAAACATTTTAATTAAACCTTTAATATTTTTATTGTTTATAAAAATATTCATGATTATTTTATAATAATTTACATAAGTTAATTAAACATTAATTTATATATTATGATTTTATGTTCATTTTATTCTAACATCTTAATGTTGGATTGTTTATTAAAATGTTACGTTCTAAAATAAATTATAATTAATCATTATTTTTATTATTATTAATTATTATTTATACTTTTCATCTCTGTTCTTAATTAATATATTTGTCCCGTTTTTTTTATATCTAAAAATCTTAAATCATAAATCCTAAACTATCTATTGCATATTTGTATTTTAAAGTGCATTTCACTTGACATCTGCACATATTTTCTGAGCCTTAATCTCTCTAATTTCATAAAATTTGTAAATATGTTAGATGATTTAATTTTAATGGCTAAATGTAAATAAACAAAAAAATGCATATATTTAGAGTTGAAGTCAGAATTATTAGCCTCCCTGAATTATTAGCCCCTGTTTATTTCCCCTGTTAATTCTAAACATAATAGTTTTCTTAACTCATTTCTAATAACTGATTTATTTTATCTTTGCAATGATGACAGTAAATAATATTTGACTAGATATTTTTCAAGATACTTCTATACAGCTTAAAGTGACATTTAAAGGCTTAACTACAGGTTAATTACGGTTACTTGGCAGATTAGGGTAATTAGGCAGGTTATTGTATAACATTGGTTTGTTCTGTAGACTATCAAAAATCTATAGCTTAAAGGGGCTAATAACATTGACCTTAAAATGGTTTTAATATATTTTAAAAAAATAGCTTTTTTTCTAGCCAAAATAAAACAAATAACACATTATTTATAAGAAAAAACATTATCAGACATACTGTGAAAATTTCCTTGCTCTGTTAATCATCATTTGGGAAATATTTAAAATTAAAAAAAAAAAAAAAATCAAAAGGGGGGCTAATAATTCTGACTTCAACCGTATGTGTGTGTGTGTATATATATATATATATATATATATATATATATATATATATATATATATATATATATATATATATATATATATTGCTGAAGAATAAAATTGAAGTAAAAAATTAAACTGTAATCTTATTGTATACAATGAAATAAATAATTAAATAGAAAACCAAAAATATGCAGTAAAAGCAAAAACTAATTCTAATTATTAGCATAACTATTAGTATATTAATTGCATTAAAAAACTAAAAACAACACTGACACGTTTAAGACATTTAAAATTGAAGTTAAAAAAGTTTTGTGTCTGCCATGAGTTGACCTTTACATTACGATTACAAAATTCAGTTTTACTGTTTTATGCAGAGCAATTGCTCAAATCATGATGTGCCAACCATCCGTAAAACTTTGAGGACAACAAACACCTAATACCCAAAAACACTTAACTGAAAATGTACTGTATTATTCATTCATTTTTCTTCTGCTTATTCCCTTTATTCATCAATGGTGGCCACAGCGGAATGAACCGCCAACTTATCCAGCATATGTTTTACACAGCGAATGCCCTTCTAGCTGCAACCCAATAATGGGAACCACCCATAGATTCTTGGACTGACACTCATACACTATGGCCAATTCAGTTTATTCAATTCACCAATAGTGCAATTGTTTGGACTTGTGGGGGAAACCGGAGCACCCGGAGGAAACCCACGCCAACACGGGGAGAACATGCAAACTCCACACAGAAATGCCAACTGGCCCAGCCGGAACTCGAACCAGTGACCTTCTTGCTGTAAGGTGACTAACCACTGAGCCACTGTGCCTCCCGTACTGTATTATTGTTACATGTAAATTATAATTTATTTTGTAAGAACAATATATACTGTGGAACTACAGGTTAAATACTGCCAAACCTTTATATAACTCTCTCACCTTTCTGATTTTGACTGTAATGTAATGATGTGCACCTTTTGTCAAGCTGCTATGGAATAATAATCATTGTGAACTAGACGCAAACACACACATACACACACCTGCTGGAGTGTTGCAGCACACAGCTCTATGGCAATGTAAGTGAACTGTCTGTCCCGCTCTGTGCAGAAGTAACGGATCACATTGGGATGTTCATCTGATTCCCGCAGAAGTTGAACCTCTCGCTCTGCAAACTCCACACACTCCGGTAGGATTCGCTTCACCGCCACACGCCGACCGTCAAAATGACCCCTGCGGGTAATGCATAAAAGCAGTGAATTAAGGCTTCTAACCAACTAGACGTGATGATATTCAGTAAAACAATATATAGTGATCATGAAAATACAGTGACTAATTATTTACATTTTCAAAATGCCTTTAAATAGCACCTAAGATGCTAAATCAACTTTTGGAAGCTGTTTGGACAGAACTGTTTGTAAGTACAGTCAGAGGCGTAGCCAGCAATTTCGAGCCCTATGCACCAAAATTTCACAAAGGCATTAAAATAGGATCAAAGTCTTAGTGATTTTGAGGCCCACCGCATCGTGATGTAGGAATACGGATTGACTAACAGGGCGTATTAACATCTCTCCATAGTAACATGTATAAACATGTCCACTGAACAGGATTTGCAAAGAGGCTGGGATTAAAAGATCTGTTCCAACTCTCTGTGATCAGCTGCAAAGTTTAAAACGTTTTCATAACAGTGTATGTTAGTAATAATCTAAAGACAGTAAAATCACTATGTAATTCACGACTGGTGAAATCAGCATTGACATAGTGTCAGTTCAACAATATATACGAGGAGCAACAATATACAAAGCATATACAGTGCAAAGTTAAACGTGTGTGGTAGTGTGTACTGAAAACTTTGTAACGGAATTTATGTGTGACTCATCATTTCAGAAAGGCTTGAATAAACTCCAGATCAAATAAATTAGTTAATATTTATCAATCTTAGGTAATGTTTTAATCTTAGTTACATTTAATAACTCATTAAAAATCAAAAGTCTTGCCTGTTTTATTTAATGGAGCTAATAGCCAACAAATTCAATTGCATTTTAAGCTAACATTAGTATAATAACTGTCTACTTCTTACAACTGATGTTACTTAATACATTAACCGATATTTACTAGTGAGTCCTAATTGTACAGTGTTACATATTATACTTTACAATCCTTTTGTGCTTTTATTTGGTTAATATAAACATTTTCGAGGGCAAGGCAGTGGCGCAGTAGGTAGTGAATTATTTAAGGTAGGTAGGTTTACTGAATTATTTAAAAAAATCGTCTAAAATTAAAAAAATTAAATAAAAAATTATATTATTATTTTTTAAAAATTAGGTGAACTTTTCAAATATTTATGAAATATTAACTCATTTTGTAGCAGCACCACACTGTCCACGAGGCAGTGGCGCAGTAGGTAGTGCTGTCGCCTCACAGCAAGAAGGTCGCTGGGTCGCTGGTCGAACCTCGGCTCAGTTGCCGTTTCTGTGTGGGTTTCCTCTGGGAAATTATTTATATCAAATAATAAGCTTGACCTAAAAAGGTAATCTTATTTTAATAAAAAAATATTTACTGAATTATTTAAAAAAATCGTCTAAAATTAAAAAAAATTAAAAAAAAAATTATATTATTATTTTTTAAAAATTAGGTGAACTTATCAAATATTTATGAAATATTAACTCATTTTGTAGCAGCACCACACTGTCCACGAGGCAGTGGCGCAGTAGGTAGTGCTGTCGCCTCACAGCAAGAAGGTTGCTGGTTCGAACCTCGGCTCAGTTGCCGTTTCTGTGTGGGTTTCCTCCGGGTGCTCCAGTTTCCCCCACAGTCCAAAGACATGTGGTACAGGTGAATTGGGTAGGCTAAATTGTCAGTAGTGTATGAGAATGTGAATGTGTGTGTGGATGTTTCCCAGAGATGGGTTGCGGCTGGAAGGGCATCCGCTGCGCAAAAACTTGCTGGATCATTGGCGGTTCATTTCGCTGTGGTGACCCCGGATTAATAAAGGGACTAAGCCGACAAGAAAATTAATGATTGAATAAACATTTTCGGTCGGCTCAATAGCCTAATGGTTAGCACGCTGACATATGGTGCAGTAGCTTTTCAGGGCATCGTACGAATACTGCCTCGAGGACATTTCCGTCCCTATCTCCTCTCTCTCCCACTTCGCTAACTGTCTGAAATACTGTACTATCCACTTAATAAAAAGGCAAAAATGGCAAAAATAAATCTTTAAAAAAAAAAAATAAAAAAAAAAAAAAAAAAAAATATATATATATATATATATATATATATATATATATATATATATATATATATATATATATAACATTTACGTACAATAAGATAAGGCATTATACTGTATATTGTAATACTTTCATTAATTATCAAAAATTTGACACCGTCACATATCTATGAACAATCAATCAAACAAACCTGTGTAAAACGAGTACCCACCGAAACACGAAGGTTCCTTCTGTCCCATGACCCAACACCTCAGCGGGACTGAAAGAGATTTTACCAACTTCCACCACGTCAGCCTGTTCATCTGAAGAATATACATCACAATTAAAAAAAATCTCTAATTAAAATGTACAATAGATAACAAAAAGATAATGAAATATGTAATAAGCAGTAAACAACATATAGGTTTGTAAATTAAATAAACTATATATGACGATAAATGGGAAAAACTATGGGAATCACTGATAAAACACAAGCAGCAACTCATTTCTGTGTACATGATTCATAAAATGATGCTTGCAATATTATAGTTGATAAAGGCTGAACAGATTTGATTTAATTTCTATTTACACAGAAATTTTAATTCTGTTTTGTGAATGAAGCTCAATGGTTCTAATGAAGATATAGAAGATGTAGAAGATGTAGAACTGTTTTCATACTCTGTGATTGGCTGGCTGCTGTTACAGGGGCGGAGTCTTTGCTTGAGAATGGCTGAGTTTGATTGGATGCAACAGAACTGGTCTTTTCTGAGCGACTGCTGTTGCTGTAAGATGATGTTGAGGGCGGAGTGTTCAGTTCTGTAGAAGCGCTGTAATTGGTCAGACCAGAAAGTGGGGTGGAGTCCACTGGCTCTTCAGATCTTTGGGATTTTTTTACAGGCTGAAAAACAGAAAGCAGTTTGTTTTATATATTTGCTTCAGTTGTTAAGCTTTAAAAAGGGCCATTTAGCATTATTTTCCCTCTTATATTAGATTTGACTACTTGACAAAAAAAAAACTCCAAGCAAAAAATAATAATCAATTTTTTACCATCAATTACAGAAGACAACCACTAAATATCATTCAGTGTAACAATAGTTTATTTACAGAAATCTTTTGGTGTATTTATTTTGACAATTTAAAAGGCTTTAGAAGGCCCACATACAGCAACAACTGCATCGGCCCATTGCTCATACAAATAATTTAATTACGTAAGCACACATCAGTAAGTATGTTGTTTCATTTTACATCTGTTAAAGGTCACAATGAAAAAAGTGTTACCAAAATGGCAGAAAATACAGTTTTTGCTATGTTTTAGCGTTAGTCTATAAGTAAAAAGACAGCAGAAGTAATTTTTGAAAACCAGCCATTAAACTGGATACAAAACATTACACTAAATATTGTAGGCTATTAACTGGCCACTTATATTTCTATCAAATAATAAGCTTGACCTAAAAAGGTAATCTTATTTTAATAAAAAATATATTTGCTGAATTATTTAAAAAAATCGTCTAAAATTAAAACAATTAAATAAAAAATTATATTATTATTTTTTTTAAAATTAGGTGAACTTATTAAATATTTATGAAATATTAACTCATTTTGTAGCAGCACCACACTTTCCACAGTGTCCTTTTTTGAAGATGTCAATAACTTATGAATGACTATCAAATGAGGTCCTAATCATGTAACACAGAATGACGTCTAACAATCTGCATATGTAGGACAAAGGACCCCTGAGATGTATGCAGACAACTTAAGAATGTGACTTTAGATGAACACTGATACACATTCATTTAAAGTAGGTATGCTCAGTAAATGTATTTCTGACCCATTTGTGTGTGAGCAGGAAGGTGATCCAGGCTCCTAGCAGCAGCGTCACCACCAGCACCGTCATGGGCTCAGAGCTCAGCGAGTCTGGCAGCACTGGAGAAGAGCTCTGCTTCCTAACTGGTGGCAACTGGAAAACACAGAACAGATTTGTGCTTCTCTAAGAAAGCTTGCTGGCTCACCACACATTACATTTGCAAACTAATGACAGTTGAAGTCAGAATTATTAGATACAAAGACTTGCACAGATGAGTTTTATTGGCTTTGGACTCACTGGGTGAGAGGGAGAGCGGTAAGAAGAGCCGGATCCTCGAGGTGGGATGACATCACCAGAGCGCTGCAGGTTCTCTGGGAAATCTCTCAACATGGTGGTGTGAGCCAGAGGAGGGATTTCATGGTGACCTGTTCATATACATACACACACACATACAGTTTAAGTTAGAATCATTGGCCCTCCTGAGTTATTGGCCTCCTGTATTTTTCCAGGTGGATCATACCAATGAGCAGCCACTGATTCTGCAGAGAGCTGCTGCTTCCTGGTGGATATTTGACGTCAGTGCTGGGTGTGATCTCGCACTCAGGCCGTCCATTACCCATTGTGACGCCCGCTGTCATCGGCCCCTCAATGCGTGCAAGAGTGAGACCCTTAGGCTGCCGTGAGTGCACAATATGGTTAATCAGATGGACGTTTTGCTACTGGTTTTGACTAATGGAGAGCTGAACTTACCACTATTGCGACACCTTGATGGACAAGGGAGGCAGAAGCATACAGATGAGACTCCGTCTTCCCAACATACAGAGTGGGACTAGCAAAATATACACACAAACAAATATGCTTAATTCAATATGAAAAATAACAAAGGTGGTCGCTTTTAGAAAGACACGCAGGTTTGATATCAAATGCTGAGAAACAAAAGTCTGGATTTTGATTTTTAGGTGTACCATCTCTTTTTTGTTTTTGAAATCATTCAATAGTTTTACATCCATCCAAAGTCAAAATGTAAAATTTACTCAAAATTTTATTTGAATTTTCCAACACCTTTCTCATAGTGTCTGAAATGTCTAGTTTAAGGATCCAGTTTCTCTAAACCCCTCTTTTTTGTTTGAATATTATTTATTAATTTTTTAAATATGTCTATTCACTCTTAAGATTAGGAATTTACAGTTGATAATAACCTTAAGATGAGTGAATAAACACCTAAATATCATCTGAATTTCAGCTTTAAATTCTTCCTCAGCACTTCTACACACAGTTAGGTTAACAATAAAAATTGACCTTAACAATTTGAGCCTAAAACCACAACCTTGCAATTCAACCAGCAAAGTGGACTTACTTTTAAAGAGCAGAAATCAGTGTCTTCTCGGCATGTGGACAACAAAAAATGTGAAATTTTCAAAGCATCAGCTACACAGATTGAGGGCCTAAGCAGACACTGATTGCAGAAAGCCAATGAAAACCACAGACTGGCAATTTGCAAATGTGTTCTAAACCTACATATGTAAGTTCAGGCAGTTCATCCTCTTTCTTCTTTCATTTTTTAAGCTTTTACTTTGAAACTCTGCAAACTTTTTCAATTCACAAACAGCTACATGAAAGATAATATGTCATGAGACGGTCTTACACTAGCTGAGTCTTCGTGCTGTGGCTCTCCTTTGTGAACTGGTAGGTCCACTTCATGGTGTGGGACTGTGTGTTTTCTGCGGTGAAGGTCAGATAGCGCAGGGTTTCTGTTGCGACGGTCAGATGAGGGGCTCGACGGAGACTGTCCTGACTCCACAAGTAAAATCCAGCCACCGGAGAATCAAATTTCTGCATCCACAAAACCTCGCCAGAGTCTCGATCCACCGTAACCACCAGACCATCGCCACTCGATGCAAAGTGCGACATCTCTGGGATGAACAGACATACGCAACTATGATGAAATCAAAAAACACCACAACTAATATCTATTCTATATATACAGTTGAAGTCAGAATTATTAGCCCTCCTGAATTATTAGCCCCCTGTATATTTTTTCCAAAATTTCTGTTTAACAGAGAGCAGATTTTTTTCAACACATTTCTACACATAATAGTTTTAATAACTCATTTCTAAGATAATCTTATCTTTGACACGATGACATTACATAATATTTTACTAGATGTTTTTCAAGACACTTCTATACAGCTTAAAGTGACATTTAAAGGCTTAATTAGGTTAATTAGGCAAGTTATTGAATAAAGATGGTTTCTTGGACAATAGATGGAAATCTGTTCTTCTGGAGCCGTTTCACTGTAAATAAACAGTTAACGGTCAGTAATATGTTTTATTAATATTATTTACAAAAGAAATAAATGGTATATATAAGCAGCAAATAAATTAGCGAACAGTTCATCTTATTAAAATCAATAGCTATTATAAAGAATTAGTATCAAGTTATCAAATCTCATTAACCTTTTTCTTGTATAACTTAAACATTTGGGGCAGTTTCGAGGACACATTGGAGAGTGCCAACGTTCTGTTGCGAAACCGCCCAAATTATCTATACTCTATGTCATTTTAAACCCGCACAATCGTGTTCAAAACTGCCCAAGCTGGCAATACTGGGGGCAACGGCACCTGTAATGAAAAGGAAGGGAATCCCATCGTTTATATATTTATTTCAAACTGTTTTCATATCTTAATAAACCGAAAGCACAGAACGGACTCACATTTAAAAGCGTTAGGGCGTCACCTGGTGGTTCGGCGGTATGGTTGCGCAGAGGATAGAGGCTCGGCTCTTTAATGCTTGTTGCCACCCTTCAGAGAAAGACTGAAAATATGGGAGAAATAATGGAAAATACCTTTGTGGGATGATAGCGGGATAGAACTGTAAAATACAGGAGAATCCTGGGAAAAACGGGGTTGACAGATTTGCCTTAAAATTTAAATTTTTTAAAAAATTTAAAACTGCGTTTATTCTAGCTAAAATAAAACAAATGAGACTTTCACCAGAAGAAAAAATATTATAGGAAAAATTCCTTACTCTGTTAAACATTATTTGGCAAATTGTTGAAAAAATAAAACAAAATCACTGGAGGGCTAAGCATGTTGACCTCAACTGTATGTAAATATCTACAATCATGCATTGTGAGGAACCTACTATATTCATATTTTTTGTCGTCATATAGAGGAGCTGAGTAATCGTTGTATGTGGCATTCCAGCGGAGCTCCTGAGTCTTTGTGTCATACATGGTGATCATATATTCTGCAGAGAGAAACATGTATGAAATGCATATCAATACATATGCATAGAAAAGAGTGTGCTGTGTGTGTGTTCAAACCTGTGCGACCGATGTACAACAGAGGTGCAGAGGGACAGATGGAGTCTGAAGATGAGGTGCTCAAACTTGTCTGTTTTTCACCTGTCTGAGGATCGACCACAAACCAGGTGTCTTGTTTTTTACCTGGGAATACACAGAGTCCAAAAAGGAGAGCATACAAGGATGTACAGCTTTTTATCATTTTATAACCATACTATCAGGCTTCCCACACCCATTGACTAATGCTATCAAACCAACCCCTGCATACATTGCTAGACAGCGCACAATATGTTCCAGGAGGTACGTTTTTTGCAGTTTTTGTTTCCGCAAATCCACCAGAGGCCGCTGTGTATGCTTTTTCAGATCTCAAATTTCTCTCGTGAGTGCCATTTGTGCCTGCTGTTCTCACATAAATTCACCAGAGGCCGCTGTTGACTGACTGACAAACCAAACAAACCCCGCCTTTCCCAAACCCAACCAATAGTGTTTTCAAAAGCACCGATTGACTCTTCCACCCACTCCCCTAAACCCAAGCAACATGGTTTTCTAAAGCAATTCAGAAAAAGAAAAGCCCACACAGCTGCCTGATTTTAACCACATTTTCAGATCTTATCATGTTCTCACCCTGTTGTTTAATTGTTTATTTTTATTTTTTTGCCTTTTGTTTTTGTTTTACCTGCTTTCCGGAACTGTTTTTTGCTGTACTCATTGCGGTCAACTTCTGTCTATATCTCAAATTTGCCGACGTACGCAGCAAGCCACTGGGCAAACTGGTAACAGCAGGAAAGCCGTCCACGTGGAGGTAAGCGGTCAGCTGGTATCCGCAAAAAGGAACAGAAGCCGTCGGTGGCGTCATACCGCCCCGTAGCATTCGTTTTAAGATTAAATGCAGCCATACAGTACAAACCCCTGGCTACATAATTTGCGCTCTCTAGAAATGTATACAGGCGTATGTTTTCACAATGAGCCTGTGCTGCATCAAACACAGACTAAAATCCAAATTGAGTTGATTATGTGTTGTAGTATTCTGTGAAAACAGAATTGAATTTCAAGGCAGGACACAACAGGCAAAAACACTGTGGCGACCCCCAATAAATAAGGGACTAAGCTGAAGTAAAATGAATGAATGAATGTATTAGTTCAGGTTATATTAGCTCATTTCCCTAACTTTTTTTCTTCAAATAAAATCTAACATGACCACAGCAATCCTTCACTGCCACAAAACACAGTTATCAAACACGAATTTGACCGTAAAACATCATAAAGAGGTTTGCTGATACCGGTGTAGAGTACTCCATCTGAGCTCCTGCAGGGAGACGACTGCACCAGCTCTTGAATAGTGAATGGCAGTTTCTGAGAAAAACATTCATATAAATGTCAAGAGCTGTCACTCTCTGATAAACACATCCACAGCCACGCTCACAACACTCACCATCAGACCTTCTTTCCTCTTTCCTCCGAGAACATACAGACTGCCGTCATTGGGGTCTGGTAAAAAGCCTGGCCTACAGGCAAAAACAGACACGACTTTAAAGTTTGATCAAAGAAAAGTGAGCATTACAAACAAGAATAAAAGCAGACCTGATTGCAAGACTAAACTTTTTTTATTTGGCCTAGGTCAGAGATTTTTCAGTGTTAGGTGGTCTGTGGAAATGTTTGTGAAAAATGAAATGAAATTACATTTTTAACAGTGTACATTTGCCCTTTCTACTCTACCTGACAAAAGTCTTGTCGCCTATCCAAGTTTTAGTAACAACAAATAATAACTTGACTTCTAGTTAATCATTTGGTATCAGAAGTGGCTAAGGCAAAGGCCTCTAGATTACGCTTATTTTACCAAAATAAAATATGATCATGCCTTGATTTTTAGCTATTTAATTAGGACAGTAAGGTCTGAATTTGCTAAGACAAAAGTCTTGTCACTTAACAGAAATAATGTACAGTATAGATTAGGATATAAAGTCATGGTGCAGTGGAAAACGAATGAATATTGTGTATGACTCTCATGAGCTTGGAGCACTGCATCCAAACATCTCGGCAATGACTTAAATAACTTATGAATAAAGTCATCTGGAATGACAAAGAAAGCGTTCTTGCAGAACTGACTATATAAGAAGGAGCGCTATACTGCTGAAGAATTTGCCTTCTCCTGAGGTTTGTAATGTAATGGGCAGCACAAATGTCTTGATACCCCAGGCTGTTGATGTTGCCATCCACTCTGCTGATCTCTCGCACACCCCCATACTGAATCTAAGCCATTACAACTAGTATTACTACCATTAAGTTACAACTAAATAAATAAAAAAACAATAGCTTTTCTAATCATCAAATAATAAAAATGGAATGTTTCTTGACACTGAAGACTGGATGCTGAAAATCCAGCTTTGGGATCACAAGAATAAATAATGTTTTGATTGTAATACATATTTAAATTCTGATCATTATATGTTTGCAAATTTGGCAAAAATAAAAGTCTTTTTTTTTAAACTAAAAAAAGTGATTCTAAACTTTTGAATGGTCATGAATATTCATGTGTTTTCTGAAGCTGTTAAAACACTTACTCTTGGAAATACTCGGGAACCTGTATAATAGGATCTGAAAGAGAAAGTGAAATGGTTATGAATGTTTTTGGCCAACCCAAGCTCATTATGATTACGTACCCCTATACACATTTCTGAAGAGTCCCAGGAGCTACGTTTTTTTTTGTTTTTGTTTTTTTGAAGTTTTTGCAAATCCACCAGAGGCCCCTGTGTACACTTTTTCAGATCTCAAATTTCTCTCGCTAGTGCCATTCGCGCCTGCTGATCTCACGTAAGTCCACCAAAGGCTGGTGTCAACTGACTGACTGACTGACTGACTGATCAATCGACTGACCCACCCTCTCTCTGCCCTAAACCCATCCAATAGTGTTTAAAAAAGCCCTGATTGACCAGCGCCCATCCCCTTTCCTAAAATCAATGGACAGTTTTAAAAAGCAATCCAGAAAAAGAAAAGCCCCACGCCACGTTTTCAGATTTTACCACATTCTCACTCTGTTATCTACTTGTTTATTTTATTTTTTGGATTCTGTTTTTGTCTTACCCGCTTTCTGCAACTCTTCTTTACCAGACTCGCACCCCAATGTCACAGTTAACTCCGCTTTGTGTCTAGTCTATCGACGTACGTGGCGAGCTACTGGTCAAACTGGTAACAGTGGGAAAGCTGCCCATACAGAGGTAAGTTGTCAGCTGGTAGCGCAAAAAAGAACAGCGTCATACCACCCCGTAGCGTTCGTTTTAGAGACGAAAGGCAGCCATACATAGCTTTGGCTACATAATTCGCAATCTCCAGAAATGTAAACGATTTCAGAATGAGCCTATGCCGTTCTTGGCACATAGTAAAACAACTATTGCACTACTTTTTTCCCCAAGACAGCACTACTCCAACATAATGCCATTCTTTTGTAATATACATAATACCATTCAAAAGTGAGTAAACCTGTTGCTTTAAAAGTGATTAGATGATTTAAAAAGTGAGTAAACCAATTGCTTTTAAAGTTATTAGATGACTTTACTTTAAAAACCTTAAAGTTTTAAGTAAATGAACTGTGCATCATTAAAACTAAGTCAGCTTAAAGGAACACTCTTTTTTTTAAAGGCTCACTTGCTTTATTAAGTTTTTAGTTTTCCAGGTCTGACAGGAACACGTTTAGCTTAGATTAGCATAGATTATTAAATCAGATTAGACCATTACATCTTACTCTAAAATGACCAAAGGTTTTCGATAATTTTCCTATTTAAATGCTGACTCTTCTGTTATTGCATTGCGTACTTATGACAAGTTGCAGTTTTCTAGGCTGATATGGCTAGGAACTATATTCTCATTCCAGTTTAACAACGATAGTGCTCAGATTCTAAGCTGCTGATGCAAGTGCAGGGCTTGGTGATAGGGACTATTTTCAGGTGCTGTGTAATATCATTATTGGGCCGGCTGCAGCCATGGTATGGCCGCAAAGTTCTGTGATTAGTGAAATGCTAATGATTTAATACAATTCAATGATTTATCCTAAGCTAAGCTAAGCAAAGCAAAAAGTGCTATCGCTGGACCTGGAGATCAGCTGAATGTATTAGAAGAAATGGTAAAACTTAACTGCTTAACTACAGGGCAGTGGTTCTCAAAGTGGGGGTTGGGACCCCCTGGGGGGGTTGCGTAACAATGACAAGGGGTCGCTTGGTGATTTCCAAATCTCAAATAAGTTTTATTAAACTATTTGAATGACCATATTTTACTCATAACCCACAGAGGATAATAGTTGTGTTAAATAAACAACAACATACAAATAAACAAAAACAAAATTATTATTATATTATTATTATCTATTATAAACAAATAAAAATCAGTCATCAGCCTTTACGTTTTATATTATAAATTAATAAATGAATATAAAAAATATATATGGTTAATAGACTGTTGCATTTATGTGTTGTCAATGTGCTCATGTTTATACATGCCTATAGTTGTGTCTACAAGGTTTATATATTTACAGTGTAACCACCTTGAAAAATGGGGGTCGCGAGTCACTGACATTGTTATTTTGGGGGTCGCAGGCTGAAAAGTCTGGGAACCCCTGCTATAGGGGAGTTGTAAAATGAGCCTAAAAAAAAAAAAAAGTGTTCCTTTGAGAGTTCCAAGTTACAATGGGTTTACTCTTTTTACAATGGATTGACTTTTTTGGGGCAATGGGTTTACTCACTTTTTTTAAAGTAAAGTAATTAATGGCTTTTTAATGTGTATTATCACTTGTCATAAAATTTTAGCTAAAATCTTAGCTAAAAAGCCAAGGAGCTATCATCATTGCAACTGTATTGCACAACAAAAATTACTAACATTTGACAGTTTCTTATTTTATGCTGATGTGTGTTTAATGTATAAAATATTTCATGGTCTTGCACCACCACCCCTCAAACAATGTGTGATTGTCGGCAAGGACAATGTAAGACAGACTAGGTCATCTGTTAGAGGTGATTGTTCAGTTAAACTTAAGAGAACTGCTTTTGGACAATCATTTTTTTCAGTTAAAGCAGCAGAAAGATGGAATAAAATACCAGTGTATATCAGAGAGAGCAGCACTTTTAATAATTTTAAAACTGTTCTTAAAATCTGGCTAAAACAAAATCAAATATGCAGCCACTGATTTGATTTCATTTTATTGACAATGATGTATTGTATTTATTGTACTGTAAGTGTATATTGTATTTGTTATAAGTGTTAAATTTGTTACTTCCTGCCCAGGGACTACAGATGTAAATTAGCTTTATAGCTAACTCTGGCACAACATGTCATGTTGTACATTGTCCCTGTATAAATAAATAAAGTAAATAAAAAATAAATAAATAAATAATGCACATATACATAAGTACCTTCCTTCAATGTCCATTTGATGTCTCCGGTCTGTTTGCTGACAGCATGCAGACTTCCATCCAGTGTAGAAACAAAGAGCAGAGACTCGGGCAGAGAAACGGAGCTTCCTCCCTCACACTGAAAAGAAAACCAGGAAAACACCTTTTCACACACTGCAGATATCAGACTATTTAAAACTTATTGCTACCTGATACGTAGCTGCAAATACATACAGTGTGTGTGTTCTCTTGTGGGCGTTGTGGACAGGTTTGGCTACAATTGTGACACACAACAATTTTAAAACCATTTAGCCTAATATCTTATAATGTCAGCACGTCTGTAAGGGTTATTTTAAGAGGAGGTGTGGTAAATATTATTATTTAGGTCTGAAAACTATCGTGTCTATAAGAGGTCTTCACTGTAGTGCGCCACAAGAAATGATTCTTCTTCTCAAGTGTTTTTATCTTATTGTCTAAAAATGTGGGTTTACACAGGGCAATGTACAAAATCCAGGGTTCCACACAATTCCTTCATGTTGTCCCCACACATATTAAGTTAACTCAATTGTTTTTACAAATTTGTGTTGATGGAACATAAACAATTCATTTGTCTCTCAAAAAACTGAAGAATTTAGTTGATTCAGCTCATTTTAAATAAGTAGTTTAAACAAACAGCAAACACAGATTTTTTTTGTGTGTGAAGATAACACAATTGTAAGATTTTACAGACATTTTTAAGATTAAGTGATGATAACTGTTGACAGTTGACAAAAAAAGAAAGCTGAAGTATATCAAGATACATTTATTGGTAACATTTAAGTTTAGGTCACAATTCATTGTTATTAACTGCTGGCTTTTTACCTATATTATTAATATATTAACTGTTTATTAGAAGTAATAAAGTATGAGTTATTCTGCATCCCTAATCCTATACCTAAACCCAACTTCTACGCTAAAAATGTTGGGCTCTGCACAATTCCTTCATGTGGTCCAAACTCAAATTGATTAAGTTAACTCAATTGTTTTTACAAATTTGTGTTGATGGAACATAAACAATTCATTTGTCTCCCAAAAAACTGAAGAATTGTGTTGGTTCAGCTCATTTTAAATAAGTAGTTTGAACAAACAGCAAACACAGATTTTTTTTTTGTAAAGGTAACACAATTGTTAGATTTTACAGACATTTTTAAGACAAAGTGATGATGACTGTTGACAAAAAAAAAAATAAAGCTAAAGTATATCAAGATATATCTATTAACAATTTAGTTTAGGTCACAATTCATTGCTATTAATGCTGGATTTTTACCTTAATTATTAAGATATTTACTGTTTATTAGTAGTAAGTATGATATTATTCTGCATCCCTAATCCTATACCTAAACCCAACTTCTATACTAAAAATACTGGGTTCTGCACAATTCCTGGTTTTAATTCCTGGTCCAATTGGTTTTACAAATTTAAGTGGATTGATTCAGATCTTTTTCTGTGTTTTTTACAGTGTAGCTTTACAGGCTTCTTGTGTGTTTGTATTAGAGAGAGCAGTTAACAGTCAACATCTTTTAACCAGGATATCCTTCTCCACCGCCGTTACTGCCACTCCTATATTTACCAAAAACTGCCTGACATTATATTGAAAATGTGTGAAAGAACAACTATAAAAGAGTTCATATCTATCAACTACTCCCATATTTTAATATTTTGCCTCAAATTTTGTAATCCTTTATGCATTTTTGAATATTGAACTCAATTAATTTATATTTTCTTTTTGTAACATACAATGAAGACCCTCAGAAATGTCTCTTTTGATGACACCATTAAGATCTTATCCTAATAACTCAATATTCATTTACATTTACATTTAGTCATTTAGCAGACGCTTTTATCCAAAGCGACTTACAAATGAGGACAAGGAAGCAATTTACACAACTATAAGAGCAACAATGAATAAGTACTAAAGGCAAGTTTCAGGTCTGTAAAGTCTAAGAAGGGAAGTATTAGTAGTATTAGTTTTTCTTTTTGTACAGTTAGTGTGATATTCAAAGAGGCAATTGCAGATTAGGAAGTGAAGTGGAGACTAAATAGTTAAGTTTTTAGTCGTTTCTTGAAAGTAGCGAGTGACTCTGCTGTTCTGATGCAGTTAGGGAGTTCATTCCACCAACTAGGCAGATTGAGCGTGAGCGTGAGCGTTCGCGAAAGTGATTTCTTCCCTCTTTGGGATGGAACCACGAGGCGACGTTCATTCACAGAACGCAAGTTTCTGGAGGGCACATAGATCTGCAGAAGTGAGAGCAGATAAGAAGGAGCTAGGCCAAAAGTCACTTTGTAGGCAAACATCAGAGCTTTGAATTTGATGCAAGCAGCAACTGGCAGCCAGTGCAAACGGACTAGCAGCGGAGTGACATGTGATCTGAAAATAACTTAAATTGCAGTGTCTTACTTGTCATTTGGAACTATTTATCATGTTTATTCCGGTCAATTCCTGCCAACAAATGTTATAAGACACACGCCAAGTCAGTGATTCATAGAAATAGCAGCTTATTAACCCCTGACTGTTCTCTTTCTGCACTCCTGTTATAACACACACACACACACACACACACACACACATGCTGCACTCTGGAACAAAGCATCCCGACCTGCGCGAGCTCTCCAGCACAAAGCCTATTAAGCGCGCTCTCGTGAAGGTCTCGTGCTCAGGTTTGTGTGATATGACACTATTGTAGGAGCATAAATTGAAATGAGCTGAACTATTACAGGGTTAAATGTGCAACTTCTTCCAGATCTGATGCTTAGATCATGGCCCATGGGTTTTCAAGTTAAATAGAATGGGACAGTCCCCATTAAAAAATGTAAAAGGCATCAAGTTTCATGTACAGTAAAATACGCTGTTTTTAATATGATTAATTCAGTAGAATTATAATGTAAAATATTATTAAAAAGAAAAACTTGCCTAGTGAATTTTTTTTTTATTTTATTTATTTATTCATTATTTTTATTCATATTTTAAATGATATATATATTTTAATCTTATTCATGCTTTTTGTAGTGAAATATTAATGGATTTTTGTTTATTTATTGATGTTTACTTGAATAAATCGATGGGTTATTTAATTTAATATTTTTATTTTATAAATGAAATTGTGTATTAATTATTTATTGGCTTTTTTTTTTAACATAGTTTTGCATCTTTAAATATTTCCGCAGATCCTAGGGCAAATTTGTCTAAAATTATCTCTTAACTTTAACTTTAATAACTGGCAATGTTTATTAATGAAACTGATTCATAATAATAATAATTCTGCTATACATTTTTAAAATACTCTATTATCATTCTGTAATTAATATAATTTCTGATACACAAACCTAATGAGAGTCGGCCTCCAGTATCTACTAAAAACTTTTTGAACAGACTCGTTCAAACGAACCGTCGGACTGAATAAATTCGCCAAATCGAATCGGACTCGAACATCCTGTTCGTTATTATTGTAAATAGAAATAGTAATTGAATTAATCCTAATTTAATCACTATTACGGTTGTTGATAATAACAATAACCACACTTTCATCATCATCATTATTATTATTCCTAATGATGACATTATTTGTTATCATCATTCCGGGAACCCCAAAGCACCCGCCTCTCGGTCGCCAAAAATAGACCAACACATATCACTGTCCCAATGGTGACCAGCGACATAAAGTAAACACATGAGATCTGTTTTACCTGAGACACGATTCCAGCGAAGCAAACCAGCAACAGCAGCATCTGTGTCCAGTTCTTCATCATCCTCATCATCTCCCTGGACTTGACAGCTCTGAAAGTTGCGGGGTTTTCTGTTGTGTGTCTGTCAGTAAATATAAACTAAGGTCGAAAGGGCTCCAAACTCCTCCAACAAAACGCCATTATCACCGAGAGTCGGAACAACTTCACCGCGACATACTCAATAACTAACAGTACTACTGCGGTTCAGCGTTTGCCTGAAACACGCCAGACAACTGATCATAAATTATAATAACAAATATTGCACATTTCCGCGTTGGGACGGATCTGGTGATGTCACTCAAATCAAAGAGCATACAGTAGAAAACTAGAAGGCACGGCCATGTTGGGTTGATTGACAGCGCGTGTGGCCAATGGCGTGCCGCTGCGGCGAGCTGAAAGGCGGAGTTTCGAGAAAGCTGGATGTCATTTTGAAACACGTGTAACAATAACAGTTTGGCCCTGACAATTGATGACAACACGACCTGTTCTGCCGCTTGTTTCTTTTCCTTTCGAAGTGCAACATAGAATATTCCCTCTAGTTATTAACGGGGTGAAAGGAAAGTATTGATCTGTTTTCTGCTTTTTAGCACAACATGTTTTTTAACTAATGTAATTAATTAATTTTATTTAATGTAAAGCCCATTTATATGAATAATACAGTCCTACAATACACCTGTGAAACTAAAACGAATACAACATAGAACGATAAATTAACTAAATACATGTCACTCTTTTACTACAATTAATATTTCTCAAAGTAGCTGTATTTTAAGTCAATTTCTGTGTCAACACACCGTAAGGTCCTGGCTACAAAATGTCCATGAACGAAAAAATACTGTTCGTCTTAGATTTAGGGAATATTGAACATGTACAGCCTATTATTGACTTGATTTTAAACACTAAAAAACGATATTAAACGAAATTAAAACAACGAGAATGTAAAAGTTAGCTCGCAAAACGCTATTATATGGCTAACAAATTCTGTAAATAAAAAGTGTTTAACATTTGAAACACGTAAGTGTATTTTAATAAAAGGCAACAATTTGCATTAACGTTGATGAAACTACACTTGTTTTCCAAGAGCTTTGCTGCCCCCTTGTGTATAATCAAATGATCTGCATAGAAATTAGAAACCATTTTATTTAAATATGCCTACACTTTTTTAAATATTATGAATTAAAAAAAAAAAAAAAATATATATATATATATATATATATATATATATATATATATATATATATATATATATATATATATATATATATATATATTTATATTAATGTGTTTATGTTGCCGTGGGTTTCCTCTGGGTGCTCCGGTTTCCCCCACAGTCCAAAAACATGTGCTATAGGTGAATTTGATTGGTGTCCGTAGTGGATGTTTCCCAGTTATGGGTTGCAGCTAGGTTATCCACTGTGTAAAACATATGCTGGATAAGTTGTCGGTTCCTTCTGCTGTGGCGACCGCAGATTATTAAAGGGACTAAGCGGAAAAGAAAAATAATGAATGAATGTAGGCTTATTACCAGCCTATTAAGATCTTATACTACATAGCTACACCAACCTAAAACCAACTTGTTTCTGTTACCCTTAAAGATATTTAAAAATGCAATATCCACAAATGCAAATTTACTAATACCAAAATATACTTTCCATTTTTTTTGCATGAAGTTAGTCATTATTTAAATACAATTTCATTATCTGAAAATAAGAACGCAAACAGAACTATCTTATTTAGTAATGACTTTAATTTATATACTGTAATTGATTCGTTTAAATGTCTAACCCTCGAGTTTATTTCATGTTCTTTATTATTTGTTCTTTCTTTCTTTCTCTTTTTTCATTGACAATGTAATTCATATTCTGTATTGTTTATTTTGATACAAAGATGTCAACTGTTTTTTTTTTCTGCCTAACAATAATACAATAATTTCTCCTAATAATTTGGGCATATGCCATAATTAATGGTTTATTAATAGCGATAGTATTTCCTTTACCCTTTAACTACCCCACCAAGAAAAAAAGTTTGGACTGCATTTCTGCTTAACTCCTAATGTTGCTAGGTTACAGACTCAATGCTATTTTTACAACATATCCCATAATTTCTCAAATTTCAGCTTCTACCAAACGGTAGATATATCGGTTTATAGTATCAGACTTAATATACTATGACAAATCTGATAATATGAAGTGTAAGACAAATTTATTAAAACTAATTCAAAGTAAAACAAAATATTGATTCGCTTCACGATTTTGCGTGTCATCTTTGCGCAAGGGACCATGCTAATCTTCTCTGTATCGAACCAATTTTAGTATGTGTGATGTCTCAGACAACACAATCAAGCCGCGTCACAGACCTATATATAAGGTTCAGATACTGTCTATCAGATAACATGGCGGTAGCTAATTTTTTTTACAATTAACAAAACAGCTGATGGTTATATCTTAGAGTCGGTTATGGAAAATCCTGAGCACGATAAAAAATTTAAACCTTTATAAAAAAAATTTTAGACTGGTTTTTACTGTATTGTTTAACATATGCAAAATAGTTGCATTCTCGCAGAACGATTGGTTGCCTCTTGGTTTTCAAAATGACGTCACTCTCTTCTCGTTGAGTCTGCTGCAACTCAGAGGCACGGGGCCTTGCTACATCGACTTTATCCGGTGAATATTTATATTAAAAATGCCCTTTGTTCCTTTTGTAGAATAAAAGATGAATCTGTCGATCATTTTTGGGGAATGTGCCCGGCATGTTAAGATTTTTCGGACAGAATGTGCCTCTCTTAAATATGTTTTCTTTGTTATAAAAGGATGCTTCATTTTGTTTTTAATCATGTTGATAAAATAAAAGATAAATATTTTCTAATAAATCAGTTTATTTTTACTAGCAAAATGTCTATACACAATTGCAAATTTTCGTCTGCAAATATCAAATAGATTTTAAATGGAATATTAAATATTACTTGAATACAATCTCTACCCCCAGCGATCTCTAAAATCGATAACTATGTGAATTTAACAGTATTTTCTCTTTTTATAATATCCACCTGACTTTATTCTATGTTATCTTTTATGCATCACTGTGCTCATGCTTTGGGATAGCTTTAAAATGTTCTATTGTTATTTAAATTATCCCTGGCTTTATTTTTGTTTCTCTTTTTGTTTTGCTTTGTTATGTTGTCTATTTTTGCTGTTATAGGATTTATTTCTTTTCTGTATTAATTTGTACTCTTGTTGAACGTTCTAATAATATAAAACTCAGAAGCAGGTGGTTAAATTAAATTATTTTTTAAATACTATTTTATACTATTAAAGTACTATTTAATACTATTTTTATACATATAATTTTTAATTGGAAATAAATTTAGGAATCACATTTATAGGACTTTTATCGATCGGATGTAGGTCCTCATTGAAGCCGGAAGTACACTGAAATTCACAATTTTTTGCGCGAAAGTGTCTGTTGCCGTCTTGTGTGCTCTCGGTCGTTATTGTGTTCATATGTCAAGTTAAAAGAAAATTTCCTGCAAAAGCAGACACAATACTGCAAACATGGACGAATATGACGAAATGTATGGGATTGAGGATGATTTTGAACGACAGTTCGCAGATGAGTTGGAAGTCATGGCTGAATTGGAGAGTGAGTTACAGAAAAGTGTTCATGTCAAGTCTTTTACAGTGTATCTTACTGTGATGACCGTCTTGTTCGTTAATAATGTATAAAGATAGATTATAGTGAATTTTAGCTGGCTGTTCTATTTAGATTAATAGCATAGCAAAATGTTTTCTTTCTCTGTAACGTTACACACGCAGACACACCACATTGCTGTGTGTTGTTTGAAAATGAGGTAAAATTGGTTTTATATTCGTACACTCAGGCTTTTACTTAACGTTAATAGTATAATTTCAGAAAGCACACTTGCACATTATAAATAGCAAAATCATATTAGCAGTCACTCACTATCAAAGGACAACATTGTTCACAGTCAAATAAACAGCCCTAATGTTGTTTTCACGTCATACTCGCATGAGATTACTGACTGAATATTCAAAGTACCATTGTAAACAATATAGGGAGCATGTCACATGTTGTTACGAATTTGCAAATTTATAACAAACTTTACCTTCATTTTTTTGAGGAATACCAGTGTGGTACTACATGAATTGGGTAAATATCCTTGCTTTTGCATAATAATATTTTTAGCTATAATAACTATTAGTGAGATTTGGTTGTTATGACCTTTATTAATTATTTGTGAAAATTGTTTGTTTTAGCTATAATATTATTTTTGTTCTTTGTGATTTATTGTTCAGCACATTGGTCAACCTTTGGTTGTGTTTAATAGTGCTATATAAATAAAATTGACATTGACATTAATATCAAGCCACCATTACCACAATAACTAAAGGGATACAGTTTGTACTTTGTATTTCAACTTCCATTATTTTTGTTACTACAAAAAATGGCTGTGACAGATACATATGAATTATAAAGAAAAATCTAAAGGCATTATATCTAATTAATTATAAATGACTATAAATATATACTAGTCGACAATTGAAATAGATAAAAAAAGCTTCAAGACAAGAATAGATGTTGTTCATTAGTTTTAGGACAACTCTGATGAAAGGTTTACTGCCATAAATGTTAAACACTGTATATAAATGGATGTAGATAGATAGATAGATAGATAGATAGATAGATAGATAGATAGATAGATAGATAGATAGATAGATAGATAGATAGATAGATTGATTGATTGATTGATTGATTTGTCTTATATTTATTTTGTCTAAGATCACAGAGCAGATTCTCAAATAGAATTCATTTGCATAAGGGAATTAACCACAACCACATATTCCCAAACCTTAAGTTGTCGTCTTAAACACCCATGTCTGCTGCTCCGATTCACACCTGAAGCTATAAAGCGGCACGGGAAACAGGGTTTGGTGTAGTTCTTTACTGTACAAACTGTACACAAACAAAGGCTCTGTTCCAAATCTAATTGTGCTGCCTACCAAGACAGTGTTTCTCAGCACTATAGGATCAAATTTAGCAAATGTTGTTTCAAAGCTAGTTTCCATTAGCATTACCATTCATCTCAAATGGCAGCTGCACAGCTGGTACAGGAAGTAGACTGTTTGACTGGCATCCTAGCTCCTGGAACTGCAAAACCTTTAGCCAACATCTTGAGCCGATTGATGATGACACCACAAGAAATTTTTTAACATACTAATTGTTCAGTCTTGAAATGTAAAAAAAAAATGGACCCTTGCTAAATAAAATAATTAATTTCTTAACTCCCCCCCCCCCCCAAAATACCTTATAGACATATAGATAGATAGTTTGATGTTTTTTTCTATTTTTTTGTAGCTTATCAACAAATTACAATATCAAGTTTAACAATAATCTCTGTTCTGTTGTAACTTATTTGCAAATAAACACATAAAATAATTGAATTAGTTCATTCATTTAAATGTATGAATGTATCTGTGTGTAGGCAACAATCCACCAGCCGCAAAAGTGTCTGAATTTCGCAATAAGCCGCTCACACAGACGTTCGAGGAAGCCCTTGTGTCCGGAGACCAGCCATCAAGGAAATTAGTAAATAACCAGATTCCCGAGAGCATCTCTCCGCCGGTATACGAGGAGGAACAGGAGTCTCTGAGTGAGTGTTTTACATTGGATTTTTACATTTGTGTCATAAAACACATTTTTCGTTCAGAAGGTTGGGATAGGTGCGCTTTTAAATTCTCACAGATTGATTCAGTCAAAACAAAACAGTAATGTTAAGTTTTATAACAAACTAAAATAGTGCTGTCCGATATTGGAACATTTTTAGTTTATTTAATTAATTAATAAAAAAATGTATTTATTTATTGAATTATAGATTTTTTTGTGTGATTAAATATTGCGATATGAAAACAGTTTCACAAGATTGTTTAAATGGCACAATTTGACATTTTTTGGGAAGCCTAACAGTATTCAGTTACAGAAATTAAATAATCAAAATGCAAAAATAAAAAATAAAAATGCTTTTCTTACTTTCCTTTGTCTCGTTTCTAGTCCAAATATCAAAAAATAAACTATTGCTTTCAGCAAAATTAAGTTTCCTTAAAACAAAGAAAGTTTATCTGCCAGTGGGGTAAGTAAAATAATTGTGTTGTCACTTTGAAATGTAAATATTTGGACTAGAAAAAAGACAAAAATGTTAAGTAAGAAAAACGTTTTATTTTATTTATTTTTTTTTTGCATAAAACGTATAAATACAGTAACTAAATACAATTGTGTAGCTCCTGGTCAACTATAATCCAGACTCAACATTGCATGGGACTATAACAGATGCACACATTGTGATATCCATGCTTAAACAATATATTATGCAACCCTAATCTAAAATAACATTTACAGTTTTTAGTGTACATGATCATTCAAAATGCATTTGAATGTTGTGATTTGGTGTGTAAGTAATATTTTACATCATCAGTGTTGAAAGTAGGGTTTCTACTTTGTATTTTTGGTGGAAACTGCAATTCATGTTTTAATGATTTATTTTTTATTTAGAAATTACTTATAATTAAGCATTTAACTTGCATTTTAACCTGACTCCCCTTTAAGCTAGGGCTGGGCTGATAAACAATATTATATTAAATCGAGATAAAATTTATGTCGTTAACAATAATAAGCTATGGACTTTTTACTCTATTGATTAAGGAGCCAGTCACACTGCAGAAATGTGCAACGGTGAAAATCTAAAAGTTTTTTTGTGAAAACAACAAAAGTATCGGCCACCATAAATAGGTCATGTTATTTAATGGACCCTCTAATTTGTGGCTTCAGTCATTGTTGGTTTACTCTTTTAAATCTGGAAGCGTTAACAACTGATGTCAAAATATATATTGTTATTGTTCAATATAGAAAAAATTAATCGAGATTGCATTTTTGCCATATCACCCAGCCCTACTTTAAGCAAATTTATAGTGTTATTCGTTTTATTAAATGTTGTAGTGGCTATTTTCTCTAAGGAGGCTCTCTCAGTGGTCAAGAAACAAAGTCTTACCCGGGATGTCTTTTCAAAGTTTTATTCTTTATAAAGAAGATCACAATCATACAGCAACAACAGTTTCTGCAGAGTGAGATACTAAAGCAAAGTGTGTTCACCGTTTTATCTAGTTTGTACTGCTTACGCGGTCAACTCCCAATAAGGCCTCATCTGCATTTACGTCAGGCGTCTTCTGCCGTTCGTGCGATATGCTCATAACAACCACACATCTTTCTTAAGCAACCATACCTTTAAATGATGTATAGACCATAAATTCCAGTGATGCGTACCCAGAGAAAAGAAATGTGTTCACCCCCACATAGTCAGATAAGGGAAATTCTTAAGATAATCACATAAGCACGCACCTAGAGAAATATAGTTATGTATAAAAATGTACACATAGGTTTTATGGTGAACATATGGAGAACACAGATACACGCACATCTAAAAATGAGTCTTAAACAAGTTTTCAATATATAAAGGTCATCTAAAAATTATTTTCCATTACAATGTTGAAGAAAAAAAATTAATAATGTTAAAAAGTTCAATGATCATCATTTATTTAAATGTTTGTAACATTATATTTGTCTTGAATTGTAAACATTTTTAGTCCTAAAATGAAAAAGAATTAATTTCTTAACCTCAAAAATACCTACAAGCATTTGAAGAGGATTGTAGAGTATAAAGTTTGACTTCTCACAGCCCCTAAACCCAAGAAAAGGAGGCAAGATGTGGCGAAAAAGCTCCAGTTTGGCGTTGACCAAGATGATGACATCACTCCTCCATCTTCCCCAGAGGTTTACGACAGGGAAGTGAGAGACGGGTAAATTTTTATGCACACCATAGTTAAAATGTACCACTGAATGAAAGCGTTGGTTTTTGATCTTTTTTTTTTTTTCACAGGCCGAGATTTTCCCTAACCCTGAGTCCAGACAGACCAGCAGCAACAAAAATAACGACAAATGTTTTAGATATTAGTGGACTGGGAGCTTTACAGGAGTCACCGAAGCGGGTGATGGCAGCAAAACGTCATGCTCAGAAACGCCCACCTGCGATCGGAGATTACATCACAGTCACAGACTCTATGGGAAACAGGGTCTACCTTAACAAGAAAGAGGATGAGGAGAAGGTTTTATTCCATTTTAACAACTTAACTTTACAGCTTACAGAAGTGCAATACGCAATAAATATAATGGTTGATGTTTTTATCATTTTTCTCAGGCACCAGACCAGAGAGCCTTCCGTAACTCGCTGAATGGACTAGGACTGCTAGCTGTTCCCATTGAAGTGCTCAAGGAACAGATTGCAGAGAGAGTAAGTATAATGGGTCTCTTTACACCTCCGTGAAGTTGGCACCCCATAAAAACAAATAATCCCCAAAACTATGCCATTCGTTTGTGCTACGTTTGTGCTGATTTGTGCCGCAAAAACGAACGTTTGTGCTGCTTTGGGGTCTGAGATATCAAGCTTTTTTTTTTTTTGACCGTGTGACATCACTCTCCTCCCCATATTGCGCAAATGACTTCAAAACAGCACAGGTCGTTTGTGCTCGGTTTGTGCTGGTTTGTGCCGTTAAAACGAACACGGTATCTGTTTTCCTCCTTTAGAAATAAGCAAAATATTTCGGGAGCCGTGACGTCACTCTCCACGCCATTTCCTCTAAAAATCTTCCCTGTCGTAAACCACAAATCAGCACAAACGTAGCACAAACGAATAGCATAGTTTTGGGGATTATTTGTTTTTATGGGGTGCCAACTTCACGGAGGTTCTCTTTACTTGTTTATTTCCTATTATTTACACTATTGACTTATCGCACAACACATGGACATGATCTCAATCATTTTTGGTGATGCAATATACATCGCCCATACATAAAAATCAATTCTAGCAACATTTTAGCTGATCTAAAATGCTGATCTCTGCAATCTATCTTTGTTGGTGGTGTCAGTGTAAGTATGGTTAAAAAATAGTATTTACTATAAATTACTATACAGTATATTTCCATGTGGGTGTCTGACAGCTGAAAACAGATCTGGTAGCAGATATCACAGCCTCTTTTACTTTTTACCGTGCACTTTGTTTGTTGACATTAATTGTTATTTATTTGTTTAGGATATATACGTTTTCACATTCTGATTTCAGTGCCTACTTATTAAATAGTTAAAAAGACTACAATTAAACTAAATATTTTTAAAGGTGCTGTATGTAAGTTTTTGACTCTTCTAAAGCATAACAATACCATGATATGTTTGCAGATATTTAAGAAACATGCTAAGTAAACATACTTGTTTATCTGAAGTCAGATATTCTGCTTTGAAAATGTGTTTCCTGTGCCGGAATGGTGTGGTTCTTTCAACCTGCCCAATGCCAGTTTGGCCAATTATATTTCAGCAGACCTGGTTGCCTTGCTGGAAAACAGTGTATTCCATTTATTTATTTGGACAGTTCAAAAACATCTCCCAGATATCACAAAATTTAGAGGATTTTTTTTTCAAAAATTCAAGCTTTTCAAAAGCCAAACAAGTTATTAGGTTTCTCAACCAAAGTAAAATGTAGGGCAGATTAACATTTTTCTAACATAAAGCAATACAAAGCTTTGCTTGTATGAACTATAAATCAATCTCATTTATTTCTTTAATAGACAAAGCACAACTGTCTTCATGCATTATTTTATTCTATTTATTTAGTTTGTTTATTTTTTTCTGTGGTGTTAAAAACACAAAGTTTCATGATGATATCAAGATGTTCTATTAATTTATGCTGTTTTTCGCTTGTTAAAATAAAGCAATATTTTAAAATGCTATATGTAATTTGTAAAACACAAAATAGACACAATAATTCAATTTTGTAAATAAATTATCATTTATTGTTGATCTGTTAATGTATAACCGGTAAATATTCAGTTAACAAAGGGCAAAATTTACCGAAATGAGCATCGCTGGTGTGTGCATATACAAACAAATCAGAATCTGTCTGAATTGGGTTTGTTTTTACAGCGGCATCGACAAGTGGTGGAGGAATCTCAAAGGCTGACAGAACTTATGAAGAGGTGTGTTTTGTTCCAGTTAATACTTTTAATCAATACATGAACTTCTCTAGCAATGTTAACTCTAAATTGTGTTTTAGTGGAATAGATTCAGATCTTCTCGCAGAAGAGCAGACAGACTCAGGTGTGGATGGGGATAGTGGGGAAGATGAAGCATCTTCACGACTTTGGGTGGATCAGTTCTCACCACAGCACTACACTGATCTGCTGAGTGATGATGTGAGTCAAGAGCTGTGTTTTTCTCCACTTATATTTATGAGCATTCTAGGATATTGCATTAAAGAAATAACACCAAGATGCGCAAAAACATTTGGTCAATCGCATACATTTTTATTTAATAAAAAAGGTAATGCATATAAACTATGATAAAGTAAATTCATTTATGTGTGTTCTGCAAAATCCTTAGCAAAAGTCCATCCTAGACCTGGCTTCCAAAAGCAAGAAAACATGACAATATCTAATACTGTGTGTTATCTTCTGCTTTGACTGAGGGACAACTAACTTTCTATGGAGTTAAATATTATGAATATAATGAGTAAAAAAAAAACTTTATTATTTATATACCATACTCGTTTCTTGCTTTATTTGCATATATTTTATGTTAGATTTGAATTTTTACTTTAAATGGATTCATAGATGTGCTGTTTATTCAAAACCCGTTCTGGTTTATTGGTAACCATCAGTTTTGTTATTTTTTACATTGTCTCTGTATTCCTGTAGTTTACTAATCGCTGTCTGCTGAAATGGCTGAAGCTCTGGGACACTGTGGTCTTCGGGCGAGAGAGGAAAAGTCGTCCCGTCCCTGTAGAGGCCAGATCAAATTTTACAAACGCTCAAAATCAAAACCAGGCCCAACGTTTCAAAACCAAGTCTCAAATGACAGAAGAGATACTAGAGGCTGAGCTAGACCAGTACAAAAGACCGAAATTTAAGGTTAGTGCAATTGCGCAATTACAATGTTGTTAAATTTGTTTTCGATTATTCGATTTGTAATATATATTTTTTTAGATTTTATAATATTTTCATTTATTCATTTAATATTTGTGTCTGCTTCCCCTCTATTTTTTGAGAAAAAAATGAATGAAAAATAAATAAAAAAATAATAAAATTATATATATATATATATATATATATATATATATATATATATATATATATATATATATATATATATATATATATATATATATATATATATAATTTTTTAAAAGATTTTAAAGATTATTTTTTAAAAAGAAAATGACAAAATAAAAATTAAAATAGAGTTAATCATTTCTGATGTAAATTGTTTTTGTATTGTCTAAAATAATATAATTATCTGAAACCATTGTACCTTTTTATCTTTTTATTTTGTGCAAAAAATATTTTTATTGTTTATTTAGGAAGTAATAGCATCACTTTTAGTTTCAGAAAAGTACTGAAATTAATGCTAATATGTTACATAGATTATAGTAAAAATAATGTAGCTAAATAATGTGGTTCTTACTTTGTGTGTTTGTGTGTGTGTTTCAGAGAAGTAGTGAGTTTAATGCTAGTTTATATTAAAAATGGTGCAGCTAAATGTATTTCTTACTTTTTTTATATTTAGTGTGTGTACATTATTCTCCACAGGTAGCGCTATTATCAGGTCCTCCTGGACTGGGGAAAACCACACTAGCACACATTATTGCAAAGCATGCTGGTTACAATGTAGTAGAAATCAATGCTAGGTAAGTGGATACAAGCTCTGATGGTAATCTTGAAACAGAAGTATGTACTATAATATTAATGTAATATAATCTCTTCTCAGTGATGACCGTAGTGCAGAGCTCTTTCAGAAACGCATTGATACTGCCACACAGATGAAGTCTGTTCTGGGAGCCAATGAAAAGCCCAACTGCCTTATCATAGATGAAATCGATGGAGCTCCTGCTGTAAGATCGACCCTCTGTCTTGTTTACTGTTAATTATTTTTACTCGTAGTTGGTTCTGACACTTTTGTTTTTCCTCATTGGTTCAGGCTGCCATTAATATCTTATTGGCCACCCTGAACCGGAAGGACAGCAAGGATGGAGAGGAAACAGGAGTCAATGCCTTGAAAAAGAAAAAGAAAAAGCAATCTGTGCTGCTTAGACCAATCATCTGCATCTGCAATGATCTGTAAGTCTTCGGATATTTGAGTTGAATTTAAAATAACTTAAAAAAAAAAAAAAAGTCGAATGAACTTCAGGAAACGTACAGACACTAAAGAAATGCACGAAATATATGCTGAAACTGGAAATTCAGAATTCACTGGCCAAATTATTTTTATTTATTTTATTTTTTAATTAGATTTGTACGATTTTTAAAAATACATTTTACCTAGACACAAAAATTACAAATTTTCAGATGATAAAGAAAATGAAATAAAATATTGTAATTAATCACTTGATTAATTAAATGTGTTTAATAATCATTGCTCAATTACAAGAAATTTAATTAAATTGTTCATAAGCCACTTTTTATATAAAAAATTATGTCATATTTCTATTACATTTTTGGTAAATAAGACATCTCTATAATATTTATTACAATTTTAAATTAAATTTTATGCACATTCAATAAAAAAATGTAATATATTCAGTAAAATTACTTTTAAAGGATAAAGGATAAAGGCATTGAGTGGCTTACCTTGTTCAAGTTGATTTCAGACCAAAACTGAAAACTGTTGTTTCAGCCCAATGAACTTGGTTAAACATTTAGTTGTGTTTAACCATCACAATTTAGCATTAGAATTCTATTTAAATTCTGCACGTTCAAATAGCAGTCTTGTATTTGTTTTAAAAAAAGTATAAAAATTATAGGTGGGCATAGATAAATTTTTTTAATCTAGATTAATCTTGGAATTAATCTAGATTAACATAGATTAAAATGACTCATTTTAATTCTGCCGAAGGCATTGAGAATATGTGTGCTACCCAAATAATAAGTCTTTAAGGAACGGGTTTCTCAAGCCAGGTGGCGCATTAGACCAGGGGCTCATCTCCTGTTTCCAAAATGCATCATTTACTGCTTAAGAAACTGTTCTACTATGATAATTGGTAATGAAAATAAATGATGTTCAATAAGTTCTACTTGTGTTTACTAACTGTTTATTTAGGTAAACATGAATTTTGAACTGTAGGCCTACATAAGCTCCAAACAGCGAATTATTATTATTATTTTTTGATCACCTTAATTGAGTCATAACTGAACTAAACAGAAATGAAATTAAGATATGTGGAGTATGCTTATATTAGTGGCATTATTGAAGTAAACACTGTAATCTGTAAACAATGTCATGGAGGACTTTTCGCCATATTTTCCGACAAGATCCACACACTCGGGTGTCAGTAAAGGACCACACACGCACACACACACACATAGCAAAATGTGGAGGTTTTTTTTCTTTCCATTTGGTGTGTGTTATTAAATTTCGTAACACTCTCACCAGTCCTTACTCCTTATTTGTGTCTAATACCCCAGTTTGTCACAGGGCATGAATGAAATTATCAAAAGTTAAAGTGAAACTCCAGAACTGCAGTTAAAGTCAGGCATCTTGCTGATTTGATTAAGAAGGGCACTTTTTTGTCAGACACCTCACCACTCAGGTATATATCTGCACTAAAATATCAAGGTAAAAGTCATCATAGCTTGCGTAAAATAGACCCAGCTCCCAACCCAACTTTGAGAATAGATTTGAGAATAGATTAATAGAGATAGATTTTTAAGAATAGAGATATTTTTTATTGTGCGTTAAGTGTCTCGTGTTAACACAACACTTTAACGCCGATAACAGTACCACCGCTAAAAAATATAAAAATTTCCTGTTTTTGTACTTTTCATCAGATATGTTCCAGCTCTAAGGCCACTGAGACAGCAAGCTTTCCTGCTGGTCTTTCCTCAGACTCTGCCATCACGCTTGGCTCAAAGATTAGCAGAGGTGACAGACACACACACACACACACATTCACACAATGATTTCATAAACTCATGAATGGTGACAAGCTTTTGTTTCTGTGTGTAGATCAGCAGGCGTCAGGGAATGAAAGCAGATACAGGCACTCTGATGGCCCTGTGTGAGAAAACTGACAATGACATCCGTTCTTGCATCAACACATTACAGGTGAGAGAGATAACTGGTGCTTTAAAATATTTCACAGTTAAAACACGGGTTTGCTCATGCTATCTGTGTGCAGTTTTTACACAGTCGTGGACAGAAGCACTTGGACCAGCGCAGTGTCAGCTCCATGTGTGTGGGATTGAAAGACCAAAACAAGGGACTTTTCTCAGTTTGGCAGGAGATCTTTCAGCTTCCTCGACTGAAAAGGTACACAACTGTCACATGCTTTTACACTCTGCAGTCTGCCCTGCGACGCTTTTCAGTTTGAGAAATTAATAAATAGTCATAATAAGGTCATGCTATTAAAATACTGTTTCAAAAAAGAATCTTATATTTTTGAACTTGTTGGTTTTTATAAGTTCTTATTGGAAAGACATAATTACATTATTTGCATTTATGTTTTTACGAAATAATTTGTCATACTGGTTAACAAAATATCTACATATATCCACCTATTCAAGAAACAATATACGCAACCTCTCTATTAGGGTTGGGCCGATAGACGATGCCATCGTCAATGGCCGATGGCCTACAAACACCACGATGCTGAGCCGGCCACGCAATCCTCCGCCCCGCCCCCTTTGCAAATCCACTCACGAAAAATACACAATCAGGCCCTGTTTACACTAATAGGTCTTAGTTTTTAAATGGCATTTTAGAATGAAAACGATCTACATCCACGCTGGCGTTTAGTATTTCTGTGTAGCCCTCCTTCCACACTACCGCTAATAATGCACATCACGTGACCACACACACACACACATTTACACATAGGCACACACACAGATGCATACACACTGTCATGCGCTCCAGACAGCGGGTTCAGGCAGTCAGCGGGTCAGTAGACTGCTTCAATCTTTCACTTTCACACTTGTACTTAGTAATTTTAGCGAACACCTCGGATACTGTTGGCTGGTTCCTGTTGGTTGTGCACCTTTTTTACCGACGCCATTATAACGACGCAGATCACTCTGCCTATTCACGCCTTCACGCGTGCCGCTGAAAAAGTGATTGACAGGTGGTAATTATGTGTGTAACTCATCTTTATTCATTTACTCTATGATTTGTTTATGGGTAAAACAAAGACCATGCGGGTCAGTTAGTTAAAACGGTAGGCTACAAATAATTATGAATTATGAATATCATTATGAATTAGTTAATTATTCAGAATTAATTCACCACCGCCTATGATGACACCATCGTCCATTGCGATGTTTCATATTACACATCGTACGATGCCTAATTGGTCGACATCGCCCAACCCTACTCTCTATGTACATATTTGATGCAGAGACCAAAATGCCATTATAGCACTGCCCTTTATGCAATTCATTAATTAATTTGCAATGCATATGCATCCTAAAATAAATCCCATTTTCTTTGTTGCAAAAGAAGACTTTTGTCTAGATTTTTGGTATAACCAGAAAATAATTGAAGAAATAAGTATGATGTTATTTGTCATGTTGGTAATTTTTGTGCTTTATTTGACTGTTATATTCTCTATTCATTATGGTGCTGTTCAATTCATAATGGTGTTGTGATTTAGGAAGCGGATTGGTGGAGATCCTTTTAGTGGTTATGATGAGTTGGGACCTAAAGAGGGTGCACAAAGACTTCAGCACATCTTACATTTGGTCTCATCTACTGGAGAACATGAGAAACTCACTCAGGTAAATATACTGACATGCTCTCTGGGCTGTAGTTAAAGAATAATGAACATTGCTCTTGGACAGTAGCCCAACAAAAATCATAGATTCTTTTTTAATTTGCAGAAGCAATTTCAGTTCAATTCAAGTTTATTAGTGCTTTTCACAGCATTTGTTGTTTCAAAGCAGCTTTACAAAAGGTGCACATTGTTGTATTATAATCAAAATCAGTAAATAATCGACTTAATATTTCATATTAGTGACTCTAATTTAGCTTCTCTAATTTAACAAAGTAATTTTGACACTTAAAGGCAATCTATATACATAAACACAGTCCAAAACATTAGAGGTGAAAACATACATTTACACCGAAAGCGACATGAGCGTCAAAGTAGCTGGAAGTCATTCATTTTCAATTAGAGCTGGCGGAGGTAAGCGGCAAGGAGCAGCGCGGCGCGTCTTCGCCGATGTTGGCATTGAGGAGAGTTGAAATCAAGTTAACTCTATAGTAATAAGCTACGACGCGGTTCAGCTGCAAGCAATCGGAATGAAGTCCACCGCTTGAGAGGAGTTCAGAGAACACAGACCTGTGAACTTTGGTTTCCACCACAGTTGTTTACAAAGGTTTAATTATTATTGTCGCCAGATTTTTAATTATTTGCAATGTTTTCTTACAGGAACATACATTAAATAAGTTACTGGCGAGTCACAAATGTGCATTAATGTTATATATACTTATCTTTAAAAAAGCGAAAATCTCATGCAACAGTACAAAACAGTATTGCTGCTTCAGGATATTTCAGACATATGGACATATTGGATAATTAAGTGGAGCAAATCCACACCACATGCAACTTGATCTTCCATTATTAAATGAATTTGATAAAAAGTGTGCATCATTTTCACGCTAAAAAGCATGTTTTATGCAGGAATGAAACTGATATGCTGCAACGGCCCCTTTAAATAAGAGATCAGTGTAGCGAATTCTGACGCTCTCGCCACCGTAGCTGAAGACAGACAGCGTTGTCGCCAGGGCGGCCAGAGTGACCTTGGACATTCTCACCGCCTTCAGTGTAAACGCACAGAAACAGATCGGTCACACTTTACAATAAGGTTAATTAATTAATGTTTACTAATGCATTTACTAACATGAACAAACAATAAACAATGCATTTATTACTGTATTTGTTCATATTAGTTAACGTTAGTTAATGAAAATAAAGTAGTTCATTGTTAGTTCATGTTAACTCATGGTGCTTTAACTAATGTTTACAAGCATGGACTTGGATGTTAATAATGCATTAGTAAATGTTCAATTATGATTAATAAATGCTGTACATGTGTTGTTCATGATTAGTTCATGTTAGTAAATGCATTAACTAATGAACCTTATTGTAAAGTGTTACCAACGGATCACAACCAGCAGTTCGAAACGCATGTGACCTGCGAATTAATACATTTTCTTTACTTTCAAATTAATTCTGAATTTGTCACAATGCAGAGATCTCACGTCATTCAAATCATTTATGAAAGCATTTAGGCCTTCCTATAAAATATAATTATGACAGAAGTCGTAGGTTATTCAGTATGTGGTGGGTTTATTAAAGGTGTTTTCTGTCACTACTCGTTTAGCCTGCATTAATGCATTCAGTGTAAGCTGCACGATTAATCATTAAAAGATTGGGATCTCAACTCCCACGCATCATAAATTATAAATTATGTTAATTTTGTAAATTTGTGTTTAAAAAAAGCAAAACTCAAGAAACAGATTCAGTTTTTAGTCTTTTGAGTTAATTATGAAGTTACAAACAGTCAAATAACACAGAAGTACTGGGATAACAGTTTATAGTTTAGATAAAAGCTCTAATGCTTATGGTAAAGTTAAAAATCGCTGTCATATGCATTTAACTTGATGCTCAAAAATGAAAGTTGAAGGCAGCAATTACATTATTTAACCAATAGGTGACCATCAAAGATATGCCACTGAATAATTCTTCAAAAATGACACATCTTGCAATAAAACATGAAGTTTTATAAGTGAATAACTGAATCATTTATTGAAAATTGGACTAGAAAATAAATATGGGTTGTATAAATTACAATGCTAGATTTCTACATTTAGCGTTATCAGCAACAGTAGTAGTAACAGTGAATTTTTCATAGTACTGAATATTTTACCAATTACATTTATTCAGCTGATTATTTCTTTTTCATTTTACTTTATGAAACCAAAAGTTTCTTGCAGTACTGTTTTTGTAATAAATGAAAAAAAAAATTAATTTGTCGTCTCCCCTTTTTGGCTAATCCGAAAATGGTCCAATCCGTGACACAAAAACCATAATGTGATCCGAACCGTGAGATATATGATCTGTCACACCACTACAAAACATGCAGATTTGATGCAGATTCCAAACTATATATTATATTAGGTTATGGTAGTAAGAAGTAAATAAATAAATTATACATATTTAATCATAAAACCTTTTTAATGATGTGTATAATAGTCATGCAAAAAAGTAGGACACCCTGCGAAATGCCAATTTTTCCACATCAGGACACAAAAATTATCTTTGGCAGGACTTCAAATGTGGAAAATGAAACCTCAGATGAATAGAAAAAAAAAGCATAGACACAAATAAATCAAGCTCTACTAATCAAATGTCTTAACTGATCAGCAGCAGAAGTTTCAGAGGTTTGTTGCTTTGTAGACTTCGTATGTAATCATATATTTATATTTTATCTAGTTTTTCTTGATTATCATTGTTATTATTGTAGCTATTGTATTTTTATATTGTGTTATTGCATGTCTGCAGCAATATGGTGATGCCCATAAATAATTCCCTTTCAATAAAGTTTACTACTTCTATAGTTTTTTATTATGTCCTGTTAGGGAAAACCATGTGTCCTAAAGGGTGTCCTAAAGCTTTCACATGACTGTATATGTAAAACTAATGATGCATCTTAATGCATTTGCAAAATCTTCGCAGTTTAATTGATTTATTGTTTTTATTTGAAGTATTCCTTCAAGGTAATAACAGACCCAAAATGCATTGTTAGAGTTCTATATCTATGCAAATGTGTCTGGTGTTTCATCTGAAAGTATTCTTTCTCTCTGTTCTGTAGGGCCTCTATGACAACTTCCTAAGCATGAAGCTGAAGGATCCTGGGATGTTGGGTGTTTGCTCGGGTCTTGACTGGCTGTGTTTCTCAGACTTGCTGAATGAGTGTGTGTTGCATGGACAGAACTATTCGCTTATGCGCTACTTCCCCTTCCTGCCCGCTGCCTTTCACCAGCTGTACGCCGCCACCTCTGTCCCGCGCATCAATTATCCACACAGCCACTATGAGGTGAGAGAGGATGCAATAAACATCAAGAGCACACAATGTCTGTCCGCATTTATCCTTAATATACTAATGACCTGACGTTCCCTTTCAACAAATGAAAACTCTCTGTCCCAGTTACACACTTCAGCATAATGCCTCAAAGCACACCCTTGTACAGTATGTCTCCATTTACTATCATCATATTGAGGATTTACTAAGCATTTAAGTGTTGTGTTGGAAGTATTTGATGATTATACAGAAAATTTACTTGCAGATTTGATGAAAATTGACATTTTTTGAAAGTTAATATTTAATAAGTGTGTATTTAATTAATTATATATATATATATATATATATATATATATATATATATATATATATATATATATATAATTATTTATATGTGTGTGTGTGTGTGTGTGTGTGTGTGTGTGTGTGTGTGTGTGTGTGTGTGTGTGTGTGTGTGTGTGTGTGTGTATGTATATATATATATATATATATATATTTATTGTTTGTTTGTTTGTTTGTTTGTTTACTTGTTTGTTTGTTTGCTTGTAGCTTTACAGAACATTTCCATTTCAAAGATAGCCTTGAACTTGCAGTTCATGAATGAATTAGAGTTTCCAAATTAACGTTAAAGAGCTAATGTGCTTCATCTAATGTTTTTTGATCAGCAAATAAACATGTTAATATGATTATTTTTGAAGGATTATGTGACACTGAAGACTGGAATAATGAGGCTAACTAAGTAATGTAAGACAGAATGAATCAAAATATTAAATATGTTAAATATTAATAGTTAAATATGAGTTACTATACTATACTAGACTATACTATACTGCTATACTATACGGAGAACACCCTTTGAAATGTAGCATTTTAAACAATATCTCAATGAAAACAGAAACAATTTCCAAAATGTTGACTAGTCTAAGTTTAATATAACATCTGCGATCTATAATCTATAATCAAGGCAGTTTACCAAAACCAGTCCTTATACTACAATAGGTTTATGAACTCCTATTTTTGCATGGATAAGACAAAAAGTCAAAGAATAAAGAAGTTAATGAAGCAAAAAAAAGAAAAACAAGCTAAATATTCTAGAAAGAGAAAATATTGAACCATCATAATCATTTTGACTGTAAATTATTTTCATGTTGGGCGACACGGTGGCTCAGTGGTTAGCACTGTCACCTCACAGCAAGAAGGTCACTGGTTCAAGTCTCGGCAGGACCAGTTGGCATTTCTGTGTGGATTTTGCCATTTTTTGGTTTCCCCATAGTCCAAAGACATGTGCTATAGGAGAATTGAATAAACTAAATTGGTGCGTGCGTGTGTGTGCGTGTGTGTGTGTGCGTGTGTGTGTGTGCGTGTGCGTGTGCGTGTGTGTGTGTGTGTGTGTGTGTGTGTGTGTGTGTGTGTGTGTGGATGAGTGTGTGTGTGTGTGTGTGGATGAGTGTCTATGGACGTTTCCCAATATTGGGTTGCAGCTGGAAGGGCATCCGCTGTGTAAAACATATGCTGCATAAGTTGGCGGTTCATGGGAACCATGATGAGTAAAGGGACTAAGTCAAAGGAAAATGAATGAATTATTTTTATGATTGAGATATTATATTAGATATTGAGATATGCTAGTATCTGGTGTACAAACATGTCTTAATGAAGTGATTTTAACAATTATTTATACATTTATAATGAAAGTATTAATAGATGGAGCCTTATATTTGTTTCTAGGCCTTTACCAAAACTCAGCACATCAGGAACGCCCTGCTCGCCATGTTGAACGACATCCCACCTGCCATACAGAGCCGTGTTTGCATGAGCTCTCTCTGTCTGGACATCCTCAGCCTTCTGCTGGAGCTCATCTCCCCCAAACTGAGACCGGTGAGTGACTGTAAAAACTGAAGTAACAGTAAAACAATTACAACTGGTTAATAGACATTTTCAAACTTTACACATGTATATTAGTCCCCCTCAATTCACAACAACTCCTTGAAATTTCACAATATTCAGACAAGAAATGTAAAACAGAAGAATAAAACAAACAAATATGTATTTTGTTGCGTTTCATTATGATTGATGATGTTCCTACAATTTATTTTGTAATTTAAGCCATTATGCATTAAGAGGTCATTTACACAACTCGTTTTTCCATTCCAGTGTGCAACTGTCCCCTTTGTTTTTCTTCGTCAATGTGCTTGACAGACATGTTTGACCATTTCGTTTACATCCCAGGTGTTTTGCAGAGCCTCATATGAACACTGCATTTTTAAGATGCCGTGTCAAGTTAATAGAACTTTGACTTTTCACAAAGCACCACTCAAATCAGAAGTAGAGGTGGGGCAAACATTGCAAACTTTTATTGACACATGTTCAGTTTGAATGTCCCCTTAACTACATCGACATTTCACCACAAATTCCAACTCGATAAATAAATAAAAATGATGTTTTCACATACGCAGACATAGGCTAGAGGAAGGGTGGGCAATTAATTTTTTTAAGGTGCCACATTAGACTCTGGGGTGGTTTTAGAGGGCCAGACCAATACATTTAATTTGTTTATATAAAAAAAACATTATGTGAAATCTTTCAGTAAACATTCATTAAAAACTGTAAAAGTTTAAGAAGGAATTAATTTACACAAAAAGTATTTTAAACACCAGCATCACAAAAGCAACTTTCTATAAATGTCATGGGGTTGTTTGTTTGATTGATCCACAGCCATGTCACCCTGCAGCCCAAGACCGGTTACTCACTGAAGCTAAGCAGGGCTGAGCCTGGTCAGTACCTGGATGGGAGACCACTAGGGAACACTAGGTTGCTGTTGGAAGTGGTGCTAGTGAGGCCAGCAGGGGGCGCTCAACCTGTGGTCTGTGTGAGTCCTAATGCCCCAGTAAAAGTGAAGGTGACACTACACTGTCAGTGGGTGCCGTCTTTCGGATGAGACGTTAAACCGAGGTCCTGACTCTCTGTGGTCATTAAAAAATCCCATGGCACTTCTCGTGAAAGAGCAGGGGTGTAACCCCGGTGTCCTGGCCAAAGTCCCTCTATCGGCCCTTACGATCATGGCCTCCCAATCATCCCCTTCCACCGAATTGGCTCTATCACTGTCTCTCCACTCCACCAATAGCTGGTGTGTGGTGAGCGCACTGGCGCCGTTGTCCTGTGGCAGCCGTCGCATCATCCAAGTGGATGCTGCACACTGGTGGTGGTGTGAAGAGACCCCCCCTCATGATTGTGAAGCGCTTTGGGTGTACGGCCATACACAATAAATGCGCTATATAAATACACATTGATTGCTTCACCTTAGTTCATTTTTATTTATTTATTCATTAATTTAAATATTTTTTTAAAGATGATGATGATGATGATGAAAAGCCTTTATTTGTCACATACACTTACATGCAGCGAAATTGGACCCAATTATCAAACATTGTTATCAAAGTTCCAAATAGGTAGATATCTTCAACATCCTCCAGAGACAGAGCGGCCAGGCACAACGTGCCTCTTCTCCCACCCGTCCATCATTTATCCAGCTGCAAACGTCCCCGCAGGACAGGTGGTTTCCCCCGAACCCAGACTTCTCTCTTTTATGTTCAGTGAGAGAATTCCAGCCATTGCTGGGCTGAACAAGTGCACTTAAGTCAGGTTGGATGTGAGGTGGATATGTGATGTAATGATCATCACTGAAAGAGGATCTATCTGCATTTGTTAAATTGTTAATCTGAGGTAATTAGTCTACCTTTATTACTATGTAATTCCATACAAAATGTGTAGCTGCCTGTTAGTTCCTGTCACATGACTCGTGGTTTGCTTGCAGCACTCTGAAATGTTTTGATTTGATGTTTTCGAACTCACAGCATCTAGAAAAGGAGAGTTGACATGTGCATCCCTTCCTATTTGCACGCTGAGTCTGTGCATCTCCATTTGAAATAATGAAACTGAGCATTTAAAAGACGCTATACATTAAAGTCCCCTTTCGTTGACTGGCATTATCAGACCTGCACATTACAAGGCCCTGTTTGCGGTTGTATTTAAATTATTAAATACTTCAGGCTGTCTGAACAAAGAAGTCCAGTGGGCTGTATTGTGAGTGAGTAGATGCTGAGGAACGTTTTGGGTGAGCTACCCACTTAAGCAGCACATTCGTTTACAACATTGATAATAAATGAAATCCACTTTTGACATCACAGAAGAAAATCACAATTAAAAATGTAATTGTTCACAATGTTACTGTTTTTACTGTATTAATTAACTGTGTCTCTCATGCAGGTGAACCCTCAGCTTTACAGCACCAGGGAGAAGCAGCAGCTCTATGACCTGATCGACACAATGATCAACTACAACCTGACCTACAGACAGGACCGAACGCCAGAGGGACAGTACACTTATGTGCTGGAGCCGTGAGTACATGCGCATACATGAGCAACATCATCTTGATCTGCAGAGTCATTCAACACAATGTTTTTATTTTGAGACAGAGAGCTTCATGCTTTCCTGTTATGCAACTCAGACTTCATTACAGGAATAAACTCCAACACTCGCACACACTGAGTCACACTATGTGTTCACCCGTCCATCACGATTTATGGGAGATTAGGCTGCGGCTGCAGATTATAGTCTCTCCCTCTGTTTCTCGTCTAATTTTTCTGTTATTTTCTGTCTGCTCTGGCATTTCTCTCTGTTGAGAACTTGGAGTTTTTGTGTTGCATGCCTTTGAAAGTCATGCATGGATTCACATGTTTATCACTCAAGAATTATAAAAAAAAATCCTGCAATCCTCTCTGGCTTACTGAGACTGAGTCCTAGCACTCACACTGATTGATGAAGTGATGCTGAAAATGTTCACAATCGAGCCTTCAATGCCCACCGGTGGAGTCTGTTTGGTGGAACTGAAGATGGATGGAAACCAGGATTAAGGCGATAAAGGCAGAAACCATTTGTGTCGTTGGATGGGTTTTCAGACGATGAGCTCACACTGGAAGTGAGGAAGAGCATCATCACTCTACATCATGTATGTTTACCTCTTATTCATTTTTTTAGTTGAACCTTGCAATAAGGTTTCATTAATGTTGATGTGTTTACTAACATGCACAATATGTTTATTACAGTATTTATTCATCTTTGTTAATGTGAGTTATTGAAAATAAAGTCATTTGTTAGTTCTTGTTAACTCGCAGTGCATTAGCTAATGTCAACAAGCATAGCATTGGATGTTTATTAATGCAATAGAAGATGTTGAATTAATGCTGTACAATTATTATTTATTGTTTGTTCATCTTAGTAAATATATGAACTAATGGGACATTATTGTGAAGTGTAACCCATTTATCTTGTTTTGTATAAAAGTTTTCCCATGAATGATCGTTAGTTGTAGATTTTCTCAAAAAAAGAAAATTAAGGTTAAGTACCTTATGCTTATAGGAAATACTGATATAATGTGCAGATATATATATATATATATATATATATATATATATATATATATATATATATATATATATATATATATATATTATTATTATTATTATTATTGCTGATTTATTTCTTATTGATTTCATTTAAAAAATATATTTATTTATTTATTTTTAAGTTTAAAATGTGTATTTTTAAATGTAACATTTTGTTAAAAAATTTAAAGCATTTATAGATCAGATATATAGATATTTCACACATCTTTATTGCAATATTTGATCACTTTAATGCATTCTTGCCAACAAAGTATGCTTAGTAAAGATAAAATAATAACTTATTTATATATGTTAATACATGCAGGTGAGAATTTATCTTATGTTTTTTATTTTCACAGATGTTATTTGAAACATTAAATACATTCTTAAAGGATTAGTTCACCCAAAAATGAATGTTGTCATTAATTACTCACCCTCATGTCCTTTTAAACCCCTGAGCCCTTATTCATCTACAGAATACACAGTAATATATTTTAGATCAATCAGAGAGCTCCCTCATCCTCCGTAGACTGCAATGGTCCCAAGTAGGCATGGCGTGATAACCGGTTTCAAGGTTTACCATGATTTGGAAAAGTCAAGGTTTGAAAACACACAAAATAGTTTGTACACTGTTTCTACAGTGTATTTAAGTTTTTAATGTGTTTTTACGACTATTTTATTTAGTTTTTTAGGGCAACGGTATCTTCACATCAAAAGCTATTGGTCTGGCCACGATTCAGCAAACGTCTGAAAAACAAATCGCCTATAAATCAACATCCATGCATGCTATAGAGCTGAGCAGTGCAATGGCTTTATGTCCAAAAAAAGAAAGATCTCCTAAGACATAAATAAATAAGTGTTTTTGAAAACAGTGAAGACTGCTGACGTTTAGTCTGACGTTTACTGTTCCAAAATATTTAAAATGCTTATTAAAATAAAACTTATTGTGTTCAAAGGGGAAAAAAATTTTGTTTTTACCCTGACATTTATAAATAGAACATATTTTACAGCAGTAATCACGATACAGTCAAACTGTGAAACCATGATATTTTTATCAAAGGTTATCATATTGTCAGAATCTTACACCAACCCATGCCTAGACCTGAGATGTTCAAAGTCAAGGAATGAAAGACATTCTCAAAACAGTTCATGTTACTTTAGTGGTTCAGCTGTATTATAATGAAACTCCCAAGAACAATTTATGTGCAAAAAATGTGTTGTTTAGATCAGGGTGTGCGTGTACTATGGGTGGTACAACATACTGTTATTAGACTCAGCAGTGCAACATGCAAACGTGGTATTGGCTGTAGCATGATATCGTGCAAAACACATTGGCGAACGCAATTGTTTATAATTGTTTTGACTAATCTTTTACATTGCATTCATAATGTTTCCTGTGTGTACAAAATTATGTTTGCTGATATAACTCATTAATTAGTAATTTTTTAACTTATTTAATTAAATATGCTAAATGTAATCGCATGCGAGTATTATTATCTGTAAAATTCCAATAGTTATTTTGTGATTATTATTATTTTTTTTTTGCATGATGCCTTTTCAGAATCTGTTTTGTACTGATTCATTAAAACACAGTTCAAAGTTCTGCTTTTTGCAAGCTAAAATCATCTTTTTATTATTTTTGTTAAGCTTGTCAATGTAGTGGATATTACATCCAATTAATTATTATATCATCTAGTCCTACTTTATCTAGATTAAATAAGGAAACACCAGAGTTTGTTTGTCATCCTTATGTTTGTTGTGTGTGTGTGTTGTTGCAGAGTCATGCAGCAGTCGTTCCTGCAGGCGCGCTGTGAGGAGACGCTGGTCACCTCTGATTGGGGGATTCCTCTGCTGGTTGCCCTGCTGTTGCTTCTGCTGGTGTACGCTTTCCTATATCTTCCCGCCATTTCCTATCGAGCTCTACTCCAACAAGCGCTGGACAACCACACTGAAGCCATGACTGTGGATAACGACAAGATGCCCTGAAGATCACAGCTAAATGGTGCACGATTATAGAAGCAAAATGCATTTTGATTGCATCATCCAGATATGAGGAGAAATGTCTCAAATGATGCTGTTTTTGTTCCTTAATGTCCTATTTTGAAAGTCAAGACTGTGATGTTCAATCATTTCCAGTACACAGCAAGCTTTTCCATATAAAAGTTTCTGTCTCTCTCTCTCTCTCTGTTTTTTTTTTAACAACAAGCAGCATATGAGACATGATGAAGAAGAGATCACTTTGGAAATAAACTTTCATCACCTTTCCTGCCCTCTCAAAGGAAGAATAGTATTGACTTTAACATGAAACGGCAGTAATATATGGAAAAAAACCCACACAGAATAATGAACTGCTCCACATTTCTTTGACAGAAAGTTCTCCAGCTGTTGTGGGGAAATGACTGTGTGTTTGACTCAACTAATCCCGCATCAAGAGTTTCATCTGCTTGTGTGTGTTGCACATATTGGTGCATTTCAGGTTTATTCCTGGAACAGTGTTTTGACTTCTTAGTAAGAGGGATTATTTCACTCACCTGCTTTCAACTCTCATCTAATCTTCTGATTCTTCTCATTTGAGTCTCTTCTTTTAGATTCTCTTTGGCAATAATTCTATGGTGTTTTGTAAATGTTATTGGTATAATCATATAGGGCTGGGCGATATTGCAAAAATAATCATCACGATATCTTGTTTCATATCATTCAATATCGATAATTATTGAATATTTTTTATTACATTCAGCAATATTAGTATTTTTTTTGTTGATTTAACCTCTTTACTTTAATTTACCATCAGTACTGAGGCATTATTAGGCATAATTTGGTTTTAATAGTCAAAAACAAAAATATTTAAACAAAATATCTCTTAAACAAGTGTTAAAGAGGCTCTTAAACTTGATAAGTAAAATGTTACAAAGTGTGCAGTGGTAAAGCGTAAATACTGAACAATCAAAGCAAACTTTAAGGTTGATCAACATTTGTAAAATGTGAAAAATAATGACACCGTAAACCTCAAACTCTGTAAACAAAACAAATTATGATAATCAAATCTGAGCTTTCAAGTAAAGGAACCGACCATCATTATTTATACACATATTGCAACATTACTAATGTGCTCACGCATTCAAAAAACTTAAGATGTTTTTCAACTAGCATCATGTGTGCGGTGCTTGCACAACATGTGCGCATCACTCCTATATGCGCATCGGGCAAGTCGCGCGACTCCATTGGAAATGTCAAACTTACACCCTAGGCTTATTGGCATTGCTTCCATGTTGCGCGCTTATTAGCCACATTTCAATACAACTAGAGCGCTTTATACTGAAACTTCATACCAGATTTTTTTTTAGCGATGATGACGATGTTTGGTCAATAAATATTGATACAGATTTTATCATCCAGCTCTATGATCATATTTTAATGTTTTTAGTTATTGAATGTACAAGAGGTACATTACTGACCGTTGATGTTTATTTTGACAGTAATATTGAAGATGTGGTGAATTATCCTGGTTTACCTCCTCGGAGACAGTTAACCTATCAGGTGAAGCAGCTCATCGCCAGGGAGACGGAACTGGAGAGGATGAGGAGAGTAGAGAGAGCACAGCAGAGTCGAAACCCACAGAAAGTAAGAATTACACACACACACACACACTCATAGAGAGAGAGAGAGAGAGAGAGAGAGAGAGAGAGAGAGAGAACATAGCATAATCAAAACTTACAGTAAGTAAGGCATGCGCACACACAAATAAATGCATTTACAAGCAGAACAATACTATAAAGTTGATACAATACTATAAAGCATCTGAAAAAAATCTGTATAAATGATTTTATATGATATAGCATTATAATATGGATTTGTTTAATTAACATAGTACATAATGTAGTACTTAAGCTAAATAAGTAATATTAGATTTTAATAAATTATTAAGATGTTTTTAAAACTTCAAGTCGCTATTAAACTGTAAAAAAATAAAATGGTGCTAAAATGTCTATTTATTTAGAGACAGTTTATTATTTTTATTATATCAGTTTACATTGAGGTGGATTTGTTAATATTAGTTAACTACTTTAGTAATGTGTACAAGTGATGAAAAATACTCCTAAAGCATTCATTATTCTTAGTTAATCTTCATTTCGAGATGTAGTAATAACTGAATACTCTAATAAATTGAATTTCATTGTTTATGCATTAAAGTTAACTAATAGACATTATTGTAAAACTTAATGCTTTTGTACTGTAAAAGTCTACCATTTAAAACATAGTATCTGCTATATTAAATTATATGAGTGTCAATACATGGACATTTAAATGCTTTTAGATTAGAAAGAATATTTATTAGTTATTCTGAAATACAGAATTAAATGTTTCATAGGTTTTAGTCTATTTAATTTAGTTTGTTTTCTGAGGTTCTGTTTATGCTTTTGTCTAAACAGAATTATCATTATTTCTAAGTTATTATTCGTCCTGTGTTTAGATGGAGACCGTAAATAAGAATCAAGAAGAAAAGAAAACCGAAGTGAAGAAACAGACAAGCAGGAACCATCAACAGAGGCTGGAGAACATCGTAAAACAGACTGTGGTGGAGACCAGGGTAAAACACTTATGTTAAACCATATTAAATCCTTTGGATCTGTCCTAAACGATCTCTGCAGCCCCAGAAATCCTCCCATTTTTAGGCTTTAATTACACTTGCCGGTTTTAATTCAGTTGTGCATTTGCTGTTAGTGTGGTTCATTTGAATTCATCTGAATGCTGATATTCTAATATTTGTATACAACCAAACAACTGAACCCTGTAAACATGGGCCTCTGTCCACTTCACAATGTTATCTAGTATGGTTTTAATCAACCATGGACATCTAAATTAAGTAAAGACGTCTAAAGTAATCAAAAACTGGATTTGACAATAAAAAAAAGCTCAGAATGGTACAAGCATACCTGATTTGCATGTCATGAATGCTATGTTGAGCATTGTGGCTGTCGGAAACCATTAGTTTTCCAGCAGATCTTCATTTTTTTGTGTGCAGTAGGGAAATTTCTGATGCTGTTTGGACTTCTTTTACATATTTTGTAAGATTGTATGAGCTCTCAACTGATAAAATTCACTTTTTCTGTATGCATATGCAACAAGCATCTTTAGTCGAGCAAACAGCATTGTTTTTTTGCTTTGTTTGTTTTTTGGTTGGTTGGTTGTTGTTTTTTTAAGTTTTATTAGCAAATATGCCATACCATTTTTTATGTATGTATCTTTAGGTTGGGTTCAAAAGGGGATCTATTATGCCCCTTTTTACAAGATGTAAAATAAGTCTCTGATAACCCTTGAGTGTGTGTATGTGAAGCTCAAAATAGCACACATGTAATGCTTTATAACTGCCCCTTTCATGCTTTGATTCAAAATGTTATTTTGACGACTGTCGCTTTAAATTTAAATGAGATTGTGCTCTTTTTCAAAAGAAGGCGGAGCTACAAATGCCTATGTGTCAGCATAGCTGCAAATTCAAAAACCAGACTAATGTCTTATGCTAATGAACGAGAGTTGATCACTAGTGGGCGGGGCTTTCCCCCACTGATGACATGTACAAAGGGTTTTTTTATTGAGTGTGATTACAAAAAAAAAATTGTACCAATAGAAGCTGGTTATATTCACACACTTCTGACACACTTTGCTTAAACCCCCTATAAAAGTGAGTTTTGCATCATAGGTCCCCTTTAAAAATGATAGTGTGAAGCTAAACAAATCAGGAATTGTTTTGTTATTTGGTCCACACTAGACAAACCAAAAAACAAACTGTGAACACAACTTTAAATTGTATTTAAGTCCAGTCCATCATGTATTTCCATAGCAAATTCAGTGCTGAGATTGTGGATTTACAGCTTCACTCTGGCATTGTGTAACATTTGTCAGTTTTACATTTTTTGCAGACAAAGTTTGCAAATGTTGGCTTTAGATTATTGATTAAATTCAAGATGCCAAAAATGAACCTAATGCCCTTAAATAATTTAGTTTGTTCCTAATGTGAATAAAAAAACGCTGCTTTTGCACTGAACTTAGCAAATTGACCTCTTTATCCATTTTACACTGATTCTGTGCCACCATTTAATCTAATTGACCTCACACTGACTCTGTTTACATATGCTTGACTTATGCTTCATAATAATCCAACATTAATTGGGTTAATAGTGGATCAGGGTCAAAGTGCTTTCACACGTGAATGCTTGCTTATTTATTCTTTTCACGTTTACAGCCCGAATTGGACTTTTTTGGACGAGCCATTGTACCCAAGGAGAAGCCTGTGGTCACTGCTACAAGTATGTTGATTTTTATATACACTCACCGGCCACTTTATTAGGTACACCTGTCCATCTGCTCGTTATAATATCTAATATCTTAACGCAATATCTAATCACATGGCATCAACTCAATGATTTTTCTGCATGTGGACATGATCAAGACGATCTGCTGCAGTTTAAACCAAGCATCAAAAAGGTGATATAAGTGACTGAACGTGGCATGGTTGTTTGTGTCAGACTGGCTGGTCTGAGTATTTCAGAAACTGCAGATCTACTGGGATTTTCATGCACAACCATCTCTATAGTTTACAGAGAATTGTCAGAAAAAGAGAAAATATCCATTGAGTGGCAGTTCTGTGGGCGCAAATGCCTTGTTAATGCCAGCGGTCAGAGGAGAATGGTCAGACTGGTTCTAGCAAATAGAAAGGCAACAGTAACTCAAATAAGCACTCGTTACAGCTGAGGTATGCAGAAGAGCATCTCTGAACAGACAACACATCACACCTTGAGGCAGATGGGCTACAGCTGCAGAAGACCTGCTGGGTGCCACTCCCGTCAGCTAAGAAGGTAACTGTGCCTACAGTTTCCACAGGCTCACCAAAATTGGAAAATAGAAGATTGGAAAAACGTTGCCTGGTCTGAAGAGTCTTGATTTCTGCTGCGACATTCGGATGGTAGGGTCAGAATTTGGCATCAACAACATGAAAACATTGGTCCATCGTGCCTTGTATCAATGGTTTAGGCTGGTGGTGGTGGTTTAATGGTGAGGCGGATATTTTCTTGGCTTACATTGGGCCCATTAGTACCAATTGAGCATCGTGTCAACGCCCTAGCCTACCTGAGTATTGTTGCTCGCCATGTCAACCCTTTATGACCACAGTGTACATATCTTCTGATGGCTACTACAGCAGAATAACGCACCATGTCATAAAGCATGAATCATCTCAGACTGGTTACTTGAACATGAAAATGAATTTACTGTACTCAAATGGCCTCCACAGTCACCAGAACTAAATCCAATAGAGCACCTTTGGGATGTGGTGGAATGGGAGATTTGCATCATGAATATGCAGCCGATAAATCTACATCAACTGCATGATGCTATCATGTCAACATGGACCAAAATCTCTAAGGAATATTTCCAGTACCTTGTTGAAACTATGCCACGAAGGATTACGACAGTTCTGAAGGCAAAAGAGGGACTTACCCTGGTACTAGTAAGGTGTACCTAATAAAGTGGCTGGTGGGTGTGCATGTATACTTTACCGTACAGTAAATGGCAGTATGTTTGTTCAGTATAATGCTAATTATGAGCTGATGTGGTTTCTCTCTGCAGGTGAAGATGGCAAAGTGAGTGGCGTGCTGAACATTGGTAAAGCTGTGGGAAACAGCGACGTCTGGTTTCGTTTTAATGAAGGTGTGTCCAATGCAGTGCGCAGAAACGTTTACATTCGAGAGTTGCTGTAAACTGATCTGGAGAAAGGATGAAGTACATGTCAATCTGTAAAAATCTAAAATGTTCTGAATAGTTAAACAAAACAGTCATCTAAATTGTTTGAAAAAGGAAAAAACACCACTGGTTCCTCATTTTCTTTTTATTGTGCTGTTGTATAGTTGTCTTACACTTTTATAAATACATGTTTTCACTGAGAAACATTCGCTTTCTTATTATCATGAGAGTAAACAACAAAGCAGATTCACTGACAATGAGTTCATTTGCATCTTAATCATATTCAAAGTCAGCCTGTGTAAGAGGGCGGAGCCACTTCTGCTGCCATAGGGATGATTGACAGCTCTTGTGCTAGAGTATTACACATTTGCTCGACTCCACCCACGGGTTGTCCTTCATGGCATCTGGATTCACAAATGGATCCTCTGTCATTTTCTCCTCCATCCATTTAATTAACCTGAAAATAAATGCATTAGTGGAACAACTAAAAAATGCGCTACTAAGCTTTAATCTATCAGTAATCTATCTTTATATATTTTATTTGCTTTACTAAACTTTGGACTTCAAAATCTGATTTGATTGTTATATGGATATGTTTGAACATTGTGATAATTTGTTTTTAGTAATTATTATTATTTTATTTAATTATACATATAAATACTTATAAATATCGACTGACAGAAATGATTTAAATACAGCTACTATTTATACATGCAGTTTTGTGTATGTGAGACTCACTCTGGAACAGAGACGGATGTGTTGACTCTGTTATACTTGAGCTGTTGCTTCAGGCTTTCCACATGATTCTTCAGCTGATCTTCATCCAGCTCATCCATCTAAATCACCAACCATCATTTTATTCTTATTTCAACATCTCAAAGCTAAACTATCTATAAATAATAGCTAGAATATAATTAATCAATCACAATTGATCTATAAAATATCTGTATAATTTCAGCCTACCGTGAATTCGTTGTTATGTCGCTCAGAAATGAAGTGTCGGTATTGTCAATAGCTCCTGTGTGAATAGCTTGAGTGCGTTATGCCACTTGTGCACACAGAGATTTAAACACACACCTGACACTGAGGTTTAGGAGCATTCAAACTGCTTTGTTACTCAAATTTTCAGTCGACATCATAAGATGTAATAGGAGAGATGAGTAGCTCGCCGGCCTCATTGCACGTCTATGTAAAACACATGCAAATTAAATGTTAATAATGCTTTTTGGCCTCACCTAGTCTTTGCCAGGGAGAATCGGTTTAAGAGTAAATGCTGCAGACTACTGTTGAGACTGCTTTAAGATACACAACTTACTTGAAAACTTCTATATATGCTCTTTCAGTCAAAGTCATAGTCTGTGTATATGATGATGTCATTCTAAAATGCGGAAGTGCGCCTGTTTTCACGATTGTTTTAGAACTTCCGATTGAGTCGCCTGTGAGAGAAATGACTAGGAATAATAAACGGCAGAAAACGGCCAAACTAATTGCTCTACAAACAAATGTTTGCATTACTATACAGACCAAGTAGAATAATATAATAAGAAAATATCAGTTTGCGACATCAAGCAGCGTAACGAGCAGTTTTTAACCTCTAAAAATAAATGGAAGTGAATGAGAGCGGAAGTCTTCAGCCTAAAAGATTCAAATGGCTGCGCCCGCTTGTCGGCAAAGAATAAGGTGAATACAGCAGTGGAAATAAGTATTGAACATGTCATGTTTTTTTCCTTTAAATAATATTTCTGAAGGAGCTGTTGACTGAACCAGATTTTGGTAAAAACCCAAACAATACAAACATAACAATAAAATAAAACATAAAAATCTGAACAATGAGTTCTGTGTAATAACAATGACAGAAGGAGAAAATGCTGAACTACTGAAATGTATTTAATACTTCATATAAAACTTCAACGGAGTGTAAAAATCTTTATTGTTCTGTGGGTCTCGTCTATCAAATCTGATATTTATGTTGTATTTTCAATTGGATTCGAGTCAGGTGATTGGCTGAACCATTCTACAGCTTGATTTTTCTTTCTCTGAAAGCATTAGAGAGTTTCTTTGGCTGTGTTTTGGATCATTCAGGGTGTCCATGGCGTCTTAAAAATTATTGAAAATTGATACATCAATTTAGAGGAATTTAAGGCCCTTAAAAAGTATCAAAGGCTATTTTACAAGGCATTAAATTTGGTATCGGTTTGCTAAATTTTACCAGAATTAAATCATTGAATATTGGGATGTTGTGCAGTTTATCAAATAAAAAAAATCCTGTTAGATTTGGCATCACACTGCTTTGTTTATTGCAGTAACCAGGGAAACACTGTTTTTCCTGCTGCTGTAAAGGCGCCACCTGCTGGATTAACATTTTTAATCTGTATATAAATACAGTTTTAGTTTAGGATTCATTTCTTGCAATCAGTGTTTAGTAAATATGCTGCAAGTTAAAATGTCCACAATGTTACTGGTTGGAAGCCTGAATTGGTGATGAGATCTTAAATTGTATGCATAGAGTCTTATAAAAAGTCTTAAAAGGTATTGAATTTTAATCTCCGATTCCTGTATACCATCATTGTCTTGCTGAAATCTTTACCCTTGGTTTATCTTCATCATCCTGATAATGATGTTGCACTAAAGCAGCGAAAATGTATTTGCACTAAGGAAAAGCAGAGGGTTGCAGAAAAACTGCTGAGAGATTTCAGTTGCTGTCTGGGCTTTCACTGCCTTTCTAAACCTCCCTTTCTTCATGTGTTCAATGCTTTTTCCCTGGTGTCTTTTCATCTTAATACACAAAACTTTGTAAACTAATTAGATTTGTTTTCTTTGCATATTTAGATTTCTTTGGTTGTTATCCACATTCAGTATAAATTTTAAGCCAACAGCACCTTTAGAAATAGGTTTTTTGGAAAAAATGGTGTGGTGTTCAATACTTATTTTCCCCGCTGTATATTATAATTCATCTGGTATTATATAATAAAGTAGAAAACTTTTTTTTTAAATTATGACTGACAATATTTTCGATATTTATATTATCAATATTCGTATTAAATGTCTGCCAAAACAACTAGCGACAATCATTTCTTCTTGAAGAAACAATTCCTGGTGACTTTAACCTTTGCTATTTGCTTAAAAGTGAAGTCACTTGTCTGTTAATGAGATTAGGAAGTGCTACGAGTGAGCAGTGTTGTTTGTTGCTAAGTCTGTCTAAACCCTGCCCCTTAAGCTACTTATAGTAACACAGCAAATATATCTTTGAGTCGTGCGTGCACTTAGGAGGAAAAGAGAGGCTTAATGTGATCATGCAGACAGCAATGAATTGTGGGAGGATGGAGATCATCTTTTATTCAGAGTTAGATCAATAAACATTTTGGGTACTTGGTATTGGGTAAAACTGGAAGTGTACAAATCCCTTTTTAAAGAAACTGCGTTACAAATTAAAAACACAATCTTGTTGCATCGTAAGCTTGACCTCTGGATGGTCTTACAGTTAAATGTAGATATAATTATCATACAATTCCTATTCAGCTTCAAATCAGATGATGTATTCATTTCACTGTTAATCAGTTGCCTGAACTTGACAAGTCAAGCACAGATTCTGTCATGGTTTGCTGCCAAATGTGTCCAGAACTTCTAAAATTCCACAAGAATACTGAGAGGCCAGTGGATCAACATCATGCATAGCTTATATTTGGCTTGTATATATAAAAAAATAAATAAATGAATGCATGCAAGGAATGCATTACCTTGGAATTGAACCCATGACCTTGCTTGTATTAGCTCCCTTCCCTACTGTTGCAAACCGATCATTAGCCAATATCCATGTCCATTAAAATAAAGAAGTGTTGGTTTCCAATGACTCAATCTAAAACACACCAGTAGCAGCGTGAAAACTGGCTATAATAATGGTGGGAATTACATTTACGCCTAATTTTCTGCAAGTAATAAATTGTTTAGCATGTATCAGCCATAAGGCACCTAGCTGGTTCAGTCTCGGACATTGCAGGACCCACATCAGTCGACCACTACTCAACTCCCACGTTTAAGTCACAAGTAACTGTTAGATGCTCTTCTGACTGATTTTATCCACCCTTCCCAAAACGGTCGCTCCGGCAGCATTTTCCACCCCTCGCAACCATTCCGAACACTTCAGCAGGATGCTCTGATCCACACCTTGCTCTTCATCTTCCTCATACTCCACGTCGTCGTATCGGTGACGCTCGTTGAGAAGAGAGATCTTCACCAATGGGATATTGGATCGAAAACTTGTCTTGGCCGCTAGACGGTCTTTAGGTTGCAGGGATGTTGAGTTGTTTCGACTTGCGCGGAGCTGCTTCTCACGGTTGCGTCTCTGCAGGAGCAAAGTGGCCTCGGGAGTCAAGTTGAGAGAGAAGTTTGATTCGCTATTCAATCCGTGGCTTGATCCGGAGGAGGCTGGAGGACTGGAAGGCTCCATTGGGATGCTTGTTGCTGAAACGCTAATAGGAAGCCTTTTCTTGCTTGAGGTGTTGGTTGTAGAGATCGGGATGCCTGAAGTACTTTTAGAGGAACTTGTTGGACCTGCAGGTCTTGAAGGCAAAACCCACGTATTCCTTCCCTCCATCCTTAATCCTGAGGTGGCTCGACTGGTGGGCAGCTTGCTTTTATGCGGCGTGGCCTTCTTGCTTAACTTTTTAAGCCGCTCCTTCACAGAACTTTTCTCTTCTGTGGTCGTAACCAGAATGACAGGAGACGGTCCTGGAAGTTTTTCTTTGCTGGAGTTGGGTAGACTCCGAGGTCTGGTTACAGGTGGGAAAGGCATCTTGGAGATGTAGAGGAACAAGTAGGACAGAAATTCAGTCTTGGAGGTGCAGTGCGGCAGGAAGGGGATGTGATCTTTGGCATGATCAAGACAGCTATTTGTTTTCAGAGTTCCGAACATCCACTTCTTTCTTCAGACGCAGTCACTCTGGAAATGGCACGCGGGAATGGTTTGGCTCTTTATAGGATGCCGGGGCTTTAAAGGGGCTTGGCTGAGGAACGATGTGTGAATCCTCTGGCCTAGGTAAGCCTGACACGTGGAGATTAAGGGTTGCATAATGAACAGTGATGCAAACCACCGTAGAGAAAGTTTACATCCTTGCTTACCTGTGGGATTGCAAAGGTAGTTGTGTATACGAGACTAGGCTAAGATATCTTACAGATTTAACATGGGTTAAATTCGACTCAGCAGATTTGGTGGTCAAAAGTGTTAGTTGGAAATGTAGTTCCATTGCACAGGTGTCAAATTCCTGCTGGGCTGCTGCTCTGCACAGTTTCTGCACACCCTAATCAAACACAGCTGATCCTCATAATTGAGATGTTCAATAGAATCTTGAACACCTTGATTAGGTGGAATAGCTGTGTTTGATTAGGGTTGAATCAAAACTGCAGAGCTGCGGTCCTCCAGGAACTGATTTTGACACCTGTGTTCCAAAGCATCAGTCTGTTTATAATTGACTAAAGGGTATTTGTTGTTGAGTGTACACTGAAGTTTTATATTTTATGGTAGTCCGTTTCAGTGCCAGTCAAGTATCTGATCAACACGTGTCTAATCGTTTTCCCAATTAAAGGATCTACTGGACCTAATCTTTTTAAGAAGGTCACGTTATCTCTTTCACACACAGTCTGTAAGTTTTCATTTACTTCTGGCAGGAGGTAATCATTCACAACCTAAATATAACAGCTCATTACTGAGGTTAGGCCAAGACCTAAAAACTTCTGTCAGGGAGGAGAGACATTTGACATCATTTGATTAGTTTTTATTAGACCTTAATTTTTTTTAATGCATCTTCTCTTTATTTCTGTCAACCACACTAAAACTGCATTTTAGTCACTTGCATGTTGTTGTATAGACTCTAACAGTGTAGCTGTACTTTACCCTGAGAGCTTTCAGTTTTAAAGATATTAAGAGTTTAGTGAGACTGTTCTTAAAGGTTCCATGTAATTAAAATACGTTTTTTTCATATATGTTAGTATCAGTATTCTTAATTTTTAGGATACCTATAAGCTAGTGCACTGAAAAAAAAATTATTCAAAGATGATTCCTTGGATTTACTCAATTTCTTTATGTTAAGAGGTGGTAAACAATTTATTTGGGCTGAATTTAAACAAACAAATTAAGTTGAACATTACTAAACTTAATTTGTTTGTTTAAATTCAACACAAACAAATTGTTTGCAACAGTTCTGCATGCAACACTTTTTTCAGTGTGTGCACCAAAACAGTGACAATTTAAGATTCAAAGATATAAAGCTGATATAAACATGTGAAGCTTGTAGTTTGTCACTTCAGCCTAAATGGATCAACGGTTTTAATCACGTCACCTCATACTTCAGTTCTCATCAAATCATGACCAATCAAATGCTCTCTAGTATCTGACATGCCCCACCCCCTTATTTTGCCGTGCTCGAGATCAATCACTTACTGGCAGAGCGATGATAAAACAAAATGCTATTGGCTGTTATTTTAAAAAGGGAGGAGCTACTCAAACATTGAATAAAAATGCATATTATAAGCACTTCACAGGACCTTTAAGTGTGAAACAATAAGAAACACCTGGGCTAGCTAATCAAGCTCTTACTAGGCTTTCTAGAAACATCCATGCAGGTGTAAGGCAAGTTGGAGCTGAAATCTGCAGGACACCTGCCCTCCAGGTCTGAGTTTGGACACCCCTGGTGTAGGTCATGGGTCTCAAACTCCAACCTTAATGAAACAAGTAATCGAGTAGTTCCAAAATGTCTCGAATATCTTGATTAGTTGCATCAACTGTGTTTGATTAAGGTTGAAGCTAAGTTGTGCAGAGCTCAGAAATTGGCCCTCAGGAGCAGCTCTCCGGGAATTGAGTTTTAGACCCATGGTGTAGATGCCAGCATATTGCCCAAGTAGTTTTCGGACATCTTTTAAAGACTGCTTTTAATGCTGCATTTTTTGAGGGGACAATGTGTTTAACTGATCCTGATTAACATCCGTTTGTCATTTAAATGCAATGGCTTTCTTCGTGAGGGGGTTTGGGGTCACCACAGCATTGTTTCCCGATACGCTGTTATGTTATGACAGCTGTTAAAGGGATAAATTAGCCAAAAATTACAGTTGTCATCATTTACTCTCCCTTTAAAGTTTCTTTCTTCTGTTGAATACAAATAAAACCTGTAACCACTGACTTCCACATTTTTTATTTTTCCTACTATAGAAGTCAATGGTTACAGGTTTCCAGATGTATTTAAAATATCTTCTTAGGTGTTTAACAGAAGGAAGGATTTGAATCATTTAAGGGTGAGTAAATATTTATTTTGGGTGAACTATCCCTTTACAGAAAGAGAAACAAGTCTCTGTTAGCAGACATGAGGAAAAGTACAACTTTTCCTGACAGGATCTTTCAGCGTTGTTGACTAGTGTGGCCTGCTGTATATTCTGATATTAGTATTTTTTGCAAGACCTACATGTTGCAAATATTTTCAGAATACACATTTCCTCTCTGCTCTCTTTGAAATCACAGGTCAGAATAGTTACTAGCAAAGGGATTTAGTTTGTACACAGTTGTGTGGGTTAATCAGGCATGATTAGCCTAAGCAACAAAGACAGTGAGTGCTGAGTCTGTGCCAAGGATATTTTTGTAAATGAAAACGAAGATGTATATTTATATATAAAACAAATCCACTAAATCGAACAAAACCACTAACATAACCAAATGTAAAACTAGTATCAAAATAAAAACATTTTAAAAAGCAAAACTATAATAAGCTCGGTCTGTGCCTAAACATATAGGGAACAGTTTCCTCTTAAATGTCATTTTAAACAAAACGTCGTCAGCATTCTCCAAATGATGGAGATAACAGTCTAATCAGACCTGCAAGTTGTTTTTATGAGGTATGAGGTGGTGTAGAAGCTTAGCCTCGGACAGCACTTTGGAGCAGTGGCTCCCTCTTGTGGACATGAGTGATGTGTGCAATTCATTCTTTCAACATTAGACGGAAGAATATCACATTGTGAACAGCAACAGTGGCTGACCAACCATACAGTGACCAATGCATCTTATTTTGGAGAACTTAAGTTGTAAATATTGAAACAACCTGCTGCACTCAAGATTGCTCAAACTGGAAACATCTATACAAAGTCGACTTAGTGTTGTACTTTTTGTAAGTGCTTTACTGTCAATATTTTCATTTCTGTGTAATACAACTTTCAGTTATTATTAAAGTGACACATTTACATTTCAAACAAATTAACAGCAAACACCACATTAGAGTTCCTCTTTCTGTGCAGCTTTCTGGTCTTCTAGATATTTCTTTCTCCGCTGCTCCTCCTGCAACACACACACACACACACAGAGGACTGTGAGTCTGCACAGTGATAATGTATGTATTATATAATCTAATGGGAGATACCTTGGCTTTCTCTGTCTTGGCTTTTTCAATTTCTATTTTCATGAATGTTACTATAGGCTTCAGCTTCCTCTTGCCAGAATAGGGTATCACCTGGAAAATAGGTTTAGTATGATTATTTCAAAATACAACACAATTTATTAACCTTTGTGTCAAAAAAACAAAAACAAAAAAACAGCCTTTCTGCAAGGTCTCAAAAAGTCTTAAGATGTCTTAAATCTCAAAATCTAATTGTTAGGGCCTTACAAAGTCTTACATTTACTGAAATATTGTGTTGTAGGTCTTTAATCTTCTTTAAACAGGTCTTAATTTTCCTTTGTTTAAGTATTGCTACCAAATTTGGCCAAAACCCAAACAATCACCAACAATCATCTCAATAAAACTTTAACTTTTTAATTTAAAAAAGTAATTTTTAACTTTATTTATCATAATGATTTAATTTTTTTTCCTTACAATAATATTTGTTTAAAGGTTCTCTATGTATTTTCTGCTGAGGACGCTGACCTGGACAGATTGCTGTGCATATATTTAGTTTATTTTAAAACGTTTAAAACATTTGTTCATTTTTATTTTATTTTAAAGGAAGTTTATGGTGTAAAAAAAGTGTATGGATGCAACTAGAGCTTGCTTGTTTTTACACAATGTTTAAAATATTTTGCTAAAAAATTTAAATGTAAAATATTTAAATTGTTTATTATTAAAGTATTATTGTATTATTTAATAATATATATTTTGTTTGATAGGGCAAATAAAAATATTTTCCATCTGGGCCATTTGAAAAATGCTTAAGCCGTTAACCCTTAATGGGTCTAAAATTCCATTCATAATGGTCTTAAAAAGTCTTAAATTTAACTTGGTGAAACCTGCAGAAACCCTGAATAAAATCACTTTAAAGTGGACAAAAAGGTCTGTCACAAAACATCATAAAAAATATATTATAATCTTTATTTCAACTTTAACTGACACAATTTTTTTCTCCAGCATCGGTTCTAATTATAATTATTATATATTTTTTTATTTTAAATATATACTTTATTGCACAGACAGGTCAAATATAAAACACACAACAGAAAAACAACACTTCAAACTAGAACTATCGAACATTACGTACAAACACACACACACACACACACACACACACACACACACAAACAAACCGCTCGGTAGAAATGACAAATCTATACAGACCCTTTTAAATGTATAAAAAATAAACAAATGAAATTAAATATAAAAGTATATAGTCCATAAATATAAGGGGGGAAAAAGAGAGAGGAAATGACACAATCTACATTGTAAAAAGCGCTATATAAATAAACATGAATTTAATTGAAATAAAGAATAAAGACAAGTTTACCCCTGACAAACTCAGTCAGAATCTAATGAGGTCAAAAAAAGTTTGAATGGGGGTCCAAGTTTGATAGAATTTGTCAGTAGAGCCCTGAATGAAATCCTTCACCTTTTCTAGAAAAAGAAATCACGTAAGATCTATTAACCTGCTATTGAAAGGGGAAGGTGTTGGACACTTCCAAAGAAGCAAAATGTATCTTCTCGCAACCGGTAAAGCAAATGCAATAACCTCAGATTGTTGTTTTGAGAGAAGAGATGTTAATTCTAATTCTAATTATTAAACATTCATTACTTTATTTTAATGCTTTAAATGCTGGTTTGTTTATAAAATGTCAGTTTAATATGCAGCAGGTGCTCACTGTCAGTGGCCGCAATCCTCTGTTAGGAAATGTTTTTTAAGATATGAAATGACTCAAGCATCACATATTTAAAGGTTTGTCAGTGAAAACCCCTCTTAACTCAAGCTATGTCTAAAATCTACCAGACCAACAACAAAAAAATCTACTTTTGTGAGGTGAAAACAAAAACAGTGTTCAGAATCTTCTGCACTTCATCAAAATCAAGCGCACTCTGTACAACAACAAATAATAGATGTAAAAGTGCAATCAAGTGTAATGTCTAAATGTATTTAATGAGGCTGAATTATTAAATTTTCAATACATGCCTAAGCCAACATGTCTGCAGTTGTTATGAGGCAAAATTATATATAAAAAAAACTGAAAATTAAGCACAAATAATAACACAACAACATGGCTGGCAATCATCATCACTGTTTTCACATTGAAATAGTATTCTGAATATGATGATGATATTTTTCTAACAAAAGCAGACTACTTACTCTCTCTGAATAAAGCGCTGGAAATAATTTGATGGATGGATATTTCTCTCCCAGATGAAGGTGTATGTCATTGGCAGTAATGTCAATTTTGGCGACGACGACACCTTGAATTTGACTGAAGTGATCAGCAAGCTCCTCCCACAGTGGAAACAGAGCACGACATTCACTGTTCCATGGTGCGTCTATTGAAATAATGAGCATACAGAGATTTCTACATACAGTTGAAGTCACAATTATTAAGCATCGACCTGTAAATTTATTTTTTAATTCTTTTAAGTTTTTTACCTAACTTTTATTAAATATTGAAATTAATTTATGTTGACAGTAGATAATGTTTTACTAGATATTTTTTAAGATACTAGTATTCAGCTTAAAGTGACATTTAAAGGCTTAACTAGGTTAAATAGGCAAGTTAGGCTAATTAGGCAAGTCATTGTATAGCGATTAAAAATATAGCTTAATGGAGCTAATAATATTGACCTTAAAATGTTTAAAAAAAAATGTGAACTGCTTTTATTCTAACCGAAATACAACAATTAAGACTTTCTTCAGAAGAAAAAATATAGGAAATACTGTAAAAAAATCCTTGCTCTGTTAAACATCATTTTGGAAATATTTAAAAACACAGTAGGGCTAATCATTTTGACTTCATTTGTATGATCAAAACGCACAGTTACAGCTCTTTACTCGTATCGTGTACCTACAAGCTAACTGAAGGAAAACAATACTGTTATATACATCAAGATGGAGCTTAATGTACCTACAGAACAACACAATCACGTTGTTGTTATGATTGAAGGCCACTTTTTCAAAGTTCATCCCAACCAGTTCTTTAACTGGCTGCGTGTCCCAGTTTGCAGGAACTGGTTCACTTTGCATCTTAGGCTGTAACACACAAAAAGAGAGACTGTGTCAAGCATTATTAGAAAGTTAAGCTTTATTGTCATTGTGTGGAACAAAAATGTCGTGTCTTGCAGGACCACAGTGCCACAAAAATAAACAATCATAAATATGAAAACAACACTGCAAATTAGAGCTATGAACAAAAGGAGAAAAGAAATCCAGAAAAATCACATTTTAGGATTATTTATTATGGTGAAAAAAGTATTTGGTCAATAACAAAATTTTGTCTTAATACTTTGTTATATACCCTTTGTTGGCAACTTGTCGTGTTTAGAGGAGAGAGAATGCTGAGTTGCATCCAAAGAACACAATACTCACTGCAAATAAAGCATGGGGATGAAAACATCATGCTTTGGGGCTGTTTTTCTGCAAAGGGAACAGGAGCCTCATGTACAAAGACTTGCGTTGAAATCATACTAAAACATGTGCGTACGCAGTAAAAATTCAGATGTATAATACAGTGTGTACGCCGAATTACACGTATATTCTCTTTGCACTGAGCGCAACATGCACGAGCGCAAAACCCCTCCCTGCCTCCTCCCCCGTATGAATATGCTAATGACTCTACTTTGGCAACACCCAAGGAAAAAGCCATGGCAAAAGCAAGCAAAAAGAGAAACTTTAAACAGAATGTGAATAGGAGGTGCTGCTTTTGGAGGTAGACCGAAAAAAAACGGGTGTTATTTGCAAGTTTGTTCTCCGGAATTGATAACAAAAGAAGAGAATAGAGTGGGAGAGTTTAGCTGACGCGGGTAACACAGTTGGGTCTAAACATCGCACTGAGTGGATTAAAAAAAGAAATAGTGTGATGTAAAGGTGTGAAAATTTGTAGTGTCCTTGACAGCGTGAGTGGCGTAGCTCGTTAAACGTATGGCAACATGTTTTGACATGTCAAGCATGAACTCGCTTCGAATCCAGCGTCTGATGAACTCATTCTTCTTTTTCCCCCGCTACATATCAGATTCATCACGAGGAAGACAAGTAAGAATCATTAATAAGTGTGTGCATCATATATTATTTGCACGTTTATTGAATGGAAATGTTTCTGATTCACGTATGCAAATTCATCTTCAGATGGCGCCTTTATAGAAATGGGTGTGCAGTAGATCGCTCTGATTACATTGGGCAAACCGGAGACCGCTGCAAGTTGCACTTTAATGTTTGGCTGGTCAACTGCATGGTATGGAAACCTTGTATAACCGCTAGACATGCGGACGAACCGCAAAGACACTTTGTTTGTAGTGTGCAATTAATCACAACTGCCTCTAGGAATCGCCAATGGAAATAAAACAAACACACACAAGAAATGTGCGTATGCCTGGCATGAAGTTGGCGTGGACCAGCGCACATTCCCACGTTTATTTCATCGTTAGTAAATATAAGCGTGAGCGTGAAATCTGGCGTACGCAGCGTTAATACATGAGGGCCCAGGACAACTGATCTGTGTAAAGGAAAGATCGAATGGGGCCATGTATTTGAGATTTTGAGTGAAAACCTTCTTCCATCAGCAAGGGCATTGCAGATGAAACATGGCTGGGTCTTTCAACATGACAATGATCCCAAACACACTGCCCGAGCAATGAAGAAGTGGTTTCGTAAGAAGCATTACAAGGTCCCGGAGAAGCCAAGCCAGTCTCCAGGTCTCAACCCCGCAGAAAATCTTAGGAGGGAGTTGAAAGTCGATGTTGCCCAACGACATCTTCAAAACATCACTACTCTAGAGGGCCAAAATACCAGCAACAGTGTGTGAAAACCTTTTATACTCATAAAGAGTTCAAACAGATGTCATTAATACAGGAGGACAGAGGAGCCTCTTAAAGAAGTTGCAGGTCTGTGAGAGCCAGAAATTCTGCTTGTTATTGACCAAATACTTATTTTACCAATTATTTCATCACAAATCCTACAATGGGATTTTCTGGATTTGTTTTCTTATTTTGTCTCTCATTGTTGAGATATGTCTATGATGAAAACTACAGCTCTCTCTCATCTTTTTAAGTGGGAGAACTTGCACAATTGGTGACTGACTAAATACTTTTTTGCCCCACTGTACATAACATACTGGAGCAGTAATCTAACTATAGACCATTTCAGTGTGATCATGTCATTGGCCCATAAACATTTCCTGTTTGTTATCAAACTATTTTATTTACTGTAATAAGAAGCAATTCAGTATTAATGTTAAAACAGCTATCACAACATTATCAATATGTGGCTCTTTTTGCATTATCGGAAGCTAGAGAAATGAAAATTGTAAAATAGAAAATATGTTGTGACCATTGTTTTTGTTTACATCCCCCAAAGTGGTCTATAGTAACTACTAACTATATATACACAAGTGCTTTTACATAAGGCAGAACAAAGCAAAAGGTTTTTAAGGTAAACACTGTTTTTCTTATTGAGTCCTTGTAAGATGGAGCAAGTTAAGAGTCCGGTGCCTTAAGAGAGAAGAGTGTTTCTACAGGTGGTTTGTCAAACCCACTCACCTGTGTGAAGCACACTCAGAAGTGCTTAATGTTTTTTTTTTTTGTTGTGTTTTATACATTTAATATACATTTGTATACAAATGCTCAATAACATAAATATCTAATAATGGATGTGCACCCAACGGTGTGGAAACTGCATTTTCATGTCGGAAACAACCAAAGACAGCTCAGGAATGTTTCCGGTGTCTTGTTAAATCTACTCTCAGAAGGTAAAAGGAGGACCCAACCTCTTACAAGCCAGATAAAGTGTTTATTAGGTGATGAAAGTATACTCACCTTAACTTTCCCATCCAGATAATTGAGACAGAACTCCATCAGAGTGTGTGTGTCAAACTGATCAGATGGCAGCTGGTATTGAAGGTTGTTGGATAAATTGACCATACGGACCTGAGGAGCCTCCTCTGACCTCACATGGAAATACTCCATCATACGGCCATTGCGTAGCTCACTCACATCGATCAGCACAAACAGAACCTAAAGAGAGAGATTCCAGTCACTATCTGCCTTGGTTTTGACTTATTAGTGAAGGTCCTGAAATATCATTAAAAACATCCTCATTAGGGAAAAAATAACATTATTTATTTAACCCTTGATTGGCCCACAGTGTCAGGGCGACCATGATGGATGTTTCCTATTTTTAAAAATATGTTTCCTTCATCTCAGGGACATAACACTCTCCAGCTTGTCCTAACCAAATAAAAAAAAAAAAAAAAAAAACTAGACTTGGTTGTTTTAAAGGAGTGTAAAAAATCACTATTTAGGTTTCTTGGAAAATGAATGGGAGAAGTGACAGAGAACATTATTATATAAATTGGCAAAAAATTAATAAATCTGGAAAATGTACATAATAAATGGTCTAATACTAAAGCACAAAATCAACATGGAGTGTGTCTAGGCATGGGCCGGCATAAGATTCTGACGGTATGATAACCTTGGATAAAAAAAATCACGCTTTCACGGTATTGTGCTCACTGCTCTAAAATCTGTTCTTTTTAAATGTCTGGGTAAAAAAACAAAACAAAAAAATCCCCTTTGAAAACAGTATATTTAATTTAGAGAAAGATTTAGAATATTTTGGAGCAGTAAACATGTCAGGCTAAATAATTCAAACAAATCATTGACTTCTGCTGTCTTAATTAGTTTCAAAAACACAGATTTCTTTACAAGTTAAAACAGCATGTTTGGAGATTTTTTCTGCTGAAGATACTGCTGTCCTAAAAAAAAGATATATATATATATAGAAATAAAAAATGTTACACATGGCTTAGGAACGGTATTACAGAAAATTTTGGCGGTTTTAAAACCTTGATTTTTCCAAACTGCGGTATACATTGAAAATGGTTATCGCTCCATGCCTAGTGTCAAACACACACACGTATAATCTTTTTTTTTACCTTTTGGGAAATTAATTATGTAATAAATTATATAATAAATAATGAAAATCCTGAAGCATACATTCAGTTTTAATTACCAAAAATAATATGTATGTTTAGTTTACTAAGGCTGCATTTACACTGCAGATCTTTTTTAATGACTGGCTTACAACATCTTTAATCTAATTGTCTGTATTCACACTGCACATGGCAAAGGCGCAATCAGCAGGACAAAAAAAAAAAAGCGCGGGCACTGACTGACAGCTGATAATAAAAGCGCAATCTTTTCTCTTTCCTGTATTTAATCTGTTCGCAGTGTTTCGTTTTATAAAAATTCTTTTGACAGGTTGTTTTACTATAGTTTATGACAGAAAAGTTCTCATTTGGCCATCTTCTTTTAATTTAGGCCTCTTTAAACCAGCAGGCATTTTCCATGATCTGATTTATGCATGTGATATTTGCAATAGTTTTATATTAGTTTATATTGGTTACGTGGTGGATATTGCACTTTCTCGCTCTCGTTACATGCATAAAAACTTGTGCTGCATGACAATATAAAAAGCTTTTCTAGTCCTCGTGTCTGAGATTTAAGGTTAGGAATTCTGATTTGAAATGAAAGCATTGACAGGTGAAAATCTGATCTACCTGCTTACACTGCAGACACGAGGACACAGATCCGATTCATATCGGATAAATTTTCCCATATGAACAAAGCCTGAATCTGATTTCAGATCCATGTGATTTTTCCTGCTTGCATGTACATGGGCTATATCCCATCTGTGCCACATGGGAGAAAAAAAAAATCGGAATTGAGTCACTTGAACCATACAGTGTACATGCAGCCTGTGTTAAATAAACATTTACAAGAAACCCATTTTTGTATATATTATTTGTAATTTCAGATACAAAAAAAAATATTTTTGTCTCTCCATGTTCTGGTTCTGTTACATTGGCTATAAAACATCTTTCAGCACTGACAGAAAAAGCATGCGTCTTGCTCCAAGTGATTTTACTTTTGCTGTTATTATTTTGCTCATTCATTTGTACTAAATATTTAGGATGCACTAAACGTTATTCATTATTTGTTAACTCTGTTATGCTGATATTTCAGTGAATTTCTCAATCACATTTTCAAAACAATAGTCTAGACATGCCATGTGCTGTCTGCTTTGAGGTTTGCATATTGAGTTTCTCACTATCAAAATAGTGAGAAACTCTGTTTAAAGTGTCTAATGTTGATGTCTAAATGTAAGACATCAACATTATCATTTCATATCTAAATGATACTGACCTTCCCTCTGAATCTTTCCGCCGTGGTTTTATAAGCGTTATAGATCTCCTCAAATCCTCCTTCAGTCTTACTAATAAACAGAAGCAAATGATTCAGTATCACCGAGTTCAGGATCTTAGATGCTGTCTGTGAGGAAGAACAAAAACAAAAGAAAGCAGCTTGTTCATTTTGCCATTACATGTCAAATTACCAACTAAATACAAAATTACCACGCCATTGTACTCGGTCACAAGTTCCATCTCATACAGTCTGATAAAATGAACGAGGTCTGTCTTCACCGTGCTGCTCTCCATCTCAAACTGCTGGTCAAGTTTAGACTAAGGAAAGCAATATGAATGAATGAGACACAATTCAATAATATACTGTCCACATAAAGCACCTCACTGTTTTCTGGTACATTACGGTCCCGTGAAGTGCTTTGAAATGTGCATTTTTATTCCTTGTTTGACAATCTTAACTGAAACATGAAGAGGTGTGGCATAAAGTAGCTCCTCCTCTTTAAAAAACAAAACTGCCAATAGAGTTTTGTTTCATCACCGCTCTGCCAGTGAGAGAGATTGAGCTCAAGCGCATTAAATGTGAAGCAGCTTGAAGGGGGTGGGGCATGTCAGATTGACAAAGCATTTGATTGGTCATGATTTGATCAAAATGAAATATGAGCTGACGTGAATAAAATCGCTGCTCCACTTAGGCTGAAGTGACAAACTACAAGCTTTACATGTTTATATCACTTTCATATTTTTTTAAACATGAATGTTGTCACTGTGTTGATGCACAATAGCTTATAGATATTCTAAAAACTAAGAATACTGAATTCAAAAATACTAAAATCTAAAAATTATTTCATGGGACCTTTAAAGAGAGCTGACCTTTCTGATGAGGAGAACAGAGTCTCTGCTGATCTCAAACTTGCTGAAAACTTCATGATGTCTCGTTACTCCAAACGGCAGATCGGCAACGTCTGCTGCAGTTTCGTAAAACACTTTCACTGCGCCTTCCTCAAGATCCTGTGACGCAGAAACACTGATGAACTTTGTTAGAAGCAGTACAAAAAACATATTTAGTTATGGGCTATAATAAGTCATTAGTAGGCTCACACGGAATCAGCGTGCGCAGAAATGCGCAGATTTCCACAGATTTTGGCCTATCATTGAGTCCATTTATTTACCATCATATTATTTTCTTGTGTAAATGTGTGTAAACTTATATTTATTCATTTTTAAATTAATTTCCATAAAATTATTGACTAATATGAAATTGTTCATTGTATTTATTTACAATACACTTTGTATTTAATATTTTCTGTCTTGTTGTAGATATATTATATGAAACTACTTGCTTTGTTTACCAAATAAGTGGCTCTAATTAGATATGCATTGTAAACATAAATAAAAGGTAAAAAGGTATTATTTGGATTATTTCATCAGTTAAGTTCTTAGTTTTGATACTTTCAAAATCATTCCTCATTTTTTACATAATTTTCCGCAGCGATAGCAAAAAATGTCTGCAGATTCTGCATAGCCCTGATCATCAGCCCTTTGTTTTGAACTCACCACACCTTAGTAAAGATATTTTGAGGTTTTAAAAGGTTTTAGTTTTAGATTGATTCATAAAAGAATCAGATTGTCAAAATATGCATAAAGATATTGTCATAATTTAATTTAATATAATATAATTCATGAATAGAGCTCAAATTCCAGTACAGCTTACACATGTTGATATGTTGTGTACATTTGCTGATTTTACCCCTACTAGTTTTTTTCGGATGGTTTGCTCCGCCTTTACTGGATTGTTTTAAGTTATATTACGAGATACGAAAGTCAAAGAAAGGAGGGTGCAACAGTTTTTTGACCGCAATTTATTGTTATACTGCATGAGAATTCATAAACATTATAATTGGAACGAAACCCGAGTCAATCTAGTGCCTGACTGATTTCCTGAAAATTCTGATAGTACAGATGTTTTAAACTGGCTCTTTCGAAACAATTCACATACCATTAGTAAAGACTTACAAATTCTTTAAAACATCTTTAGTTTTGACTGATCAACCCTTTATTTAAATTTGATTTAACTTTCTTTAAATTTTTATAAAATTTGCCAACTATTTGTTAAGTCAATTTAATGTACTAAACATCATGTTATGGCTGATTCCTCAATGAGTCATTTATTACAACTGATTGATTTGATACATTTTCATAAATTTAGCGAGTCACTTGTAAAGTAATTTTAATACGCTAAAATATCTTTTACTTCTGATTCATAAAGGATTCAGTTATAGATTTTATAGAACTTTTCATCAGTATCACAAAACATACAACTAAACCATGAATAAAATGTTTCATTTAAAGTTTTTGAGTTTTAAAAATAATATGGTGAAATTAATAAAAAAATAATTAGCACAAGTATTTAACAATGTTTTTTTTTTTTTTTTTTACGATTATCCATTTTCCTGACAAAAACTAAACAATAAACTATAGGACATATGTAAACTCCTATGAGAGATGACTCAAATTATTCTGATTATTCTATTGTGTGCTACTAAATAAAATAACAAAACAGATGAACTAAAACAAGTTCCCAGTTAACCTTAAATAATCCAAGCACCACAAGTTCCTCTCTGCGCAAGAAGTTCTCCAGCTGTGTGACATTACTGATGATGTCAGCACTCGGCCCTGCTCTTCTTTTAAGCCACGTCAGGATGGAGGCGGAGCTTTTAAGAACTGGGGGAGGAGTTACACAAAAACAATAATAATAATAATAATGCATTTTATTTAAAGGCGCCTTACATGACACTCAAGGTCACCGTACAGGACAGCTGGAACAATCAGTTCAAATAAAAACACAATAAAAGTCAATAGAATACAATACAAACTTTAAAAATGCAGTCGGGTTAAAGAGAGTAAGCTGTTCTAAACAGATGTGTTTTGAGTTTGAATTTAAATTGAGAAAGAGAGTCTAAATTACAGAGCTCAGCAGGGAGTGAATTCCAAAACTGAGGAGCAGAGTGGCTAAAAGATCTGCTCCCCATGGTGACAAGGCGGACAGAGGGAACAGTGAGGTGAATGGAAGAAGAAGACCTGAGTGTTCGAGAAGGTGTGGCGATATGAACAAGATTAGCAAGGTATGGAGGAGCGAGATTGTGGATGGCTTTAAAAGTGAGAAGAAGTATTTTATAATTAATTCTAAAAAAGATGGGAAGCCAGTGAAGCTGTTGTAGAGTGGGTGTGATGTGACAGATAGAGGGAGTTTTTGCGATAATACGGGCTGCAGAGTTTTGTACCAGTTGTAATTCATGAAGAGTTTTTAAAAAATAATGCATGCTCGTATTCACAACAAGTATTTTTTTGTCTAATAAATAAGATATTTCAATCTCACCAGGACAGTACACTGGGTTATTCTTGTCTCCAGACAGGTAGAGTCGTATTGATGGTAGTGTTGTGATGTTCAGGGATTCAGCAAGCTCTTTTTCCTTCTTTACATCCACTCCTCCGAGCTTTACATCAGAATCTGCTTCCTTCAGAGCTCCGGCTGCCTCTCTAAACTCCAGGATCGAGCCCAGAGACTGGCCAGACAGAGGAGCATCTACAGCAGGTTAAGAAATTAACAGCATCAAAGAGTCTTACTGAGATAATTGCTCATGTTTTATCATGATATTGACTTAAGCTTGAAATAAAAGTTACTTTAACAGGGGTAGCCTTTAAAGAAGACTCCATATTTTTGTGTATTTATACAGAAACGTTCAGAGAAACCAAATGTTTATAAGCAATTAAGTCAAAAAGGAGCTTTACCATGAGATTTAATTAGTAGGGAATCAGTAGTATAATTGCAGATAATTTGACATTGCAGCCTGCCATTATCAATGTATTCAAACAAACATCTATACATGAAAAGGGCTCTGGAATCAATCATGTGAAGCTTAGTTTGTTAATTTATTAGTTCATTCATTCATTTTCCTTCAGCTTAGTTCCTTATTCAGTGGAATGAACCGCCAACTATTCCAGCATATGTTTTACAGAGCGGATAACCTTTCATCCAGTCCTGGGATTTAGTTTGTTAATTCATTTTTTATATAGTAGTTACATAGTTTTTATAAGAAGTTTTTGTTTTAACTTTAGTTTAGCTAGCTAATTTTATGAAACGGAGTCTTAATGTAAAGTGTTAATGAACTATATCAGGGGTGCCCAAACTCTGTCCTGGAGGGCCCGTGTCCTGCAAGGTTTAGTTTCAACCCCAATCCAACACAACTGGGCTAACTAATCAAGCTCTTACTAGCCTTTCTAGAAACATCCTTGCAGGTGTGTGCTATAATAACCCTGCTTAAAAAAAACAGCATATGCTAGTATGCTACTCTTGCTGGTTTCAAAGCTGGTTTTGCTGATCTCGATGCTGGTCTTACTAGTCCAGCACTGAGGCCAGCAAAACCAGCATTAAAAGCAGCATCAAAACATTCCTTACCAGCATATGCTGTTTTTTTTACAGCAGGGAACACCACTATAAAATACTACAGAGCAATTCCATGCAAATGTCAATTTTGCCATGAAAAAAATTACATTTTTACCAAAATAGCGAAACCCTTACACATAAAATTTAGAAATGAAGTATTTTACAGTAGGCTACTCAAAAATGTCTCTGTCAATGTTTTCAAACTATTATATTTGATTTAGCAAAGTCACACAAGTGGCAATTTCACATCTATAACAAAGCTTTTTCCTCATAAATGCAAAAATGGCAAATAAAATAAAATTAACAATGTTTGTTCTATAGTAAGCCGACTCTTAACTTTTTGATAAGCTTTATTTTCGTTTGGGTTGTGCAGTTTAATTTTCAGAATTTAATTCACAAACTTTATTGTCACACCCATAATGCATGTTAATTTTCCTCATTCATTCATTTTCTTGTCGACTTAGTCCCTTTATTATTCTGGGGTCGCCACAGCGGAATGAACCGGCAACTTATCCAGCACGTTTTTACGCAGCGGATGCCCTTCCAGCCGCAACCAATCCATGGGAAATAATTTTCCTCATTTAAAATATAAAACATTTTCACAGATCGATATTTTTCTGATCCCAGAACTCTGTGGTAAGTAGTTTTGCAAAATATAAACAACTGATTCAATATAATGTTAACGTATACTTTCTATGGGAATTCATATTTTGAGTTTTTACTGCAAACGTCACATCCATAACGTTGGAATTGCATTACAATCAGAATATCCTTAAAATGCATAGTGAAGATTAATGATAATTATTCACAACATTTTGAACTGTCCTCGATAGTGTTCATTATCGTTCAAATACGTTCATTAGATATCATGTTCATTATTGTTTGTTTTAACTTTACCACTTGTGTGCAGCATACACTGTAGAAAAAAGCTGCAAGTTTCCTCTGCGCTATAAATTCTCACCATTAATTTTTTACAAGTCCCATGTGTGCCTTCTAGTCTTCTAATCTGTCTTCTTTACACACTTATGTGTCTTCATTAGTAAGTAAAAAGTCAATCAGCAGCAGATGTTTACATCCAAAGCAACACAATCCCTCTCTGTTTAAGTCATTTGCTCAAAGGCTCAGTGGTGATAACTCATCGTTCATTTCTTGAGGAGATCGAAAAAGAAACTTCCCAATTACAAGGCCTGAGATAACAGGCACCATCTTTCACGTGAAGTGCCTTCATTTAAAGAGATTATCTTTGAAATACATGATAGAAACTCTGGGAAACAAAACATGCAGTAAACTAAAGCTAGCGTTAATGTTTTTACTCCGAGTTGTTCGCCTCATTGTTTTATCACATAATGGAGCAGGATTTATGACAAGAGAGCCATAAAAACACACACATATACTCACAGAAGTGCACCAGGAGCTGCTCGTGTTGTTTAAGAGCTCGGTGGAAATTGCTTTTTGTCAGCACCAACACATCTTTGTCCTCGACGATTGAATTTGATTGACTCTCGGCCAGAGTTTGGTGTAAAAATAAACACACAATTAAACGCAACGTAACGTCCACCTTCATACTGCCTGCAGGAGCTGAAACTGACTGACCTTTGATTGCGTGAAGAGTAGCTAAAGGTGTGTGTGTGTGTGTGTGTGTCTACGTAATGATATCAGTGTGTACTTTGGCAAATGAATAGTTTACAGCCAATAATGAAAGAGCTGGAGAAGTCTGACGGCGACTTAAAACAGTATTTTTGTCCTTTGTGCACAAATCTCTGATCAGCGATATCTCCTTCATAGAAGGATTTTTTAAAGGGATAGTTCACACAAAATTGATAATTCTGTCATCGTTTACTTTTCATTGACCTCCAAATCTTCTTTCTGTGCACAAAAATATATAAACTCTGAGTAAATAGCCTATTTATTTTCTCCTGAGGTTGTCAATATTTACTGGTTTCCAACTCATTCATTCATTTTCCTTCGGCTTAGTGTCTTTATTCATCAGGGGTCACCACAATAGAATGAACTGCCCACTTATCCAGCATATGTTTTACACAGCGGATGCACTTCCAGCAGCAACCCAGTACCGAGAAACACCCATACTCTTACATTCACACACATACACTACAGCCAATTTTGTTTATTTAATTCACCTATGGTGCATGTCTTTGGATTGTGGGGGAAACCAGAACACCTGGAGAAAACCCACACAAACATTGGGAGAACATGCAAACTCCACACAGAAATGCCAGCTGACGCAGCTGGCATTTGAACCAGTGACCTTCTTGCTGTGAGGCGATGATGTTAACCACTGCACCATGATGCCCCTGGTTTTTAATATTCTTCAAAATTGAATTTATTATTTTAAATGTATTTGTTATCGTTCTATTTCAAATTTATGCACTTTTTTTTCTGGTCAGAGTAACTTCAAGGTCTAAGCACCTCCAAATTTACTGCAGACTTACACTAAATATTTTCAAGTTTTTAAAGTGATATTGAACAGAGCAAGGACATTTTCACAGTAATTCCTATTATAATTATCTCATATATATTTGTCATTCTTTTAGTTTGGCTGGAATCAAATCAGTTATATACTGTACATTTACAGTGCTCAGCATAATTGAGAATACTCCATTTTGAAAACAATTTTTTTATCCATTTCTCAGTAAAAATAGGCAATGTATTTTGGTGCATTTAAACAAAACAGATTTATTCAACAGATATATTTCTTAAAATAATGTTTTAGTCACCAAACATATTTAGAAATTAAAAGATAATGCAATTACACTCAAGCGAAATATTGCCAAAAAAAAATTACAACCAATTTTTTTGCTTCTCTTGATTTTTCCTACTTTTTTAAATTTGTATTTAATTTTTTTCTACAACATATAAGTTTGGGTGCACAAGTTTTTGGGCCGTTATCGTAAATTATTTTGTTAGATGAGCTCCAGATTTGGTTTTCGTACGAACTAATCTAATGTAAATGCACAAATATATTGTGCCGTTTTTAATGTAACAGCCATGTTAATAAAAGCTTTTTAACAAGTTTTTTTTTCCCCCAAGTGCCTTAGACTAATTATTTTGTTTTGCACACGTCAAAGAATCTCTTGATTCTGTGATTCCAAACTGATCCATTAATTACCCATAAGCTCCTTTAGCTCGTTTATAAAACTCTTAAATTGCAATTTAAGCTGAATCCTACTAAATAACAAAATAACTAGTAAGATTTTATGTACTGTCATCATGGCAAAATAAAAAAGTTATAAAATTGCTAATAAACTTCATGTTTAAAAATGTGAATAAGCCTTCTCTCCTTGATACAGCACTTGGGAAATATGTGAAAAAGAATTCACAGAACCGAGGGGTAATATTTTTGACTTCAGACAAACATCAGAATTTCCCCTCTAACAATAATATGTAGACCATAGAATGTTTTATGAAACTTTATTTTCCATATAATACCTTCAAATGTTTTTTTTTTCTTTCAAATAAATCATTTTTAGTATGTTCAAAAACAAAAGCAAGTGCATGTTCTCAACACATTTTGCAGCATTACTGAATTTGGCCACTGTACTTAAACAGCCCTGAGATCATTACACTGGCATCATGTTCATTACCCTGTCCAACAACAACTAAACAAATAAGGAAAAAGTGCAATCTCTGCCTATAGTACAACAGATTGGGACTTCATTTACTGCACTATTTTTTGTGCAGTGAACCCCTCCCCCCTATCATTTACTATTATTATAATAATTGGTTTCAATAAATAGGTTAGGACTCTTTAAAGTCAGATCATCCCCGAAAGTGAAGAATTTGCTTAATTAAGTGCATTACAAGTGCATTCGTTTGCACCGAGGTCACATGGCAGGTCATTTAATTTAATTAAATACTAGTTCATTAAATACCTTGAAAAACAACAACACAAAAAATACATTATAGCCCATTTGGGATCAGTGCATTTCCTCCTGTAAATAAACATTCGTTCTGATTCTAAAATGTAGGAATGAAATGTCTCCTTGTTCAGCTGTAATCTTTGTCCATGTCAAGTCACATCAGCTCAATCTTGATGAGTTTAGGAAAAGTGGCATTAGATAACAGCAGTCCATTTTCATTCATGTGGACATTAATGTAGTTTTCTCCGAGCGTTAAGACCGTCTTTGTGGATTTGGCTTCCATCTGTGTCAAGCAAAAAGGCATTATATTTCTCAAACAGATGTGATGGTTAAATTAAGCCAGAATTACATCAAACAATCAACATGAAATGACTCAATTTACTTCCATAGTTTAAGATTAATTTATGCTAAAACACAGGGCTTTATTTTGTTAAATGTATCATTTAAAAAAGAAAAGTCAAAATTTAAATAATTTTTTTATCTAATGTTTTTAAGTAAAATGGTTGAAATAATGTTCCATCATTCATCATTGAGTGTAACATAATTATTTAAAAATTAAACATATCTATATCATTACTTTTTAATGTATTGAGACAATTATAATAAATGTTTTTATGCTTTAAATTATTAAAATTGTCTTGCTTTATTCATGTCCTTCTATTATTGTAGCGCCACCTATGTGTATTAAGTTTAAGATAGCGCTTCAGGTTTGATAAACTAAATGTTTGATAAACTAAATAACAACAGAGATGTTAAAGTTAGGCACCTCTGATATGATTCTTTTATGATGTAATTCTCTGTTAAAATAAGCTAAATTAGAGTATAAATCTTCCCCAACTTTGATTACATTACCAGAAATGAACTCTGTAAATAATAAAACTCTTGGATAAATCAGAAAATATAATGCATTTAATTAGAATAGAAAAAGATTGGGGAAGAACCCAGTTCTAAGCAAAATACAAAAATTTGCAATATATGCAATAAATAAATAAAGTAAAAATAAAGTATAATAACCCAAATATAATTTTAAAAATTCTATTTATTTTTGAATTTTTATCATGTTTTTTAATTTCTTGTTCTACAAAGCTCTACGAAGCCTGAAAAGATTTCTTTTGACAAACAATATATTTATGATTATTAAAAAAATGGGGGAAAAAAAGAAGAGAGTCTTCTGAGACTTATGCTTGAAATAGATTTAGGGAAGAATTTGAATATCTATTATTATATATTATTTGATATATATTATATAATTATTATGCCAGCTGGTTGACAGGGATTGCTTCAAAACAGAGTATGTAATTTTATTGAAAACTATTAAGAATAACTTCAAAAATATGTCTTGATAGTATCTTAACTAAAATAACACTAGAATAAATATACACATATATACTTTATTAGGTACACCTGTCCAACTGCTTGTTAACGCAAAATTCTAATCACTCAATGCATTTAGTTAAGTGGCTTTGAATGTGGCATGGTTGTTGGTGTCAGACAGGCTGGTCTGAATATTTCAGAAACTGCTGATCTACTGGGATTTTCATGCACAACTATCTCTAGGGTTTACAGAGAATGCTCTGAAAAGGAGAAAATATCCAGTGAGCAGCAGTTCTGTGAGTGCAAATGCCTTGTTGATGCCAGAGGTCAGGAGAATGGCCGGACTGGTTGGAGCTGATAGAAAGGCAACAGTAACTCAACTAATAACTAGCTACAACTGAGGTATGCAGAAGAGCGTCTCTGAACACACAGCATGTCCAACCTTGAGGCGGATGGGCTACAGCAGCAGAACAAAAAATTGGACAATAGAAAATTGGAAAAACGTTGCCTCCTCTGAAAAGTCTAGATTTCTGCTGCCACATTTCTATGGTAGGGTCAGAATTTGACCTCAACAATATGAAAGCATGGATCCATCCTCCCTTGTATCAGCGGTTCAGGCTGGTGGTGGTGTAATGGTGTGGGAGATATTTTCTTGGCACAATTTGGGCCCATTAGTAGCAATTGAGCATCGTGTCAACAACAGCCTACCTGAGTATTGTTGCTGACCATGTCCATCCCTTTATGACCACAGTGTACCCATCTTCTGATGGCTACTTCCAGCAGGATAACATGCCATGTCATAAAGCATGAATCATCTCAGACTGGTTTCTTGAACATGACAATGAATTCACTGTACTCAAATGGCCTCCACAGTCACCAGAACTTAATCCAATAGAGCCCTTGTGGGATGTGGTTTATCAGGAGATTCACATCATGGATGTGCAGCCAACAAATCTGCAGCAACTGTGTGATGCTATCATGTCAATATGGACCGTAAATCTCTGAGGTATATCTCCAGAACCTTGTTGAATCTATGCAACGAAGGATAAAGGCAGTTCTGAATGGGCTCCAACCCGGTACTAGCAAGGTGTACCTAATAAAGTGTCTGGAGAGTGTATAAATGAATTGTATATCTTTTGACATTATTAAATAATTTATTGTTACATTAGTGGAAAACAAGTTCAACTAAAAGATTATTGTGTGTGCAAATTCTTAAGCATTGGAGAAAAAAAAATACAGAAATATTTTTTGCAGTTTTAAATTTTTTATGTGTATTAAAATAAATTGAGTCACTCTGGATTTCATGTTGAAACTACAAGACTGACATCATTAAGTCTAGCTTATGATGTCAAGAAATCAAAGGGGGAAAAAAAAAAAGAATCCACAAATCAAATTCACGGGTTATTACTAAACATGACCAAAATATGATTTGATTTACCAACAAGAAGAAATCATTTAGTCAAACAAAACACAAGCTGAGCATGCAGTATACTCTCAAACTTAAAGATAAACTCATATGAGTCAGAAAGGCAGGACCAAAGAAAGAGAGAAACATAATGCAAGCAAACACTCAAGATGAACACAATGACCAATGTGACCCTGGGCTTTTCCAAAGGGTGGACATTTACCTAAACCAAAGAGCCATGGAGACAGAGAATGAAGCGGAGCAGGAGAGACAGAGAGAAGATGAAGAGTGCTAGAGCACAGCATGGACTTCCCTGAAACGCCAAACACACCAGGAGGAAGAGGAGGAAGAGGAAGAAGAAAACACCAGGATGACTTATGCTACATTACAGTGATGTACAGCTCATCCAGTCTCTCATATACACGTGAAGACAAGAGTACTAAATCATCAGTGTGCGTGTGTGTGTGTGCGCCAACCTGATTTCACTAAGTAGGACATGCTCCTGAATTAACATCTATGTTGATCCTGGAATAACATTCCAATCAGCCAATCAGAATTAAGGTTTAGGCTTGAGGTTAGGCTTATACACTTCAACAAAAGTGTTATCCAACTATTATTCCCCTCTGATTTAATAATCTGGGAATAATTGACAGTTATGGTTGGGTTTAGGGGTGGGCACTAGGTATGGATTACATTTTCTAACAAAAATGATGTTCCAGGATCAACATAGATGTTAATCCAGATTGCACAATCATATCGTACTTGACAAAATCATGACGTGCGTTTGTGTGGGAATTTATCTCTGTACCTCTACGCTGGGCAAGGTGAAGTATGTCATTTTGGTTCGTGTCCAGTGTGTGGCATTACTGTGAAATAAACAGTACATACAGCTGTGGAAAACATTAGGAGACATCTAAAGTCTGTGTGAAATCTAAATTTATGGTGTTTATTTTGCTAGCGCACATTGTACCTAAAGAATGACAATTAATCAGTGGAAATGAATTGAAATAAATAGTTTTGGTAATCTTCAATCAAAGTCTGAATATTTGTTCCTGTGATTGGAATGGCAGTCCTTCTGTGTTGACCTCAGCTTGACGGCTTCTTAGCCACGCCCCTCTTACTGTTAGTCAGCTATGAGGATATGATGCGCAAAAAGAAAGCCCCACCCCCTACTCGATATTCAGTTTCAGTTGGAAGTGGATCAACATATGGAAATAAAAGTCAGCAACATCCGGTTCATGCAGTCTTTAAATTCTCAGGTTCTCTGGATATATTTTGTATGCCTTTGAGTAAAAATGTTAACATTTGTTTTATTCCATTAAGCCTGTTAAAATTTCATCCAGATTAAAAATGATCTAAATAGTATTATTATCTAAAATGTCTTGAAATCTTGGGAAATCTTGACTTTCCCAGGGATGGGTTGTGGCTGAAAGGGCATCCGTTGAGTAAAAACGAGCGGTTCATTCCGCTGTGGCGACCCCGAAATAATAGAGACTAAGCCGACAAGAAAATGAAGGAATGAATGAATGTTCATCTTGACAAAAGGTTTCTTTCATTTATTAGAATAAATGTCATCAGAAGTTTACAGAATAAAACAAAAAATGATGAACTATGAGCCGTAAATCCAGAGAAACTGAGAATTTCCAAGTGGTCTCTTAAATTTTTTCCACAGCTGTATTTAACATACCTTTACATACTGCAGACTTGCATGTACAGTATGTCAGCCAGTTAAGTAACAATTCTGAATTGAATTTAATATTAACGAATACAATAAAATCGCTATAAAGATGAATAAAAACACTGAACACTGACACTGAAAAACAAAAAATGCAAACAAATTAAATGAATAAATAGAAATTTAAGTTATTTACAACTATTAATAAAAAAATGTTTCCCAGAGATGGGTTGCAGCTAGAAGGGCATCCGCTGCGTAAAACATGTGCTTGGCGGTTCATTCCGATTTGGCAACCCCAGATTAAGGGACTAAGCCGAAAAGAAAACAAATGAATGAACGAATAAAATCATATCAATAATATTTAAAAACAATACTAACATACTGAAATTAGAGATAAAGATGAAAAGGGTTTGCCAAAAATATAATAAGAAGAATAAATGCTTCAAAACATTCTGTACATTCAAAAGTAACTTCTTTATTTTACTTGATGCATAGAAAAAATATATTCTTTAAAATTGTTTTTTTTTTACTATAATACAGTTTTAGTTTCATATAGTATATGCAAGACGCACTTCATGATTTGGCCAAATACGCTGCGGTCCTGGATTGACATCTATGTTGATCCTGAAACATGATTTTTGTTGGAAAATGTAGTCCATACCTATTCCCTACTCATAGGCCCAACCATAATTGTAAAGTATTCCCTAAATCAGAGGGGAATAATAGTTGAATAACAATTATGTTGAAGTGCATAAACCTAACTTTAAGCTAAACTTACCATAAACAGTAAACATATCCCTTAATTCTGATTGGCTGACTGGGATGTTGTTCCAGGATCAACATGGATGTTAATCCAGCAGCATGTCCTGCTTTGTGAAATTAGTTTGGCGTATGCAAGACAGTCACTTAATTGTCATTCTAAGTTAAAACTTTATATTTAATATGTATTTTAAGTAATTTGAAGTATTTTTACTTCAAATCGGTTATGCTGAATGAAAGAAATAAAATAAAAAAATTACATTTAATAATTTGATTTTGTTTCAGTTTGGTTTTATTTTTAATAAATCCCGTTTAAAAAATAATCCCGTTTAAAATTAATTCTATTTGTTCCTTAAACTGGCACATAAAACCACACTTCACCTTCACCCAAGCAGCGCTGATGTTTACTGATGTTATTTTGAGAGTGAGTGTCTGCTCACCGTGAGCGAGCGCATGCTGGAAGGCTCCAGGAGCTCCAGGATAAACAGCTGTTTTGCAGGCCTGTGTCTGTGTGGAGAGTTTGCTGCCTGGGCTCAGGCCAGGGAACGGCAGAGCATGCAGAGGGTTGAAGCCAGGCAAAACTCCTGGCTGGACACTGCAGGGGTAAGAGGACGGCAGGAGAGACAGAGACGGGGTGGGCAGAGCTGGAGTCCCACAGGAGATCTCACCCGCGGCCTAAAACGTCACACACAGAAACTCAAGTAATGACCTTAGTACATCATTTGAAATGAAGAGCAATTGATTTAATGTCTTAGGGGTGTTATAATGATGATGATGTAAATGTAAAGCAATGCAATCCGCTTGTTAAGTGTGACGTCACGTGAAGTGGCTTCCGCGTCCAAGCTCTCTATTTAACTGTATGTGGAGACACTTACATGGTGATAATAAACATTTACAAAGTGATGTAATACTTTAGAAAAATCACAATCCAAATATATATATATACATACAGTATATGTCCATGCCTTATATCAGATGGCCAGAATGTGATTACATTTTTTATAAATTGTTAATATTGGTGTCTGTGATGCAGCAAGTCCAGAGACTGATGTGTACACGATGATTTCAAATGAAATTCCCTTTAATGTGTGATAGGACTAAAAAGTGTTCATAAACAAAAAAAATTCTGAATTCAAATGAGTAGCGGCTTGGACCCAGAAGCAGTATTTTATACATCATGACTTAACAAGCGGATACATTCAGCTTTAGACATCCCAGAATTTTTTTTTTATTACATTTTAGAGTATATTAAATACTAACATTGTACTTTTGATTAAACAAATGCAACCCTGGTGTAAAAGAAAGACTTCCTTCGAAAACATTTTACAAACCCAAACTTTTCAACAGTAGTGTATTTACAGTGTTCAGCATATGAAGAGTTCAGATGCAAAAACCTCTAAATGCTGTCTAAAATGATCAAAAAAAAAAATATTCTCCTGTTTATGTTCAGTTATTTCACTTCAAATACAATGAAAAGAACTTATTCGCCCTTATAAAAGTAAAATTAGTGAGCCTACACACAGGAGAAAAAATATCAAACAGCATTTAGAGGTTTTTGCATATATGCATATACTCTTCATACATAAGTACACCCCTCACAAATCTATCTTTTAAATTAATAACTTAATAGGAAGCTTTAGAATATTATATACAGTTGAAGTCAGAATTATTAGCCCCCATGAATTATTAATCCACCTGTTTATTTTTTCCTCAATTTCTGTTTAACAGAGAGACTGTTTCAACCCATTTCTAAACATAATAGTTTTAATAACTCATTTCTAATACCTGATTTATTTGATCTTTGCCATGATGACAGTAAATAATATTTGACTGGATATTTTTTAAGACACTTCAATACAGCTTTCGATACAGTGACATTTAAAGGCTTAACTCGGTTAATTAGGTTAACTAAGCAGGTTAGGGTAATTAGGCAAGTTATTGTTTAATGATGGTTTGTTCTGTTGACTATTGGAAAAAAATAATTAGTTTAAAGGGGCTAATAATTTTGCCCGTAAAATTGTTTATAATCCAATTATTAACTTCTTTCATTTTCTCTCAAAAAATAAAAATATTATCAGACATACTGTGAAAATTTCCTTTCTCTGTTAAACATCATTTGGGAAAATTTTAAAAAATACAATAAAAATAAAAGGGGGCTAATAATTCTGACTTCAACTGTATGTGCATTTAGATTAGTCAGTACTGAAGCCAAATCTGGAGCTTATCTGGAGCTAACAAAATAACTTACAATAGCGGTCCAAAAAGTAGTAGCACCCAAATTTATATGTTATAGAAAAATATTACATACAAATCAAAGAAAAGAGGAAAAATCAAGAGAAGAAAAACATTAAACAATTTAGTTGAAATGTAGGCTGTGATTTTAAATTTTTTTGTGATATTTTACTTAAAATTAATTGTATTATCTTTTGAATTTCTAAATATGTTTGGTGAATAAAATCGTATTTTAATAAATATATCTGCTTAATAAACCTGTTTTGTTTAAATACACCAAAATACACTGCCTTTATTTACTGAGAAATGGATAATAATATTCATTTTCAAATTAGGGTGTACTTAATTATGCTGAGTACTGTATACATCATTTTATATTTATTATAAATTCATATTTATCGTTATATTTATCATGTTATGAAGAATTTATCCAAAAAAATTTATATACATTTTCATATGTTATTACCAAGAATATGACTTGTTTCCCTATAAATAGTGTTCTATTAATGAACTTTCTATTAATCAATGAATGAAATTAAAAGTGAAGCATGAAGTAAAAAGAGTTTGTGTATTACCAATTGCACTTTTTTTCATAAAAACTATGCAAAAAAAAAAAAATGGATTAACTGCAATTTATTTAGTAAGCAGTTAGTATCGCACAATAATAGCCATAATCAAGTATATTTACCCTGTTAGACTAATAATTTTAAAAATCATTTAGCTGCTTTTAAGTTTTCGGAAACCGTTTTCACTTTGATGGCAGAATGCCAATGAATAGTAATAGATGATAATAATATATCTGAAATATTAAAATAATATTAAAATAACAACAATTATTATACCAAACATTTAGATTTGCCATCTAACAAACTTGCAAAAGCTTAGTCTAAACTTTCTCATGAACTATTGATGCATATCTTCCCAACTTAAGATAAAAGTATAATGATTTACAGCATTTTCAAAACAAATAAAAGCCTTGCATAAAAAAACAAAATAGATGGCATGTTTTCAGACATGTTTCATATTCATTTTCAGACAACACAAAACCAATGGTTTAACTTACGTGAAGTTGGCACCCCATGAAAATAAACAATCCCCAAAACTATTAAAATCTTACATTTGTGTTGATTTGTGCTGCAAAAAAAATGAACGTTTGTGCTGGCTTGGTGTCTGAGATAATAAAATAATAATAAAATAATTCTTATAAAAATAATCTTTCAGACACCAAACCGGCACAAACGTTTGTTTTTTGCGGCACAAATGACCACAAATGTAGCACAAATTAATGGAATAGTTTTGGGGATTATTTATTTTTATGGGGTGCCAACAACACAGAGGTATATTACTACTTCTGAAGAGTTGTATTTGGTGGTATTTATAAAAAAAAAAAAAAAAAAAAATAATAATAATAAACAAATGCCCTCACGGCTGCCATAGAGGCGTGTGTGTGTCCTCTGGAGGCGGTGGTGGTCAGCAGTCTGGCCACCCCCTGCACCATTGACGCACAGTGACCCTGCGCTCCATCTGGAGGAGCCACCAGCGTCAGCTTCAGACTAGCCTTCTCTCCAGCCTCTGAATCCCCAGCAGCCTCAGCGCTGACCGGACTCCTCTGCTTCTCCATTTTGTTGCTGGCAGCGGCTGAAGATCTGTGGCTCTGGATGCAGTGCTGCGTGGAGAAGTTATTGGATGGTGTTTTTGCAGTGGTGCTCAGCGTGGCTGCAGCTTCAGGCTGCATGTTTGCAGGTAAACCCAGACGTTTGCGTTTCAGAGCAGGCGGACCCTGAACTTCATTGACATTCCTACTGTCCTCAGGGGCGCCGCTGGCCTGTGTGGCCAACAGTGGGAAAGGCTAGATTTTGAAACAAGTTTAACTCTAAAATTTCCTAATAAATGCAACATTCAAGACCTTGAGGTACCTTCTTTAGTTTTGTTGTGCCTATTGGTTTCTTCCTTGCCCTGTAAAATGCAGAGAAATGGCATTAAAATAACCACACAAAGGCTGAAGACTTTTTGTGCATTTCAGACATTCATTGAGGCATTTTGAGTGGCTGAAAATGTGGAATTATGATAGCCAAACAGCCCAGGACTAAATATAGTTACATTTGTCAGTCTACTAGCACAAACTACACATATCCCACATATATACACATCTAATGAGGGACATAATGAAACATTTGGAACTGGAGAAAATCAGATTCTCCCTAAAAAAAAAGAAACAAGTCAAATTCTATAAAAATCTGGCAACCTTTCATAGATTATTTTAAAGACAAAAATTCTATGGAAACGGTTAAATTGAAGAGGATTAGACAAATTTAGCTTAAAACTGAAGGTCAGTATTTATTTATTTTCATTATTATTATTATTATTTTTATTTACTTATTTTTCATCTATTATTATGTTACTTTCTTATGTATTGTGTGTATATTGTATCTTTTATTGTTAAATTTTGTGTAAATGTTCGTCGGACCAAATTTGTAAGTCAATGTGCTTGAATATTTAAATAAAATAATAAATACATTTATATATAAATTTAAATGTGAAATTATGAAAAGAGCAAGTTTAAAAATATATTTTTTGTTACTGTTAAACAGGACTACTAAAATGGACTGTATGAGTGTGCATGTGGGTAGTTTTTCTTCACAAAGTGACATTGGAAAATATTAGCATGGCATGTTAATAGCATGAATGGGATCATTCTGTCATCCCGATAAAATAAATATAAAAGGAAAAACATTTCTTCTCACAGTATATATTTACAGTACCTGTGAATGTTTTGCTTTTTGCTCATCTTGTTTTCCCCAAAACATTTAAATGAATAATAAAAAACAACGAACCAAACTCTTCTTTGTAAAGGTTGGCTATACATCTAAGGACTGTGTAGTAATGTAAAATTATACTTACACAACACCAGTAATGTGACCATGTGCTTTTCGGGTTTCTATAAGCAGAATCCTATTGAGAAAAATGAGAGAAATAAATCAGAAACTAACAATTCTGAAGATTTAAAGCAGGATTTACAGACTTTTTTAATATGATCACACATTATATATACCCTTTTCAAATGCATATTTATGCACATTTTGCACAAAGTCAATAATCATATATAGGTAAATGCCAGGATATTTATATCGATGGAAAACATTTTATAAAGAATATGTCTGAAAAAGGGCAAAGCCGTGGCGCAGTAGGTAGTGCTGTCACCTTATAGCATGAAGGTCACTGGTTCAAGCCTCGGCTCAGTTGGTGTTTCTGTGTGGAGTTTGCATGTTCTCCCTGCGTTCGTGTGGGTTTGACATGTGGTACAGGTGAATTGGGTAGGGTAAATTGTCCGTTGTGTATGTTTGTGAATGTGTGTCTGGATGTTTCCCAGAGATGGGTTGCGGCTGGAAGGGCATCCCCTGCATAAAAACTTGCTGGATAAGTTGGCGGTTCATTCCGCTGTGGTGACCCCGGATTAATAAAGGGACTAAGCCGACAAGAAAATTAATGAATGAATATTTCTGAAAAATATAAATCTACATTTTCATGGTGTTATTAGCAAGAATTTGACTTTTCTCTCAATAAATACTGTTCCATATCAACTTTCTAATAAATCAAAGAATAAAAACAGTGGAGTAAAAAATATTGGGAGTTTGTTATTATCAATGCAAATAAAATATCTGAGTAATGCCACATATAACCTTAAAAAAAACAGTAAACTTTATTTTTTGAAATAATTTTAATAATTCAGCAGATCTCAGAGCTTGGATGGAGCACGTTTAGCTTAGCTTAGCATAAAGCATTGAATCAGATTAGACCAGTGGTTCTCAAACTGTGGTACGTGTACCACCAGTGGTACGCAGGCTTCCGTCTAGTGGTACGCGGAAGAATCAATTATGTCATACATGTATGTACATGTTACATATATTTCAAAATTTATCAAAAATTATTTATATATGAATATGATGACATATAGCGTATATTTCTAAGGTCCAGGCAATATTTCCAGGTGTTTTAGTACAGCATTTTTTTTTTTATTTTTGGGAACAGTAACCTACTATTTTTAACCTTTAAAAGCACAATTTAATTTAAATGTTGACGTTTTGAGTTTATTTATTTTTTGTTTTTTACATATAAGCACAGTGCAGTGTTAATTTTCAGACTCTTTATAATATTTAAAGTGGCTGACAATAATAAATATTATTAATAATAGGAATTAAACTGCCACATTTTTGAACTGTGCAGATCTGTAGCTGCTTTATTGGGCCATCTAAGCTACTGTATTTCATTAATGCTCATTATGGTGGTACTTGGAGAGACGATTTTTTTTTTGAGGTGGTACTTGATGAAAAAAGTTTGAGAACCACTGGATTAGACCATTAGCATCAATTTCAAAACAAACAAACAAAAACATTTAAAATGTTTCGATTATTTTCCTGTTTAAACCTCAACTCTTCTGAATTTATGTTGTGTACCAAGACTGACGAAAAATTTAAAGTTGCTGATTGTGCATTGTTGTATATTGTATATTATAAATATGGGTAGGCGAGGGAGTGGCGCAGTAGGTAGTGCTGTCGCCTCACAGCAAGAAGGTCGCTGGGTTGCTGGTTCGAGCCTAGGATCAGTTGGCGTTTCTGTGTGGAGTTTGCATGTTCTCCCTGCCTTCGCGTGGGTTTCCTCCGGGTGCTCCGGTTTCCCCCACAGTCCAAAGACATGCGGTACAGGTGAATTGGGTAGGCTAAATTGTCTGTAGTGTATGAGTGTGTGTGAATGTGTGTGTGGATGTTTCCCAGAAATGGGTTGCCGCTGGAAGGGCATCCGCTGTGTAAAAACTTGTTGGATAAGTTGGCTGTTCATTCCGCTGTGGCGATACCGGATTAATAAAGCGACTAAGCCAACAAGAAAATGATTGAATTAATAAATATGGGTCAAATATAAAAAAATAAATTCTGACAAGGTTTTGAAGGATAGTGGTACAATATGACCAATTACATAACTTGCTAATTATGAATAATTAATCTCGGCCCTCGCTGTTTCTCTTGTATTGATTTGACAATTTTCATAATTTTAAAGTATTAATGTTTGCTTTGTATACCTGGACTGCATCCACCCTTTGGGCCAAAGTGATTTAACATCCGCCTCCAGGAACGCTTTCAGATACTCCTCTAAACTAGAGCAGGAGGGCGACTCTGAATCATAAATCATCATTTTCACATTGACAATCTCACAGAGCAGCTCCCTGTCAAAACACACAGCGACATTTGTGTATACCCATGATCAAAGGTCACATAATAAAACGATGCTTGATTTTATTACAAAACCTGGTTCTCATTAGATTAATAGAATATTTGATGAGATCGAACGCTCCGTTTTTGTGTCATTTACTAGCATCTATGAATAATCATGTACACACAAGAGTCCCGACCTGATCTCTTCATTCCATCTGAATCGCTTGCGAGGCCCAAATACCCGTTTTCCACTCCTCTCTTCTTCTTCCTCATCAGATCCATCAATCGCTCGCTCTTTCTCAGCCTCGAGTCTTAAAGCACACAGAAGAACACACAAATATAACAATACAATCAGAGTGAAAATTAAAACATCAATAAAAGCGCAGTGATGTCCGATTACTTGGCAGCTCTGGCTTCAGAGTGAGCCTGGCAGTGATTCTGGAAGCGGGTGATCTGCTCTGGCATGGATCTGGCGACAGCATTCTCCAGCTTCTTCAGCAGCTCCTGCATCTGCTCATCCTGATGACATACAGCATTTAATTTATATATAGTATATGAATCAAGGTTAAAATGTTTTTATTTCCGAGTAATAATTGTCTACTTTTTACCATGATTTACAAAAGACATTCATTGAAACTCCATTCATCGTAACAAGTTTTTCAAAAACATGGAGTACGTTAACATGGACACCAATAACCTGATGTTAATACGATTAAGACACTGTTCTGATTAAGAGTCTACCAATGTAAACAGCGATTTTTGATTCAATTTTCAATTTCAATTCATCTTTATTTCTATCGCACTTTTACAATGTAGTCGGAAGCAGCTTAACATAGAAGATTATGGTCAATTGAAAGTGTCAGTCCAGTTTTTAGTGTTGAGGTTCAGTTCAGTTTAGTTCTGTGTGGTTTAATATTCGCTGCTGAAAGTTTGATGACCTTAATCTGACTAAAGTCATAATCGAACTAAACTGAAATCGAATTAAGACATGTGGAGTGTGCCTAATCACATTATTGTAGTGCAGAACAGACATTACAAACACTTTAATCAAACTATTACCATCATATAGGACTTTTGCCACATTTTGCAACAGAATAGTCTACACCAGGTGTGGGCAAACTTGATCCTGGAGGGCCAGTGTCCTGCATAGTTTAGCTCCAACCCTATTCAAACAGACCTCCCTATAGAGTTCAAGTGATCTTGAAGACACTGATTAGTTTGTTCAGGTGTGTTTGACTAGTGTTGGAACAAAACTCTGCAAAAGGGGGTTAAAGTTAAAGTCGATAACTTAAAAATGAAACACCCGAAATTACATGAAACTTCGGTGGAAATGTATGCAACTCTTGTAAACACCTTAATCATATTATTTTCTTATTCAGATTAAGGCAACTCATTTGATTATGGATGTCATGTAAATGTAGTTATTGTTAGTCATATTAGACAAAATAATTGTATAACATACTAACAGAGACTAATTAATGACCACAGTGGAACCCCAAAATACTATTTAGTTGCTATTTTAAATTTATACTTTGCCACATTCCACTAAATCAATAAGTTTTACAACAATAAGATTTCCATCGTTTAAAATATAATAAATCTTGTGTAATTATATATATTTTCTATGTATTTTTTATTAATGTAGGTTGGATTAGGTCTGTTGATATCATTTACGTAAATGCACAATGCATTCGGAAAGTATTCATAGTTCTTCACTTTTTCTACAGTTTTATTTTTTTTTGGCTACAGCCTCATTCCAAAATGGATTAAATAAATTTATTTCCTTAACATTCTACACACAATACCTCATAATGTCAATGTGAAAAAGAAAGATTTTTTTGAAATTGTTGCAAATTTATTACAAATAAAAAAGCTGAAAAATCACATGTACATCAGTAATCACAGCCTTTGCAGTGAAGCTCTAAATTGAGCTCTGGTACATTCTGTTTCCACTAATCATTCTTGAGATGTTTCAGCAGATTAATTGGAGTTCATCTGTGGTAAATGTCAGATGATTGGACATGATTTGAAAAGGAATACACCTGTCTATATAAGGTCCCAGGGTTGACAGTGCATGTCAAAGCACAAACCAAGCATGAAGGAATTATGTGAAAGGAATTGTGTGTAAACCTCTGAGACAGGATTGTCTCGGGGCACAAGGCTGGGGAAGGTTACAAAAAAATTCTGCTGCTCTAAAAGTTCCAATGAGCACAGTGGCCTCCATCATGCATAAATGGAAGATGTTTGGAACCACCAGGACTCTTCCTAGAGCTGGCCGGCAATCTAAGCGGAGTCATCAGGGGAGAAGGGCCTTAGTCAGGGAGGTGATCAATGAACCGATGGTCACTCTATCTGAGCTCCAGCATTTTTCTGTGGAGAGAGGAGACCCTTCTAGAAGGACAACCATCTGTGCAGCAATCCACCAATCAGTCAATCAATCAATCAAAAAGGCATCTGAAAGACTCTCAGACCATAAGAAACAAACTTCTCTGGTCAGATGAGACTAAAATTAAACTCTTTGGAGTGAATGCCAGGCGTTACATTTGGAAAAAACCAGGCACCGCTCATCACCAGGCTAATACCATCTCTACAGTGAAGCATGGTGTTGACAGCATCATGCTGTGGGGATGTTTTTCAGCAGCAGGAATTGGAAGACTAGTCAGGACAGAGGGAAAGATGAATGCAGCAATGTACAGAGACATCCTGAATGAAAACCTGCTTCAGAGTGCTCTTGACCTAAGACTTGGGCAATGGTTCTTCTTCCAGCAGGACAACGACCTAAAGCACACCGCCAAAATATCAATGGATTGGCTTTACAACAACTCGGTAAATGTCCTTGAGTGGCCAAGCCAGAGCCCAGACCTACAGTAAATCCTATTAAACATCTCTGGAGAGATCTGAAAATGGCTGTAAACCATCACTTCCCATCCACAGAGCTTGAGAGGTACTGCAAAGAGGATGGGCAAAAATTCCCAAAAGACAGGTGTCAAGCTTGTGGCATCATATTCAAGACTTGAAGCTATAGTTGCTGCCAAAGGTGCATCAACAAAGTATTGAGCAAAGGCTTTGAATACTCATGTTCATGTGATTTATTCGTTTTTTTATTTTTAATAAATTTGCAACAATTTCAAAAAATATTTTTTTCACATTGTCATTATAGGGTATTGTGTGTAGAATTTTGAGGAAATAAATTAATTTAAACCATGTTGGAGTAAGGCTCTACCATTAAAGAAAAAAATGGGGGCGTCAAAAAAAGTCAAGCGCTATGAATATGTTCTGGATGCACTGTATGTGCTACACTGAATGAAAATGAAACAATATTTCACCAATATTTTGATGTTTTATTTTCTCAAAACATTAAAAGTAGACAGTTTTTGATTTATTGTTACCATTAGATTATATGGTCACACTTTAAAATAAAGTCCCATTAGTTAATGTTAATGCATTTAACCAACATGAACTGAGAATGAAATATACTTGTACAGCATTTATTAATCAAAGCTCAATATTTACTAATGCTTTATTAAAACAAAATAGTTGTGCATTAACAACTAACTATGAATGACTTTTTCATTAACTGAAGGTGAACAAAAGGTCAATAAAAACTGTAATAAATGTTTTGTTTCATGTTTGTTCAAACACTAATGAAAGTGTTACTGATTATATTATGCATAATAATAAAACTGATCAGATTACAGTAGTGTTGTTATTATTAACATTATTATGCACTATTGACACAATGCAAATGAGTCAAATTTGATCAATTGTCCATAACTGTTTTTCACACAAAGACTCGTCACTTATATGATAATAAAATTCAAAGGATCGTTGCAAACATCATTTTTGCATTTAAGGGCTGTATTTTTTTGTCTTTAGAGGGAAAACTGTCTTTCAAACACTGTAAAATGCTCAATATACTTTTGTATTATGTAATGCAGGGACATTCTCAAAGATTATTTTGTCAGACAATCTTATCTGACTCAAACTAGTTTTCTGAAGAACCTCTTGAATTAATATCTAGATATTGTTTCTCTTTCAATTTCAAACATTTAGATCGAAGGTAACCTAAAAGAGTGCCAATTATGACATCCAAGAAGCAGAATATAATATGAACTTTACATTAATTATATTTGACTCTTTCATAATGATTAGAGATTCTAAAAGATGAGAAATCACACTGAATGAATGTAAAGTAAAAACCAAGAACAAAAATGTAAGAAATTGTCAACATTGAATTCATTTATTTTAGTGTTAAGGTGTCATGCAGTTCTCAAAACCTGCTGTTGACTGTGGAGCTTTTTGGCTCTTTTAACCAGTGTGCCTTTGCTGCAGGACAGCTGTGATGCCAAGTAGGAGAAGATTCTGGAACGCACTTTCCCACCAAGCTGCTTAGAGTTCACTTCCACACTGAACATATACAACGAGACAGAGGATAGCATTACAGTAAGAAAATACACTGTCCTAAATCACGATCAACAGTAGAAAAAGAATGTTTAGGGATCTATATACAGAATGAATTGTTAAAGTGATAGTTCACCCAAAACTAAACCTTCTGTCATCATTCGCACTCACCCTTTACCTGTTTGACTTTCTTTCTACTGTTGAACTCAAAAGATATTATTTTTAAAAACCATTGACTTAGATTGTATTTGTTTTTCCTGGAAGTCAATGCTTGCCGATTAATAATATTGTTAAGAATATCTTCATTTGTGTTCAACAGTAAAGAAATTGCAACCACTTGAGGGTGAGTAAACAGTGAGTCATTTCTTTTTATTATTGGTTGAACTATGCCTTTAAGTGAACTGTAATCAGTACTTTCTTTCCTCATGGTCTCACTCTTTAATTCAGCAAATAAAGTAAACTACATTCACACTATTACGGTCATTTGACTGTCAAGTACACCTCAGATTATAAACTACATAGTTTTGGTAATTAGAGAACAATTTTAGAGGATGTAAACACTCTTTGCTTGATATATTGATCTTACAGAAGAGAATGAAATATAATGATTATACATTTGGCATATTATTTAGATGATGTACAATGAATTAATATTCATCCTCCACTTACTCTAGTAAAACACTGTTGAGTTCTGAAGACAAAATCTCCATCTTGTTCTGTCCTTCAATGTTTTTGGCAGCCTAAAATAAAACACAAGTCATGTCTGAGAATAACTCATGTATTCCTACAGTACAAACTTATAATCTAAAGCCAAAAGAGCAAATGTCTATCCGACAACTCTCAAAATGATTTAAAAGTATTACAACTATATGTCATTGAATTTCCTGGCTTTTTTCTGATTTTCAATGCACTGTAAAAAATTGATGACAAAAAGTCAAGACAACAAATCTTCAACTACAAACAACAAAAATTCAACTACATTTAAATTATACAAAAGTTTAAATTAATATTTTAGTCTGTTTGATTGATGCAAGTTGAAATAACTAGTATAGTTAACTGAAGATTTTAAAGGAGCAAGATTTTGTTTACAGTGTGACTAAAATGTGATGAAGTAACGTAAATGTGTCAAGACTTTCAATTTCCTTACCTTCCATTCATTTTTAGCAATTAAAAAAATTATGCTGCTTGATGTTGTAAAACGTAATTTACTTATATTGTTTAAATATTTATTGAGTGTCGGCTGACAAATGAGCAAGGAATAAAATGGCTTAGATAAAATAGACCAACCACAAAAATATGGAAACTCAGAAAAATTCTTTAGAAAATTAATTTTTAAGAATGAAAGCCAAATTTAAAATGACAAGCTAAAATACATGATATTCCATGACTTTAAAAATATTTAATATTCCCTGACTTTCAGTGTCTGGAACAGACCTTCTAAAATTCCATATTGCAGATATGACTTGGAAAAAAAAAAAAAATAATCCCTGACCTTCAGTGTCTGTAATAGATCCTTTAAAATTCCATGATATTCCAGAAATGACTTGAACAAAAAAATCTATATTATTTCCTTAATGTCAGTGTCTGAAATAGACCTTTAAAATTCTAGAAAATTCTAGAAATTACTTGAACAAAAAATGTATAATATTCCTGCAATTTCATCATCTGGAACAGACCTTTTAAAATTCCAAAATATTTCAGAAATTACTTACATTTTTTTTTTAAATCCATAATTTCAGTGTCTGAAATAGATCTTTTAAATTCCATGATATGCCAGAAATTACTTGAACTAATAATATATAAATATTTTCCAACTTTTATCATCTGGAACAGGCGTTTTAAAAATCCATATTCCAGAAATTACTTAAAATAAAAATATATAATATTCCCTGACTTTCAGTGTCTTTTTTTTCTTTTTTAAATATTTCCCAAATAATGCTTAACAAATCAAGGAAATTTTCACAGTATGTCTAATAATATTTTTTCTTCTGGAGAAAGTCTTATTTGTTTTATTTCGACTAGAATAAAAGCAGTTTTACATTTTTTATCAACCATTTTAAGGTGAAAATTATCAACCCCTTTAAGTTATTTTTTTTTCCCTGACTGTCTTCAGAACAAATCATCGTTATACAATAACTTGCCTATTTACCTTAACCTGCCATGTAAACCTAGTTAAACTAGTTAAGCCTTTAAATGTCACTTTAAGCTGTATAAAAGTGTCTTGAAAAATATTTAGTCAAATATTATTTACTGTCATCATTGCAAAGATAAAATAAATCAGTTATTAGAAATGAGTTATTAAAACTATTATGTTTAGAAATGTGTTGAAAAATATTCTCTCTGTAAATCAGAAATTGAGGGAAAAAATATTCAGGGGGGCTAATAATTCTGACTTCAACTGTAATATTTCCTGACTTTCAGCATCTGGAATAGACCAGAATTTAAAATTCCATAATATTTCCAAAATTCCATAAACCGTGGAAACCTGCCCGTTGCAATTGCAACAATTACCTGTGAAATGTCCTTAATGTGTTGCTCTAGCATAGGCGGTAGACCATCGGGAAGTAATGCAGGTGGTTTCTCAGCGACAGACACTACTAGAGCCTCTCCGTTCACCTCCTCCAGACCTGGAGGGCAGATGTTCTGCGGCTCGCCTAACAGATCATCCAGGTCAAAGTCTTGCTCTGCTGCTTTGACTGCTTGCAGAAGGTCGTCTGCACTGGCAGAGCCGATGAGTGAGAAAAGAGGGTCAGATGAAACATGTGCTTCCTGAATCTCCGCTTGTATGGCGGGACCTGTGTGTATGGCATTGAGAGAATGCAGTTCTTTCTCTCTAGAATTAAACTCCTTCATCTGCTGAAGCTTCTCCTTATGGAACTTCTTCAGCATCTTATCGATACTTAATGGCTTCTTGTTTTTCTTCTTCTTTGCAGAAGATTTATCTGGCGGGGTGCTGAGAAACAAGCCAAAAATAGGAGAAGTAAACTTTGATTGTTCGTTATAGTGATCCTGTACAAGAATTTCAAACATGTTCTTAAAGGATAGTTCACCAAAACCAAAATGAACATTCATTATTTACTCAACCTCTGAGAAACCACAAGTTTAATTATAGACAAAAGACCCAGGTAAAATAATAAATGATTATTTTCTCTTTCTTATAGCATTCTAGTTTTGACTTGTTTGTAGTTTTAATAATATTTTGGCTAATTAACTCAAAAATAGATTCATTCATCTCGATGAAGAGACTCAAAGATCAGAGACAGGAAAATGATCCAAACTTCCCATCAGTATTATTTAGTTGAATATCGGAGACATTAACTTTCATAGTAATGTTTTAGTCAATGTGAACTGGTTTCCAACATTTTTCAAACTATCTTCCTTTGTGTTAAATGTACATGTTTGGGTGAACTATTCCTTTAACAGTAAACATTATACAGTAAACTAATCTCTGGAGTAGATTAACCTCTTTGTGAATTCCTCTTCATCCTTCTTAGCAAGCCCATATTCATCTCTCTTCTTCTTCATTATCTTCTTCTCTTTTCCTTGCTTAAGCTTTCGTTTCTAAAAGCAATTAAGAAGCACGAAATAATAATGCATGTTGAAAAATGAAAGTGATCATGTGTAGAACAATCATTTGCATAAATCTTAAGAAAAAAAAAAAGAGAAGAGTTGCACAACCAGCTATGCACAAGTTACTTGGTTACTTATACACTACTAAATATGTCTTCATGTGCATAATTTAAAATATAACTACATAAACAAAATAACTGTGAAAGCCTTCAATAAGCAATGGTTAACACTGATCTACAAAAAACGATTAATGATGCAGTGTTACATAAGTGAAGCCTCACATTTTTATAGTTCACACAGAGGCGGTAACAAATTTATTTTCGTAAAACTTTCATTTTTAAAAAACTGCATTATTTGGCCGCCAAAACAGCATTGTCATGTATATTGATTGCCAACACAAAACAACTACATTTTTTCCCATTTCTGCAGTGTTGTGTAAATGCACCAAATGACTGGTGCACCTCAACTTTCTACAAATTCAACGTCAATTTTGCAAGATACACTGGAAAAAAATGGTTCATTCGATTTACTAAATTTAAGGTCAATAATTGGAATCAATTTAAATTGGCTGAATTTAAAGTGTGCAGTATGTAAGTTTGACACCCAGTGGTTGAACTAGGTACTGCACTTTTGGATCAAAACACGCAAGTGTAGATTGCCAGATTTACAGCGAGCCTGACTATCGAGCCTAAAGGCTGATTTAGCCCATGTTCAAAATAAAAGCAAAGGCACATGGTAGAAAGAATATTATCCATTATAAAGAGAGTTTTTGTTCCAACCAGCACCTGAAATTTTTATTTTAGAAACAGCTTCTATTTCTTGCAACTGAACAACGAAAAACTGACAATGATCACCTCAAGTACACCTCATGTTCTTTATTCAGTGTTAAATGCTTATAATGAGAGTTTGAATGTCATTTTACATGACATTTATTGCCATGTACTGAAAGCTGCAGCAGATAGTTCACCTCAGATCTTAAAAATAAAATAAACAGTCTGTAATTAAACTGTGACTCAACACATATCAATGATTCAGCATGTACATTTAATAATGTTTCAGAGGTTTAATATATGTTAATTAGATTACGGGTGACGCAGTAGGTAGTGCTGTCGCCTCACAGCAAGGTCGCTGGTTCGAACCTCGGCTCAGTTGGTGTTTCTGTGTGGAGTTTGCAAGTTCTCCCTGCGTTTGCGTGGGTTTCCTTTGGGTGCTCTGGTTTCCCCCACAGTCCAAAGACATGCGGTACAGGTGAATTGGAAAGGCTAAATTGTCTATAGTGTATGATGTTTCTCAGAGATGGGTTGTGGCTGGAAGGGCATCCGCTGCGTAAAAATGTGCTGGATAAGTTGGCGGTTTATACCGCTGTGGCGACCCCGGATTAATAAAGAAACTAAGCCGACAAGAAAATGCATGAATGAATGAATAATTAGATTACAAACCTTACTATTTCATTGGAGTGCAGTAAATACACTATTCTTTTTCTGAATGGCTGGTTCAAATTTCCGTCATGTTTCGTCTGGCCCAAACAGCCAAACTGCTTAATGCAAATCTCGTCAGGTAGTGTGTTGTTAGGACATGAGGTTACAATGTAACCTGCTCAAATGTTTACATTCGTAATATTTATATTATTTGCTAATTAATAACCTCATGTGGAACTCTGAATCTGCTTCTCATTTTAGAGTCTGCTACTGTCCACCAGAGGTTGCATTTCAGTCGTGGACGCATACTTTGACAGCCTTCATGACTGGATGATTGAAATAAGCTGTTTTCAACCCGGGGTGCTAAAATATAATTGGCTAAAGTGGCATAGGGCGGGTTAAAAGCACCAAAACAAAGACAGACAAAAACACACATTTTCAAAGCAGAACATCTGACTTAAGCATTAATGTTCAGATAAACAAGAATGCTAACTTAGCAAGTTTCTTAAATTTCTGCAAACATATAAAGCCATTTTTATGCATTAGAAGAGTCAAAAGCGTACACACAGCACCTTTGAACTAACAAATTAAGTGAAATATTACTAAATTTAGTTTGTTTGTTTAAATTCAGCTCTTATAAAATGTTCACTAAAAAAAGTTTTTTTTTCAGTGTAGAGGTTATTAGACAGGTTGAAGAATTCTTAAATGTGTTTACACACCTTGGGTTTAAGGCCACTGTCCTCAAAATCATTCTCGTTCTCTCCTTCATCAGAAGCTGGCCGGAACTGCAGAGTCCCAGAGTTGATGTAAAAGCCTCCATATCTGGTGGTCAGACAAGCTGGGACGAGCTCGTCATACTGTGGACACGGTGGCATAGAGGAAAAATGTTGACTTGAGTAAAACCTTTTCTATAAGGGTATTTGATATTCTATAATATCATCTGGATATACAAAGACTGGCCAGAACTCACAGCCTCAGAGTTATCAATGAACGAATCGGACTCATCGTAACCAAAGCCCATATCCACCAGGTCCTGTAATCTGTCTTTTTTTCTTTTGCCGGCTCCACCCTAAGCAAGAACACTGGAGATATTTACTGCATGTATTGGAGAGAGATAAAACTAAAATATCACCTGCTTCACAGTTAACCCTTTAAAGGGCACTCACTGAAATACTCTGGTAAAACCTGGTAATTACAAGACTTTTATGACTAATGAAAAAAATTATGAAAAAAAATAATGAAACAAATTATATTGTAATCAGGTTCCTCACCTGATAAAGGGTTAAAGAACAATAGTAAATACAACAAGAACAATAAAACTTAATGACAACCAGCATTTTATTTACACTGTAAAACCCAAAAAGTTAAGGTAACTCAAACCAATTGAGGAAACCGATTGCTACAAACCATTTAAATTCAAAAACTATTCCAGATGAATACTGTGACTTTAATCCATTTAAGTGAAAGTACAGTGCAGTAAAACCCAATAAATAAAGATAACCTAAACCAACTAAAATACTGTAAAACCCAATAAGTTGAGACAACTCAAACCATTTTAGGAAAACCAATTGCTACAAAACATTCAAGTTAAAAAAACTAATCTCTATGAGTTCTGTGAACATCATTGAAGTAATGAGGTACTTAACTTAGTTCAAAACTCTTTATAAATGAGCAGAATTAACTTTCAGTCAGTTTTGAGTTAACTACACTCATTTCATTTGATGAAGATGACTGTTGGACTGACATAGATGCCTTTGTAAGTGGAATATATATCCACTTGAGTTCATACTCACATATTTGGCTTCAAATTTTTTTGCAAGTGCCTCCAGTTCATCTCTAACTGTGTCTTCTACCACTTCGTCGAATGTTTGTTTTGTTTTCTCAGGGGTTTCCTTAAAATCAGAAGAAAGGTTTAATCCACAGGAACTAAATCAATTACTCAACAACTTAAACTAAATATTAGTAAATGTTTCTTTGGATTTACAATTTTTCATTGTACATGAGAAAAACCTAATTTTTGTTTTATTCTGTAAACATCCGATGACATTTCTTCCGAATTTAAAATAGATTTCTTTGTAATTTACAGCTTTCTCTGCATAAAATAACATAATTTCAGACTTTTTCTAATGTTTTTAAATGTTTTAATCAATTTTCATTTCCAACATTTTATTTGAAATCTAGAAGAAATGCTAAATGACACATTTAATTAAAAATAAATAAAAATAAACTAATAATTTTCTTAATTAGCCAAAATGTCATTTTGTTTACTGACAATGCTCAACACTATTACCATTTATAAATCGGTAGATATTTTCCATTAAAGTTTTTATTTAACCAAAAACGTTTTGTAATTAAACATTCGTTCAAACAACAATGCCTGTATGGTTGTTTACCTTTGTGCTGATCAAATCCGGGTAGTTAAACTCCGGGCAGCGTTGTTCATCCGGCTCGAACAGCTTTAATTCCACCCTGGTTGCAGCATGTGGAGGGGGTGGCGATTCTACCGCCGGGTTTGGCGCAAGTAAACCCGGTTTGACAGTTTGGTCAGTGATAGTCTGGATTGGAGGTATGGCGGGCAGAGGAAAGTGTGCGTTGCTTGATAATGCGGTGAGATGAACTCTTTTTGGCGCGGCCATATTGCTCAGACTGACGGCAACGTTCTTCGGTTCTTCCCGAACAGGTGCGAATTTGATTGATTAATTATGAACCCGTGAAGTTAATTGAAGTCGCTGTCATTCCCCTGCCTTGAAAAGCGAAGATGGAGGTAAGCGGCACTTCACAATCAGCATCCTAGAGAACAACACGAGAAGATGCAATGGTTCAACCAACAAAACCATTTTAGTTTTGGAATAATAATAAGATTAACTGGTACCAAATCGTGTTTTCTTTTTTCTGGCTAACTTATGTCAATTGTTTGTAGGACTTCTAATGTCCACTGTAAACGAATTATATAATCAATTAGTCCTGACAGCATGTTTTAGTTCATTGTACCTTAAGTTACACAAGCTGTTTTAAGTCGGTTTAACATTGTTTAAGATTGTTATTTTTTGTACCTGGACTCAACTTAGTCTTAGTGGGACCTAACTAATTTTGTCATTTACTAAATACACACAAAGCATGCTCATAGGACATACCTCTGTGCTCTGACCCAGATACTGTGCCCCAGTAAGCCTATACCTTACTCAGTGTACCCATATACACTAAACTGTGTAGTGTGGACTTGCTATAGGCCCACAGTGGACTTAAATTGTGCCCCACTCTGTTTTATGTCGTTTGCCGGCATTGTATATATATATATTTTGCCCAGGCATGTTTGCTTGTAAATTTGTGCACTAATACACTCAAGTACAAGAAATGTGAGCTTTATCAAACGGTATAATACTTCAAAACTATTGCATAGTAATAGCTATAACAGAAAAGCATACCTTAGGAAATTGAGATATAAATTGGATCCCATGTAGAAATTACCCTTTTACATTAAGAAACATCTTAATGGATTCCTTTAGGAATAGTTCCAAAATACGATACTAAATGGGATCCTATAAAGAAATCTTATTAAATTAAAAATTGACATGGGTGGACTCATAATTTGATTCAACTTTAAAAAAAAAATTAAGGCAACCAAGATTGTTTTTACATTGTAGGCCTACTTTTAATTTTTTTTAACAGTTTTAGTTTTAAAATAGGCCACTGAATAAATTTTGCAATTTGAATAGAGTATTTTATTATTATTTAAAAAGTACAATAAATGACAAAATTTAAACACTTGCAATGATAATCTTGACCGCTTAGAATTGTAACTTCTGCAAATAGTTTGTAGAACTCCTAAAGTATTTCTACATTAAAACGTATAAGATCAATTATTCATAACAACATGTTTATAGTTTATTGTAACTTGTCAAACTAAGTTAATCATGTTCTGACCTAATTTTATAAGTTACACAAGCTGTTTCAAGTCAGTTTAACACAATATAAGTTCAATGGACTCATGAGCTTAATTTGATTCAGCTTACAAAATTCCAGTGTAGTGTACTTTTAATGCACTTCTAATGTTCAACTAAAGCAAACATCTCTTTACGCTGCTATCTTTGTCTTTATAAATGGGCTAGGATACATGTGCAAAACCAAGTCTGATTTTAAGTCTAACTTATTTTCCCTCGGCTAAACCTTTGAAATATAGGCCAGTGACAGCACATTTTAATAACAGCGTATAGGTGAACGTAGAGAGGTTCTTTAAAACGTCACAATGTGACGCAATAAAGCAAATTAGGACGTCGTGAAAATGTTTTCTACCCAGATTCGTTGAGTACGGTAAAAACGTTAATACAACAGTGTCATTGACATTGTATGTAACCTAATAATATATATTTTCAGGTCGCATTTTCATTTAACCTAGATAGCTGTGCGTTTGGTGACATGCATTTTTTCCATGAACCATTTTCCATTGCTATAGCCTAGTGCATTTGAAGAAAATGCTAGAAATAAAACCTACCACGGATGTTTCTCCATGTCATGTAATGGTGACTCGCTGCTGATATGCTGTCCTGTGCGACATGTTCATGAAGTCTCCATCAGCCGGTGTCTTCCTTTATCTTCGCGGCCCTCGGTGAAGCGCGGATCCGTCGTCGCATTGGTAGTCGAACAGTCTCCGTGAAGGTTTCGCTAGAGTTATCATGGCAATGGAGAATTGTGGTTTTCAGATACTGAGCGCAAATAGAAGATCTCTGACATGGATTGGTTCCATTTAGCGACCTACAAGATTTCCGTTCGAACTACGTCGACGTACAGTTATGCTGGAAGCATTTTATTAGACACATTTCATCACTGATACGGACACCCACAAGTATTTCCCAAAATCATAAATCACTGCTCTCATTGGACAGATCACTGTAGTCAGTTTAATCGTCATCATCCTGCGCCTGATTTTTTTCCTATTTTCTACATTAGGAAGTCACTTGTGCAGCAGGATTCACTCCGTTGTCTCCGTTTAAGCTTGTGTATTAACCAATTAGATGATATAGTTGTATTCTATGTAACTGTAAGACTGTTAAGGTTTATACTTATACTTCTTCTTCTCATTTGCTATTTTCCCATTGTTAATGTAATGACCAACGCGGTGCTGTCCGTGGTACTGAACACGCAATTACTGCAACAAAAAAGCATGCAATGCGAGTGTAAGGATGTGCACTGTGATGTAGGCTGTACTGTTTGTATGGTTTTGCCTATGAATTGTCAGTTTAGGTGGTTATATGGTATGCATAAGCTAGTAACCTTGACATAAAAATATTTATAAGACGTGAAATAGTTAAATGTAGTCAGATTTGATAAGGTCTAGAGGAAAATAATATAAAATTACTAGTAGTTAATAATAATTGGGGCATTGTTTCAAGTTTTGTTGTATAGTAATAAGTAACCAGTAGATGGCAGCAGATTTCTTAAAACTGAAGAAAATTGTTCAACAATAATTTGGTGGTGTTTCTGTTAATACACTCATATGCATGAGACTCTTTCCCTTTTGGTCGTTTTTGGAAAAGCTAATTTCTTTTTAGATTCATTTAGTTTTACCATTTCATTTCTATACCAGATTTAAAAAGAATAATAGAGTGGCTAGTAGAGAAATTAATATTTCAAGTTTCTAAACTGAAGCATAATTTAATTGAATATGATTCTTACATTGGTAGTGTGTCCATTATAATTGGTGATTTATTATTGTTAGGATATTTTTTAATGCGCTGCTGTTTTATCGCTATACAACAAGATTGAAATGATAAAGATAACATGAGCTACAACTTTCCAACAAATATCCTCAAGGTACTTATTATAAAAAGAAATGCATCCGTTGCCTACACATGTGGTCCATTTAATGTTGAGCTGCACGTTATCAGTCTTTTGTCAATATCACTTGACCATTGTGACGTCTTTCATATAATATTAAATTAAATGTTTCAATTTAATGTTGTAAATAAATCTGCTTTTTTAAAAATATAAACACTGTCACGCATAGAGGAATATGCAGAAGACATTGGCCTGCAAATCAAGGCAAAAATGTATGTAATTCTGTTCGAAATTAGATTTTTTTTGTTTTTACTGTAATAAGTTCATTATAAAATGTAAAAAAAATACTGTATTTGTTATTATAAAGCAATGTTTTCTACTAATTTTTAAATATTATTAAATAAATTAGAAGATTACACATGACAACTATTTCCTCCGGCCCACCTAGCCTCAATCAAGTTTGGTCCATTTAAAGTTGAGCCGTACGTTATCAGTCTCTTGTCAATATCAGTTGACCATTGTGACATGTCTTTCATATAATGTAGACTAAAACAATGTCCTTGAATGGTACTCCAGTGCCTTTTTGAGAAGGTAAAACTTTTGTTTCTCAAGAGATGCCCAAAGTTGTCCCATTGTAACTTTTATTTGGCCCACCAACCCATCTGAGAGGAGAGTGAGAATGATGGAGAGGGTTGGGGCGATTGCCATATCCTTTTTAGCTAAAAAAGCAAACTTAAATTAAATGTTTCAATTTAATGTTGTATATGAATCTGCTTTTTTAAAAATGTAAATACTGTCACGCATAGAGGACTATGCAGAGGACTCTGGCGAACAAATCAAGGCAAAACTAGTGTAATTCTGTTATAAAATAGATTGTTTTGTTTTAACTGTAATAGGTTCATAATAAAATGTATAAAAAATACTGCATTAGTTATTATAAAGCAATGTTTTCTGATCATTTTTAAATATTATTAAAGAAATTAGGAAATTACCCATGCAATTACCTCCGGCCCACTATAGCCTCAATCATTGGCCTTTCATAAGAAAAAGTTTGGGCATCCCTGTTCTATAAAGAGAGCGCATATAGGGCTGGATCGGCCAGATGGCAGCACACCTGGTTCATCATAGCCACCAAGCAGCGTCTGTCTCTTTAATTCTGTCTGATATGAATGAAAGACCTGTTTCAGTTTAAAGTGCTTGGCCATTTTGCACCAACTGAACACGCATTAAGAAACACTGGCAATAAATGCAGGTCATTTTACTGACTTTATCACAATGCTCTTTCGTATTTCCTCCAGCGGAAATCTCCAAGTCTCCTCTTTGAGCTGCATTAAGATTCACCTCAGCTTCTTCTCTACGGGCGCTCGCCGTGGAACGAGCCTCTTATGAATCGAATTTGACAGTCACAAAGGCGTCATAATTGCAGTCTGTCGCATTCCATTCCATGTTAACATATCACAAACTTATTCAAACGTAATTCGGGACGCATATGCTTTCGCTCTCTCTCTCTCTCTCTCTAGCAATTATAAATGAATTTCACGGTGGAGGCTTTTAATGCTAATAAGATCCCCCTCCCCGCTGGCTTGCGAACGAACAGGCCAGTCTCACTGACAAACAGGGCGCGAAGACCCGTGGTGTGCGAGAGAGACATGTATGGCCTCAGAAGAAGAGAGAGGGAGGACAGAGGATCAGATTGCATCTCTTTTGTTTAACCAGACTCCTGTTTCAATGAGCTAATGGAGCGGAAGAGATTGGCGCCCCGCGGCTAGAGGAGGCCGACAGAAGCGCCGAATTAAAAAAGGTGTCAATAAATGTGTGAAAGACAATGAGCTAAAATACACAAGCTTTATAGGGAGGACAAAGGGGGACAGATGGATAGTGAGGAGGGGGTTCCGACCACTGACAGGACCCCTCAGCGTTTCATCAGAGCGGAGAGAGAGTTACAATATTGTCCCGGGATGATTTAAGGCGCTGTGGGACTCGGGTCCCCAAAGTGAATAATTTAGTCCTTTTATTAACTTGAGCAAACATGAGCTGTTTTTAATTAACCAGTTAGATCAGAGCACGACGGCCAAATGCATCCATCAGTGGGTGCTTTAAGAGAAACGCAGAACTTAAAACAAGTTTAACATTTCGGAACCTACTTTAGGGGTGCCGATGGCATTTATTAGTTGAATAAATATTGCAGAACAATTATATCATTATACAATTATAAAGTCTACTCACATCTTAATGTTTACTGTATATGTCGAGTTTATGAGAGAGGCAATGACTCGGATTACCAGTAGGTAGCGCTCTGGCTACCATCAGTCATCAGTTGGGTAGCCTAATTAAGCAAAAAAATTAAGTACATTTAATTAGGCTCTGGATCCATAAACACAATTATGTATTTAATTGATGGGCTCGTCTAATTATTCTGTCGCTCAATTTACACCTGCTTGCTTAACTGTGTATGAGAACCATGCTTTGGTACGGTAAGATACTGAACAAATAGGCCTATTGCTGGAGAAGAAACGATTGAATAATGATGTTTTATCAACTTAAAATATTTATATACATTTTACTCAAACTAATTTTCATTTATTTAAAACGTCAGTCTAAATTAAAAATGGTGGGCTACTTTTTAAGGAAAATTTTTTATTTAACCCCCCAAAATTGACATCAACACAGATCAGTTTTATAAATCTTTGGTAACAAAGTGTTTACCCTAAATCAGACAACCAAAATGGTCTTGGGTATAGCATAGGCCTAATCATTTTTGGCTGTAGGGTTTAAAACAAAGCAGCTCTTTTGGGCGACAAGGATAGGGCAACGAAGGCAATTCATTAAGCTGCCGAGTTAACCTGCCTCGCCTTAATTAAAACATCTCCGCTAGTTTACAGTGTGGATACTGGGGCGTCTCTGGGGTGTTGGGTTTCCTGGGCGCAGCAGATGGCCGCGCCGGCCGAAAATAATAGTTGACGCTCCTCCTCCCATGTTTTATTGTACCAGACCCGAACAACCGTGAGGCCGCGAGCCACCAGGGGATTAGAACAGCGTGGATAACAAAGAGATATTAACTATTCAAGGCGCTCACCAAACCAGCGCGGTCAGTGCACATCAAGAACCTGATTGATACCCAGGCGGATGACACGAGTCACATGACGTGTTTGAGATTTATTTATTGAGAAAGCGAGAGATGGGTGATCTTCGGTTCTCTGAGGAGCTATTTGACTTATAGATCGCTGAAGTCTCCAAGCACTTCTTGTCACCATCGATAAGCCGAGTTTTTATTAAAGGGGAGTTAATTTTTAACTCTTCAAGACATTTGAAATTATCACTGACCTTTACGTTGTGTAGAGTCTGTAGTGTTTGGATTTCAGCAAAATAACAAAAACATAGCTCATTTCCAACATTAGATCCCAATTAATAGTTTCTGTAAAACTTAACTAGTTTGGCTATTTGGTTTTAGTTAATCATAAATGGACATGAAAATGGAAAAAAAAGGGCCACAAACTTTCCTTGAATATGTTTTCAGTTCTTATATATAGGCTATATATTGCTGAAAGTAAATAATAGTAATAAAACAGACTATATAGGGCATCACTGGCGCAGTGGGTTGCACGATTGCCTCACAGCAAGAAGGTTACTGGTTCGAGCCTCGACTGGGTCAGTTGGCCTTTCTGTTTGCATGTTTTCCCTATGTTCGAGTGGGTTTCCTCTGGGTGCTCTGGTTCTCCCACAAGTCCAAAAATTTGCTCTATAGGTGAATTGGGTAGGCTAAATTGTCTGTAGTGTATGTGTGTGAATGAGAGTGTTTGGGTGTTTCCCAGGTTGCAGCTGGAAGGGCATCCGCTGTGTAAAACATTTGCTGGATTGGCGGTTCATTCATCCTGACTATATCAGACAGTATCTGTCCACAAGCAAGTATTTTTTATATTGTACAGTTTGTTGAATATTTAATAATAGTATTGAAATAAGGCAGTGGTAAACTTATTCTGATGTTTTGATCTTGCCTTGCAAACCTTTTTAAGTCACGTTTTTTTAAGGAGGAAAGAAAATTGAAGAATGCTGTAATATACATATATATAAATGATTTAACCCACTTAGTTATTTCTGTAAATCTTTAAAAAGTTAACTTTTGGCTCACCAATTTCGTTTGCAAACCTACCATTTGTTTTAGATGCAAAGAATCTCTCTGGTCTAGGGCAGAACAGGATCGTAAGTACATTAAAAGTGTGAAAAAAATAAGGAATTTGGAACAGGCAAACTTTGTCCCCTATAAGGCCATACAAGGAAATGTAGATTTTTAACCTGGAACCACAGATGATGGTTTTACATTGTGGAGAGATATAACCACTAAAAATAATTATTTAAAAAGGAGGTAATGTTATCATTTGAACAGGTGAGAACTAAATATAAATGACCCCTAAATATATATATTTTTAGATATTTCCCAATTAGAAGCTTTGTGCAGAAACATATTGTCCCTTGATTTTATTGTCATTCTACCCCCCCCCCCAAAAAAGGTGTCTCCTCAATAATAAATCGAAATCATGAATGAAAAGTTTTTATGAAGCTTTTTTTGTTGCTGCAAAAGTTAATAATGAGGCAACCCTAGATGTTTGGCAGAAAGATCTGGGATGCTCAATCGATGCAGACACTTGGGCACACATTTGGCAGTATTTAAATTATTCTCCATTCTGTGTAAAGTTAACGAAAGTGATTTTATGCATTGTATTTGGTATAAAAATTAAAGGCTATTGGGTACAGATTAATAGGAGGTTAAGTCTTATATTTAATACAAGATGTAATAATTTGAAGAGTGCAACAAACAGGAAGTTGTTTAACTATCTTTCCTATGTTTTAGAGTGTATTTCTTAAATGTAGTATATCTGATAAACCACCGACAGTATCAGAATGGAATAAAGTAATATTTAAAAGTAATATTTGATGTTATGTCATTGAGATATATTACCCACAGGTCAAGGGGAAATTTATTTATTTTGCAAAACTCTTCTATTGTTTTAATTGTCACTTTGTGTATTTTTATGTCTTCTTTTTGATCTTCATTATGTGCTGTGATAATGCTATGATGTTGAGAAATGTGCTAGTTGTTATCTGTCGTTATTATTCTGTTGTATTGTGTTGTTAAAATAAAGGCAAAAAAAGTATAGCCTTTTATGAAATTTTAAGTTTAATATATTGTGAGTGTTAAAAAAAATCATAATATGAAATTATAATTTATTCACTTTTTATTAACTATGATTTATTATTGACCATTACGTCTTTATGAATTACAATACAAAATGTTTTTGCCATATACATTATTGGACACCTTGCATTCAGCTATAACAGAACGCTAGGTGGCGATAAAATCACGGTTTCTTTATCCACATGACAGTTCAAGTTTTTGACAGCTGTGATACCTGTGCTCTTGATTACCAATGAAGTCGTGTCACAGGTCCGTTCTGCTAATTTCCCTCGCTTTTTCACGTAGATGGATTGAATCAATATGCTTTTAGCACATAAAAACGCGCAGCCCTCTTCTATATCCAAGTGCTCCTACACTGTCCTTCAAATTCAAAGTGAAAATAGTGGGCTTTGAAAAAATATGTATGTAAATTACGCTCACAAAGGCTCCGAAAAATTGCCGTCATCACCATAGCTCCAACGATATCATTATATATTTTGAAAATGTTAATCTGTTCAGCGGATTTCCCTGGGGAGGCAAGTAAATTAGTTCTATTTCCGAGCAAACCAGCGCGAGGCAACGGGAAGCGACAAGCACCTTCGATTCGCTGATTACAATTAGACAATCCCTGCTCGGGGTCCGTCAAGCATTGATAATTTTTGGCATATTAAGCACGTTTTAGCAAAAGGTGATAAGTCAGATTTAATTGAAATGAAATTATTGCTCTAATAGAAGTTTGAGTTATTGTTATTAAAAGGATTTCCATTTTGCCCAACCTCATAAATGCAGACCAGGGTAAGATTTCTGAAGGGCACTGTAGGTTGTCGAGGCATAATAAGGTAATTTGAAGGGGAATTGCGTTTTATTTCCTCTCTCTTAGTCAGAAATGAGGTGAATTAAAACTCGGAATCAATCGCTTTTTGCTTTCCGCTTTCTCTGCAGTCAGCCCAACAATTGCAGATAATTAGTGCGCGGGAAAGTTTTAATTGCATGATTAGCTGAGCGGGATTAGAGGGACATTTGCCTGGTGGGATAGCCTAGATTTCCACTAAAACACCAAACTATGTGCTTGAGTGAAACACAAACACTGAAAGGAAAATCATTTTACACTTTAATTGGTTCCGTTTGTGGATCAAATGACTTTCAACAATTAATTTACGTTTCACACTCTAATTATCTGTACATCGACTAATGTGCAGCTCAGTTATGATAGCTACAAATGAATTCACGTTACGTTAATTCAGCAATTAAGACCTTCAAAAGTAGTATATTGATTTTTTAATTAAAATGTTTTATTGGAACTAATGGTTATTTATGATTAACGTTTAAAAAGCAAGCTTCAGGGTGAGATGAGTATTTATAAAAAGCCCAATCCATTTCATCTTAAACTTTCTATGCACTTAATAAAGAAGCTAACAAATAAACCCGACCCCTCTTAACCTCTTTAAATAAGTTTATTTCAAAAGTGTACATAAATATTTATTTTACACTGAAAAGAAATGTGTAAGGGTTGTGATTTATTATATAAACGTGCATGTACAAATCCTTAGGTGGATTTCCATATACGGCATTCAGACGTTAAAATGATTTAATTTTGACACGTGTTGATTCTTCATTTGTTTTTATAATACCGCCTTCTAGTACAGATTGAAAGTATCGAAAGTGTGATAAAAGTGGGCGAAAACGCACTGAACCCTGCCTCTCGTGTGGCTCGGGTACGTATTATTATGAAGTTAATTAAAGCTCGCGCATCTGACACAGTCACTCCGGCGGATTAAAAACAACGGGCGCCTTGCAACGCTTCGCAGGGGCCGCGTGTCAAGGGTTGTCTACCCAGGAGCCGCGCGCACGTCGAGCGGATACCGCTTGCTCAGAACTGGAGGGGTGCCCTTTCAAGAAGCGGTTTTCAAAAAGCAAACGACAAGAAGCCAATTATTGAACTTAGATGTCGGAGGAGGGGCAGAATGAAACGATTTCCATAATTCCTGTATGCGATGTGATGAAATGTTTGGGGATAAAGAGTGGAGGAGAGAGATACAAACCAAGCAGCATCAAACGCGCGCTCACGCAGGGAATGTGTGCTTTGAAAGCTACTAGTGCTGGAAGAGAGGCCTTTTTTCCCCCCTCAAAGTGCTGATTTGAAATGAACACATTGAAATGCAGAGAGGCGGCCAGCCAACAGACTGCGGGGTCAAGTGACGAACGGATTATATGCTTCTTCTTAATAATATTAATTAAACAATTTGCATGCTAATAAGGTAACAATTATCGTGCCTCTCTGTTGAAAGATTTAGGTTATTACTACACGCCATCCGGGTGCTGCTGAGGGTCAGCGCAAGCGGGCGAGTGGTGAGAAATTTCAACTCAAATTAACATTCTGGCAGCTGGAGAAATTGGATAAATAAAGTGGAATTAATTCTCAGTAATGGAGGAGGAGAGCAGGGAGAGGGAAAGACCCGTGTGCTTGCTTTACACATGGATGGGATTGATTACCATCCTGTATTCACAACCATCTCTCTTTCTCTCGCTCACTCACTTCTTTCCTTTCTAAATCCAATGCTAAATAAATAACAACAAATAAAAATGGACATGCTACAGATGAACTAAATACATTTATTCATTTTTTTCCTTTGACTTTGTACTTTTATTCATCAGGGGTCACCACAGCGGAGTGAACCGCCATGAACTACATTACAAATAAAAAACCTAAAAGTTTACAATCCTTCCATTATAAAATAATCACAAAATATTTAATGATTATGTCCCTCTTAGTTTAAACTTTTAATATTTTGTCTGTGCACCTGTGCGAGCTAATCTAACCTTGTGCATTTGTGGATTTTAATCGAATGTAATGCCTCATTTACATAGAAACTTTCTATTAAAAAAATCCTAATCTCACTTTAAATGGTTTGAACTTATTTGTAAAATGACCTCACACCATACACTCTCTCTGGAAATAACAAAGATGTAAGTTCTTTAACTTTACAAAACATAAAAACTAATGTAAAACCCTTGACATGTCAAGATTTCAATCGGATCTAGCTTTCCTCCCTCGCAAATAATCTGTCAGGCTCACTTTTGTTTCCACCTTCAGATATATATTTTTTCATAACACCTGCAAAGATCATGGCCACAGTAATCAGAACTGTGGAAATGAGTTGAAACTATTCGAGGCGCGCTCGCGTGTAGATATTAGAAAGGCTGAGGTGCTTGTAGTTTTAAATTCATCCTGACAGCTCGCAACAGGGTGGGAGATGCTTCATCCGTTCTAGGATCACTCTATTCAGGGCACGATGCCTCCGCGTAATGGGAGAACAGCGTTTTACGCATTCAGAGAGAGCCAGACGTTCCTCGAAAAGTATCAGATGTGGGATACTTGGCGTTTTCGGTTGTTAGGATGTTATTTTGTGTCTGTACAGAACAAATGCGGCGGTCAGAGCAGAACAATTAGCAATTGGAACAGAACCATTGTGTGTTTATGTAGAATTTAGTCGGGAATCAATCAATTTGCCGGTTTCGCCTCCTCCCCTTTCTCCTCCCCCTCGCCTAGTTGTGATGTCTCATGTCGTGTTGTGACAGCGCTGGTATTGTTTATTGAGGTGGATGTCAGGTATAATTAGCAATCGATATGGAAAACGTTTGTGTCGTGGCTCTGACGTCACCGACGATTAGGCTTTCTTATTGGTCGCGAATTCCCTAGCGCGAGAGCTAGTTATTTGGACAAGGGGAGAGTTGATGTTGACAAAGTAGGAGAGAGCGAATAAGCCCGCACGCCTGCCTCGGTCTCCTTATTCCTAATTCGGGAGCGCAAGGCATGTCAACGCCGCACGTCCCTTCACGGCTGCTGCATGCGTTCTGAGGGAAGAGTTGGAGCTTGTTTTGGCCAGACGAACGCGAGATGCAATGATGGATAGCCGGATCCTCGAGCATCCTCATGCCCAATTTGGAGGCTCTTTGGGAAGCATGGTTGGAATGGGTTTCCCCTACCACCTCGGTCATCATCATGTTTACGATATCTCCGGACACCAGCTACAGTCGGCGGCCGCTGTACCTTTTTCTATAGACGGATTACTTAACGGATCATGCTCGGGGTCTGTTGCAAACTCCAACCCATTGCTTGGATCTGGTTGTGGTGTAAACGGGGATAGTCAATATAAACTGGGCGGTAAGAGAATACTTTTTTTCTCAGTATAGCATGTGTACAGTTTTTGTGAGTATTTAATAGTTACGCGAGGCCTCTCGCCAAAAGAATCTGGAATATTTCTGTTCTTGCACTTTTGAATTGGAAGATTTTACAGGTTAAATAGAATGTAGGCCGATTTTACTCTTACTCGATTTTAGTCTAATGATGCACTGACAAATAAATTGTAGTCTTATTGTTACTGTGATAACGACAGGTGATTTTTTTTTCATTGGATTAAAAATCTTTGATTTGTGTTATGGGCAACCCTATGTATATTTATAGTTCTATAATTTTAAAATGCATAAATAAGATCATAAAACATTATGCAAACGTGTTAAAACCCTGTCAAATTAAATAAGACTTTGAACAATAATCAAATGCATTTTCATTTGAGTGTATTTTAAAATTAACATTAGTAATACTGCATTTGACCTATATATTTTAAGTACCCTTCACCGGTCAATTTAAACATGAAAAATAATGCACTTGTTTAAAATATTGTCATTTTATTTTATAATCATATGGATGTTATTCATTTTAAATTAACGTTCTTTAAATAATTTGCCAACAAAATCTTATGTATAATTTCTGCTAATTTCAAGCAGAATGTTTATGTGCATGTTCATCTTTGCATGCGCGTTCTGAAAGACTTTGTGGTTCTAGATGGCGGAGACCCCGACAAGGAAAGCCCTGGTTGTAAAAGGAGGCGAACACGTACAAATTTTACGGGTTGGCAGCTGGAGGAACTAGAGAAAGCCTTCAACGAAAGCCATTATCCGGACGTGTTCATGCGCGAGGCGCTCGCGCTACGTCTAGACCTTGTTGAGTCACGTGTTCAGGTAAATGATGGTTTGTTTTTATGTCACAACAAAATCTTTCATTGACCTTTATCATAATGGCCTACTAATTATTAATTAGACGGAGTAGCAATAGCCATGCTCATCTGTTTGTGATTCCTATAGGTTTAGTGTGAATTTAATAGAAAGCCTTTAAATGATGAATGTCAAAATTATTATTTTCTATGTGCATGACATGATACACAATTTAAAACAACATTACTTTGTAAATGATAATCATATAAAAGTCATTTAATCATTAAAAACATTGGTCGATAATTTAACTGATTTGGATATTAATTCATGCTAACTGATTACTGGTTTAGTTGTGTATGAATGCGATTTTTAAAGCGAATTATTATAAACAATTTATATTCAAAATAATGCTATTGTTACAATGTTTCTAATCTTTAAATGCCCTGTTTTTTATCATAATGAAACAATATTGCATTGTAGTTGATAGCTAATATATGTGATCAATTTACCTATTCTTTACTAATAAATGCAGGCCAGTGGGTTGTAAATGATCTTCGGTAACCGCTGAACGTGCAGCTTTTGTCTGCATTTAATCATTTTTTGTTGAAAATCGACGCTGGGTGAGAATCAGTTTTGTTTGGGGAGTTAAAAGCTTAGCTTTGTATTACGCTTATTCCTTAAGGAAGATTAGCCTGCTTTATCGTTTGGTTTGTATGCTCACAGATTTTAGCAAAATTAACATTTCATGTGTATACACAGCTATTGTCATGTAGCCTCGATGTCTCTATGTTAGTATGCGTCTTAGCCTGCTGGTGGATGCTAACTCGCGTGTTATCAGCGCTGAACAGACGGCAGTCGCCATGTGAGGGGCCTGGGTGTGAGGTGCAAGCCTGCTGCTCCCTGCCTCTTCTGGGCCAAATCTGTCCTAGCGCTTATACGCGCCTAAATGAACTTTAGGGGAACAGGCCCAAATTAGCCACGCAAGATCCAGGCTTAATTGAAAGATTGAGAGTGAGCCATTACATTGAATCAACTGATAATTAAGACAAGCGCATCTGTGGCTGCGAGCTTTATGATAGAAAATATGCTTGGATGTAAACATTCCCTCTGTCCAAGTTCGTCATATTGTTAATGAACCCTGGATGTAAAACAAGACATATTTTCATAAAATAAGTGCCATTTAACCCTTGTATTTTGTTTGTATATTTTGAGAACTATTGCTGTTTTATTTAACCGAATAAATGCTTAATATTAAATAATGTGATGTCTAATAATACTGAAATAAATTATTTAAATATTCCTAGCAGGTGCTTCTCAGATTCATTTAAACATTTGCATTAATAATAATTTTGCCAGTCGAGAGTTATAGCTAATTAGACGTATTTTCTTTAACATGCATTCATACTCATATTTCTAACGTGCATTTATATTCACTAAAAAAACTATTTGATTTCTAGGTTTGGTTTCAAAACCGGCGAGCCAAATGGCGCAAAAAGGAGAACACGAAAAAAGGGCCCGGTCGACCGGCTCACAACTCTCACCCCACTACCTGCAGCGGCGAGCCAATGGACCCAGAGGAAATAGCACGACGGGAGTTGGAGCGTTTGGAGAAGAAAAAGCGAAAACAGGAACGTAAACTGCTCAAGTCTCAGAACAAGCTCTTAGCCGGTGAGCTCTTCCACACGCCCGGTTCTGACAGCGACAGTGGAGTATCGCAAAGCACCGATAGCGAGTCCACTCCGCACACTGGGCCTCAGCATAGCGCGCACCGGCAGCAGACAGAACATATATGTGAGCAACATGCACGCCACCAAAGAGCCAGTACGGTCAATGAGACAGCGGAGCCCATGGACTCCACACGGAACTCTGGCCTGTGCCCCGCAAACGGCATCACACGCGCCTCCACGCTCCAGAAACTCAACCCATTTAGTGTGGAGAGTTTACTAGCCGACTCGAGTCCCAGGAGAAAAACTATCCTGGATTTTTCTCAGTTACCGCCGCAGCGACCACTGGTCGGTAAAGGCCATTTCCTTCTGTATCCCATTACCCAGCCGCTGGGTTTCATTGTGCCACAGACAGCGATGAAACAGAGTCATGATTCAGGAAACTCGGGTCACCACTGTTCCACGACAGACACCTCAACCTCAAACCAGAAAAATGTCAATCACTTGTGCAGAGACAACACCGGTGCAAGCGACGAGCTGCAGAGAGAAACCAAGAACTCTTCAATCCAGTCTCCAAGCACAAGCTCAGAGAAATGCTTTTCAGAATCTAACTCGCCACAAAAGGAGTCTGAAAATGACTCCGAGTCCACTGTCACAAACTCTAGTCAGAAAGAAAGCATCTCTGCTAACCTGTCTGAATATTCTGACAGGAAAAGCCGCAGTTCTGCTGACACAAATACAGATGGAGAGGATGTAGACATGGACTGAAATATAAATAGGCCAGAAGCAGTGGCGCCAAGTGACTTGTCACAATCCCAAAGCTGATAACGACACGTTTTTTTGTATACAAGACTGTTTGAATTCACTTTTTCTACTTTCCAGAAACGGATATTCTTTATTCAGGTGAACTGTCTGTCTGTTTCGGCTTAAAATGTTTGTTCCAGTTCAGTGGCTCTGCTCACTTGAAGGAGCAGGTTAGCTACACGAGCAGGACACACGAACAAAACATCCTCAAATCGTTGTATAAATGATAAAGTATCGAAAATATTTATATATGTATCATTTTGATAAGTAATAATAAAATATTGTGAAAGAAAATATCTTGTATCACCATCTCAGTTGCTTTTGGTTAGCCTGTCTGTTTTGTTTATCGCTTTGAGAGGCTGCTGTACAGCAGACTCGTGTTTATTGCTTTAACAAATTCATTCATTCAAAACCTCCAGTTAAAATGAGGTCTCACGCCGCGGGCGGTAGGACCCGGTCAGCTCCTGTGGAGTTTTGATATGAAAGTAATTATTTTCCCGGTGGCGGCTGGGAGGATACGTTTTTTTTCTGTTAGCCTGAAGGGTTATTATACATTACCGATTCCAGCGATATGAAATCACATAAACTTCCAACAATAATAGAATTAGCATGAAAGGCTGGCGAGTCAGATTGAAATGGGGAAATAATAGCCTAGGCAGCTGCGAGCGTACGTGTGAGGATGAGTGTGTGTGTGCGCGCGCGCGCAGTGAGGCAAGCCTGGGTGATTCGCGGGGTGGAATTTTCATGAGGCGCGCGGGCCTGTCAGGGCACGCGGAGGCGGCAATATTAAGATAGATGTTCGATGATATCCCTCATTGTTCTGTCGCGTACATTGATGTTCCTGCCTTATCGGCCTATTGATCATTTGTCGCTCTATAAAAGAACAGCCCTCCCTCCCTCTCTCTCTCACACACACACACACCACTGTGACTTTCTCTCTCTCTTTCTCCCTCTCTCTCTCTCACACACACACACATTGAGAGAAGGAGACCAATTTAGTATAATAATGTTACCTAGACGGCCAAAAACGCATGGCACGCTAAACCATATGCATTGGAAATTATTAGCCGGTTTAAGTCAATTTAAGAGTGTAAGGAGGGACGTCTGTCAAGGAAAAACGAAAGACTGTCCCAGCGTGGGCCTGCGATGGATTTTAGCAATATAGCTACTTCCTTATGCAAAACCTTTAATTATCACATTTCCTAAAAGATTTTCTCAACACACAGTTTAGATTCTGTACAAGTGGGCAGTATTGTACGAATCTAAAGCCGCCACCCTCCGGTCATCTTCATTGAGCTCCTGTATTTGCAAATAAATTAAAAGTAAACGGAGGGGCTCCGGCTTTACCCTATGAATGACATCTTCCAGCCTTAATAACATTTACATAATTTCTTATTTCGGGTTACTGCTATTTGCACTGCATGAGACCTAGCTTATAGGAAAAATAATGAGAGAAGGGATCATCTCTGGGGGGGTGTGCTACTTCAGCGACGAGAAACATAAATGTTTTAGTGTAGTTATGAGCGCAGGAAGAAATGACTGTGAGAAAAGCTGTATTTTATAGTGGCATATTTTATAGGAGTTGATTGTGAAGGTCTGACACTCCCCCCATTACACTCACTGGGGATCCTGCAAGCGCTGGTAGGCATAATTTATTAAGACAAACAATGAATTGATTTATACTAAATGAATTGATGATGCTGCAGGCTCTCCTCACGTCTGGTCTGGCCCCCAGCGCTGTAATCTACTCTTGTACTGGGTTTATAGATTCAGGGAGTAAAAAAGTTTTCACTTTGAGCCCTGAGACTCATTATAAACGGGGAAGGGAGGAGTGTAAATTGTTTTTACGCTATTATCTGTCCGTAAGCCGCAATTTCTCTTGCTAATTATGAAGGTGTTGCTTCTCATCGACAGCCGGCTGCTGATTTTCAATTTAACTGATCATCATACATTCATTTCTCCGCATGATAAATCTACAAGGCCGCCATGCCCCGGGAACCGAGTGGAGAAACAGCAGCGAGAGGGGGGTGGTGGAAAGAGTGTGGCTGTCAGGGCGAGTTAATGGGGGAAGTGTATGCGCCAATGAGTGCGGATCAGGCAGCTAATTTACCACCTCCCGTAGCCTTCTATCTCCGTATCTCATTTCCTCCTTTCTCCCGGGAGGGATTGCCACCCTAGAGCCGCGTGTACAGGCAACGGACAACTAGGTTGACTTCATAAAAAAATCGCCCATTAAAAACCTCAACAGAAATGATGGTCCAAAGCATTATGTTCTGAAGTTGGATTAATTAATGCTGGTTGACATACTCATTTAATTGCAATTAAAAAGCAACATTTGCACAATTAATTAACAAAGCCAATTATCATTCTACACCATACAGTTTTTTTGTACTGTAAAGGCGCATTAAAAGCTGCATAAAAGGTAGCTGTTTAATCTTGTCCAGGGATTTACCAAAAAATAAAAAAATAAATTATACAGATGCATGCAGATGAAATTATTTTAAAGTGCTTTATGTTATATGAAAATACATATTATATGTTATTTCATTACATATAGCCTGCCTTCAAAAGTTTACTCAACAGAATAGTATAACAAATATTTTTGAAGTACAAATATACTATGAAGTCAATTTATAAAACTCATAAGGAAGGGAGCATTACTGCGGAAATAACCTTATAATACAACATTATTGTAACATTTCAAATATAAAATGATTAATGTATTAACTCGAAATTAACTATGAATTAATAATATTTAAATATAAGAAAACATCCTACAAACTTAACTAAAACTGCATCCCATTGACACAAAAATAAATCCGACAGATTAATCTTCGTTTTTACTCTGAATATGGCTCAGAAAACCTGCTCATAGCTTAAGCTACATTAGCTTGTAAGCCGTTAAATGCATTTTTGTTCTTCGGAAGATAATATATTTAGTTTAATGCTTCATGTGGGATATATCCTTAAATATTGAGCAAGTATCCCACATGCTCCAGTCATGCGCTGTAAACTCTATAATCTCTCTTCATTTTATGGTAGGCCTACTTTTTTATAGGTCTACATGACCACGCGATTTTTGTAAGTGTCGGTTGTTGCAAGTGTAACCCCGCTAAAATATTTACTCTAGAATATGTTATAGATTGATAAATAATGTAAGTACCTCTACCGTTCAGTATTGATTATTAAAGTGGTTGGACTGTTACTTCAGCTGGCTTAGGCATTTAATTTTGGTGGTAGATTTTATGTATACTTAAAAAGGCAGCTGAAACATCCTGAATGTGACATAACTGACCAAGCAACCTGTTTAATGTAGGCCTATTTAGTAGGACTCCCAACAATCTGTTTTGAGATGCTTTGAGTAGGCCGGTGATGGTACACCGCTTAAGGTAGTAGCGCACAATTTCCTCGGTCGTGTCTTTAGGCCTCTGTAATTTGGTAGATAAATCAAGCACGTTTTGGTCTCAGGTTTAGCCTTTCAAGCTAGGTGATTGATTCGAGACCCGCGGTACTACAGGGTCACTGACAGTCTGGATAAATCAGACTAGTACTGCGGCCGACTAATGAGACCAGATTATTTCAACAGCCTGAAACGAGCGTGAAAAATAAGATCTACCTCATCCCGAGGTGTCAAATCGATTCAACATCACCGAGCAAAAACATAGGCCTACACACATACATTCGCGCACGGATGGGTCCTCATTGTTTAATTGGACCTAAAGCACAGGTAGGCTCTCATATTAAATTGTCACAACTCATATAGCAGTAGCCTACCGCGTTAACTGAAGAATGTTTCAATTAATATTTTGAGCTAGCCTAAAGCCTTAAGGTCCAGATGGTTGACCGATATGAATATAGTAGACAGATAAGATATTTTATGTTCAAAATATTAGCATCATATAAAGATTTCACCGATGAAAAACCTGTGCAATGTGCCATAAATATTTCTCTGGAACAGATCGCTTCACATAAGACATTATGTAATGTATGAAGCATCTCCATAGTCGTTTTTTCCCCTCAATAATAGCCAGAAAAAAGTTGTGTGTGTATGAAACACCAGGCTAATATAAAAGCCGTGAGTGTTAAATCATAAAATGAATTAAGGCAGTGAAAGTGATGCATGGCAAACATTATTAAAGTTTTGCATAAATTGAAATGTTCGCCTGTTACGGTCTAAACTTGTTTTAAATTAATTCCATGGGTGTCTCAAAGCAACAAAAGATTAAATTTCGCACCCCCTCTAGTTCTCTCCTGAAGTTATTCAATAGCTTATCATACACGTTTATGATCAATTGTAAAGATGTTTAAAAAGCTAAGTCGTTATGTAGACCAGGGAGAAATTATTCTTTAAATGGGACCCCTGCCTTTGTGAGGGGCATGTTGGTGTTGGTAACGATCTCACACCCGCGATTCTGATTCTCCAGCCTTATTCTGTTATTATCACCTGACCAAATGTGTTTCATTATAAGCCTCTTCAATTTTAAGAATTACTCGCTGAGAGATGTTCACGCACGGTTAACCCTGTATGTCCTACACATTCTCTCTCGGTGTTAAATATATTTAATCTATACATGACCACTGGAATCCAAAAAAAAAAAGGGGGATTTAAACATGTCAAAGAAGATTGTGAAGCAGTCATCTGTAAACGTGTTGGCACAGAAGGCATGGGGAGAAGTAGCAGATTGGCACACACTGAGGCTGGGCTATCTTTATTATATGCCAGGGGAGAGCAAGGGCAGGGCAGAGCAGAGCAGTTGGGCTCAATCTTACATACACATGCCCACTGTACCCCTGGCATCTATTAACACAAAATATGCTCTACTGACCTGGGGATGAAGTTGGGGGAAATAATGCAAAGAAAAAAGTTGGAAAAGGACAAAAGAATAGGAATGATACCTTGATCGACAATATTGGAACAAACAATGTAATCTTAAGGAGGAATTTGGTGTAAAAAAAGTGTTTTTAAATTTAGGCTTTGCAAGGGCAATGCTAGGGGTCTGTGGAAATGTTTAGGGAAATAAAAATAATTAATAAAAATATATAAATAATTAAAACAATTTAAAAAACGATAATCACACGAACTGCATTATAATTATAAGATTAGAATTAGATTAAAACGAATGCACAAATTAAATAGATTTTGTGGTATTTTATATAAACTGGAGTAAAATATAGATTAAATGTTTGTGAAATAAGTCTATTATGCTCACTAATAAGTTTTAATATTGTTATCATTTCCACATTACACCTTATTAATCTATCGTTTTGATGCTTAAAATAAAATTTGTATTTGTTTATATGGTATTTTATGCATATTTCATCCAGAAATTAAAATGATCGATAGTTTAATCTATAATAAATAGCATTACGATATTTATTATCAGCAGTGAATAGTGCCTGAGATTTTTAAGCTCCATAAAGTGCATTCATCCATCATAAAAGCAATGCACATGACTCCAGTGGGTTAAAGAAGGCCTCAAGTGGAGCAATGGATATTTTGTCCAAAACCGAATATTTAAAGGGTCACGAAACACCAAAACACATTTGTTTTTTAGATGTTGACAGTCATATATGTGTCCCACACTGCTAAAAACACTATTAAGACACATATTATTCACAAAAAAGTGAAAATTGGTTGTTCAAAGCAAATTCGTTCTTCTGATTTAAAAATAAAAATTGAAGCAACGTCATGGCCATGAGATCATTGTGTAAATTGCAGTGTGGAGATTTGCTGTCTGTACCGGCTTTGTTGTTGAGTTTTCAGCACATCCGTTTCATGAGAAAGACTTGGTTCTAACCAATCAACGTGCTCTATTGTGAACGAGATGCAACTTTGTTAATATGCATGATATAGCTTCGAAGACTCCTTCATAGAGATGCCACATTGTGTTGCTAACCGTATTTCAAACAAGTAGTAGAACAATTGTTCGGAGACATGGGTCGCCAATGTTGCGTTTATAAATGTGCTGCAACAAAGGTTTTGTTTACATTTCCCTGCAATGAGAGCACAGCTTGCGTGTGGACCCACATGTGTGGATTACAGTGGTCTACTAACACACAACAAAAATATGCTCTAAGAAACATTTTTTACCTGAAAGCTTTGGTGAAACCGGAATTTTTTCACTCTAAACAACAACTGTCTTCCAACACCTTGTATACATGCTTTCATAAAATAATATTGAGTTAGAACGTAGGCCACAGGAAAGAAGTGAAAAGGATGGGGCAAAACAAAATGCCATTTGCAAAATAGAAGTGTAATGTGAGAAGAAAAATGTTGAAGAATTTTGATGTAAGAGAAGATGATCTTGAGTTTTTTTTTACTCCTCTCTGTTTGTATGAACTGGAGAAACTCAACTCTGGAAGCCAGTAATAACAGCTTAAAGTTTCATATACAGATATTTTTCTTACAAAAACCTATCACCTTGTTTCAGAAGTCATAAATTAACCCACTTGGTTGTTGTTGGATTACTTTTATGATGGACAGAACTTCAAAAAACACGAGGACCAATATCTTCTGTTTGAACAGTAAGAAATAAGCTTAAATTAAAAATTCATCTGAAATAATTAATCTGCGCACACTATAGACTACCTGACAAAGTCTTGTTGTCTATCCCAGTTGTAAGAGCAGCAAATAATAACTTGACCATTACATTACAAACCACAGGAGTGGGCAAATACTTGCTCCTTTTTAAACTTCAACCTCCACATCAAAGGGCCTGAAAGCAAAGAAGGTGAAGGTGCTCAAGAGTTGGGCAGCCCAGTCACCAGATGTGAACATTATTGAGTAGATGAAGGAGGAGGCATTGAAGATGAATCCAAAGAGTCTTGATAAACTCTGGGAGTTCATCTTTGCCATTCCAGGTGACTTTATTAATAAGTGATTTGAGTCATTGCAGAGATGTATAGATACAGTCCTCCAAGCTCATGGGAGTCATACACAAAATTGATTAATTTCCCACTGCAGCATGACTTTATATTCTATATTGTACATTATTTCTGTTAAGTGACAAGTCTTTTGTCTAAGCAAAGTCAGACCTTACTGTCCTAATTAAATAATTAATAATCAAGGCATGATCATATTTTATTTTGGTAAAATAAGCGTAATCTACTGGCCTTTGCCTTTCATATAAGCCATTTCTGATAAATGATCAACTAGAAGTCAAGTTGTTCCTAAAACTTGGATAGGCGACAAGACTTTTGCCAGGTAGTGTATATCACATATACACTGTAAAAAAATCTTTTTATTAACAGTTTTCATATTTTGTGTTTTCCATTTATTTATGGTTGTGAATTGCATTATGGGAGCTTGATCTCTGCTATGTTCAATTCAATTCAATTCAGCTTTATTTGTATAGCGCTTTTACAATGCAGATTGTGTCAAAGCAGCTTCACATAAATGGTCATAGTAACCAGAACAGTGTAGTTCAGTTTTTAGTGTTTAAGTTCACTTTTGACTTTTAATGTTGAAAATTCAACTCTACAGTTTAACAAAGTGACTTTAATGAACATTTTAGTAGTTATAATAATATAATGCATTATAAATACATATAGAGGAATTCTCTGATGGGTTGCGGCTGTAAGGGCATCCGCTGTGTAAAACATATGCTGGATAAGTTGGTGGTTCATTCCGCTGTGGTGACCCCAGATTAATAAAGGGACTAAACCGAAAATAAAATGAATGAATGAATATAGAGAAATAAATCTTAAAAATTACAGAAAAAGTAATGGTAAATGTTTTTGTAGCCTAATATACAATATAAATCCAGACAATATATCACTTTAAACTATTAAAAATAAGGGTAAAAGTTGCTGAAAGAAAAATCAAGGTCCCATAATGCTAAAAATAAAATGGGTAAAAAATACATGAATCCCAAACTATGGAAAACTACTAATTTACAGATATTTTTTAGTGTAGTAAAGGATTTTAGGAAGATAACAAAGTCAAAAAGTAGTCAGGGTCAACTGTATAATTTGCCAGTGTAGAACGTACAAAAAGTGTTATCAATCTGATTATTGAATTTATTTTAATTAGCACTGGCAGGTATGCTTGTTAAATGGGCATTCCCAATACAGCAAAAACAACAATGATTAAAAAAAAATCACATTAGACCCAATTAATTAGTTTTAATTTCATTCTAAATGCACTGAAGTGCTTGTTAAATGGAGGATGAGGCGTATTAAAAACGCCAACCTCCACTCACACTCACACACACACACGCATACACACATGCACACACACACACTCACAAGGAATGGTAAATAAACAGCTTAAGCCTGCTTTCCGGTGGAATGGGCAACAGACTCCCTTGGTGGCACCCGGCAACCATAATCTGGCGTAAATAATGACATCTCTCTTCACGGCCGCAAGCTTTAGCCAAATTAAGACACACACACATTCACACACACGCACACAGTGAGAGAAAGAGAGGGAGAAAAAGCCAGTAACACTAATTATTTACTTTGGGCTGGACCACACTGACCCTCTGGCCACACCAGAGCTTGCCAGGACCAGCGGGCAGAGACGAGTCAAGCATCTGCTGAGACACACAGAGAGAGAAACAACACTCAGTCTGCCGTTTGCTGGAGTGAGTGAGAGATCAGACCCACAGGTGTGTGTGTGAGAGACAGGAAAAGGATGGAAAAGTCTGAAGCTAATGGAGATAAATGCAGGGATTTACTGTACTTTAAAAGTTCAAGACAATTACAGACCAACACAGAGTTTTGTACTTTTAAAGTTGTGTTAAAGCCTAGTGGTGCAATGTGAAGAATACTGTCCTAGTAGCATGATTTAGGGGTCATTGTGTAGTAATCGCTAGTCCACCACAAGCAAGTCTAAATTCAAATGATTGTTTTCAAGTTTGGCTGTTTTGTGATGAGTCTTACTGGCTTTCATTTGGTTTTACTGTTTATTATATTTATCATTTATATTAAAGATGTTAAAGCTTGTTTAATCCACAGAATAATAAAAAATCCGACTTTCTTATAAGTTATACATTTCATAAATCTTTGAACATATCTCACAATTAGACTCACAAAATGACAGATTTGTGACTCTGCGTCTTTCAGGTTCGATAAACATCCTTTTCCAAGAGCATATTCAGTGTTTATCTTAATTCTGAATTAAAAACTGTATTGTGAAATTGAAACTTGAAAGTCAGTAAAAAGTCTGAATTGCCATAAAAAAAGATGTAAAGTTGCAAGTGTGGTCGAAAAACTTGGAAATTGAAAGACAATAGGACAGAATTAAGGGAAACGAGAATCACAATATTAATTAAAAATAATGAGAAATAAAATATGAGTTTTAAGAACGGCAATAAATAGAGTTAATTATGAAAGAAGAGTCAGAATGGTGAAATATATTCTCACAATTATAAAAAAATAAAGTCATTATTGTGAGATACAACCTTGAATTATAATAATAAATCAGATTTACAAGAAAGCATAAAGAATTTCAGAATTCTGATATATAAAGATGCGAGTTTGACCTTCAAAGTCAGACATTTTTCAAAATAAAATCAAGATGTAAAACAAAGTTTCAAGATGTAAACCCACAATTAAAGCTAATGGTAAAAAGTCAGAAGAGACACTTACTTACAATGTCAAAATATAATCTTGAATTTTGGTAAGAATTGTGAGATAAAAAAGCCTGTAAAAATGCTGGGTTCTACACAATTCATGATGTCCCAACACAAATAGGATTAAGCTAAATATTAACAATTAAGTAGATTGAGCATAAAACAATTAAGTTGTCAATAAAAATATAAAAAATCGTGTTGTGTTTTTTTTGTTGTTGTTTTTTTTGTGCACATTTTTTTATTCCACGGAGGAAACAAGCTGCAGAAGTAAAACATGTAGAAAAACCATCCTATAAATAACAAAAATAAAATGTTGATAAATTTAAATAAATAAAAAAAGAATAGGTGATATCTATTGTTTTTCAGTTTAAATGCATTTAAAAGATGTTATTCAAAGTTAAATTATGGGTTGCAGCTGGAAGGGCATACGCTGCGTAAAACATATGCTGGATAAGTTGGCGGTTCATTCCTCTGTGGCGACCCCAGATTAATAAACGGACTAAGCCGAAAAGAAAATGAATGAATGAATAATTGGTCATTTTCATAATGTTCAAGATTCATAGTAACTTCTCAATTAAAATCTTTTTAGTTGGTAAGATTTCTGAGATTTAAACAAGGAAATGGTTAAAATACTTTTTATACAGTATATAGGCCTCTTCCACTGTAAAAATGCAGGGTTTCACACAATCAGTTTGTGTTGGGACAACATGAAGGAATTAAGGTAACGTGTTAGTTTTTACAAATGTAAGTGGATTGAACATAAAACAATGAAGTTGTCCCCACAAAAACACAAGAATTGTGTTGTTACAGCTCATTTTAAATAAATATTGTGAACAAACAGCAAACATATTTTTTTTGAGTGTGAAAAAAAGTCAAGATTTAAGATTTTAGTACCTTCAAGTCAAACATTTTACATAATAAATCAAGATATAAAACAAAGTTGCGAGATTTAAACCCACAGTCAAAGCTAAAGTAAAAAGCCAGAAGTTAAGTTAATATTAAGTTTAACAATTTAATGGATTGAGCCTAAAACAATTAAGTTGTCACTAAACAACATCTCAAAAATTGTGTTGTTTCTGCTCATTTTAATAGGCTGCAATAATCTTTCTTATTTCATGGTGGAAACAAGCTGCCAAAAATGATCTCATAAATAGCAAAAATAAAAAAAAATTAAAAAAAATAAATTAAAATAAATAAAAAAAGTGGGTGAATGTCTTTAACAATCTCTTTATGGAGTCTGTAACATGCATTCAAAATGCATTTAAATTACTTTATTCCAACAACATTAACATTATTAGTTTGTTGGTCATTTAATAAACAGTAAGTAGTCATTTCCATAATTGTCAAGATTTATAGTAACTTGCTAATTAAAATCTATTATATTGACAACATTGCTGAGATGTGCACACAGAAATGGTCAAGATACTTATATATGGGGAAAATTAAGCAAACAGGATTTTTATTTTCAGACATTTGGGCCTTTTTATCAACAAATCTAAAAAATTTAATTTCACAAATTAACAGTTAGAAAAGAAATATAGAGCTAGCTGTCTAATAATTTGATTTAAGAACTTTTTAAGGCTTTTGATGCACTAATGATTTTATTTTGAATGGTTTTGTTATGCTAACAGTAAAGTCAACTAGTAGTCTTTTCTGTCAAGTTTAACAATTAGATTTTTACAAAGGAATGACAGAATTTCCATTAATATAAGATTTTCTTGAAGGGGAAATGAAGCAAACATGCACCGGTATTGCATTTGTAAACAATTATTTCTTGTAATCCATTTAAGCACAAAGTATATAAAAAAGGATAGATACACAAACACATTCACTCACACACACACTTGGCTCAAGTCCATAAGATATAATGGGTTTTAAGCTGGCATAACTCATATGCTAAATTAAATAGTGTCCATTGTTTCCAATGTTTCATTTGACAAATCTTATTTCAGTTTCCATTTGCTTTGGTGCGGGCCAGTGGGCATAGTCTTCCTGCAATTAAAAAGCTCTCTCTCATTCGCTCTCAAACCCTTATTCTCTCTCTTTCTCTCTAAACCTCTAACTATAAGAGTCAAAGAAAGAGAAAGACGTTTGTGCTCTATTTCAATAATACTGTTTACAAGCAGTGATGATGAACTGAAGCACAGATCCAGTTGTGCGCAGCTGCTAAAAATGGCAATAATCATTACGAAACGGTTAAAAAAAATCCTTCTGCATTCTAGAAAATGACAAGTAAATAAACGGTTGGAGAATGAAATAGATTGAGCTCACCCACTGCAGTTCAGAGCATTAATTAACCACATTGAAAACAATTATCTACTGTATGAAATGCTGGCTACTATTAGGCTATAATTAAGTCACCGCTATTAATCAACTAAGTAAAAATAATGAGCCTTTAATGAAATTACAGGATACATGTAGAATAAGTAAATGACTCATTACACAGGCACATAATCAAAATGTTAATGATTAAACTATTTTAACTCTGTTTTCATTGATTATTTTTTATTAATGTAATTAATTAACTCCGATGACTTGGTGTATAAGAAACGGAAAAGAAGCTGAAGTTAGTTTCCACCAGCAATAAACGGCCAGGATTTTAAGCATAAATAACAATGTGTTTAATAGCTGATGATGGATTTACTTTGTATTCAAAAACAGCTGCAAATAAGTCACAGATGCACTCATTGTTTTGCTACTTGTTCAAACTAAGCAGAACAACACAATTCTTAAGAATTGTTTATGACAACTGTTTTATGTTTAATCCACTCACATTTTTTTAAAGGGCACCTATGATGAAAATCATCTTTTGGAAGCTGTTAGGACAGAGCTGTGTGGAGCTCTAGTGTGTCCACAGTCATATTGGGGTGATATAAAGACAATAAGACTTTTTTTTTTAATTTCTTGATGTTAAAATAGGATCCAAATCGCTCTTTTTTTGAGGCCGACCACAACAATATGTAGGAGTGTGGTTTCCCCACCCACAGAATTGATTGGCAGCTGCTTATTAACATGTCTCTGTAGTAATGCATATAATCATATCAACAAGACAGGATGTGCGCAAAGCAACTGGGATTAAAAGATCTGTTCGGCTCTCTTTGATCATTAATCATCATAAAATGTGATCCAGAATGAGTTTTACAAGTTTAAAACATTTTTAAAACAGTGTATGCTTATAATTAATTACAGCGATTTTACCTTCTTTATCACAGCCGCATGTCAGCACAATTCTTTTTGTGGACAGTTTGTAGATGTTAAATCAGGTTTATTTTGAACATTAACATAACGGATATCCATACAGCAGTAGTTATTAATGTGTATCCTGTCACATTTTGGTGCAAAACAGCACAAAGTTAAACGTACGGGCTATGTGTGTCCGTTGTGTGTATGTGCATGAACTTTGTATTGACATTGTATGACTCATCGAAAGGTTTGCATTAAGTCCACAACAAGTACATCAAATAATCATTGGGAAAGTTCTTACTGTAGCATTTCTCACAAACGTTACATGAGATCTGCTTCCTTCATGTCTGTCACAGTGCTGTTTATCTGATGCAGCCAAGGCAGAGATTAAGGTACACTTTGGCAGGCACTTAATAGATTTGTGTTGGGATGGCATAAAAGGATTGTGTGGATTTTTTAGTGTAACGATTTTATTAAAAGAAAACACTCTTTCAATTGTCTTTTTTAGTCTATTCAGTCTAAGTGTCACATTAATGAATCACTGTTTATTTAGAAAAAATTGTTAAATTTACCAGCATAAAAGGACCAAGAATAAAATTTCAAATTTTAGCCTTGAAAATAAAGTGTCTAAAGCAATGATCTCAAACTCAATTCCTGGAGGGATCTGCAGATGTTAGCTCCAACCATCTCCAACTCACACCTGCGTAACAGTCTCTAGTTCAGAACACCTTGCTTAGTTAGATCAGCTGTGTTTGATTACGGTTGGAGCAAAACTGTGCAGAGCTGCAGCCCTCCAGGAAAAATAATAATTCTGACTTCAACTATATATATATATATATATATATATATATATATATATATATATATATATATATATATATATATATATATATAAAAACTTCAGATGCAAAAATCTCTGAATGCCGTGTGAAATGTTCTCTTAAAATGAGCATTTTTCTCAGCCTCCTATGTTTATGTTCAGTTATTTCACTTGAAAGGCAGAAATCTTGACAGAAATCTGAGAAAAACTATAATTTTAGAAAAAAAATATCTAATGACTTTGAGGTTTCTAAACTATATATGGTAATATTTATATTTCAGGTAACACCTTTACCTGATATAGTTTAAGTAATAATTCCCATAATTAACTGGCTTATTACCTGCCTATTATTATAATTGTTTAGTTTATTGGCACTTATAAAATATTTTTCCTCATCCCTAATCCTACTTAATACCTAAACTCAATTACTAACTATAAATAAGCACCTAATTAGTTTATTGAGCTAATAATAAACTAATCTTTGTTAAAAATGTTTGTTAAAAGCATGAATATTACAATAAAATAAAGTATGACTTACTTTTCTACAAAAATAAATAAATAAATAAATAAATAAATAAATAAATAAATATATATATATATATATATATATATATATATATATATATATATATATATATATATATATGCTTATTTTAATGTGTTACTTTAAATGAAAAGTTCTTCAACATCCAAAGGGCCTTTTAATTCTATAAAAAGTTCTATTCAAAACCACTCTTCAGATTAATGTTAAAGTCAAAATTATTTGCCTCCTGTGAAATTTTCTCTGTTTTTCAAATATTTCCCAAATAATGTTTAACAGTTTAAGGAATTTTTCAAAGTATTTGCTATAATATTCTTTCTTCTGGAGCAAGTCTTATTTATTTTATTTTGGCTAGAATAAAAGCAGTTTTTTATTTATTATAACCACTTTAAGGTCAATATTATTAGCCTCCAGAAGCAATATTTATTTTCAATTGTCTACAGAACAAACCATCATTATACAATGATTTGCCTAGTTACCCTAACTTGCCTAATTAACACAATTATGCCTTTAAATTATACTTAAGTTGAATACTAGTATTATAAAAACATCCAGTAAAAAGAAATCATTTATTAAAAATGAATTCTTAAAACTATTATGTTTAGAAATGTGTTCTGCGTTAAACAAAAATTGAGAAAACATGTACAGGTGTTAAATAATTTTGACTTAAATTGTATATCATCTATGCACTAAAAACTTTGGTTCTTTAAAGAATTCCTCTCTAAAATGTTCCTCATGGAACCAAATGTATTTATTTATCTCTTTGGCATCCCTGTGAAACCCTACAAGCGGTGATTACTTAAATCTACAGTAGCTAAGAAACATTTACAAAGTTATTACATCAGAATGATTACTTTTTTATCATTAACCATCACCGATATCCTAATATATGAACGCAGCAGCAGTTTTGGACCTCTAGGCGAGGCTCTCCAGCGGTTGGCAGTATTAGGCGTGACTAATGTCAGGTTGAACTCTGCTCAGGCCGCCCGGGTGAACACACACAGTAATAACAGCCATAGCTCATTTAGTGCGCAACCTACCAAGGACATCAAACCAGCACACACAGCTACACACTACCCCTTCACACACACACACACACACACAAACACGTGTACTCACACATTTCATATACGCGTTATCTTTGCCAGTTGTGTTTAGTCCCTCAAGGTTTCCAGGTTTCGGGTGGTATTTCCCTAAACACCCGAGTGCTAAATGGGAGCTGATGCATCTTCCAGGGACTGTGAACGAGCTGCGTTGAATATTTAACACTAAACAACAGAGAGAGTGAGAGACAAAGAAAAAAAGGCTCATTTCAAATCGGCTGGATCATATTTGGTTTTGTCCACAAGAAAGTCAAGAATCAAATGTCATCCAATCCAACCAACACAAACACACACACCCTCACACACACTCCAGCACAAACAGGTAGAATGCCAGTTATTCCATTTCCTTTAGCTGCAGTATTTCTCCGACCTGTTAAAATCAAAATGATCCCAAGTTAAGTCACATACGCACGCACACACACACATACGCACACACTCTAAACCAACACAATAATTGAAATATTTTCAACCTGATTAAACCCAGCACCCCAGGCTATGCCAGTTGCTATGGCTGTGCGCCTTGGTTGCTAGGGGGAGTAAATCATGGTGCATTATTTGATTTTTGTAATAGATATGAAAGCTCGATTCGGCCGATTAAATGTCTCCCCGTCTAGCACCTATAAGACCTGAGGCGGAGCGTGAGGGAGTGGGGGGAAAAATGAAAAAGGAATGGAGATTTGATATGGCTTGGAAATTGCAATAAAATGTTAATGGTTAATGAGAAAAAATATATATAGAACATTTATTTATGAAAGCAAATATAAAAGTGTGTTAGCATTGCAGTCACATACCTTCATTTAGTAATATATATATATATATTATTACAAGGGAAACTGGGGCTGGTTGTTATACTTTTTATGCTCCTCAGGGTGAGTTTGTTTTAGTAAGTCAGTTTCTGTAGAGAAACATACAAGATATAGGACATTTACAACTATAGTGCTCAGCATATACGAGTACACTCCTCAAAAACTCTCTTTTAAATTCAGATTTAAGCTATACAATATTACATTTGTGCATATACATTAGATTAGTCAGTGCTGAAGCTAAATTTGGAGCTTATCTAACAAAATAACTTATCTAACAAAGTACACTGAAATGTATATGTTATAAAAAAATATTAAATATTAATTTAAGAAAGAGGAAAAATCAAGAAGCAAAAAATAATTTTTTTAAATGTAGTTGAAATTTTGTAGATTGCAATATTTTGCTTGAATTTATTTGTATTATCATTCAGTTTCTAAATATGTTTGGTGACTGAAATATTATTTTAATAAATATATCCGTTTAATAAATCTGTTTTGTTTAAAGATACCAAAATACATTGCCTATATTTTGTGGATGGTTTATGTATGGGCAATATGGGCGATCGCCCAGGGCGGCATCTTTCTGGGGGGCAGCAAAGGGAGACGGTGCAAATAAAAACGTGCCCTAGTAAAGTATTTGAGATACGCACAAGTTTGTTTTAAATCATGGTAAAATGTAAGTCTGTTTAGTCTGTTTTTTTTTTTGCTCTAAAAAATAAAATTAATCATGATATTTTCTAATGTATCGATTTTTTATTTATTTAAAGCAACATTAAACTTTAACATTTGTTGCTTGAACCTCCTGATTGTTTGTCGTTTTGTTAAGCAGTACTATTATGTAATGCAAAGTTTAAACAAACAAACAAACAAACCACAAAACTAAAATCTGTAGCTTTCAGTTCAAATTGATGCTAAATGCAAGTAAAAAGCTTTCAAAAACATGTCCACATGGAATTTAACCAAACTGTTTGTATGTTTGTTTGTTTTTTTGAACTCCTCTCATTTTATTTGAACCAGCAGCAGTGTCACAGAAAGCCCTCTCTAAAAGCAGATACAAGCTTATACACATACTGACTCATATCAAATACTGGTTTAATCTGCTTTCTGTTTTCACACCCACAGATTACAATATTACTTGTATTAAATCATTGAACTTTACATGTCTCTCAGAGCTCATTGTACATTTCCTACTGCATCAAGCTCTTTATCTGGTTAACATGCTTCACACGCTGAGTTGCATTATCTTCTCCCCAGGTTAATAGCTGCATTAACGTTTATTGTCTGAGTGTTGCATTATAATGGCAGAAATATGTCATCTGCTAATAGACAGATACACTTTTATTGCCTGATATTCAATCAACAAACAATTTTTAAGTATACACGAGCAATTAAGACATTTATAATTAGTTAGTATATAATTAGTTGGTATGTTTAGAATTCAAAATTGACAGGGAAGATATTAAAATTGTTAGAAAAGATTTCCATTTACACATTAAATGGGCTTCCATAAAATATTAAGCAGCACAACTGGTTTTACACTGAGAATTATAAGAACATTTTCTTCATTAAGTCATATAAAATGACACTTAAGAAGACTAGAGTAATAATAATAATAAAATTCAGCTTTCAGTCACAGAAATAAATTAAATATTGTCTATCTTATGTATAAATACTGCTATTGAAATATTAAGAGACCACTTGAAAACTGTCAGCTTCTCTGGATTTATGATTTATAGTTATGAAAGACATGATATACATTTCATACTGACCTATTGTCATTCTCAACAAATAAGCGTTTTTATTGATAATATTTATTTAAGTAAATCTAAAGACTCAATATCAATAGTTAAAGGGACAGTTGACCCAATGAAGGTTGGGCATACTAAAAAAATAGGAAAAAAAACTGCTGAACATTGACTTCCATAGTATATTTTGGTCCTACTATGGATGTCAATAGCTGTTTTTTCCAAAATAGCAGAATATCTTGTATTGTGTTTAACTGAAGAAAGAAAATCATAAAAGTTTAAAACCACTTGTAAGTAAATGATGAAGATATTTTAATTTTGGCTGAGCACAAATGAACACTGAACTCAAAACATACATCTCACAGCAAATCCAGAATACCAATTATAACTTTAAAATGGTCTTTAAATCTTTGGCAACATTTAATAAAACCGTTTGTTTACATTTTTAAAAACACATTTAAACCCAACAGTTTTATTTATACATTACCTAGCTTAAACAACCTATATGTATAGAGAGGTACTAGTGCCAGAGAGCACCAAAAACAGAACTTTGCAGGGGTTTTTTTAGGCTCAAAAGGAGGTATAGGTTGTATTCCGATCATTTCATTTTTGCTACTTGAAACAAACTCGTTGCATTATTCTTGTAATCTTACCAAGTAAAAGATTATATATTTAAAGGCTAACATTACATGTAAATAAATACATGAGCAATCACTTGGGGTCTGTCAGTACCTGTGACTGCCTGCCTGGCAGACTTTTGTCAAAGGTGGAGGTGGTACAGAATTTGATGGTTGTGCCAACCTCATACTTATCTGTGCAGGAAAAATGGCAGAGGGCAGGGGCGGGGCTGGGCAAGGGAGGGGTAAAACAGTTTTATTGGCCGATGCCTGACTAATGAACAATGCCAGCAGCCAACGTGACTTAGGTGCAAAAGAATAATTTGTATGATTATTTTATTATTATTGTTAATATTATTTAGATGTAAAAAAATTATTTTGTAAAAAATTTGGTGAAAAATTTATTCATTCATTCATTTTCTTGTCGGCTTAGTCCCTTTATTAATCCAGGGTCGCCACAGCGGAATGAACCGCCAACTTATCCAGCAAGTTTTTACACAGCGGATGCCCTTCCAGCCGCAACCCATCTCTGGGAAACATCCACACACACATTCACACACACACTCATTCACTATGGTTAATTTTAGCATACCCAATTCACCTGTACCACATGTCTTTGGACTGTGGGGGAAACCAGAGCACCTAAAGGAAACCCACGCGAACACAAGGAGAACATGCAAACTCCACATAGAAATGCCAACTGACCCAGCGACCTTCTTGCTGTGAGGCGAACGTGCTTTCCACTTACCACTGCGTCGCCCCAAAAAATATTGAGCAAAAAATTAATAAATACAAATCTCCAAAAATCGCAAAGCAAAATAAAATTGAGAAATAAAAATTAAATTTGCAAACAATAAAACGTGCAAAATATTATTTGCAAAAAAAAAAAAAAAACTATGTATATTTTGCAAAACATTTTTTATAGCATTGCCTTTACAAAACCAAATGTTACAAGGGAACTTGGGCATTTACGACAGGCCCAGACTTGCTGGTCTGTAAAACCACCTTGCTGATACAGTGTCTCCAGGTGATGACGTCGCTTAAATGGAGGCAGGTTCGGGCTTGTCGTAAACGCCCAAGTTCCCTTGACTCCGCCCCCCTTGTCAAATCAGGGCCACAAAGTGGTACGCGAAGAAACGAGAAGTGCAAAGTAAAAACAGCATCACGAACTCACTGTCGACTAAACAGCAAATCAAAATGAGCATTGCAATTGACTAGATGGGTTTTGTAAAGGCAATGCTAAAAAAAACGTTTTGCAAACATATAGTTTTTTAAAATTGCAAATATTTTAGTTTTTCGCAGTGCTTGATTTTTATTTGCAGTTTTTTTATTTATTTGCAAATTTCATTTTTATTTCTCAAAACTTAATTTTCCCTTTGCAGTTCTTCATTTTTGTTTGCAAAATAAATTTATTTTTAAATGTATTTTTGCTTTGCGATTTTTGGAGATTTGCATTTACTTATAGATTTTTTTGCTCAATACTTTATTTTTTGTTTGCAAAACTTTCTTTTATTTTGCGAGTATGTATGGCCCTAGATTGACTCCATACTACCCAGGCAACCCAGGGTGCAAAAAAATATACTAAAACAATATGCTAAAATATAAGCTGGAGTCACACAGACCAAAACAAAGACAGACATTCTGACACAGAAGCACGAATTCAAAGGAGAATAACTGACTTTAGCATCGTTTTTTCAGATAAACAAGTGTGTTCACTGAGCATGTTTCTTAAATATCTGCAAACATATGGTGATCTATGCTTTAGAAGGGCTAAAGACTCACATAAAGCAAGTTTAAGCATCTACACTGGCCTTCACATGTGTCATTGGCTCTTGATGCTGCTTGCCCTACTCTGTCCACACCTGCGTGTGTGTCCTCTTAATCACATTAGTCTTAGTTTAATTTGAGGGTGTTCCTGTGGGACTCTGATGTCCAGCAGCAGCATTCAGCAGAAGAGAAGCTTTAACACCATCACCAGTGCAGATGCTGAGGACGCCACCACAGACACACGTGATTGACACAAGTATAATTGCATTTTAAGTGTTGATGTGCATAAAGTGTTTGCGAATACCTGCATGTGTGTGTGCTGAAATATACGTTTGTGCTCGGACTAATTAAAGCCTGACATCCAGCTTTGCTCATCCTCTATGATTCTAATTAGCAATGAGCTGCGCTCTCAAAAGACAGTTCTGAAATACACTACACAAATCACTATAATACTGCTGTTGACACGAGAGGCAGAGAGAAAGAAGCGAGGGAAGAGTGTGGGAGAGAGAAAGAGGGAGAGGATGGTGTGAAAGCGGGCTTTGAGAGATTACAAATTTACATATCTTAATAGACAACCGCATACTCACATTCTTTCATCAGGAAAGTCCCAGTGCAGCACTGGAATTGTGGGTAGTGGACTGGCAAGGCGGTGAAACTGATTGTCTAATAAGACACACACACACACACACACACACACACACACACACACACACACACACACACACAAGCACACACACATGCATACACACAATTTTAGAACATATAAGAAAAAATAACAACTCTGGCCTGATGGAACAATTAGCATTTTTGGAGACGAGCAGAATAAGCATTATGGCTTAAAGTAAAGGAAGAGTGTAAAAATGAGATATTGTAGTTGAATGATGCACTTTTGAAATCAACAATTTGCATTTATTGCACTTACATGAAGATGCAAAACATATATTAGATATATGCGTGGCTTTCTGGAATGCTTCATTCTGATTGGTCAGTTTGGACAAATCTATTTTGCATGCTAATATATTTCTCGCTCTTTTTATATAAAGAAATGTAAACTTTGGTTAATATGTGAGTTTTATTATTTATGTATCTAAGAAGTCTTGCAAAAAGTTATGTAATACAATCAGGGAAAAAACTGAAATTGATTGTATAAATGTATTGCTTCTCATCTAATTGTGTAGTCTGCGTAATAAAATATGAATATACTTCACTACTTATATATATGGTAGTCAACATTTGATCAAAGTTGTCTTAAAACTATTCAACAACAACTATTCAGGACGGCACGGTGGCTCAGTGGTTAACAGTGTCGCCTCACAGCAAGGTCGCTGTTTCAAGTCCCGGTCCAGTTGGCATTTCTTTGTGGAGTTTGTATGACAATCTCTCAATGCATAACCTCTAGAATTATGTCAATGCAAAATTATGGATAACTATAATGTCGTTTGGAGAAAGCCAGCCATTTACTCCATTTTTTTTCAAAGATCTATTTTTCTAATCAAAGTGCTTGTCATGTTTTCCATTTGTAAGGATGTATGGGTGTTTCCCACGACTGGGTTGCAGCTGGAAGAGCATCCGCTGTGCAAAACAAATACTGGATAAGTTGGTGGTTCATTCCACAGTGGCAAGCCAAGGAAAATTAATGAATGGATGATATGTAACTAATGTGGTAAATATCAGTCTGAAACTACTTGCGCCTATTAGAAAATAATTGCACGCCTTAAAATATTCCACAGCCAATTCGAATCGAGCATTCAACAGAATCCCTACTACATTAAATAAATACACCACCAGAACAAACAAGTCCTTCGCATGCATATCCTTTCAGACCTATAAGATCAATCTGGAATGATCAGATGTGTGTGTGTGTATTTGTGTGTGTGTCTGTTAGTCTAGCAGTGTCTGACACGTCTCTCTCCTCTGGAGAATATGACCTCTCCTCCAGTCTCACTCAGTAATTGGCTAAGTAATGTGTAAAGAGGGAGGAGGGGACGAAACTCAGATCACCATAATGTAGGACAGCATGTTTCGGCAGCGCAACCAGTGGTAATGCTTTATTCAATTTCAATCGCCGCTCCAGCTTCATTTCTGCAGGTACGCAGTTGCTTGTTAACCCTGATTAGCTCATGGAGTGCCTGTCGATGCGGAAGGAAGGAAAGCGATGGTGGTGTTTGCGTAAAGACGAACGCTCTCTAAACTGTCTTGGCAGGTGTTGATTGGAGGTCATTGGTCTTGCTGTAGATCAATAACACACTCCAATCTCTTTATCTATAGCGCCTAACAGCTATCAGAGAGTGAGAAGAGAAAAGAGAGAGGGTGAGAGGGACGCAGAGACTAAACAAACTACTGTTTCTGTAGTTGGTCACTTACTGAAACTGGATTACACTATGAAACTACACTTACTGAAACTGTGGTTGAATGTAAGCTGATAAACAGAATAACCCACAAAACTATATAATATAATATAATATAATATAATATAATATAATATAATATAATATAATATAATATAATATAATATAATATAATATAATATAATATTATATAATATAATATAATAAATTATTTATTATTTTGAGTTCCTGAATGTTGTGATTTTTGAAAAACCATTCATCTATATTTATTTTCCTTTGGCTTAGTTCCTTTATTCAGGGGTCACCACAGCAGAATTAACTGCCAACTATTCTAGCATATGTTTTACACAGCAGATGCCCTTCCAGCTGCAACCCATCACTGGAAAACATCCATACACTACTGCCAATTTAGTTTATTTAATTAACCTATACAGCATGTCTTTGGACTGTGGGGGAAACCGGAGGAAACCCATGCCAACATGTGGAGAACATGCAAACTCCACACAGAAATGCCAACTGACCCAGCAGAGACTCGAACCAGCAACCTTTTTGATGTGAGGCGACAGTGCTAACCACTGAGTCACCTTAACGCCTTTTACAAAACTAGATCAAACATAAGCAACATAATATATAAATGCAGTATAAATATTTATAGAATTTAATTAAAAATAACATAAATAACATTTTAAAAATCACCATAAATAAAAATCTGATATGATTATTTCTTGCATCAGAAAGTGTCTAAAATATTATAATATTAAATATAATATGTTATATTGTGTATTTTAAATGATTTCTTTGTCTAAAATAGTGATAATATAGTATAAAAATAATAAAATATTTTAAGAATATATAATTAAAATAAAACGAATGTAATAAAAATAAACATTTTATACAATATTTAAAAAAATTAATTTAAGTTACTGAATGTGCTTTTTGCTTTTGAAAAATAAAATAAATAATATTTACAGCATATTTAATATTTAATATATAATAATATTTTACAGTATACTTTTCAAGACACTTCTATACAGCTTAAAGTGACATTTATAGGCTTAACTAGGTTAATTAGGTTAACTAGGCAGGTTAGGGGAATTAGGCAAGTTATTGTATAATTATGGTTTGTTCTGTAGACGATTGAAAAAAATATAAAGCTTAAAAGTACTAATAATTTTGACCTTAAAATGGTTTAAAAAAAAATTTTTTTAAACAAATAAGACTTTTTTTCAGAAGTAAAATAATATCAGACATATTGTGAAAATGTCTATGTCTTAAACATAATTTGGGAAATATTAAAAAAAATAAATAATAAATTAAAGCGGGGCTAATAATTCTGACTTACACTGTATATCTGTATTTTAAAAATAACATAAAATTTCTGAAAGTAATAAAATATTTTTGTCTTGTAGCACTTGGTGCTGAAAGAATCATGTTTACCTAAAACATAAGCATTAAAAGTCCTGCAATAGATTCCAACCAGGAGTATGTTTTTGGGTAGTGATAATACTTCTGTGAGCCATTATTAGGACATAATTCATTCTAAAATTACATTGTGATCCCACAGGCCTATTTGTGACATGTTTGCTTTGAGCTCAAAAGCTAATTTCACTACCTTACAAATTAATTTTTGTAAGGCTAGAAAAACATCAGCAGCAGCCGAGGTCAAATTTCTTGCTTTTTCACTCAAAGAACCTCTATAAACGTTTATTTGATGCAAAATGTTGTAATAAAAACAGGAAAAGCATGCGTGCATGGATGCACACTTTAAAAACCCATCAGAAATACTAGGTCATGCAATCCAAGCACTTTTAGCGGCATACTTTTTTGATTTCCATATGATCTGAAAAAAAAAAAAAACACTAATTCTAATCCTGCATATGGTTGGACAGAATGCAAATTGCAACTAGTCTTTCAAAAATAACCAGCGTGTAGATATGGCTTCTGGGCAGTGCAAAGAAAATCGGCTTGGCGTAAAATTAAAGGAAGACTTACATTGTCAATCATGTACACACACATATTCACGTGTGTTCGCTCAAATGCAAGAATGAGTTGATCCGGATGGTTTCCTCCGTTAAGCGGCGGCTCCATCAGTACATCAGGTAGAATCCAATGAGCAGTAAATGATTGAGACATTAGAGCTGCCTTTCTCTCCTATCACTTGTTAGTGCCCATTGAAACGGACTGCCAGATTAGATTACATGAAACCAGCTCTAAACTCCACATGAGTGTTAGAGAAGGAAAAGATTGAAACAGTGGGAAAAATCAAAACAGGTGAAAGAGAAATAGGAAAACTATGGAGCCAAGTAATTGCTGGTTTATAAACACTAATAACTAAAAGCCTCTAGTGCTTCAGAAAATTAAAACAAACGGACAACACATTTGCTATGTGGAAAAAGGTAGCCCAATAAGTTTTTTTTGTTTTTAAAAGATGTCTATTACATGTTAAACATAGTCATCTTGGCTATTCAAATTGTTTTTGGCTATTCTTAGATGTCTATTAGATTTTCACTGACAGCCCAAGTTGAGCCTTGTTTTAGCCATTTATTATTTTATTAAATAATAAATAATAAATTGTTATTGGTGTTTATTAAACACAATATTGAATTCAACAAAAAATATTTTTGCATATTTAAAACCAGCACTGGCTGTTTGAATGTACAAAAATGCTTCTTAAAAACAGATGTATGTTAATAAGTACACTGGAATGACATGATTTATTGGATTTACACATTGTTTTTAAGGTAACTGTTGGAAACAATTTATATGGGCTGAATTTAAACAACAAATTCAATTTAGTAATGTTTAACTTAATTAGTTTCATTTCAACACATTCAGCAGGGAAAATAAGTATTGAACACATCCCCATTTTTTTCAGAAAACATTTCTAAAGGAGCTGTTGACTTGAAATTTTCTCCGAATGGTATTAACAACCAAAGAAATCAATATATGTAAAAAAATAAAATAAAATCTAATTAGTTTACAAATGAAATTATGCATAATAAAATGAAATGACACAGGGAAAAAGTATTGAACACATGAAGAAAGGGTGGTGTAGAAAAGCAGTGATGGCCCAGACAGCAACTGAAATCTCTCAGTTGTTGATCTCTGCCTTTCATAATTGTAAATTAACATTAGCTGCTTCAGTTCAACATCTACATTAGCAGGATAATGAAGATGAAACCAGGGTGGACATTTCAGCAAGATATTGATCCAAAACACAGCCAAGGAAACTCTCTAATGCATTCAGAGAAAGAACGCCAAGCTGTAGAATAGTTGCTTTTACAGTTTTTTCTCGGAAAGTCTGAGGATTGTTGCTGTATATGGAGGATGAGGGTGCTCTCGAATTTCATCTAAAAAATTAATTATATAAAATTATGTGTTATGAAAATGAAAGATAGGCTCTGAGGAACGAAACACCATGAGGGTGAGTAATTAATAAGAGATCTTTAATTTTTGGGTGTACTAATCTTTTAACAAAACAGTAATTGTGTTCACAGGTGATCAATTTCAGCTGAAGCGTCTATTTATAATGTAGAGCGCAGGATGTTTTCTAATTTTAGAGAGTAGAAAATAGAATGAAAAGCAAATTTTTTTTTTAAATGAAAATTTAAATAAACCTTGAGGATTCTTAGCTTTTCTGGATTTATTAAGTATGGTTTTGTGTAAAATGTTAATTAAGGGAACAAATTGGATTGATAGAATTTTAAGAAAAGAAGAAAAAAAAATGTGGGAAGTTGGGCCTGATCACGTGGTTTCTTGATCGGGATCAAACATTACCTGCCAATCAGGACTCTAATATATATATGTGTGTGTGTGTGTGTACAGTTAAAGTCAGAATTATTAGCCCCTTTTATTTCGGCGAGAATAAAAGCAGGTTTTAATTTTTTAAAAACCATTTAAGGTCAAAATTATTAGCCCCTTTAAGCTATATATTTTTTTTGATAGTCTACAGAACTAACCTGCCTAGTTATTCTGATTAACCTAATTAAGTTTAAATGTCACTTTAAGCTGTATAGAAGTGTCTAGAAAAATCATTCAATCATTCATTTTCTGCTGCTTTTCCGGGGCCGGGTCGCGGGGGCAGCAGTCTTAGAAGAGAGAACCCCAGAATTCCCTCTCCCCAGACACTTCCTCCAGCTCCTCCAGGGGATCCCGAGGCATTCCCAGGCCAGCTAAGAGACTAAGTGCCTCCTTCTTCATTCTTTTTTTATGTATTATAGAAGTGTTGAATAGGGTTTTGGTATCGGTATAGATACTTCAAATTAAGTCGGACAAAACAACCCGATCGGGACATCCCTACTAATTATATTTACAACAATAGAAATGATAATAAGAATGATAACAATAAAAGTATACATATTTATATACAGTTAGGGTTAGCTTATGGTTATTGCAGCCTGATCTCGAAACTGGGAATATTCAAGTTGTCTAATAATTTTTTCCATATCTGTGTTTCTGAATACTGTACATACATAAATATAACGTGCTTGGACACTGGGACCAAATACATTGCAGAACCTACAACAAAACAAATCACTGCGGCCTCTGCCATTCAACCCAATAAATAAATAAAAAAACTCATTAAAAAATATGAATTGAGCAATATTACAGTCCATCCATCTCTACAACCAATGAGCAAATGAAAACAGTCACACATGTCGTTAATATTACAATTATTTGCCATTTGGTTAGTATAAGCTGAATGTAGTAATAAAAATCTGCCACTTTTATCCCGAGTGATAAATTACAAACATTTCAAAGTTCAAATACTGCACACCCACTTTAGTGTTAATGAAGAATAATTAGCATTGCAAACACTTTACTCGCGTTCAGCTTAGACACTTTAAATTTTCCTAAAAACAACTATTGGATATACAGGAGTGATAGGCATGAGAGAGAGAGAGACAGACAGACGCATTGTTGAAGTGAAGCACAGGCACTTAAGTTGTTTGATGCGCTGTAAGTGTGTAAGTGTTTAAGTGAAGCACTGGGGGCTAAAGCTGTTTTTTGATGTGTATAAATTGCACCTCTTTGATGTGGCTGCTGGTGTTTGAATCCCGTTTGATAAGCTTGTCAGTGGCCTCATCTGCAGTAATTACTGTCAGTTCTCGCATCCCTGTAGATGAATAGACTTCGCAGACTCTGCCACAGAAATGTCGCTCGCGAAAAGAACGTCATTACGTTTATCAACGAATCAATTAATCCGCCGTTTAATTTATGAAACACATTTGCTAATGTTAAATCCCTCAGAATCAAAGTAGGTACTTGGCTTTCCAACAAGCTTTCATTTGACTGCCGTGTATCTGAAATTCAAACTCTGCTGGAAAAAGATGCACTGGCGTTGGTCAGAAATGCAGAAAACACATCTAGATAAGGATTGCTGGTGCATTTGTTTGATGAATTGTTTCTGTCAGCCACTGCAGGATGCATTTTGTTGCCATAGCAAGGACTTAAATGGTGTCTAAGTGCATTCAAAACAGTTATTATTGTTTTGACACAATCTACTCACCCTGATGGATGCTGCGCTGATTTGATCCAAAGTCCTGTCTCTTGTAATTTAAACACATATTAGGTCAATTACATACAGTCGCATGAAACGCTAAACGTTTTATCCATTAGCATAAAATAGCCCGCATCTCTTTCAGGAACAAATTGAGCATGCTAATGCTGTTTAAAATGCAAATGTCTCAAATTTGCTGCCATTTGAGGTATTGCAATTATCATTTGGCATCTCGATGGGTAACGTATACCCGAGCCGTCGGGTCATTTAATGCCATTAAAATATGCATCTTTGCTAATCGTTTGCTTTTAACAATGAAAACAGTCATCTGAACTCGTGTGCAGGGGAAATTTACTAAGTGGAGACAACTACATTTGCAACTGCAGGAAGCTAAATATAATGCGTACATGATTTAAGAAATGTTTTTGATGTTTGTATGTTTTTGGTTGACCACTTTTTCTTTTTTGATCAATAATTTATTATTTTAATGTACAACTTATGCTGTAAACAATCTATAAACTAAGACTAAATATAGGCTCAATAAAATATTGATTAGCTGCTTATTAATAGTCAGTAGTTGGGTTTAAGTATTGGGTTAGATTAGGAATGCAAAAAAGATCAAACTTTATAATTATTATTAACAGTTAACATCCTAATAATATGCAGGTATTAATCAGTAGTTAATAGTGTGAATTGGTCCTTAAACTAAAGTGTTAGCTTTATCCAAAAAATAAAGGTACTTTTTCCGTAAGTCTTTTCCATCAACTTTGTACCCATTATTTTAATGTATCCTTGCCTAAATAAAAATATAGATTACTTATCTCATGTGCACTGTTCAAATTTAGTAACCTTTTGTTATGTCATCCACTGAATTAAACTACTGTAAAAATGCATCAGATTTTGTTGCATAAATCTGTTAATCAACCTTAGTCCTGATCAAAACTCCTAAATATTTTTAAAATTACAGGCATTTTAACTCTTTAATTGCCAAATTAATAAAGGATGTCACTGATTCGGTGAAAAAACACAAAAAATTATGTTTTTTCAATATAAAAAGTAACTGTGGATTGTTTTTTAATACCTTTTATCAAAGTCTTGGACATGTGAATGATTAGTAACAACATTGGCTTTGATGCATTGTTAGATTTTAAAAATTCTCCCTAATTTCCTGTTGGTGGCTGTATTTCCCCCATTGACTTCCATTATAACCATATTTGATGGTGCATATACAGTCTTTGTTATGTTTACCCAATGTAGTTCTGAGAGCAGAGATGCACAATTAGATTTTTTCAGACACATCAAGGTAAGTGCGCAAAGGTCACTCTCAGGGTAGATGGATTCGTTTTTTTCGAAATTGGGATTAAAATTGTTACAATGTTTATTTTTGTTCCTGGTGTAGTTTGCTTTCACACAGCAAAGTTTCTAAACTGACCAAAATAGCTAAAACAAGTCACATGTGAGTAAACTCTCCTCACATTGGTCAAAGCTCCACTGTTTATTATGCAGAGTCCCTCTCAGTTGTCATGCGTCCTTATTTTAATTTATGACAATGAGCAATAAGACATAAGCAAAAAGCTGCTCTTTAATTATAAATGATGACACCCATAGACATCGACACCAGCTATAAATTAGAGGACTTTCTCATACATAAGCGTTGGTTAGAATTATTCATCATAGGATTTACATTATAGAGAGAAAAAACAGATAAACCAAGACTGCTATTTGGTCAATTTTCCTAACAAATAAACAGCTCTTGTTAATAGTTCAGCATGCTTTCACTTTCATATTTGACACGAAACGCACATTTACCGGTAGGAATGACATCCCAGGCTACTCATAATTCTCTCTTCATATAGCCATATTACATATCCATAATACACTGTGATATAGCCTGGTTCGGATCGTTTTGCTTTCTCACTACAATCGATCTGCCTGCTCCAGAGTTTGTTTCAATCAAGCTGAGAACACCTCATTTAGGCGATCTCTGATCAACTGTTTTGGCATGGATCTGAGCGCTTTTGCTGGATTCACTCATGCCAAACAACTGAGATAACTTGGCAAACGACCCAGGTTCCGAAAAAAAATTCAAGGTGTAAAAGCACCCTCACATACCAACAGACACACTTTTAATTAGCTATTATACTCCATATAAAATCTAGTATATAAGTTTTATTTTTGTACAGGTCTATCTAAAGAGTTAATGATGCCAACTAATAATCGTTACAAATTAAAGATACAAACTATACCTCTTCCCAACAGGGAAAACCCCTAACAACCAAAAATACATGATTGTATAATGTCATGATATTGTAACCAAGAAAATGTGGTTACAATGGAAGTCAATCGGTCAAAAACAGCCACCAACAGAAAATTAGGGGGAAAAAAAATCTAACAATGTATGAAAGCCAATGTCCAAGATTTTGATAAAAGGTAAAAAAAAATAATCCAGTCCACAATTACTTTTTATATTGAAAATATGTCATTTTGTGTGTGTTTTTCACCCAATCAGTGACATCATTTATGAATTTGGCAATTAAAGAATTAAAATCCTATCATTTTCTAAGCAATTTGGTAAATTTGATCAGGACCGAGGTTGATTAACAGATTTATGCAAACAAACAAAAAAATTGATAAAATTACTGCATTTTACAGCAGTTTAATTTAGTAGGTGATTTTGAGTCTTGGTTTGGCCATTACTTTTTCAGCTAAATTCAGATTTTCTGTTGACAATTTTAACAAATATTTTGAGAAAATGCTTTGAAATGTTCTGTACTTGTGCGCTGTTCAAATTTAGTACCCTTTTGTTATGTTTTTATCCCTAACATAACAAAAGGGTACTAAATTTGAACAGCGCACAAGTACAGAACATTTCAAAGCATTTTCTCAAAATATTTGTTAAAATTGTCAACAGAAAATCTGAATTTAGCTGAAAAAGTAATGGCCAAACTAAGACTCAAAATCACCCAGAGTGGATGAATACATCCCCAGCACTGTGATCCTCAAATAGAGTCTTTTAATAATGTCATGAAATAATTCCTATGGCTCGAAATATTCCTGACGAGATGTTCTACTACTGGACTAAATGACATTTTTGTGGGTGTCTTCTGTAAATCACAGTCAAAATGTATGACAGTTGTAGTTATACAATTAAATAGGACCCTCAGTATAACAAATAGAAATGAAACTGCTTTCATGCTTTAAGACCCCTTCGACCCCTCATAGACTAATTATGCAGTAAACATAATTTAAAAATTAAGATTGTCGTTTGCTTTGGTTATCTGAAATGTCAATGGACGTGATTAAATGTGTGGCTTTGTGGGGCTCATATGTCCTCTACTGATAGACAGTGGCAGTTATTGATTTCAGTGCACGGGAGGTGAACTCATTGAGATCTCAATCATAAAACACATTTCAGATCAGATTATGACAATACTGCTGATATTGCATCGGCTGCTTTAGCTGCTTAAAACAAGGACTGATGTTATAACGTACTCATTTTTGTCTCTTTTTCTACTCTATGACATTAAATTATATATTTTTAATGTATACTAGGACAACTAGAAGTGTGCTTTAATACACTACCTAACTTTCAGGAACAACAGATACTAACTTGACTTCTAGTTGATCATTTGGTATCAGAACTGGCTTATATGAAAGGTAAAGACCACTATAACACGCTTATTTTACCAAAATAAAATATAATTATGCCTTGATTTTTAATTATTTAATTAAGACAGTAAGGTCAGGCTTTCCTTAGACAAAAGTCTTGTCACTTAACATAAATAATGTAAAGTATGGAATATAAAGTCATGCTGCAGTGGAAAAAGAATTAATATTGTGTCTGACTCTGGAATGGCAAAGAAAGCGTTCTTAAAAGACTCCCAGAGTTCATCAAGATTCTTTGGATTTATCTTCAATGCCTCCTCCTCCATCTTACCCCAGACATGCTCAATAATGTTAATATCTGGTGACTAGGGTGGCCAATCCTGGAGAACCTTGACCTTTTTTGCTTTCAGAAACTTGATGTGGAAGCTGAAGTATGAGAAGGAGCGCTATCATGTTGAGGAATTCCAGCAAAATGTCTTGATACCTCAGGCTGTTGATGTTGCCATTCACTTTGCAGATCTCTCACTTGCCCCCATACTGAATGTAACCCCAAACCACGATTTCTCCTTCACCAAACTTGTCTGATATCTGTGAGAATCTTGGGTCCACGAGGGCTCCAATAGGGCTTCTGCAGTATTTGTGATGATTTGAATGTCGTTCAACAAATGATTCATCAGATAAATCTAACTTTTGACACTTTTCCAAATCAACTAAAAAGTCAAGTTATTATTTTTTGCTCTTACAACTGGGATTGACGACAACACTTCTAATTATATATATATATATATATATATATATATATATATATATATATATATATATATATATATAATTAGAAGTGTTGATTAGTAACTGAAAAAAAAATATTTAATTTATTTTTGTTATTGGTGCACTAGTTTAAGTAAAAATTATTAACATTTACTACCTGACTATTATTAAGATATGAACTATTTATAAGTATTTCTAAAGAATGAAGAACTTATTCTACACCCTTAATCCTACCCCAAACCTAAATCCAACTACTACCCCACTAACTATTGATAAGCAGCTATATAATATTTTATTAAGCTAAAATTCAGAGTTAATGGCTTGTTAATAACAGGAATTATATATTAAAATAAAGTGTGACCCTATTATTAGTGATATTATTTATGATTTAAAATATCTATATTGAAAATCATTAAAAGGAAAGTTCTAAAAGAATATTATGCATGATTTATGTTTATGTAAAACATATAATTATAAATATTTATAAATAATACTAATTCATGTGCAATTTCTGGAACAAAAAAGTTGTAAAAATTAAATAATGGCAATTTTACCATAAAATATTAAGTGCAATTACTTCTATTTGGAATCTAATGAAATATAAGTCTTTTAATATGAGTTATAAAACAATGCATTATTGCATTTAACACAATAATGCTATATAATCCTAATAAAAATGTTTTTTGGGGGGATATTTCGCAACCTCATTGTGTTTTTTGTTATCAACTGACACCCCTGGTATAAACTTCCACTTTGTTTTAGATTATCTTGTACTGACATTAAATTCAGCAAACCTTAATATACCGTCTAATGTCTAGTATAATATTTAGAAAAAATTCATATTGATCCATGCATGAGCGCGCACTCATAAACACACAACTGGGACACTTCAGATCAAATGAGCTCCAGTGATCCATCATACTTACCAGCGCTGTCAATCAATCATCCTGCGTGACAGCTGCGAGCTTCCTCTGTTCCCGGGTTTAAAGTCGAGTGTCAGACTGAATATGAGTCACTGTAATGGAAAGAGAACAGAAAGATATAGTGAATCTAACAGCATCTCCCTCCAATCTCCCTTTCCATCTGACTTTACATTCAGCTGACCTTGACAAAGCTCTTTCTGTAAAGTGGGAATAGATTGCTGGTATCCAGGCCAATCGGCAGGGGGCTAAACACCCCTGCGCCCTCAGAAAAAAAAAAAATTCCTGTTTAGCTTCCGATTACAGCGATTCTTGCGTTTTATTCGTAAAGACTCGGTGCACTGGCAAAACCAAACGGCGGCCTGGATAACTACCCATTATCCTGCAGTCCCGCTCCACCGGCTCGGCCAATAAAACCCCAATCTCGCCCTAAACAGTGGATGTGTGTGCGTCGCTCCCGCTATAGGCTTTGCATTGCAATTCTCCAGTTTGTCTGCGAGTGTCTTTGGGTAAAATAATGTAATTGATGTGAGGAAAATTGTGTGTGCAATCTAAATGATTGTGGACGGCGGATATAATAGCAATATGATAGCTGCCTTTCGCTGACTGCTGAGCCAAATAATACTGTCACAGTGTCATGTTAGCCCTGGGTAAAATGGGACTCATAAGAGACAGCAATTTCCTTCCACTCTCCTCCAATGTCGCTATAAAATCAATTAACCATCACGACTGACCTTTCTCTCTCTATAAGCTTTTAGATCATCACTCGCACAATGTACAGCTGACATTTATATATATATAAAAAGAGAGGGTGAGTAAATAAAGGGATAAAACAGAGACATATACAGCATGCTGTATTCCAGCAGCAAAACCTTTGTCTTATTCTCGAACCTGCAACCCGCAATTGAGTTTAACCAGGCGCTAAATGCACAAACACACCCTTCTTTTTATGCAAATTGGGCTCATTACAGATCGCAATTAAAATGATGATTTTATCGCCAGCTTTTCACAGAATGAAAGCGCTCAGACCTGATAGGCAAAATTACGGTGAGCAAATTGCAACTTTTGTAAGCCACATTTGCATCAACACTGCAGAGAGTATGTGCAAATATGAAAGTAAATAATCAGCAGAGCAATTAATTTACCCCCAACCTCTGTGGTATGATTCCGTTTGGTCCTCTTAACCATGAATAACTTCATTAGTTTCTCATTAGGAAGCTAAAATATTACACAATAAGTGGTAGTACCAGGTAATTGCAGATATACAGTAGATCCAACTGCCTAAATGAATACTACATGTGGCTGAATACACAACCACCTCTTCAATAGTGGTCATATTGTGTGTTTGTCATTCAGTCATTCATTTTCCTTCAGCTTAGTCATTTATTTATCAGGGGTCGCCACAGCAAAACAGTGTAATATTTGAGAGCAAATTTTGATTTAGTTTTAGTCTTCTGACTAAAACTCCATTTTAGTTTTAGTAGTATGTTAGTCTTTTGAATCATTTTAGTTTTTAGTCGTATTTTAGTCTTCTGAATCATTTTAGTTTTGAGGCCAGCTAACATTGTGTGATTTTTTATAATCTTGAACGATTGTAGCATGTCAGAATACACGAATCTGGCTTCCAAGTCACACTGTAAGATCTCAGCTGTCATAAAGTCAGACTGAACAACAATGAAGACGCGTCAAACACAACAGAAAATGCCTCCAGAGTTTGAGGTCATCCACGCGAGACACTTTCACTGTCCCGCATTCTGAAAGGATTCCTCACAGCAAACGTAAGCAATCTGTAGCGGCAATTTTGCTCACAGCATGTCTCAAAAATAAAGCCAGGAAGAAAAAAAACTGTTTTGACATTTCAACATGGACGTCTAAATTGCCGCATGGATTGCGTCATCAAATTCTGCGCTCCCATTGGTTCTTTGATTGTTCTCATCGCAGCTGTTGTCACACTGCAGGAAAGTGTCTGAAATCTTCTGTCACTGCCAGAATTTCATCGGAGGCAAAATCTGATCGCAATGGGCACTAAGCGTCTGTACGTGCACATGTCAAACCAGCGATCAAAGATTTCCAATTTTAGCCTAAGATTACAGAAATTTTTTAGGATTTCCGAAATTTGTCTCATATGACAAAATCATGGCTAAAATCTCACAGTGTGAGCAGGGCTTTGGTTGTATTTTAGTCTTCTGAATTATTTTAGTTTTAGTCAACTAAATTTCATAAGACTTTATGAATGATCTGATCTGATCACTTTTATTCTGTAAAATCGCAGTTAGGCTACTTTTCAAATTTGTGTGTGTGTTTGTTTGCATCATGCATCACACACCAAAATTAATTCGGATTGAATATTGTTCCAAAAAAAACTCCCTCAATCCGATACTCATCTTGTTTTTTATGAGTCAACAAAAATGTCAGTATATTTTTATTATACTTGTCGTCATCATCACTTATTTTGTTTTTGTCGGTAGAAACTTGCTTGTCACAAAAAATAATGATGAAATTATGACTGCAGCGGAATGAACTGCCAATTTAGTTTATTCAATTCACCTATAATGCATGCCTTTGGATTGTGGGGGAAACCGGAGCAGCCAGAGCAAACCCACACCAACAAGGGGAGAACATGTAAACTCCACACAGAAATGCCAATTGGCACAGCCAGGACTCGAACCAGTGACCTTCTTGCTGTGAGGCCACAGTACTAACCACTGAGCCACCTGTGTGTGTGTGTTTCTTAATATTGCTAATTCAGCATAATAAATTAATTTAATTTAATTATGGTTTATATTATTTGTGTGTGTGTGTGTGTGTGTGTGTGTGTATGTGTTGTGGTATGTATTTTTATTTATTTTTTTGTAACTCTGTCCTATGCTGCCTGTCCTGACCAGAACTCCCTGGTAAAAGAGATATGAGACTTTCCAGGTATGTAAACAAATAAATAAATAAAATCAGCAAAGTTACAAAGCACAAAGTCACTCCAAAAAAAAATAAAGAAATAAATACATTTTTTTTTTTACTCTTTATAGTAATTAGGCATGGGTATATAATAAGGGTATGGGTATAAGATTCTGATGGTATGATAACCTTGGGTAAAACATCTTGGTTTCATGGTGTCACAGTATTGCTCTAAAATAAGTTCCTTTAAATGTCTGGGTAAAAAACAACAATGTTTCCCCCATTAAACACAATATACTTTATTATAAGAAACATTTAAAATATTTTGGACTGGTAGATTTTTGATGTAGAAGTTTTTTTCTGCTGAAGATACTGTTGCCATTAAAATTTAAATAAAATAGTTGTGAAAAACATGTTAAAAAAACATATACCTTAGGAATGGTACAACAGAAAACTTTAGCAATTTTAAAAACTAGACTTTTCCAAACCACAGTAAACCTTGAAACCGGTTGTCATCCAATGTCTATTAGTAATCATTTCTGAACTCCCTCAAAGGCCTCAATTGTATTTCTGAATTTAAGGTAATTTGTTTATTGTTGCAGTAACTGAGGCACAAGCTGTAAAGTCACTGCCAAATTTTGAAGGGGGTGGGGTTGTAGTTCATTTGGGGTTATAGGTCATTGACATTTAAAAAGACACAAAACAGTGCACTTCTGAATACACCCAAAAGGCCGGTATTAACATCATGATATAATAATGATCTGAGCAATTCCATGCAAATGGCAACCTTGCCATGAAACGTAGTTTTCACCAAAATAGTAAAACCGTTTCTGCATTTTTTGTGTAAGCAAGTATTTGACAGTTCTTTAAAAAATTTAAAGTTTTCAAACCATTATATTTGATTTACCAAAGTCACACAAGTGGCAATTTCACATCTGTCACATGTATAATGGAGAGATGTCACATCCACAATGAAGCTTTTACCTCATAAATGCAAAAATGTAAAATTAAATCAATCATTTTTGGTCTATAGAGAGCCACCTTCTCTTTGATTAGCATCATTTATTTTGGGTTGTGCAGTGTAATTCATTCTACAAAGCATGCTGTATACTGCAAACTAGCTAACTTTTTTTGGTCACATCCATAACGCAAGTTTATTTTCCTCATTTAAAAAATAAAAACTGTTTGCAGATTGATATTTTTCTGATCCCATAACTCTGTAGTAAAGTATTTTGAGCTAAACCTTCACCTACAAATTCTCATGGGCATGAATGATAAAACATGGAAAGTTTTTAAAACACTTAACATTATACATTTCTGACTTTTCAAATCAGTCTAAACACAATTAAATTCTAAGTTCTTGGTAAGAATCAAATAATTATTAAGACACAAGTATAGGGAAGGCCTAATTTCATAAATAAAAGTGATTTGAATAAATAAAATTCCCAGCCCTATTTTTAATGGAGTTGAGTTGAGTCACAGAAAGCTCATCAGATACACAGTAATCCCATGTTGACTGCCGCTGTTTTCTCTGTCACACATAATTATTGAAGATAATACAAAAGAAATTAATGCTCTCTAATGATGACTTCCCATCTGTTGCATCACAGTATGTTAGGAATAGGTGCAAATTGAGAGAGCATGCCGCGAACCCACTACCAAGCTAATCATGTGTTTATTGTGCAGCGCTTATGTAAATTCACTACATTCTCTTCAATGATGTTCAATTATTGAACTTTACATTTCAAAATCCTGAAAAAGTCCACATGACTTGCAAGCTGCGACAGTTTTTTTTCCCCGTATTGTGACCCAGTTCCTAAAGAAACTGAACATTAAATGAGAAGCAGTGGATGTGGCTTGTTTTTGCTACTGCTAGCTGATTGCATGTAGTAAAGTAGGCAGTTCATTCAGAAAGATTGGAGAAAGGGTTTTAGAGGAGTTACTATAACCTAACAGACTCCTCCTCCTCACCATTTCTGTTTGTTTTTGAAACTGACAGATGGAGGGGCGTGGTTAAGTATGCTAGCCACGCCCAATACCTAAAACAGACCCGACATGTGCAAATAAAATCGTGCTATTCGCATGTAAATAGACGCATGAACATTTCAAGTTTACCCGCTTCATTCGCGCATCAAATTCGCTTTGTTGGTTTAGCGAGCGACGTATCCGAGTAGTGGTGTGTGCGTGCAAGACGTATCTGAAGAGCGGTGGGGGCAAATACCTGAAGAGCTGTGGGGGTGAGTTGCGTCTGACATGCCTGAAGAGCTAGGAGGGATGCATTGGAGAAAGGGATGTGCAACGTATTTAAGGACCAGGCGGGAAACGCACAATTTCTGAGAGATTATCATTCATTTGCGGGCATCCGGGAGTCTCGATGCATTTGCGGGATACTCCTGCAACTTCCGGGAGACTTGGGATGTCTGTTTAACTGAAAAACAACAGGAAGTGCATTTTTAGATTTCAATTAATTACAAGGACAATGAGCGCTAACTTAACCATATAGTTAGCTTTGACTTCATACTTTAAATATTTGTGCTGGCTAAGGTAATGGGATCCTACAGGTAACTGTTTGACAAGGTTCAAATGGTATTTTATCATATATTTTATATAGCTGTGCCATTTAAGACATTAGAAGAAATGTATTGATAATGACCTTTATGAACATAATGAACTGCACATTAATAAATAAATATCCAAAATCAACTACACCTAATACAGTGATATATTTGTTTAGTAAATTAAATACTAAGTAAATCATTAGTAGAATATAATTTTATTTAAATTAAAAGATTTCAACTTGATCCTGTGGAAGAACTGTTAAAAGATTCAAATTGTGCTTTGTTAAACTTTACAACTGTACCACTTAAGTAAACATGATCCCAAACCATCTAGCAATAAATACATTTCCAATATTAGTTGCAACCTGATATATTGATATATTCGTTCGGTGGATTCCCACACTCCTGAACGTTAAATCAGTGTGACAGACACCATCTGAAAGACATATGTCTGAGTGCGAGCATACACAGCAGTTTCACATGCTGGATGTGGGACACAGAGATTTGTATGGTCACAAAGAAAACAGGTGAGAGTCTCCAAAAGTGATAATTCCCATGTACCTCCTTGACCTGGGAAATGATCGCCCTGCTGCGTGTGTGTGTTTGGTGTGGAATATGAGAAAATCAGCTCAAAATACTGACAATCATTCAACTTAAGCCAAATCTCAGCTGCCAAATTAGTCTCTTCACAATTTATTAAAGATCTCAAATTCACTCATTCTTTCAGCTTTTCAAATTGTGTCTCAGTTTTGCATTATACTATGATTTTTACCAAGGAAATACCATGTTTTTTGGATAGGTTTCATGCAAAACCAAATTTTGGTACATATACAGAAGAGATCAAAGCAATTAAGTAATTTTAAACACTTAATTTTGTTCAGGAATAGTGTAATCTTCACAATTAATAATCTAAATAAATTTTAGTTGTAGCTATAACACGCAATCAGTACAATCAGATTTACAAAATAAACAAAGTACTTCCCATTATTTTGTGGAAAACACTTGATCCACAGTACATCACTAGTCTCTCACACTGCTTTGCTGTGATCTTGTTCCCTCTTCTTCAGACTCTCACACTTCAGTAACATAAATGTTTTTTAGCCATAACTTTGTTGGCAAAGACTTGCCACAGATTTTCATTCAGGTTTAGATCAGGACTTTGGACAGCCATTTTATCATCTCAACATTTTCAGCCTTAAGAAACTGCTTTATCTGTTTAGCTTTGTGATGAGGCTCATTGTCTTGCATTAAAATCGGTTCTGATGAACATTTGCATTGATTTTGCCATCTAGCTTTAAATGAGCCGCAACCCCTGCACCAGGAAACATCCCCTAAACCAGTGTTTCTCAATTCAGGTCTTCGGACCCCCTGCCCTGCACATTTTGTATGTCTTCCTTACTTAACACACCTGATTCAGACCATCAACTCCACAAACTGATCCTTGAGATATACAAAATGTGTAGGATGGGGGAACCAAGGATCGAAATTGAGAACCACAGCCCTAAACCATGGCACTCCCTCTTTTACCTTTACTGACTTCTTTACAGTCTTTCCCCATTTTGAAGACAAACTTGATTCTGTCAGACCCAATAACCTAAACTGCTTTCATCACTAAAGTGAACTTTGCACCAGTTCTCCACCAGCACATTGTTCTCCTCAGCGAAGGTTATTCTGGCCTTTGGATTCCTTCTGTTGATGAGAGATTTGGTCACTTCAGGACTTTCAGACCAAAATCTTTTAAAGTCTTAAAGACTTTTATTTCACTATGTTGATTTACTTCCATTGAGTAGTGCATCATATAGTGCAAGAGTATAGTGGCCAAAGCCATCAAACTGATATCAACACAGCCCTCAACTTGAAACATAGAAGCAAATGATTTGACGGTGATTTAAGATTACCAAAACAAATCTATATTTTTTAACGGATTAACTTGTACAGATTATTTTTTTAAAGAATAGTCATTTGTGCTGGCACATTACCAAATAAACAACACTGTAAATTTAGATTTCACATGAAATTTAAATAATTTAACACTTTAAATGGCGAGAATTGTTTGGAACAACCTTTGCCAACGACTGTTGCTGTGGCTGAAATGTTTACCCCTGTGAGTACCACTCTTCATTTAGACTTAATTAACCACCAAGTACAGATTAAGACCAATAACTGGGAGGTACCTGAAAATGTTCTTCAATTTTTATCAGCGCACTTTAAAAAAAAAAAAAAAACTTTAGAAGACCATGGTATATGAATATGGTAATCATTCATTAAATTAGCATCCCTGCACCAACTGGTCCATCCATTTAAACATCCACAGATCTACCCATTGATCAATCCATCACTGTGGCCAATTTACTTTTAACGTTTTCAGTATACTCAACGCTATATAGAAATAGAATTGATTAGAAATGCACTTCATTCTTGACGTGCTGACTGCTGTATTCTTCAAAATTAATGAATTTGGCTCCAGTAAATTGAGTGTTCAGCTTGAAATTGACTTGAAGCGGAGGTAATTATGAGTGAAGAAAAGACAAAATTAGCGAGTCTGGGCATGTTCTACAGGTTAAAATGCATAACATCATACTTCCATTAACATCTCCATGCTGGTGCAACATCTTTGAATGAGGAGCACATATTCCAAATTTTTACTACATAATTGTCTCTTTATGAAGCTAAAAAGAGAATAAATTAGTTCTTTTATCAGAAAATTTGGTTTGGAGCAATGGGTCACATTAGTACAGATATTAAGAATGGAGATAAAAAGTGTCAAGGACAAGACAAGGAGTTCTTGACCTGTGAACACTGCAAAAAAATACATCACATTGACTTATTTAAAGGTTAAGACAACTATAGACCTATATACAAACACAATTCAATGGCGATAAGAACTTACCATACAATAGAAAGTGCAAATAGCAGAAGCTTTGGAATAAATGAAGCACCATAAACATTAATAGGATGAATAAAGACTTGCAGAAAGCATGATAAATGCTGTAGATTGATTTCTGCCAGCTAAATTAATTTTAACAATAGTAATAACACATGTTTCTTGAGCTGCAAATCAGGATATTAGAATGATTTCTGAAGGATTATGAGATGGTGAAGACTGAAGCTATGTTGCTGAAATTTCTGTTGCTGAAAGGTTCTTTAAAAAGAGACCATTAAAAAATAGGTTTGGATTTGAGTAAAACAATAATAGTTGATTTATTATATAAAGTTCTGATAACATTTCAAAGTTTTTAGATAAAATAATAGAGATGTGTTTCCCCCCAAAACCCATTTTTGATTGAAAATCAGAGTTATTGTACTAATTTCTGATTTCTTAATTATTCTATTCTTCATTAAAGAGCCCCTATTATGCATTATAAAAGGTGATATTTTGGTTTTGAGGTCTCCAACAACAGGCTGATATGCATGTAAGGTTAAAAAACACTTTCATTGTCTTATAATATGCATTTATTTTTACCTAATTATCACAGTGACTCCCATATGATTCGTTCAGATTCATTGGTTCCCAAACCTTTCCTTAGCGCAATGCTAATCTGCGCTGATTGGACCGATCACCCAGCTTGTTGTGATTGGTTGACTAGGTTCAGTGCGACAGCAGGACAAACGCCCACCACGGCTATGAAGTAGCACAGAGTATGTGAGAGCCCAATGCAGGAATGCAATAAAGTAATGCAGTTAAACACCAGCATATTACTCTACTCTTAACGCTAACCCCAAGTAATAACAACAATAACACACATTTAGTAATAATCCACACAGTGGCAAAAGTTGAACTATTTTTAAAATTGACTGTGCCGCAGTTGTGAGGAGCAGCTGATGATGATCATAGCAAAGGCAAACGGCAGCAGATCCCCAGCTCAGAAACGCATTTAAATCAGTAAATAAAGAAGCATGTGTCGCGTTTTCAATGTAGTTTTTGATGCAATATGTAAATAGCTCCATACAGATTTAACCTGAGATATACATTACAAGCACTGATCCATAATAGATAGATGATTACAAGCCACGCAGAGCGATTACAACTCATAACACATAATTAAACACATATTCTGCAAACTACACAAAATGAGGCAACAATTTTAATTCCACTTATATGTTATGATCCGAAGGAAGAAGTAACTGGTCCATGTGAACTGTAACAGTTACTGACAAAGTCTCTAAGTCCCATACATAATAGTCTCTGCTGCTCCTTGCTTTAAATCGCAAACGTCCGGCAAATCCTGCACTGCAGCGTAGGTTATTGTATCAAAAATCAGAAAAATAACAGGAACAAACACAGCATTAGGTTGACTATACTGTGGTGTTGCTGAGAAAATTAACTGTAACTGTAACCCTTTATTCCAAACAGCCGAATCTCCATCTGTCAGTGATCGTCATCTTTGTGTAATAATCAGTCCCATGATCCCCCGTGCCTCTGCTAGTGTCTGAAGGGAAAGGTGCGCTCACATTTTACGGGATCTGGTACTACATACTCAATAATGGACCGTATCTACACTGACACATTCATGCAATAGATCCAAACCCAAAAGATTCACTTTATTTGACTCTGAGTCGACTATTTCGTTAGAGAATCAATAGTTTTGAACACGACGCACTTTCAGATTGAAACCTCAGCTGGATGATTTCATTCACTTAGTCCTGTCACACACTGCATGGAAGCTCATTTTCAAAAACCCAATAATAGGGGCTCTTTAAGTTGAAACATTGCTATCGTGTTGTCTAAATATAAATATAAATATATATTTTTTGTTATTTTATGCATAAAATGCTATAAATCTCAACATTTTATTTTAAATTTGGAAGAAATGTGAAGTTTCCAATCATCCGTTCTCCCATGTAGAAAAGAAGTGTACACTCACTAATCAGACTTTCCCACGCTCTACACAGGGTGAAGATGGGGGTTTCTGTGACCAATTGATCTCCACCCTGTCCAACAAATCCAGCACAGATCACCTGAAAACAGGAAACAGGTGGCATCAGGGGTTATGTCTACACTCCTGTTCACAGCCTCCTGGTGAGGATCATCCTCACACACACACACACACACACACACACGCATATATGCACACAAATACACACATGCAACATGCAAACACACACAGACACATACACAAACATGCACACGTGCACACACACACTGATGCATGCACACACAAACATACGTACACACACAAACCCGCACACTGTCTGGCTTCAAGCCGATATTTACGAGAGGCCCTGTAGTTTGAGGTAAACACATGGTGACGAAAGTAAACACATGCTCTCTCCATCAGTCACACAGAAGACGACAACAACAATAAAAAAAACATCAAGCACTCAGAGAATGACAGCACGGAGAACTGCAAACTGCCTTTACAAACACAAATCATCACAGCACCGTCATCCTTAAATGCGTAATGTAATTCTTGATGTTGACTTAAACACAGGTACTGGTAATGTACTGACAATGAATTAAGCAGCTGTTATAAAGGAAAAAGTAAGACCAATAAAAGATAATTTAATCAGATAATAATTTGGTGCAACGCAACATGTAGTGTTCTCTAAATGTAAATACAGTATACAGGGATTATACAAAAATTGTATCAAATAAACCAGTGTCTGTTTCTTTAGCTTGAGGTTTGAATAACTATACTCCTTCTGATCATATTAAAGTGTTGTATGTTTTGTCTCATCTTTCACTGAAAACATCTAAAGATTCCTAAATCAAGACACGTTTACTTGTGAAGGAGTGTTGATGATTAAAACTAGAAATAAAATCAGCCAACAGCTTCAGAAAACAAATTTATTTTTTAAAAACATTTTCTTTTCGAAAAACAAAATTAATTTTGTTCAGCTTTAAATTTGACATTTCATGCTGTGATGAAGCACTTTAATTATTGAAAGGACAAATGAAGACTTTTTTAGAGCTGCAGAAAGCATGATAAATGCTGTAGGATAATTTCTACCAGTAAAATGCATTTCAACAATATAGTCATAGGAAATGCTTCTGGAGCTGCAGGTCGTGATATTAGAATGATTTCTGATAGATTATATGACAGTAAAAACTGGAGTAATGTCAGCTTTACTAAAACAGTAAACAGTTCTTTAAAATAGTCAGATTTCACAATATTACTGTTGTACTGCATTTAATCAAATTAATGCAGGTTTGGTGGGCATAAGAGACCTCTTTCAAAATCACTTTAAATAACATATCAACTGTTTAATATGGGTGACAAGGTGACTCAGTGGTTAGCACTGTCGCCTCACAACAAGCCAGGTGGCATTTCTGTGTGGAGTTTGCACAGCTCATCCCTGTGTTCGCTTGGGTTTTCTTCAGGTGCTCCGGTTTCCCCCACAGTACAAAGACATGCGCTAAAGGTGACGACTAAGCTAAATTGTCTATAGTGTATATGTGTGAATAAGTGTGTATGAACTCTTCCCAGTACTGGGTTGCAGATGGAAGGGCATCTGCTGTGTAAAACACATGATGGATAAGTTGGTGGTTCATTCCGCTGTGGTGACCCCAGATGAACAAAAGGACTAAGCCAAAAAGAAAATAGATGAATAAATGTTTAATTTGAGATTAGATCCACAATTCGGGACTTGAGCTTAGGATGCTTGCTGTGCTATACGTTGGCGCACTGACCATTAAGCTATCGGCTCCATTAAAAATATTGATCAATTGTTTTGACAGCTCAACATTGTAAGTGTCAATTACATAGCACACAAAGTGACCCACATTTTGGATATTGAAAATCAGCACAATTTAATTTTATTCATGCAGCCAATGTCTTATAAATGTATTTCTCATATTTAATCCATAAAAAATAAGATATCAAAAGAAAGGTTTGTTAAAAATCTAAAATAAAACTTAATATCGCCGTTAGGAAAGATTTTCACAAGCCAAAAATTGATCACAATTTAATACATTAAATAATACAATAATAATAATAAATAAGTTTTACATTTTTTTAAATTAATTTTCAAGTATATCCATTCACAAACCCAATGACTAGGGCTAGACGGAATCTGCAGACTTTTTTTGCTGTTTCTGCAGAGAATTTTGGTAAAAACCTGTCATAAAAAATATAACTGAAACCTTAGTATGTTAAATAAAAAATAATATATTTGAAACTTTTATTTAATGTTTAAAATGCTAATCCAATTAGATTTATTTTATTTGGTAACAAAGCAAGTTTCTCATATAACTACTAAAAGGCAGAAAATATTACTGTACAAACTGCATTGTACATAAATCAGATCAACATTTTCATATTAGTCAATAATATTACCGCAATAAATTTAAAAACTGAATAAATATAGATCTACACACATTTACTTAAGTAAATAAACAGAATTGATGATGGGATAAAAATCTATGGAATTCTGCACGTGCAGATTCCGTGAGGGCCGACCTTTAACCCTTTCCAAGAATAGAACAAAACATAGCTGCCAATTACTTCAGTTTACAGTCTACAATAATAATTATTTAATAATACAAGAACATAAGTCAGGTCAGTATCCTCAGCAGTAATCAAATGCTATTTTTAAATAAAAAGTTAAAAGTTTATTAAGACAGATTGTTGGTGATTGCATTGGTGTTAATGCCCAGATTGGGTAGCAATACATGAACAATAGACAATTAGGACCTGTTAAAAAAGATTTAAGACCTTCATTTATTCATTTTCTTTTCGACCTAGTCCCTTTTTCAATCTAGGGTTGCCACAGATTTAAGACCTACAACACAATATTTCAGTAGATTTAAAACTTTTTAAGGCCTAAAATTTAGCTTTAACATTATTGACATTTTAGACCCTGCAGAAACCCTGTATTAAAAAAGAGCATTTCACACTGCAGAATTTCTGATCTCATATCTTCCACAAGTTTGGACTGCGGTTCGACAAATATATAGATCAATTTTGTGCCGTGCCTTCATATGTGATGTGTTATCTTTACGGGAGCCATGTCGCAGAGCGCATGAAAGCCAGCTGCCGACTGAAAAGAATACATTCGCAGATACCAGCGGATAAAGTAACAGCAGTAATGTCATCTAGTGTAAGCATTCAGTCCATGAGGAGAGAGCATGGCAAACCAATTACACTGCTCCTGAAGAAAATGTGACAGACAATGCATTGAGGCAGGACATAATCAATTATTGTTAGCGAAGATATAAAAAAAAGATCACGAGGAAAGATATTTGCCATGCGTGGCACATTTGCAGCGATTCTTTAGTCACGGTATACAACTTACACAAGCGCTTCGTGACAGCGGCGTACAGGATTGTCCACGTTATAATCTGACAGATGAAACAATTTAGAATGAAATTGTTCATTTTCAAGCTGATTACGCACTGTTGAAATATAAATGATAACATTCATATGGACCGCAATAACCTCATTACTGCTGAAATCACTGTCAAAAGTGAAATCTTGTAGTTTGTATTAAACAGCAATTTGGTTCGGCAGAAATCAGATTACTGATGTAGTGCAGATCTATAGCTATCTGTACGACTTGATTAAATGTCTATATAGTGTGTAAAAACAAATCTAAACTGTTTCTCCATTTCACAACTTGACTCACACCCACTCGTCTCTGCATGCAAGTAAATAGAATGAACATTTAAATAGGTGAAATTAACCCTTAAGTGGTTGCACAACATTTGATTCACAGTATGCTGTGGTTGGGAGAAAGATTGAAAAAGAATTGAAGTAATAAAAAATACTAATGTTAAGTATTTTTCCCATATGAAGCGTTTAACGTAAATCCTTGAAAGTTTGGAATAGAGCTGCACAATATTGGAAAAAAGTGACATTGTGATGTGTTTTTTTTTTTTTTACAAGATATTTTGAGATATTGAGTATAATTTCAAATGAATAGATCTATTGAGAAATAAATGATAATTTTAGATTATCAGTTATAATCGGAATTATTAACCCCCCTGATTTATTAGCCCCCTTGTTTATTTTTTCCCCCCAATTTCTGATTAACAGAGAGAAGATTTTTTTCTTTTTTTTTTTTTAAAAAAACAAGTTTTTCAATAATTACCAAACACCACAACAATAATAAAATATACAAGGAATAAGCATGATAATACAAAAATAGTGGTACAATAATCAAAATAAAGAAAAATAGATAAAAAAAAACAATAAAAATTCAGTTATTATTAAAAAACAATTAGGGCACAGAAACTGTTTCAATGAAAATACAAAGAGACAGTCAATAGGGATAGTGAGCATTTTAAGAATTACATTGCTGCTCAGAATCCGCATTATATTGGTCCAGGTGATCAAGAAATAGTTGCCATATATTATAACACTTAGCAAGATTATCAATAACTCCGTATCGGACTCTTTCCATGTGCAATATTTGAGTTGAATAAGTTAACCATGTCTTAAATTAAGCAACAGAATCTGATTTTCACAGTTTTAGAATGACACTCTTAGCAATAATCCTTCCATAAATGATGGTGCTTTGTATATACACATTATGATCCAGCAAAAAACTAGAGTACCCAAATATATCCATTTCTGGGTCAGGTGTCAAGGTAAAACCAAACATATCGGAAAACCATTTAAATGTGTCACACCAGAAATCATAAAGTTTTGGACGCTTCCAAAAGAGGTGGGTCAGGGAGCCTTCAGAAGACTTAGAGATTTTTTTCAACACATTTATAAACATATAGTAATAACTCATCTCTAATAACTGATTTATTTTCTCTTTGCCATGATGACAGTAATTAATATTTTAATAGATATTTTTCAAGACACTTTTAAATGACATTTAAAGGCTTAACTTTGTTAATTAGGTTAAATAGGCAGGTTAGGGTAATTAGGCAAGTTATTGTATAGCGATGGTTTGTTCTGTTCTAATAACTCTGATTGCAACTGTACATTGGGATGTTCTGCAAAAACATAATAAACCAATCACACACATTAGCTATTTCCATCCAAAACTGCGAATTAACTTTATGCGCAAAACTGGATTATCATATAAAAGATGTGTGAATCGAGCAGCGTTTCCATCAAATGAGTTAGTGGAACAAAATCATCTTCCTGGCAACTTCCTGATTAACTGGCGCCAAATATCAACAGTAAAAACAGAATTTGCTGCAGTTGGAGAAGCTGAGTGAATCTTTTCTTCATTTAATAAATGACTTGCATCTCAGAAGGCAATCCTGACACTCAGTGAACGCCCTGAAGGCGTAAGCAACTGAGCACACATGCTCTTGATTCTGGAGTTCACTAATAATATTATAACAGTATACTGAAATGGTTAAGGCATTTTAGAATGACCAAAACAACATTTCTGATATTCCACTACAATGTGCTCAGCTTGCTGGTTTATCAATCTGCACATTTTTTATGTGCATGACCTTTTTTAATGAGCATAAACAAAACATAATAATTTACTAGATATTACTAGTCAAGATACTAGTATTCAGCTTAAAGTGCAATTTAAAGGCTAAACTAGGTTAATTAGGCAAGTGGCAAGTAAAGGTAGTTAGGCAAATTATTGTATAAGGTTGGTTTGTTCTTTAACAATAGAATAGAATTGTGTCAAAAATAATTGTGCTTAAGGGGCTAATAATATTGACCTTAAAATGAGTTTTTAACAAATCAAAACTTTAATTCTAGCCTAAATAAAACAAATAAGACTTTCTCCAAAAGACAAAATCTTATAGAAAATACTGTGAAAAATCCCTTGCTCTGTTGAACATCTTTGAACTCTGTTTAACATTTAGGAAACATTTCAAAAAAGAAAAAAAAATTCACAAAAGGACTAATAGTTTTGACTTTAACAGTATTTTAGAGGATCTTAGCATTATAGCTCAAATAGAGATTTCTCTGTTTCAAATGTCAGCTACAATGATCAGTATTTGATTAATGTGTTCCTTCATTTCCCCAAATCCTCAGTCTAGTTTCGTACTCGATTATTATTAATCGGGTCTGATTGATTTTGAGTAATTCTGTTGTTTAAATTCTCTGAATGCGTTTTGGGGTGTGTGAGGTCTGGGGGGGGTTTTAGGGGCCGTTCAGGCTTGGCTGGTAAAACACAGTAGCAGGTGAGCTGGGACGATGTGGCGAGGTGGCCTCTACGCTGAGTGATATCCCAGAGTGCACTGTAAATCTCTGCCTGCCGTTTTACTGCTGCACCGGGCCGACTCACCGCTAAATCACCGGCTATGGAGCGATGACGGGAAGAATGACTGTTTTCATAACCTCGCTCGGCTGTCAGTGATATGAACACACACATTCCCCCTCTTTCTTCTATGGCGTAAACACACTTTTCGTTTCAAGACTTTCAAAAAAAAAAAAAACAGTTGAAGGCGAGTTGAAAAGAACAACAGCTTCAAAGAAAATCAGCTTTAATATGAGATACTCTTTTTGTGATTATAATGGCATTTTTTTAAACCGTAGTATAGTAACATGATTGTTTTTGGATATATATCATGCACATACTTTGGCTATTGGGGGAAAAAGTAATACTTTAAACAGATATAGAGCAAGTACCTTTGAGTGCTATATAAAACACACACTGTAAAAAATTACTGGGTCCCACAAAATTCCCTTATGTTGTCCCAACACAGTTAACTTAATCGGTATTTACAAATTTAAGTTGCCTGAACATAAAATAATTAAGTTGTGCCAAAAGACTTAATAATTGTGTTGCTACAACTCAACTAGTTTGAACAAGCATATATAGTCATTTTTTGAATGATGAATATGGTAATGATTCAAAAAACCTTCCCAGGCTAATTCTGAAAACAAACCCCTGCATATATTTCTGGAGAGCACTAAATATGTCCCAGGAGTTAGGCTTTTTTGCAGTTTTTGTTTTCGCAAATCCACCACAGGCCGCTGCGTATGCTTTTTGAGATCTCAAATTTCTCTCGCGAGTGCCATTTGCACCTGCTGTTCTCCAGTAAATCCACCAGAGGCTGCTGTCAACCTTTATCATTTTCTATACCCAACCAATAGTGTTTTCAAAAGCACAGATTGACCAGCACCCACCCATTTCCCTAAACCCAACTAACAGTTTTAAAAAGCAATACTGAAAAATGCACTTACCTGATTTTTACAACGTTTTCAGATTTTACCACATTCTCACCCTGTTATTTAAATGTTCATTTTATTTTTTGGCTTCTGTTTTGTTTTACCTATTTTCTGGAACCGTTCTTTGTCGGACTTGAACCCTGTCGTCTTGGTCAACTCCTCTCTGCGTCTCAAGTCTGCCGACGTACATGGTGAGCTACTGGACAAATCGGTAACAGTAGATAAGTCATCCATACTGAGGTAAGTGGTCAGCTGGTAACCATGAAAAGGAACAGCATCATACCGCCCCCGTGGCATTCGTTTTAAAGACAAAATGCAACCATACATACTTTCGGCTACATAATTTGTGATTTCCAGAAATGTATATAGGGCCATGTTTTCAGAATGAGCCTATGTTGGGTAATACTGATACCACTGTAAATGGTAATCCTAAAGTACTTTTTTGTCAGGTCATCTCCCTGTTCTCAGACTTTAAATCTGTCAGGTGGTCTGCAGAAGTTGTATTTTGTAACCACTGAAGGGTACATGATACCACTGTCTTTTTGTGGGAACAAGAAGACGTCTTAACTCAAAAGATCTGAATTTATCACCGTTAAAACTGTTTCTTAACCTCATGTCAGCTCTTAAAGGACACCAAATCCAAGATTTTAAAACAGAATATGTTTGATAAGGCTGCAAATGTTGGATTGTACAGGATCTAAAAACTGGTGGTACCTGAAATTCTTCAGAGACTCTTACTGTGCTCTGGATCATGAACTCTCTGCAAACAGCTGGTGGCTGATAATGATTCACCAGACTTTCAGATGAAGGAATCAGACTTAGTAACTCGGACTTCAGATGTCAGCATGAAGCAGAAGCTTCAACAGAGATTGCGAAACAATTATGGAACCAAAAAAAGCTGCAGATGCAAGTTAAAACAGTGATTAAAGATTATATTAAAACACAAAAGGACTATTAAGGAATGTTAATTACTGCTTTATCATTACAGCTTTTTTAGGTTATGTTTAGGGTAAGCTGTATGAAATCATTCACAATTTACTGCTAAGTACATGCAACATAGATCTTTTTTTATATAAAATGAAATCATATATATAAATATATAATATAAAGTAATATTTCATTTTTTTAACAACAAGACTCCTTTACTAGTAATGTTAACATGGCAGCTTTTCATTACAAATAAGGTTCCTTACAGTGTAAAGGGTCCTTTTGATGATTAAAATGTTCTTCACAGACAGAAATAAATGGTTCTTATAAGCACTTCTGTTTGAAACAATCTTTATCAAACCGAAAATCTTTTGGAACGTGTTTTTAAGAGCGTAAAACAAATGTTTATCAGTTGTGATTTATTACCAACCCTAATTGCCCAGTTTTCTTTCATTTAAATTAATTTCTTTAATTTTAATAAAAAAAAAAATGTTAACATGATTATTTTTAACCATTATGAATAAATGAAACACGTTTGATATTTAAAATGAACAAAACACTTTAACATGCACAGTATAATGCCACCAGTATACTCAAGTAAAAAGGTATTCCCAAGGGCTGAGATCACATTAGCAATAACCTTCAGTAACCTTCGTGTTATCAGATGCTTTTCGGTAATATACCAGCAAAAGACACAAAGGTTCTGTCTAATCTATTTATCCATCCACAGTTGAAGTCAGAATTATTAGCCCCCCTTTGATTTTTTTTTTTTTTTTTCACAGTATGTCTAATAATATTTTTTCTTCTGAAGAAAGTCTTATTTGCTTTATTTCGGCGAGTATAAAAGCAGTTTTTAATTTTTTAAAACATATTTTAAGGTCAGAATTATTAGCCCCTTTAAGCTATATATTTTTTTCGATAGTCTACAGAACAAACCATCATTATACAATACATAACGTTGTAATGTAATGTGTTTTATATAGCGCATTTATTGTGTATGGCCGTACACCCAAAGCGCTTCACAATCATGAGGGGGGTCTCTTCACACCACCACTAGTGTGCAGCATCCACTTGGATGATGCGACGGTTGCCACAGGACAACGGCGCCAGTGCGCTCACCACACACCAGCTATTGGTGGAGAGGAGAGACAGTGATCGAGCCAATTCGGTGGAAGGGGATGACTGGGAGGCCAGGATCTTAAGGGCCGATAGAGGGACTTTGGCCAGGACACCGAGGTTACACCCCTGCTCTTTCACGAGAAGTGCCATGGGATTTTTAATGACCACAGAGAGTCAGGACCTCGGTTTAACGTCTCATCCGAAAGACGGCACCCACTGACAGTTTAGTGTCCCCTTCACTTTTCCTGGGGCATTAGTACTCACACAGACCACAGGTTGAGCGCCCCCTGCTGGCCTCACTAACACCACTTCCAACAGCAACCTAGTGTTCCCTTGTGGTCTCCCATCCAGGTACTGACCAGGCTCAGCCCTGCTTAACTTCAGTGAGTAACCGGTCTAGGGATGCAGGATGACATGGCCGTGGCAACAATTATTATACAATATGAAACCTAACAAATATTGTTTAGCCTTTAAATGTCATATTAGGCTGTATAGAAGTCTTTTGAAAAATATCTAGTAAAATATTATTTACTGTCATCATGGCAAAGATAAAATATATCAGTTATTAGAAATTAGTTATTAAAACTATTATGTTTAGAAATGTGTTGAAAAAATTAAACAGAAATTGGGGGGGGGGAGGGGGGGGGGTGGGTGCTAGCGAAAGTGTGAAGATGTTTTTCAGACTGAAAGACAAAGTTTACAGAACCAGGTATTAGACAATTTTTCCCTCTATTTTTTAAATTAGTTGATGCATATTTTAATAATTTGCTTATTATTATCATAAGATTATCTCTTCTTAAGTGTATCATACTGATACTTATACTAATTAATTATACAAGTAATATTAATTATTCACCTTCATAATGATGTTCAACTCCTATCTCTATTCTACAATATAATTAGTCATTTTATAATCAGTTTCATTATCCCAGTGGTCAGTCCAGAGCCACTCTTGTGTCTTGGACACTCTTGGTCAATATGCCCTCTGAATGTCCTGAAGGTATTGACCTTCTCTGAACACTGCTTTCTTGGTTAGGAGAGGTTTTCCTTGCCACACCAGCCATCTCAGTCCCCAGTTTAAATTTTTTTTTTTAGCTGGGGGCATTTTAAATGTGAAAGACCTCGGCTTAAGCCAGAAAACAGATATGCTGATATTTATTTTTTCCACCACAGTCACAGTTTTAGTTTGTTTATAACGGAGTTATCTTTAGTTTGTATTATTATTTTTTTTTTTACTTTTAAATTAGTTTTTAAAATAACAATTTAGTTTTGCCAGAAAATATTATAATGCAAAAACCTTTCATTTGTTTCAAATAATTTTGTTAAAAAATCATGACTAAATTGTATCATGAGATTAGTATCGTGAGTCATATCGAATCATGAGTCAGGTGAATCGTTACATCCCTAATATATATATATATATATATATATATATACATATATATATATATATATAAGCTAAGCATGTATTACTGTATTCTAAGGGAAAATAATATAATATAATATAGTATAATATTTAAAAAATCTCTCTAATAATGCAGTGCATCATTAATAGTTATCAATATGCAGTAACAATTGGTTGTTGCTTAATTTAAGAACAACTATCATAATTTACTGTGTATCATATCATTTCACAATTTAGCCCTCCCTCTCTCGTGCTCTGGCGTGGTCTTTCTGGTCACCTGGAAATGCTCTCCTGGTCCACAGTTTGCCGGAGCAGCAGGAATGACCATTATACACCACGGATCACAAAGAAAGGCCTGCAAACTCCGGATACTGAATGAGAGTGAGAAAAATAAAAAGGGGGGAGAGAGAGAAAGAAAGAGAGAGAGGGTCACACTTCTCTGACATGCATTCATCCGATGGGTCGTTTCATCGCTGAAAAACAAAAACACAGAAGAAGAAAAGCAAAACTGGAAAGCTGCAGGAAGGAAAAAAGAAAGCCAACCGGGGGGGCATACAGCAGCAATTCAACCTCACACACACACATACACAAAACAGATGCACACACACCCACATACACTTGATGGATATCGCATGAAAGCCATCATAAACTCAAGCTCTCTCTCCCCCTCTCGCTATGAACGCTGTGATAAATGTTTAATTAGGAGACTAATTGTGTGTATAATTAACAGTCATCAATCTCATAACATCAGAGAGTAATCATCAGCTAATGCTATCTGATGTGTACTCACACACACAGACACACAAGCACACACACGCACATCAAAATATCACATACATACTTAATATGTTATTTAAATATCCATTAACACTCTATTATTGCACTTATTAGTAATAAAATGTGCAAATTATATATTTACATTTGTTTTAATTATGCATAGAGGTTGTAGGGTTGTGATTTTACAATTTTGTCACTTTCTGGACATATTACCCGTTGAAGTGTTTTCTAAAATAGTGGCCATAGCGCAAGTATGATAATGTATTGCATGTAAAAAAAAAAAGTTTTGGTCACACTTTATTTTAATGTACAATTAATGCTATTAACAAGCCATTAACTAAGATGCCTAGCTCAATAAAAGACTTATTAGCTGCTTATTAATAGTTAGTAAGACAGTAGTTGGGTTTAGGTGGTGGATTAGTATGGAACAAAATCAATGCCAAAAGTGTTGAATTAAAAAGCTTGTTGAACAGCACAAAATTGAAAAAAAAAAAATGCTACACCGAATTATCAAGTTCTTGCAGTTTAATGACTTGAATTCCAGTTTTTGTATTGGTAGGTCCTGAAATTTAACATAGCTGTTTATTTAAGCTGTGAATATTTCAGCTAAAAATATTTCAAACACGTTTGCATACTTGTAAATTCAATAATTCATATTCAATTTCCAGGTTTCACTTACAAAATATTCAATACCCTTTAAAAATACGATTTATAATATTCAAAAGGCAATTTTCAGTTAATTTAATTACAGTTCAAATATTCGCTTCCATAAATTGAGTGGTTCAAACTTAAAATTTAACCTTACATCCGGGATCTGCAGGAAATACAATAGATTGCAGATTGAAGATCGCCAGCTGCTTTTTCACCAGCAGGTGAAGATGCAATAATTTAAGATTTTTAACCCAGTAAATAGACGAGAAAAAAAGCTAATAAATGCACAAAAGTAGCATTTAATATTAATATCAAGATTTTAGTATTGACATTTAATATTTAATATTAATATCAAGACATTGATATTAATAATAAATGCTACATTTGTGCCTTAATTGGCTTTTTTCTCGTCTATTTACTGTATATTATTCGCATATTAACTATCCCATTAGGCCATGAAAGAGAATTTTAGAATTAGAGTTTTGCAACACAACTGATGCAGGTTAGTAATAATAATAATGTGATAATAATTATATATATATATATAATAAAGAGGGTTGGGGAGTTGCGGAAGAAAGTGAAAGTAAACAGCGGACAGGGGAGGAGGGCAGTTGAGTAGGGGATCTGTAAAACGAGGTGTTGGATTAGATTTCGGAGTTCCGGTACAAATTAAGCCCTGATTATATTGTTGCTGTGGTACAACACAACTGTTGAGTTTTCTACGCTATATTATAAATCATCACACTGCACCACAGTTTACACTAACGTTACAGTATTTATTACGGTTTATCAGTTTACTATGCTACAGTTTTCTGTAGCACTTATTTACAAAAAAGTTATACACATTATACACTTTACTATGTGGTTCAAAACATGTTTATTTTAAATTACTATAGTTTTTCCCCATATCTTTCAAACATCACAAAATAACAGATAAAGCATGCAAAAGTATGGACGTATAGTCTACATTATATTATTTATTTGTTTTTGGAAGGGGGGGAAGTGCTCCACAATAAGAACTGTCTAGTTTTGTTGCAAAGGGGTTGCATTGCTTTTTTGTTCTGTCAATGAATTTACCATCAACAAACATTCACCGCTGCTGCGCATATAGACATTAATGTTATGGTGTTTATTCTGCTGAAACGCCAGTAAACACCTGGATTATTGCAAAACAATATAGAAATTTCATTGTAGCGATTGCTTGGCAGGGTGTGTTATTTAGATTCTCTTGTATTTTGTATTAATGTGGTGGTGTTTGGATTTGATTTTTAGATAACACATTAATGGCTGCCGTCGCGTTATCCAGGTGGAATTATTATTATAAGGAATTATTATTATTATTATTATTACTCTATTTATACACATACAGCTAGGCCTGTATATAATCTTTATTGATTCTGTCAAAGGAATTATCGTGTTCAAAAAAAGCCTGTACACATGGATGTATTGAATAAATGTTTATTACATACCGCCATTTCTTCTGTTTTTCAGCCAGTTTCTTGAACTTTCCCCCCTTTATAAGCAAAAAGTTTGGAAGTCTATAAAAGCTGTTCGGTATTTCTTATTTTGGTCGATTTAAAAATTATAAACAACATAAAACAGAAATATATTGACATTCTGATAGCGATTCCTATGTAGAAGAAACACTTCCTGCCCTCCAGCATCATAAATGACGTCAAGTGAAAACAACCTATTGATCATTACACTTTTCCCCATTTTAAACTATTCAAAGTGACACGTCTTGTGTGTTCTAAAGTTTTTAGTGTTACTAGGTGGGTTGTCAGGGTGATATAATTGGTTGCTTTCTCAAGTTCCTACCTAATGCAAATCTACAGGAATGCATTTATTTATTTATTTTATGTCTCCCAGGTAATCAAAATCATCCTATCACGTGTGAAACCCTCAGAAAACTAATGAATTACAATTAGAAGACTTTAGCTATCAAATTGACTGTTCATCCCTTAAGGTCAAGAGTGGCAGAGTACAAATTATAAACTTAAATATACATCTAATGCAAGATTAGCATCCGTTTATAACACCATATGGTGCGAGCTTAGAGATAATTGCAAAATCCCAGTTCAGATGAAGAAATTGTCAAAGAAACTTTCTTTTCTCCCCACCACAACTGTCTTTAAGAGAAATGTTTTAAATCAACTTTTTAATTGCCTTTGTCACAAATATGCTGGTAAACAGTGTAATCTTTTTAGCATTGGAGACGGATGTTTTCCTGATGCAAGTGTTATTTTTGTTTCTGCAAACTGAGGATCACGCAGGGACTGAATTTTAAATGCAAATCTCACGACAGATGTTAAAAACGTACACATATTAAGCTGTCAAATGTGATATTAGAGTGACATGCTTAAGATGTACCCTAGAAACGGTAGGGGCACGTGTGCAGATGGCGAAAGAAAAAGAAATCTGCTAATAGCTTGATGGAGGTTACAGAACATGAGGAGTCAGATTATGTCAGTGTCAGAACAAAGGTCTGGATGCATGATTGTACGTATCTGTTTAGTCCATTATAAACCTCTACACACACACACACACACACATACACACACACACACACACACACACACACACACACACACACACACACACACACGCACACACACGCACACGCACACACACACACACACGCAGACACACAGACATACATGGTTTTACTATGATACCAGATACCTCTGAATGTCAGATAGGATGCTTCTGGATTTGCCCTCGGGGATCTATAAAACACCTTTATCTGCGTATCTGTGAGTGAAATGTGGCCGCCGTGGGTAAGGCTGTGTTTACATTTTTGCAGAAATGACTACTAAATGTCAACAAATCAAATGCATTCAGCTACATGAAACTGTGCATATGAGAAAATCTGTTTTTTCTTTTCGTTCTGATTATTGCTTTAGTTTTTTCCTATACACCGATATTTAGACACACTCGCTGATCTTTATTAGTAGTTAGTAATTTAATTTCAAGGCTTAGTTTTTAGTTTATGCTATATCCTTGTCAAGATCAATCAGCAACCCTTCACAATAAGGCTTCATTTCTAAAAACTGCATGAATTAAGTTCTGTATTAATTACAAAATATTGCTTCTACCTATAAAGCTTTAAATAATCCAGCTCCTGTTTATCTAACCAACCTTCTGTCTTGCTACAATCCAACTCACTCTTTAAGATCTCAAAACTCAGGGCTTCTGGTAGTACCCAGAAAAGCAAAGTCTACTAAAGGAGGTCGAGTCTTCTCATTTATGGCTCCTAAACTCTGGAATAGCCTTCCTGATAATGTCCGAAACTCAGACATGCTTTCTCAGTTCAAAACTAGATTGAAGACCTATCTTTTTAGTGAAGAATACAGACAATGCATCGCATAATATGATTCATGAGTGAAGGCTAGTAGGTTTGACAAACCAACTGTAGGACACACTCTTCCATTCTTAATGGACCATTAAAATTGCAGGTTAACTATGTCTGTATTTAATTTCTAATATTTGATTGTAACTTTTACCTAATTTGATTGTAATGCAATAATGTGGACCTTTTGTAAAGCTGCTTTGAAACAATACATATTGTAAAAAAAGCACTGTACAAATAAACTTGAATTGAATCAACTTTTTAAATCATGAATGATACTTAAGCTAATTACACTCTCACAAAGGTACACAAGCTGGGGTGGCACCTTTTCAAAAGGTATGCATTTGTACTTAAAGGGTCCATATTGGTACCTCAAAAGTATATATTAGTACCTAAAGAATTTAACAGGAACACTTTTGTACTTTTAAGGTACTAATATGTACCCTTAAGGTATTATTATAGACCTTTTAGGTACAAATTTGTACCTATTGAAAAGGTTCCACCCCAGTGACAGCTCGCATACCTTTATTATAGTGCACAATCAATGCCTAAAACAGCACATACTAAACTTTATTACAAAATGTAATCATTACTATTTTCAACATAAATAACTTTAAAAACCTGACTGTTAATAATGTGGTTTAATGATATTTGCAAATGGATTATATCTCTTTTTGTTATGACATTGAAACATCACTTTAAAAAATGCTGGGTTCCACAAAATTAATTTGTGTTGGGGGTAACATGAAGGAATTAAATTAAACTTATTTATTTTTTTACAAATTTAAGTAGACTGAACATGAGACAATTAAGTTGTCCTGAAAAAGACTCAAAAATTGTTTGGTTTCAGCCTTATTTTAAATAAGTACTTTGAACAGACAACATATGTCATTTTTAAAAAAAATGTAGTCCCAAACAAATATTAAAAGCAGGACTGCAAATATAATAAATAAATGATTTATTAAATGATGTATTTATTTATTTGTATGTTTGCTTGTTTAATTAATGACTTAGTGGCTGCTTTAGTATACATTCTCAGAATAAACAAATAGATATTTTTTCCATACTGTGACAATACTTAATATTTTTGAAACAGATGAGTTCTGTTTTAATGAAACAGTGTGTGAGAAATAAAGAGTTTAAATACGAGTATGTGGCTGTAAATTTATTTTCAATAATTTATTTTCTGTTCATTTAAGACAATTAATGCAGTTACATCAAATCTGATAACTCTGAATAGAAATGTGTGTGTATGTATATATATATATATATATATATATATATATATATATATATATATACACACAATACAATGACAAATATATATATATATATATATATATATATATATATATATATATATATATATATATATATATATATATATATATATATATATATTATGTGTGTGTATATACTAATTAAACTCAGAGCATGCAATGCAAAATCACAAATAAATCAAATTGGGACATCTAAATCAATTTCCAGCCCTACACAACACATATTATGAAAAACATACATGATTGGTTGCTGTTATTTTTTAAGAAGTCATTAGTAAATGAATAAATAATTGTTACATTCATTCATTTTAGTCCCCATTCATTCAGCTTAGTCCCTTATTTTATCGGTCACTACAGCAGAATGAACCATCAACTATTCAAGCTAATTTTTTATGCAGCGAATGCTCTTTCAGCCGCAACCCAGTACTGGTAAAGTTAATAAATACATTAATAAAATAACCTTTACACAAATTAATTTTTCCCTATTCCTTTAAATGTTAAATAAACATTTTTAGGTAATTTGCAAATATTCTTATTTATGCAAATATTCTTATTTATGCAAATATGCTTGTTTTTCATTAAATGCAATTAAAGAGATCAAATGCCTTTTTTCCTCATATTTTTGCAATATTTTCTCTGCTCAGGCCAAGATACCAAAGTTTGCAATCCAAATGTCAACACGAAGTCAGCTTTTCTTAAGACCAAACTTTGTGCACTGTATTTTGATTTTAAAAGCTCTAAAGTTTCTCTGTACAGTATATAATCAATTGACGATATTTATTATTATTAGACAAAGTAGAGGCACAAAAAAGAACTTTAATATGTCTTAAAAATTAAGAAACAAGGAACTTCAGAGAAATACTTTCCTCCAGGAACGCTGTTATCTACTTTTTACTTAAAAAATCTCATGATGAGGCTGCAGGAATGACAAACCAAAGTCTTTTAAAACTATTACAATGAACACAACACTAATTTAGACTTTTTTGCACCAGAATTGACCTGCCAAAACATTCCAGTCTTCAGACGGACCCCCGTTTGAAAACACACCTCCACTTCGTGGGAAGATTAAATGCTATTTGCAAGGTGTTTGTGTGGATCATGTAAACAACTCCACCTGTGATTTTGCAGCAGCCCAGAATCTTTCTCATCTTCCTCTCTTTCTCTCTCTCTCTCTCTGTCAGATTGACATATTGGGTTAATAAGTGCCTCTCCCTAGTCTGAGCAAACTAATTAAATATTAATCCTGAAGTGGAGGTCAGAGAAAACTAACAAACAGCCGCTTGGATGCACACACGCTCAGACTTGAACACACACACGCATATATCTGCATTATCAGAAGTGTTTAAGCTGTCTAATTAATTTTTTCCGCTCATATGCTGGAACTCGGCTGCAGCTTTTAAAGTGCACATGAACACATACACCGATAATCTCTTATGCGAATGCACATGAGATCACAGCAAAGGATGTTCTAAACAATCGCACAAACAAAGACCACTGGTACTTTTTTGTCATCCTAAAAGGCGTAAATAATTCTGACAAGAATATACTAGGTAGATTAATGTGAAATGTGATTCATTTAAGCAATTTTGAAAAGAGGCGACTGATGATTTTGCTGCAAGGTTGGCGAAGATGTAATTGTTAAATATTAATGGACCCATTGTATTTGCAGTCAGTTTTAGAGGCCTATGATATATGTTTTATTTTTTATGAACACTTCAAATTTAATGTGCATGTGCAAAGGGTCATACGATTCATGATTCATTTTATGTTGTGGTTCTGAGTTATGGAAAGAATCATTTTTGTGTCAGTAGGGAAAAAATAGAGAGAAGCTTAACTTTGCTTTTCGTGTATCACACTTAAAAAATAATAATAATAGCAGCAGTGTATAATGATATTATTTAAATTAACAATTATATTTACTATGGACATTTTTTTTTACATGGGGTCCATTCTTCATACCTATCTTAAAGGGTCTTAAAGATGATTTGACACATCCTGAATCTTTTAATCTTGATAACTGATCTCTGGCTAATTTTGTTCATCAAACAATATCACGAATTAGTAATAAATGTCTAGATGAACTGATCTGAGCTCACTGCATGTGTTGTGAAGGACAGATCTATTGATCCTCAAAATCATGATCAGCAATGAAACGATTGGCTGACAGCATAGCAGCACAATGACATCATTTGATTAATATTCAGTTATACATGTGAGCAAAATTACATAACATTCTTAGTAAACGGTTTGTTAAATATAATATGCAATAACTCATATATTCACATTTTATTTAGTTTTAATTTAAATAGGATTTTCTTTATTACAAGCCTATTCATGCTTCTTAACTAATGGCTGTTTAAGTTTATTTGGCATCAAAAAGCATTGTCATATTGGTAAACATGTCTGCAATTTTTGCGAAGCATTAAATCACCGGCATAGTAGCAGTGAAAACATGTGTATAACTGCATAAATTATTATTTAAAAAAGATAATATTGTGCATGTCTATTATCATACACAAGTTGTACAAAAGCTGAAACAGTACCTTGAAATAGTCTGCGTTCGTATCTAAAAAGTCCAAATTAATAAACGTTCTCTCAGAACTCCTTCAGGATGACCAACCCCATGACATAGTTTTGTACTTTGTTACAATTACTCTGTTAAAATTACTCTTTGTAATTTTTTTAATATTAAACTATTTTCCCCAGTGTATGAAATCTATAGGTTACTACTGTAAGAAAATATTAGCATTCAGGACATACTTTTATTATCACCTTTGCATAAAATGACCTGATCTAATCCTATTTATATGAATTAAGCCTGCCCCTAAGCAGGTTTGAGCTGTTGACAGCTCTTGACCTGTTGACAAAAACTCTTAGATGAGTTTTGAAGAATGAAACGATGCTGGATCGTGTCAAGTTGTCAATAACCAAATCCAGCTAATTGAGTAAGCCACCACGAGGAACGAACCCCTGGAATTAAACTGGGTTTTATGCTTACATTTTTCTGGAATTTTTTCATTAGTAAAAATATAATTTGAATAACAAAAGTCATTTCAAATTAATTAAAATGAAATATTTTATTTAAAAAAAAAAATTTAAACCCCATTATTATATACACATTTTGTTTAAAGATTTCATATTAAATATATAAATATTTGATAACTTTAACTTAATTTGATTGTAAAGCTGCTTTGAAACAATAACTACTGTAAAAAGCGCTATACAAATAAACTTGAATTAAATTGAAGAAATAGCAAGATATTACAGATAAAAAAAAAAGTGTAGGCCTAAAAAAAAGAATAACATATAAAATGACAGAGCAGTCTTGTATACATTAATTTAATTCTTAGTAACATTATGAAAATTACTGAGGGACTAATACTCAGTTACAGTTACAATCAGTGAAGTGTTTTTGAGTCTTTTGTTGTTTAATTGTACATTAAAAAATATAAAAAATATAAAAAAAGAAGAAAAAATATATTTTATTCATCATGTGTTATGAAAATATAGGGCCCTAAAATTATACAGACTAAAATTGTAAAGCAAACACACACACTTCAGCTTTGAAATACAGAAATGAATTGCTTTGCATGTATTACACAAATAACTATAATAAAAGTAGTTTAACAACTGTATTAATCAAATTAACTATTATATTTACTATAGACAATTTTTTCCACCTGGACAGTGGACACACACATACTTCAACTTTGCATTACAGTAATGAGTTGTATAACATTACTGATATTACCGCATCTTTGATCAAATAAACAGCTACAGTACGTGACGCCTTTTGTTTAACAGGGTCTTTGATGTCAGCGAGGGTTTCAGACTCCACAGTTAAAACATCTGAATGAGTAACTAAGGCGAGGATGGTAAAAAAAGAAGAGGATGGTAGAGATTCGAACATGGGAAGCGTCATTCCCAGCAGAGCAGGAATTATGGCATAATGATGAGTTTCCCTCTCCCCGACCATCCGACTGGATTTATAGCTTCACTTCTTCATGTCTTCATCTGCTCACTCTTACTGTACATCACGAGCTGGGTGTTGGAGAGTTTCCTCATATGGTATTATAATTATCTATTTAACAGGATCTATTATGATGGCAGTACAAAGGGGAATCGTTTTTTACAACCTGCCATCTGGGTGTGAGTGAGCAACAACTACTGGATCATTTGCTGAAGTCCGCAAAAAGAAAAAAATGAATTAGCATCTTAAGCTTGCTCTTAAATCATACCATGTCAACTGGAACATTTCCTGCCCAGATACTAACAATCTGAAAGATTACAAAGACAGTTCATACAAAAATCTAAATTTACTCACTGTTTAGTCACCCTCAAGTGGTTCCATACCTTTATGAGTTTTTTTTTTTTTTTTTTTTTGAACACAAAAGAAGTTATTTTGAACAATGTTAGTCACCGGTAACCATTGACTTGTTCTATCTTGACATGTTTATAATTTCACAACATATTACAAGATTCTATTTCAGAATCACTGTGCAACCTCAAACTGGTAACTAATTGCAATTCATTAACAGTAAATTTATTAAAATTATGCTAATTCATCCATTTTTGTAAGATTTATATTCGTAATTTATATACTTTTCACAAATGCTTCAGACTATTAGGATTTACCCATTTGTCAACAACACATTTTTAATTGTTTCAAATCTAATACAGTTTTGTATGGTATTTCATGGCCTTGTTTTGTTTTTATTTTTCATAGTATATTTCAGAATATGTAGTTTAATTTTTACATGAAAGTATTTGTTTCACCGAATGACGAGTTTACCAGTATTTCAGTGTAATGAGTAATTTGAAACATTAGACACTTCACTTTACTATGCTTTTTCAATATATTTTAAATTACTTTCAAATACATACACTCTCAGAAATAAAGGTACAACAGCTGTTACTGGGGTGGAACCTTTTTAAAAGGTGCACTTTTGTACCTAAAAGGTACACTTTTGTACTTAAAATCTCCACACTGATACCCTAAAAGTTCCACAGGGTACATTTTTTGTACTTTTCAGGTACTTATACGTACTTTGAAAGTACAAATGTGGGACTTTAAGGTACCAAAGTGTACCTTTTAAAAAAGTACCACCCCAGTGACAGCTTTTGTACCTTTATTTCTGAGAATAAAGAATTGAATAGTCTCCCTTAGATAGAAAGAAACAGAAATTCTATCCACATAACGCTAACCAGTCTTAAACGGTGGGTACATTTTAAATTATGATCCCAATTTGTATTTTTGTGACCATTTTAGTACCACTCCGTCACCCTGCACTGATATCCCAAACCTTTAATTTAATATCAGTAACTTTATTAATCTCTAAAGGACCATAATGCTGTGATCTCAAAACTACAATGAAGGTTTCCTCAAGCTGCTCAAACTCAAGCTGCTTTATAAAAAAGGGTCAACTGAAAATGTCACTTTCATTACATTACATCTCTGTCTCATCCGGTTTTCACCTAAAGTACTAATGAACCTCTGTGAATGTGTTTAGCTTTCGTCTCCCTCATGCATTCTCGCCGCGTCTTTCGCACTCTCTCTTCCTCCTGCACTTGATAAGGCTCATGGGAACCTTTTCTTTTCAATCAACAGAGAACAACTATTTATATGACCTATGAACTTTGACAGAGAGAGCTAGACCCTTTACACTCTTAACAAGATTATCAGAGGAGCGAGACCGCGCTGGTGCTGTGCATTACATGGAAGGAACAAAAGATAACCAGCCTCTCGGTAGAATATAAAGACTCATCGCTTCTCAGTCTGTTGCTTTCTCACAGGCCTTGTTTATGCATTTTGTTGATCTGATCACAAGTGTTTGACACTAATTAAAGGTGTAAATGGGGTGTAAAACATGTTGAGTTTGTCAACTTTCAAGCACTAGTGGAAATGCATGTGATCAGACTGTGTTCAGAAGGTAAATGTTTAAAGTCCACGTGAAATGGAAGTTGCTGAGACTTTCAGTATGGTGACGTACTTACAACTAAAATTAAATAGTGAGTAAGAAGCAAGGCTTTCTTTTGAACACCCTTATAGCAAACTAATGGTAAGAGGAGCAAGGTTAAGCATATTAATATGCAGTTGCAATAGAAGCCCTCAGGTTGCACCAACAGAAGGACCACCACTCCAAAGGCGGAAGTAAATGGTCAGACTTTGATATAATCCCAGCAGGCACACAATGTCATGAGACGTTAATATAAGGTTAGATTTAGGTCGTGATGTCAGGTGAACAAAATTCAATCTCTTGTAAGCAGGACAATGTTATTTTAACATCCCATACCGACATTAGTATTTGGTTGATTTTTGTGTTTGAAAAGAACCAAAATCCAACGTTGTACCAACATCTTAAACCAATGTCATATTGACGTCGAATACTGACATTTATTCATCAGGTATGACAGCCAAAATCCAACATCTGATAGACATCATAGTGGTAACGTCCATACAACGTCAAGCTGTAACATCATTAGACATTGATATTTGGTTGATTTTAGGTTGAACGTTGGACATTGAAACTGGCCTGAGGTTGGCTTCTGATGTCAACCTAATTGTCATTTCCAAACAAAGTGCACGTCACTATGACATTGGGGTACAATGTCGATGTGACATAATGTTGACGTCCTGTGCTTGCTGATTACCAAAACAAATCTTTTTTTTCAGTGGATTTACAATTTACCGTTAGTATACACTGTAAAAAAAAGAAAAATGTAAATTAATAATTACAATTGTAATGTAAAAAAACAACACAATTGTAATTATTTATTTACAATGTGCTTTTAAATTTAGTCTAACTGGCAAGCAAAATTGCTAGCCAATTTTTTAGTGTAACAATGTGTGCTAGCAAAATAAACTTTGTAATTTCGTATATCACTTGGACTTTAAGTGGTTGAAGAGCCACAAAAGGCGTACTATGTTTTTACTCCATATTCACTCCATAGCTTCAGTCGAGTGTTTAAAATAAATTCTAGTTGTCAAGTGATTATTAGTCATCCTGAAACAATGAAAAGAATTAAATCTTGTGTTTATAATACAACACCATAGGGATCTCTTGGTATTCTTCATTGAGGATATTTCACAAGATTTACTACAGGATAATTACTACACTGCAAAATTAGCGGTGCTATTTCAACTTTAAGAGGTTTTAAATCAACTAAGAATGAAACGTCCTAATCATTTCAAAATTAAAATAACACTCTTAAGAAAGTTTCTTGTACAACACTATAAACGGGTATATGCAGGAATCCTAAAGGTAATTTTAACACCTTTTTAAGACTTTCTCAGAATATTTTAAGGCCTCATTGCCACTTCAAGTTCTAATCAGTATCAAACCTTTTAACTAAATAAACAGTTTTTAATAAACAGTTGTAGTTAAATAAATCAATAGAGCACAACCATGCAACAGCAGACAAACAGATGTGGAGAGCATACATTACCTTTAAATAAATATATTTATGCTTTTTTGGAGTCAAACACTTTAGACAACGCTTGAACAAAATTTAAGACCTCGTAAAAACGCAATTAAGACTTTTAATAACTTTTAAGGACCTTAATTTTCTCATAATTGACTTATCAACTATTAGTACTTTAAAACTCAGACACCCTGTATAAACTCATCGTATTTACACTATGCCAAGTTAAAAATAACTGGTCTACACTACTTGGAGTTGATTGTACATGAATTTAGTGTAAAAACTGAAAATTTGCTCTGTACCAATCACACAACAGTGCTTCCCTGACAAGATGCGCATGACAATTGCAAGCATTGCAACTGTCTACTAGCCGGGCTCCCAGCTAACTCTATCAAATCTCTTCAGATGCTTTAGAATGCAGCAGCACGAGTGGTCTTCAATGAACCTAAAAGAGCACATGTCACTCCGCTACTCATTCGTTTGCACTGGCTGCCAGTTGCTGCTCGCATCAAATTCAAAGCTCTGATGTTTGCTTACAAAGCAATTTCTGGCCGCGCCCCTTCTTATCTGCTCTCACTTCTGCAGATTTATCGGCCCTCCAGAAACTTGCCTTTTGTGAATAACCGTCGTCTCGTGGTTCCATCCCAAAGAGGGAAGAGAACGCTTTCCTGAACGCTCGCTCACGCTCAATCTGCCTAGTTGGTGGAATGAACTCCCTAACGGCATCAGAATGCCAGAGTCACTCGCTGTCTTCAAAAAATGACTAAAAACTCAACTATTTAGTCTCCACTTTCCTTACTAATATGCAACTCCCTCTCTGACTCCTCCACTAACTACACAAAAAAAGAGAAAAAAATATTTACTAATGCTTTCCTACTTAGACTTAACACACCTGAAACTTGCCTGAAACTTATTCATTGTTGCTCTTATAGTTTTGTAAATTGCTTCCTTTTCCTCATTTGTATGTCGCTTTGGATAAAAGCATCAGCTAAATGACTAAATGTAAATGTAAATTGCTTAATTGTGACACATAGTCTGTCATTCATTCATTGTGTCCTTAGTCCCTTATTTATCAGGGGGTTCCACAGCGGAATGAACTGCCAACTTTGTTTACCCAATTCACTTATACCACATGTCTTTGGACTGTAAGGAAAACCGGAGCACCTGGAGGGAACCCATGTCAACATGGGGAGAACATGCAGACTCCACACAGAAACACCAACTGGCCCAGCCGGGACTAGAACCAGCTGTCTTGATGTGAGGCGATAGTGCTAGCCATTGAGCCCCACACTTCTGAAAAAATTAAATAAATCTGGAAAATGGACAAAAAAATGAGGCAACAGCTAGATGTGTGAACAGAAAGGTGTTTCAATTATCTATTTATGATCTGATTGATCAAAATGCATCTTGACAGCAGATGTAAACAGCCTTTTTATAAAGACTAAATGTCGGCAAATGTGGCTTCTGAAGCGAAGACTTTTCAGAGATAAGTGTAAGTGATGCAATCTTATTCAAGTGATCAGGGTGAATATGAGTGTGTGCATATAGGAACAGGTGAAAATTAAAATCACACACTTTCAACATCAGCACAATGAAACCTATCAAGCATGATAAAAAAAAGTACTGTAAATGAAGTTGGTGAAAAAATATACGCAATAAGGTTAATTTCTGTTACCCACGTGAAGAAAAACTCTCCCTCGCAGATGCACGTGTAGGAAGTACAGCTTTCTGTTGCATTGGAGAAGATGCGCTAACTCCCACGGTGAGCGTGTCAGATAAATTTTCAAACTGCTGGCGTTGAAAAAACACCCTCTCAATAATTAAAACCAATTCATGTCAATTAGTTCCACATGGAATGCAAATTAAAAGAGCATAATTAATCAGAGCTCTTCGTTAAGGGGGGGAGGAGTAATTAGCAGGGTTTAATTCCGTCATTTTAATTGCATTTTTCTAATTGAAATTTCGTACACTTGTCTCACATTCGGTGATGGCATTATCTCGACGAGGTGGAGGATTGTGCTCGCAGCATGCGTGACTGTGCTATATTCATTTGGACAGGTGATGTGTGTACTTTGATGATTTCTTAATATATATTACAATCACGGCAATGTCAGAGTGACATTTACTCGAAAGCCTTTCTCAGATTGTCGTACAGTATGGATCTAATTATGCATCTAAATAAAGCGAATGATGAGTGATGACTATATGTGCACAGGCCTAAATCTGTACAATAGCAACAGCTGGTTCTTTAAGCATGGGTAATGATCAAACACCTGCATCTTAATGAGGCTAAAAGTCACCCTGATGAAGACAATGATGTGTGAGCAGTGAGGGAAAAAAATTATTTAGATTTTATTACTAAATATACTGTACTTGACCTGAAATATGATATTAGATGGTAATATGGCATGCAAATGTGCACCGTTTACATTTTAAACTACACAGTATTTAACTGTAATATTAACTGTATTTTACTGTAGGACAGTTATGTATTATTTTACTGTATTTTAAACTTGCATTGTGAACATTACTGTATATTTTACAGTACAGATGAACAATGCTTTTAATGCATAAACAGCAAATGGTGCTCTAAATTTAAATACGGTATTTGCGCTGTAATTGATTTACAGTAAGTTATTTGTGAACTGCTGCCAGTAAGTTACTGTAGATTCTACAGGAAATTATTAACAGTGTGTACTATATTATTTTTTGATAACCAGATAATTCAGTGTTACATATATGCCAATCCAAGGAAAAGCAGGGACATAAAACTATTAAAACATTTTTGTTAATTGAAATAGAGCTGTAATAGGGCAACACTAAAACTCAAACTCGCCTACTAGCTTTACCGAAGCCCTAAAATCTCAAAGTAGAAATAAATTAAATGAATAAAACTGAAATAAAAAAAATTAATGAAACATAAACAGTAATTAGAAAGCAATCATGGTAAATCCTAATGAGCACTTTGGTACTGCTATCTATATAACATGCTACATGAGTTATTACCATAGTATACTTCAAAATACAACTGTAATATTTGCATTGCTTGCACTCAAGGGTGATAATTTAGTGTATGTTCTTCAACTGACATTGATATACCATGGTATTTTATGGTACTCTAATATCTTTCCAAGAAAACCATGAAAATACTGTCCAAAAACTTTGTATTTACATATTTTACACAAAAAAACCTAAGTGCTTTGACGCTAATATGTACAGTATAATCCTGGTACTGTAAATGAGTGTTTGTACTGTACTGTATACTTAAATGTCCCCACTGCTCTGTAAAAAGCAATTGTATACTTAATGTGATTTTACTTTAAAAAGTCATTAAACCCATTAACTTAACTTAAATCTATAATTATGCAAATCGTTTGTTAACTTAATAATTATGAGGCAACAAGTTTACTCTCTTTTTTAAGGAATTACTTTTTCTTCCTGTCTGTGTTGTTTGCATCTAATGGTGGTAAAACTATAGCATTTAGTTTTATTATAGTTTGTAAATTCATTTAGCACTGTATTTTGGTCTATTTCCAAGAAAACTTTATATGACTATATTCATTTAGTTAATTTTCTGGACAAAAAGTCCAAAAAGTATTAAGTCAGATCAGTAATCAGATTTAGTACCATGGTAAATTTCACAGTTCCACTTTATTGCTTACATATAACAGTGGTAAAACCATGGTATTTAGTTTCATTATGGTTTGTAAATTAATTTAGTACTGCATGTATTGTACTTGTATGAAAAAAAATTTCCATATTCATTTTGTCCATTTTCTGGACAAAAAGCCCAAAAAAATACTACTGTATATGAAACATCAGATTTAATACCAACGTACATTTGACAGTACCTCTGTATTGATTGCATATAATGGTGGTAAAACAATGGTATTTAGCATTATTATGGTTTGTAAATTCATTTAGCACAGGTACCAGGAAAAAATGTATTTCCATATTCATTTAATCAATTTTCTTGTCAAAAAGTCTAAAAAGTGTTATATTAATTAATTTTCCTTCAGCTTAGTCCCTTATTTATCAGAGGTTGCACAGCAGAATTAAACGTCAACTATTCCAGCATATGTTTTACACAGCGGATGTCCTTCCAGCCGCAACCCAGTACTGGGAAACACCCATACACTCTCATTCACACGTACTCATACGCTATGGCCAATTGTTTTCCCAATTCAACTATAGCGCATGTCTTTGGAATGTGGGGGAAACCGGAGCACCCGCAGGAAACTCACGCTAACACTGGGAGAACAAGCAAACTAAACAGAAATGCCAACTGGCCCAGCCGGTACTTTAACCAGCGACCTTCTTGCTGTGAGGTAACAGTGCTAACAAGTATTACAGTATATGCTACATCAAATTTAGTACTACACTAAACTTGAACTGCTGATAAGCATGGTAACACTATTGTACTTTGCTGTACATTATGACACAGAAATTCATATTTATAGCATTTATTTTATTCATAAGAAAATCATAAAACTACCATAGTGCACTTATTTGTTTTATTAAATTGTACCATAAAAGCAAAGGAAGAAATCAAAGAACAATACCAGATGTTAGATCTTCATGTACACACGTACAGACAAATGTCTTTGGCAACCGGATATTTTTCATGACTTTTTGACTCCTCACCCTGTGATGCCATTGAAAGGTCAAAGGGTCTGGTCTGGACGGAAGCGACCCGGGTGGGAATGAAGACTGCAGCGTCTCTCATCCCATCAACCGTGCACACAAACTCACACAACCGCAAAGACCTGAAGCTGCAACCCCCTCGACTTTACAAACTAATTGTTTTTGGACTGGGAAACATGGGCGAGGGATGAACCTGAGAGTGAGAGATCAGTCGGAAGAGGAAAAGAGGAGGATGGGACCAAGGGGCCAGAGATGTCAAATAAATTATTCCTCCGCTGGATAATACATTTTCACCTATGCGGAAGAGTGAGAGCGAGCAAAAAGCAGAAAGATACTTTAGGTGGTCCTCTGAAAACTCAAAGCCTCTTTTGTCATGCATGAAACTAAGAAAATAGCAAATAAACACATGGACAAGATGTTTCCTTTAACCTAAAGCAGCCCTGACCGTTATTATCATCAAATAAAAACTGAACAAGGCAAGTTGTGTTTTTTAACATCAGTTAACTACATTAGCAACTGCACAAGAGCAATAATTTTACAGCCTAAAGGGACAGTTCACCCAAAACTAAATATTTTGTCATCATTTACTCTCCCTTCATGTCACAAACCAGTTTGAGCTTATATTTATGTTGAACAAATGGGAAGCTATTTTGAAAAAAGTTGGAAACCAGTAACCATTGACTTCCATAATTTTTCCTAATATACAGGGCATCAGGAAGATATTCATAGCTCTTTGGTTTTTCCACATTTTTTATGTTACAGCCTTATTCCAACGTGGATTAAATTTCCTCAAAATTCTACACACAATACCACATAATGACAATGTGAAAAAAGATTATTTTGAAATTGTTGCAAATTTATTAAAAATAAAAAACCTGGAAAAAAAATCAAATGTACATCAGTATTCACAGCCTTTGCTCAATACTGCACCTTTGGCAGCAATTACAGCCTCAAGTCTTTTTGAATATGATGCCACAAGCTTGGCACACCTGTCTTTGGCAATTTTTGCCTATTCCTCTTTGCAGTACCTCTCAAGCTCTGTCAGGTTGGATGGGAAGCAACGGTTTACAGCCATTTTCAGGTCTCTCCAGAGATGATCAATAGGATTTACTGTAGGTCTGGGCTCTGGCTGGGCCACTCAAGGACATACACCGAGTTGCTGTGAAGCCACTCTATTGATATTCTGGGAGTTTGCTTTGGGTCATTGTCCTGCTGGAAGATGAACCGTCGCCCCAGTCTGAGGTCAAGAACAATCTGAAGCAGGTTTTCATTCAGGATGTCTCTGTACATTGCTGCATTCATCTTTCCCTCTATCCTGACTAGTCTTCCAGCTCCTGCTGCTGAAAAACATTCCCAGAGCCTGATGCTTCACTGTAGGGATGGTATTAGCTTGGTGATGAGCCGTGCCTGGTTTTCTCCAAATGTTCACTCTAAAGAGTTCAATTTTAGTCTCATCAGACCAGAGAATTTTGTTTCTTATGGTCTGAGAGTCCTTAAGATGCCTTTTGGCAAATTCCAGGCGGTGAGTGGCTTCCGTCAGGCCACTCTACCATACAGGCCTGATTGGTGGATTGCTGCACAGATGGTTGTCCTTCTATAAGGGTCTCCTCTCTCCACAGAAGAATGCTTGAGCTCAGATAGAGTGACAATTGGGTTTTGATCACCTCCCTGACTAAGGCTGTTCTCCCCCGATCACTCAGCTTAGATGGCCGGCCAGGTCTAGGAAGAGTCCTGGTGGTTCCAAACATCTTCCACTTAGGAATGATGGAGGCCACTGTGCTCATTGGAACTTTCAGAGCAGAAGTTTTTCTGTAACCTTCCCCAGCCTTGTGCCTTAAGACAATCCTGTCTCAGACGTCTACAGACAATACCTTTGTCTCCATACTTGGTTTGTGCTTTGACATGCACTGTCAACCCTGGGACCTTATATAGACAGGTGTATGCCTTATCAATTGATGCCCAGTGAACTGACTTTACCACAGGTGAACTCCAAATTATCTGCTGAAACATCTTAAGAATGATCAGTGGAAACAGAATGTACCAGAGCTCAATTAAGAGCCTCACGGCAAAGGCTGCAATTAATGATGTACATGTAATTTTTCAGCTTTTTTATTTGTAATAAATTTGCAACAATTAAAAAAATCTTTTCACATTGTCTTTATGGGGAATTGTGTGTAGAATTTTGAGGAGAAAAATTAATTTAATCCTAATGAATTTAATATTATTTTGGAATAAGGCTGTCACATAAAAAAATGTGGAAAAAGTGAAGCGCTATGAATACTTTACGGATGCACAGTAGAAGTCAATCGTTATAGGTTTCCAAAATTTTTTGAAAATAGTTTATTTTGTGTTCAACAAAAAAAGAAACTCAAAGGCTTACATTCTATTTTTTTAAGCTAGTACTAACAGGAAACAATTATATTTGTAAAATCTAGCAATATTTTACAATAATCTAACATTAGAGAATCTTAGTTAATGTGTTAAATAATCAATAATCAATAAACAAATAGCAATTTTGTTACAGTGTTTATTTATCTTCGTTAATGTTTGTTGATATATTTCAACCATTCAGTGTTTGTTAGTTCAGGTAATTTAAATGTTTTTAATTAAGAAAACATTTGTAAATAACATTAAGATTTCTATGGCCTCTACTTTGATCTTATAAATAAAACATTGTCATTACAAATATGTCCAATTAATTGAAATCATCTCACTAATTACGATTATTATTACTGATATTATTTTGAGAAGTGCATTCTACATCTGAATTTTTTCTACTTTGCAGAAATAATAGGGCCTTACAAACATAAACATTTAAAGAAAATTCAACTCCTGCAACAACAGCAATTGTACAGCATGAACATTCTTCAAAATATCTTTCTTCTATCTCACTAAAGAACAAACAATGGTTTTACAAAGACATGCAGGCTTCCGAGAAAATTTTCATTTGTGGGTAAACTATTCTTTTAACTAGGGTTCTAGTTGAACACTCTTTTGACAAGGTAAATGAGCCTAATTGAATGCTTTACACCATTAAAACTGCCCTGACAGAGCAGACGCCAACCTGTGCGAGTGTGTTTCTCCTGTAATGGCTTTTCAGTGTGTATATGAATGCAAACGACCCTCTTTTAAAAGCTTCCCCTCCCCACAAAACATCCATTAAGACATTTCATTTCACAGCCAAAAACGAGAGGGACTCCAATAAGTAACATATTAGACCACTTTAGCTGCGTGGTCAACCCTGTTATGATGCAGAGAGCGGACTTCTTTGGATGTACGCACAGGTTAAAGAATCATTTATATGCATAAAAACTCAACCCCTGCCACTAAATAACGCTCTGGTTTAATTAGATTTGAAGGTCAACGTGTGCTGATTGGAAAGAGCATGTTAGATTATCATAAAAACCCTTGGAAAAGTGTCAACATATTCAGATTTGACAGACCCTTATGTTTAATTCAATTGAAAAAGTGCGCATTAGTGCAAGCAAACCTTTTAACGTTTTTTTTTTTTTTGCATGGTTTGGTCAGGTAATCTGAAAATGCACTTAATCTAAAAAAACATTGTAAATCCGATAAATTAAGTCAACTGTAAGAGCCTTATCATACACCTGGCGCAATAAGGCGCAAGACGTGTTTTGCATGATTTGTTGATATTTTCAGACCAGTCTAACCCTAACTTTTACATTTTGCGCCATGTTGTTTAAATAGCAAATACCCTATGTTGTGGAATCATGGGTGTGCCGGTCTATAAAGGAGGTGTGTTAAGGCGCATTGTTGGCGAGTTGCTATTCTGAGAAACTAAAATAGACCACACCATTGACCCTTAATACATACAGGATGTACAGCAATACACAAATATCATTACATATGAAAAAAATAATAAATTAAAATGTTACAAAAATTATTATTTACTACAAAGATATAAAAAACTGGGCGATGCGGTGGCGCAGTGAGCAGCACATTCGCCTCACAGCAATTTTTTAAAGGTAAGTGGCCGCAAACTATACATATGGGCTGAATTTAAACAAACAAATTATGTTGAACATTACTAAATTTATTTTTGTTTGTTTCAATTCAGCCCATTTAATTCAGCTGCATTTTCATTCCACTGTAGCGACCCCAGATTAATAAAGGGACTAAGCTGAAAAAAAATGAATGAATGAATTAATATTAAAAAAAACACTAGCCCTATGCCTTCTTCATGTTCGGGGGAATTTTTTAGTTTATTCATGACAATTAGCATTTTTATTTAGCACTGTTTATGCTTATTTATATTTGTTTTATTGAAACAATTTTAGATTTGTCCACCTGTCAGGTTTTGGAGACGTTTGCATCCCCATATGGGGCCTGAGAATATGATGTGTGTTTGGATATACAGTAACTGTTGTTTGACCACACTTCGTTATTATTGCTCATTTATTTGTTTGCTGAAAATTAGAACTGAATTTAGACATAGTCTTGAAACAAATCTTTGCACTTAACAAACAAAATTAAATATGTAGGCTAATGGATGTCTTCAGTGAAGTATGTACAACACCATTTCCTTATATACGAAAGTAAAGGAATAAAGTAAAGAGTAAAAGTAAAGTAAAGAGAAAGTAAAGACGCCCAATGAAGGAGGCTTGTTGTTTATCCTTGCCCTGCAGATGGTCTGTTTACCTGTTTTTTCTCTAGTGAAGCGTTCAGTTTTTCCACTAACAAAGTCACCATGTAAATAGCAAATGCGCCATGGCGTGACGCAACTAACTCTTAAAGGGAATGGGAGATGAGACTCTTATTGGTTTAATGCACGTTATGCTCAAAACACACCCATAACTCATTAAGAGAATAAGCACAACCCTGTTAAACCATGCGCTAGGGTGCAAACCATATTTTTCCATCCTTAAAATAACAAAAGTGGATTGGGACACTCCCTTAAAACTTTTGCACAATGTGCTTTAGACTTTGCACCAAGATCATTAAAATGATATCGTCAGATATTTTGAGTAGTACTAATTTAAACATTTTAAGTTCAGTTATCAAATCAGTATTTAGTTAGTTCAGGGGTTCAGTTAATAAAACAACACAGTACAAACAACTGTATAGCTACTCAAATGGTTTGGTACTGCTTCTGGCATTAGAGTTAAGTTAACACAAAAAATATAAATAATTAATTCATAAATAATTAGGTTTGATTTCTGCTTTATATAATCAGCTGATAAGTTACCTTAATTCTTTTTCGTGAAGTCAAAGTAACTTTATTTTTTACAAAATTATAATTTAAACTAATTTATTTCATTATTTACTTATTTTCACTTTTTTACAGAGTAGTCGTGTTCAAGATAAAAATATTATTTTATATTAGCGCATCACTAAAATGTAAGATCAGATGTTGCATATGTTGGTCAACTGAACAGTTAAAAAGAACAGCTTTTATTTGAAGTATAAATATTTTATAACAATATAAAAGTCTTTTCTATCGCTACTAATTGTTGAATATTACTAATAATTTGTTTTAAAAACTCTCTAAGGCTTTGAATGCTAGTGTATCTGAGTATGCTGTAAAAAGCTCAGAGCGATCTCAAACTCCCCCGCAGCTAAGGCTTAGGTAAACTTCCTGAGAGCGAGACGACTAGTAAAAGAGACTTAGGTTTAAGTCATCTATAATGCAGAGTGTATTTGAGAGAAAACAGGAAACCCTAAGAAAACTTGCCAGCTTCACGCAGAAACACCAGATGCTCAAGTAAGTAGCCATAGAAATTCCTGCTGGTTGCTGGGCCGCCGAGCCACCTATTCTGGATAAAGGTGGAAGAAGGGGGAGGAGGGGGGTTTCTTCAAGACGAAGATAGTTGTAAATTGAAAAAGAAGATATATATATATATATATATATATATATATATATATATATATATATATATATATATATATATATATATATAAGAACTTGGGATCATTTGATTAGAGGATTGTGATTCGTTAATATGAGCCAGCTGGGTTAATCATGAGCACGTAGTCCTCTTGAAATTAGTTTAAGATATTAAACTTCACAAAATATGTTCTTTTTACATAGATCTAGATAGTCTGGGTAATAAAACAACAACTTTTCCCCCATTGAACACAATATATTTAATACAAATGTTTATATGTATATATGTTTATATGTATATATATTTTGGAACCGCAGCTTTAGATGTGGAGGCTATTTTTCAGCAGGATACTATTGCCCTAAAAAAAACAAGCAAAAACAAACAAACAAACAAAAAACAAAAACAAAAGAAATACAAAACCAACGATAAAACAAAACATTTTGTCAGTTTTAAAACCTTAACTTTTCCAAACCATGGTAAACATTGAAACTGGTTGTCGTCCCATGCCTAATCTGTAGCTTTTATAATTGCTTGAATGAATCAATCATATCTAGTTCCCCTTTTTACACTACATCTTTTGCACACAGTATAGTTGACACAAAAACTTTTGAAATGATTTGCTATGTAAATGTGTGGGAAAAAAATGGAGAAAACAGTTTCAGTGTCAGTGTGTGTTTTCAGGGTGTTCAGGGGGTCAGAAGGTGTTTGAAGGGTGACAGCTTGTGCTTTGATCATTAGAGGAAGAGGAAGGGACGATTCTTCATGGATTACATGATCAAACGCAGTCAAATGCACACACAAACAACAAAAATGTACTTACACAGAGAGAGAGAGCGAGCGAGCGACCGGAGATTTGCGAGTTCCACTCGACTGATAGTCTGACAGCTCTGACTAATCAATCACTCTCTCTTTTCCTCCATTCACTGAATAAACGAAGAGAAAAAAAGAAACATGAGTGTAGCTTTCCCTCATTTACACTGAATACATTTTCACTTATTACTTTAAGCACGTTTTATTGCAAGCACTAAAATATGAAAAAAATACAGAAACATTTAATATATGATTTAAAATTATTATGGGTTAATTTTAACATTTGCTTTTTATTCTTAATTGTAATGTTTAAAGGGTTTCAGTATAAACAGTGTTTAATTATTTTAGCCATGTGGCCTTCAAACTGGGGTCCATATTGCAAAAAATGCTTTTCTTACTTTGATTTTTGTCTCATTTCTAATCCAGATAATTAAAAATCAAGCAGCATTTTCTAGACAAGCAGAAAATATTGTCTTGTTTTAAGAAATAATATGCCAAATTAAGTGAGTTTTTTCCTAAAACCAGCAAAATAATTTGCCATGAGGCAAGCAAAATAATCTTATGCCAAAATGAAAAACAAGATTTCTTTGCTTACCCCATTGGGAGATTATTTTGCATGTTTTAAGTAAAAACCTACAGTGGCTAAGAGAACGTAACGTGAATTACAAAAAACACCAGCAAAATAAGAAAAGATCTTCATCCCTTTAAAAGCACACATACTGCAAATCTTTACAACACATACACATTTAAAAAAAAAAATGCTGTATTTTCTCACAACACAAACAATTTACAAAAACGCGCTGCATTTACTCACCACGCAAACAATTTACCAAAATGTGCTGCATTTTCTCACAACGCAATCAATTTCCGAAAGCGTGTTGCAGTTTCTTACAACGCAAACAATTTACGAAAACACGCTGCATTTTTCACAACGTAAACAATTTACAAAAACACGCTGCATTTTTTCACAAAGCAAACAATTTACGAAAACACGCTGCATTTTTTCACAACACAAACAATTTACGAAAACACGCTGCATTTTTTCACAAAGCAAACAATTTACGAAAACACGCTGCATTTTTCACAACGTAAACTATTTACAAAAACACGCTGCATTTTTTCACAAAGCAAACAATTTACGAAAACACGCTGCATTTTTCACAACGTAAACTATTTACAAAAACACGCTGCATTTTTTCACAAAGCAAACAATTTACGAAAACACGCTGCATTTTTTCACAAAGCAAACAATTTACGAAAACACGCTGCATTTTTTTCACAACACAAACAATCTACAAAAACACGCTGCATTTTTCACAACGAAAACAATTTACAAAATAACACTGCATTTTTTCACAACACAATCAATTTACAAAAATACACTGCATTTTTTCACAAAGCAAATAATTTACAAAAACAAGCTGCATTTTTTCAATTTACGAAAACACGCAGAATTTTTTACAAAACGAAAACAATTTATGAAAACACAGAGAATTTCTTTACAACACAAACTATTTACGAAACTATACTGCATTTTCTCACAACGTAAATAATTTACAAAAATGCGCTGCGTTTTCTTGCAACACAATTTACAAAAACGCACTGCATTTTCTTGCAAGACAATTTACAAAATCGCGCTGCATTGTTGTGTTGTGAGAAAATGCATATTGTTTTCGTAAAAGGTAATTAGAAACAAGATAAATATTGAAGAACAGCTTTTTGCTGCAGCGCATTGATTTCAAATTAATAAAATCAAAAAAAAAAGGGTCTAAGGTTAAGTTCAGCTAAATACTTTGCTGAAATAATTTTTTTTATATGTGGCTCAAAAATATGTGACTTAAAAAACAAAACATGACATTAACACATACACATACAAGTAACATATAAAACACAAGTATGTTACGTAAATTTATTGCTATTCTTGGAAATCTGTACATATAATGTTAGAATTTTTTCTTTTTCTCGGAATTCTAATTTAACATCTCATAATACAGATTTTCTAGTATTCTGAGTGAATAAACTTTGAGTTCGCTTATCAGTCTTTACTTTTTTTCCAAGCAAGTCAGAACTGTGAGATAAAAAGTTACAATTCCCTTTTTTTATGAAGTCACAAACTTCACAGAAAAATCTTCCATAATCAGATTCATTAGTGTAACCTGCTTATGTGGTTATAAATATGTCACAGTGTAAGTGCTTGTGTGTTTCTCACTAAATTCTTCAGTGTGTTTTTCTCATTGTGGGCTGTAAACTCTCTCCACAGGATTCTAACAACACCTTCTCGCGCCACTCAAACACACACACACACACTTTCTCTCCTTGTTCTCTTGAAACCTGTGGTAATTGACCCGAGTCATTTTTATCATGAACTCCACTCCTGTCTGGTAAAACCATTGATTTAGCAAATGAGGTCAAATCTGGTTCAAACACAACTGTTGTTTACTTAAGACACTGCTGTGTTTGTCCACAAGTGTCTACTGGCTTGTCACTGGACATAATTTATAAATCTGTAGGTTTGACAGCTTTAATACTAACAATTACTAAGTGAAAATGTGTGGCTGACTGACAACTTAAGGGGTTATTTGTACACAACAGGACCTCTAAAATGACGTCCAGTAAAGCAATTACATGAATCCATCCTTTTAAATGATATTTCAGGCGTGAATAAAAACTGCTAAAAAATGAAATAAATGAACATAGCAAGTCATCAGAGTACAAACAGGAATCAGAGTAAAATTCAATATATATTAATAACTTTTTTAACACTCTGTCCATAGATTTTACCCTGAAAAAAAAAATTATTCATTGGATTAACTAGTTTAATAAATCTACATACATTTTTTTAAACAATCTAAATATTAAAAACTTTTTGAAGGATTTAAGATGTTGATTACAACTAAAATGCATCACCAACATCTTGTGAAAGGGATATGATATAGTTATGATATATACAGGGCTCGAAATTGCGACCATTTTGGTCGCATATGCGCCCGAAAATTTATCTATGCGACCTCATAATATATTTTGGCGCATTAGTGCGACTGCAGATAATGGTTGTAGTGCGACCTGTTTTGATTTTTTGTAAAAACGTGCTGAATTGGTCTTCCCTGCCGCTATATTGGTTCATATTAGCTGTCAATCACTCAAGACTTTCCGCTGTCAGATGACAGGGAAGGAGCTTTTATGACCACGGGAAATACAAACGGTTGAAGAGTGAAAACTTAAAGCACACAGGTTGGCAAACCCCACCTAAAGTTGAGGCGCAGATGAAAGCCATCATGACACGTCACGTGGTGAATAATGATCCGCCAGCTGTGATCAATCGAGTACGCGCTTCTTGGAGAAGGTGGCAGAATCTCGATGCGTTGCATTCACTGCGTGTTCAGCGCAAATGTCCGCTAAAAGTCAAATCAAATACTGTATCATCGCCAAAGAAGCTCGCCTTTACTAAGTTTACACTGAAACTGCGGCTCATAACAAAGACCGGTATTGCGCCGATCGTTAGCGCAAGAGTCCTGCTCTGCCTGCTCATAAATTGGGTCAGCTGACTCGCCAGCTTTCCACTAACTCAGAAAAATGAAAATCAGCTCAGACTGAACCTTTAAATTGACAAACTGAAACCAAAACTTTTAAAGAGTGATAGAAGTGAGACTTTACTTACTTTCTTTTGTCTATTCTTTTTTTGAGTTGTATATTATTATTTTTTTTTATTTACTGATGACTGCTTTGCAGCTTTCATCATTGAATTGAATTATTTATTATAATCTTTTGTTTGTTTTGTAGCAGAAATAATATTTACATGCATATTAATTGACATGCTTATAAAACAGCTGTACAAAAAAAAACATTTCTTACTGCAATGCTTCATTTTTGTTTGATGCAAACTATACTATACTATACTATTATTTTTCATAAAGTAACAGACTTTTTACAGCAGATAACCTACATTCATGCACATTCAAGGCAGTATCATAATGAGAAATGGAAATCATTACTATTATTGTCATTTTTTATCATCATTAATATTCTATGGCCTAATTATTAGACATTCATTTTGTAATTATTGCACACAAATATCAATGTCTTCGCAGCATTAGTTAGATAGTTGTTTCTGGTTTTTGTCAGTCTTCTTAATGTTGTTTTAAAATACAATAAATCCCTTTAAAAACTATTTGCAGAGGTGCTCATTCATTTTTGGTGGGTGCTCCTAAATTTTTTCTGGTGCTCCTAAAATTTTTTTGGTGCTCCTAAATATTTGAAGTTGGGAGCACCGGTGCTACCAAGTAAAAAAGTTAATTTCGAGCCCTGTATATAGTTATGTTATTTATAGTTTTATTATATAGTTTTTAAAAAAATGTTATATTGTTGCAGTTATAAACAAATAAACTGAAATTTATGTTGTTGCAGTGGTCAATTTTTATCTTTTGGATAATTTGAAGTTTGTTGCAGTCATGATAACTGTTGGTAAATAAATTATTAAAACACTGTTTTACGACTGGGCAGCCAGGCACGGTGGTGCAGTGGGTAGCACAATCACCTCACAGCAAGAAGGTCGCTGGTTTGAGCCCTGGCTGGGTCATTTGGCAATTCTGTATGGAGTTTGCATGTTCTCTCTGTGCTTGCCTTGGTTTCCTCCGGGTGCTCCGGTTTCCCCCACAAGTCCAAAGACATGTGGTATAGGTGAATTGAGTAAGGTAAATTATCCGTAGTGTCTGTGTGTGAATGAGTGTGTATGGATGGTGATTGGTTGCAGCTGAAGGGTATCCTCATAAAACATATGCTGGATAAATTGGAGGTTCATTCTGCTGTGGTGACCCCAGATAAATAAAGGGACTAAGCCAGAAAAAAAATGAATAAATGACGACAAATTATTTAAATTGTAGCACTGTTGAAAATTTATAATTTTATGGATTTGACATAACTTTCCACAATATTTATTTCATATTAAATATTATAAGCTCAAGAAAATGCAGAAAACTACTGTAAGATTACAGCAAAAAAATAAAAATAAAATAATTTCTGTAGTTTAACGTCCGTTATTTTACTGTGTTTTCCGGCACCCTAGCTGCCAGAAAAAAATAAATAAATAAAATAAAGTGTTTTTTTTTACTGTGTAAATTTTTTAAAGGTAAGTGGCTGCAAACCATTCATAAGGGCTGAATTTAAACAAACAACTTAAGTTGAACATTACTAAATTTAATTTGTTTGTTAAAATTCAGTCCATAGTTTGCAGATGTTAAATAAAATTGAGTAAATCCATGAATAAATTTTTTCAGACCTCATTGCCACTTTAGGATTTAACTGGTAATATTAACAATTTAACTTACTAAATACTGATTGTACATAGGCCTGTCACGATATCTAGTTTTTGTTGTACAATATATTGCACCAAAATACATTGTGATAAACGATATGATTGTCATTTTAAGACCATTTTATGCCACTCAATATATAATGCCAGAATGGTAAAATAATATCACAATACAAGTACACTATTCCAAAGAACACATCATGTTTTATTTTTATGAGTATTTAATTTATTTAATTAAAGTCATTTTAACGATTTAATGATTAGACATGGAGTCAGAATGTAAAAAGGCATATCCTAAATAAATAATAATAAATGTTAACAAAAAAGTCTATTCTGGTTCAGTTGGCATTTCTGTGTGAAGTTTGCATGTTCTCCCCGTGTTGGTGTGGGTTTCCTCTGGTCTCCATTTGCCTTTGCTTTTTCTTCATGAACTCAACGAGCAGACAAAAAAACAAGTACAGTACATAAAAGATTTAACCACAAGCCACAAATTAATTACTTAATTAAGTAATCAAATAAGTTTTTATTGCTTGCATTCAATTAGCACATATAAGTTCATTTACAATGTCTCATGTTAAAAACCTAAATTTAAATTCTTGCTCTGTATGTCAATCAGTGTCATATAAAGTTTGGGCGATGAATCAAAAATAAGAGATGCAGTTCAAAAAAGTCAGATCACCACAAAAATACTGTAAAAATTAAAAGATTTTATGCAAGGAAAATATCACTGAATACATCAGCGAAAAGACTGCATATTTAGTGAAACACAGAGGTTATGCAAAGGTTGAAATGTTTCCACCCAGTTAATTGTAGTTCTCCAACTAATTATTATTTACGCAACAGTGGAAGTATTTACACGGAGTTAAGTGGTGCTTTTCTAACAGCTGTGCTACGTGCTGTTATATTGTAGCTTCTTGACATGTAAATATAAACAATAAAATGATAGAGGAGGTGTTTATAACAGATTTATCTATTGACTCAATAAATATAAATGCACCACATTAGCAGTGTGATCTATAAATAATGCAATTTGCGAGGTGTAAGAATAACTTAATTAGAAGGAAGATAAATACGATTGAAATAGGGATTAGTCAAACCTAAATAAACTCTTTTCTGAAATGGGTTTAGAAGCAGTAGACAATGACACTGTAATTTCCTCCAGCCTCCCTCTTTATTCAGTCTCTCTAACCATGTTAAAGTGGTGATTAGGTGTTAACTAATCTCCCCTGGCCGGGGTGTGACCTGCTCCTCCCCCTCTTTCTCTCTCAGAAAGCAAAAGAGGGGAAAAAAACAGTAAGAAAAGAGAGTATCCGAGTACAAAAATTCTGTGTTTTTATTCTTTTTCTTTAACTTATCAAATAATACATAATCTCCCTCACAGAAAGCAAAACAGGAAAGAAAATGGTACAAAAAAAAATCTATATTTGAGTACACAAATTCTGTGTTTTTATTCTTTAATTCATCAAATAATGAATACATTTTTATTGAAATAACTTTGATTGTCTGATTTATTTGAGATTTAATGTACCAACTGAAAAATCTAAATGTGTATTTAAATGTAAAGCCCATTATAAATTCTGGGCATAAAGTTGCAATAGGAAATGTGATCATGGACTCTTGGTGCACTAAAAATGTATTGTTTTTGCTTTATGCAAATCAAAAAAAAAAAAAAAAAAAGGTTAATTACAAATAATTAACTTAAAAACATAATTTTATGCTAAATATTTTTATTTTATGTCACTTTATGGTGACAAACGACTTCTCACATAGTGTTTTTCTGCAACAACTTACAGTATATTATGTTTGCTTGTTAATTAGTTAATTAATGCTATTAATTAGGATACTTAAATGCAGATAAAACCTTATAATTCACAAATGTTGAAGTGCAATGGACATACATGTCAGTCAAGTGCATGTTTACATAGAAAAAAAACATGCGAAACCCCCTTTAGACCCTTCTAGTAAAATGGTAGGAAAATGTTGTTTCTCTGCAACTTTTTCAAAGAAATCAATACGCTCTTTATTTCTTAATGGAACTGCATCAGTTCCAAATAATGCTTTTTATTGGAACTCTTTTGTTCCTGATATTGATTAAAAAAATATGGCTCATCCCAAATAGCCACCTAATTACAAATAAGGTAAAAGAAGTTTAATTTATAATTATTTATTGTACATATTCAGTGAATACTCTCTTAGTAAAATACAAAAAAGATATTTCCCTTTTTGTAATTGAGAATGTTGATAAAGACTTTTTCTTACCATGGGAAAATGTTTTGTTTGGTTTTGATAATTAAAAAATAGAACCTTTCCATAAAAATGCACAAAAAATATATTTCCTTAATCTTCTCATCTTATTAACAAAATGCTGTATACATAAATGTAACTTTACTAACCAAAAACCTTTTTTTATATTTCGCTTACTGAAAGGCAGTATTACTTCTAACTCTTTTACAAAAAAAGGCTTTAAAAACAACTGTAATTTGTAAATTATATAATTTTTTTTTTTTTTTTTTTTTATAATGTACTGTGATTGCATATTCTCTTTTCACATAATAATAATAATAATAAAAAAGTGAAAAAGCAGAGCAGAGGAAACTTGATGATGTATAATGTTTTTCTAAGACTCTTTATAATTTGATTTTTTCACTGTTGTTACAAAAAATGTCTTGGCTTTTGAAGTAGACCACTAAAAATGAGTGTCTACAATTTTTCTGTACCATTTTTAAATCCATATTTGGCTTTGCATTTCAAGCTTCCTTTTTTCCAAAGATATTTAACCACTAATTTGCTTTTCATTTACACCATACTGATCACTTAATGAATGTGTGGAGATCTTTGATCTTTTAAACTCTCTACTGCTGTCAAAATTAAAGGTATATAGTTATTTCCAATATTTAATAACAAACACTATACTGTAGTCTGTGATTAGGTGTACAGCATTACTTTTAATCTACTCATCCAAAAATGACCAAGTTCTGTAAAGTTCTGTATTCCACAGCACTTCTAATTCTGTTTTTATGTCTGGATTCCACAATTCCATTATAACTAAGCATATAAATTACTTTACTTAAGCGGTTAAATCTCTCAAATAAAACTTAAACCTGTCAAATGACAACAAACTATTTTTAATTTTGCTACTGTAAATTACCCAGCTCTAGCAGAGAGAGAGAGATAAAAATAACATTAATTTAAAGAAATTGTATGAGTCTAATAAATGGATCAGTTGTGCTTCTATAACTCAAGACATAAATGAGGTTGGCTTCCTGGGGACCGCTGGAGATCAGGTGTATTTAACCCTCTGTGCCTCCCTTCCTCACTTGCTCTCCTTTCCTTACATGCTCTCATTAGAAATGTCAGACTCTTAAGCAATCGCCTCAAAGCAACAACGCAGAGATACGATGACTTTACCATTTTTACATTTTTATAAACAAACGCTAATCTTACAGCTATTATATCGGTTATGGCAAACAGTACAATCTAACTCCACCCTCATTTTTTTCCTGCCGTCCTTCAGCCCATCCCCCTTTAGAAACCTCTGCTGAATCCCGTCCTCTTTCTTTCTTTCATTCGTTCATTCGTTCTGTCCTCCCCCTCGCCTCCACCACTTCCCCTTCATTTCAGTAAAATAGATTTTTCAATTATGCGTAGAGTGGAGGGAAACGTCTCACATCTCAGGGCTTGACCCCATTTGGGTGCCGAGTTTTTCTTGGGCAAATTGACACACTTAACTCCTACTCTTACCATAATCGGCCCAGATGAAGGCCTCTCGTCATAAAAGCAGACGTCTCACGCTCGGGCAATCAATGAGCCAACAAATACAGTAATTGAACATGGACACATTACAGCCTCTGGTGTTTAAATGCAGTTTGTGGTACTTTACTGTAGATTTACCGCAAATCACTTCTTAATTTGATTTCTACTGGGTTTCTTACACTGGGTAAGGAATGATAATCTCTCATATGCGCTAATATGAAATGCTACATGAATTAGTTATACAATTTATGAATGAAGTTATGTCTTTGTATTAAAAAAAGTGAGGCTGCTAGGGTGTTCTGGCTAAGTTGATTTGCGGTTGCATGCAGCTGAAAAGGTTTAACTGCATTATTAATATTAAAAGAAAAACTAAAATTAAACTAAAATAAATAGTTTTATTCCTGAATTAGCTAAAATAAAATAGAAGTGGCCAAAAATTGAGCCAACAAATACAGTAATTGAACATGGACACATTACGGCCGCTGGTGTTTAAATGCAGTTTGCGGTACTTTACTGTAGATTTACGGCGGATCACTTGTTAAGCTGCCTTTCCACTGCACAGGACAAATGAGGGACAGACCAGAAGTCATTCATTTCCAATGTAGAGTAGTCCAGGAGTTGCATGGAGTTATGTTCATCTCAGTATGGTGAAAATTCGGATCAGATTTGAGCTGTGAATATGTTGAATTATTTGAACTAGACTGTATGCGACCGGCCGACCGGATGTGATGCATTCCAGTGTTGTCCAAGCAGGTCCGTGTGTGCGAGATGAGAAATAGTATTTTTTGTTTTTGTATCTGTAAAAAGTCTATATTAAAAAAAAACATTTTTATTAATAAACGAGTAATAAAAAATATTTTTGTTTACGTTGTCTCCATATTTACTCCAAAAGTTTTAGCGGTCTATGATTTTCTAATATTCATTCATTTATTCAACCATGGTGAGCGCACGGAGAATAAAGGCTCTTAATAGCTTTCGCACTCCTTTATTTGCACAACAAAACTGAAAATTCTGTGCGACAAGATAAATGCGAAAGTGCGAAAATTCTGCCACAAGCGAGCGTATTCCGTCAGTCATGTTCGAATGTCTTGTGCAGTGGAAAGGCGGCTTTAAATTGATTTCTAGGTTTCTTTTACTGGATAAGGAATGATAATCTTTCATATGCACTAATATGAAATGCTGCATGAATTTGTTATACAATTTAAGTATGAAGTCTTGTCCTTATATATAAAAAAACGTGAGGTTGCTAGGGTGTACTGGCTGGGTTAATTTGCGGTTGTAAGATGTAGTTTAACTGCATTATTAACATTAAAAGGAAAACTGAGATTAAAGAAACACATTATTTTTTATTTCTGAATTAGCTAAAATAAAACATAAACGGCCAAAAATTGAGCCAATAAATACAGTAATTGAAGATGGACACATTACAGCCGCTGGTGTTTCAATGCAGTTCACGATACTTTGCTATTTACCGCAAATCACTTCTTAATTTCATTTCTACTGGGTTTCTTACACTGGGTAAGGAATGATAATCTCTCATATGTGCTAATATGGAATGCTTCATGAATTAGTTATACAATTTATGTATGAAGTCTTGTCTGTAAAGAAATACAACAAAATATAGCCAAAAAACCTAATATCAAAACAACTGGTTAAACTTTAAAGAAAAGGACGAAAATTAAACTCATCATTTAATCCTCTCAAAGAAAATGTATCAAGATGAAAAATTCAAAAGGCTTCATGTTGTAACAGCAACTTATTAAGATCTCCCCCCACCCGACGTGGACACTTAACAACTTCAATCCCAAATTAGTTTTTTTTTGCCTGTATTTTGTTGTATTTTTTTTTTGGGGGGGGGGGGTGCATTATTATTATTATTATTATTTATTGTATACATTACTTGTTTTGTATCAGCCTATTTCATTTAATAAATTGGGATTTTTGGAGCTTTGGTGTTGCTTTCTTTTTGAATATATATTTTTTTACTTTTTGCTGTTTGGCTGAGCACCTATTTAAAGTGATCTGCATGCTTTAGTGCATTTTTCTTTTAATAAGCTAAAAGAAAATCCAAATGGCCAAAAATTGATTTCAGTTTAGAGTATGCCAAATGTTGCAAAGCTTACAGCCAAACTGCCAGTAATTACCATGAATATATTGCTAGATATCAAAAATATTACTTTTTTTTTTTTTTTTAAAGAGCTCTGTACATTTTAAATCTCTTCCCCCTCAAACTAGGGCTGCATGATAATGGAAAAAATCCGATATTGTGATATTTTATTTTTTTTGTGATAAATAATGCGACATGATTACAGTTTCACAAAAAGTTTTCTGGTGGGTCTAACAGTATTGATTCATTAATTTTCTTGTCGGCTTAGTCCCTTTACTAATCCGGGGTCGCCACAGCAGAATGAACCGCCAACTTATCCAGCAAGTTTTTTACGCAGCGGATGCCCTTCCAGCCGCAACCCATCTCTGGGAAACATCCACACATTCATACACACACTCATACACTACGGACAATTTAGCCTACCCAATTCACCTGTACCGCATGTCTTTGGACAGTGGGAGAAACCGGAGCACCCAGAGGAAACCCACGCGAAGGCATAGAGAACATGCAAACTCCACACAGAAACGCCAACCGAACCAGCGACCTTCTTGCTGTGAGGCGACAGCACTACCTACTGTGCCACTGCCTCGCCCCTCTAACAGTATTTAGATCACAATGCAAAACATGCTTTTCTTACTTTGTTTTGTCTCGTTTCTAGGCCAAATATCTAAAAATTCTTAGATCAACAATATTGTTTGTTTTGAACTTCAGAAGAAATAGGTTAAAATGAAGAGTTTTTCCTTAAAACAGTCATTGGTGTAAGTAAAATAATCTCATTTTCATTCTGAATTGTACATATTTGGAATAGAAACTATAAAAATTCTAAGTGAGAAAACCTTTTTTTTTTGTATAAATAATATAGATTCTGTGTAAATACAGTAATTAAATACATTTCTGTTGCTTTTAGTCAGCTGTAGTTCAGACTCAACATATACAAATCTTGTGATGTGACTGTTGTGAATACACACAATATAGATGCTGAAACTATATATCGTGCAGCCCTACTTCAAACGCTGTTTAATTATGTTTAAAAAACCTTTTATTGGTGTATTTCATAGTGTTTGATTAATTATTACACATTGATAAAGACCAGTTAGCACATTAACGTAAGTGGACATTTGGTGAACATTAAAATAATTAATAAAATAATTAATACTAGATCAATTGGTCAAGTGGCTGTAATAAAACAAAAAAAACCCACACATGATCAATGTTTACTAAGGCAGATACAAACCTATAGTCTGCATATCAGTTTCAGTTTCTGCTCTGCTCATATGTGTGTGCGTGGGTGTGTGTGAGGGCTAAAGGGGAATTGATTGCCTCCGGGCCTGTTTAACATGCTCTAACAGAGAGCAGCGTAACAGCCTCAGATGAACAGGACTCAGATGAACACATAAACTCACACACAAAGGCTGAACAGGCCAACGGTCAGACGCTCTTCACCCTGAGCGGAGCAGCTTGAGTCGGGCCGGATAGTAATTATGGGGGAGTCACGGTTCATGCGCTCCACACCCCTGCCATTGTCTGCATGTGTGTGTGAGTGTATTGAGAGAGTGTGTGTGGAGGGTAACATGCTGGAAGACCGTGCTGACAGCAGCATCTGGACACCAGTGGGTGTTGAAAACGCTCTCGCTCGTGCACACAGACACACACAGAGAGACACATACACAAAAACACGAGCCTGACGAGAAGAGCGGTTCATGCCATCTTGTGGTCAGCAAACTCAATGCGTTTGTATAGCACAAATATGTGTTAGCATGTCAAAGAAAGTGTTACAGATGCTTTTTCCAAATGATCATTATTATATAGACCGAATAACTGATTACAAATCCTTTTAAAACCGTGTAATTTCTACACTATCATGTGAGATCATTCACAGGTTATTACAGTATATATTAAATTACTAATGATTTTGTAAAATGTATATGTTTCTACACCACATTATTCTTAATATATATGATTAAATATTCATTACCCTTTTGCAATAATGTTATAAAACATATATATTTCTACACAACATTTGTTTTTAATAAAACATGAATACAATATTATATATATATATATATATATATATATATATATATATATATATATATATATATATATATATATATATATATATTTTTTTTTTAACAAATAAAATGCATGTATTTCTATTATGTAACCATCTGTATATTCCAGATAAAATGTTGAATATCCTTTTTTTGGTCATTACTTTATACATCTCTACGTTGTATATGTATTTACATGCTGAATAAAATAATATTAATCAATTTTTAGATCATTTATTAAAATAGCACACTTTTTTTGTTTCTACTGTCTTGCACGATATTGGAAAAATCAATATCAAAATCATTGAAATTTTTTGTTATTATAAATAATGAAATAAAAAAATATTTACACATCATATTGTAAATATACTGTATATATTGTAAATAATTGATAATACCAGTACATTTTATTTAAAGACATTTGATTTATTACATATAATTTAACAACATGTTACAGATCTACAGTACAACTCATTACTTTTATATACTGGGTTAAATATCAAATATTAAGTCAAAACAATAAAGTTAGTAACATAAAACATTTTTATATCCCGTCTTAATTTACTGGATAAAATATTACATTTGCTTTTCAAAATAACTTCCTAAAATCTACACATTTCTATACCACAACTAAATACATTCTATTAAAAAATAATGTCTCCACATCACAATACATTAATATTTTGTATAACTAATCATTTCCATAAATTGTTAAATACTTTGTTAATTAACAAGTTAAATGGTTTTCTATGCTCTCAGAAATAGAGGTATATGGCGTAATACTTTTTCTAAATGTACACATTTATAGCTAAATGGCAGGGCTTCTAGATTATGGAGAAAAAAAATCACAATTATTTAAAACAATTATGAGTGCGCCACATGAACAAAATGTTTTTGATGAATTTATTTAATGACTCGCAGTAAGAATCACTAAAGGATTAAATTTTTTTTACTAATATTATTATTATTAATAATAATAATAATATTAATAATAATAAGGATGGCTGGCAGCAGCAAATTAACCCACTGTCACTTTAAAGGTCCTGTGAAAATTAAGATTTTTTTAGGATGTTAGTTTCAGTCTGTTAGTTTTCAGGATATCTATTAGTAGTGTGCTCCAAAACAAAATTTGCGTTTCGAAAACAGGGCGACACAGTGGTGCAGTAGGTAGTGCTGTCGCCTCACAGCAAGAAGGTCGTTAATTCGAGCCTCGGCTGGGTCAGTTGGCATTTCTGTGTGGAGTTTGCATGTTCTCCCACCTGGTTTTCTCCAGGTGCTCCGGTTTCCACCACAGTTCAAAGACGTGGTACAGGTCAATCGGGTAGGTTAAAATTGACCATATGTACGAGTGGTTGAATGAGTATGTGTTTCCCAGTGATGGGTTGCAGCTGGAAGGGCATCCGCTGAGTAAAACATATGCTGAATAAGTTGGTGGTTCATTAATAAAGGGACTAAGCCAAAAAGAAAATGAATGAATGAATGTATTTTTTGACATAACAAAAGAATAAAGGAGTGTTTATGTGAACAAGTGCCGCATATTGACACATTTTTGCTCGTGTATATATATATATATATATATATATATATATATATATATATATATATATATATATATATATATATTTGTGCACAGCTTGAGCTAAAAGATAACTTTATATGTCTGTGTTCTGACAAATGCAGATTCCTGGAAAATGGCTGGAATATGTAATGTATGAATATAATTGTTTTATCTTCATTATTGTTTTTTTGTAATTGTTAGAGGCCAAAATAAAAAAAACTAAATTATTCATTCATTAATTTCCCTTCGACTTAGTCCCTGATTACGAGGGGTCGCCACAGTGAAATGAACTGCCAACTATTCTAGCATATGTTTTAAGCAGCGGATACCCAATTCACCTATAGTGCGTCTTTGGGCTATGGGGTAAATCGGTGCACCCAGAGAAAACCCACGCCAACAGGGGGAGAACAGTCAAGCTCCACGCAGAAATGGCCACTGGCCCAGCCAGGACTCGAACCAGCAACCTTCTTCCTGTGAGGTGACAGTGCTAACCACTGAGCCACCATGTCACCCACAAAATAGGTATAACAAGATTTTTAGAGTTGCACGACACATGATATGAATACATTTAATGCTTAAGATAATGCAGAAAGAGCTGATCTGGAATGTCAATGTGTAGCAGTTTTATTCTGCTTGTGTGTTATTCAATAAGATTTGATTTATTCTGCAAAAACAGAGCTAACCACTGAGTCACTGTTTTATATATTTTCATTAATAGCACAACCATGTTAAAAGGGTCATACTGATACCAGCATGAAGGTACAAGTAAGTAACTTTTAAAAGGTTTGGTCTCAGTGACAGCCTGTGTATTAACACTAAAGCACAGTTACGATGCGAGTACAATGGTTTACATTTTACCATAAAATTGTGCAATTAAAAAAATAAAGAAATACTTTATTTAAAGCTTTTCACGTTTTAAAGAACAAACCCAAACCCACTCCATGCCAGCAAACGAAATTTAGCAATTTAATATATATTTAATATAATTTTATATATTGCAAGTGTTTCTTCACTTTTACTTTCTATAATCTGTTTACCAAAAAAGCGCTACCTTGGACAATTTGTTTAATTTATTATGTTTTACATAGTAAAAGTCTACTGCCTAATGATATCTAAATCATAAATCCAGAAAGAGACATCTTTTAGGTGGAAAAACCACTCCATAAACATTAGTTAGCTCATCAGATTTAATACATTTTGTGATGTTTTGCACTATTACACAAAAACAAACCAATTAATATGAATGGATCTTGTTTAGTAAAATTACAGCAGTAAAAAACATCAAAATGACCTTCAAGTTTAAATTCCATGTAAGCTCAGTCCCGCAGTGAGCAACAGCAAACTTTAGCTTGTAGATTTAATGAGGTTATTATTAACAAAGTTTAAGTGTTAATGCATTTTTAGAATGGCTTAATTAAATTACAGCACAATTATATCCAAGTATAAAACATAGCAGGACTGACTTGACTCTGTGAGGGGGAATTACAAAAACAGTTGTCCAAATGTGATTCACTTTTAGCCTTTAAGATCAAGCAACTCTGCAGTCTTTTCCATGTTTTTAAGTTCTACCGCAGAAAAATGACAGAAATAAAGCTTAATTATAGTGGAACATGCTATTTCTGAGACAATGTCAATATGCTTCATTTGGCTTCAAGTGTAATCCATAAATAATGCAAATCTTCATAATTGTTTCGGGGGCCAACACTGCGGGATTAGAGATTCCGGTAAAAATGCAGGAGAAGAAAAAACTGCAAAAGATGAAGAAAAAAAATAAGAAGTATAAAGTGAAAGCAAACTAGAAAATCGAGCAAACTAGAGAGTTTATCATCCACATTTTTGCTTCTGCTTCTTTCTTTTTGTCTCACATTTAATGAACATCCAAAGGTGTAAATATTACTGCAGATTGTGTTAGTTTGCAACAAAGTGATCCGGTAAGGGGGAAAAAAACAAACTTGCAAACACACATACAAGTATGAGAGTCCAAATTGCTAGAAAGTGCAATTAGTACCATCCAAAACATTGCATACAGTGTGAGCCACTTCTTTTTTTCTCTCTTTATAATACACATAACTAATGCTCTCCCAGCATATGAAGCTGCTTTTACTAGGTGTTGATCGTTCAGTTTTTGCTGCTTAGAAAAAAAACTGTTTAAAAAAATGAGTTAATACAAATAATTTCCCCATCATATCGTTATATTCATCATATAGCGTAAAAAAGATAATCAGAGGAAACTGAAAGTATTATTCTATGGCATTAGCTCAGTCTTTAATTTAATCAGTTCTTGAATAACTTTTTAGAGTTGTTTTAAATGTCTGTAATATTTATATTTGTATTTTTAGGAATTACAAGCAGTTCTTATTCCCTCCCAATGGTGTGGAGTTTACTTTTTTTTTTTCAAGCCTTTGGAATTTTTACCTCCCATCAGAAACCAAACTAACCAAAACCAGTTTTGTGCTCAGGCTCTGTTTGTCCAGCTGGCTTTGGCGTACATATGCTTGGTTGGCTCTTAATGTGACACACTGTTATTTTAATTTATTTAAGCTGTTTTCCAGTCTTATTTCCAATTTATCTCAACAATGCAGAGCCGGTCTTAAATTTATGAGTAGTAAAAATAATTTTTGTTTTCATGAAGAAAAAGCATTTTTCAAAACATTGACATGTTTCAGATATATATACACACACACACGCAGTGTCAAGAGTTATTAGCCCCTCTTTGATTTCTTTTTCTTTTTTCCCAATTGATGTTTAACAGAGCAAGGATATTTTCACAGTATGTCTGATAATATTTTTTTTCTTCAGTCCTAACCTGTCTAGTTAACTTAATTAACCTAGTTAAGCCTTTAAATGTCACTTTAACATGTATAGAGGTGCCTTGAAAATGATCTAGTCAAATATTATTTACTGTCATCATGGCAAAGATAAAATAACTCAGTTATTAGAAATGAGTTATTAAAACTATTATGTTCAGAAATGCAGAACAGATACAGAATACCACAATATATTAACCCCCCCCCCCTATATTTCTTTCCCCAATTTCTGTTTACGATGAGATTTTTAAAAATATTTTTTAATATTTTCTCTTTATATCTCTCTCAATTCTGGAGCTAATCTAACAAAACAATTTATGACTATTATCCAAAAATGAGTAGGCCAAATTTATATGTTAGAAAAAAAAAATTAAATAAAATGTAAAAAAAAAATAAAATAAAAAAATCAAGAGAAACAAAAACAACATTGGCTCGTTCTGAAAACGTAGCCCTTTATACGTTTCTGGAGATTTATGTAGCCAGAGGAACGTATGGCTCTATTTCGTCTTTAAAACGAATGATACGGGGCAGTATGATGCTGTTTTTGTGCTTACCAGCTTACCGCTTACTTGCGTGTGGACAGCTTTTTCGCTGTTACCATATTGTCCGGTGGCTCGCCACGTACGTCGGAGGATTTGAGATAGAGAGTGGTGTTGACCGTGACAACGGGGTTCGAGTCTGGCGTAGAACAGTTCCAAAAAGCAGGTAAGACAAAAACAAAAGCCAAAAAAAAAAAATTAAATAACAGGGTGGGAGAATGTGGAAAATCTAAAACGTGGTAAAAAGCAGGCAGCCTCAAGAGCTTTTCTTTTTCGGGATTGCTTTTTAAAACTGTCGGTTGGGTTTAGGGAAGTGGGTGAGCGCTGGTCAATCGGTGCATTTGAAAACCCTATCGGTTGGGTTTAGGGAGGCATGAGGGTCGGTCAGTCGATTGTTCTTGTGGTCGATTGTGGTGGACTTACGTGAGAAGAGCAGGCATGAATGACCCTCGAGATCTCAAAGCAAATTTGTGAAAATAAAAACTCCAAATAAAACGTAGCTCTTGGGACATATTGGGTGCTCTCCAGAAATGTATATAGGGGTATATAATCAGAAAAAATTATATGAAATGTGATAGTTTGTAATTCATTTTACAATAATTTGCATGAATTTAAATGTCATATCTTTCTATTTCTAAAGATGTCGAGTGACTAATATATTATTTTAATAAATATAACTGTTTAATAAATCTAAATATATTACCTATATTCACTGAACAATTTACTGTACTGTTATATATAAAATTTACGTAATTTAACAAATTTATGAACACCAGGAATATTTTTATTAATTCACTAATACATAACATTTTAACCTTAATATATTTTAAATCAATATGTAATAATAATAATAATAAAATATAATAATTAAAGCTTTAATCAGCTTTAAAACTGCTTTTTTTAAATAAACCATAATGAAACCACATGACATTTTCAACCACCCTGAAAGGAAGCATTCACAACCTCTCTGAAGAACTGACAACATCAGCATCACTATCATCAGTAATATGGCGACAAATGGCATTGTAATGCTAGCATGACAAATGAGTGTGATAGTGTAACACACACTACTGTCACCGAGAGTTAATATGAGATAGTCTGACAACGCCTGCAGCACTGAATGAGCATATTAGGAGATGTAATTAAGCATGAGACGGAGCGCTGAACAACTGCTGATCTCCAAGAGCAAAAGACAGATGGACAGAGATTTCATTTAGAATAAATAAAGACTGAGAGGACGACTAAAGACAATGAGATGCAGAGGAAGAAACAAGAGAAAAACAAACAAGAGAAAAGGAGAAATGAGAGAGAGAGAGAGAGAAAGAGAGAGAGAGAGAGAGAGGCACCAGCCAATACTTACTTAGCTGTCAATCTGTGATGTCATCAGCACAAAAACTAAATATTAGTCCACATTGTTTATCCTATGTGGTCAGACTAGTCATTTAAAAAGAAACAAGTTCTAGTTCGGTAAATAATGTCAGATAATGTGCATTATTTTTTAAACTGTCAGTTAATACAAATAGGTGTAGTAATATACACTCCCCGGCCACTTTATTAGGTACACCTGTCCAACTGCTCGTTAACACAAATTTCTAATCAGCCAATTACATGGCAGCAATTCAATGCATTAAGGCATGTAGAAATGGTCAAGCAATCTGCTGCAGTTCAAACAGAGCATCAGAATAGGGTATAGAAAGGTGATTTAAGTGACTTTGAACGTGGCATGGTTGTTGGTGTCAGACGGGCTGGATTGAGTATTTCAGAAACTGCTGATCAACTGGGATTTTCACACATAACCATCTCTAGGGTTTACAGAGAATGATCCAAATAAGAAAAAATATCCAGTGAGCCGCAGTTCTGTGGAGGCAAATGGCTTGTTAATGTCAGGGGTCAGAGGAGAATGGCCAGACTAGCTCAAGCTGATAGAAAGGCAACAGTAACTCATATAATGGTGGTGGTGGTGGTGGTATAATAGTGTGGGGAACATTTTCTAGGCACCCTTTGGGTCTATAAGTACCAATTGAGCATCGTGACAATGCCACAGCCTACCCGAGTTTTGCTGCTGACCATCTTTATCCCTTTATGACCACAGTGTACCCGTCTTCTGATGACTACTTACAGCTGGATAACGCTCCATGTAAAAAAGTGTGATTCATGTCAATGAGTTCACTGTACTCGAATGACCTCCACAGTCACCAGATCTCATTCCAATAGAGCACCTTTGGGATGTGGTGGAATGGGAGATTCGCATCATGGATGTGCAGCCGATAAATCTGCAGCAACTGCGTGATGCTATCATGTCAATATGGACCAAAATCTCAGGAATAATTCCAGTACCTTGCTATGCCACAAAGGATTACAGCAATTCTGAAGGCAAAAAGGGGTCCAACTCAGTACTAGTAAGGTGTACCTAATAAAGTGACCGCTAAGTGTATATATACTCTATATAATAAGATACTACTTAAATATTCAGTTTCCCTGAATTATGATTTATAATGTTTTACTAAAGGTTTTGATTTTCATATGTGGTGTATGGTATCCATTCTCCCAAAAACTTGTCACACACAGACACCTTGTACACTCAGTATGATGCACTGTATATCAGGGGTCACCAAACCTGTTCCCGGAGAGATACCTTCCAGCAGATTTCAGTTCCAACCCTGACCAAACACACCTGTCTGTAAATATCAAGTGCTATTTTAAGTTCTAATGAATTGGTTCCGGTGTGTTTGATCAGGGTTGGAACTGAACTCTGCAGGAAGGTATCTCTCTAGGAACAGGGTTGGTGACCCCTGATGTATATTAAATAAAATAATACATTTTGAAAAAATTAGCAAAAGAAAAAAAAACTGTAAAAGAAATATAGAAGAGTCTTTGATTTTGAAATCGTCTCTTTACTAAGGAAATAAGATGAAATATTGGGTCAAAGTCAAACCAATCCTAAACATTTGTAAAAAGAAAAAGAACCATTTATAGTTTACTTTTGAATTGTCATATCTATTATCCTAAAACTGTCACACACAAAAACCATATACACTGAGCCCAGTGCACATATTATTAATTTATTATGAAACAATTTGCGAAAATAAATAAATACAAAATGGAGTATTTGATGGAGTCCACAAAATAGAGTCATCTCTCTTCTTTACAATAGAAATATTAAAAGGAAATATTGGGTCAATCCAATCTCAAGATTGTGTAGAGGAAAAAATCAATTCAAAGTTTACAATGTCAATGGCTCTCAAAATCCTTGACAAACAAAAATTTCAGTGGTGGTACATAAATGTAATAAGTTATAGTATGTTTCCTTCCACCTATTTTTATGCACATTTTGGAATACAGCATTAAAAATTCTTAATGTAAACACCAAGATATGCATACATTTTGTGCATTAAAAGACTGAGTCGAATAAACTTTTTATCCAATAAGAGATCATTTGCATAAAATACAATGAAAACATGTTTACCAAACAAATCAGAGTATTCGCATCCAAAAAAATATCATGCTGATAAAGTGTGCTGATCATGTGACATGCTGATCATGTGATTAAAATAGGTGTAATGGAACGGCATTAATGGTCAACACAGCTGCTCAATCACATAGCACAACATCTGAGGTCATTCTAAAATCCCTCAGCCAAAATCTGTCAAAGTGCTTCACCATTATTACTCCAATTAAGCTTCTGCATTACCAAAGACCTGTATTATGCCTCCAAAAGCAATTGTTCATTTCGTTTTGTCTTCTGGGGTCATTTATTATATATAAAAGTCCCACAGTGGCTTTTCCTATCAGAGCAAATTCTATTTCCCTTTTTGATATTTGCCGTCAAATTATCATGAAGTGGTAATTTTAGTCATAGATTGATAACTGCTTTATTCGCAAATGTTTTATGCGATATTCCAGTTTTGCACCTAAACCTAATTTGCATCTTTGGATGGAAACATAGTTATTGACACAACCTGACATAATGTTTATTATTTTAATGCAGATAAGAATATCATACTGAATGTGCATATTAGGTGATGTAATTAACCATGAGACGAAGTGCTGCACAACTGCTGATCTCCACAAGCAAAAGACAGATGGACAGAGATTTCATTTAGAATAAATAAAGACTGAGAGGACGACTAAAGACAATGAGATCAGAGCAAAAAAAAGAGAACGAAACAAATATGAGAAAAGCAGAAATGAGGGAAAAGGAGAAAGAGAGAGGGAGGCACCAGCCAACACTTAATTAGCTGTCATCAGCTCAGCACCACAGAGAAAAGAGAGTGACTAATAATTAATGATAAAAATGAGAAGGGGAAAGGGAGAGAAACACACAAAAGAAGGAGGAGAGAAGGGTTAAAGAGTAGAGGAGCGACGGGGGGAGGGAGAAAGTGAGAGTAAGGAAGGGAGAACTGATTCGAAACGAGAACTAGCAAAGCCCCGGGGTCATTAAAGTCAATGAGACAAGCGTGCGTGTGAGAAATGAGAGACTGAGCCTTTAAAATCAAACGCTAGGTAATTGCCTGGCTTAACCTAGCCTGAGGCTGCAGGCTACATGATGTCATGAAGAGAAATGAAGGGGAGAGCCGTGTGGCCGAACCAATAATGACGCGGGCCAAATCTGTGATGTCATCAAAATATTAGTCTGCAAATCTTTATATTATTCTCTGGTCATAGTCAGTACATAAGAAGTCCTTTTCTAGTAAACCTACAAACCAACATCTGCATGTGTATACAGTTGAAGTCAAAACTATTAGCCTTCCTGTGATTTTTCTTTTTCATATATTTCCCAAATGATGTTTAACAGAGCAAGGGATTTTTTTACAGTATTTCCTATAATGTTTTTTTTTTTCTTCTAGAGAAAGTCTTATTTGTTTTGTATCTGCTAGAATAAGAGAAATTACCCTAACTTGCCTATTTAACCTTAAGCCTTTAAATTGTGCTTTAAGCTAAATAGTATTTTAAAAAATATATTGTCAAATATATTCTGTCACAATTACCAGCGATCTAGCCTTTGCAGATAGCTGGAGCACTACAAATATGCCACTAATGAACTACAGACCCCATCCTGCAATACACTCACACACCTGGCCCAGATTTCCCCTGATAGCAGCTCTTCAGGACTAATCAAAAAGGCTATAAACACACGCACGCACACATTGTTACTGAGTCTTGGTTACAGTAAGTGAGCATTTCTTTGAGTTCTTTTCCTTGTCTTGCCTTTCATATTTTTTGGACTCTTGTTTGTTTTACTATTAACGTTTTGCCGCTCGTCTTGACTATTCTTGACTCGTCTTGCCAGTCTGAATATGCCTTTGTCTAAATAAAGCTGAATCTGCAAGTTTACCTCCGTTGTTCCTGACTTTTTACAATTATTTACTGTTATCATGGAAAATTTATTTTATATATATATATATATATATATATATATATATATATATATATATATATATATACACACACATTAAAATGTTAATAAAGCTTCAAAAACTTTTTGGTGAAAGTGTCAAATTAATGTTGAAATAGTGTTTTATCAACATTCAGTAACACTTATGTAAAAAATATTATTTGCCCAAAAATGGATAAAATCCTACTTGATAGATAGTGGTATAAGTATATAGAATTACAATAATTTAGTTTTTCACAATCTTTAAATGGAGTCTGACAAGATTTTTTTACCTAATAATTATTGCTAAACTAATACAATTTTAGTGGGTGTAAACCATTACAAAAATCTAAAGTGACATTTAAAGGCTTAACTCGGTTAATTAGGTTAATTAACTAGGGTAATTAGGCAAGTTATTGTATAATGATGGTTTGTTTTGTACTAGACTCTTGAAAAAAATACAGCTTAAAGGAGCTAATAATTTTGACCTTAAAATGTTTTTTAAAAATTTTTAAAACTGCTTTTATTCTAGCCGAAATTAGCCGGAATTATTAAACAAATAAAAATAAATTCAAGGGGGGGGCTAATAATTCTAAATATATAATTCTATATGTATTTACAGTATAAGCCAGGTACAACATAGCTAAATAATGTTTAAATAGTTTTACAAACAATTGTAGTTTTACCAACATTCTTTGATTAGATGTGTACATCAGTTACATCTGATTTAAAAATATAACTAATAACTTTATATAGTTTACTTCGATATAGGTTTAATTTAAATAAATGAATAGATAAAGCATCTTCTAGTTGAAAAAATAACTTAAATCAAATACTTACAATTATCATAAATTAAGTGACTTAATGAGCTTTATGAGTGACTAGTTAATTATTTAGCTGTGTGATTTTTTCTAATCAGCTACAGGATGTTTCTAACATGCCAAAGGGTATAATGAGAAAAAAACAGACAAACGGTCTGCAGGAGGAAGAGAATACACAGGACTTGACTTTCATACAGAGAAGAGACTGAACAAGCCTCTGTTTGTTTAGCCGCGTGTGTGTGTGTGTGTGTGTGTGTGTGTGTTTGTGTGTGTGTGTGTGTGTGTGTGTGTATGTGTGTGTGTGTGTGTGTGTGTCTGTGTATGTGTGTGTGTGAAGGAGAATATTGTAAAATCAATGTGTTTGTCTATGGATGCAAGGCTAATTGGAGGTGTGTGGACTGCACTGAAGCACATATGCCACACAGAGCGGTGCTGAGCCAATAACTCAGCAGGAAATGCTACTGACAGATGAGAAAAGAGAGAGGGAGAGGGAGAGAGAAACATACTCATAACAGTGTATTTTAGTCGCCCCGCAAGTATTTTTAGGATAGAGACAATTATTTAAAACGTTTCAAGATTATTTACAACTGTGGTCCCAATAAATGGTATGCAGAAGATATTGTGATTCATCCAAAGCAGCCTAATTCATGACTCCAGTTATAGTTCATAATCTATAAAAGTGCTACTTGAAGATGAAGTGAAATCAGATTCGTGTTTTCAGCCCATCTATTTTGCTTAAGGAACTCTGAAAAGTTAGCAAAATAAACCTTTAATATTGTGCACATATACAGGGTTTCTCTTTTGAGACAATGGAACAAAATATTAATGATCTTACTTGTGAAGGCCTATAGTGGGGCGAAACACAAGTGGCCGACAAAACACTGTTAAGCATTAAAATGTGCCCTTACACTAAATAGAGCACTTGCCTATGATGACATAAGGAAATCATGGCAAAGCAAGGCCTTTGAATGTTCCACTTCACCATCTAGTATGTCAAACAACCATGCTATCCTTTTCTTCTTCATTTGAGACACATTTGTTTTTTTCTTGATCTTAAACCCTGATCTTTTAATGTATAACTACTATCTAACAAACAATAGAACTATTAATTGGGGGAAAAATATGCTTGCAAGATGTGTGGGTTTTTGCCTCCATATCCATTATAAGATTAAATATATTTCAATAATAGACTTATGTAAGTGATAGTTTTTACTGAAAGCATCTTCTTTAAAAAAAGATGAAAAAAATAAAATGAAATAGCAAATTCGCCACATGTGATACACTTCAAAGGTTACGTAAAAAACATAACCTATTTCTGAAAGGTTATGTTAGGACTGCACAATATTTTAGATTGTTTTTCTGCTATATATTGCAATGTGAATATGTTTTCACAAGAGGATTTAAATAACATTGATTGGAATTATTTTGTAGGGGAGTAGATCTAAATATACAATACAATATAATAAACAAATTACAAGCATCGATAAATGCAATAGAACAAATATAAACATAAAATAAACAGATTTATTTCCATAGTTTTCTGTGGAGTCAAACAGTATTGAGGTATAGTAAAACCGCACTGTATAATCTTCACACTTTTAATTTTATACAGTGAATCTCCGTTAAGGCTATAAACATCAGCATTTATTGGTTCAATTTCCCTTTACAGACACAGGTCCTAAAAAGACATCCAAAATAAAAATTTCAATCTATTAGAGTTAAACTTTGTGACAAATCCACAAATTACATTCTGAATGTGATGTCTGGTTATTATAATCCCAACTCAACACTGCAGATTTGCACATTGCGATATCAATGCAGAAAAGATACTGCAGTCCTACAGTAGTCCTATGGCAACTTCCATACCCTGAATGCCAATTACTTTTTGGAAGTTATCTGCATACATATTCTTAAACGTATTCCACACACTTTTGCTTTGTGAAAAGCCACTTGAAAAATGAATGCTGTATTATATTCACAATCTGCCGTAGACCTACTGTATGAAATACTGTTTCTGGGTCCAAGGAGCTACTCATTTGAATTGAGAAAATATTCGTTTATGACTACTTTTTTAGTCAGATCACACATTAAAGTGAATTTTATATAAAAAAAATCATGATGTACACATCAGTCTCTGAACATGCTGCATTTTATAGTTTGATAGAGTGATTGAACCCGGTAGCCTCTTTTCGTGCCATCACACTTAACAAACAGATACGATTAAGCAACTCAGTGTTCTGTCATTTTGAGTTCTAAAGCGACATGTTTCAGTTACTATGAACGTTTTTTGGCTTATTTGATAAAACTGTCACTTTAAGAATGCCTTTATGCCTCAGAGTACTTTATATCCACACAAAATCTGTGTGCGCAAGATTTTAAACCCAGCATTGATTCACTATTTATTTACTTATGTAAATGTGTGTAAATATTTATTGATTCCATTTTTATATTTCAATAATATTATTAACTAATATCCAAATGTTTATATAATTTATTTAGATTGTAAAGTTATATTTTCTGTCTTTTAATAGATATATTATTATATGAGGTTCTTATTGGGTGACACGGTGGCTAGGGCTGGGCGATACGGGCATAATCACATCTCGGTATTTTTTATAACGGTATACAATATACATCTAATTTTTTACCATAAATGGTTACTTGTGAGTCAAAGCCTTTAATAAAACTAAACAGTTTTTAAACAAAATACAATTCAAACACAGTTGTTTCCCTCCCTGTTATTCTCATCATTATAATTATAATTCTTATATTGTTGAAACAGTAGCCAACAGCGAGATACTAAAATAGAAAAAGAAATGTTTGGTAGACAAATGCATGTTTTGTCAATTTTACTTTATTTATTTTTCTAATAATCAACATAAATCAAAATCACGTCCTCCAGTTAATGGGCTAAAATAAATAAATCAATTATACAGAATAAATAAATAAATAAATAAATACAATGATTAAAATATAATCGGAATTGATGTCAATATGCAATGACAGACCAGAACGCAGAGCTAAATGTGTTACATAATGTAAATGTAAAGAAGAGACCGGCGTGGAAAAAATACTGAACTTATAATCAGTGAATATAAGGGGGTTTCACTTTTAAAATGCGCTATAAATTCCTCTCATTTTGGAGTTTTTAATTCTTCTGAACAGTCAGATTTCGATACAACACCGGCACTGCATGTTTCTCAACTGTATGTTGCGTGTAGTGATGGGTCATTCTTGAACGATTCGATCATTTTGAACAAATCTTTTGTATGACTCAGGGAGTGAATCATTCATTTGCGCATGCGCACATTTGTGCAAGTGAAGCTCGTGTGCTACCTTGAATTGGTCTGTTTCGCGCAGAATGTGCACGTGTGGCCTCAAACCATATCGGTATGAAAGACATCGGATAATCCCGCATCGCATTGGAGAATTATATGGATATATCCGCAGAACTTGATATACCGCCAAGCCCTAATGGTGGCTCAGTTAGCACTGTCGCCTTACAGCAAGAAGGTCGCTGGATCGAGCACCAGCTGGGGCTGCGTTTCCCGATAACGATTGATCTTAGCACTTAAGAGCGTTTTCTACGAGTCATTTTGCGAACGTTCGTTATTGTTTCACGTGCGTTTCCCAAAAATGCACTTAACACAATTGCACGTAGCCCAGCTTTAAGTGCAACTTAGGAGTCGCTATCCGTTTGTTAAGTGCTGAAATGTCACGCTATAGAATGGCTCGTTATTGTTGCACATGTTATAGCAATCCATATAATTCTTCTTCTACTTGTGTGAATGTATATTCAACTCGAATAACATAAAAAAAATATTTTTGAGCCAGTTTAAAAACATAAATTAACTGGAAATGTCGTACTGTAAAAACACTGTCTTGCTCCAATCTCGCATAAAACTAATTCTAACAGTCCTTGCCGGAAATGACATCAGCATCATTTTCGATATTTATATGAAACCTTAATTAAGTAGAATTATTTATCAATTTCTTTATCAAAAATTGCTTATCTCACATCAAAATAAATAAATAAGTAAATAAATAAATAAATAAGCTCTTACATTTATTTTTGAAAAGTTTAGCCTAATTATTAATTATTATTATTTGTATATTGAATTGTGTAATGTGTAGAAAATATAAATGAATAGAGATATACGTACAAATAAAATGAATAATGACTTTGAAGAGAAGTAAATTGTAGGTGCAATTTGCCGGTTGTCCAGCAGGTGCCCTCATAACTCTGTCTCCTTACGATGCACTTAAGGCTTTACGATTACTCCAGAGCACTCGTAGATCCACGAAGATTTTCAAGTGCTACTTAAGTTACGATGCTTTTGGGAAACAGACCGTAATATTAAGATCAGTCGTACGATCATTTCTACGAACTTCTTAGGCTTACGATGCTTTTGGGAAACGCAGCCTGGGTCAGTTGGCATTTTCTGTGTGGAGTTTGCATGTTCTCCCCGTGTTGGCGTGAGTTTCCTTCGGGTGCTCCGGTTTCCCCCACAGTCCAAAGACATGCAGGTAAATTGAATAAACTAAATTGGCTGTAGTTTATGTGTGCGAATGTTAGAGTGTATAGGTGTTTCCCTGTGATGGGTTGCAGCCGGAAGTTTATCCCGTCTAAAACATATGCAGGACAAGTTGGCGGTTCATTCCACTGTGGCAACCCCTGATGAATAGAGAGACTAAGGGACTGTTTAATGTTTTTACTTACTATACTCCCCAAATCCTTCTAAATAAATGCGGTAATAGATTCTGTCCGGCCCTGGCTATCAGACACACTCTTGAACGCGAATAAACTCCCAAAATTTGAGACGGCAGGATTCATGCTTATACCAGAGAGCCCATCAGAAGTTATCTTTGAACAAATTTACAGAAGAAATCTGCACTGCCAGAATAACTCAGCTTGACATGGTTTGCTCATCTGTGAGAACGGACGATCTGCTGATTTCAAATCATGGGTAAAAAAGCACATTGAGTAATAGAACAGACACGCTGGAGGATCCCACTCAGCATTTTGGCATTAAGCATCAGTGGTTCATTTGGCTTGGCATGGTTCTGACAGGGATATTTCAGTCTGAGGTTTCCCCGCACATCCATCTCTATTTCTCGCTCTCTCTCTTTCAGGCCACTGTTTATTTTCATTTGGCTTTCCACAATGCAATATGGAAATCAGACGAAATTAGCAGCACTGGAAACCTGCAACTTGTGATGTGTGTGGCAAGCCATTTCAGCATTTAATCTATAAAAAAGACGAGAATCTATTTTCTTGCTACTAAACATATATTTCGACATTATTATCTGTATTGATGAGTTATTATTCTTTAGGTACTACTTTTTAAATACCTGTGTTGTTCGATAGTATTGTAATTGTGTTTCAAGTAGTAAAAGAAATGTAAATGCCTAAAATAAAAGGGTTTTAAAAAAAACATCACTGATAATGTGCTCTATCCTAATGATTGTGTTACCCGTAAGGACAGATCTCTGCGCTGACCCCTGTGCCGCTGCCATGGAAGCCGTGTGTGGTAACATTATTACCCAGGGGCCTTTGAGTCAGAGGTTTGCCAGTGGGATTCAGTGAGAACAATCTCACAAAACAGCTCATACAGATACTAGAAAACAAAATGAGAGTTCTTTTATAGTACATATAGTGTTAGAAATATAGAGTTATTTTGCTGCACAGTATTCAAATAAGTTATTCAAAATACAGTAAGAAAAAGGTTTAATATTTTAAATGTTTAAGTTTTAATCATTTGCTACGCTGTGGCTCTATTTAATAAGATTAGTACTCTTTTGATAAATAATTTGCAAACATTGCCTTATATGTTAAAATATGCCAAATTCTTTAAAAAGTGAGTAAACCCGTTGACTTAAAGGCGATAATTTGACTTTACTTAAATAATTTTGTAAACGTATTATAACTCAAAACTATTAGGTTGACTAAACTTTGTCGATTATTTTTTCGATTAATCGGATAAAAAAAGCATTAATTTCAAACCGTTTATTTAAAAAAAAAACTCATTCCTGAGATGTTATAACAACAATAATAATAATAATAACTAAATAAAATTATTTTTTTCCTGTTTTCAATTAAAATATCTAAATATTTTTAAATTAAGATACATACTGGACACATGAAATATCTTGTTTTCTGAAAAAAAAAAAAAACTCCTCAAAATTAAGTGATTGCTTAAAACAAGTAAAACTTTATATGAATCGGGTAAGAAAAATAATCTTAATGAGATATAATCTCAAACAGAAGTTTTACCAGTTCACATAAACGTGTGAGTGATCATAATCTAAAATGTAAGATGGTCATCACCATGTTTACTTGGGGTCGCGCGTTTGCCTTATTAAAAAAAAAAAGCAGAACACGCAGGATTCAGCATGTAAATTCACCAGTTACTCACCAAATATATGCAAGTAAGTGGATGGTGAACTTAGAGAAGAGTAGATTCAACTTTACAGCTACTTTCACTATGTGTATCTAATATTTAAGCCTACTTTCGCTTGGCTTTGCGCACACAGTCACAAGAGTGAGAGAAACATTAAATAATTGATTCTTGAATCTAAACGACTCATTAAAACGTGTAGATCCGAGTATTTAGTAAAGATTTCTTTTTTTTTTCAACAGTGTTTTTTTTTTTTTCATTACTTTAACCCATTGAAAAGAAACTGTGTATAACAGTGTCATAATAAATACAATTGTTGCTAAAAATATAAGTATTGTTTTGTTTGTTGCACATAGGTAACTATTTATATGATATGGGTAAATGATGCGTTTCAATCCGGCTGCCACCGCAAGCATATTTCAAACCTGTGGTTAGTAATATACAAACCAAAATGTTGACCATTAAAAAAAACTAGTTTGATAATCTTTTGAAAGGTATTGTATATTGTTACTTTTTGTAAAAGCACATTTGAAAAGTTTACTGAAATAAGTAGGTGACAATTTATGCAGTGACATAACTTATCCAACTCTTTTGGATTTCATGAATTAGTTGACTTATGAAAAATGGCATAAAGGAATAAAAACCAAGCCCTGCTTCACAATAAATTAAGCACACCCATTACATCTCATAACAGACAGCTGGGAAGAAAAAAAGCAAGGATTAAACTTCAACGTACTAAAATAAAATAAATGAGGCATATGTATTTATGTCTCCGCATTCATTTCAAACCAGTGACTTTATGACTAACGTAAAAAGCAACATAACATTTATAAATAGCTTAGAACAGCTTTCAGAAGCAATCATATGCATTAATTATAAAATAATAATGTTTGCTGTTGCTTTTATTGGCTGTGCATGTTCCTCAGTTCTATCATTTAACAAAAGAATCAAGAAGACGCATAAAAGAGCGCAGAGACCAATCAAGGCTTTTTCCTTGGAGAAATTACAATGGTAAAAACATTTACACGTACTTTTAGATGCTGTGTTGAGTGGAGTTTGCTAGATTTGTTTCTGTTTGTATCCAGGCACCAAATACACATGTGAAAACAAGCTCATTAGTCTAAAGGGTTTACGGAGTCTCAGAGCGCCGTTTTGGACTAAAAATCCTCTCTGTGGATCAGAGCTGTATTTAAAATTACATGTAATTGCTTAATACCTGGGAAAAGTAAATTATTCGTATTACCGATGTTTTCTTTGCGCAACACTTGCATTCCTTAGAGCATTTGTAAACCACTCAACTGGACTTGTATGACTGTTTTTATTAGTTTTTACTGTTGCAGTTTTATTTGACATATTGATAGAAATGCATCTTAATTCCTGGTTTAAACCGAGCTAAAATATCAGTTGCAACATGATTACTTTTAACTTGTCGCAAATTAGGAATATAAACTTCAGGATCCATGTTAAAATAAAAAATAAATAAAATACAAGAATTCACTTGTTTAATTATTATTATTATTATTATTATTTGTGAATGCCTTAATTCTGAGTTTTTTAATCTTTATATTCAGTATATGCCATATATTATCTTACTGGTGTGGGAGATCTTGTCCTAAAAATGTTAAAGCATCTACAATGTTTTGCATAAAAAGCCCTATTTTTACCTTGAAAAATTTATAAAATATTTGTATAATTATTTTTATATTATAAATTTTAAATGTCAAAAATATTCTTAGACTTTTCTTTATTTTCTCTAAAGTTTCTTCTTTACTTATGAAATTACTGTACTTATTTTTTTATTTATGGAGTTATTTTATTTAATTCATATTTGTGTCATTTAATCTAAACTTTTAGACAATTTATTTAAATCTTATTTAATCAGACAAATTTGTTAATTAATATAATTATTACTGTTGAATTGAATCCAGTTTTAATTTATTTGTTTCATTTATACTCATGTGTGCTTTATTTGTCTTAAAAAGCATCTAATTTACCCTTTTTCAAGATGTAAGATAAGTCTTTTGTGTCTCCAGAATGTGTCTGTAAAGTTTCAGTTAAAAGTATCCATCAGGTTATTTATTATACTTTTCAGAAAATTTTAATTTTCAGCTCTGACCACATTATAGCTGTTTTTGTTGCCAGTACCTTTAATGCAAATGAGCTATTCCTCCCGGCCCACCATACCCACTACCTGTCAGAATGTGCCTCAATCTCTGCCTCAGATAAACAGCACATTGACAGACACGAAAGAAGCAGATCTCACATGTTTGTGAGAAATACTAAAGTAAGAACTTTTCCAATGATTATTTGATGTATTTGTTGTGGAGTTAATTCAAGCCTTTCTGCAACGATAAGTCACACACAATGTTGTAATGAAGTTCACGCACACCCACAAAGCAGATACACATACAGCACACGTTTTTAACTTTGCACTGTTTTTGCCTGGCAAATGTGACAGGATACACATTACTATTCACTGCTGTATGGATATCTGTTATGTTAATGTACAAAATAAACCTGATTTAACGTCCACAAACCAGGATTGAAGCGTTTTCTTTTACAATTGTACTGACATAATGACGGCTGTGGTGATGACTTACAATGATTTTACTGTCTTCATTACAAACATGCACTTTTTAAAAATGTTTTTAACTTGCAAAACACATTCTTCATCACATTGGATGATGATCGATGATCACAGCGAGCTGAACAGATCATTTAATCCCAGTTGCTTGGCGCACGTCCTGACTTGTTGATATGATTATACATGTTAATACAAAGACATGCTAATACGCGTTTGTCAATCAATTCGGTGGGTGGGGAAACTGCACTCCTACGTCATGGTGCAGTAGGCCTCAAAATGGGAGGCATTTGGTCTATTTTAACATAAGCAAATTAAAAAAACTTGTGTTTATATCACCCCAATATGACTGTGGACACTCTATACATACACACACTTCTGTCAAAACAGCTTAAAAAAGATGATTTTCTATTATCATAGGTGCCCTTTAAACTTGAAGTTTTAAAAATGTTTTTTTTTATTAAACACAATTATTTTTTGTAATTTTTCATGCATTTTTCCACTTTATTCCACATTTTATTATTTTAAATGCATTTTTATTTTCTGATGGTCTTTTAATATAAGCTATTTTCCGAACAAACAGTTCCCAATTTTTTAGGTTACAGACTCAACAATGAGCTGAAATTCCTACTGAAAGAAACAGAAGCTTAAACCAGCCTAGGTTGGATGGCTGGTTTTAGAGGAGTTTTCTTAGCTGGTCAGGCTGGTTTTAGCTGATTATTTTCCAGCCTGACCAGCTAAGACCAGGCTGGAAATGGCTGGAAACCAGCCTGGAAGTGGCCAAAACTCCTCAAAAACCAGCCTGGTCAACCAGCTGGAAATCAGCTGGAAATTGCTGGAAACCAAAACCCCTCTAAAACCAGGCTTGTCAACTAGATAAAACCATCTAACCAGTTTAGGTTGGTTTAAGCTCTTTTTCAGTAGGGGTAAAATAAAATATATGTAAAACCTAAACTTAATTTATGACAGCTATATTAAACAGTCCTTGTTTCCTTTTACTGTAGTTTAACTTGATGTACTACAACTGGAGTTAAATGTGAAACACTGTGACCAGATATTGCATGCTTGGCTTCTGACATGTGGGGTTAAAGAATCATCTTCTCATTATTGATGCTTAAAACGACATGACCATGACCGGCCTCTAATGAAACGCACAAAATATGGAACGCAAATCAGATCAATGAGCATCAAAGTGGGAATTTCCAAAGCCGTCACGACATTTGCCAGAAGAAAGCAGAGAGACAGACAGAGATGTTGATTCAGTGTATGTCTGATTTAATTGCTGCCATATGCAGCTTTAACAGGAGCTTCTTTCCACTAATGAGACCCAAGAGGGAGAGGGGTTAATTACTACAGCTGCAGCGCGAGAGAGAGAACCAGAGAGTGAAAGAGAGAAAGAGAGAGAGAGATGTTCCCCAGAGTCTTCATGTCTCTCTGAAGGAGATGTTTAATGAAGTGCTAAACAGGCAGAACAGTCCGAACATACACATACTATATCACACACACATAGAGCAGCGTTTACACCTCCTTTGTTCATTATTTGTTCTTCTTTGGTCTGGTATCTGGCATGGCACTGCTGAAACCACAGATCAAGGGTGTGTTTTTCTGCTGCAGTGTGTTTGCAAGCTGCCGCTGTACTGTAAAGATTGTCGTTTATATACTAACTAGACATACATTCAAATGTGGACATTGGATTTCAGGGTCAAATGAGCTTTTAAAAAGTGTACAGCGATGATAATTGGCATGTGCTCTGATTTTTATGAAACAGATTTATTCACTTTTATGAACCACATGTTAGAATTGTTTTTCTTTACATTAGAATGTTCATTGTAACTATAGTTTACATTGGTTGTATTGATTTTAGAACAGTAATATTTATAGTGTTTTTTAAAAGACGTTTCTTCTGCTCACAAAGCCTGCATTTGTCTGATTAAAAATACGTCAAAAACAGCAAAAATTCAGAAATACTTTTACAATTTAAAACAACTGGGTTCTATTTGAATACATTTTAAAATATAATTTATCCTGTGATTTCAAAGCTCAATTTTTAGGACTGCATTTTAAAATCCTAAAAAAAAGTACCAAAGTGTAGGGCTCTTCAATGTATCTTTATAATTTATCTCATTATATCGTAATATATACCATTTAGGCTTGGGAAATAATATGCTAATATGGTATACCACGGGATCTAAAAATAGCAACAGTGTCAATTACAATGCAGTTATACAGTCATAAAAAAACAATGCACCTAAATAGGAGACAAGTATTAAATAATAAATAGTATTTATTTAATGCCTACAAATGCGTATGTGTGATTGTCATCACGGGACAGTGTGGAGGAGAGAGAGAGGTGAGGTAAGATAGCGAGTCGCGCACCAAGTGATCTGCAGTTTGGCAGTATTTCCGGTTTCGACCGAATCGGAAGGGAGGCGTGGTAAATATGAACAAGAGGTCTGCATTATGCTGCTGTACCACAGGAGTCGTGGGACCTGACCAAATTTCTTGCGGTGCGGAAATAAATTTCTGAATAAAGCACGGGAGCGGTCGGTAACTCTGGTGTAATTTGACAGGGAGCGGGCGCGCAGTCTAACAATATCGCTCTTGAGCGAGCGAGTACGAGCACATCCGCATGAATGCTGTTTATGTATGTGTGTGTGTGAATGAGAGAGAGTGAATCTGTGTGTCACTTGGAGCTCTCTCTATGTGTGTGTGTGTGTGTTAGTAAATGAGAGAGAGAGAGAGAGAGCGTGGTGCAGTGCGTCGCTTGGTGCTGTCTCGCTCTCTCTGTGTGCGTGAGTGTGTGTGTATGAGAGAGAGCATCCCGCACAGATCTCTAATACTAACAAGACAATCAGGTGAACGCGAACCTAAGGTCGCATATACGGTATTCAGTTTCTGAATGGTTTAGGCACTAGCCAACAGTTTGGTGACCAAGGTAAAATAGGAAGGAGGTTTGACTGTATCAAAATTTGGATACCGCCCAAGCTTAATACCATTCAAAATACCGATATCACAATGTAATCATTCGCAATAGTCACATCACATGTATATGCAATGTGGAGTCTGGATTATAATTTACCATATTGAAATTTTCTGGAATGCAAAAGATTTTTGGATGTTTGAGGTTCTTCATGGAACCACTCACATTTATGACTCTCTTAAAAACTAATTGCTTAAAAACTTTTAAAAGACATGGCTCTTTTTAAGAACTGCTGAAGTGGTTCAGCAGAGAAAACTCCCTTTGGAACCTTTATCTCAAGAGTGTATGCTAATAAAAATGTTTAAAAAAGCACTTAGTTTGTTGGCAGTAACAGTTATGCAAGACTATGTGCCTTACTGATTTTTTAAAAAGGACCAAAAATAAAAAAGGATTTTGCATACATAGGAAATTTTTCAAAAAGTAAAGAAGAGTAAAGAAAACTTACTGTGTGAAGTCTAAACACAGGGAGACACAGAAAGGGTGGTATTTTGTTAATTTGCACGTTTTACTCTGTGTTCACCACACCCAATTTACATCATTTACACATCTGGGCCCAAATATGTTTGATAAGACATTTGGAAAGTTGATTAGCAGCTTTTTATTGCATGTTTAGAAACAATTTGGCACCTATTAGTCAAAGCTTTGTTTTTCATGATTTAGACAGATGTTTGAGAAATGCATGGTGTTGAAAATCCCATCTTGTACGAAAAGCAAGCAGCTAAAGCCGATAAGAGTGAGAGCTGAGAATGAGATGAGGTGAATGTGAGAACACGTTCACAAAGCGCACAAGACGCTAATCAGATCCTTTATCAAGATGATGTCAGAAACCTGCATGCTAATTTCAAGTTATATGATAGGTGACACGGAGTCAAATTATTTCATCACAGAAAGCAATTACCAGATGATATTTACCAAAATATGCACAAATAAATGAGATAATTACACAATGTTCATGAATTATAGTAACAGAACAACAAAGAAAAAGTAGATGTCCAATGATTCTCTGGAGAACAATGAAATTAAATGCAGACTAACAGACATGTTTTAGAGCCCAAAGCAAGTGCAGAAACAGAAATGATTCAGTGCAGACAAGAATGATTTAAGGGTGCTTTCACACCTGTAGATCGACTGTTTTGTTCAGAAACAGGGATTAACATTGTTACAATGTTTATTTTTGTTGCTGGTGTGGTTTGCAAAGTTTCTAAACGGACCAAAATAGTTAAAACAAGTTGCATGCGAGTAAACTCTTCTCACCTTGGTCAGAGTTTAAGAGTCCCACGGATTCTGCTGAGCTGTCATTATTTTAATTTATGATGATAAGCAATAAGACATTATAAGTGACAATGAGCACTTTAATTTTGACACCCACAGACATCATCAGCAAACATAGATCAGAGATGTAAGACTTGCTCATACATACTCTAATTTCAGTTGTCTGAAAAATCTATTAAGTCAATCAATCTACGCAAATTGTTGGCTAAAATTCTGCATTATAGACTTAAATTATAGAGAGAAATAACAGATGAACCGAGACTGCAGTCAGATCATGAAGCAGATCAATCTTTCTTTTGTGGTGTCAGAAAGAACAAAGCAATAGACCTAATACAAAATATTATAAGATTAAAATATGGAAGTTATCAGATGTAATTTTGGTAAATTTTTCTGATGGATAAACAGCTCTCGGTAATATTTCAGCATGCTTTCACTTTTGTATTAGACATGAAACACATATTTACCTGTAGGAATGACATCCCGCTCTACTCATCAGTCTCTCTTCATATATGCATATATGCAGCGGATACCCTTCCAGCGGCAACCCATTACTGGAAAACATCCATACACACTCATTCATACACACACACTGAGGAGAATTAAGCGTACACAATTCATATAATGGAAACTGGAGCCCCCAGACGAAACCCACTTGAACACAGGTATAGCCTAGTTCGTTCGTTTCTTGGATCGTTTTGATTTCTCACTACAATCGGTCTGCTCCAGAGTTCGTTTCAATCGGGCCAAGAACACCTCATTCAGGGGGTCTTGGACTGATTGTTTTGGTGCAGATCAGAGCGCAATTGTGAGCAAATGAGAATAAGACAAATGAGAAATGAGAGTTCTGAAACAAATGTCTAGGTGTGAAAGCACCCTAAATCTACATTCCATCTACATTTACGTACTGTTGAGTCAAAACATTTTCTTGATTCAAGTCCTGGTTCTTCAGTTGCTAGCTATACACTGTCAAAATACATGTTAATTAACAGTTTCTGTATTTTGTGACTAACAAGTGTTTTCCATTTATTTCCTGTTGTGAATTGCATTGTGGGATCTTGATCTTGACTTTTATTGACACTTTTAATAGTTTAAAACAATATAATGCACTCAAAAAATATTTGTGCTGCTTGTTAACGCTTTGAGTATAAGAAAAGTGCATTACAAATAAAATGTATTATTATTATTGTTGTTCAAACTATTTATTCAATATGAATTGAACCAACACAATTCTTAAGTTTTTTGGAGGACTTAAATGTTTTATGTTCAATCAACTTAAATTTGTAAAAACGATTTACAAAAGTTAACCAATTTGTGTTGGGAAAACATGAAGGAATTTTGTGGAACCCAGCATTTTTTTTTTACAGTGAAGAAATAATACATAGAGAAATAAGTCTGTAAAATAACAAAACATGTATTATAATAATATAATAAATGTTATAATAATAATAATGGTAATTACAAGGATTTTGTACAGTAATATACAACCAGAAAGGTTATCTGTCTGTCTGTCTGTCTGTCTGTCTGTCTGTCTGTCTGTCTGTCTGTCTGTCTGTCTGTCTGTCTGTGTATCTATCTATCTATCTATCTATCTATCTATCTATCTATCTATCTATCTATCTATCTATCTATCTATCTATCTCGGTCTGTCTATCAGTCTATCTGCCCATTTATCCATAGATATTATATTATATTTTATTATTATATTATAATATTTATAATAATAATAATTAATTACAAAAATTTATATATTATTTTATTTATTCATATATTTATTTTATTTTTTTTACAAGAATAACCCATTTTTAGTTTCATCATCAAATTACCTTTTAAAAAGGTACATTTTATATACATAAAAATGTTAAGTAAAATTACACTTTCAACAGACATACATGCACACAGACACAGATGCTATTCACAAGCACACCCACATGCTCACGAATTGTATCCTGACACATATACAACTCAGGAATGTTGAGTTTAGTTTCTGATATTAAGCTTAAAACTAAATCTTAAAACTAAATCTTCTAAAGCATTTTCCTGCTTTTTTTTTTTTTTGGTAACCATTTATTCCTCTACAGGAAATTTTAGCAACAAAAAAAAAATCATACTCCCAAAAATTCAACATCTCATAACACTGAGTCTCCTGAGCTACAGTATATGAAAAGCCCACCTCTGACTTGCTGTAAATAAATTCTCTATAAACAGTAGTATAAAAAAAAAGATTTTGGCAATGAAACATATACGGGGCAGAACGGTAACACAGTCACACTGAACGGGGACATGAGTGGCTATATTGATGTGCTATGATATCCGCATGGTGACATTGCTCCTGCTAACACTGTGGCGGATACCCACAGTGGAGGAGCACAACACACAGCCGGAGAGAGAGACACACACACACTTCCTACAGATGCTTCTCTGTGAGTGACACCTGTTCCTCTAGTGTATGAGCTTCCTGCCAGAACAGGAAGTTAATCCAGTTAAACACGGCTCTCAGTGTGTGTAGTGAAGCAAATGTCCACATATAACAAACCGTCATGTAACCAGGCAAATAAATAAATCCATAAATAAATTGCAATTATCTAATAATAATAAAAAAAGCATGAATTAATTTCACTATTAGTGTCTGAACTTTATATCAAATGACAGAAAATTAGACTCATCAATGACATTTTTCATTCCCTCCTCCTCGCTCTCCATATTTTGTCACCTGATCTGTCATATTAACCTCTTCTGCCAAGCGTCAGACACAAATTTAGATGCGCGCACACACACACACGCACGCACACACAAACACAGTACACAGACGCACACACCAGATGCCAATTTCAAAAGAGACATCTTAATAGTGCTGTCAATGAATTAATTAGACGTGTTAATGAGCTAATGGCAGCTCACTCTAAATTAAATTAATGCTGTAATGGGTTCAGACAGAGAGAATTAGCTTCAACTTCTCAAAATGATTCTTGAGTGTGTGTGTGTGTCATCTGCTGTAAATGGATCTATAATGTACACAAAGCCCAGGCTGTCTCCATCCCCCAAAGCTAATCAAGAGACACTTTGCAATTAAAAGCTTAATTACAGAGAGAGAGAGAGAGAGAGAGAGAGAGAGAAAGAGAGAGAGAGAGAGAGAGAGAGAGAGAGAGAAAGAGAGAGAGAGAGAGAGAGAGAGAGAGAGAGAGAGAGAGAGAGGAGAGATGGTTTAAATGAATCTGACAAATCTCAATCGCAACATCCCTTCTACTATCTGAAGTACTTTTTGTTGGTGATTGTAAAAGTACATATTTTGTGAATATGATAAGACAGAACATAAATTTTAGGACAAGATCTGGCTGTTTTGTATGATCACTTACTAAGCTTAAAGGGTTTATAGACCCTTTTCACAATTCATCAGCATCTTAAATTCTTAAAGGCCACCTATTTTACCTCTTTTACAAGATGTAAGATAAGACTTTGGCTTCTCCAGAATGTGTTGGTAAAGTTTCAGCTCAAAATATCCATCAGATTATTTATTATATAGAATCTGCCCATTTTAGTGTCTGAAGACTATGTAGCTGTTTTTGTAGTCTGTGGCTTTAAATCCAACTGAGCTGCTTCTCCCCGAGCACTGTTGCCAAGTGCATGTTTGCTTCTTATGCGCTACGTCAGATAAATAGCTGTCAGTGATAGTGACAGACTCGAATGGAGCTGAAATACAATCACTAGTCAAAAATACCAAGTAAGTTTATTTGATGTATTTGAGGTGGAGTTTATTCAAGCCTTTATGAAATGATAAGTCACACACACATCACATACACAAATGCCATTTGCAGTACACACACACATACGCACGCTATTCATTCATACGATATTCATGTTCACTGACAACATGCAGCCGTGATAATTATACCGGTTAAGAATTACAGCAATTTTAAAAGTCTTTACTACCAACATGCTCCGTTATAAAAACGTTTTAAATTTATTAAATTAATTATTGAGGTACAGCTGATCACAGAGTTGTAAAATATGTTTTAATCCTATTTTTTCCGCAAAATGTGTATACATGTTAGTATAGAAACATAGCACATGTCAATCAATTCAGTGAGCAGAGAAAAAAAAGCACTTCTTCACATTGCGGTGGGCCTCGAAATCACTGGGATTTGGGTCATATTTTAACACTATTGTAAAATTTAACTAAATAAAATAGAAAGGCATACAGCATAAGAAATATCTCTTAGCTGAGATTTGTTTGGTATAAAGCCAAATATCACATACTGAATGTTTTATGTTTTCCATTATTCCAAAGTGTTCTCTCCAGCTGAATCAACTTCATTGTTTTTTTTTAATCTCAAAATCTGTCAGCTACTTTTGTTGCACATCTCTTTTACCTTCTTAACCCATGGAGGGACAAAGTCACACATTAATTGTGTGTGTGTGTTCCCAGTGTCTCTCTCTGCTGGGAGCTAGCATTGGTTGCAAACACCATCTGCTAACTACAGGGTCACCTGCTAGCAAACATTTAACCAACAAATATACACACAAACAGGTACCTGCCTGCCATTGAGGACCAAAGTTGTTGCTAGAAGAAAGTGTGTCAAATGAAGCAACAAACACTTAAAAATAAAGTCTACTTATGTTCAAAAATTATATTACATTACCTAATTAAAAACATTGATAAGTGTACACTTCTTTTTTAAAGTTTAATTTTTGAAAGACTTTGAAATAAATAAATACACATTCTGTATGGAATAAAGTGCAAGTGTTCAACCATACAGGTCCTCACTAGAAAAGCACCGAATAATCCGCCACCAAAAAAAATTTTTTGGGCCATTTTTGGTTTTCAGCAGAAAGATTTTTATCACCGAAACAACATGGCTGAAACAGTATGTTGTGATGACGCAAACAGAAGCCGCGACCTGCACATGTCTGACTTAAGCAGCATGTCTCAGATGTGTCTGTTCAGATCCTCTGCATTTCATTGCGAGTATCTAACGGTGCCTTCACACCTAGACTTCTGTTTCAGAACCTAGTGCGTTTCCCCATTTAGCTCGTTTCGTTTGGCAAATGTGAATCCAACAATCACGCTCAGATCCGCGCCAAAACAATCGGTTGGTGACCGCCTGAATTACTGAAATGAACTCTGGGGCGGATCAATTGCAGTGAGACAGCAATACGATCCAAAGAACTAATGAACCAGGCTATATCACAGTGTATTATGGATATGTAATAGGCATACTGTATATGGCTATATGACGAGAGAATTACGAGTAGTGTGGGATGTCATTCCTACTGGTAAATGTGCGTTCCATGTCAAATACAAAAGTGAAAGCATGCTAAGTGAAGTTTATTTATAAACAAATTTCGAGAGGATCACGTGCTTATGATTGTTCACAGCTGTTCCAACTTTAGCTAATGACTATGATTATTCTATCAGACGATCCTTAACTCACTATAAATAACCAGACTTTTCTCATCTCAATATCTTCGTCTTGAAGAAACCCCCCCCCCACCCCCCCACCCAACCCTACTTTCCTCCCTTTCAAACGGGCGTCACGGTGGACAGCGATTAGCGCTGTTGCCTCACAGCAAGAATGTGCCTGGTTTAATTCCTTTCCAAACCAGACGGCATTTCTGTGCGGAGTTTGCACGTTCTCCCCGTGATCACGTGGGTTTTCCCCGGTTCCTCCGGTTTCCTCCCACAGTTCAAAAACAAGCACTCTAAACAATTAATCCAAATACCTTAGCTAACTCTGAGTACACCTTTCAGCATCCATATCCGACACTTAGCTACAACAAGTAAGAGGGGGAGTCATCGAGATCTACCTGAGCTCAAACTCCCCTCTCGCCTTGCAACGGGAGCCCAGGGCTCAAGGATCTTATAAGCTCAGGGCTCTCTCCCGGCACAGCACGCCAAACTAGCTTTATTGTCAATCATCAGCTAAGTGTGAACTCTTGAAACTATTAACGAGAGCTGTTTATCAGTTACCGAACTGCAGTATTGGTTTGACTGTTATTTCTCTATATAAAGTAAATTCTATAATCCATAATTCAAACCAACGGCTAAGAGAAAGTCTTTTCTCTGATTTATATTTGCTGACGATGTCTGTGGGTGTCACCATTCAAAATTAAAGCGCAGGTTTTCGCGTATAATGTCTTATTGCTCATCGTCATAAATAAGGATGTATGGCAGCTGAGCAGGACTCTGACCAATGGGAGAAGAATTTACTCGCATGTGACTTGTTTTAGCTGTTTTGGTCCGTTTAGAAACTTTGCCGTGTTAAAGCGAACCACACCAAGAACAAAGTTCAACATTGTAACAATTTTAATCCCAGTTTCTGAATAAAACAATCGATCTACAGGTGTGAAAGCACCTTAAAACCCTTTTATTTGGACGAGAATGCTTATATTATGTGTGTCATTTGCTCATTTAATGGAGCTGTTTGGTCTTTAAATTTGTTAAGGGGAAATGGTTAAAGACTTTGTAGCAACAGTTAAGGAAACACTTAAATCATTAAGGGGAAATATTGTTGACCCTTAAAATTATTATTGTTATAAATGTTTAAAAACATGTTATTATTGTTATTTATGTACTAGCCCAATTTATAAACAAACTCAAATCTTTCTCATATGTCAGGCAGATGACAAGCTCAACCACTAAACAGCTTGTTTTCTAGTGATCCCCATCCCCATTGTTGCAATATGCTTTGTAATTGATTTAATCTTTCAAACTTTGATATTAATTTATGCAATTGCAAGGTTAGTAGTAAGGTTAGTACACAGTCATAGCCATACATGGAATCGTGCTAATAATAGGCATAATTTCTTTCAATGTTTCAGTTTTCAGCCTTGCTTTCCTCTTTTTTGGTTTTCAGTTTCAACCAAGATTTTTTGTTTTAGTGCATTCCTAATCCTCACATTAATAGACTGATTTCTGCTTAGAAAAAACACTTAAAACACATGTTTTATGTTTTTCTCCTCCAAAGGCCGTAACAGCTAAAAGTCAAAGCAGATGGTCAAAACTTTGCATACTGTGGTGCTGTAGATTATTATTCTAAATGTTTAAAGTGCACAATACATTGGAAGTTAGTTGGCGTCTTGTGAAAATCCACAATTTATATAATTACTACGCTTCAAAAAGGTGACTATATTTATATTGAATTTAGGAGTCAATATGTTTATGAGCAGTGAATGTAAAACATCTTTCTTTTTAGAACAGTGCATTATATCACAATTTCATCAACTGGTTATAAAGTTTATTGTAGCTATTTCTGTCATTTGGCCAAAATATAATTTTATACAAGATGAGTAGGCTACTTTCATTGACTATGTCTAGACTGCTCCTAAAATACATAAACATTATTTTCATATACAGTCATTTAAACGCTGAATATTTAAGCAATAGGTTGTTTTTACCCTGGTATATTTAAAACAAGCAGAAACCTTTCAGACTGTGAGTATCAATAATACTGGGTGGAGTTATGAGATTTGACAGAGTTGAAAAACCAATGATACTGCAAGGCTTCGTCACATTATCCAAATGCAAAACTCACAATCGAACATAAAAAAAAAGGAAAAACAGAACAAATTTGAGATATTTCTGAGCATGTGCGTCTATCTGTGATTCATACACATGCATGTCAGTCTGTTACGTGCGTAGAGAGCTTTACTAAGAGTCAGTTCCTTTTAAATTGTAATTTTGGTCACCTTTAAAATGCGGAGTCAAATAAAAAAAAAGAAAATATGTTACAAATCTTCAAAGACATGCATTTATTAGATGGAATGAGAAAGATTATGAAGCGTCTAAAAGACTGAGCACAGTTCAGTTAATATGAATGACAACCTGATAATGCTCTTAAATGAAATCTATCTATCTATCTATCTATCTATCTATCTATCTATCTATCTATCTATCTATCTATCTATCTATCTATCTATCTATCTATCTATCTATCTATCTATCTATCTATCTATCTATCTATCTGCTCCTGTATTCAACAAGCTTCTCTAATAGTGCCATTTTACTCTTAACTCTTGAGATTTTTAAAACAAAATACATCTATTTTTAAAACCAAATTTTAAAATAAGTGTAAAATCAAGTTATCCATTTTTATAGCTTCTATTCCCAGTTATTTAAGATGGGTTGAGAGGTCTCTTAAGTGGTAAGCAGATGGCAGTAGGGGTTTGTTTTGGCGCAATGGACCAGAGATCTAATATTCTTACCAAAAAAATTCATTCTCACACACGGCGGCAATATTTAAGTTTACCAGCTTGCTATGAAAACTAAGCTTGTTCTTATGAGTTAACTAATAAACAATATGATGTCTTCTTGACTGCACAAAACACTCTGTGTGAAAACATTCCTCTATGAGGAAAAGTGGCAGCCATTCTCCTTTTGAGTTCATCTCCGTGTTTTATCCCAACATTTTTGGTACAGTACTGTTCTATTGTGCTGGTGCCCTGCAGTGAGTGAGTGAACTCTTGGTCTTGCTTTTTTTTTAACTGCTTAATTTTTTTACTAAACATTTTGTTTGTATTTACTCTGCAACAGATGTTCTAAATAGTTATTTTTTCAATGGGGCACAAGAAAATTATGTTTTCTGTTGTTTCAAAGCAAATGCAAACATATCGAGGTATATATTGAATATCGAAAAAATGTTGACAATATCGAGGTATAAATTTTTTTTCTATATAATCTAGCCCTAATTCATACCCATGTAAATGCATCAAGTTTCGCATGTAGCTGAATTCAAAAGTTCAAGCTTGGTGAACTCGACCTACTAAATCACATTGCATTATTGTGTGAGACCAATAGAAGACCAAAAGGTGACCTCGAAATTTTTAAAACATGGAGCAATCGCTCACTTTATCCATTGCTGCATCCTAATTCACATACTTATACTTTGCTCTAAAATCGTGGTTCTCAAAGTGAGGGTCGGGAGACATTGAAGGGGTGGGGCTGGAAATTTCCTATAAAAAAAAAAAGTTGTTTATAGTTACTATATACTATATAGTTATTATAGTAGCTTATAGTTACTAGTTCTATTGGACTGCGACCCCTGGGGTAATTACATTATATTAAAGACACAGCAGCGTCAGATACAGCAGATTGATTTTATAACATCAGGTTAAACTTTCTGGCACATTTACTGTACAGCACTGACATACATAAAAAAAAATTAAACAAAAAATAGACTTGGGGTCTATTGGTGTGTGTACGCCATTGCGTACAAGGTTTTTGTATTTATAACCATCTCAGAGGATATTGGGGGTTGTGAGTCACTGGCATTGTAATTTTGAGGGTCGCGGGTTGAAAAGTTTGGGAACCCCTGCTCTAAAAGTATGTACTTTTTTGAAAAGTATACACTTCTAAGTGTGTAAAAGAAGAGTATGCAAACTTTAGGGCATACTGCTACCTTGTTAACAGATCATTATATTTTTTAGTTACATCACCTGTCAATCTTCTTGACACATCATCCACATTTCTTTCATATTTAACTACCTTATTTGAGAAGCAGCAGCAGCAGGTTAATCTGCTATTTGGGAGTCTTTTATGCAGAGAAATCCCCTCAGCTCTTTGGGTCATTATGCATTTAGAAGTTAATATATCTTGATATAAGTTCAAATTGTTGTCACAGATGAAATATAACACGGAAAACACGATTTAAATACGTTCCAGTTGGCTAGATATTAATTAAGCCATTCAAACAACTTTACCAAAGCCTCTCTATTTGGCAGTTGGGCTTGCATGTCAGCCATGTTTGTAGTTTGTTTACACTTTTTACCCAAGTTTGTAGTTCTAATCAAATTCACATCCAACGTGCAATGTATTGTGGGCAATGCTACACTGTTAAAAATTGTCCCGTTAAAAAACAGTAAGTTACTGGCAGCACAGTTGCCAGCAAGTTACTGTTAAATTAACAGCATCTAGCTGTAGTTGAAATTTACAGGTTGTTCCTGTTTTTAGAAAATACAGCATAAAGCTGTTATTTACTACATTAACAGTAATTTAATGTCAAAATTAACGGTTAATTAATGTTTATTTGAATTTTTAACTGTAAACTACAAATATGTTATCCCGAGAAATGAACTGCTAAGAAAATGGGTATATATACATTTTTTATTTGTTATAAAAACACAGTTTAATACAATGCACACATATAGCCTTATTGGAAACATTAAAAATGCAGTGTAACTTTAACTTTTATTACATCTTATTACACTTATATATTTCAAATTAGTGGCTATGGAAAACCAAGTAGAATTACTCCAACAATTACTACTCTGAAAACTTCTGAGTGAATTACAGAATTAGTCATTAAGAAATAAAAAAGAATGCAATGAACAGTTTAGGTATTCAAGAACAAACACCTGAAAAAATTACGCGACTAACACAATAAAATGAGTGCCATAAGTGAAGAGGATGTGTAGGGTGTGTGTGTGTGGGGGGGGGGGGGGGGGGACGCTTATATGACATCCAACTCAAAGTCCATTAGCTTCTTTAAGTAAACTGGCAACCTTAGTGTTGACTGAATTCATTTTGTGGGTGACCTTCCCCATTCCCTTCGATAGGATGTGTCCACTCTTGGAGCCTTAGGGTTTACCAATGAAGCTCCTAAAAAAGTGCACATATTCAGAATTAGTGTGGGTTAAAGTTTATACAATAATAATGTGAAGAGAAATAAATATATTAATTTAAGCGTCTAACCTCTGAATTAATTCCAATGTGCATGCAGCCTCAGCTTGGTTCTCCACATCGAAAATGTCGTAAGTTGAAAACACAGCAGCTATACCAGACAGAAAACTTGGCTGGATGCTCTCTCAGATTATTTGCCCCTCAAAACTGACCATCCATTTATGAATGTAGCTTCCTGGTTTTTCTCCTAAAACAATTAAAAGAAAAAAACAATGTCAGCAGTCACATGAAATTATATTTTCTACTGCCTATTTGAAAATATATGTGAGGGAAGCTGACATAATTTTACTTAGTCTCAAAGCCCTGTTCTTTTAACACAATAAATGCATTTGAAAATGTTGACTGTGGACCCACCTGGACAGCCACTGAAATCAACGTGTATATACTGTGTATTGTGAAATTGTCACTGCAATGTTTGTGATTTATTTAACTTAATATTTATGATCAACATAGCTCATGTGTTAAACAACTAAAATTGAGTAATTTAGTAAATTTAATATAATGTTTTCCAAAGGTGAATGAAAGCTTGGGTAAAATATGACAGAACATTTATTTTATGTATTTGTGTATTTTGTTTTGTTTAAAAGAATTTACCATGTTTGCTAAAATACAGAGAAAACACCCTTAGTTGCATAAGTAATAAAATACAGTTCTAAACATACCAAAAAGTATCAGTCAAGGAATTGCAGGTAGTTCAAGGGTCTTTTCTACATCAGGTACAGTAGAAGATGCCTAAGACAAGAATTACAATGATGAGGAAAGAGACAAAATTAACAACCATAATGTATGCATAACATTTTTTTATTGTATTTTTAGTTATTAGGACAATAATACCATATAGACAATAATAATAACTTTACCATGTTATCATGTTTCATTAAACTCACCTTGTAATCAGAAATCAATATCTGTATCAGAAATCCAGCTCCACTCTATGAGGCAGTTAGCATGTTCACATGTTCACAGGTTCAGCGCAGAAATGGACATAATGTATAAAACAGTTTATCGTGGTGATTAGCCAATTGTACTCGACAAAGTAGCATTACAATACAAACCAACAACAGTAACATTTTTAAACACAGCATTAGTGAAAAAAATGTTTTATCAAAGCCTACATTGAAACCATATTAGGTAGCTATTAAAAGCTAAAGCTAAAATTAACTATGAGATGACAATCTTTTCATCATGCTACCTAAATCAATACAACTTTGTTGCTACATATGTTTAAAAACTGACTTTATAGATACGCTTATAGCCTATATCATTTTTTAATTATCATAGTCTGACTTACCATGTAATCAGGAAATATCTGTGTCAGAAATCCAGTTCCACTCAATGCAGATGCAGTTTGCACATTGACACTGATTTAGAACTAAAATAGATGTAAAAAAGTTACAATATCAGCATCCAGTTAACCTATTTGCAATCACAAATGTGTATTTTGTGTAAAATGAGCAAAATAAAGGTGCACTCACCGAGTAAGTCAAAGTTAAAAGAAGCATGAAAATCCACATGTAATGGCTGACGTCTTCTGTTCAAAAAATACTGTTGATTGATGTTTTTTTACATTAGTGTGATAAAAACAGTAAAATAATGTTAAATCTTGTCTACGTCATTTCAAAAACCGTAAAAAAACAGCAACATACTGCTTTTGACAATAACAGGATTATACTGTTAAAATTTTGCCGTAAATTAACAGCAATTTTTAACAGTGTAGTGGTTAGTGTATATATGCTTCTACACTTTGGATTTTTACCGTAAATGGTAAACCATCCGGGAACTTTTGGCATACTCTTTTCAACGTACTATGGTTTGGGACATACTAATTCTATTTTTGAACACTATTTAGGATGGATAGTATGCGAATTGGGATGCAGCAAATGCCTAATCATCTTGTTTAGTCCCGCTCCTTTTCGCAGCATAGCACGACAGAATTTAGCATGCTCAAACTCTAATGTGACCGCGGCTTAACTGACATGCAGAAACGCATCATAAGTTAATAAACAAACATACAAAGTTCTCTGCCTTTGAAATGCTTTCACAAGTGTGAGTCACTTACGTAATTGGCTACAAACGATTTTAAAAGTCTTGTCTGTTAGATAGCAATTCTCTAATTGTTCATCCTTACTATAATTCAACCCAGAGCTTATTGAACAAAAACTGAAATGCTGTAAAAGGCTTGTAGTTAAATTTGACGGCATGAAAATGAGTTTAAATACAAAAGTCCTTTTGAATAGATGCTACAAAATTGGAACCTTTGTTAGAACAATGTGAAAAAGTGGACAAATTTAACACACGCTCATCTTGCAAAATTCATAAGATCTCCGTAAATACCCAACGTACAAAAGCAGGCTTATGTTTTTCCCTGGCCAGGAGTTTGTCTCTTATTGCTTGTTAATTACTTTATCCAGTTTTTTGGCCATGAAAGAAATAAATCATGATAATCTTCTGAAGAAGCGTTCCCTTGTGGAACCTATAAAAGAACCTTTCAAGGTGCAAAAGAAAGAGCGGCGAATGACGCGGCCCTCCTTTTCCGAGCCGAAGCGAGGATTTCCAAACCATTACGCTTTGTTTCGGTGCAACAAGAGTGATATTAGTCACCCTAATTCTGACGCTTTTGAAACCAGAATGCTTTCAGAGGATGTATTAAAGGGATATAATGAGGTTATCACAACACTGAGGTTATTCAACAGGATGTTTCATGTTCGACAAGAGTGCACACACACACAAACACACACACACACACACACACACACACACACACACACACACACACACACACACACACACACACACACAGCCAAGAAGCTCATCATTAGCATACAATTGCTATACTGGGAGCATTGTTTCTGAATCTCTTTAAAAGGGGACTTAAATTAAATCAGTCTGATGATGGCTTTTCTTCCCATTCTCCTCGTCTTGGAGCACTCTTTTGTCATCCTGTAATCCCCCCGGCCCAAACTCTAATCCATTTCTAAAAGATACAAACAGTGTTCCTGAAAACTCCGGAAAACTTTCAGATACATAAAACCCCTTCCAAGGCTTGAAAATCTCCAATATGGATGTAATTTGCTCCATTGAATTTTGCTCTAGCATTTGGGGGGGAAAAGGGAGGGGAAAGGCAGCTGCACATTTCTGCCACTCTGTTGTAGCTCCTTATCAAATCGGGGATGTCCGAGTCTGATCCTCTTGTAAACACACAGAAAATATGTTCCTCGGAAAGCATGAAATGCTTTGTGTGTGTCAAACTCAATACTAAGGAAAAGTCATTTTTTCTTTTTGCTTTGAGATCCATAAAAAAAAATTCTAGCATGTGTATAAATACACATACACACAGCATAGTTGTAAATAAAATAGACCAACAGGACACAGTCCCATTTTAGGATCACAAGAGAAGCAGACACACCAGATTACAGAGCACACGTGACAAACACAATCGATTCTCTCTGAGCACACGCTCAGGATGTTTCTAGCAGGTCTCCCTTATAAAAGAGGTTTAAATGGTGTGTTTCACACATTTTCTCTGTATTTAAAGGCATGGAATAGAAAGCACTTGAGATGATTGGCCCCCACTGCGGGGCCCGATTCCACTGCAGGCTGTGATTGACAGCAGAGTAAAGTATCAAACTCTTTCAGATGCTGCGTGTTCTTGAACATGCTATTATGATAAACATTAATAGTGATTTTACAAGTATTTTTTAAGTACATAAAAGTATTAGAATTTTCATTCATTTTTCTTTTCGGCATAGTCCCTTAATTAATCTGGGGTCGCCACAGCGGAATGAACCGCCAACTTATCCAGCAGCTTATGCCCTTCCAGCCGCAACCCATCTCTGGGAAAACATTAGAATTTTATTTATAATTATACTTAGAGATTATTGTAGTATCATGTATGTTTCTTTGTACAATATGATTATAATACCATTGAACAGACTTGTAGTGTAGACTACATTCAAAAGTAGTATACTGTTTTTTAAATGTTTAGAAATGGCATTTTCTTACAAAGTATTAATAACAGTAACATAATTCAAATAAAACAATTAAATATTATTATTACTGCAATTTCAAATAACTTTTTAATTTAACATAGTTTTAACTTTTTAATTTAACATATTCATTTTTTCATTTTGCTTCGACGTAGTCTATTTCTGAGGTCACCACAGTGGAATGAATCGCCAACTATTTCAGCATATGTTTTACACATCGGTACTGGGAAACACCCATATACACTCATTCACACACATAAACTACAGCCAATTTAGTTAATTCAATTCACCTATAGCGTAAATCTTTGGACTGTGAGGGAAACCGGAGCACCCGGAGGAAACCCACACTAACACAAGGAGAACATACAAAATCTACACAAAAATGCCAAATCGCCCAGCCGGGACTCAAACCAGTGACGTTCTTGCCTTGAGGTGACAGTGCTAACCACTGAGCCACCGCAACACCTTAATTTAACATATTTTAAGTTCATTCATTTATTTTCTTCTCGGCTTAGTAACTTTATTAATCTGGGGTCGCCACAGCACTATGAACTGCCTATTTTACAAGTTAAAGCAAAGCTAAATTTTTTAGTCTTTCTACTGTCACTTTAATTGATTTAAACATTACCATCATTCATTCACTCATTCATTTTCTTTTCAGCTTAGTCCCTTTATTAATCTGGGGTCGCCACAGCGGAATGAACCACCAACTTACAATGAATGCATGTCTTTGGACTGTGGGGGAAACCGGAGCACACGGAGGAAACCCACGCAAATGTGGGAAGAACATGCAAACTCCACACAGAAAGGACAACCGACCGAGCCAAGGCTCGAACCAGCGACCTTCTTGCTGTGAGGCAACAGCACGACCTACTGTGCCACCGCGTCACCTATTACCATAATATAATGGCAAATTTGTGGTACCGTGATTACCCCAGTACCTTTGCTTGTCAAAGATTTGGTCCTAAATACTTTCAAGCAGGGGTCAGCTTTTTGACAATATTAAGTCACTATTATTTTGAATAGTCTTTTTAAATATTATTTTAATAGTCTTTTTTTGTTTTCTCAGTGATAAATATTGCAATATAATTATAGTTTCACAAGCAAGAAATTGAATAATCAAGTAACAATATGGTTTTGTTTTTAACTTCAGAACAAATAGGTCAAAACTAAGAGTTTTTCTTTAAAAGAGCCAGTGGGGTAAGTAAAATAATCTCTTTTTTGCTTTAAAATGTTGATATTTGGACTAGAGACAAGAAAAAAATTCTGAGTGAGAAAACCTGTCTTGTATAAATACAGATTCTGTGTAAATACTGTAATTAAATACATTTCTGTCGCTCCCAGTCTACTGTAGTTCAGATTGAACATTGCATATATTGTGATGTGACTATTGTAAATGCGCTCATTGTGATGACCATGCTGAAATGATATATTTTGCAGCCCTAGTACCAATGTACAACAATACTATCACTGGATGGAATAACTGTACTATGTTACTGGAGTATTTCCTAAAAAGGTGCCATGACTCAAAAACAACCACGGTAATATAGTACTATGCAGTTCTAATTTTTTTTTACTCTTAATGGTAGTAAAATAGTGGTAACTTAGTAGTAACATAGTTAATAATGATGGATGTGCGTTTTTGTTAATGCATAACACATTTACTGTATGGTTTAGCTGGTCATGTGATCAACACATCTGTCCTCATGAGGAAAGCAGCACTATTTAAAAGCAACATCACTTTATCAGGCCACAAACACAAAAAACGCACACTGAAATAAACCAACTGATAAGCATGCAAACCACAGACTTGTGTGCAGCAGTGCAGACGTGTAGACGCATGTGCACATGCATACTCAAAATGCTAATTACAGCGAAGAGTGTGAAAGCTCATTCGCCGGCCAGACTAATTAAACAGCATCATCTCATCTATATTCGTAATTAAACACTTGAGCATAATCACACAACGCGCCAGGACTCCAAACGAATCAATTAAAAGCGTCTGATTAATTAATTTATTCTGACTACATTTGTCCCACTTTCTAATAAATGGATACTTTGTAGCCATTTCACTTTAGCCTCATTTATCTTTTTTTCCCAACCTCTTTGTTGTTCTTCGTAAAAGTTGACCACGGGGCAAATCCATGTCATTTTCATTTTTTGCTGTTGCACTATTTTCTCTTTTAAGTTGCGTTAAATTGAAGCTGCTTGAGGCAAGTGCTTTATAGAGAAAGAGAGAGGACGCAAATACACACCCAGTGCTTTGATACCATTTATCATGGTTAATATAGGCACAAACACTATATTAAAAAGACAGATTAGCAAAAAATAAATAAATAACAAACAAGCATGATATACTTCTTTTATGGAATATAAATGAGAAATTTTAAACTTCGAGTTTTAATGTGATGTTATTTAGATTAGAAGCTTTTAATGCCTCAAAAAATGTGCAAATAACCATAAAAAACCTATATTAATCTGTCAAATATATCTTTAAGTTGGTCAAAAAATACAAAATTTTTAAATATTATTATTTCAAAATTGGCAGACATCAATCTACTTAATAAGGTTTCCCAGTACCTGGTTGTGACTGGAAGGGCATCCGCTGCGTAAAACATGCTGGAATAGTTGGTGGTTCATTCCACTGTGGCGACCCCTGATTAATATGGATTAAGCCAAATGAAAATTAATAAATAAATCTACACAATAAGGCTGCATTTATGGTTGACAATAGGGCTGCACAATATTGGAAAAATCTGATATTGTGATATTTTATTTGTCAGTGATAAATATTGCGATATGAATACAGTTTCACAAGGTAGTTTAAATAGCACTATTTGATGATTTTTCTACGGAGTCTAAAGGAGGTCACACACCGGATGTGCTGCTCGGTGAGGTGACGCACCACACAGTGCCATGCATTTTAGAATTCTAAACAAAGGTCTCTATCAGAGTAAGCACACCGGTGCTGCAAGTCGGTGGCTGTCCGTGACGCCCATCTACGACTGATATTTTAAAAAATATTGATATTTCTGCCAAGCTACAGAGCCCCAACTGAATAGTTTCATATTAAATAACATTTAAATGTGCATGTTTGGTGTGCAATATTCCAACTGTCATGTGCGCGCCATGTCGCGGCGCTGAGCAGTGTATCCGGTGTGCAACCCCCTTAACAGCATTGAGGTACAGACATTGGATTATCGCAATGCAAAAATGCTTTTATTACTTTGCCTTGTTTCTAGTCCAAATAACAAAAAATTTTAAGAGCAAGTTATTTTTGCTTGCTCTAAGAATTGTTTAATATTTAGACTTTTTTGTTTTTGATTTGCTTTCACATTCAGAAACAATAAGTTTTAAGAGTTTTTCCTTATACCAAGCTAAATCTACCAGTGGGAATAAACTGCTAACGTGAAATAATGTTGTTTTCGCTTTGAAATGTAGACATTTGGACTAGAAACAAAACAAAAATCCTAAATTAGAAAAAACTTTTTTTTGGATTAATCATATAAATTCTGTATAAATACAGTGATTAAATACAATTCTGAAGCTCCTGCTCAACTATAATGCAGACCAGGCCCGTGCAGAGACCGTCCAAAGGGCATGTGCAGGAGGGGGGAGGGGTTGGTGGGTCGTGTCCCGCGCATACTAAAGAGCGGTTTTGTCGCACGCGTTCTGATCAGCTGTGTTGTCGCGCACCTACTGAAGGGCGGTACCGAGAGTGTGTCGCGTCGCGGGGGCACTTTTGATCATTTTGGAAGGGCACTTTCTATCCAAGACTAAAAAGGGCATGTGCACTGCACAGGTTGAGCCCTATGTGTGCACGTGCCTGATGCAGACTTAACATTGCATATATTTGCGATGTGACTATTGCGGATGCACACATTGCGATATTGATGCTGACACGATATATTGTGCAGCCCTAGTTGACAAATTCAAATATTAGTAAACACCATACTCCAATTAATAGTGGGAAACTTAAAACCACATTGTAAAATATGGACCAATCCAATCATTGGGTTAAACTTGGTTGTATATATTTAATAAAAAAAAAATACTCTACAGTTGGGTTAGTCCCTATTACACCCAAAAGTAGGTTGAAATAATCTAGTGCACCTTTAACAATCCCTTGGTCTCAATAAAATAGCAATTAGGCAACAATCAAGCTGAGATTATTTCATTTTTAGGCATTGTGTGATACAGTTTATGTTAAATTTCAGGCTACAGTCAAGGCATTTGATGGAGATAAAACACATAATATGACCACTTTAAGTTCATATTCACTACACTAAATAGAAAAAACAACAAGAATGTTTTTTTAAAATTCTCCTTATGTGTTCCACAGGACAAAAAACAGTTTTGACCGTCACAAGCTGGCTTTTTTTCTTTTTTACTGTAAACAATCTCTTAAAAACTCTAGCACAGAATTGACCAATAAACACATACTGTACATAACGAGCATTTCAAGTTAAGCATCTTTATCGTTTGCGCGTACTGTGCAGGGAAAGAATGAAAAATGTATGTTGACAGACGAGTGTGTGTGTGTGCTCCACCGACTGCTCCCAGCCCCAGCGGTCCCATTTACCTAGTACAGTGTTCAGGTCTGCGATATTAATTAAGATAAATTCGCCTCCATATTCGGCTGCTGTGCTATCACCCCATTTATCAAAATTAGGTTCATTATTTCTGTGCGCCAGCAGAATTATTACCTTTTTCATGTCTGATTTTTATTAATATTCATAATTTAATAACGCAGCATTTGAGGCTGTCCGCAGAGGGAGCATTTATGAGATAAAGAACTGTGACATTCACAGACAGGGCCGGCAGAAACACACACACACATGGCCTGTTCACAGAAGGCCTGTGTTGATAATTTATTTCAAGAATCATTTGTAATATTTACATAAAAGTGCTGTTTAGATTTTGAGTGTTAAAGTGTATTCAAAAGCATGCATTCCTTATGCTAAATTATGATTTACTATGGCAAGAACAAGCTGCAGTAAAGTCATTAACTTGTAAAAACACCATAGTTTGAGAGAATATGCTATTTTACTGACTGTTCACACTGTTCATGTGAAATTCATGACATGACGATATGAATATAAAATTTGAAATATGTTTAGGAAAAAAAATATTATCAATAAAAGCCTCATTTAAATGCTAATTAAAGTAAAATAATTAATATTTTTGAAATGCAAATAATTAAATATTCTATAATATATTCCTCAAGCTATTGCTCCAATCGGTAGTGTCACATGTCCCTTCTATCACCAGCACAAGCAAAGCACAAATGAACAAAACTATTTTGGATAAATTTTGGAGCATGTCGGGTATACTGGGCGATTAATCGAAAAATGCATTCATATGCAATAATCGATCTAAATTTTCCATTTAGATTTTTTCATTTATTTTACCTACCACATGTTAACCCCGCTCTGTTAACTGCGCACTGCGACACTGCATAGCGCAAGCTCTGTGATTGCTTGCTTTGGTAGCGGTGACAAGTGTGGGCAGTGCAGAAAGTCGCGGATGAGCCTGATGGATCGAGTGTCAAGTCCTGTGAAGGAGCTCCGTATGGAAACTTTTGTGTTTACAGAAACATAAGTTTACATAAGTTGCTGCATGTCCACTGGCTCCCGACGATGGACCCCTTCTTGAGCCTTACTTTGCTCTACATTGATGATGACTGGAAGCTTAAGATGCCTTGAGACGGCATATTTTTCATTACATTAAAATTCTTATTTACATTAAAATATTTCTTTACAGAAGACGCAAGAAATGCACTGTTTAAAATATTATTTTCAGGAAATGCAAAAGTCATTTTATTTAGAAGAGATACTGCTCATTTTCTACTTTTATATGAAAAACATTGAAAATAATTACTTCAAATTTTGATAAGAAAAAATTGACTTGTTTTTTAGGCATTGTGTGTTTTAATTTTAGTTGTTCAATAAATTATCATAGTAGATTAATCCATTATTTTAAAATCAAGTAATGCACTCTTCATTCAAAAATCTCTCACTTGTAATATGTGAGAATACAAATGAAATATGTGAGAATACAAATGAAACTTTCACCGAAAACAAACGAAGCACAAAGGAACAAGACTATTTGGGGTGAATTTGAAGCATGTGGGTTGATTGCTGAATGACCGACAAGTATTATTTTAATATCTCGAAAACCAAAACAGCACAAACGAATATTTTTGCAGGATAAATGGAGCACAAACTAACGAGACTATTTTGCTGACATTTTGTGTTGGGTGGTGGGCCAACTACACAGAGATCCTTCACCTTCATAAGCACTGGTAGAAAATATGAATAACATTTCTTATCATCATTAGAAAACCTTTTAGTTGTTGTTTCTTACCATTTTTTTTCATGTAAAACCATGATAATCATTGTGATAAGTACCATGGTCATTAGAATCATAGTATTATCATCCAAATACACCACTACTAACTATGTTTCCATCCAAAGATGTGAATTAAATTTATACGCAAAACTGGAATACTGCGCAAAAGACATGCAAATAAAGCAGTTTCCATCTAAATAAGAGAACAAAATCGTCACTTCCTGATTATCTGATGCCAAATATCAAAAACAGAAATGGAATTTGCTGCAGTAGGAGAAGCTGCGCCTCAGAAGACAGTATGCTGACAAGCAATGAATGCATGGTGGAGTTAGAAGGCGTGAGACGCGGAGCGGAGGCTCTTGACAATTCTGGAGGTAATTAGTAATATAATAATACTAATACTGAAAGGGTTAAGGCGTTTTAGAATGACCAAAACAACATTTCAGATGTTTTACAGTGTGCTCAGCCTGCTGGTTTGTCCGTTCACACACTTTATCATCACATGATCTCTTATAACAAAATCACATGACTTTTTTAATGTCATTCATTCATTCATTTTCTTGTCGGCTTAGTCCCTTTATTAATCCGGGGTCGCCACAGCGGAATGAACCGGCAACTTATCCAGCAAGTTTTTACGCAGCGGATGCCCTTCCAGCCGCAACCCATCTCTGGGACACATCCACACACACACACAATGGACAATTTAGCCTACCCAATTCTTTGGACTGTGAGGAAAAACCCATGCAAAAACGCAGGGAGAACATGCAAACTCCACACACAAACGCCAACTGCGAAACAAACACAAACGCGAACCAGCGACCTTCTTGCTGTGAGGCGAACGTGCTACCCACTGCGCCGCCCCTTTTTTTTTGTGCATACTGGAATTTGTTTGGTAGAAGTGTTTCCGTTGTAGTTTATATCTTTTATAATCAAATAAGTTTATCCTACTCAGTTATGCTCTTGTGTTTTTTTATGCGCATTTTCAAAATGATGTGCATCTTGGCATTTTAATCAACCTTTTTTAATGAGCAAATCCAAAATGCACATAAAAACAGCTACTGTACCACAATACTGTAGCAATATCTAATTTTTCATACAGTTATAATGGTTTATAATAGTTCCAGTATGATGTGTGAGTGATGATTATAAAGGTAAGTATGTGATAATGAAAACACACAAACGTCTATTTTTGGCATTTCTTCATCGTCACGTCCATATTTTAAACAACACCATAACACGCCAGAATTTCCGTTCCTCATACTCATTTCGCCTCTCCTACCGCCATCCATCTCACGTTCACCCTGCAGGTGAGCTGAGCTGAATTGACATTTTCCTCCCTCGTTTTCTCTCACCCTCCGCCTCTCTGGTGCTGTAATTTGGCATAATTAATGCTAACATTACTGCTGATAATTTAGCTACTTAATTAAACTCAGAGGACTTCATTAAGGCCGGGATGGCACCGTGACTTGTGTGTGTGTATATACATCACCAGTGTCAGCAAATGTGTGTCAGACACTGGGTGTGTGCGTGTGACATAATTTGGTTGTGAATAGCGGCTGGCTGGGTAATTGTTTTTGTCATTAGATCTATGGCGACGATAAAAATGGCCGCAGATAAGGAGTTTACAATGCAATCATATGGTTATTTTGTAGCAGACAATCTTACAAAGAGCAAAAAATCTTTTATAAATTTTAAACCCACGGCCTGAAGCCGTGGTCACATTGCACTTTTCACCCAATAGACTTCCATTCATATGCACTTATATACATGCGAATACAGCAGACTGGAAATGCAAGCTTGTCCCTCAAGTTTCACATGTCTGTGCATTTAAAAGTTCGAGTTTGGTGAACTCTAACCTCCAAAATAACATCATGTGATTGCGTGAGACCAATAGAAGGTCGAAACATGTGGAAATATGGAGGAATCGATCGCTTTATCAATGTCAAATCATTTTGTTTTATCCTGAAGGACTCTCAGACCATAAGAAACTAATTTATCTGGTCGGATGAGACTACAATTGACCTCTTTGGAGTGAATGCCAGGCGTTGCGTTTGAAGAAAACCAGGCACTGCTCATCACCAGGCTAATACCATCCCTACAGTGAAGCATGGTGTTGACAGCATCATGATGTGGGGATGTTTTTCAGCAATCAGAATAGAGGGAAAGATGAATGCAGCAATGTACAGAGACATCCTGAATGAAAACCTGCTTCAGAGTGCTCTTGACCTAAGACTGGGACAATGGTTCATCTTCCAGCAGGACAACGACATAAAGCACACCACCAATATATCAATGGAGTGGCTTCACAACAAATCGATGAATGTCCCTGAGTGGCCCAGCCAAAGCCCAGACCTAAATCCTATTGAACATCTTTGGAGAGATCTAAAAATGGCTGTACGCTGTCGCTTTCCATCCAACCTGATAAAGATTGAAAGGTATTGCAAAGATAATGGGCAGAAATTCCTAAAGACAGGTGTGCCAAGCTTGTGGCATCACATTTAAAAAGACTTAAGGCTGTAATTGCTGCCAAAGGTGCATCAACAAAGTAAGCAAAGGCTGTGAATACTGATTTAAAAGTGATTTTTCAGCTTTTTTATTTTTAATAAATTTGCGGCAATTTCAAAAAGTCATTATGGGGTTTTTGTGTGTAGAATTTTGAAGAAATAAATGAATTGAATCCGTTTTTGAATAAGACTGTAACAAACAAATGGGAAAATAGTGAAGTGCTATGAATACTTTCAGGATGCACCGTATGTATCTGCGAGGACATTTTTGACAGTTCTCAAAAATGTACACCAGGGCACATTTTTCTAATGAGCCTGTGTTGCATAATCATCAACACAGTACATAAAGATGCAATACAATAGATGCAAACTGTACACTTGCTGGCAGAGGCTATTTATATTGACTCCATGCACCAATGGCCAGTTCAAATTACAAATAACAATTATTCAAGTAATTGAAATGTGTTGCATCAGTTACTTTTTTACATGAGTTTGAGGACACATATTTCTGTACACATTCTTATTTTATATTTACATAATAGATCACAAAGTCACCTATTTTAAACAAAAATAAATAAAATATCAAGTGTAAATGAAAAGTGTAAAAAAAAAAAAAAAAAAAGGAAAAAAATAAACCTAATGTGTATTTAATGACAAAGTGTTTACGGTTCTCATTAATAAATATAAGTGCAGTTAACTTTATGAATAAGCTTGTTCACCTTACAATATTTCAACAAATCCCAACTTTTTAGCACATTAAGTTGTTAAACTAAATAAATTTAAGTAATCTTAACTTAGAATAATATGTATTTACAACATTTGAGTGGTCATATGTCAAAAGCATGTTAATGATAGAGAATGGTGATGAGGGAACTGAGGAAACAGGTGGAAGAATTAAAACTTTAAAAAATCAGACATTAGCATAATCAATCTGATAGCTTTTTCAATTCTTTAATGTTAAAAATTTATAAATATATTTATATAATATATTAAAATTAGTAAATTGATAAGTAATAACTGTGTTTAAAGATGTGTATAGTCTGGTTAGGGTGGTTTATGTAATGCCTGATTGAATGATAGCTGTTTGTTGTACTATATTTAGACAATAAAAATGTTTTAGAAGTGTAGGTATTAGTTTTTGTCTTTACTTAAAGGTTTTAGTTTAGCTTACTTGATCATTTTAAGGCAATTGGTTTCCTAATATTTTCCTAGTAATGTGAGCACTAATAAGAAGTTAACACATCTAATTATTTTAAATCAACAGTACTTAAGTTTAATTTATTAAGAAGTTGTAAATACAAAATGTTTTATGTTATGCTTGCCTAAAATTACTTTACTTGGACATAAAAAGGCAATCGGTTTTATTAATGTTTAAGATCAACTTATTACATTTTACAGTGCTTTCCCAATACGGCATGGGAACCTTTTTGATATTTCAATTTACATCCAATATATTATTTAGGGCTGTGCAGTACACTGAAATACTGCAAATGTGCATATCACAACATATGTATTGCAATAAATTATTGATTTGTGACAAACATATCTTTGTGAGCCTTCGAAAGACTAATATAAAACCTACACATCCATATAGTGTAAACAGCATTAGCTACACTCCTATTCTCTCACACATTTTGTGTGTGAATAGAAAACTGGACAGCCGCAAAATTCACTCCATCTACTCCTTTTTTAAAACTAATGTTACACTGCATGTCTTTAGTAGGTTTTGACTTTTTTAGAGCCAACAGAGAGTTAGCATCTGCCATCTGTCATCTTGGGCTAATGTTTTGGAGCATAAGCATCTTTCAAAAACATTTTGAAACGATGTCAGCATAATTTTGCTACCATCAAGACACCTTAAAATACTGCCTAGGTAGACTGCTCACTACTTTTGGACCAGAGCCTGTGCAGCAGTGAGACTGGACTAAAAGACCCATTTAGAGAAGGATGCTGTTTTAGCTAAAGCAGTTAAGTCTATCTGCTATAATAATCACTGTCCAAACGGTGGAATGAATTATGCTGTATTTATTCATTATGCATGCGAATCACTGTGTGTAACTTGGCTGGTGAGTTTGAAAGGTCCTATAATTCACTAATGTTTTCTTATTCTGCTCTGACCTCTCTCCACCATCCTGCCACGTCTTAATAAAGTCATCATGAAGACAAAACTGACCCAATTTACTCTGGCCCATGGTCCTGGGCTTATTGTGCATGAATTATCCATAGCAAAAAAGAGCCAAATGTAATGACTAAAAAAAGAGAAAGGAAAAAAAAAAACTGTCTCAGGCCAAATGTACAAATGTACAGTTAACAAATAACCAAATGGTTATTTAGGCATTTATTGGGTTGCTAGTGCAGTTTTTCTGAATAAAGTCAATGTGGCATGACATTGCACAATTGATTTTATTCATTAAAAGTTTGAAGAAGTTGACAGTTGAGGAAAAACTACATTCATTTGATCAAAAGTAACAGTGAAGCTTTCAAATTAAAATAGTTCTTTCTGGTCACTATCCATGAAAGAAACATCACAGTTTCTACAGAAATAATTAACAGCGAGTGCTTTCATTGTTGATAATGTTTCTTGAGCACCAAATCACCCTATCAGAATGTTTCAGATTAAAGTAACTGAACAATAATTGTATAGATTCTAAATATTATATCATTTAGATTATTATAGATTGTAATAATTGTATAGATTATTACAACTTCCTGCCCAGGGACTACAGATGTAAATTAGCTTTATAGCTAACTCTGGCACAACATGTCATGTTGTACATTGTCCATGTATAAATAAATAAAATAAATAAATAAATAAAATAAAAGTTGGATTACAGCCCAAATAAAATAGATTACTTTGGTGAATTTGGGTAGCATTTTTGTGTTTTGAAAGTGCTGTTTGTACGGATTTGACTCTTCAATTTGGCTGTTTGTGCCAGACGAAACATGACTGAAATTTAAATACAGCCATTCAGAAGCACAAAGTATGCCCTCACTCACGGTGAGCTTTACAAATGGTGAGCTTTATGATCTAATTAATGCATATTACATTTAATATTTTTTAGCATTAATAAATGTACATGCTGAATCATTGATGTGTGTTGGTTTTGAGTCAGATCTGAAGTAAAATTTTAAACTATTTATTTTATTTTCAAGATCTGAGATGAATCTGCTGCTACTTTCAGTATATGGCAATAAATGTCATGTATAATGACATTCAAACTCACATTGTTAGCATTTAACACTGAATAAAGTACATGAGGTGTACCTGAGATAATCATTGTCAGTTTTCTGTTGTTCAGCTGCAAGAAATAAAAGCCGTTTCTAAAATATCAATTCGAGGAGTTGGTTAGAACGAAAAGTCCTTTTAATTTGGAAAATATACCTTCTACTGTATCTTGGCCTTTGCTTTTATATAGAACACGGTTTAAATCAGTCTTTAGGCTCGATCGTGAGGCTCGCTCCTGTTGGTCCTCAATCTGGCAACCTGCGCTTTCGTGTGTTTTGATCCAGGAGTGCCAATACCTAGTTCAACTACTGGGTGTCAAACCAACATACTGCGCCTTAAAGATTAATGTAACACTGAACAAAAATTGTATGGATTCTATTACTTGGATTACAGAGCAAATATGGAATTTTATGTTGCATTTTTGCATACTGTAAATCAAAAAATACATCAGAAGTCAAACAGCAGACATTATTTAAATAAATATTACACAAGCAATAATTTGACGATTTCAAAACTGTTATTAATTTAATGGTTTTAAAGTGTAGCCACTTTTAACATCATGTAATCTTTTCATAACATAAACTATATAATTTTTTATACAATAAGCAAGTACTCTGAAATGGAATCGAAAACAATCTATTTGTAGTATTGGAAAAATCTAACATTGCGAAATATTGTTTTGCTGCGATATATATTGTGATATGAATACAACTTTACCAGATGACTTGAATAGCTCTAATTGTGAAAAATATCATTTATTTAGATTGGTTGGGTTGATTTTGTAAGGGTGTGAATAATGTATGAAAAATAATAATTGAAAGATTAATTACAATAGAACAAAGAAAAAAGTAAAATAAACAGTTCTTTATGGTTTTCCGAAGAGTCAAACAGTATTCAGATACAGAAATTGAATTATGTAACGTAAAATAAAACTGTTTAGTCTTTATTATATTCATAAATCAGTAAAAAAATTCTTCATTAAAGTAACAAATGTTGTACGTTAATATGCCCAAATGCTTTAAACTTTTAAAACGCCTTTAAAACACATGCAAATGATAAAGTTTCTCTCTCTTATGGTTATACGTTGCAATGACTCCACAAATCTCATGTATTCTCAATTGTTGATCGATTATAATCACAAATTAACATTGCATATCCAGTGATATGACTATTGTGGACACACACATTGCAATATCGAAGCTGAAATTATATATTGTGCAACCCTAATTTGTAAATCTGTAAAATTTATGAGTAAATGTATGTTAAGTAAACAACACTTACAAAATATACACAGATACTCATATGACATAAGAATGCTTTCGTTCATAGACAGCAGCCCGGTTTTCAACCTGAAGTGCATATAAGTAAATGGGATGTGAATGTAATTTCCACAAATACACCAATGTAAAAAAATATTATATTAAAATAAAAAGAGTCAGATAAGAGCTGTGTTTTAAAGTCTGCATACAGTTTGTGTAAATGTATGTTTAAGGTGTACACCTGTGTGTATTAGTGTGTTGCCTTGTAGTGACAGACTCCAACTCGGTCTGTTGACATGCTGAGTGGGTTTTGGATTATCTGTGTACTAATTAACGCCCGGGCCGAGGCGAGGAGAGAAGGTCTGTCTCAACCCCATGAAATGCACACATGCATGCACATGCAGGTACAGGCAAAATGCACACCAAATTACACACACCGGTCACTGATGGGTTCATAACCAGGCATACACACACATGCTCGCAAGGTTCACATAAAGGTAAAGATTAAAATTCACAGATTTTCACATTTTCTAAAGGTAATTTGATTATTTTGCCATGGTGCTAGGGTTTTCCAGAGTACATCTATCCAAATCTGTTGAAAAATGAGGATAACAGAAACAATCAAACAAACAAAAGATGCAGTACGTGAAGCATAACAACATAATAAGGAGAGGGTGGTATAAGGTGGTAAATAAGGCTAGGTGGTTTCTAAGAAGTTATTTAATCCTTGTAAATAATAAAATAAAATCTATACAGGAACTTGCATTGAGAAAACAACGAGGTTCATTCCCTCCACCTCATTTTCATTCATTCATTTATTTTCTTGTCGGCTTAGTCCCTTTATTAATCCGGGGTCGCCACAGCGGAATGAACCGCCAACTTATCCAGCATGTTTTTACACAGCGGATGCCCTTCCAGCCGCAACCCATCTCTGGGAAACATCCACACACTCATTTACACACACTCATACACAACGGACAATTTAGCCTACCCAATTCACCTGTACCGCATGTATTTGGACTGTGGGGGAAAGCGGAGCAGCCGGAGGAAACCCACGCGAACGCAGGAAGAACATGCAAACTCCACACAGAAACGCCAACTGACCCAGCCGAGGCTTGAACCAGCGACCTTCTAGCTGTGAGGCGACAGCACTACCTACTGCGCCACTGCGTTGCCCTACCTCATTTTATTTTCTTTATTTTTTTTTCAAAACCATAAGTTTAACTTTTTAAAGAATAAGCTGCATTCAGTGAGGTGTAATGATGTGCTTACGAAAATGAAGCAATCAAAAGCATTGACAAAACCACCAAAACGGTGTGTTTAGCACTTACCTGCTAAATTATGGATAATAAATGAATAAATAACATAAGAAAAATGTTTAAAAATGACTTGGGCCCAATCCCAATCCCAATTCTACCCCTTAGCCCTTCCCCTTACCCCTTGTTTTGCGTGTGCATGCCAAGGGGTAGGGGTGTCCCAATTCTCTTTAGCTTGAAGGCATAGGGCTAAGGGAAGGGGTGATTAGCCCTGCGAACAAAGATTTTTTAGGACCACACTTGAAACCAAGGGGTAAGAAAATTTCCCAAAATGCTCCTGCCACAACGGCAGTATTGCTGAACCCGGAAGTAAGGAGATGCAAAAATTTGTATTTTTTGTTATTATTATGAATTTTTACGACAAACATATTTTAATATATTCATAACCGCGTTATGATTACCGTCATGCTATGTGTGGGTGTTTCCCAGTGATGGGTTGCAGATGAAAAGGCATCCGCTGCATAAAACATATGCTGGATAAGTGGTGACCCCAGATTAATAAAGGGACTAAGACAAAAAGAAAATGAATGAATGAATAAATGAATGAACAAGATTTAAACTGAATAAATGAAAAATACTTGCTGAAAATAAATGTAGGGAAAAAAAATTTGTATTAAATTTAATTCAAGTGTCAGAATGTTGTGGGACAGCTGTTCAGGAGTTATTAATAGGAATTATAGATCGCGAAATTTAGCTGTTTTTTTAGCGTTTTTTTTTTCGTCTGCAAATTTCTGGGAATTACAAAAAATAAAAATCACCAAAAATTCTTGAAAAACCAGAGGGTCTGAAATTTATTTGTCATAAATTTTCATTTATGAACTGACTTTTTTAAAGAGAATTCTTAGTTTGTATCTCACAACTCTCACTCAAATTTGAGAGAATAAAAGTTTCCATTATCTTTTTAAAAATTCATTCTGGATAAAAGTGCCAGCTAAAAGAATTTGCTTGGTTTTAACTAATATTTAATAAGTTATTTGTTATGCTAAATTAGCTTTACCACATATTTCTGAAGTTCTACTCATTACCTAATAATCAAAACAACTCTCCGGCTGTTGTTAGAAACTGGGTCATTTCATTGCTAGATCTAAACTCCAACAGATAGTACTGTACATCCCAAAGATATGCAATATCTTACAATAGCATCTCTAATCATCCTTTCATAGTTCATTCATAACTCTCGCATACAAGTTAGCTCTACAATATGAGAGGATACAAGCTATCCATTGCTATCTAACTCGCTCACACAGGCCATGAGAAATAGGTCCGAAACGCACCTAGAAGGCATAAAAAAAAGATGCGAAATTACTTGCGAAGAGAAGGAGAGAGTGCGAGACGTATGGAGAGCAGGCCTATCAAACGACTCCAGGCAAGATGATACGATAAGGGCATAATCAATCAGGAGCGTGCAGAAATCCTTAAGTGGTTGGTGTAGCCTCCCTCAAATTCAATCAGCCAGCCTTAGAGGAAGCTTACATGCCATGAAGACACGCTGGAATGGGAAGCTCAGATATCAGCTAATTCTATCATAGGGCCATGATGAAGTTCTACACGCCCGTTGGAAAGGCAAAACTAAAAGGTCGGGGGCTTTTTTAATATTGAAAACTGAGGAATATTATATCATTCAATTTGTAATAGAGGGAGGGGAGATCTGATTAGGCCGTCTAATGTGCTTTGGCTGAGAGAGGTGTCTCTTCTTCAATGGCAAGCCAACAGAGAGGTTGTAATATACTGTGATTAACTATCTAATCCACTAAACGGAGTAGGATCTGTCTTTATCTGCGCAGACTACATGGGCTGAAATCAGGTTAGCTCAGAAACAAGACGACGGAACGCAAGAGGAGAAGCAGGAGAGGACTTGTAATGAGAGGAGAAAAATAAAGGGGGAAGAAACGAGAGAGGAGGTAATAGAGGACAATGGTGTAATGAAGAGGATAGATGGGGATATACGAGAAATGAATGGGTATGTGTGTATGTCTGTAAATCTTTTTTTGGCACAACTTTTATTGATAATAGTATAAAGGGTTTAGTTCAGTTAGTATCAACCACTTCATAACCATACAGACCGATCCCTGATGAAAACCATGGTTTTACTACAAAATACATAAGTAAATAAAATAATACCATCTCTGATTTTTCGATTTTATTTATACCCAAAGGAAATCAAGATTAAAAAGACTGACAGTATTCATGCATTCTTCAGGATGTTGGCTGCAAGACATGATTACAAACATAACAATGGAAAAGATAGCCTATCCACTTAACTGTGATGTCACGCGTAGCGGCTTTCGGGTCCAAGAGCTATATCAAACTCAATTTGAAGACTTAACAAATGGTAATATTAAATGTTTACAAAGCGCTGTAATACTTTCGAAAATCATGATCACGATATACGTATATATATTAGGGATGTAACGGTATTGTAAATAGCAATTTTTTTCAATATTACCGTAGTCGCATGACTCGGTAAAACTATAGGTCTTCTGAGAAAATTTGCTCAGGCGAATAAAGCGAACGGGAGTTAGCGGAAACTACAATTCCCATCAGCCCAGGCGTGGCCATCATCCTTTGCGGCCTGTTGTCGCTACAGATCCAGTAATGCGGAAATGGAGTGTGCTGCTAGTAGCGGGGATGAAAAAGAGCTGGAAGTGATCGAACCTAAAGCGGGTTTTAAATCGGACATGTGGAAGCATTTCGGTTGGGGGTGTTGTTGTTGACGCCGAGCGCGTACTGAATAGCGGTGTTGGCGCTTCGCGGGGGCACTTTTGATCATTTTGGAAGGGCACTTTCTATCCAAGACTAAAAAGGGCATGTGCACTGCACAGGTTGAGCCCGATGTGTGCACTTGCCTGCAAGTTGGGGAATACGACTAATACCAATCATGGGAACTGCAGATTACAGCACACTGTTCAGATTGATGGAGACATTGACTTGTAACACAAAGAGACCTCTATCTCACTCATGGCTTGTCCTCTCAAGTGGGGGAAAGACAATACACAACGTTACCCACTGCTGTCAACCTGGGCCAAGTCATATCTCTGTCCCAAAAACCTCAGTCCCAAATGAGAGGGTTTTTTTCTGTTGCAGGGGACATTGTAAATACCCAGAGATACCAGCTTTTACCAGATTATAGTTATATGATAATTTTCCTTAAAACCCATCTCTATCTAAGTGAGTGAGTGAGTGATTAAATGTTAAATGTGATGAGTTTTCAACAATACTAAATTGAAACTTTATTTTTTTACATGGTTTAATAATTTTTTGTTATTAAAATTGAAAAATTGAAGTTCCTGTTCCAAAACTTACAGATAGATGGCTAATTTGTATGTCATTGACACTTTTGGCACTTTTTTTGGGGTATTTTCATTAGTTTTGTTTTTTCTGTAAATGATTCAATAAATACCGTACCGCGCCATTCATACCGAGGTATTACCGTACCGTGAAATTCTGATACTGTTACATCCCTAATATATATGAGGGATATATGTGTTGTACACATATGTGTTCCCATCTATATATATATATATATATATATATATATGTTACAGTTGCACGATTCTGGCTAAAATGAGAATTGCGATTTTTTTGCTTAAAATAAAGATCACAATTTTCTCACGATTCTATAGATGTAAAATAAAGGTAAATATGAGTAGGCTATTATTAATATTATTTCTCGAACAGATGGTAAAACAGCAATATATGTGTAGTTCTAATGTTGGTTAAAATGCTAAATTTTGTATAGACTTGGAATGGTGGACTTGAACAGACTTTAAATGTCCTGGTCATTAATGTACAGTAAAGTGATGACATCAGAATATACAACTATTTATAATTCTGATGTTGAATTATTATGTTTGAGACATATGCTTACAATCTGTCACTGACAACATTATTTGACCCTTTTTTTTACTGGTAAAATCAGACATTTGTCATTATCTTATTCAACATTATATAGGCTAGAGTAGTTAAACTGACACTGTTAAAAATTAATTTTCATGCACAACATCTTTTGTTCGCTATGAAAGAAAAAAACATGTCAAATTCTTGTCGTAATCATTACTCTAAAATGTGATATGATTTTGTAAATGAAACGCACAGTTTTGGTTTCATTTTCACTAAAAGTGTGGTTCGTGCTTCCCGCACAGCTCCCAAACGATCACTCTGTGCCACAAACTGAATGTTTTTTACAACTTTATTAACTGTTATTTACAGCGTATGGAGGTTCTGTTCACTAAAGTAGACTTCATTCACTTTCTGTGGTGACAGCTGATGCTCCACTAAGTCCTCTGTGACCCCCACTTTGGGAACAACTGCTTTATAATACTGCAGTTCCTAATGAAAAACTGTATTATATCTTGCACGTTTTCAGTTGTGTAGCAAGCAAAACTTGTCATAATCTGCAATATTTCAAGCAAATGGCAGATCTGTGTGAATGGGTGCACAGATGTAAAAAGGGTCCGTGTACGTTTTGATCATTTGTTTTCCATTTTCAAACGGAATAAAGGAAATGGAGAAAACGGCCGTTTTTTTTGTTTTTCTTTTGCTCACGAGAAAACGAAAAAACGAGATTTTGGCTGGATTTTCGTTTTTTGGTTTAGGGTAGGAAAACGGATATACGACTTTAAAATTCATTTTACACATGTAGGCGGTGCTGAAACGCCCACTTTCCTCTAATTGGTCAACCAAATCTGCGCTCGTGACGTCGTCCTCAAAATAAAAGTCTTACACGCAGGCTTTTAATTATTATTATTTAATTATATAAACAAAGTTTACATATTCTATCATTTGAACCACACACAGTTAGCAGGCTTACATTCATTGTGTATGTATAAATTAAATAAACACGTAAATCAGCAGTATTCTTAGACATGTGTCATTAAAATATAAGGTCATATTTCACTGCCCAGCTTCTTGGTGCTGTGCACCTGATGCAGAGCAAAGAAAGCCATTTCCGAGCAGCGCCTGGTTTACATGATTGTTTCAGAGCAAGGGCTTTATAATAATAATAATTATTATTATTATTATCACTTACTAGGCCACTGAATATCTGTATGTCATGTATGGCCAACAGTATGAAAATTATAAATCCATCATCCGTTTCTGTTTTTTTTCCTGAGCAGTGCGTTTCACACAGCGTTGCGTTACATTTCTACTCATTTTATAAATTAACATTAACAAAAATGGCGGCGTTTGTTTTTTCCTCCAGTTCGAGATTTCAAGATAACCGCCATTGCATTTCTGTGCAATACTGCTACAGCACAGACACAGTAAATAAGAAAATAAAAACTAATACATTATGTACTTACACTTACTTTCGTACCATTGGCGTTTCAAAGTCTTTGGCTGCTCCGAGCAGTCGACCCAAACAAATCCTGCGACAAAAACCTTGTTATCCTCCTCAACAATCTCTGTGTTGTGTGTTCGTCTGAAATTTCCCGCTCATTTATACAGCGTTTAACAGTTGGAATCATTCAACTGAATCGACTCGTGGTAAACGGGCATCTAAATAGTGAATCAGTTCGTTCGGACGGTTTAGAATACAAAAGACTCACAGAATTGAATCTCCGCAGTTTAAAGAAACAGTTCACTCAAAAATGAAAACTAACCATACTCGCATTCAAGTAGCCTAGTTCCAAATCTTTATAGACACATTGCCGGTTTGTAAACATTCTGGATGCGTGCGCAGCGAGGTTACAGAAAAGATACAGAAGTGCTTTATGGCGAGGGAATGACATATATGCGGCAGCCTATGGAGTTTGTTGTTGTATTAGAGATAAGTTATATTGATTACATTTTAGGCTATATATTATTTACATAATGTTTTATTCGTATTATAGCAGCTTTTTAACCAGTGATAAGCACAGTTATTTGGCAAAAATAACTTTAAATTGAGCAGCGTTTGTCTGACAGGTCTATTTGCGATAGCACCCTCCCAATCATACCTGCAACACTACTGTTTTTCCCGAGAGTCTTCCGTATTTCAGACCCATCTCCCGCCCATCTCCCATATTGTTCTGTCTCCTGGAAAACTCCTGGAATTCCTCTTCACTTCGCACGCACCCCGGATAAAATCTCCCAGATTTTATGATCCCAATGGATATTGGATGACACGAAATGGCCAAGCATCCAACCTGAAATATACAACTATCTCATTGAAAGTCTTTGGATGCCTACAATTTTGTTCTGTGTGGTCATGTGCAAGAAACAATATTCATTGATTACCAGATGGAAGCTTTACCGCACAAATTTCAGTATGCGCATTAAAAAAGGTCATGTGATTTTGTGATAAGAGATCATGTGATGATGAAAATTTGTGTGAATAGACAAACCAGCAGGCTGAGCACACTGTAAACCATCTGAACAGTTGTTTTGGTCTTTCTAAAACACCTTACCCTTTAAGTATTAGTGTTCTATATTATTAATGATATCGGGAATTTAGAGCGTCTGTCAAGTCATTTATCAGATGAAAAAAAGATTGATGCAGCTTCTCCTACTGCAGCAAATTCAGTTTTTACTGTTGATATTTGGCGCCAGTTAATCAGGAAGTGACGATTTTGTTCGCTTTGACTTGTTGGATGGAAACGCTGCTTTATTTGCACGGCTATTATGCGATAATCCAGTTTTGCGCATGAAGTTCATTCACATTTTTGGATGGAAACATAGCTAATAAGAGTGTAAAGGGTGTTCACATTTGTAATTGGGTTCTTTTGGTTTGCTTGGTCTGGTCCAAGAAAATAATACATGAAGCTGTGGTTTGCTTGGCATTCATATGTCAAGTAAAAATGCAACAATAAAAAACTGATTTATATATTACTATACAGATACTTTATATGATTATATAGATTTTTGTGTGATTATATAGCCTAACTATGATGGATCTTACAGAGCATCCAAAACAATGAGGTGGACATCCAAAATTTTATTGTATTTGCATATAGGTCATAGTATTTTTATAAGCTGAAAACTTACAAAACAACATCACTTCCACGTTCTCCGTCACCCAGCTAGATTCACTGAAAGGAGAAGCTTCTGAAGCCTGTAATGAACGACAACATGCCTGTGCAAAGCCATGCATCATGCCCTATTTTTGATTCATAATGAACCTTTGTAATCATTGCTCCATGTTTTGTTGTTACCTTGGTTCACTGGCCTTGTGGTTGATTGATGAGATAATTTTTTGCAGGTGTGATGCGCTATACTTATACATTGTATACTCTGTCTCCGAGAAAGTAAAATTTTGGATTTGTATTTTTAATCTTTTTTTAATGCTCTGTATGTATCTTATATTGTCATATGTATATTGTTGTATTTAAATATTCCTGTGCACTGGCTTGTTGGCTGATTGTGATGATTGACTGCAGGTGCGATGTGCTGTTTCACGATTTCTTGAGTACTCCCATTTGTAATGCTTTACCTGATGAAGACCATGTCAGTTGAAACATTGTGTGAGTGATATTAAAGACTTTTGAGAGCTAAAGTGGCAGTGTGCCGATTTTCTTTTGTTCTTTTGCTACAAACGTTTATTTTTGATCGAGCACCTGCCTTCGAGATTTTCTAGATGTTTTTCACATTTCTGTTTTTTGTTGTAGTTCATGTATTTATGTAATGTATGTAATATTTATTTATATAGTGCATTTATTGTGTATGGCTATACACCCAAAGCGCTTCACAATCATGAGAGGGGTCTCTCCACACCACCACCAGTGTGCAGCATCCCCTTGGATGATGCGACGGCTGCCACAGGACAACGGCGCCAGTGCACTCACCACACACCAGCTATTGGTGGAGTGGAGAGACAGTTATAGAGCCAATTTGGTGGATGTGGATGATAGTAAGGGTCGATTGAGGGACTTTGGCCAAGACACCGGTGTTACACCCCTGCTCTTTCACGAGAAGTGCCATGGGATTTTTAATGACCACAAAGAGTCAGGACCTCGGTTTAACGTCTCATCCGAAAGACGGCGCCCACTGACAGTGTAGTGTCCCCTTCACTTTTACTGGGGCATTAGGACTCACGCAGACCACAGGTTGAGCGCCCCCTGCTTGCCTCACTAACACCCATTCCAACAGCAACCTAGTGTTCCCAAGTGGTCTCCCATCCAGGTACTGACCAGGCTCAGCCCTGCTTAGCTTCAGTGAGTAACTGTCTTGGGCTGCAGGGTGATATGACTGTGGACACAAGTCAAATCACCTTAAATGTTTATGACTTAAAATATTTAAAGGACCTTAAATGTTTAAGGACACAATTCCAACCGTTTCAGCATCTCACGCTTGAGTGCTTCAGGGTTCTGTTGGCAGCGTTCACACATATTCAAATGAACCAAACAGAGAAATCACACCAAATTTTGTTTTATTCAAGCAAAATCTGTCAAACATGAACACACCTTGGGCTTTCATTTATGGATAATATATTTCTTCAATGCAACCATTCTTTCTCAGTAGCTAACGTTCTTCCATTTATACTACACTGCTATAAATTAGTTCAAACTCCCAACAGGAGGACAATCTGCTTCATTTTGCTAAATGAACATGCATATTGGGGAAAAACCCTGACGTCTTCTCATTTCTTCTCAGACTTATGGGACAATACATCATAAAGTGGAATAATACAGGATGGAATAACTCTTGAAGAAGTTGTCACATTTTGGGCCTGGCCTTGTTGGTGTGGTGACGCCAGTGTGTGTTTTTGGGAGATGTTTAGTCATAAAGTCATAAACGTCAGCAGTGAATGATAGTCACGATGACGGACAGGTCCAAAATCAGACCCCGGCTTCTCATGTCGGGTCTCCGACGAACCACACATCAGCCACAACATTCAATCGCGCACACAAAACTAAAATATCAAGACAAATTTCACTTGCTACTGACGTCAGTTTGCGCACAAACACACACACACGTCTTTAAAGCGATAATTATTCCAGCGCCATGTTAAGCTTGGCAACTGGTCCTTCTTCACCATGATTTTGAGTTATCGCTCTGGAGAGTCTATAAATGTGTGAGCGACATCGAGAGAGACAAATGACAAATTGTTCATGCACTCTGACACTCGCGTCAATGAGGCTGATTCACAACCTTTAGAGCGAAAACGCAGACGCTTTGAATTACACAACAGAGTACACACACATACAGGTCTAATAAAAGTGGAAAGTGAGGATCACAGGGCAAGAAAGCTGAAAGAGAGAAAAGGTGAGAGTTTCACTTGTGTCAGTCTCCTTCATATCCTACAAGGATGAGCGATTAAAGAGATATAGTTCACTCCAAAGTGAAAGTTTCCTCAGCATTTGCTCAAACACAAATGGTTGCAAACTGTCATTTCTTTCTCCAGTTGAACACAAAGCAAAATATTCTGAAGAACGTTGGACAAAACTACCATTGGCATCAATAGCAGGTAGAAAAAAAATACTATGGAAGTGCTTTAAATACTGTTCAACCTAACCTTCTTTTAGAACGTCTTCAGAATTGAGGAGTAAGTAGTTCAGACATCTACAGATCAGAGAATTTTTTTTAAAACCAACCACAACGTGTCTGTGTTAATTCTGTTATGTCTGACTGCTCTGTTTTAAATATAGGAGTACCTCAGGGATGTGTATTATCCCCTATTTTATTTTCGATACATATTAATGCACTGCAGTGCAATAATAATGATAATCTGACTCTTATAAAATACGCTGATGATCTGGCATTGATTTCCTGTCAGGAAGAAATGAATAGCTGCTTATATTTTAAATATATTAATAGTATTACAGATTGGCTTGGCAAAAGTTCATTACACCTTAAAATAGGAAAAACAAAAGAGCTATGACTGCGGAGTCAAACAAGAGCAGTGGATACTAGATTTTATAAACCAGTCATCATAAATGGACGAATAGTAGAGCAGGTTTCGAATCTTAAGTATTTAGGCACAATTGTTGACAATAAGCTAAATTGTAATAGTAATGTAGAGGCGGTTTATAAGAAGGCAAGTCAGCCCCTTAGTCTCCTCCGCAAGCTGAGACGTTTTAATGTTAGTACACAGACTTTAAACATGACATATATGTCATTCATAGAGAGTGTTCTCACATATAATATTGTTTCATGGTTTGGTAACACAACACTTAAATAGAAGAAGACATTAATCAAAATTATCAATCAGGCAAAAAAGATAACTGGTCACAACATTCGCTGCAGATTCTATTTGACTCCTTTATGGAAAAAAACAAGTGCAAATTTTAAAGATAACACATCCCCTTCACTCAGCGTTTGAATTGTTACCATCAGGACGCAGGTTTAGAATTCCTAAAGCCTGAAGAAATGCTTATAAAAAGCCATTTATCCCAATTGCAGTTGTTGTTTTAAATCGAATCACTGTTTGAAGTGAATGGGGTGGTTGCCAAGAATGATCTGCAGTAGTTTGTATGGGGCTGATTTGTTTTTTAAACTTTTGACTTAAGTTGTTGTCTTGATGAGTGTTGTTATTGTGTGATTGTTTGCAATTGTTGTCTTAAATCCAGTTTTAAGGACAAATTTCATTTCTGTGCCAAGTTTAAACTAAACAAAACAAAGTCAAGAGCTGTTTTTCATTCTTCAGTGTATCTTCCTTTGTGTTCAACACAAGAAACAAAACCTCAAACATGCTTGCAACAAGTTTTATTTTTGCGTGAACTATCCCTTTAAGTAGAGATGAACGATACTGTATTTGTGCACTTGCCCAGACACACCATCACCTTAGAATTATAAGTTTCTATCTGATATTTTTGTCAAAATTGAGTTATTGACATATTCTTATTAAATGACAACATATTTACAATGTTTTTTTTTTGTTTTGTTTTTTACATTTGTTTACATTTTAAGACTTTTTATAAATAAAAAAAAAAAGTTCCACACGTACTGTTTGCTATATGGAATGCAAATACTTTGAAGCTTAATATCTCAAAATCATTCAGAACGCAGCTAGAACCTGGATGAATTTTATTTTTATGGATGAATATGTTTTTATAATGTATTTAAACAGGGGTGTTGTTGTTTTGTAATACTAGTGTTGCCGGCAGCTAGCTCTTTGCAACTCTCACATGGTCACCCACTGAAGTTAAGCAGGGCTGTGCGCTCAACCTGTGGTCTGTGTGGGTCCACACGCCCTAGTATAGTGAAGGGGACTCTATACTGCTCAGTGAGCGCCGTCTTTCAGATGAGACATTAAACCGAGGTCACGACTCTCTGTGATTGTTAAAAAGTAGGGGAATTTAACCCCAGCATCCCAGCCAAATTTGCTTACTGGCCTCTGTCCATCATGGCCATCTAATCATCATCATCATCATTTCATATCAACGCTGTCTTCTTTCCACCAATCAGCTGGTGTGTGGTGTGCGGTCTGGCGCAATATGGCTGCCGTTACATCATCCAGGTGGATGCTGCACACTGTTGGATGAGGAGATTCCCCCCAATGTGTAAAGCGATTTGAGTGTCCAGAGAAGCGCTATATAAATGTAAGGAATTATTATTTTTTAAATAATAATTATAATAACAATTAGACACAAATTTTAATAATAATAATTAGATATAAATGAGGAAAATTGTTCTTAAATCCTGCTTGAAAACTGAAGGAGACAGATTTTTCTCAGTTTATGCTCCAAAATTTTGGAACACATTACTATTAGAAAATTAGAGTTTCACCTACATGTTTTTTTTTTTTTTTTTTTAAATCTGTCAAGTCTCTTCTCTTTGTTTTATAAATAAATCTTAGATTTCTTTTTTAAGGACAGACTGCACATATGTTTTAAAATAACTTAATTGTACTATTACTGTCTTTTTCTCTAATTGTTTGTTATTTTTCCATGTCTGTGAAGCACTTTGGCCAACATTCATGTTGTTTTAAAGTGCTATACAAATAAAGCTGACCTTGACCTATACGGATCTGAATAAATCCTCTTTTCTACGCAATCAGACTTGTGATTTTTCAGAGTTTCAAAAATATCATATTGACTTATAAAATGCGAGACAAATGGGAATCTAGTAAACTCGTTACGTTTTAGGCCATAGAATAAGATGTGTAAGAAGGAATAATGTGTAAGAAGAAAGAAATGGAGGAAGAATTAAGAACATTCAATTATCCATTTTCCTATCAGAGTTTGCCACACTCTCAGAAATAAAGGAGATCGGTCACTGGGTTGGTACCTTTTCAAAAGGTACAAATTTGTACCTAAAAGGTTTATATTAATACCTCAAGGGTACATATTAGTATATCTAAAAAGTACAAAAGTGTTCCTCTTAAAATATTTAGGTACTAATATATACTTTTGAGGTACCAATATGAAACCTTAAGTACAAATGTGTACCTTTTGAAAAGGTACCACCCCAGTGACAGCTCGAGTGCACAGCGGAATGAACCGGCAAGAATTAAGAACAATTCATTGCAAAAAATACATTATTTAAAATTGTAAAAAATTAAAAAATAAAATAATAATAATAATAATAATAAATAAATAAAGAGCTAAAAACTAAATATACTAATACTGCTACTTTAAAAGATCCGTTATATTAGCAACACTTGGTCTTAAAGCCACAGTTCACCCCAAAATGAAAATGTCCTCACCCTAACATTGTTTCAAACCTTTGAGTACTTTTTATCTTAAACACAAAAGAAGCTACTTTGAAGAAAGCTCAACTGAAAAGCAACACACGGAAGTCAGTGCTTACAGAGTACTGATGCTTGCTTACTGTACATTTTTGGACCACTTGGGGTCAACCACACCTTTAATTAGTTTATTTACAGACATTAAACCACCAGAACACTACAGGGAGACATTTTCTATTCATTGTCTTGTGAATAACGATACCTAAAATCAAAGCAGATGGAGAAGTGAAAATTGCATGGAGCAGCATTTACTGTACAACAACATGAGCCTTGAAAACACCAGTAGATGCTCATAAGAACAGTGTCATGTTTCACTCTGAAACACAATACATATATTTAATTCAGGCAGCTTCAGTAAGCACCACTCGCATTTTTCATTTTTGGTCTTTTCACCACTTTGTGACTGAAAAGATAAAGCTGGAAAATTGGATATGACAATGGTTCAACAAGTCTTAGCTTGTGCTCTGATCACTATAGGCCACACTTTGCAATAGTGAATGAGCAGTACAGTTTTGGTGAACCAACAAGACTTAATTAACAAGTCACAAGAAATTTTATTTCTGTCATGAACACTCTTGGGATTTAGAATGGTAATGAATATGTATTTGAAAATGTTAATGTATTTGGTCTTGGCAGTATAGAGCTGCTACGCTGCTGCTGCTTTTATTTTTATGGCAGAGCAAGTACTGACACCTGCTACTGCCAGTATATACACAGACATGTCATCTTATAAAATGCTGGTGCTGCAAACATAACATATATGTAATTGCTCATTAGCTTCCTACAATAGTTATTTTACTTTGAGTTTACATTACGGAGATTTTGTGAAAGTGCTGCCATTTTTTCCATATATAGCAAGAGTTTAAGTAAATAATTTAAATAAAATAGTTTATATAATAAGACTTTTTTTTACTTATTATATTTCATATGTGCTCATGCATTTTGGGACAAAATCTACAACCAGATTTTACAACTAAAAATAAATAAATAAATGTAGTATATATATATATATATATATATATATATATATATATATATATATATATATTCCCATTATATCATTCCCATCTGGTCGATCTTTTATCCATAGGCTATCATTATTATTTTAATTGCTTATTACTATTACTGACAGAGTTGTGACAGTGTATTATCCAATGCAAGCATGGGCCAAAAAAAAAATTTAAGGAGTTAACAAAATTGAAGGACTGTTCTTTTTGTCCTGTGTAAAAACAAAACAAAACTTGTAAACCTTTATATTTTTGCAAACTGAAAAATAGAAAATAGAACACTATGTTTAAAGTTTGCTCACAACCCTTCACGGCATTTGCCATTTTACTGAGCTATCAAATACATCATGTGTGTTTGTGTAATTGAAAGTTTGGAGTTCAAAGTCCAGGCTGGCTCTAATATATTTGTGTGTGTAGCTCTGCATATGCCTTCTGACACGGACTATCTCTCCAGGTCAGTGTAGATGGCTTTTCCATCTCTAATGTGTTTCCCAGAAATCTGCTTGCACACAATGAGAGGCTTATATTCTGTCTTGCATGCGTATGTGTGTGCGTGCTTTAATTCATTTAACCCAAAGCATTTACGACAATAAATTACAGTACTCAGCACAGAGAACCCACGGAAAGAAAACAATTACACACATTTATTCACCGCTTTAAAATTAGGCACCTGCAGAGAAATTCTCCATTCAGAATTTTACAAACATAACCTCCAAAAGAAATGTTTAGCCACAAAAATCACAAGCCGAAAAACATAGTTAAATAGTATCTCACTCAAAAAATTATTTTAAAATGAGGTGAAACAACACAAGTGTGGTTTATTTATAAACTCATTTCAAGAGTTCACACTTAGCTGATGATTGATAATAAAGCTTGTTTGGTATGCTGTCCCGGGAGAGAGCCCTGAGCTTATGAGATCCTCGAGCCCTGGGCTCCCTCCCGTTGCAGAGCGAGAGGGGAGTTTAAGCTCAGGCAGATCTCAATGACTCCACCTTGTTTATTTGTAGCTAAGTGTCAGATATGGATGGCTGAGTAGAGATTTGCTCACTTAGAGCTTGACTATAAATTTTTTTGGATCAATTGTTTAAGGTGCTTGTTTTTTTGAACTGTAGGAGGAAACCGGAGGACCCAGGGAAAACCCATGCGAGCACGGGGAAAACGAGCAAAACTCTGCACAAATGTTGCCTGGTTTAGAAGGGAATTAAACCAGGGGCATTCTTGCTCTGAGGCAACAATATCTTTTTCAGGACGAAGATATTGAAATAAGAAAACTTTGGTTATTTATAGTGAGTTGGAAATCAATTGACTGGATAATTGGTCATGAGCTAATGCTGGAACAGCTGTGCACAATCACAAGTACGTGATCCTTTCGAAATTTGTTTATAAATAAACTTCACTTCAAGAGGATCACGTGCTGATGATTGAACACAGCTGGTACCGCATTAGCTCCGCATATTTTCATCAATCAGATGAATACTGACACACTATAAATTACCCGAGCTTTCTACTCCAGTCATCTTCATCTTAAAAAATGACCCCCTTCCACCTTTACTCTTCCTTCTCTGATAGGGCGGCACGGTGACCCATTAGTTAGCACTGTTGCCTCATAGTAAGAATGCCGCTGATTCGGCTCTTTCCAGGCCAGCCGTCATTTCTGTGCGGAGTTTGCATGTTCTCCCCGTGTTTCACGTGCATTTTTCTCCGGTTTCCTCCCACCGTCCAAAAAAAAAACATACACCATAAGTAAATTAACTTCTTCAAATAGCATCCTAAAGCAACTTTTAGTCAGATACATCAGTTCACAAGTAGGGGGAGTTCGAGACCCACCTGAGCTCAAACTCTCCTCTCACCCTTCAAACGAGAGGGAGCCCCGAGCTCAAGGATATTCTGAGGTCAGGGCTCTCTCCCGGGATAGCATGCCAAACACACTTTATTATCAACCATCAGCTAAGCGTGAATTCTTGAATCGAGTTTTTTGGAGATTACTTAATTACGTTCAATCCACTTAAATTCGTAAAAATGAATAAGCTAACTTAATTCCTTCCTGTTGTACGAACACAAATTGATCATGTGGAACCCAGCATTTTTTCCACAGCGTTCTTTCTTAAATCATTTTCCTTTAATTCAGAAGGTTTTGTCTACCTTTGCAATGCAGACACATAAGCTTTTTTTCTGTGAATGTGCAAAACTTCTAGAGCTGCACGATTAATCGGAAAAATGTTGTGATCTCGATTCGACCCAACACGATCTTAATTCAGCTTTTCTACAATTCGGCCAATTACATTTTCACAGTCAGGAGAGAAGCATACAGGCAGTCCCACAAGTCTTCACATTGAATTATATTTGTTGCTCAGCAACAAGGACCCCTCCAAATGGCGTTAAGTGTCACAAACTGTATTTATAAGGTATAATTCTACCAAAATTTAATTTCTGTCTTCATGCAGTGCAGTCGTGGCTGCAAAATCACACGAGCTGACGGACTGTTTGTTTACTACTGAACAAACTGAACAATGTGACAGCAGCCATGACATGAGCCGCGCTCGGCAGAGAAAGTGAAACCAAAACAGTGCACATCATTTAAATGATCATATCACATTGTAAAAGTTATGATTACACTGGAGTGGGACTCTTTTTCAGCCCTGGAGTTTCAAGCCTTAGACCAGCCCACCTGTTCATGACTGACTACATTAAAATAAAGTCATTTCCAATTCAGTTTATAATGACACTACCACGTCTTTTTCAAGGAAACAGCTGCTTTAGAACTTCAACCCCCGATTTCACAAACAAGGTTTAAGGCTAGTCAAGATTAAATTGCATGTTTGAGCTGTCTCAACTCAAAAAAACTTGCGGAGAGATGTCTTAAAATAAGTCAGTGTCATTTTTTTGTCTGCAGGTGCACACCAGTAATGTTTTTTTAAGGCCATTTTTATAAATGTGTCTTAAATAGCCTAATTTAACTAAGGCCTAGTCCTGGCTTAACCTAAGCCCTGATTGTGAAACTGGGCCCAAATGTTTTTCAGAAATATGAGAACATTAAAGGGTAGCTAAATCTCCAACAGTATTCTTTAAAACGTCACAATGTCCTTTCCTGCAATATCTGAATATATATTCTGTGCAAAATTCTTTATAGATATCCACGGTGGTCATACAAAAAAAACAAACAAACAAAAAATGTACACCTATATAAGTAACCCAAACAGTATTATATGTCTTAAAAAAAATTACTCAGATGAGGATTAAACTTGGGTCAGTGGCATCATAACACAAAGTGCTGACCACTGGACCAAAATGGTTCTTCTGGTGTGTTTGGAATAAAAAATAAGTACTGCGCTATCATCTGCAACTCTTATAACCACAGTTTTACTTACTATTGATGGCTCAATCTTTTTCTCCCCTTTTTAAATTTCTGATCAAGTTATGTCAGATTTATTATAGTGAATCATCTGATTTTCATTGAGCAGGTGTAATATTCATTAATAATAATTATTCTAACTCTTATTTTCACAAAGGTGCCGCTGTTTGGGGTACAATGATTAACCTGCAGGCTACATTTTGCTCACGGGACTGCAAGAAAAAAAAATAAAAAGAGCGGAGCTGCGGCAAAATGATGAATAAAAAGAGTGAGGCTACCTTTCATAGTGAACACATTGTGCATTCAAAAAAATGTTTAACAGTGTCAGTATAACTACTCTAGCCTATATGATGTTCAATATAATCAGTGCTTAATTGTGAATTGCGAGGTCCCGGAACAGATCAGAGTAATGGATCCAGCATTTTGCCCGAGGATGTAGAGGTGTCGCGCACGAAAAGTGGAGAGCGATGGACATTATTATTTTGCAATGTGTTTTTTTTTTTTAAGTAAATAAAGGTGTAAATGTTATATATGGTGCTGTTATTTGCAGAGCTCCTTTATTTAAAAAAATCCCTGCAACGTCTGAAAAAGATCAAGCTTCAGCCTGGTCAGAAAAAGTAACGCAAAAGTAACGTAACGCATTACTTTCCATAAAAACCAAGTAGTGCAACTAGTTACTTTTTAGGAAAGTAACTTAATATTGTAATGCATTACTTTGAAAAGTAACATTCCCCAATATGTAGTATGCCTACGTATTACTTTAAAGTGTGTATACTGTATAATCAATTAAAAATTCCTTTCTTCAATAATTACAAAAATACTTAGATTTTAAAGTAGAGCTTCAGAATGCGTTCACTTTAAGAGCAGCATTAACATTCTGCTAAACATCTTTTTTTCCCTGATCAACAAAGGGAAAAAAACAAGCGTGGAACAAAATGAAAGTAAGCAAATGACGACAATCCTCGTTTTTACAAGCGAAATAATCGGCGCAAACTATCCAGCATCACTCGAGCAAACCGACATTCATGGCTCAATTGAATCAGCACCAAACAAACACTCTTAGCATAAATGCATATCAAAAGCAGAGGCGCATGTAAAGCCCAGCGGGACGTCCTTCGCTTGTGGATCAGATGGAAGGAAACACAGGTAATCCACTCGCCGTATCAGCGCCGACAGAGCGTCAACACATACATTAGCATATGTTAGCATTGCTATTCTTGTGCTCTCGCATGCTCTGTAATCTGTGTCGTAGCAGATTTCTCCAACGAGCAACAAAGCCAAACACAGACAGAAGCGGAATAAATCTGTATGCATGAGAAGCCCACAACGTACTGCTGGACGCACGAATGCTAACATGCATTATTAAGACGGCCAGGTGAGAGAGTACACAGACAAGGAGTGTGTACAGAGACTTTCACAGGGAATCCCCAAAATAAGACCAGGACTTAAGGTTATTATGGGATTCTGCACAGCTAGATGTTTTTCAAAGGTGTTGACTCAGTTGTTAAAGGGATAGTTTACCCAAAAGTTGAAATGTATTGTTTACTCACCCTCAAGTGATTTCAGAGTTTCTTTATTAGGTTAAACACTAAAGAAGATACTTTAAAGAAAGCTGAAAACCTGTAACCATTGGCTTCCATTGTAGGAAAAACTGATACTGAGGAAGTCCATGGTTACAGGTTTTCAGCTTTCTTTAAAGTATCTTCTTTTGTGTTCAACAGAAGTCAAACAGGTTTGCTACAAGTAAAGGGTGAGTGAATGATGACAATTTTCAGTTTTTGGGGAACTATGCCTTGAAGGCATTTTGAGTCAATAGTACAGCTGTATTATTTTTCTAGAAGTTTACACTATAAGTTACAAGAATCACATTATTTAAACATTATATAGAAAGTTATTCTAATGGCTATATTCATAGATCTTGGTATGAGTTCTTTTTTTTTAAAGTAAATATAAGTATAGATAATTATATTTTTTAATTGACAAATTTACACTAAACAAAATTGACAGTAAAAACTTAAATGTTTCTTGAGCAGCAAACAATCATATTAGAATGATTTGTGAAAGATCATGTGATACTGAAGGCTGGAGTTATGATGCCTTAAATATACACAATAGAAATAGAACTCAATATTAACACTTCAAATGACGTGTCGTTTAAACTATGATCCTGAACTTCTTACTGTATTACTGGTATACTTTTATATAAAGAATTGCATTTTAGATATAATATAAACTTGGATATTATACTATAGAACCATTTTCTGTAATAATATTTTTTAGGGGGTTTTACCTTTATTGTATAGGACAGTAGAGAGTACTGACATGAAAGTATGGGGAGCAGAGTGAGGGGAAGGATCGGCGTATGACCGCGAGGTGGGAATCGAACTCGGGTCGCCATGAGCACCGGAATACATGTGGATCAACACACTCACCACTAGCGCTGACCTATACAACCATTTTAACTGAAACTGGATGGATGGATGGATGGATGGATAAAATGCATTAAAAAAATAAAATAAAAATATAATGCATTATGTAATTCTTTAAAAGAATATCTAAAATAAATAAATATCTAAATTAATAGAAATATCTAAATAAATAAAGTAAATCTGAATATCTAAATAAATATCTAATTTTAAAAATCTCTAACTATGCAAATAAATATCAAATTAAATAAAAAATATCTAAAATAATACATAAATATCTAAATAAATAAATCTCTAAATAGATAAATACATATATAAATAAATCTCTCTCTATACACACACACACAATATATATACACACACACAATATATATATATATATATATATATATATATATATATATATATATATACACACACACACACACACACACACACACACACACACACACACACGCGCACACGCACACGCACACGCACACGCACACACACACACACACACACACATATTTATATAAACATGCATACATAAACATACATGCATGCACACACACTTTTTTTTAGCATTAAGTGTAGAAAAACAAAAGGTGGCAGAAACAAGCGCCTAAATTTAAAAGTAAAAACTTATATTTACTTATATTTTTAACAGATTAATTTAAGTTGTAAATTAAGAGATTCCTTAAGGGGTGCATTTTTTTTAAACTTCTGAAGTTTGCATATGAGAGAGAACCTAATAGTGAATGGAAATCACTAAATGTGTGCCTTGCTTATGGAAAAGAAGATGCAACTAAAAAGAACAAAAAAGCTGCATTGGAGAAAAGGTGAACTCATCATATACATTAAATAACTGTGAATGGAATAAAAAAAAGAAGAAGAAGAAGAAGAAGAAAAAAAAAAGTCATTTCAATTGATTTTAAATATGTATTCACAGCAAAGTGAATGACAGTACACAGCATAAATGTTTGCAATTAAGTGCTGGGTGCTGGATAAAAAATATAGAGACCTTTAAATTATAAACAGCTTGTTACACACCAAATATAACAAAAAGAGAGCGAATAAAGGAACATTTAAATCAAAAAAAGTAAACACCACAAGCAGACAACTCAATTTTGAAAAAACAAGTCACATGAAAAAATATTTACATGATTTAAAAGCTATGGGCTGTGGTTAAATGCATACGGAGCAACATCTCACTCTTAAATCTTACATTTCTTAGATGAGAAAAAAAAGATTCTCATTACTCAAGTCTGTTGAGAATTTAAGATGGCAAACAATGAAGTTGGTCGCAGTCTGCCCCCTGCAGCTCACACAGGAGAAGTGCAGCATAAAACACAATTAAAACGATGCCTTTTAAAAGCGCTAAAATATGATTGTTTCTATTTACAAAAACATTTATAATAAAAAGTCAATTCTCTGTATTAGAATATATTTGAGATCAGACCTCAACCTGTCCATTTTCAGCATTGATCCAATGTGAATCAGTAAGACTCTCTCTCGACACTGTCCAACTCCCTAATGGAACACTGACTGAGAGACATTATTCAGAAGATTCAAGTGCAAAAGCGTTTGCTAACAAATGACAAAAATCACACCCATAAAGACAACAGACAGAGGTCTGAACAACAAAACAAGTGCAAACGTATGTGAAATGAAGAGTGTGAAAATGAGTAATGATGGCATTTCACAAAAACACCATGTTTTGAAGAGCGTGTGACTGCAGTTTATATTTTGAGATCTGACCTCAAACTGTGGCAGAAACATTGTTCTGGAAGACACACAAAAACAAAAACTACAAGACGATCAATCTTCTGAAGACCTCCGTTTTCTCATGCTAAACCATCGAGTTACTGGAGACATCTTCTTGACCTTTTCCTTCTTCATATCTGCAAATGGTAAAACATAATACAAACTTAAAGAGACAGTTCACTCAAAAATAAGCATTTACTCTCATGTAGTTCCAAACATTTACAATCTTTTTTTCCTTCTCGAGCACAAATGAAGATAATTTAAAGAATGCTGGAAACCATAATAAGAAAAAACCACTATGGAAGAGAATGGCTATGGGTCTTGAACATTCTTTAAAATATCTTCATTTAGGTTTTACATTAAAAAACTCAGCCTTCTAGCATTTTATGTAAAACCTAAATGAAGATAATTTGAAGAATGCCAGAAACTATTGTAAGAAAAAACAACACAAAGAAAATGGCTACCAGTCTCCAACATTCTTCAAAATATCTTCATTTTGCACCCTGTATTAAAACAAACTCTTAGCTTTCTAGCATTTGGTTAACAGATCTTGTGTTATATTCCTCCTCCTAGAATAAGTAAAGTACTTCATCCAGCGTAAATTTTTAAACACTGATAAACTTGTAATACATTTTTTGACCTCAGTTTCTGATTAAGCTTACACGAGACATTTGTTCTTGTCTTGTGCTGTATGACTTGGTTGTGACCCTTTCCCTAAATATTTTCCTCAGTTATGCATTTTATTTTTATTTTTTTCACATTTATTTATTTTACTATTTCCCCCCTTCCTTCTGATCAATTAATCTGGTTATTTAAATAAGTTTCACTGATTATTCTGTTCATCTCCAACTGTGTTTTTTAAAGATTTTTCAGTTTCATCTCATCCTCTCAGGGAGTTCACATATGCGGGATGGTTACCTAATGTTGGTTCAGTTCTAGTCTGAACTTGTGCATAAAAAACAAAACGTAGACAAAGTTTCTTCATCGTATTGCTCTTTTTATATTTTACTCATATATTTTACTATAATGATGAAGATTTTTTTTTATTTAACGCCATGTCAGCAACTAAAATGTCAACATTAATAAATAGCAAGAACATTAATAAACATACAATTACATACATGGTGGCTCAGTGTTTAGCACGGTCACCTCACAGCAAGAAGGTCGCTGGTTTGAGCCTCAGCAGGGTCAGTTGGCGTTTCAGTTTGAATTTGTATGTTCTCCCCGTGTTGGTGTGGGTTTCCTCTGGGTGCTCCGGTTTCCCCACAGTCCAAAGACATGCACTATGGGACATGAATTAACTAAATTTGCCGTAGTGTGCATGTGTGAATGAGTTTGTATGGACGTTTCCTAGTACTGGTTTTCAGCTGGAAGGGCATCCGCTGTGTAAAATATATGCTCTGCAAGTTGGCGGTACATTCTGCCTGATTAATAAAGGGACTAAGCTGAAGGAAAATTAATAAATGAATGTATTATCTGGTTATTTTTATTACACTTCTTTGATCATATACTTTAATATATAGTTTTACTGTTATATAGTTTCATCTCTAACAGTGATTTTTAAAGATTTCTCTTTCCTCTCAAGGGGTTCACATATGCGGGATGGTTATCTAATGCTGGTTTAGTTCTAGTTTGAACTTGTGGATAAAAAAAAGAAACAAAATGCAGACAATGTCATTGTATTGCTCTTTTTCGTATATTTTACCCATGTAATGATGATATTTTATTTTTATTTAACGCCATGTCAGCAACTAAGGCTATTTTCATGGCAAGAACATTAATAAACAGCAAAAACATTAATAAATATACAATGAAAAAAAAAACTAAAACAAATGAAAACATTAATTAAATAAGATTTTTAGAGTAATACATGACCAAAATTCTACATTTCCCAGTGACACTTTGGTAAAAATGCCCTTAAGAGAGGTCATTTCATAAAAAAGCCTTCTGTAGTCATTAAAAGCAGGACAATCCAGTTGAATGTGTTTTACTGTAAGAGGAATTGTGCAGTACAAATATATACATTCATTCTCTTTTCAGCTTAGTCCCTTTATTAATCTAGGGGTCGCCACAGCGGAATGAACCGCCAATTTTAGAGCATACGTTTTTACGCAGCGGATGCTCTTCCAGCTGCATCACTGGGAAACATCCATATACTCTCATTCACATACACTATGGACAATTTAGCTCACACAATTCACCTGTACCCCATCTTTGGACTTGAGGGAAACCGGAGCACCTGGAGGAAACCCACGCAAACACGGGGAGAACATGCAAACTCCACACAGTACAAATATATAAAAGCATATATAAAAGAAACTCAAATAAGTTTGGCACCACTGAGGTGTAAGTAAATGATGACAGACTGATCATGTTTTGGCTGAACTATCCCTTTAACAGCTTTACGACCAAGAGGTCATTTACTAATGGTGACCACAGTTTCATTTAAACATCAGCAACAGCTTCCAGAGCTTTCCGGCAGCATTTATTGTCATGAATTGCAAATGGTTATGACTTTTGCTCCCACATTCATGCATTGGTTTAATTTGGTTAGTAAATTATACATTTTATTAGAACTCATTTTAGCTAAGGCTACAATTCTGAGGTTTCCATTAGTGATCATTAAAACAAAATGGCATTGCATTACTTTTCCTGCTTGGATTATACAAACATGCAAAAAGCTCAATTATTCCCAAGATTCACAGCACTCCGAGTTGCACCTGTGTCAGTTATTCCTGAAATAACTAGTTTTAGGAGGATCTGTGATTAAACTGATGATGCAAACATTTATACCGTGCAATTTACTCCATGAGTTTATTGGAAAACTTCAGCATATCAGATAGTGTGTGTGGTCAGATTTACAATTATACACTCAATCTATCTATTTATGTTATTATGTTGAGTACAAACAGACACTAAAGCAGACCAATAATGATCCTCCGTGCCATCGCTGAACAAATGGTGACAATAAACAACTGTCTCGGTGTTGCCAGCTTATTATTTGCAAACAGGAAAGGATGTTCATTTCGAATCATCCAACAGAATGGACAATAATAAATGGAGTTGGCTGCAAATTTCAGCCTCTTTAAAATCTGAGCCAGCTGGTGCTCAGTAATCAGGTCCTAACAAGGGAAGCGTAATCTGTTATAGAATAAGAAACGGTCATATTTTTGAGATCTCTTTCAGAAGGAATGGTGGGGACAATAATTGTTAAATTCTTATAATAATATGTATTGCAAATTATTATTATTATTTTCAATTATTTAAAAGGCTTATAAAGGTGAAAAATAAAAGGATTTTTTATTCTCAGGTTCTAAATGTAACAAACATACTTACCAAAACTCTGCATCATCTTATTCAGCTGCTCATCCTCCTCTTCCTCCCTATGGATGCAAGTCACAAATGTCATGTGTTGTAATGTCATTTTAGGTATACAACAGTGGTCTGGTTGACCATAAAATAATAGTATACTGACGAAAGCGTAAATGAATACAAATAAATAAAAATCTAGACTTTATGGTTGAAAGCATCTAGTTATATTGTGAAGATCACTGCATAAATTACGAATAAATTAAACCAATCAATGAATTAGATTTTACTTATATATTGTAAAAATGTTACACATATAATAATAGTCATAACCCTTCTGCTGATACAACATTGTTGCATATATTTAAAAGCACAGTCTGGTTAAACAAACAAACAAAAAAAATAAATAAATACCAAAAATTATTATAAAAAAAAAACTCAAGTTAAATGAATATTGTAATATACATAAAACTTTTTTAAATAATAAAAAATAAAGTAAATAAAACTAAATAAAAAGTAAAAATAAATAAAATGTAATTAAAAAAATGCTTAAATAAATAAAAAATTAAATAAAATAACAATATTATATATCTTCCACTAACCCCAGCCAAGATATATACTCTTATCCAATATAATTCCAATCAGATTCAACTATATCAAACCACAATCTTATCTTAAATCACACAGTACCTTTAAACAGGAAGAAAAACAAAACTCTTTAATATTGCAATATCAAACAGAACCATGATGCTCACCTCAGTCTGTCTTCATCCAGACCCTCCACTATAGCATTACGGTCATTAACAATCTCCACCAGTTTAGCCATCAGCTCTTCCTCTCGTTTACGATCCCATAAAGTCTTTAGATGATCTACAGATTAAACATCAGTAAATGCTTGAACAGACATATTTAATAGGTCTGCTTTAGTTTATTACAAAAGATCCTTAGCATTAGTAAGCCCAAATACAGATGCTACTGGCACTTGGTTTAACCCTAAATCGGCCCACATTGATGATATATCATCAGTTTGTTAGGAAAAGTTTTCTAAAGCATCAAGTAATAGAACTTGACCCCTGCTGGATATATGCGGAAATTGCAACCTCTTTTTTTTTTAACAATAATTTTTTTTTCTCTAATATCAGATGGCAGCTTTATTTCTAAATATAAACCAATATCCAGAAAGCTTTTATATTCAACTGAGGTTCACCTTTTTAGTGATTTTTAAATATATATATTTTTAATTTTGAATACACCAAATTATGGTGTAGTTCCGTGTTAAAAAAGTACAAAATATCTACACAAATACTTCAGAAATCCAAAGTTAAGAAGTGACTGTAAAAATGTATTTATAGTTTATCAAATAAATCTAATATTTCTTTATGTAAATGGTCTGTAAATGTTTCGGGTCAGGATGTGATTTTTCGCCCTAGGCTGCTCAAGAGTTCTAGAAATCATTTGATCTTTTAATATATATATATATATATATATATATATATATATATATATATATATATATATATATATATATATATATATATATATATATATATATAGCTCCACCCAGAAAGAAAACTGCCAATCGTTTGCCTATTTATAATTTTTTTTTAGAAGAAGCTCAGAAACAGAAAAAAAAATGCAAACCGCATTTATTTTTTTGTTGCTTAATGCAAACAAAAAAAAGATAGACTTGTTCAGTGTGATGCTAACCTGGTTTCTCCATAAGTCTCCGGAGTTCGGCATCAACACTGGGCTGCTCTTCCTCAAGATCCTGCGTCCTGGCACTATCATAGCCCAATCACAGAAAAAAAACAACACAAAGAAGAAGTCTTGAATACTGAGGAGTCAACATTAACGCAGCAATGCAGAGAGATTATGCACTCTTACATATAAACAAGCTCAGACTCCCGTCTCATGTAGACCTGCTTGTTTCTGATGAGGGTAAACCAGTCCACCATTAAGTCATTCATTAATGCGTCCTCTTCTCCATCTGAAAATACCAATAATAAAACAATGAAATGCAATATTGGCTTATACTTTCATTATCTTTTCACTTTTTTCCCACTTCAAATAAAAAGGAGTTGAGAATCTACATTTCTAATATTTGTCCCCATCTGCTGGAGATCCAAAGGACCACATCAGGTCTCTGGAGGACAGTTTTAATAAGCATGTTTGAAGGACGTGTGGGTAATTTAATGAAATAGTGCTGTAGTAAAACTGAAATAGCAATTACAATTTAAAAAACCTTTTTATTTAAAAAAAAGTTAGGTCAAAGGAGGAATTATTAAGCATTAAAACAAGACAACATTCATAAATGCCATTCCTAGTTTCTAAGTTTCTAGACCAAAAGAAAAATAAATAGTGTGTCATGCATATTTAGAACAACAGTGACATTAAAATAATCTGTGAAAAAAAAAGTGCAGCCTTTAAAATAATAATAGTCATTTTAAATCTTTATTACTTTGCCACTATCCTTCAAACCACAGGGCAAGACTATTTAAGGCAATTAAACATCTCATCACTTATTCCTGAAAGCATTTTACCAAGTACAGGTCAGAATAATTATAATTATTAAAGATAAATATATCTGTTACACTGATTAGCCTTTTGGATGCTTTTTAGGCATAGGCCTAAAGCATATAATACAGACTTAAAGTATAAAAGTCCTATCTATTGAAATTCGCATAAAACAAAGGAGCCAAAGGCATTTATATTTGTATGTGTGCGTGTTGACATTAGGACATAAATGCCATGCGTATGAGACAGGAATTACAAGGTGAAGGTGACTTATGAGGACACTGGCAAGGTCCCATTTTCAAAAATCATACACTTTGACTAAGCTTTTATTTTTATTTATTTTTTTTTAAGTAAAAATGCAGTTTCCTGTTAAGAGTTGGGTTTAGAATAGATTTAGATTAGAGTGATAGAAAATAAAGTGTGTACAGTATGGAAAAAAGGAAACGTATAGAATGTCAATACAATTCACAAAAACAAGTGTGCATACAGACCCTCATCACATTGTCGGAGTTGTTTTTCCAGCTCTACTCCTTTTTTCTCCAACTCGTTCATATTCATCTCAATCTCCTTCAGCTCTTTCTGAATGTCTTCTTTAGGAATGTAACCCGGCTAAAACAAACACACAATAAATGAACGTTTGCTTCAAATGAGATGGATCTTCAATGGTTTATTTTTTTCTTTCAATGCTGTTTTAGTAAGAGGGATTGAAAAGCCTGCTCAGTCTTTACTATTTTGATTCTAATAGTCTATTCAAAGATAACTGTGCCCCAAAGGTCCTTTTTAAAACAGTCTAAATAGGCCCCTTGACGAAGTAATCCCTCAGCGCTCACACACTTTGGTGCAGACAGAAATGCACAAGTGCAGATCACACATGTAATGATTGTTTTGACACACACCTTGTGTGATTTGTGCGTCTCTGTCCCAGAGGGACTAACTGGAAATACGCTGCTGGAGTCTGGAAGAAAGAAAAACACATGGATAAATAGAAGACAGAGAAACTATATAAAATATATACAGCTGAAGTCAGAATTATTAGCCCCTGTTTTTTTTTTCTCCAATTACTGTTTAACAGAAATTATCAACAGATTACTAAACATAATAGTTTTAATAACTCTTTTCTAATAACTGATTTATTTTATCTTTGCCATGATGACAGTAAATAATATTTGACTAGATATTTTTCAAGACACTTCTGTACAGCTTAAAGTCATATTGAAAGGCCTATCTATCTAGTTAGAGTTGTAATTATTTGGGTGCTTTTTTATCTTATGTAGTATTTTTCATTTAGTTTAAAGCTTAATTCTCAGATTATTATTATGTTCTGATTTTAGAAACGTTCATTGCACTTTTTTTAATGCTTAAAATTAATTGCTTAATTATCGTTAATCTTTTTGTTAACAAATGTTTTTCTTTATTTTTATATTTATATATTATATTCATATTCAATAGAACAACAACGAACATCATTTCATCTAGGTTTTTAATGGTTTATTTCTTATATTTATTCTTATAAAACATGGCATTTATATATATTTGTGAATTGTGTGCACTGGTAATTATTGTGAAAAGTGCTATACAAATACATTTGAACTGCATTTAATATGTTTCTATGCAACTATAGATTTTTTTCCTTGGAAATTAGTTTTGATGTTGATCTTTATTCAATTGATCTTTATTTTGGTCCCCGTGAGGAAACTGTATTATAAATCATACTAATGATACATAATAAATAGCATTTCTAACAGATATTTTTTTACCTCCGCATGTTGACTGGTAAATAAATAAAAATATTATATATATATATATATATATATATATATATATATATATATATATATATATATATATATATATATATATATATATATATATATATATATATATATATATATATAGGGCTTGACAATACTTTTTTGATCACCAGCCACTGTGGCTAGTAGTTTTCCAAAATTATTAGCCACTCGCCATTTTCACTAGCCACACTTTTCTTGTTGGGAAAATATATTTTGCTTAAATTGGACTTTGACATGCTAAATTGCTTGATTTAGATATTGTGTTGTGTCCACATGCCTTGTCATTAATTTAACTTCTTGTGTGTATTGTGTATTAGCTTGCTCAGTGTGCATGAGCAAATGGCTTGTTATAATGCAATCACCTTTTATTTCACGACTTTTCAGGGCTCAAAATTAAGAATTTACCAAATTTATCTCTGACCACACCAAATAAGTATTTCTTAGCCACAATTTGTTAATGTGTAAAAACAAGGAAGATATGGCTGTATAGGTGCACTTTTTAATTCAACAAAACTTTTCTTTAAAAAAAAACATTACATTTAAAGAAATAATTATTCGCAAGTATCTAAAATATGCACAGTAATCTGTCCTGGCTAAAAGTCCCAGATCACCAGTTAACTACACATAAACGGAATAATCTCCCATTAAAGCAATGTTATTGTAAAAAATGATAATTAAACCATATTAAAAAACAATAACTGTACGCAAAAGTTGCTTTGCGCAAGTAAACGGGAGCACGCGCACGCTTTTTAACAGTTGCGCGCATCGCATCAGCTGTTAGCTCGAGTGATCATGCTCTCATTCTGTATTCACCATTCTTGTGCTTGCGCGAACAGTTATTTTTGTCAGTCATCCTACTTCACAATTCTAATATCACATTTGCACGAACAAAGCGTCATGCTTATTGTCGAACCCTGCTTTTAAGAAAACTACAATTTAAAAATGATTTTCAACCAGCCAAAGTAGCTAGTGGAGATGTCTGGCTAACCTGCCAGAGCTGAAATCTACTCGCATTTGGCGAGTGTTAATGTAAAGCCTTGTATATGAATATGATTATTAGAAAAATAAAGTATTTGTCCCTATATTAATGAAAAATAAATTAATATATAAATATAATGAAATCTATAAATGAATATACACAAATGAAATTCTTAAACAACTTCACAGCCTCTCATTCTCCTACGACCTTACCATTAGGTTTTGACCCATTTTTCAGTGGGGTAGTTAAGGGTGTTTTGGAGGAGCTGATGCTAATAGAGATGGTTGTTGTAGATGAAGCAGGAACAGATGTCTTTGGAGAAGAAACTGCTTCTGTCCTCCTGGCGGGTAAGCCCTTGCTTTCTAGATTACTGACAGGTCTAATAAAGAAAAACAAATAAACAAAAATTACCCTTTACTGCAGTTTCATGAACCACGTTAAAGGTTTAGCATCGCTTCTCTCACCTCTGATGGGTTAAAGTTTGTGAAGGTGGGCAAGAAAGTTAAACAGGAATTTACAGTAGAAAGATCTTGATGGAAGCAGCACATGAGTGAATAGAGCATGATTTATTTCAGATTCGACCCACCGCTGCTCTTATAGGACGCAGCGGCTTGACACGCAAATCATGACAGCCAATCCCAGCAGAGCTTGAAGAAGTGGGAGGAACAGAGCGTCTGGAGAATCAAGCGGTTAATCAATGAAGAGCAGGATGATTTGGTTAGGGAAATATGTCTGAAGATGTTATTAAAATAATTTTGCTGAGAGGACATGACAGAATATGGTTCTTGTATAATTTCAAAAAATAAAAATAGTAAAAACAAGACAGTATTAGTAAATACCAGAAGCTGGAGATGCAGCAAAACATGCACAACTTACTTTGAAACAGGCTTGAGCATTGATCTCCAGTCAGATGGAACCGTATCGTTTTCTGAAATTAGATCAAATGATTTATATCATCATTTTTAGAAACCCTTATCAGACACATCTTCATAAGAAAAAAAGCTACAGTAAGTAAACCAACTTTATAAATAACATAATTGTTTGTCTTATAAAAACAATCTTAACAATTAAATCAGATTTTAGACCTTTTTTCAGAAATTAATACTTTTTCTTAAAAATAATCCATTTAATAAGTTAAACTGAGATTTAAGACATTTAAATGATAAAATATTCTATTACAAAACAATAAAAAAATATAATAATTTTTATATAAATTGAATACTACTACTACTACTACTACTGATAACAGTATAATTGAAAATGTTTTAAAATAATAGTATAAAATATATTATGATTAGCAGTAGTAATTGTAGTAATAGAAGTAATACCAGTAGTAAGTCGTAGTAATAGTAGTTGTAGTAATAGCAGTAGTAGTAATGGAAGTAATAGCAGTAGTCATAGTTGTAGTAGTAACAGTAGTAGTAATAGCAGTAGTAGTCGTAAAAACAGTAGTCATATTAATAGTGGTAATAGTAGTAATAGTAATAGAAGTAATAGCAGTAGCAATAGTCGTATAGAAGAAGTTAAAGTCATAGTAGTCGTAAAAACATTAGTCGTAGTAATAGCAGTAGTAAAAGTAGTAATAGCAGTGGTAAGTCGTAGTAGTAGTAGTAATATTAGTTTTCGTAATAGTTGTAATAGTAATATTAGTAATAGAAGTAAAAGCAGTAGTAATAGTCTTAGTAATAGTAGTCATGGTAATAATCGTAGTCATAGTAGTTGTAATAGTAGTTGTAGTAATAGCAGCAGTAAAAAATAGTAATAGCAGTGGTAACAGTCGTAGAAGTAGTAATTGTAGTCATAGTAATAGAAGTAATAGTAGTATTTGAAGTTAAAGTCGTAATAACATTAGTCATTGTAATAGTAATAGCAGTAGAATTAGTCGTAGTAGTAATTATAGCAGTAGTAATAGTCATTGTAGTAGTAATAGTAGTCGTAATAACAGTAGTCATAGTAATAGTGGTAATAGTAATAGTAGTAATAGAAGTAATAGCAGTAGTAATAGTCGTAGTAGTAGTAATAGTAGTTGTAGTAATAGTGGTAATAGTAGTAATAGCAATAGTCGTAGTAAAAGTCTTAATAACATCATAGTAATAGTAGTAACAGCAGTAGTAATAGTCATATAAGCAATAGTATTAGTAGTCATAACAGTAGTTGTAGTAATAGTAATAATAGAATAGCAGTAGTAATAGTCGTAGTAATAGTAGTCGTAGTAATAATAATAATAATATTAATAATAATGATAATAATAATAATGAATATAAATTATTTTTTGTTGGTCTTTGAACTGCATTCGAGTCCAAAAAATTGGTTGACACTGAGCTTTTAAGAACAACAATCATAATCATCTTTATTATTATTATTAATAATAATAATAATAATAATAAAAGCAGTCTTTAATTAAATTAAAATAAATAAAAAGTCTAATTAAAATAAGTTATATAAACATATCAAAACATTAAATGCGCAACATTAGTATATCCAATCAATCAAAACAAACCATCTCTGCCAATGAAAACAACCACTGTATATTAGACATCAGTGCATGTACAGTAAAAGCACAGGTAAGTCAGTGTTCCTCACCCTTGCTGTTAGATGACGGTGTGTTCACATTCCTGGATAAGCTCTTCTCTTTCATCCAGGATGGGACTGTAGTGGCAGGAGCAGTAGTTTCACCACTGGCTTCAAGCGCTTTGAGACGCACCCGACCAAAGGGGGCTTTAGCATTAGATTCCAGAGGGGGAACATTACTGTGAAAGGAGATTGTGTTCATGATGAATGTGTCTTGTGAGCCGACATGTCAGCAAACACCAAGTATTCAAACAAAACTCGACAGGTACATAAAGGCTATAATTCTGTTTCATTGTGACCCTTGTACACCTCCACCCTAAGAAAACAAGTGAAGACATAAATGATAATTACATAATGTGCTCAAAAACCAAAAGTATACTTCAGTTTAATGTGTACGCTACTGAATTCAACAATTTGAAAGCAGACAGTCTTTATAAAGTAGCACAAACACGCTCAATACATGCAGACTAGAAAGCATTACTTTAATCCAATTTCTGTTGGTTTTCCTCAAAATTATGAGTGATTAATGTTTATTTAAACTGAAGCTATGTTTTGCTTTTAAAGAGGGTCAAGAACTTCTGGGTAGACTACCGGATAGTATTCAAATATAGAAATTGAACAAATCAACTGTAAAATAACATGGCCATCGTTGTATAAATAATTGTATACAATAAAATAAAACAATATGACTACTGCTGATACACACATTGTTCAATATCAATGTTCGTATATAGGCATAGGATGATAACCGTTTTCAAGGTATACCACGGTTTAGAAAAGTCAAGCTTTTAATAATCGGCAAAATTTTCTGTAATACCGCCCCTAATGTATGTGAAAGATTTTTCTACAACATTTTTTTGTTATTTTTTGTAATTAATTTAAATAAATAAATTAAAATGTATTTAATACCGGCAGCTAGCTCTCTGCAACTCTCACATGGTCGCCCACTGAAGCTAAGCAGGGCTGCGCCCGGTCAGTACCTGGATGGGAGACCACTTGGGAAAGCTAGGTTGCTGCCGGAAGTGGTGTTAGTGAGGCCAGCAGGGGGCGCCCAACCTGCGGTCTGTGTGGGTCCTAATGCCCCAGTATAGTGACGGGGACTCTATACTGCTCAGTGAGCGCCGTCTTTCGGATGAGACGTTAAACCGAGGTCCCGACTCTCTGTGGTCGTTAAAAATCCCAGGATGTCCTTCGAAAAAGAGTAGGGGTTTAACCCCGGCATCCTGGCCAAATCTGCCCACTGGCCTCTGTCCATCATGGCCTCCTAACCCTCCCCATATCATGATTGGCATATCATCACTCTGTCTCCTCTCCACCAATCAGCTGGTGTGTGGTGTGCGGTCTGGCGCAAAATGGCTGCCGTCGCTTCATCCAGGTGGATGCTGCACACTGGTGGTGGATGAGGAGATCCCCCCCCATTGTGTAAAGTGCTTTGAGTGCCCAGAAAAGCGCTATATAAATGTAACAAATTATTATTATTATTATTATTAATAAATAATAAATAATTAATTAATTAATTAATTTAATTTATTGCCACATCTGCAACTTTCGGCTATTTCATGGTAAGATAAATATACATAAAAACATTTTATGATAACTTCATACTTCAGTAAAAAAAGATACACAAACAAAATTTATTTAAATGTAATATTTATACAAGTTTAAATATGATTTTCAATTCAATATTTGAGAAACAACTTAATCTAATTGTACTGAAACTTTCACATTCTAATAATATATATTTTACAGTGAGAGCAGCTTGAAAACGGAACTATAATAAATCTTATGCGTTACTACAATACATGCGAATCAAACTCAAATTTCTAGGCAAACTATATAGATCAAAAATTTATCAAAGCACATGTTTATTTTACCCAAATTATAAAATATATATATGTATATATATATATGAACAATATCACTACAGTAGCAGTGTGCTTTGGCTGTATAGCAGCACTGTTGGGAGGCGTGCATTGATATACAGCTATAGCACACGGCTACTCATGTATGTGTGTGTGTGTGTGTGTGTGTGTGTGTGTGTATGTGTATGTATATATCCTTCAGTAACAAAACAAACAAAAAAAAAATAATAAATAAATAAAAATATATATATATCGAAGCAGCTCACCTGCTGTTTGCTTTCAGCCCAGCTGGACTAGCAGATGAGCTGTTGCTATCTTTGTCCACTTTCACCATCTTCCCAATCACAGCCTTGGCTTTTTCCTTTTCCTTTTCATTCTCCTTCTCTTTTTCTGTGTCCTGTGATTTTGCCCAGTCTCCCACTCGGAGCAGAACTCTGCCTTTACCTGCTCCGGCAGGGACTCTGGGTGTTGTAGTTTCTGGTGCTGTAGTTTTAACACCTGCAGTACTCACTGATGTAGTTGAGGTGTATGATGAGGTGCTCTTACTGGCAGGCACAACACTGCTGGGGCTGCTGCTGCTGGACTCAAAGAATCTAGTAAAAAAAAAAACATTGCATTGCATGGTTTGTTTATTATACATGATGCATTGTTATTATTATTTGAATTCACAATATACTGTGCATGCTTTAAAACATCTTAGAGAGAGATATACTCCAATCTGACATATTTCAATATAAAACAATGCAGTTACAGTTTATGCAATTTAGTCATACATACATACATACATACATATACATATATACATATACATATATACATATACATATATACATATACATATATATATATATATATATATATATATATATATATATATATATATATATATATATATATATATATATATATATATATATATATATATATAGCGCAAATTTGTTTAATCTATAGCATTAGCAATATTCATTTGATTAATTAATTTTTATTAAATTTAGTAAGTTATAGTAAATTTAACCCAAGTTGTCATTTTTATTACATCTTTTAATTTACTCTAAAACAATGCTCAAGTAGATTTAGGTATAATAAAATTCTAAAATAGAGCATGAAATGCATACTTTTTATTCATAAATCAAATAAGTTTGTAATTGCCTATTATACATTTATTGGGATATACCAGTAAATTAAAATATTTGTTATATTATGCATGCCTACAAATTGTTCAACAGATCATATGTTCACCTGTGTTATATGCAGTCTTATTTTACTATTTTTACCACTATTATATAGTATTAATATTTAGGATTGAATTATTGAATTATATCGTATAAATATATTGCATTCTTTTTTTATTCTTATACTGATTTAAACATTTCAGCAGTTTTCCAATAAATGTTTTTTTACTTATTGTTTCAACAAGTTCTTATTTCAGCTAGTTTCAAATGAAACAATTTAAAAAAAAAATTTAAACTTAAGACTTAACTCCAATTATTAAATTTAATCACTTTAGTCAACAATAACAACACTGACACAACATAATGGAAACTGAACTAAGAAATATTCACCTCATTCTGGCCTCTTGGTTCTTCTGAACAGTGTTGCTCACAGGTTTAAGAGATTCAGTGGCAGATCTGGGGCCTGAGGGGGATTTCGCTGTTGTAGTGTCTGGTGTGGGTGTTGCTTTTGCCGTTGGCGTGAGCTGAACTGCTGGAGTAGGTGTGTCGGTGAACCCACGCATGGGAATGCGGTCACTTTTGTTGGCCAGCCAACCCAATTTAGATGTGTTCGTATTTAAACTAGCTTTACCAGTACTTCCACCTAACGCACTCTGGTCAGGCTTGTTTATAAAGGTGGATTGTGTTTTGGATGGTGCCGTGAAGCGTGTAGTTAGAGGCTTCTCTATGCTCGTGTGTGTCTTGCAGATGAAAGTGCCTGGTTCTTTTCCAGCCTTGTAGGTGCCAGAGAGGAGAATAGTGGAACACTCTTTGCATCTGTTAAACAGACAGGTAGAATTAGCTAAATAAGTTACAAATAAATTTATCATGCTCTTTTTACTACAGATTACAAAAAAAAAAAAAAAAAGTCTCAGTTGTTCACATTTTTAAATCTAATTTTTTAAACTGACAGGCAGATATTGCATAAATGTTTTCTACATTGCTCACATTAGATTATTATGATGACAATTGAGACATCACATGCATGATTCACTGATCATGTGATACTGATGGGTTCACATAAATGTGAACAAATGACAAAGGCTCAAAAATAGAGAAATGACTCACTTAAAGCAGTTCCTGTGATACAGTTTTCCATCTACTAGGTGGCGCTGGACGAGGTGAACATGTTGGTTGCACACACTACAGTTGCTGCTCGGAGTTGACGATTTATTGGCACGTTCAGTCAAAACCTCTCTCTGGAAAAGACAAAGATTAATTAAAGAAAAATTATGCACAATATTTAACATTAACAATATTCATAAATCATCTCAAAATACAGCAAAACAAGAGCAGTGTTAAATCTCTTATGTTTTCTACTAATTAAACACAGTTGAAGAAATAAAATAAATTAAACTGCACGAAGATCCTATGGGCTTGCTGTTAAGTTGAACAGTTTGATTTATACATAATATATAATAATCTAGCTCCTGTTTATACAACCAACCTTCTGTCTTGCTACAATCAAACCCGCTCTTTAAAATCTCAAAAATCAGGGCTTCTGGTAGTACCTAGAATAGCAAAGTCTACTAAAGGAGGTCGAGCCTTCTCATTTATGGCACCAAAACTCTGGAAAAGCATTCCTGATAATGTGAGGCTCAGACACATTCTCGCAGTTCAAAACTAGATTAAAGACCTACCCGTTTAGTAAAGCATACACTCAATGCATCACATAGCAGTATGATGCATAAATGTGCTCAACGCATCTTGTTTATACACACTATGAACAGCAGCTATGCTAATTATTGTCTTTATTCTCTATTTACACCTGGGGACACTCATCCCGAGGCCCCCAGAGATTATGCAACGCCATTGATGCAATCCAAGACCTTTGAAGAGATGATCCCAAGGTTTCCATAATCCCGGACCAGGCCATATCCTGAGCATGAGTGGAGAGCATGAGACTGATTCCTGTGAGACTCCAGGGGCAGACAAGTCTTCGCTGATGTCCAGCCTTCTCCAGCCTCCGGCACCTAGACTGCAGCTCTGCACAAGACGTTTGGCCATAGCAGAGATGGTCGAGCCCAACTGAGCCTGTTTTTATATTCTTCACTTTTGCCAATTGGTGAAGTTTTTTCCTCACCGCTGTCGCCACTGGCTTGCACGGTTCGGGATCTGTAGAGCTGCGCATCGATGGATTTGCTCTTCAGTGTTTAGACTCTCAGCAGTAAATAATAAACCAATAAAACATTCTCACACATGAATTTTTAGCATTTTGAAAAAAAAAATTGCTTTAGAAATGTGTTTCAACAACCAGATGCATTTACAACTGTTCAGTTGCACCTTGAATAAGTCACAAAAAAACTTCCTAGCTTATGTTAACAGATTACAGTCTGAATGCATTTCAGAGTGAAGGGATTCTTGTTATTTTTTTTATGATCCACTAGTTGTCTGATTACAGAAAACACATGCAGTGGCTGACTGTAAATATGCGAGATCACAGGTGTTATATATTGTACCTTATTTTCATTCGCCGGTTTGGGTGTTTTATTCTCCGTGGCTGGCTTAGGTGAGGGAAGAACTTTAGCAATGACAGGTGGGTTCTTCTTCCCAGATGGCGCTTCATTAGACTCTTCAGCTGGTCTTTTAATCCCTCCCATTCCTCCAACTACACAACAAAAAAAGGTGAAATGTTTTTAGCAACATTAAAAACGTTTATCCTTATTATTGTGCTGTTAGTGACAGCAAATGGAATAGAATTAACATGCTTATCAATTATAATACTTTTAATTATATTGTTTAATCATAGTTCAATTTTGTGAACAGACTTCATCTCAGGATTATATTTAGGTCACATATTTGCTACATTAAGCAGCCAGTTCACCTATTAGCATTAAATCCTGTTCTAAGAAATGACAACCACATTCTACAACTGAATTCATCCAAGAAAAATGCAGGCAGAGACAACCACATGTACTGAGCAGAGTGTATTAAACTGAACTTAACTAGTTTTTAATGGCGTATTTAAAGGATGGTTCACCAAAAAAAAAAAAAAAAAAAAACACAAATTCTGTTATTTACTTGCCCTTGACTCACCCAAAGAGGTTAAACACAAAAGATGACATTTTGAAGAATGTTGGAATTTGAAACCTGCAACCAAAGTCTTCTATAGTAGGAAAAACAGTACTATGTAAATCAATGATAACAGGTTTCATTCATTCATTCATTCATTCATTCATTCATTAATGAACATTGTATAAAATATCTTCTTTTGTGTTCAACAGAACATAAAAACTCAATCTGGTTTGGAACAAGTCAGTGGTGAGTAAATTACAGAATTTTCATTTTTGGGTGAACTATCACTTTAATTGCACATTACAGACATATCACGGTGCAAGATATCACAGAGAAAGAAACCTGATCATTGACTCACCCGTGATCCCAGATCTTGAAAGAAAAAAACAAGTCCATAATCTAAAAATAAAACCTAATGCTTTATACTGAAAAAAAAAATGACTTCAATATTGTGGCACTTACAGTCTCACTTTAATAATTGAATTGCTTCATGGGCCAATTCTAAACTGCAATCCTACTCATGCTTAAAATGAGCACACACAGCAAGCAAGAGCGCACTCCACACTGCAGCTTTTCAACACAAACATGCATATGTTGACATCTTTAGTCACCACAATATTACCAATATCAAACATATAGGAAACCAAACAAGGGAGAAGCCAGAAAGTTGCTATGATTCCCATCAATGGGTCAATCATACTTTCAGGAACCAGTCACATTCCCTTTTAAACATTTAAAAAGATAATATATTCACTCCTGCTGCACTTAAAAGTGGTTGTCACTTCTAAAACATTTCAGTCTATAAGCAGCCTTAGTTTTATGATCTGGAATTGTGTACGTCTTAAAATGACTCCTGTTAATTGGCTAAATAACAGCTATATGCAGTAGTAACAGCATTGAAATGTGTGCCTTACTGGGAGAGCGCCCGTGGAAATAATTGTAGTACTGGGACACATAAGTCAGAATACTAAGGCGATCTGGCACTTTTAAAGCCACCATGTCTTCAGCATCCAGGAGGGCAGGTATTCCCAACTCCTTCTCTGCCACTTCGAAAGCCTGGTTTAAAAAAAGAAAGCAAAAAAAAAAGCACTCAGCAATAACAGGGTTTACGTGTGTGTGTGTGTGTGTGTGTACACGATTTTCTGTGAGGCAGAACAATCACAGGATTTCCTATTGACAATTTTACATATTAATATACCTCCATTATGAAGTTCCAGATCCGCAAAAACACATGCTCTAAAAAGGGAAGGGGAAGCACTTGAGAAATACAAAATCCTGATAAATATTTAACCTGTAAAATAACTGTCTACTTCCTTGACCATTTCCACTTAAGGGCATTTCACGAATGTTACACATAACATATTGATTTACATTAGCTACTGAAACCAATTCTTTTCACTTTGTATTTTGTAGGCCTGCATTAGTTTAAGGATAGTTTATAACTAGGGTGTGAATTATACATTGAACATCAGGGGCGTCAAATCTTTTGGTAATGTTAGTTTGTGTAATACTTGCTCCATTGAATCAAATGGATGCATTTATTTAAATTACATCTAATTTATTCATAAAATGTATTTAAGTTTTCAGTGTTTTGTGGGATAGGCTATTTAGTGTATTCTGACCTGGGGTGCATTTCCCAAACAACAACATAACTCGTGGCTAAACTATCGTAGCACGATGCATCGTTTGGGAAAGAACAATGTAGTGATGATTGTTTCCCAAAAACGTAGTTTCACTGTCGCAAATCCATCATTTGAACCACTTTAGTTAATATAACTTTAGTTTAATAACGTAAAATGTACATAATGATGCTCTAAATGGGGTGGAGTAACTACTTCTTAACAGAAAACCCCCATAACCGTTTGTGCAAATTATATTGTTTTAGATGTACATGCATTTTAAAAAAAAATCCAATATTAGTTTTGGTAAAAACATGCACTTACTTTTCATATTATTGAAATATATGTAAACGAAACATATAGGACCTATATAGGCTTCATTTACAAATATCATTGAGAATATTCCATATAAAATCACTTAGCTAACACACATTCTAATTTCATATATAAATCGTTAATGGTTGTAGGCCTAATTCACAGTAGGCTATTTATTGGGAAATGAAAAAAATCCTACTACTACTACTAATAATAATAATTATTATTTTAAGTAGGAAATGAATAAATGAATAGAGCATATGTAACTGATAACTGGGAATAGAACACCACCAGGAACTTTGCTTTACCTCCAGCTCTAGATGTGTATTTGCAGGTGTTTGCGATGCATTTTGTGAATAATCGTTAAAGAGACAGATCTGGGGAAATACCAAATCAAAAAACTGTTTGTAACGAAAGAGGTTGCAACCTTAGTTGGCTAACGATGGTTTTTAGAAACGCACCCCTGATTAGCTATTTCAGCTTATTTGAGGACAAACTATACAAACATCTAATCTGATGTTACTTTTAAACAATAAGTAGAAACAAACATTTATTTTATGAGAGAACTTGGTTTTCTCTATGTTTTGTGAACTCTTATGGTGTGTATCGGTGCTCTAAATCTGCAGGTTTCAGATAGTTGAATGACTTTTTTTCTCAGACTGATTGGTGCGATTATGCATTCACAATGGTATGAACCATTATAGGGGTGGTCAAATGTATGTCTATTAACATTATTATTTAAAATACAGATCACAGTGAACTTTTTTCTCAGTTTCAAAGGGTTGACCCCCCTATACATTGTGTTTTGACATCCTTCAGGGTATCAATCCTTAACTAGGAGGATCAATCCTCTCCAAACCACCTGTAATTCACACCCTGTTTATAATGTTGCAATGATAAAAAGTTGGGCAAAAGTTTGTCATTTGTGGTGTGATTTTTCCATCCAGAGGCATTGAGTGGTAGAGCTACAATTCCTCTATGGCATCTTGCACACACAAAAATGTGAACATGGCCTAGATTACTTTGGAAGAAAAAAAGCAGCTTCGATCAAAAAATAAACAAGAGCAGACATGACCGAGGAGTGAAAGAACTGAGATAAAATCTAGATGGAGACGAATAAAGGGGAAGTTATTCTCAGTGAGGTTTCGTTCAAAAACTCACACAACAGGTAAATGAGATCCAAAAAGAAAAACTGGGAATCATTGAGGATCACTACTGACTTTTCCAGGGAAAATTCACAGTTAGGAAATAACTATTGCAAGCTGTTGCTTTTTGAACATTGACCTCTTAGCCAGTGCCAAGTTCTTTATAATCCAACACTGAATCTCTAGCCTGTAAATAAACCATGATATACCTTATCTTGACACTTTCACTTTCTGTCTCTCTCCCACACGTCTGCAAAGACAGCGCCATTATTATATCCTCACAAAGAAATTCATTAGCATTTCTTTTGCATTGTGCTTTTGTATTCTCTCTTTCACAACAAAGCCCTTATTGGACAGCATTCCTTTTCCGTGGAAACAGGAAAGATAACTGTGCCAATAATGATTTATAATGACCTAAAACAGCTCAACATGCGATTCAGTTGTTACAAAAACAGTAAATGCATGCTCAGTGCCTCTTCTTGTGGTTTGTGCAGTCACATTTTAGCCCTGGTCAACCACACATGGGTCAAATAGCTCTGCGAGAGGTCTAGGAAACTTACGAACTATTAAAATGACGGGGTTGTGATTTTGGAATGAATGCATTTCCCAGAAAACCTAAAGTGGGTTCAGTTGTGGATCTGCTCTGCATTCTAAAAAGAACCATTTAATCCTTTTGAGGTAAAAAAGAAGATTTTTACATTTCTTAATGAACTATTTTCTGCTTAAATCTTATAAATTAAAAGGACTCGAATATTCTAATAAAATAAGCCTATATTCAATGTTTATCAGCCCATATGATTAACTCGTTGAGACTGTAATATAGTCAAGAGACACAAAAAATATGATTTACAAATTTACTGTTTTACATCTAAATGGACAAATGACAAGTAAAACGTCAGTGTCTATAAAAACGTGATCAAACAGAGGAGAGAACTGAAAAAGTGAATGGTATCTTACCCGTTGATTGTTTTCATAAATATTTTCCTTGCTCAAAGAGTCAAAGTCTCTGTAAGAGAGCAAAAAAATGAGAGGTGCATGACTAACAGGGACTTCCCCATAATGACAAATATTAACAACATAAATCTGACACTAATACAAACACACTTGCAACATTCCATATCTACAAAGTGAAACAAGCTTTTCTGTAACACACAAACACTACAAAAGTTCATTCAAAGTTCTTAAAAAAAAAGTCCCAACATTTTCATTGTAACTTTTGATTTGAAATGTCACATTTTCTTCTTGTTCTAATGTACAGTTGTTGTCAAACTATATTCGGGTGATATTTTCGAAGCTGTGATATTCTGAACCTTTAATCATTCCATTTCAAGTTGTACAAGTTCCAGTGCACTCTTCAGTTTTAACTTTCACTTATCTAAAATAACAAGATAAGATTGTTATCTAAAATAACAAGTTTTAAAAGTTCTCATGCCATCCAAAGTTCTAATTTGTTCTAACTATGCCATTCAGTGTAACTTTTTGTTCACTTTGGAATCCTAATGTTCTTATTTTTGTCATAAACTTACTTCTAACGCAACATTTAGTTCTAAAAGTTCTATGCTCTGATTATAACATTGTGATATTTATTAACTCAAGTCATTAGCATATTAAACGATAATCACATCATCTTAAGGTCAACATGTTCCAGTGCTCTCTTCATAAATTTTTCACAACTTAAATCTAAAATGAGTTTTAAAAGTTTTCATGTAATCCAACGTCCTAAATTCTCCAACTACTCCATTGTAACTTTAGTTTGGAAATTTAAAATGTTGTTTTTTGTCACAAATTCTATAGCAACACTAGTTTTAGTCTTCATTTTGTGATATTTTTAATCCAAGTTATTTAGTAGCCTATTAACCCTTCAATAATCTCATCATCTCAAGGTCAAAAAGTACCAATGCTCTCTTCAGTTTTAATTTTCATAACTTAAGTTTAAAATAAGTTTTCATGTCATCCAATGTTCTAAAAGTTCCATCTACACCATTGTAACTTTAGTTTGGAATTCTAAAGTTTTTACTTTTTTGTTGCATATTCTGTTACAACATTAGTTTTAGTCATATATCTGATATATTTTTAACCCAAGTTATTAAGTAGCCATTAAAAATATAATAATCTTATCATCTCTAGGCCAACTAGTATTAATGCTATCTTCTGTATAAATGATTACAACTTAAGTTTAAAATATGTCTTCATGTCATCCAACATTCTAAAAGATCCATCTTCATTTTGCTCTAGCTTGGAATTCTAAATATTCTTACTCAAATTCTAATGCAACATTAATCCTAAAAGTTTTATGTTTTAGTCATAATTTGTGATTTTTTTTACCCAAGACATTGAGTAGCCTATTAAACATTCAATAATCTCATCATCTCAAGGTCAATAATTACCAAATCTCTACTCAGTTTTAATTTTCACTACTTAAGCTTAAAATAAGTTGTCACCCAAACTAAAGTTGGAACGTTGGAATTCTTAATGTTCTTCCTCTTTTGGTCACAAATTCTATATTCTAAATGCAACATTAGTTCTAAAAGGTTTATGTTTTAGTCATAATGTCATGAAAATGTTACTTAGGTAGCCAATTAAACGTTTAATTTTCTCATCATTCTCAAGGTCAAGTACCAGTGCTCTTCTCAAGTTTTAAACGTTAGTTTAAAAGGTCTAACGCTTTTTTTAAACACAGATTTTTCTTTAACCTAAATACAAAAACTTTTATGTTTTCATGTTACAAAAAGCAATAAAACTTTTACTGCATAACAAGATACAACGTCCTCGTCAAAAGTGTAGTTTGTTTTGAGCCAGTTCAGCGCTCCTGAGGAGAGGTATAAACTATAATCAAACTATTCGTTTGAATGTGAAACATTTAATTTCACGTCAAGCGTCCAGAAGCGGTGTGTTTTCTGAATACGATGCAACGCCAAACCGCGCGTTGTTTTACGGGGGAGCTGCTGCTAATACTTACATCAAGTCCGGTCTGTGTTTGTGAATTAGAGCGCAGAAAGCCAAACCGTCCCGGAAAGATGTGGTCATGTTGGTTATCGACACGTCCCGGTATCCTTCACACTGGATCTTGCACCACTGTTGAAGCGCTTTCACAGCAGCCATGGTGCAAATGCGACTCAACCACGGACGACTACTGACTGGGAAGCTGAAATATCCTCTTTCCGAAGTGGTGAAGACGGTCAGGAACGCTGAATGCTGAAGGATTTTTGCTTAATCTCTCACACACACAAACACTCACCACTAATTTCACCGTCAGCTGCAGTTAAGAAATCCCTGAAACTCCTGAGAAGAAGCGTTATGACGTCTTGTTCATGGGTGGAGTTTAAGGTGAGGGATTTTTAAACACTTCCCTCACTCAAGGCATATGATGATAGCAGATGGTGATATCATGCTACTTTCAAACCAGTCACGTGCTTTTTTTCTCATTCTCCTATTTCTGAAAAAGGGAGTTGGATGATGTCTAAATATTAGCTTCTGATCTACATTAATCATTCTTTAACATAAAAGCTCTGAAAACATCTGGTACTATTGAACAGTTTTTAAGTAAATGGAATGTTGTTGTTCCTTCAATATATTCCCTAAATATTCTGTTAGTCATGGTTTATTGATTTATACTTATGTGGGGGAAACAATCTTTTAAACTGTAAAATGATATTTATTTACTAAACATTTAAGTTACTAATTTATTATATAATGTTTTTGTTCAACGACAGTGTCATCGGTTATCTTGAAAAATATGAAGGTAATTTTATTACTCCCAAAACTCTAGACTACAAGACTAACAAAGTGTACGTTCATTCAGTTACATTAACTGTTATCAATTAAATAACCGGTTGGTAAAGTTATAAATAAACTTTGGTCCAGTAACATTTCCAAAGTAGGGCAACACAATGGCTCAGTGGTTAGCACTGTCACCTTACAGAAAGAAGGTCATTGGTTCAAGTCCTGGCTGGACTAGTTGGCATTTCTGTGTGGAGTTTGCATGTTCTCCCCGCGTTGGTGCTCTGGTTTATCACACAGTCCAAAGCCATGCGCTATAGGTATGTATCTAGTGAATGTGAGTGTGTATGGGTGAATCCCAGTACTGGGTTGGAGCCGGAAGAGCGTCCGCCGTGTAAACATATGCTGGATAAGTTGGCCATTCATTCCCTGGTGGCGACTCCTGATGAACAAAGGGACTAAGCCGAAGGAAAATGAATGAGTGAATGAACATTTCAAAAGTTATTGGTCTTAACAATGTTTTTAATCTTATCAAAACAATAGCACAAAAGTTTGCTTAATGGAACATTTCTTCTTCATTATTTTTAAAGGTTAAAAAGGGCTGTGTGTGCTTCAGAACCTCAATGTTCTCAAGAAAATAATAACTAATAAACATTTTTGTTAGCTGGGATGGGTCAAAGTTTAAAGGTTCAAGTTATTTAGTCAAATTATTTCACAAAAGTGATTTAAAATGCATAAAATTGCAATCAAATGCAAAAGATTACTTTTATGTTCATATTATGGAAATAAAATATCAAAATAAAAATGTGATATCAAATAAAGTGAAATAATGTTCTGTCATGCATCATAACAGAAAAAATAAACTTACTCAAGCAAATGTTGATAAAATTATTCAATTCATGTTTATTTCTATATCGCTTTTACAATGTAGGTTGTGTCAAAGCAGCTTAACAGAAGTTCTAGTAAAAGTGACAGTACTATTTTATAAAAAAGAGAAAAGATTACAGTTTTATTTACAGACGCTAGGACACATTTCTTAATGCTTAGGTAACTTTTGCAAAACTCTTCACACGGTGAGCACAAGTCTATGTGGACTAAACTGAGGATCAATTTTCATTTTTTGGCACAAAATGCATTCAGTGACTACATTTCTCAAATTTCATGAATTCTTTTCTAACTCAGACAAAACAACTGCCAAAAATCTTTGTTAGTACAGGACATTTTGCACTTTTTCAAAATGCTTAAGCTTACGTTCAAAACAATATCATAATGCAAAACTGAATAAGACAGCAAAATTCATCAGCAATATTTTATTGAAAGATATTTCAAATCTAAAAATGCTGTTTTAACCAGCCAGATTAACAGACTGTTGTTTTCATTTTTTTGTGTGTGTTTTGGTATTACTTAGTGCAAAAAAAAAAAAAAAGTTTTCTGAAAAAAGAATTCTGCGTCATGCTTGATTCATTCCAGTAACATATGTTGCAGTTATATACAACATATAGTGCAATTATAAACAGAGATGTGTCCTTGTTTTACACAATAAAACACTGTGTGAAGCTACATGTTGTTAGTGTTTTTTAGGTCATTGTTTTGTGGGTGACAAAGTATGTTTGTCGGCTGTCAACCTTTGCTAGTGTTCTGGAAAAAGGAGTTTAATTGAGACCTGAATAAAGTGTTTTGGTAGTTGTAGTGCATTTTGAAAGTGAAATGAACTGCTTTGCCAAGCTGAAAGTCGGTTTGGAAAATTTGTGTGAAGAGTTCTGCAAAAGTGATATGAGAAATGTTGTGTCTGTAAAAAAAACTTTATATTCTTTCTGCAGAGTTTGCATGTTCTCACTATGTTGGTGTGGGTTTCCTCCAGGTGCTCCAGTTTCCCCCAAAGACATGCGGTATTTGTGAATTGAATAAACTAAATTGTCCATAGTGTGAATGAGTGCGTATGGGTGTTTCCCAGTACTGGGTTGCAGCTGAAAGTTCATCTGCTGTGTAAAACGTATGCTGGAAAAGTTGGTGGTTCATTCTGCTGTGGCAACCCCTGATGAATAAAGGGACTAAGCCGAAAGAAAATGAATGAATGAAATCTTTCTGATGAAATCTTTCTGATGTTTGAAACCTACAATGATTTGAAGACCAGCAGGAAAGAAATAACTATTTAAAATAGCAAATAATTATTAATATATTTTGGGCAGGACTTTGATCCTTAAATAGAGTCTTGATCAAAATATGCCTGACAAGATTTTCCAGTATATTCGGTTACACTGGTTGATATTATAGAAGGTGTTTTCTGTAAATCGTGGTAAAAATGTGGGTTAATTTGTCATTTTAAGATCATTAAACATATTAAGATCCTTCCTTAAAAGGGACGCCACTTTGTTTAATATATTTCTTCTGTCTTTTTTTTTTTTTTTTTTTTTTTACAATGTGCACTGTTAGTTTGAATATAAGTTTTACACAACCTATGTAAAACTAAAATGCAAATGCATGCTTTGTATCTGTATGTCTGTAATCTGATAGAGTTTCTCTTCAGTGGTTGAGGTGTTTTATGGCGGGTCAGTGCTGACAGTGTTAGTTATGTTCAAATATGGGTGTGTCTGTTGATGTAGTTGGACTTGTCTATTCTCGCTGAGTCACACTGAAGGAAACAACAAATCAAGACCTGCACTTTATAAATGATTGACCTTATTTTTGTGTTCAACATATTTAGGCTTAAAGCCGCTTCTTTCTAGACTAAATTAGACTACTTGATCACGCATATTAAAATCAACATGTCAAGTGACTTTGCTTAGTATTTATCTTAGTTAATAAATGAATGAATGAATGAATAACTTCAACAATAAAATGTACATAATATGAGTATATGTATATGCAGAACGTGTCAAACATTTGAAGAGGATTTGAGAATATTTTAGAACTGATTGTCATTCTTTGTTTGACCAACAGATGTCAGTATGAGACCAAATTGGATTGTTGCCATAACATTAATATTTTTATATACAGAGAGATTTAAAAGATATAAAGATTTAGTTTACCATGATTTACCGAAGACATTCATTCCTTTTTTAGATTTTGCATCTCCTAGAGAAAGAAAAAACTGATGTCTGAGTTTTGAATAATAACAAATTATTTCAAGTTGTATGTATGATGTTTGTTTATAATGTCTATATGTGTATTTAGGGTCTTGGAAATATTAACTAAAGACCACTATAACTAGTTTTGATTGTCTCCGCCTCCTGAATCACACATTTAGCCTTAATTATCATGAAATAATTGTTTAGTTTTCATCTGTTGGGGTGTGTTTAGAAAATTATATAAAAATTAACATTTAGAAACATCTATTTTCTGTATTATTTGTATTTTTTTGTCTTAATTTCAACTCTGTTACATGAACTGTAAAACAATTAGTTGACTTTACTTTAAAAAAAATTAAACCAGTTGCACTATTTGTTTAATAAAATTAAATGAACTGTGCATAATTAAAGAAATGAAGTTAAATCAACTTAAAAGCTCCTAGTTTCAATGGGAGTTACTCACTTTTTAAAGTAAAGTCAACTTATCGCTTTTAGGGCAATGGGTTTACTTACTTTAAGTAATTAATCACATTTTACAGTATAAAAAAGTTGCTGTAGTACGCTTTGAGGCATGTCATTAAATTTCTCTCATTATTTATTCATTCATTTACTTTTCGGCTTAGTCCATTTATTAATCTGGAGTCACCACGGTGGAAAGAACCATCAACTTATCCAGCATATGTTTTAAAAGCGGATGCCCTTCCAGCCACAACCTTACACTGGGAAACACCTCTTCACACTCTTTCACACACATACACTATGGCCAATTGAGATTATTCAATTTACCTTTAATTGAATTAGTAAAATTAGTGACAGAATGTTCCCCATGTTCATGTTTAAACATTATTTTGCATTAATAATTGATTCATTGATTTTCTTTTCGGGTTAGTCACTTTATTAATCTGGGGGCGCCAAAGCGGAATGAACCGCCAACTTATCCAGCATATGTTTTAAGCAGCAGATGCCCTTCCAGCCGCAACCCAACAATGGGAAACACCCATACACTCTCATTCACACACACACACACACACACACACACACACACACACACACACACACACACACACACACACACACACACTATATTCACTATTCAATTCGTCTACTGTATACAGTGCATTTCTTTTAACTTTGGGGGGTGAGCACTCGGAGGAAACACACGCCAACATGGGAAGAACATGCAAACTCCACACAGAAATGCTAACTGACCCAGCCGGAGCTCGAATCAGCAACCTTCTTGTTGTGAGGGGGTCGTGCTACCCACGGCGCCACCGTGATGCCCTAAAAATATTTGATTTACAAATTATACTTTGGTTTTATATCATTCCAGTTTAAGGAAAATGAATTGAAAATGTATGTTTTCTTCCTGCGTTTTTTAAATGAGCCACATACTTTCATCACAATTGGAACATAAAGAGAAAAACAGAGATTGATTGCCAAAAGAAGTGATGCAAACTTGGATTAAAAGATCTGTTCCAATTTTTTGTGATCAGCTGCACCTCAAGAATGAGTTTAACAGCTTTAAAATGTTTTTAAACCAGTGAAAGTTGTAATAATAATAATAAAAAATTGCTATGTAATTCATAACCGCTGGAATCATTATACACGGTAAAACCCAACAGTCAACTTTATTAAATTAAATGAGTGCCTCATATAGTGTCAGTACAACAATACGAGAATGTTTCAATCAGTGTATGTTGACTTGTAGTAGACATGCAAAAACAGTGCAAATTTACACATGTGTGTATTGCAAATTTTGTAATGGCATTTGTGTGTGACTCATCATTGCAGAAAGGCTTAAATAAACTCCATAACAAATACATCAATTAAAATAACCTTACTTGGTATTTTTTTAACTCATAAACTGGATCTTTGCTGCATCCGTGTGGGTCTCTGTCACTCACTGACTGCTGTCTCTGATGTGAAGCAGATCCACATGTGGGAATGGTGGGCAGGAAGGACCAGCTCATTTGCATTTAAAGGCACAGGCTACAAAAAAAAAAGCTAAAATTTTCTCAAATTACGCCAAATTAGACATTTTTAAGCAGGGTATAATAAACAATTTTATGGATATTTTGAGCTGTCACCTTACAGACACATTCAAAAGGGGTAAAATGGGTGCCTTTTAAAAGTCATTAAAAGTTGCTTTCCTGCATCAACTTTACAGTATATTTGTGTAAAAATGATTCTGCCTCCCCAAAGCCCTGCTCAGTTATCTAAACATGGTGACAGACATAAACCGACAAAAAGGCAACAATCCATGTTATACTGTCACTTCTTTGGCTGCTGGAAGTAAAGTGAGACGTGAAAGAGTGAGAATGTGAAACATCTGGAAGCTGTTTTCTCTCAAGTCTTCAATATACACTGAGAATGAGGGGGAGGAAGAGATATTGTGTTATTGTTTCTTCTAGGAGGAAATAAAAGAGAAATCAATTATGTTTTCACAGCCAAAATAAACACTATTTCATTTTGAGTTAAAAGAAATAAAGTAGAATAAAGTTGTATAATAAAGAACAATTTGAAATAAATGTATTAAACGGGAGACAAAATATCTAACTTGAAGTATTAAGCAACATTCTTCATTCTGGGTGATTTCAGAATGTACGCAGTGTTTGTTATGCATTAAGTTTATTATTATAAATCATTAGAGCAAACTTACTTCATGAATATTTTATGCTGTCACGTGACCTCAAAATCAAGCATAATTCATACATTTTGTATTATGTACTATTCAGTTTTCTTAAGGTTTTATTTTATTATGTTCACTTGATCTTTTCTCATTAAAACTTTATACTGTAAAGGGCCTTAAAGAAATAAATACTGTCATTGGTTTATGATATGATTTATTTATATTGTGTAAAAACTCCAAGTTTGTGATCTTAATATAGTTTTATTCTTTAAGCACGGATGCATTAAATTGGTCAAAAGTAACCAAGTTTTACACTTAATTTATCAATTCATAATAATTTATAATTTAAAAAAATTAAACAGCTTTGTCATCACAGTAATAAATGACATTTTAAAAAGATATTAAAATTGAAAACAGCTATGTAAAATGTAATATTTCAGTCGTTAGTGTTTTAATTCAATATAATTAGCTTACTTTTAAATGTAATTTATTCAGGTTAAAATAAATGCATGGAAGAAACAATTGTGTAATTATTTAATTATATATATAAATTGCAACTTGTATTATTACTTTTACCTTGAGAAGTATATCCTATGATATAAAAATAATGTATTTCTGTCAAAATTACATAGTTAATTGAAGATTTATTTTGATTGGTCTGTTATGAAGAAGCATAAGTTTTAGTTTGTACATGATATGAATACAGTTTCTTATAAAAGAAACAGAAAAGTGACTCAGAGCAGTTCATGTGTTCATATCTTCATATACTAAATCATGTCTAAATTTTACTTGTCTCATACACAGTAAAATATGCAGTGAAATGTTTATACAACCACCTATGACCTTATAAATATGTATATATATATATATATATATATATATATATATATATATATATATATATATATATATATATATATATATATATATATATATATATATATATATATATAAGGAATATCACACGAGTAGCAGTGTGATGGCTGTATTTCAGCACTGGTGGAAGGTGTGCCTTAGTGTTGCATTGCTGCTCATGTGATATTGCGTTCATGCAACAGTTCGACAGCATAATCGTGTGTATAAAAAAACGAAAATCAAACATCAAAAATCCTTTTGTACGAGGAACTACTTTCTTTTGCCATTCATTCCAATCTGCTGCTGACGGCAACAGAAATGTTGGTAATTCACCAACACCACTTAAGAGCTAGTATTTGAATGATTCTCTAGCGTAATGTCTAAAGTAAGGACAAAACAGGTGATTTTGCTCACATTTTAAGGCTGAACGGCATGAAATACCATCAGTCTACAGAGAGATTTCCCAGTATTTCTCTGTTGCAACCAAGAGTCCACAGGAATTAACTCAGAAAAAGCCAAAGCAAAGCAAATATTAGCAAATTTTTATGGTATAAATACAACACAACAACATACAAAAGAGAGAGATCGACTTACAATGTCCCATACCTGCCTTATAACAATTTGATCAGCTGTAGTTTGAAATACGAAAAGAAAATGCCATCTTTTCTCCCCTAATGATTTATTATGCGGTCACTGTCTCCATCTTATGGTCTGTGTCTTTGCTCTGCTCAGTATGGCTGAATCTACGAAATTATAAATATTTAAAATAGGCACTATTCTTATAAATAAACTGCATAGTTGCAATCTAAACAACTACATTCTCTTCTAAAAAAGCATCTAAAGCACACTGTTGTTCAACAGCAGCAATACTTGTCAAACTCCTCTGTGGGTTGAGTAATACACAAGGGTGAAGAGGCTTTACAAGTACTGTTATTGCAGAATATTGCAAGGCTATCAGCCAATCAGATTCGAGAACCAGACAGAACTGATAAATAAATATATAAATAGGAATAAGTATCTAAATTAGGGAATATAATAAGTAAAAACACAAACAACAAACAGTTGAAGAAATAGAGTTATAGCTACAGAAAATAAGAACAAATATACAATATTTAAAACGTTAGATAAAAATAATATATCTATAGAAAATAGAACAGTAAAGTATAAAATAATCTTTACAAGCGATATAATTGCTACACAAACAAACATATAAAACAGAAGTGTTTCTAACAAATTGCCTGTTGCAAAAAGCCACATTTTTACATTCTGCCTTTACAGTCAATTCAACAATTCATGACTGGATTCTGTGATGACGTCCATGTTATAATAGAGACCTTTATTTAATCTCCGATGGTCGTTTAAAACCGCAAACCTTGCAGTACATCCTTAAACTGAAGAGTCTTTTTAAAAGTCCTCTAGTAATTAAGATGCTTTTTTACTGCAGAACATTACAGTGTTATCAAGTGGATAACGACAGGAGATGTTTCATATTCATTAACCTGTCAAAAGCACATTTGCACGGTAGTAATTATGACTATTATCCTGGTGTGCAGTGTTTTGGCATGCATTAAAGATGGTTGTGTGTTATGGTAAATCTGTTGGCAGAGCATGCTCATAAATATGTTTCATGTTATTTACTACATAAAGGATGTTTTAATTACTCAATTAACCTGTGATTAAACTGAATAAGCTGTCTTTTTCCCCCAACGTTGTCTTATTATTTAATTTCTTTTGGTCTTTATTTCTTTCTGCTAGCATTGGCCCGTACAGGAGCACAGCTTTCAACTTGCTGTCATGTGGAAGCAAAAGTCTGGCTTTGATCTTCAAACAGGTCTCGAGTCAGTGTGAGATGAAAGCTGAAGGATCAGACGTGCAGATACAATCCCAGAGGATGCCATGTTTGACTAGCAGCGCTAGCTTTACAACAGAGCTTCTTAAAAACAACTAGGAAAGGTGTTTAAATGTGGTTAAAGAAAAAAAAAAACAGCATTCTTTAAGAAATATTGCATATCTAAGTTTTGTAATAAGCAATAATATCCAAAAAAGGTCCAGCAGGTGGATACAATAACAGTTAAAGGGTTAAGTCCCCCTATAATTTTTTTTAGTTCCCAATTTTGATTTGGAAGTCTACTATAATGTGTTTGCAAAAGTATGATAATAATAATAATAATAATAGTGTCACAGTGACGCAGTGGGTAGCGCTATCGCCTCACAGCAACAAGGTCGCTGGTTCGAGCCCCGACTGGGTCAGTTGGCATTTCTGTGTGGAGTTTGCATGTTCTCCCCTTGTTCGTGTGGGTTTCCTCCGGATGCTCCTCCCACAAGTCCCAAGACATGCACTATAGATAAATTGGGTAAACTAAATTGTCCGTTGTGTATGTGTGTGAATGAGAGTGTATGGGTGTTTCCCAGTGACGGGTTGCAGCTGGAAAGGCATCCGCTGCATAAAACATATGTTGGATAAGTTGACGGTTCATTCTGCTGTGGTGACCTCCGATTAATGAATGGACTAAGCTGAAAAGAAAATCAACAATAATAACAATAATAATAATAATAATAATAATAATAATAATAATAATAAACACTGCTGCATCAGCTTCATCAACTAATCTGAAACAGTTTGTTCAAGGATTCAAACTGTCTAAACCCCTCCCCCTACTCTGATTGGTTAAAGTCAGTTGTAATTGATCGGCCAATCACAGTGTGTAGCCAAATACTCATAACCATTTATTTCAGCTCAAGAGCACTTCATATATTCACACACTATAAAAACATCTTGCTGCCTAATTTTTTTGTTCTTGAATTGAATAATTTTTTCTAGTCGTCTCAATATACATCGGACAAACTGACTAAAAATATTAAGTTAAACTTTGTATAGACCATTTTGAGGGATGTAAACAATAGCAATAGTTCTATTGTATTAACTGTTTTACACTTTTAATTTCCATAGCTTCTGAGAATCCAAATAGGTCCACATATAGATAAATAATGTTATGATAGCAGATTGAATTGCCTTGTTATGGTTATGAAATAGTTTGACAATAAGCCAAGCATGGAAGTGTTCATGGGCCAATGGCATGGCCACAATGAGGAAAAAAAAAGTTAATAATCATAATACCAAATATAAGATCAAGTCAAATTTATCAGAAATGAAGGTACAAAGCTGTTACTGGGGTGGTACATTTTCAATACAGTTCTACCTAAACAGTCAATGTTGTTACCTCAAAGTTAAAAGTTTATTCATTCATTCATTTTCTACCGCTTTTCCAGGGCCGGGTTGCGAGGTCAGCAGCAGTCTTAAGCCTAGTTCACACTACAGGATTTTAAACATCAGCAGATCGCTGTGCCGTTCACACTACATGACTTGACTTTGTGTCTTTTAATCTCTGTGGTGTTCACACTACGCAACACTCTGTGAATGATCCACAAGAGGGGGGTCACACACTACATGATCTGACAACAACTCATTCCCCATCAGCTCATTCAAGCTACCAAACCACAGCCAATGAAATTTTGAGGGAGGAGTCGATTCACACTCGTACACTTTGGACTGTGGGGAAACCGGAGCACCCTGAGGAAACCCACGCAAGCGCAGGGAGAACATGCAAACTCCGCACAGAAACGCCAACTGACCAAGTTGAGGCTCGAATCAGCGACCTTCTTGCTGTGAGGTGATAGCACTACCTACTGCGCCACTGCGTCACCTTGGTTGAGATCCTGCACAATAAATAAAAAGCATCTTGAAGGGGCGGGACATGTCAGATACTATAGAGCATTTGATTGGCCAAGATTTGATGAACATGAAGTATGAGGTGACCAGTGTTGGTTAAATTACTTCAAAAAAGTAATTAATTACTAATTACATAATTAAAATTGTATTTAAATTACATGTTTTATTACTGTGTCCGTACAGTAACTCATTACTCAATAAGCTATTAAATTACTTGACTCAACACAACGCTTAAATGCACTACATATAAATCTCAATGCTGCACAGACAATAGAAATTAAACTCTTTAAATTTTTTAAACATGAGCTAAATTGGACCTTTTAGCTTTATTAAATGAATGTAACACTTTAAGAATTATAAACATTATATCAAAAGACAAAACATTTTAAAGCGATGACAATATTTCATGCCCTTCCAGCTGCAACCCATCACTGGGAAACACCCATACACTACAGAAATATTTAGCTTACCCAAGTCACTTAAAGCGCATGACTTTGGACTGTGGTGGAAACCGGAGCACCTGAGGTCTAATCAGCCAATCACACGCCAGTAACTCAATGCATTTAGGCATGTAGACTTGGTCAAGATGATCTGCTGCAGTTCAAACCGAGCATCAGAATGGGGAAGAAAGGTGATTTAAGAGACTTTGAACGTGGCATGGTTGTTGGTGCCAGACGGGCTGGTCTGAGTATTTCAGAAACTGTTGATCTACTGGGATATTCATGCACAACCATCTTTAGCATTTAGAGAGAATGGTCAGAAAAAGAGAAAATATCCAGAGAGCGGCAGTTCTGTGGATGCAAATGCCTTGTTGATGCCAGAGGTTAGAGGAGAATGGCCAGACTGGTTCCAGCTGATAGAAAGGCAACAGTAACTCAAATAAGCACTTGTTACAACCGAGGTCTGCAGAAGAGCATCTTTGAACACACAACACGTCCAACCTTGAGGCAGCAGAAACAGAAGACCACATTGGGTGCCGCTCCTGTCAGCTAAGAACAGGAAACTGATGCTACAATTCACACAAGCTCACCCAAACTAGATAATAGAAGATTGGGAAAACGTTGCCCGGTCTGATGAGTCTCTATTTCTGCTGTGACATACGGATGGTAGGGTCAGAATTTGAGGTCAACAGCATGAAAGCATGGATCCATTCTACCTTGTAACAACAGTTCAGGCTGCTGATGGTGGTGTAATGGTGTTGGGGATATTTTCTTGGACACTTTGGGCCCATTAGTACCAATTGAGCATCGCGTCAACGCCACAGCCTACCTAAATATAGTTGCTGACCAGGTCTATGAGTGTAACTAATTAAATGACCTGAAAATGAAAAGTAATCCCTTACTTTAACTTTTCAGCACAAAAGTTATCCAATTACTCGAACTAGTTACTTTGTAACTGACTACACCAAACACTGGGGGTGAGGTGAAAATAAATCTTTGATGCTTTGATTTCGTTGATCTGAAAGCAACAAACTGCAAGCTTAAATTTTATCACTGTTTTGAACACACTAGTTAACAACTATCCTTAAAGCTGACAAACAAAAACTAACATTAAAATGGTTAATTTCAATTTAATGGCACCTTTCACATGTTTACTAACAAGTTTAGAGTTGCTTTCAGCATGTTACCACTTGCTAATACCATCTATGGCTTTTGCATGTGACGGTTAATTTGCACATCACTGACTCAAGTCAAAACAATACAAAGAGATGAACACTTTTTTCACCTTTTTATTTTATTGCACACTACCCTGTATGTCCTCCCAAACACTGTACAGCAGTTTCTCTAGAGTCATTTCAAGAAAAGAAGCCTCCAACAGCCTCATATATATACTTTAGCTTCAGCATTGTCATTGGATTTTTCCATTACATTTTGATAAAAGTTTTAAAGCGCCCCGGTTTTTATTTTTATAACAGAGGGTTTTATACATTCACAGTAAAGCCACTGAATGTTGAAAATCACAGCTTTGATGAAATATAAGGCACAATGTCATGTTAGAAACAACAACGTTGACAGCATGTGGTAGCAATTTACAAAATACTGCAGAATTATGCCTCTGATGAATACTGTACAGTGATTTGCTTTGATGGTTTCACACCACACGATTGAACAGAACGCATTCAGACTGACTGATCGTACTGTTAAATACAAGCCTGTCAACTTAAATAATGCTTGCTAACTAAAGCTCTTAACATGCATTTCTGCAACATCCGAATGAACAGTGCAAACCCGCTTGTAAACAAAATATACATATATGCAGTTCAATGTAAAGACATCATTTGGACGAAATCTGCTGTGATGGTCCAATGCATTCTTATAAAAATGTTCAAAATTAAAGGGATAGTTCATCCAAAAACCATCATTTACTCTCATTTCAAGCATGTATGAGTCTTCAAGCACAAAAGAAGATATTTTGAAGAATGTAGTAAAACCTGTAACCATTGACTTCCATAGTATTTGTTTTCCTACTTTGGAAGTCAATGGTTACAGGTTCCAAGCATTCTTCAAAATATCTTCTTATATGTTTGACAGAAGGAAGAAACTCATAAAGGTTTGAAAACACTTTAGGACATAGGTCTCAAACTGGATTCCTTGAGGGCCGCAGCTTGGCACATTTTTGCTCCAACCTTAATTAAACGCAGCTTATTCAACTAATCAAGTTGTTCAAGACTCTTTTGTACACCTCGATTATTTGGATCAACTGTGTTTGATTAGGGTTGGAGCAAAACTATGTAGAGCTGCGGCCCTCCAGGAATCCAGATTGAGACCTATGCTTTAGGACAGGGGTGTCCAAACTTTGTCCCGGAGGGCCGGTGTCCAGGAGAGTTTAGCTCCAACCCTAATCAAACACTCCTGGACCAGCTAATCAAGCGCTTGGATATACTAGAAACTTCCTGACAGGTGTGTAGAAGCAAGTTGGAGATACATTTTCCAAGACACCGGGTCTCCAGAACCGAGTTTGGACACCCCTGCTTTAGGATGAGTAAATAGTGAGTCAACTTAGATTTTGAGGTGAACTAACCCTTTTATATTGAACTTGATTAATATTTTGATGGTGTGGCATAAGTTTACGTTAATACAAGGAACTTTATTTAACATTAAAATACTTAAAATGGACAGAATACCTTTTTTTGTTTGTTCTAGAAACTATATCAGCAATAACAGGCAGTAATATAATAGCAAATATAAAAATCTAGTGTCTATCCACTCAACGAATCAAACTAATGCATTTAATCAAGTCTCTCTGGTTTCACCTCCTCTGAGTGCAATAATCTCTTCACATGAGAAATTCAACATACAATCAATAACCTGTCATATTTCTCCAGTTCATGTTTAATCTCAGGCGTGAACCTGAAATACACCGGCCCAAGTATTGAGATAAAGATTTTAATTCCTGCAGCAGTTTGTGATTATGAAACGCCTTTGACGATTTTTCACATTTTACATCCAACTGATTGTGAAGTTATGACTGAGGTTCAGACCCAGGTCTGTTACTGTCAGCACCTAGACGGACACAAGACAATAAATACATTTTTTTTCAATCAGGGTTTATACACATTTTTACTACTAAAATTCCATGACTTTTCCATGATTTTTCAAAGCCATTGACCTAATGTTTCATGCATCTACTGTACATATGCGTGGTAAAAGAAAAACTGTGTATGTTTAAATTTATTACAGCATCTCATGAACACAAAATAATCTATTCAGTTTCAGTTTATATTTATATCCATGTAAAACTGATTTAGATGATGCTTTCACTGCACTAATAATGTGAGAGTATGTTATTGGTATACAGATATGTTTTCTACAACTTTTCCAAAACTTTGTGGGTTTTTCTGTTTTTCCAAAACTTTTCCAGGCATAAAAAAATTCCATGTCAAAATTTCATGACTTTTCCAGATTTTCCATGAGTTGCTGGTGATTTTTAAGGGTGAAGGATGTATAAGATTCAACCGTTTACCACAACATGGCTTCATGTGTTTCTAATGTCATGCAACTGAGATTTATTTAAATAAATATAGACCATTTTGAGGGATGTAAACAGTAACAATGGTCTTAATGTATTTCCTGTATTACATTTTTTATTTCTGTAGCTCAAAAAAATCTAAAAATGTCCACATTTTGATAAATAATGTTAAGGGAGTTGTCTTAAACATTAAGATATGATTAAATTGCCTTTTGTTACAGATATGAAATAGTTTGGCAACCAGCAGGAAATGTTCATGGGCCAGTGAAATCGCTACATTGAAATGGTCTAATTGCCCTACTGGTTTCAGAGTAAAACATGTAAGTGTTTATTAATGCTGTAGTTTTACAGTAAAATAATAATTACTTTATTGCTCATTTGTTTTATTTTACAGTACAACAGTGTTATTGCTGTATTTACAAATAATGTAAATAATTTACTTTAAAAAAGTAGCAATATTGCCTATGAAAACTCAAATAGAAAAATAAAAAAAACTACAAAAAATATATTATTCATTTAACAACCTTCTACACTGACGAAAAATGACAATAAATGTTGAATTTTTCTTCAGTGACAAATTAGCCTTTATAAATAACTTCAGAGAAACGACAAGTAATGCATTATATAATGGAATTTGCACTTCCATTACATAAATTTTGAATTAATTAAAAATGTTTAAATACTTTCTTGTAAAATATACACTACCTACTAAAAGTCTTATCATCTATCCAAGTTTTAGGAACAACAAATAATAACTTGACTTCTAGTTGATCATTTGGTATCAGAAGTGGCTTTTATGAAAGGCAAAGGCCTCTAGATTACACTTATTATACCACAATAAAATATGATCATGCCTTGTTTTTAATAATTTAATTAGGACAGTAAGGTCTGACTTTGCTTAGACAAAAGTCTTGTCACTTAACAGAAATAATGTACAGTATAGAATATAAAGTCATGCTGCAGTGGGAAAAAAAAATAATACTGTGTATGACTCCCATGAGCTTGGAGGACTGCATCCATACATCTCTGCTATGACTCAAATAACTGATTAATAAAGTCATCTGGAATGGCAAAGAAAGCGTTCTTGCAGGACTCCCAGAGTTCATCAAGATTCTTTGGATTCATCTTTAATGCCTCCTCCATCTTACATGCTCAATAATGTTCATATCTGGGCTGGCCAATCCTGCAGCACTTTGACCTTCTCTGCTTTCAGGAACTTTGATATGGAGGCTGAAGTAAGAGAAGGAGCGATATATCCTGCTGAAGAATTTGCCCTCTCATGTGGTTTGTAATGTAATGGGCAGCACAAATATCTTGATACCTCAGGCTGTTGAGCCATCTACTCTCGCAAGCCCTTGTACTGAATGTAACCCCAAACCATGATTTTTTTCTTCACCAAACTTGACTGATTTTTATGAGAATCTTGGGTATATGTGTGTTCCAACAGGTCTTCTGCAGTATTTATGATGATTGGGGTGCAGTTCAACAGATAATACATCAGAAAAACTGACCTTCTGCCACTTTTCCAAACGATCAACAAGAAGTCAAGTTATTATTTGTTGCTCTTAAAACTGGGATTGATGACAAAACTTTTGTCAGCTAGTGTACTTTATTAATCCATTTCTGTTAAACTTTCTTTTTTTATTATTGTAGTAAAGCCTTTCCAAAATTGCAGAGCCAATTGCTGATTGGGAAAAGTTATTGGGAAGAGTTTGAAATTCAACCGGTAATAAAATACACAGTTTCTTTACATATTTAGTATCAACAGCATTTCATAACCCATAGCCTCCTAAAAACCCCCAATAATAAATATATTACCTGATTGTCAAGGTAAGTGAACGCCGCCTCCTGCGAATTCACGGTTACATTTTCTGGCTTCGCCTTCACTCCATAAAAGGAGGCGGTCTCCACAGTGATGTAAGTGGCCTCCTCATGATTATGCAGCACCTCTGACATCATTGTGTTCTGAAGACCATTAACAAAGGACATTGTTATTATAGCATTATTAATGACTCCAAACAACATACACGCTACAGATCAATGTGATTTACACAACTTATCTGAAAAAATGATTGTTTAGAGAACATTAACTAGCAGGTTGCACGTTTAAAGTCCACATGAAATGGAAGCTGTGACTGTTTTTTTTCCTAAATTCATGTAGAAAACAGTGGGCGTGGCTTGTTTTTTTACTGCGGGCTAAGTGGATGTAGTAAAGTAGGCATTTCATTCAGAAAGATTGGGAAAGGGTTTCGACAGAATTATTAAAACCCAACAGACTCCTCCTCCTCACCATTTCTGTTTGTTATCAAAACTGACAGCTGGAGGGGCGGAGTTAAGCGTGTTAGCCACGCCCAAAACCTCAGACAGACAAAGGGCTCTATTTTGACGGTTCATGCACGGAGCGCAAAACGCAGGGCGCAAACGCTTTCACGGGCGTGTCAGGACGCGTTTTTGCTAATTTAAGGACGGGAAATCTGCCTTGGATAGGGAAACCTTTAAGCACAAACATCAATTAGTCTATAAATAAATACTTTTGTTTGTTAAGCGCAAATATTCGTTTCAAAACTATTTCTAAATTCAGTTCTAATTTCCATATGGTCTAAAACCTGACAGGTGGGCAAATCTAAGCTTGTTTTTAATAAAACAAATATAAATATGGATATAAAATAATACTGCTAATAATAATAATAACATTATACAAAAGCAAATAGTTATGAATGAACTGAAAAAGCCTCCTGAGATAAAGAAGACATAAAAGCAGTGGTTTTTCATATTTATGTAGGCTAGAAAATAATATGTTTTGTAATATTTTAATCCTTTATATTTATATTCTATATCTATTCTTATTATATCCTATAAATATCCTTAATATTTACATTTTTTCATATGTAAAGATATTTGCCTATTGCTCTCTTGTGCGTATTAAGCAGTGCGTAAGCGAGGCGCAACTCTGCGCCGGAGTTTAGACCGGGTTAGTTTTGGTCTAATTAAAAATCTAACATAGATTCTCAAAATAGCAACGCGCCAGTGGTCAGCCTCAGGACGCCTTCCTTTTTAGACCAGAACGCCTATGGGCGCAAAAATGAGCGCTAATGCATTTGCTATTTAAACAGCGTAGCGCATCGCCTCAAAACGACTCCTGCGCCAAGCTTAAACTACCAAAAGACTACTGCGCCACGCCTTGCGCCACACTGCGCCGGGTGTATGATAGGGCCCATAATCTGAGTATTTAACTAAAAAATAACATATCAGATTTCAATGAATGATTTCAAGGGCAAACAATTTTTTCTTAATGACATGCACGGATGAAATGTTCACTCCAAAACTAGCAATGTGAGCTTACAAAATCACATGGTTACTTTTGATGTTATTTGTACTTTAATAGAAAAACAATTATATGAAAACAAGAGTAGCATTTAAACAGTTAAATTAGTAAATGTTTTCTAATGTGTCCATAGTGTGAGGATCTGATGAAAGCTGACTGAAAGTAGAGCACGCTGGGGCTGTTTTCAGTACCTGTTCTACTGTGAAATAGATGTAAGCGTATTGATTGCTCTCATACGAGTCAATGGTCTCTCCATCATCCCAGTACAGATCACCCTTGGCCCGGCCGTCCTCGCTCAGACTCACAATCAGATGAAGAGGCTGACCGCTGCTCACCCATAATGTGGTGTTCGGTCTCTGAAACACAAACACAACATTATTTATATATAATAACTTTAACTTATAATAATATAGAACATATAATACTATAACATATAATAACTTGTAAAAACATGCCCACACATGCATTACAGAATAAATATATGAAGATCAAATTATTTAGATCTTTGGGTTCATTCTATAAAGCTGGACTTATTTAGATAAGAGTGAAAATGTTAATGCCTGTCTGAGAAAAGTGTATAAAGTGTGCAGTGAGGGGTTTTACTGCCTTAAAACATCTATAATGATTATAAAATTAAAGTTGACAACTTTGCGGATTTTGCCTATTGGAGGTTATTTTTAGAACATAACTCCCATGAATAATGAGGAATATACAGGGCATCCGGAAAGTGTTCCCTTTTTTTCGTTTCACTTTTTTCACAGTTTTTATGTAACAGCCTTATTCCAAAATGGATTAAATTCATTTATTTCCTCAAAATTCTAAACTCAATACCCCATAATGACAATCTGAAAAAAGATGTTTTGAAATTGCTGCAAATTTATAAAAAATAAAAAATATTGTATTTATGTAAAGTTTTTTTTTTGTTTATTTATTTTTACTATTATTATGTTTTGTATGTGTGTTTTTTATTTTTTATTTATTTATTGAGGTTTATATTATTTATCTGTATTTACTAGATTTATGATAGCAACATCTAATGACAGCCACTGCCGTTGTTGGGGAGGGAAAAGGGAATGTTAAAAGGAGATAAACATTTGTAAATTGATTATACTGTTAAATTAATGAAGAAAATAAAAATGTAATCATAAAAAAAAAGAAAAATCACATGTACATAACTATTCACAGCCTTTAATCAATACTTTGTTGATGCACCTTTGGCAGTAATTACAACCTCAAGTCTTTTTGCATAGGATGCCACAAGCTTGGCACACCTGTCTTTGGGAATTTTTGCGCCGGGGTACAGCCAGTTTCAAATCTCTCCAGAAATGTTCAATAGGATTCAAGTCTGGGCTCTGTCTGGGCCACTCAAGGACATTCTCAGAGTTGTTGTGAAACCACTCCATTGATATTTGGCTGTGTTTTGGGTCATTGTCCTGCTGGAAGATGAACAGTCGCCCTAGTCTGAGGTCAAGAGCATGCTGAAGCAGGTTTTCATTCAGAATGTCTCTGTACATTGCTGCATTCATCTTTCCCTCTATCCTGACTAGTCTTCCAGTTCCTGCTGCTGAAAAACATCCCCACAGCCTGATGCTGTCAACACCATGCTTCACTGTAGGGATGGTATTAGCCTGGCATTCACTCCAAAGAGTTTGATTTTATTCTCATCAGACCAGAGAAATTTGTTTCTTATGGTCTGAGAGTCCTTTAGATGCCTTTTGGCAAATTCCAGGCGGGAAGTGGCTTCTGTCTGGCCACTCTACCATACAGGCTCTTCTCTCTCTCCACAGAAGAACGCTAAAGCTCAGACAGAGTCACCATTGGGTTATTGACCACCTCCCTGACTAAAGCCCTTCTCCCCCGATGACTCAGCTTAGATGGCCGGCCAGCTCTAGGAAGAGTCCTGGTGGTTCCAAACATCTTCCACTTACAGATGATGGAGGCCACTGTGCTCATTGGAACTTTCAGAGAAGAAGTTTTTCTGTAACCTTCCCCAGCCTTGTGCTTCGAGACAATCCGGTCTCAGAGGTCTACACACAATTCCTTTGTCTTCATGCTTGGTTTGTGCTTTGACATGCACTGTCAACCCTGGGACAGGTGTATGCCTTTTCAAATCATGTCCACATTGCAAAAAATGCTTTTCTTGCTTAGATTTTTTGTCTTGTTTCTAGTCTAAATGTCTAAAACGTCTTATATCAAGAGGCATTTTCCAAACAAGCAAAACATATTGTCTCGTTTTGAGAAATAATATGCCAATAATAAGTGAGTTTTTCCTTAAACCAAGCAAAATAATCTGCCAATGGGGTAAGCAAAATAATCTTGTTTTTTCTTTTGAAAAAAGATTATTTTGCTTACCCCATTGGCAGATTATTTTGCTTGTTTTAAGGAAAAACTCATGTATTATTGGCATATTATTTCTCAAAACAAGAAAATATGTTTTTCTTGTCTAGAAAATTCTTCTTGATTTAGGAATTTTCAGATATTTGGACTAGAAACAAGACAAAAAAATCTAAGTAAGAAAAGCATTTTTTGCGGTGCAATCAACTAAATTGACCACAGGTGAACTCCAATTAATCTGCTGAAACATCTCAAGAATGATCAGTGGAACCCGAATGTAGCTGAGCTCAATTTAGAGCTTCACGGCAAAGGCTGCGAATACTGATGTACATGTGATTTTTCAGCTTATTTATTTTTATAAAATTGTAACAATTAAAAAAAAATAGTTTCGTATTCTCATTATGGGTTATTGTATGTAGAATTGTGAGGAAATAAATGAAATGAATCCATTCTGGAATAAGGCTGTAACATAAAAAATTTGGAAAAAGTGACGCGCTATGAATATTTCCAGATGCACCGTATATATGATTCACCTGTGTAGGTATGACTGATCCCTCTCTGAGATGCAGGTTGATTTTGTCTGCTGGAGCCTCAAGCTTGATTTCTTCTCCACTGCTTATCAATGAGTTCCCCTGCATTTCAAACCAACAAATTTGTATACTGCATGAGACTGGCAAGTTAAACTAGCGAACAACCTCAAGAGAGGATTTGATTAGAGGTGTGACTTACCGTGTGAAAGTCATACCAGAGACCTTTAGGGAAATATCCCACAACATAATCTCGCCCTGCATCCAAAACCGGTGTGACAAGCAAACTCTTCCCCCATAGGAACTGTTTATCAATCCCATACGTCTTTTCATCAGTAGGGAACCTGAAGTACAGCACAGACACTGGTTCACTTTTATATAAGGGCTTAACATTTCCTAGAGTTATTGATATTTAAAAGACATTTTTTTGTTTACTGATTATGTTTATTTATGTAGCATGGCGATCCTGCGGAACCTTTTGTTCCACTGTATGTCCAAACATATTTTTATTATTATTTTTTTAAGTGCACATGCACACTAAAATAAGTTGTAAGAATTTAATACACAAAGTTTTCAGGTCAAACACATTTAACTTACTGGAAAAGCAGTGGTGTGGCGACTGTGCGTCCGCTGACGTGTGCGTGATGGAAGAGTGTGTAGAGATGTGGGAACAGGGAATAGCGAAGCAGGATGGCTTCTTTCATTGCCGTACGAGCTGCAGGACTGAATGCAGTTGGTTCCTGATCCTGCGGTAAAACAATCAAAAACATAACGATATAAAAACAATATGTACCAGCAAAACAACCGATAGACCTTAACACTACAGGAATATCAATAAAAAAAGTCTAAAAGCCAAGCAAGGCTCCAAAAACAGCACATGATATTTAAGAATTAGGAGCTATAATACTCAAGAGTTGTAGTGTATTGGTGTACAAAGATGATTTAATAATAACTTCTGAATTAAAAAAGCAGGAACAACTGAAAGTGCACACTTATATACACATTTTACATTCGGATGGCCTAATACTTATGTTAAAATTAATTTTATACATAAAGAATTAGTTATACTTAAGTATAAAAGATTAATGTTATAGCTTGATTTGAAAGTTTTCTTAGTCTAACAACATTGATATACATTTATGCAGCTGAAGTCAAAATTTTTAGCCCTCTTGTCAATTAGTTTTTTTCAAATATTTCCCAAATGATGTTTAACAGAGGCAGGAATTTTTTACAGTATTTCCTATAATATTTTTTCTTCTAGAAAAAGATTTATTTGTTTAATTTCGGCTCAAATAAAAGCAGTTTTTAATTTAAAAATAAATATATTTTAAGGTCAACATTATTATCCTCCTTAAACAATATTTTTTCGATTGTCTACAGAACAAACCATTGTTATATAATGATTAGCCTAATTATCTAACTAGCTTAATTAACCTAATTAACTTTAAGCCTTTAAATGTTACTTTAAGCTGAAAACTAGTATCCTAAAAAATATCAAGTAGTATATTATGTTCTGTCATCATGGCAAAGATATATAAAAAAATAAATAAAAAAAAATAGTTATCAAAACTATTACATTTAGAAATGTGTTGTAAAAATCTTTCCATTAAACAGAAATTGGGAGAAAAAAATATACACAAGGGGGCTAATAATTCTGTCTGCAACTGTATGTATATAACTGGCTAATGAGAAGTTTGTAAAGGGTTTATTGTGTTTGGGCTGCTTGTGAGCAGAACAACACATTTGGCATAGCTTGAGGATAAATCTACGGTTTTTATAGAAAGAGCTTCACAAGTTTGTCAAGAATGCAGAAAAGTTGTAAAGAAAAAAAAATCTCTGGCTTCAGTTAATTATGATACATCAAATATACTATTATTACTCATGTATACAAGCTAGAAATGTGAGTGATGAGTCCTCCCGTTTCATGTGCACAAATTCTAAACAATACGCAACATATCAGTGAGCGAAACCCAGTGTTTGTGCAGATGGGAGAAAGTTCACCTGTTCATCAATGGAGTTGTGGTTTCTTGTGAAAGGGTAAAAAGCTCCGAGCTGCGTCCATCGCACACACAGCTCTTCTGTAGTGCTGCCGCCAAACCCACAAATGTCTGCTCCAATCAGAGGGATACCCAGGATGTTAAATGTCAGCATACCTGTGAGAAAAAAGAACAAACAATTGTCAGAAAATCTGCATTAAGCAAAACTCAGCAGTGTGTGAGTGTGTATTTGTGCTCATATCCCGGTGGTGACTTAAAGCTGAATGTACACAGACTCATGGCGACTTGTGTGTATTTTGTGGGCACAAAAATAGAGGTATCCATGAGTAAACATGTTTAGAAATCAAAAACAAAGAAGTATTTGCAAAAAAATGCAGATTGTTTACAGGTTTTGGGGATAAAGTGAGAGAGAAAGATAATATATGGTCTGATAGTATTATAGAAGAAACATCATTACGTATCTTACAGTCTTCACCGAGATATAGACACAAGTGTGTTTGTGTGTGTGTTTATACCTGGTATAGATGTGGCCAGATCTTTCCACTGGCTCCTGTTGTCTCCGAGCCAGTGGCCTGAATACTTGCCCTGACTGGGAAACGTAGAGCGGGAAATAATGAAGGGACGCTTCTTTGTGATCCTCCTCAAAGCACTGAGACAGAAAGATGGACATCAGCCACTAGCAATATTAAAGAAAGACTCCAAATGCTTTATCTGTCTTCATTTCAAATGTTCTATATACCCAGAAATGTTTTGGTTGAAAGATGTGTTTCTGCCTATTTATTTGTAAAGTGCCACTTGATCTGACACTTTTCTTTTTTCAGGAAGAATGCATTAAATTGATCTGAAGTGAAAATAGTTTTCATTATATCAACAAAAGCCTTCTATTACAAATACAGCTTTCTACCTTTTTTTTAATTTTAATTTTTATTTTTTTACTATTTTATATTGTTTATACTGTTGTATAATCAGCTTTGTATTACTTTTTTGCTGCTATGTCATTGTTTTGTGCCACTAGACCCCAAAAAAACATTTGGATGATTTCTCAAGGTATATTGAAGACTGGAGAAGAGAAATCAATATTAACATATTTAAATTATATTTTAAATAAAAGTTAAAGAAAACAGCTATTTTAAGTAATAGTATTTATTTATTTATTTATTTATTTACTTATTTGTATATATTAATAAACACACTGTGTTGGTCAGACTTTTTTCTTTAAACAATTTAAATTATCAATAACAATACATGTTGAACGTTACTTTATGTAAATACAGTTGAAATCAAAATGATTTGCCCTCCTGTGAATAGTTTTTTCCTTTTCAATTATTTTCCCTAATGATGTTTAACAGAGCAATGAATTTTTCCACAGTATTTGCTTTTATTTTTTCTTCTGGAGAAAATCTTATTTGTTTTATTTAAGCCATAAGCTATATAATAAAAGCAGTTTTAAATTTTTTTTTATCATTTTGAGATCAATATTATTAGCCCCTTAAGCTATATTTTTATTTATAGAACAAACTATCAAAATACAATGACTTGCCTAATTACTCCAACCTGCCTAATTAACCTAGTTAAGCCTTAAAATTGCCCTTTAAAGCTGAATACTAGTATCTTAAATTAAATCTAGCAAAATATTAATGTACTGTCATCATGGCAAAAATCAAATAAATCAGTTATTAAAACTATTATGTTTAGAAATGCGTTGAAAAATATCTTCTCTCCATTAAACAGAAATTGAAACAAAACAAAAAAATAAATAAAGGGGGGCTAATAATTCTAATTGTTTATGTGTATTATTTTACCTTTCAGTAGCCTGTGCCTCCATGAGTCCATACAGACTGTGTATGTTATAGTGAACAGAGATCTTCTGACGTGCAGATGCACACACAGTCTTGCCCTTTAATGTACCACCCAGAATACCTGCAGCAGACAAAACCCTCTCTTACTCGGGAAGAAAAACAATCCAACATTGCATTCATAGTGTAAATCTCCACACACTGATACCTGGTGTGTAGGGAGGATTTTCCAGTTCATTGTCTGGACAACCATTCAGTGACCCATCAAAAAAGTTAGACGGCTCATTCATGTCCTTAAGGAAGAAATATAAAAAAATCTGACCAATGCATGGGTAAATGCAAAAGTTGATGATCAAAAGGAGAATAATGCACAACTTACAATCCACACGCCATCGAATGGCACTTTGTTATGAAATCTCTGCAGATTCTGGTACCACCATTCATGAGTGTCCGGATTGGAGAAATCTGGAAAAGCAGTTAGTCCTGGCCAAACCTTAAAATACAATAAAAATAAAAAACATATATACTAACAATCGAAAATATTAAATTTTTATATACAGTTGAAGTCAGAATTATTAGCCCCCTTTAGATTTTTTTTTCTTTTTTAAATATTTCCCAAATGATTTTTAACAGAGCAAGGAAATTTTCACAGTATGTCTGATAATATTTTTTTCTTCTGGAGAAAGTCTTATTTGTTTTATTTCGTCTAGAATAAAAGCAGTTATTCATTTCTAAAAAAATATTTTTGTGACAAAATTATTAGCCCCTTTAAGCTATTTTTTTTGCCTTGTTCACCTTATTAACCAAGTTAAGCCTTTAAATGTCACTTTAAGCTGTATAGAAGAGTCTTGAAAAATATCTAGTAAAATATTATTTACTGTCATCATGGCAAAGATAAAATAAATCAGTTATTAGAAATAGGTTTTTAAAACTATTATGCTTAGAAATATGCTGAAACAATCTGCCCTCCATTAAACAGAAATTGGGGAAAAAAATAAACAGGGGGTGATACAAGTCACCTTTAAAAATAATAATAATAATACATTTTATTTGTATAGCACTTTTCCAACATACACGCAACTCAAAGTGCCTCACAAACAACAACAAAAAAGCATTAAAATACCACATAAACTTGTCACACATACTCTGATAAAAGCATTTATGTACACAAAATATAAGCATATATCCACATGATCACGCACACAATAGTCCTTACATATGCAAGCACACACCATACATAGACACATAAACCTACAACAATATAGATATGATAAATGATATGATAATGCAAATGTAAGCATGATATGATAAATGTAAGCAGGTCATCAAAAAAAAAAAAATCCAGATACTGTCACAAAATCCGAATTGAAAATCAAGATCTGCAATGTAAATACTCTGAAATTCTATAGGGAAAAAGCCAGTCAGTAGTTTGCTATTTTCTATTAATATCTAAACAAATATTTTGCAGTGTTTGCATGGTCGTTGCATAGAATTCAATGTAAATTAATATAAAACTATTGCATACATAAAATTATATGCATGTTCATTAAAATGGACGTAAATTTATTACAGGTTGATTAAAAGAAACACCAAAATTGTTTTGCATTTTGTGATTTTTTTAAATAAAAAAAAAATATTTTTCATTCATAAATTAGCAAAATATTTGAATTCTAAGACTATTCTATTCAAACGTTTCATCTTTAGGGATTTCTTTAAAATAGTGTAAAAATCTTGTCTCGTTCTCATGAACCCAATCTCGCGTCTCGTCTCGTCACACCCCTAATACATACGATTTCACAGTATTACCATTTTTACTCTATTTTTGATCAGAAAAAGCTTAGATTTGTGTACCTTTCCAATAAGGATGTCTCCATTTGAGTCATTGATGAAGATGCCCTTCTTCTTACCCTCATCAAACGGCCAGTAAGAGCCAGGTGGCTGAGAGTTACTAATTCCAGGATCCTGATGAGGAAACACACTTCAGTAACACATCCTAATGCTTCAGTGAGGGTTTCAACTACCGTCATGTGAAACATTCAATTGCCAAATGGGCCTCATGACTGTCAGTCTGATCTAATGCTTCAAAAAAGAGACAAGACCTAAATGAGGAAGCGTGTCATGTGGATGTTTTGCAGGAGAAACATACTAATAATCCTGCAGAATGCATTGGCCTCTCTCCTTTCACTTTTATAGTTGATTTGCTTTCAGTAAATGTCTACTGTCCCAAGCGTCTCTCGCACTGGCCCCGGACCATCGAGCAGTCCTTATTGTTGAGCCCTGATTAAGCCTTATTTACTCTATTATAATCCATTTTAATGACTCTGATATTTAGACAGCCTCTGTAATTGAATTAAACAAACTTAGTTTCAGATAAATAATTAAGACATTAACAAATTCAGAAAAAACAAGTATAGATTTGCATTTTATTTATTGGACTGCTCCACTAAAACCAAGGAGTCTGACAGTGCATCAGTCTTTTAACTGTGAATATTAAAACTGCACACCTTATAGGTCGGAATTATCTTTTACGCAATCAAAATTACCAGAAGGGTTTGCATTGGGATTTGCATAACACTGTTAACAAGTTGTATTATTAATTCTGTGTTATTTTGTATACAGACAACAAACAGATGACCCCAGAATATTAACACAATTATTGTTTTTTACCAATTTGGTATTTCTATATGTAGAATTTGGCCTTTGTGTATATGTAACATAAAAAATGAAATTTGAAAAGTAAATTTTCTTTTCTTTACACTTTTTTAGGGGTTTCTACCTCTAATGGAAAGGACAGTTGGGATTACAGACAGGAAAGTGTGGGAAGCAGAGAGAAGGGAAGAATCGGTAAAGAATGTCGAGTTGGGAATAGAACGAGAGTGGGAGATTTAATCTGTGCATTCAATTTCTTGGTCAAATGAAATTATTCCTGATAGTCTATTATCGACATCAACCATTTAATGGAATGAATTGCATTCCCACTCTGGGTTCATGCTTCTCCGTACATACAAATGACCTATATTTTTAATATGTAAACTGAACATTTTGTGAGGGAGTGCAAAAGTTTTGGAGAGAATGTGCAAACATTGTTAGAGAAAGAAAAAATTTTAATATATAAACATTTCCTACCGCCACATCTCTTTAGTGGCTCTGTAGGTATTAACATTTAAATGCTTTTTCAAATTTGAATCAATCAATCAATTTTTTTCTGTACCAGAATCATGACATAGTGTTGATCATGTCGTTGAAGGTCTTTCACCAGGTCTGGAAGGGTGGAAAAGCCTGAAGGGTCGTAAGTGAAGTCTAGACTTCTATCCATGTAGTCAATATCGTTCCACTGAACATCCTGAAAGACCATAAATATTAGTATAATTTGCATTCAGTGAAAACACAACTTTCTTTTCTGCCACATAGGGATGCAATGATTATAGATTTTGGTTGTACAATTATAATCTGTGGAATAACCACGGTTTTACGGTTATCACGATTGTTATTCATTAATTTCAAATGATAATTAGTTTAGAAAACCACTTAAAAAAAACTCTGCATATTTTAAAGTGTTGTTTAAATTACAAAAATACAATAAATATAAATATATTACATAGAATAAATAAATAAATAAATAAAAGTGAAATATAAATATAAGTGGAAAAAAAGTTTTGGCATTTAAACATAAGTAATAATTTTACACTGAAAATAAAAAATAGAACAACAAATAAATGAATAAATAAAATAGTATTTGTCTATAGTAAATCTAAGATACGTATTAGCTAAATATTTCCCTTTTAACGCCAACAAATGTAGTTAAAGGCTGCTGAACCTCTGTCTGAAAGGCATTTTTGATCAACCATAGCTTATCCAGTGTGCGTGCGTATTAGCTTTAAGTGTACAAGCTCGCAACTTTAAACCAGCACACAGTTGGCATAACTTTGTTTAGTTGCAGTGCAGAACTGTGGTGTAAAAGAAATCTTTACGATTAATTAACTGTGACAAATTTAATTGCGGTTCATAGTGAAATCGGTTAATCGTTGCATCCCTACTGCCACAAGCAGCTCATTACAAAAGCAGAATTCAGACATTTGAGATGCCCTTTGTATGTCAGCAAAAAATAAAGGATCATGTACATTATGAAATAAAAAAAATAAAAAAACATTTGATTAAAGAGCCCATATTATGGGTTTTTGAAAATTCCCCTCCATGTAGTGTGTAACACAGCTCTAAGTGAAGTGAAGTATCCAGCTAAGGCTTAAATCTGTAAGAATACAGTGTTTAAAACTGTTGATTCATCTATAAAAGAGTCGATTCATAGTGCTTCAAACGAGTCGCCTTGATACCGACTCATTAGGTGTTTCGCCATGACGTACGAACGAAACAAAGTTTTTCACGTGCACGCGCAAACCCGGGAGATTTCAAACCTGAGGCCCCGCCCTCTGACGCAGTAACCCAGACACACACACACACACACACACACACCCACAAACACACGCACACCCACAAACACACGCACACAAACATGCCGGTCGATTGAAGTCACACTGCAGATGGATATATTGAGTCTCTACCCAAAGATGAAACATCAGCATTATAACCAAGCAGTTGGAAACTTCTGGAAGCTACATGCTACAAAGAATACTTCATCTGAGTTTGTTAAAGGAAGGATCAGTAAAGAGTAACTGATGGACGTCAGGATGGGTTTCTTCCTACATTTCTCAAGTGTAAGTACGTGCGGTTAAAGTTGTTGCCTCGTTTACTCTAGCTTGCAAATGTATTTAGTTGTGATTTGTTACTTGTAACCGCGTGTACTGTATCAGGTTAACTGGATATATTATCTTATCGCGTGCAAAGTCACGTTAAAAACGCGACGCGTGCTGTTTGTTTATGGAGCTCCGTGCTAGAGTTCTGCTCCCGCGATTTATTCGGAAATGTATTCCCGCGCCGCAGAAATCTGGCGCGGGGAGAGAGAGGGAGAGAGAGAGAGAGAGAGAGCGAACGAACGAACGAGCTTTGTGTACTTTGTGCTGTGTGTGTGTTTTTATACAGACAGCTTGGCTGTCTGGACTGTATACTGGGTGATATTTGGTTGTGTTCTCCGCTCTAGCGGGACCGGGCGCGGCGGGCAGAAAACGGAGCGGGTTCTCAGGCTAAAACCTGGCGGGTGCGGGCTGAAGCGGGAGCGTTGTCATCCGGAGGTGTGTGTGTGTTTTTGTGTGTGTGTGGTATGGCGAGTACACGACTGTCTCCTTCGTTCGGTTATCCGTGGCACTATCCACTCGCCATAGTGTGGCAGCTAAAGTCCACGCCTACACTATCGAGCGTGTATGAACTGTGATTACTTTTTAAATTGCTGATTAGCTATTGGCCATTTCCCTCTCTGACTGAAGGCAGTCGACCAATCGCGACAGACTGTCATCGGCCCAATCAGCGCAGATTAGCTTCGCGCTAAGGAGGGGTTTGGGAACAAATGAATCACTGGACGATTCATACAGGAGTCGCTGGGATAATTAGATAAAAATAAATGCAGATTATAAGACCATGAAAGTGTTTTTTGACCTTGCATGCATATTAGACTGTTGTTGGAGACCCTTACAACCAAGATATGACCTTATTTCATGTATAATATGGGCTCTTTAAGCTGTTTTAATCTTCCTGTCAGCAGTGGCATAAGCAGTGATGTGAAGGATGAATGCGTGTATTTGGGAAAAATATTATATAATAATATAATTGACATAATTCATTAATATTTTATAATAATATACATTAATATTTTAAATAACATTTTTTTAATTACATTGTAATTATTTTTTTATTAAATTGTAATTCATTTTTAATTAAACTTTAGTAACTGTATTATATGCTTTTGTTATTTACATATTTTGTCACAAATACATAATATACACATACACACTAATAACCCTAAATGAGACAGTATATACATGATAATTTATTCTCATTAGATAGTTGATCCATTTTTCCTGACGTCTTTCTAGGGTGTAAATCTGGTGGGCTACAGCCAGAGATCTACTGTTGACCATGACTGCAAACTGAGCTATTAGTACTTACACCAAATTAAATGTTGTCTGAAAATGATCTAAATGCTAGCATACCTGAGGTATCCCATAATTCCGCATTTCTTTTACAACACTCCAGGTTTTGTTGCTTGTCTTGTAGCCCCATCGGCACAGATGATACCCCAGAGCCCAGTAGATGGGCATAGCAGGCTTTCCTAATGTGAAAAAAAAGTAGATTTGACAGTTTGTTGGTAAACTTCTTATTCATCATGCTTATCAAACAACCCTTGCTCACCTACAACATCCAGATACTGTCCAATCACAGAGCTGGGATCCGGGCCTAAGAAAATGTAAAAGTCGAGGATCCCACCAATCATACGCCAAGTAACAGCTGGTGCAGGCTGCAAAACCACATCTGCATAAAAGATTATTTACATACATTATTACAAAGTCCATGCAGACAGCATACACTTCCAAAAAACATGATCTGGTATCACCAGAGTTTGCTGTATATAGATTTATACAGATATATTTTATATTTTAGGACATGCACCATGGTAATACCACAAAGTGTCATGTTACATAAAAATGTCTATTATTAATCAACCATGACAAACATACTTTTCGTCAGAGCTTGTGCTTGTCCTGGAGTTAAAATTCCATTCCTTTTTTTGCAAAATTCGTTAAAAAAGATATCATCTTCTAGTCAGGATTGATTTCAGTCTGTGTCTAGTAATCTTTTATGATTGTTTGTAATTGCTTGTTTTGTTTATTTTAAACGATCTTTCTATATTTTGATCCCACTTGCTTGTTTACATTAACCATGAAATTATTTATTTTTGTATATAATTATACTATACTATACTATACTATTAGTATTATTAAAGTATTAATTATACTTTACTATTATTTATAGTATGTATACATACTGTATATACATACACACACACACACACATATATACATATATACACACACATATATACACACACACAAACACATATATAATAGGGGATCGCTGGTGTATGTATGTGTATATATATATATATATATATATATATATATATATATATATATATATATATATATATATATATATATATATATATATATATATATATATATATATATATATATATACCAGCTACCTGCATTAAATATAAAATAGTTTATATATATAATTTATAATTATATATAATAACTATTTTATATTTAATGCAGGTCGCTGGTTCGAGCTCCAGCTGGATCAGTTGGCATTTCTGTGTGGAGCTTGTATTTTCTTCTCGTGTTCGCGTGAGTTTCCTCCGGGTGCTCTGGTTTTCCCCACAAGTCCAAAGACATGCGCTATAGGTGAATTGGGTAAGCTTAATTGTCCGTAGTGTATGTGTGTACACATTACATTTAAGGGCTTAACTAGGTTAATCAGGTAAACTAGGCAGGTTAGGGTAAATAGGCAAGTTATTGTACAGGGTGGGCCATTTATATGGATACACCTTAATAAGATAGGAATGGTTGGTGCTATAAACGTCCTGTTTGTGGCACATTAGTATATGTGAGGGGGCTTGTAAATAACTCATGAAAAAAATTAAGTTACGTTAAAACCAAGCACACCCTTGTTTATTCTTGTGAAATTCCCAATAAGTTAATTAAGATGTATCTATATAAATGGCCCACCCTGTATAACGATGGTTTGTTCTGTAAACTATCAAGTAAAAAAAATAGCTTAAAGGGGCTAATCATTTTGACACTGAAATAGTTCTTAAAAAAATTAATAACTGCTTTTATTCTAGTCGAAATAAAATAAATAAGACTTTCTCCAGAAGAAAAAATATTATCAGACATACTGTGTAAATTTTCTTGCTCTGTTAAACATCATTTGGGAAATATTTAAAAGAGAAAATTCAAAATTCAAAGGGGGGCTAAAAATTCTGACATCAACTGTATGTCCTGGTCCTCCAGACTGAGGGTTGAGCTAACAACCCACCTCATAAAAAAAAAAATAATAAATAAAAAAAAAAGAAAAAAAAAAAGATGTTACCAAAATATTGTCGGCTAAATATTAACTTTGATAAAAAAATGGCCCTGCGTGTAAATAACTAATTACATTTTCCTCAATATATAGAAAATAGTAATAGAATTATAAAAATAATAATAATTTAAATAACTGTTGTGTAAAAATGTTTATTTATATATTTTTATTTTTATTGTTATTATTGATTATCCAACTTTTTAAACATTTTTGCAAAAATGGAAGCTTTAAAAAAAAAAAAAAAAAACCTTAACAACTATCTACCCCTCAACAATCCAAAACTGAATAAATACCCAAATGCACAAACATTTCAGAAGTTGCTTTACTGTAATATTAGTAATAATAGAGGATAAAAGGTGACTGTGAAGTCGGTTTTATGCCAGCTTTAATCTAAATTTCAGCAACTGATTTTAGACCAAAACATCACCTGACATTCACAACCACAAATATTCATGGGAAAAACACCAAATGAACGCACAAAGCACTCTTCTTATTAAGTGTGTATCATAAAGGTTTACAAATTAACACAAATAATCAATTCAATCAGTTCAAAGTTTCATGAGAGCTGATGTAAATCTGATATGATGGTCTTTTGTATTTTTTCTAATGCATGAACTTATCATCTAAGCACACCAATCCTTCATCAGGCAGAATGTTTTGGCAGGTAGCCATTGAAACTAATGTTTACAAGATTAATAATAAATAGAATAATTAATATAATGAATAATAAAATATAGAACTTAATACAATTACATGATTTTCATAAAAATTCAAGATAATAATCTTAACTGGGTGCATTAACACAATAAAACGCAAGACTTATCATACTGTAAACATGACAATAAAATTAGAGTATGTGCACTCATTGCTTGGCTTCAATGCTTGTGAAGAGGTACACTGTTTGCAATGTATGAAACATCACCCCTCCGTACTCAAGCACTTAATTCTCTGAGCACTAACAGTTCATTTGTATAATCAGCACTTCATGGGTGTATTGCCTGTTCTTGTTAAATTACTGAATGCCTCCTCAATTCACAAGTCACTTTGGACAAAAGCATCTGCTGAATAACTGAATGTAAATTTAATGAACCCACCCATTGCATTGCTATTGAGCATGAAAAATCCATGTGCATTTCCATCAGCTTCCATGGAAAGATAAAAAGGGTGGACACCATAGAGGTTGGTGAGCTCCTGAAAGATCCGGGAAGAGAGAAAATTTAGTGCAAGTCGACTTTTTCTACAATGATATAGGTGTATGCTGATTGAATATTTATAAAAAAAAATACTTTCCAAATCTGATTGCATCTTTTTATCTTTTCAATGTTATTATTGTTATTTGTACACTGTAATACAAATTGGTTGTCCTGAATATTTAGGTTAAGAATAAATGCTACAAATAATTTTTAACAGAAGTTCCAGCTGGATTAGATCTTATTCTGAAGTAGACGCTAATTTATTTCCCCCAAATAGCATTCCCAGTTCCTGCATTGCAAACAAATCAGAAGTCCACTACGGTCACCAATAGTTCTCCTAATGGGAAAGGCCGTTTGAACGAACAAAGGTCAAGTTACCATTGGAGGAACATCTCGAGCCCACATGGTGAGAGTGTTCCACTGGACGTCATGCAGAAAGTTGGAGCGATGTTCACCCAGTCCGTAGATGAAACGTGTGGGTAGAGATGAGGACATCTGGAGGAACTGATCCGCGTAGAAGAGAGGAGCGATGGATGTGTTCAGCCTGGCAGCACAGAAACATACATGTTACTTCTGGCATTCATTATAGATCTCCTTGTTGGCCAGTTTTCTGGTGATGGCTTGAAACTACTCTGTGAATTTGAAAGGCAGATCTGTGTATTTGTGTTTGTGTTGTGGACTTACAGTACAGCTCCAGTCTGCGTTCTCTTGACTATTAGTCCAAACGGCTCCTTGATGAAGTCTACAGTGTACGAGGGGTTTGAGGCTCTTTTATGAACCACAGGGACATCTATAGGCACCTCGTACCTCTTTTCAGTCGGGTCTGTTATCTGTATGAGAAACAGGAATATTATGAGAACATAAAAAGTCTGAAAATGTTTTCAAAATTAAGATTAAAGCTGGCGTTTGTCATGTTAAAAGTCAATACTTTGTTGTCTACATAAATTAAAACAAAACACTTAAAAAAAGATTTCACCTTACAAAAGATTTTCACAAGAAATCACCTGATTTAAATTCTACAAGTGAAATTGGTCTTTATAATTATAATGCACAGTTAAAATGGATATTCGTTTTGAAATGTCACATTTAAGCCAAACAAATAAAAAAGACTTAAAAATCATATAAATCATTCTACATCATTCAATCATTCTATAAATCAAGATTTGTGAAAAAAATATATATTTTCAGCTTTAATAATAATAATAATAATAATAATAATAATAAAGGTAATAATAACAACAACAACAATAATAATATTAATAATAATAATAATAATAATAATAATAAAATGGCAAATCAGCATATTAGAAAGACACTGAAAACAGAAGTAATGCCTGTATTTTCCTTTACCATGACAATAATAAACACTTTAAAATGTATAAATAGAAAAAAAAAATGAATTAACTACAATACAATATTACAACATATCTCTTTTTTACTGTATTATTCATAAAATAAATGGATACCCTCTGAGAAATTATTATATTGTCACTGAGACAATCTTCTGAACGGATAATAATATTAATAAATAATTATTATTTAATTATTAACGTCAATAATACAAAGATATATTTTTAATAAGTAAAAATCAATAATTTAGCATTTTAAAACATGAAAAATATATGTTTTTATTTAATAATTAAACTAAAATAAGAGCGAACAAATAAACACAGGAAAAAATATCATATAGTATTTTTGTTAAAAGTAATTATAAATAATTTAAAATAAGTAATAATTACAATTATTTATTTATATATAGTTGAAGTCAGAATTATTATTTCCCTTGTTTATTTTTTCCCCTAATTTCTGTTTAACGGAGAGAAGATATTGTCAAGCATTTCTAAACATGATAGTTTTCATAACTCATTTCTAATAACTGATTTATTTTATCTACAGTACATCATATTTTACTAAATAAGGGTAATTTAAAGAGGTAACTAGGTTAGAGGCAGGTTAGGATAATTAGGCAAGTCAATGCACAATGATGGTTTGTTCTGGAAACAATTGAAAAAAAAAATGCTTAAAGAGGCTATAAATTTTTGACCTTAAAAGGGCTTTTAAAAAATTTAAAATGCTTTTATTCTAGCTGAAATAAAACAAATAAGACTTAATGTGAACAATGCATTGCTTTGGATAGCACTTTATTTACAATAAAACTATATATTAATATGTATGACAAGCCTACAGTAATTAATAACATTTCTGATTCTCACTTTTTTATGCATCAGTGCACAACATGTAAAAACTTTTCTGTATCTAAAGTATGTCCAGTGGTGTAATGTAAAATATTACAAATACTCAAATGACTGTAATGGAGTAGTTTTTCTCGGCAATTGTAATTTACTAAGTCGTTTTAAAAATGTGTACTTTTACATTCTCTTGAGTACATTTTAGTGCAGTATCGGCACTTACTCTACTATTCTCCTTCAACCTGCAGTCACTATTTTATATTTTCTTATCTATGAGGATTGGCTAAAGTACAACAATCAGTCCCTGTGATTCATGTGCAATCAAACCGCACGGCTCAATCGCATCATACAGAACAACCTAAGGACATGAACGCTTCAAAAATGCTGCAAACAGTTTTAAAAGAATTGAAAGTGTCCATGAGGATGTCCAAAACCATCACACACAATGACCTAGAGACTGTTTAGACTGTATGAAGGATGTATGATGCACTACAGAATATTACGTTTTCACACACATGCACAAATTGCATGTACAGTAAATGCATCAGACTTTAAAAGTGTAATGCTCACTACTCTTTTAAAAGGCCAACTTTTTACTCATACTCAGTAATATTTACAAGATACTTTTACTCTACTTGCACTACATTTTTGAGCAGCTAATGGGGCTTTTACTGGAGTACGATTTTTAAGTACTCTATCCACAACTAATAATCTTAATCACAGGAACAACGCTCTGACCTTCACACGCAGCCTGTGGTCCTCCTCAAACAGCACTTCCAGCTGCAGAGCATCGATGTCTTTGGGATAGTATGTCTTCTTATTCCTAAGCAGCTTTCCCACCTTGCCCATCTCCGTATCAACAATAGACATTAGCTCATAGGACGGATAATCAGGAGTGTAAAAACACCATGGCACTCCATTCTGTGCCGAAACATTGCCCCGTGAGCTCTGAATAAAGCAGCAGTTTCTAGCATGGCACATGTCCTCCGTCACCACCACATTTCTTTCAGGATAGCAGTCAAACCTCCACCCTTCAGGCACCTGAGAGCAGGACTCCGGCTGCAGCCCTGTTCCGTTTTGGCTTTTGGGTGAAGGGGGCCTATGGGATTCTGTAGAGGGTGGATTGTGGATCCAAAATAAGGTCCCGAGCAGCCAGACGGCAGAGAGGACAACAATGAGCCCCCCGAGGGTCAGCAGGGCGGCAGTGATGGAGCAGCGAGGGCTCTGGGGCAGCAGGGGCAGCTCTGGGTCCCCCTCTTTTAGATCTGCGTCTGTCGACTCGTCATTATCCAATAATGCAGCTCCGGAGAAGTGAACCTCCTCGGGGGTGAGTCTCTCGTAGGACACCATTTCAAATGCCTGCAGATAAAGATAAGAGAAGGTGAGGTTTTTTATTTTTTGTTGTTTTTGTCTCGCTTTGACTTTTTATATCGAAGGTTTTAATTGGAATTACAGTAATTATAGCGTGACCGCAAAGCCTTAGTTGGGGACTAGTTTGTTTGGGTTTGATTCTAGAAGTTCGATTCTGTAAAGAGATTCTGTATTTTGTGTAGGAATCAATAAAACTGTTAATCGCTAAGAAAAGAGAAAGTGTTTGCTAAAACTGCGTCCTTATTATGCATTATGCATGTTATTCTGTGCATGTTATTCTGTGATCATTTCCTCATCCTTTACTTGTTTTAAACCTTAGTGAGTTTCTTTCTATAGTTACAAACAAAATAAGATATTTTAAAATATGTTGGAAATGGGTAACCATTGACTTCCATAGTATGTAAAATATATTATTTTGTTTATTACCCTCAAGTAGCAAAATATTTTGAATACAAAAGAAGATATTTTGTAAAATGTTAGAAGTGGGTAACCATTGACTTCCACAGTATGCTATGGTAGACAATGGTTACTCGTTTCCAACATTTTTCAAAATATCTTCTTTTGTTTATTACCCTCAAGTGGTATGATATTTTCAATACATAAGAACAGATTTTGAAAAATGTTGAAATTGGGCAACCACTGTCTTCCAGAGCATACTATGGAAGACAATGGTTACCCATTTCCAACATTTCCGTGATTACCCATGTCCAGCATTATCTAGATATTTTGAAAATATTTTGAAAAATTTTGAAAACGAGTTACCATTGACTTCCACTGTATGCTATGAAAGACAATGGTTACCCGTTTCCAACATTTTTCAAAATATCTTCTTTTGTATTCAAAATATCTTACTACTTGAGGGCAATATAAAAAGTAAACTTTTATTTTGGGGTGAACTATCCTTTTAAACTGAACAAACAATGGATAATGCTTTTAAACTCTTAATTAATTAATTAATTAATTAATTAAATGATATAAATATATATATATATATATATATATATATATATATATATATATATATATATATATATATATATATATATATATATATATATATATATATATATATATATACAACAGTTCTTTCTGGTTCTGAAATCTAATTGGCTGATAGCCATGCAATATTCTGCAATATCAGAATTCCTACAGCCTCTTTACCCTTTGTGTATTACTCCGCCCACATACAGCCAGCAAAAAGCAGACACTACAGATCTAAAGTTTAAAAGATGCACACTCAACTGTTTAACTGTCAGCTTATGATTTGAATCCGGAAGAAAGTAGTTCCTCATACAAAAGGGTTTTTGAGACGCTCTATGTTTGATTTTGTTTTTATATACACAATTATGCCGTCAAACTGTTGTATAAACGCAATATCACACTTGTAGCAGTGCGATATGACTGTATATCAGCACTGGTGGGGGGCACTAAGCTACTCGTGTGATATTGCTCATATATATATATATATATATATATATATATATATATATATATATATATATATATATATATATATATATATACACACACACACACACACATATATATATATATATATATATATATATATATATATATATATATATATTCTTAATATTTTAATATTTAGTCATTTGTTTACTATTAATTTGCTGACACTTTTCCTTTACTAAACCAACATTTTTATAAAGATAAATAAAACACAAGAGCATTAAAGGGACAAATAAATCAATAAAACTGGGATTAGAATGATTAAGTTTTTCATAAATTAATTAGCAAAAAAATGCGACTGTGCCAAGATTCAAATAAAGAATCCAAAATAATTTAATTGAATAAACAAATGAATGAATAATGGAAGCAGATAAATACAAATTAAACAAATAAATAATAAAAAGTTATAAAAATAATTAAACAAATATGTGAATGGGTAAATATAGTATTACATAAAGAAATAGATTGTTTTTTTACAATGTAACTTATTACAGAGATATAAATATTTTGTAAATAATATTTTAGAATGAATATGTAATATTTATTTTGATGGGTCTTTAATTTTTCAGGATGGGGGTTCCTCAAACTTGGATGACCAAATTGGGCACTCTGACATGTCTGTAATTTGTTAAAATATGTTATATATGCCTCAATTTGTTATTAAAACCTTTTTAGGTATTGACAATGTGTGTTGTATGATGCCGAAATGTCCTACTTAACAGTGATTATACTTCTATATCTGAAGCTAGCAAATAAAATAAAAAAATATTTGCATTTTCTTTATTTTATTTGCATGCAACATCATTAAAATCATTTACAGACTTGATAACCAAATCATTTAATTAATGAGAAATCTTTTCAGGTATCAGCAGTTCTTCAGTCTCTGCAAGAAACCACAGTGACGGCACCATAAATCAGGGACTTTCTTAAGTAACTTTTTTCAACTGCAACTATAGGAAAGAAGAACTACAAAGGGAAGTGGCTACTGGAGGAAGCAGTCCTATTGGAGAGAAAATAAATCAGATTTGATACCGTACCTCTTCTACGGAGAGATTCATGCTATTTGCTCCTTATTTCCAAAATGAAAAAAATCAAGCATGCAAAGATAGTTACATTTTTAATGATAAAACGTGTTATAAGAGTAAAATAACCAAGCTGGTTTTATATTCAGATAGTCAGACATTCCCCTTAATAATATCATTTCAGAAAAGTATTCTTTGTTAATTCTAAATAGGCAAAAAAATCATACTAGCAGCCAGTGATTATCAAAACACAGCATTGTTTACAGTCAGTTAGATAGTACTAATCTTGTTTTTAAGTTGATAAAACCAAACCAAACCAACCTACTTGTGTACAACTGTTGGCCAAGGCTGGTGCTCACAACGTTTAAGACAAAAGCACGAATGTTCAGCAACAGCATAGAAGCTAAATATTTGATTGACAGGCCATATCTCATTTCAGTTTTTAGATAATGCAGAGACCAGAGTCCAACAAACAAGTTAAACTACACAATCCATACAAACACACGCCGTGCTTCCTAAATACCCCGGTATAGGAATATTCTCATGTTAGAATAATCACAAAACCTCTGCAGCACATTGATGAAAATATTATTTTAATTTCCAATCTTCAGAAAAAAAGACCGTGCCAAGCCAGACACCATTACATGACACAAAGAAAGAAAGGCACAAAAATGTTTGTATTAACAATGTAAATGCATTTCTCATGTGTGGCTAAAAAATATATATGCTAACGCTAACGTGTATTGGCTTTCCACTTATTTATTTTTAATGAATGGCGCATTGCATACATTTTTCCAGGCACATCACACATCATATATCTGTTGCACAAAATGAACAAGACTGAGCCTTACATGAAACATTCAGCAGCACACACAACATATTAAATGCATACTTACTTCTTATGCAGAAAAAATATCTGATGCTATATGGTTTTGGTGTCTAACAGGCTACATTACATCGGCAAACATGCTCTGGTCAAGCGCGCTGGTAAATGTTACGGATATTTCATGTCTTATGAAGTTGCTGTTGTTGTGCGTGTCCTACGGTAGCGATAAGAATCTGATTCACTTAGTAAATCGGCTCTTTAAGACAGATCATTACAGTGAACCGGTTCACTGGTTCAATCTGGTCCTCGCAAAAAAAAAGCTTCAGCGGAATTTTTGATGATTTGTTTTTTTTGTTTGTGTGTGGTAAAGTGATGTAAATTGCATTTTCTCACCCATATCTCAGTTTTGACTCTTTATGTAGATTGTATCACTTTGCGAATTGATTTGAATGAAGCCTCGCAAAGAGCCGGTTAAAAATAATGATTTCTTCTCTGCTTTCTTTACTTTCTCTCCAGTTATTTCATTACTGCCATCTACTGGTCTGGAAACAATTTATTTTATTGGATTGATTTGTTTGAGAACCTAAAAACGAAATAGGAAAACTTAATATTCAAATAATTTGAAAAAAATAAATAAATAAAAATAAATAAAATAGAAAGTTTAATTACTGAAATTTCAAAATAATATATGCAAATGCACGAATATAATGACTTAGACAATAGAAAATGTAGTATTCATATGTGTATGTGCCATTTGTCCAGCAGATGGCAACTCAATCTAATATACTAACGTTAAAATAAATTAAAGTAAAAATGTTCACATCAAGAATCATATAGGTTAAAACTAAAAAATAAAGGCTATATTATATTTTTAGCATCTTGACCCTAGAGCCACAAATAAACATCTTATGAAGATTTTAAAAAGATTATGTGAAACTAAAAATAAATAATACATTTATTTATTATATGGGCCTATATTAATAAAACAACATTCATTCAATTATTTTCCTGCGGCTTAGTCCCTTTATTCATCAGGGCTCGCCACAGCGGAATGAACCGACAACTTATCCAGCATATGTTTTACACAATGAATGCCATTCCAGCTGCAACACGGTAATGGGAAATAATAAATCCAGGTAGCAAAGAATTCTGGCCCTGATTTGGCCTTAATCTAGCACAGCAGGTATTCATCCGGCATACAGCATGTGGGCCAAACATGGACCTGGTTTGGCAGAGGTGGCACCGTCTTAAAGGCGGCACCCAACACTTGGGCCAGATGTAACGTAGTATTTGGCCCAGATGGTAATAACTGATATGAAAGTTTGGTCTATCTTGACCCACATTTAAAATACATTTTTATTATTTTCAAGAAAAGAAAAAAAATTCTTCCAATCAGGTTGAGAAAAAGCATGCAGATAGCACGCCTAAAGCGCAATGATTCATGGGTTTATCAGTTTCATTGCATTCGTGATACACCAACATATCTGGCCCAGTTCAGGCTCAGTTATGGGTTAACTTAGCCGAGTCCATGTTTGGCCCTTGTCTGGAAGCCAGACTTGCAGTCATGTACCGTAATTCACTGTGGCATGTGGGCCAAGCAAAAGCGGATTGTGTTGGCCAGAGCTGGGCCAGAGATATTCTGCTATGTGGGAAACAACAAATGAAAAATAGTTATTGAAATAAAAACAAGTATTTCACAACATTACAGGTCAAATAGGCCTAAATGTAGCCTTTGTGAGCAGTTTAATCTTTTTCCGAAAAAAAAAAAATAAAATTAACTTTTGTTTTGTCTAATATAAAATAAGTAAATTTCATACAGTACAGTGTATTATTGACGCGGAAAGAAATTAAGCATTTACCCACAGGCCTAGACAACAGACACCGCAGCTTAGAAAAGGAGAAGTGAAGTCAAAAGAATCATTTGATTCAGTCGATTCTCAATGCCTTTGATGTTTGCTGACTGAATTTAATTTGATTCAATAAAGGGAAGGCTGGCAGTGGTTAGCACTGTCGCCTCAAGGTTGCTGGTTCGAGTCCCGGCTGGGTCAGTTGGCATTTCTGTGTGTAGTTGCTTGTTCTCCCCATGTTCGTGTGGGGTTTCCTCTGGGTGCTCCGGTTTCTCCCTCAGTCCAAAGACATGCGCTATAGGTGAATTGAATAAACTAAATTGTCAGTAGTTTATGTGTGTGAATTAGTGGGTATGGGTGTTTTCCAGTGCTGGGTTGCAGCTGGAAGGGCTTCCTCAGTGTAAAACATATGCTGGATTAGTTGGCGGTTTATTCCGCTGTGGTGACCCCTGATGAATAAAAGAACTAAGCTGAAGGAAAATTAAATGAATGAAAGGGAAGGCAGTCAGTTTTGTTATGAGCAACAATACCCTGAAAAAAAAAACTTTCGAGCAGTTCTTCATTCAATTAAAATGTATCTTTCTTTTCAGTTTAATATTATTTGTTTCATTATTCAAGTACTTAATTTTAAGTTCAAACACATAGTTAAACATAGTTAAGTCACATAGTTAAATATTATTATTTTTGATTTAGAGTTCAGCTAAGAGCTATTTTGACTGATGTAAAATTTTAAGGTTATATTCACACAGGTCAGTGCATGCATAGTAATCAAAAGCTCAATATGCTTTGTACTTTCATGCATTAAAAAAAAATTGTTTAAGGGAAATTATTTATTTTTTATTGGCTCAATTGATCAAATTTAGATGTGAAACCATTACCCTAATTTATTTTAATTGAATGAATAAAAGCTTTTTTTCAGTGCATTATAAAATCCTTGGATTACTGTAAATAGGCTATAAACGTGTTTTCACTCTTGATTATTAACCCAGCAAGCATTAAAAAAAAGATGTCTGATAGACGTCTAATAGATGTCTAAACATGGTCTAAAACAAGGCTAAATTTGGGCTTTCAGATAAAATCTAATAGACCAAAACTAGACTAGTGGTCAAATAGACATATCCCAGCAAGCATTTTTTGTTTTAAAAGATGTCTAAAAGATGTCTAATAGACGTCTAAACATAGTCTAAAACAAGGCTAAACTTGGGCTGTAAGTGAAAATCTAATAGACATCTAAAGATAGAACAAAACTAGGCTAGTGGTCAAATAAACAGATCCCAGGAAGCAGTTTTTTGTTTTTAAAAGATGTCTAACAGAAGTGTAATAGACATCTAAACATAGTCGTCTTGGCTAAAACAAGGCTAAATTTGGGCTGTCAGTGTAAGTCTAATAGATGTCTATGAATAACTCAAAACTAGACTAGTGGTCAAATAGACAGATCCCAATAAGCTTTTTTTGTTTTTGTTTTTGTTTTTAAAAGATGTATAAAATATGTCTAATACATGTCTAAATCTTATCTAAAACAAGGCTAAATTTGGGCTGTCAAAAAAATTTAATAGACATCAAAGGAAATACCAAAACTAGACTAGTGGTCAAATAGACAGATCCCAGCTAACATTTTGTTTTTAAAAGATGTCTAATAGACGTCTAAACATAGTCTAGACCAAAACTAGACTAGTCGTCAAGTACACAGATCCCAGTAAGCTTTTTTTGTTTTAAAAGATGTTTAATAGATGTCTAATACACATCTAAACATAGTCGTCCTGGCTAAAATAAGGCTAAATTTGGGCTATCAGTGAAAATCTAATAGACTAAGAATAGGCCAAAACTAGACTAGTTGTCAGACAAAGAGAAATGAATGACTACACATAAAAAGTCTGTCTAATCTGTCTATTTGATGACTAGTTTAGCCTTGTTTTAGCCAAGCTGTTTACGTCAGATGTCTATTAGACGTCTATTAAACACAAAATTGTTTGCTGGGAAGAATCCCCTTACAAGAGTGAGGTTTAATAAAGCAGAATGAATGTCAATATTATGATCCTCAACTGAATTCACACACACTACGCATCTCCTAAAGATGATAGATCCTTTTGTTGTATTAATTATCGATGTTAAAGAGATTTGCTTCGAGCTGCGTGTTGTTATTAGAAGATATGACACAATAATCTTCCCCTTTCAAGTTCACCCACGCTAAAAGTGATTCCACAAGAGAAATGAATATCTCAAAGTCGGATTTGCACCGCAAGCCTCCTAATTGTCGGAATAACGTCTCGTTGTTTGCCCACGCATTACCTCTAATGCTAGATGATAATCTCTGTGTTATGAGGCCCTGTTATTGCAACTGTACAATAAAGGTGAAAAGAATTACGTGCAGTTCTCATCCCTAATTTACATGAAAAATCCGAAAACCTCCATGCAGGGGAATAAATTAATTTATCTCTGGATAAAATGTGCAGCTTGTGTATTTAACAAAAAGGTACAGACAATAGATTTAGCTATCCCTCACTAGAAATTACAGCAAATAAGTTCATTATTTTTATTAAAAAAGATCCGCCTAGCTCTTCTTCCAAGCATAACCTGCATATACAGTTGAAGTCAGAATTATTAGACTGCCTGAATTATTAACCCCCTGTTTTTCCACTTAAGGCAGTTATGTGGCACTGGTGGTCTTCTTTCAGCCCAGACAAAATGAGCGTGAGCCTGAAGTGGCTCACCTGTACAATGGCAACAAGGGCCAAAGATTCCAATTCATTTATGGGCCGTTTAAGGCAAAGATTTGGCAAAATGTAATCTGAATTTAACCTAATGTGGCCCATATGGAAAATGGTAAAGTTAGCCCAAATGACAAAAGTCAAAAGTGTTGACTTGAGTTACGGCAAAAATGAGTTGGCAAAAATGTGGCATAGTCATTTAAGAATAATCTGGGTCTAAACCCAAAGCCTAAAGTGGCCCAGATGTGATAAGACATATGTGGCCCACTTTTGGCAAATATTATCACAGAAAGCTCTAGCGAATGTGGCTGTGAGCCTTAAATGGCCCAGATGTGATATGACAAATGGGGCCCAGTAATCTTAAGAAATATGTTGGCCACTTTTGGCATATTTTGGCACAGTAACCTCTGGCTAATGTCAATGTGAGCCTAAAGTGGACCAAATGTGATATGACAAATGTGGCCCAGCTATCTTAAATCATATGTTGGCTTTTTTTGTCAAATATTTCAAACATTAAGCTCTGGCTTATGTGTCTGTGAGCCTAAAGTGGCCCAGACGTGATTTGACAAATATAGCACAGTTATCCTAAGACATATGTGGGCCACTTCTGGCAAACATTTGGCACAATAAACTCTGGTTAATGTGGCTGTGAGCCTAAAGTAGCCCAGACGTGATATGACAAATATGGCCCAGTTATCTCACGACACATGTGGGCCACTTTTGGCAAATATTATCACAATAAGCTTTGGCAAATGTGGCTGTGAGCCAAAAGTGGCCCAGATGTGATATGACAAATGTGGCCCAGTTATCTTAAGACATAAGTTGGCCTTTTTTGGCAAATATTTGACACATTAAGCTCTGACTTATGAGGCTGTGAGCCTAAAGTGGCCCAGACGTGAGATGACAAATATAGCCCAGTTATCCTAAGACATATGTGGGCCAAAATTGGCAAATATTTGGCACAGTAACCTCTGGCTAATGTAGCTGTGAGCCTGAAGTGACCCAGATGTGAAATTACAAATGTGGACCAGTTATCTTAAGACATATGTGGGCCACTTTTGGCAAATATTTGGCACAGTAAGCTCTGGCTAATGTGGATGTGAGCCTGAAGTGGCCCAGAGAAAATACGTTAAATGTGGCCCAGTTATCTTAAAACATATGTGGGCCACTTTTGACAAATCTTCGGCACAGTAAACTATGGGTATGTGGGTCATATGTAAGTGTCTGGTGTGGGCCAGATCTGGGCCAAACTAAAAGCAAACTGTGTGGACCAGAATAGGGTCAGTTCTGGTTCATTTGGTTGAATTCTGGCTGATATGTCATCACATGACATCTTCTGATGGCTACTTCTAGTAGTTTAATGCCCCATGACATAAAGCGCAATTCATCTGGGGCTGGTTTCTTGAACATAACAATGAGTTCACTGTTCTCAAATGACCTTTACAGTCACCAAATCTCAATCCAATGAAGCACCTATGGATGTGGTGGAATGGGAGATTCACATCAGGGATGAGCATTCGACAAATCCGCAGCAACTGTGTGATGCTATCAGGTCAGTATGGCCCAAAGTCTCTGAGGAATATTTCCAGTACCTTGTTGAATCTAGGCCACGAAGGATTAAGGCAGTTCTGAAGGCAAAAGGGGGTCCAACCCGGTACTAGTGAGTTGTTCCTAATAAAGTGGCCGGTGAGTGTAAATGTATATCTATATACTGCTTTACAGCAATAAAATACTTGTGGTGAGTAAAAAAAGCATCAGGTTTATTTTTAACTCCTCTCCTGTGAACAACTCTTGCTTCATAAATCCTAATGCAGGGCTCTGCATGCAGTCAATATATGCTTATGCAGAAGCTTGAGGTCATGATGACAAGTTGCTATCTGTATACAGTAGTGGTGTGATGAGATACACCTAAGGCCTATGGAAACATGTTCCTATCATAAATGCAGTATGTTCGTCTTTAGCAGGAACAGTTTCCCTCAGGCGTGCGCAAGGTGATCTCAAGGGGCGAATATGATGTGACATACACCCGGGCCTCATTACGTACAGTACAGTATATACTCTGCTACAAAACTTGTACTGTACTTAGAAAGGCATTTTCCTGGGAGCTGTTTTAAAAGGTAAACCTCACCAAATACATTACTTGAGCAAAACTTTTAAGGATGCCAAATCATTTTGAGGATCACTTTGCTATTTTTAAAGGTGTTTTGCATGAAAATGAAAAATGTGTTCACTATTTTCTCAACCAAAACCTGTATTTGTTTTTTTCTGTTGAACTCAAAAGAAGATGTTTTGAAAAATGTTTGAAATCTGTAACCATTGACTTTTACAGTAGGAAAAACAAATACTGTAGACATACTCTGTGTAAAATTCTTTGCTCTGTTAAACGTTCTTTGGGAAATATTTTAAGAAGAAAAAAAAATCACAAGCTAATCCTTTTGATATACACTCACCGGCCACTTTATTAGGTACACCTGTCCAACTGCTCGTTAAAACAAATTTCTAATAAACCAATCACATGGCAGCAATTCAATGCATTTAGGCATGTAGACATGGTCAAGACGATCTGCTGCAGTTTAAACTGAGCATCAGAATAGGAATGAAAGGTGATTTGAGTGACAATGAGCGTGGCATGGTTGTTGGTGCTAGATGAGCTAGACTGAGTATTTCAGAAACTGCAGATCTACTGGCATTTTCATGCACAACCATCTCTAGGGTTTACTGAGAATGTAAAAAAAAAATGCAGAAAGCGGCAGTTCTGTTGAGAACATAGGTCAGAGGAGAATGGCCAGACTGGTTCCAACTGAAAATAAATATCTTCTCACTATTTACTCTCCCAAACCTGTATTTTTTTCTTTTTATTTTGAACACAAAAGAAGATGTTTTAAAAAATTATTGAAATTTGTAACCATTAACTTTCACAGTAGGAAAAACAAATACTGTGGACATACTCCAACATACTTCAAATGATCTTTTTTTGTGTTCAACAGAAAAAAATAACTCAAGCAGGTTTGTGGCAAGTGAAGGTTGTGTAAATAAAAAGAATTTGCAGTTTTTGGTGAAATAAGATGTATTTAGAACTACATTTGTATGATAAAAGTCCTCACATAGATTTTGGGAGGGGATTATGAGGAAAAACATCAGATTCAAGGTTGATTTTAGAACAATGAAATCCATCGAGTAAAAGCAGTGACCTAGTAGAAGTGTGAACACATTTATTGTTACTTAGAGAAACTGATGATGTAGCAAAAACAAAAAAGTTTTTACTTTGGTTTTTAAAAAAAGAGTTGTCCAGTCAGCATTGTCAGAATGGCTCTATTCATATACAGATCTGCAAAAAGTTTATATTAATGTCCATTTTGAAAAGTTTGCATTTTCATGCCATCAAAACACTGGCAAAATGACAATGAAGGGTTGGATCATCCAAAAATTAAAATTGAATAAAAACCCTCATAACGTTTTAATCCACTGAGACATTTGTTTGTCTGGAAAAAAGAAGATATTTTAGATGAAATCAGAGAGTTCCCTCATTCTCCATAGACTGCAACAAATAACAAAAACATTACTAAAACAGAGTGTACAAATCTACAAGAAAAGTTTTGTGTGCCAAAAGATTAACAAAAGTAAAAAATAAATAAATTAAAAACTATACTTTGTTCCTTTATATGTGCTCTCTTGTGTCAGGTTGATATACAATATACTGTACAGGCATTGTATGTTGCTAACTTGTGGCATTAAGTTCTCAAAATGTAGCAAATTTTGTGACACAATTTCAACATAAAATTGACATCAAACACCACATTTAATCTTGAGTTATGGTAAACTCAACATGCTTAACATCATAATGATAACAAACACTCCACACAATTATACCAATCATTCATATTTTAAGTCATTGTGGCATTAAAACAAGAATCTATCATCTTTCAAACGTGGGTTATGGGTTATGGCAACCCAAGCCAAACACGCCAACCTGATTTCATCAAGTCAGACATGTTTCTTGAGTAACATCTATGTTGATCCTGGAACAACATACCAATCAGCCAATCAGAATTAAGGGATATGCTTAGCGTTTATGTCAAGTTTAGGCTCATGGTCAGGTTTATGCACTTCTACATGAGTGATATCTACCATTATTGTTATTATTCCCCTGTAATTTTGGGAATAATTTACAATTATAGTTGGGTTTTAGGGAATATTGCATTTTCTAACAAAAATGATGTTCCAGGATAAACATAGATGAAAATCCAGGATCGCACTTATCCTACTTAATATATACTTAAAATAAAAATAATCAGAATAAAGATATTAAATTTAATTCACATGCTTAGAGGTTATTTTTTACACTTAGGACTGTAATAAACTGCTTAAACCCCAGTAAGTAAAAGCAACAAAGCCCTAATAAAGATATTATTTAAGAGTAATATTTATTTATTTATTTATTTATTTATTTATTTATTTATTTATTTATTTATTTATTTATTTATTTATTTAATATTTAATTATTTAAGAGAAACTCAAACAGGTATAGAGCAAGCAGAGGATGAGTAAATGATGAGAGGAATGCAATTTTTAAACAAACTATCCCTTTCATTCACATCTTTACAGGTTATTTCTTATACTTAGGACAAAGGAACTGTTCAAACCTTAAGTTAAAGCAAACAGCACCAATAAATATATAATTTAACAGTAATATTTAAGATATTTAATTATTTATTTAATATTTTATTACTTAAGAGAAACTCAAACAAGTTTAGAACAAGCGGAGGATGAGTAAACTACAGAATTAACATTTTGGATAAACCATCCCTTTAATTCACATACTAAGAGGTTATTTCTTATACTAAAGACTACATAACTGTTCAAACCCCAGTAAGCAAAAGGAAACACCATTAAAAAATATATAATAATATAACCTCGAAGGAACTGAACAAACTCCAGTAAGTAAAAGCAAACAGAGCTAATAAAGATATGATTTAAGAGTCAGCCAGCATCCAGGCCTCCTTCATAATCTCCATTGTTCTGTCTGCTAATGTTGTACACACACGCACACAGTTGGTCACCGATCGGACAGCTGCTTCCCAGTGGGAATAATCAGTTTGACCTTGGGCAATGGTGGTTGCAGTGCTGAGACATGGGCATTTACAGCATCGGGCACTGAGCTGGAAAAATGCTATCCAGTCCAAGACAAAAAAAAATGCTCATACAGCAAGATCCACTCTATAAGCGATGATAGAAAAGCTGCAACTATCTCTGTATGTGTGTGTGTGTGTGTGTGTGCGTGTGTGTGTGTGTGTGTGTGTGTGTGAGTGTGTGTTAATGCCAAAAGGCAAGGTAGGCTGTAACTCTTTGAAACACATAATACGTTTGGGGTTTCTTATTAAGGTTTATTTTTTTAAATTAGCTTGGTGTCACTGACAATCCAACGTGCCGATACACTCTTGACGCAGATCGCATAGAAAAAGAGTGCGTGTGTGTTCTTGCAAAGTAACCTCGAGTCACATTTATTCATTCTCTACCCAGGAATGAAATTAAACATTTATTCATTAAAGTCACTGTCAGTCTGGCAGAAAAAAATAACTTTCTGGAGCTCTAAACACGCACGACATGGCATTGAATGAAAAGTGGATGAGTGAAGGGGGAAATTAATTACCTGCAGTCGGAGAGTATTTCATCCACAGTTCCTTTTATTGGCTCGTATCATTTCAGATGGGTTTGTCTCTCTCTCTCTCTCTCTCTCTCTCACTCTCTCCCTTTCTCTCTCTCTCTCTCTCTCTCTCTCTCTCTCTCTTTCTGTTTAATTACAGTTTAAGATATTTTTGTGCAACTGTCTCAAACCTTAAAGCCAATCTGTTTAACTGGCCAGCTTTACTGTGTTTTTTCTATTCTAAACCCTGTTTACAATAGAACTTTATTAGGTACACCGAACTAGTACCGGACTGGACACCTTTTTGCCACCAGAACTGCCTTAATCTTTCATGCCATAGATATAACAAGATTTTCCTTAGAGATTTTGGTCCATATTATCATGATCGCATCACATGATGCAGATTTGTCGGCTGCACATCCATGATGTGAATCTCCAGTTTCACCACATCCCAAATGTGCTCTATTGGATTAAGCTCTGGTGATTGTGAGGGCCATTGGAGTATGGTAAACTCATTGTCATGTTCAAGAAACCAGTCTGAGATGATTCATGCTTTATGAGACGGTATGTTATCCATCTGGTAGTACCCATCATCAGAAGATGGGTACACTGTGGTCATAAAGGGATCGACATGTTCAGCAACAATACTCAGGTAGGCTGTAGCGTTGACACGATGCTCAGTTGGCACTAATGAGCCCAAAGTGTACCGAGAAAATATACACAGAAAAAAATACACCATCACCACCAGCCTAAACCATTGAAGGCAGGACGGATCCATGATTTCATGTTGTTGACACCAAGTTCTGACCCTACGATCAAAATGTCGCAGCTGAAATGAAGACTCATCAGAACAGGCAACATTTTTCCAATGTTCTATTGTCTAATTTTGGTGAGCTTGTGTGAATTGTAGCCTAAATTTTTGTTCTTAGCTGACAGGAGCGGCACCCATTGTGGTCTTCTGCTGCTGCAGCCCATCCACCTCAAGATTGGACATTTTGTGTTTTCAGAGATGCTCTTCTGCATACCTCGATTGTAACGAGTGGTTATTTGAGTTACTGTTGCTCAGCTGGAACCAGTCTGGCCATTCTCTTCTGACCTCTGGCATCAACAAGGCGTTTGTGCCCACAGAACTACCATTCACTGGATATTTTCTCTTTTTTGGACCATTCTCTGTTAACCCTAGAGACGGTTGTGCGTGAGAATCCCAGTAGATCAGCAGTTTCTGAAATACTCAGACCAGCCCGTCTGGGAACCAACAACTATGCCACGTTCAGACACTTAAATCACCTTCCCCCCCCCCCCCCCCCCCCCATTCTGATGGTCGGTTTGAACTGCAGCAGATCGTCTTGACCCTGTGCCTAAATGCATTGAGTTGCTGCCATGTGATTGGCTGATTAGAAATTTGCGTTGACAGTTGGGCAGAGGTACCTAATAAAGTGGCCTGTAAGTGTAGATTAAATTATTTGTGTTGCTTGTTTAAACTACTTATTTAAAATGTGCTGAATCAACACAATTCCTAATTTTTGGAGAAAACAATCATTTTATGTTCAATCCACTTAAATTCCTAGAAACAATTATGCTAACTTATTTGATTTGTGTTGGGACAAAGTGAAGGAATTGTTTGGAACTCACTGCACTGAATAAACTGCACTTGCACTGAATTCACTGCACTTGCTGTTTGTTCAAACTACATATTTAAAATGAGCTAAAACAACACAATTCTTGAGTTTTTTTAGGGTGAAACTTAATTGTTTTATGTTCAATCGACTTAAATTGTAAAAACTAATCAGTTAACTTAATTCCTTCATGTTGTCCCAACCCAAACCGATTGTGTGAAACCCTGCATGTTTTCACAGTGTATTTGAAATGTAATATATTGTTTTTTGGACATTTTTTAAAGCAGGTGCCCAAGGTTTTGCTTAAACATTATACATTGACACTATATACAGAAATATTATGACACCCTGTCACGTCAATTTTAATCTGTATATGAGAAATAACAATAAATATTATAGGTGAATTGAATAAAGTAAGGCGACGCAGTGGTGCAGTGGGTAGCACGTTCGCCTCACAGCAAGAAGGTCGCTGGGTCGCTGGTTCAGTCCTGTGTGGATGTTTCCAGAGATGGGTTGTGGCTGGAAGGGCATCCGCTGCGTAAAAACTTGCTGGATAAGTTGGCGGTTCATTCCGCTGTGGCGACCCCAGATTAATAAGGGACTAAGCCGACAAGAAAATGAATGAATGAATGAATGAATGAATAAACTAAATTGGCCATAGTGTATGAATGTGTGTGTGAATTAGAGTGAATGAGCGTTTCTCAATACAGGGTTGTGGCTTAAAGTGCATTTGCGGTGTGAAACATATGCTGGAATAGTTAGCGGTTCATTCCGCTGTGGTGATCTCTGAAATAGAGACTAAGCCAAGGAAAAATGACATCAGAAGACATTGAATAAAGCTGTGTTTCAATGCACTTTTTGTTGGTGTTTTGTTAATCTACACACATTGACTGATTCACGTTACACAGGTGTCAGGAGTTCATTATTATTATGTAGTGAAAGCACACTAACATACTGTATGTGAAGTCACAGTTGGGACATGGAGATGGCAACCCACCAGTGACCATGAAAGAAAGCATATGAAAGAATTACAAATAAAAATGTGAATATGCATGGGTGCGTATGTTTTATGGACTGGCCACCCGGTGTCCTGCATAAATGTCCTTTGAATTGCAGTGAAAGCTTTGTAACACAGCCATATGGCCAGAGATCAGAGGAGAGAGCAGACACAGCAAACACATACACACACACACACTTCTCTGATCAGTCATATCTAACCCAGACTGTGTGCATGTGTGTATGTGAAAAGATAATCACAAATTCATCTTAATAAATAATGAAATAAAAGAAAACGTCATCGCTCACAGGTTGTAGGTTTTTGAAAGAGGTCTGTTATGCTAAATGTGTCTTAACTTGATCAAAAATACAGTAAAATCTATAACTGATAAAATTATTTTACAATTTCAATCTCATGGCAATTCGTAACTTTTTTGATTTAGTGGCTAATTCGTATGAATTCGTTTGATCTCATTTGTACAATTTGGTACGATTTACCTATCCCCCAATTACGGGTGGATTAATCGTACATTTTTGTGTGACTGAACTGTTACGAATTCATATGAATTAGCCAAAATGGACAAAACGTAAAATACTTACGTTTCCTTTTGAGATCCGGCTGTTTCTACTATTTATTTTTATTTCAAGAGTTCACACTTAGCTGATGATTGATTATAAAGCGTTTGGCACGCTGTCCCAGATCTCGAGAACTCCCATGCTTGTTTATGGTTAATGATGAATTAAGGATTGCAATGGAGAGATATGCTGCTGACTAAGGCTGTGTCCGAAACCGGCTACTACTCAGTAGGTACTGCATTTGAATTTAAACTTACTACTCGGCCGTTAGAAAAGTACGTTCTAAACAGTATGAATGTGAAAAGTATGAATGGAATTCGGACGTACTAGATCCATTATTTTGTCATGGTCATGTGACCTACCTGCATCAGTTGTGTCGCCTCACTTCCATTCATGAATTATCTCACGGGGCATTTTGGGATAGCGCAGCGTGCATGGGATGCACACTTCAGAATCTCGCCGGAAGAAGTAAGTCATCCGGGTACTTCTCGCCTACTGATTTTCGAATTCTATGAATTCGGACATACTACTCTGCTCGCATACTGATTTTAGCGTACTATATAGTATGGAAGTATGCGGTTTCGGACGCAGCCCACGAGTTCATCTGTGGTGCCAATTTGGTTTAGTCAATTTACTTATGTCACATGTCTTTGGATGGTGAGAGGAAACCAGGGAACATGGGGAAAATGCGAGCACAGGGAGAACATGGTGCATGGTGGCTCAGTGATTAGAACTGTCACCTCACAGTAAGAAGGTCACTGGTTCGAGTCTCGGCTGGATCATTTGTCATTTCGCATGGGTTTCCTCCAGGTGCTCCACAGTTCAAAGACAATTAGTATAGGTGAATTTAATAAACTAAATTGTCCGTAGCTTGAGCGTGTGTGTGAATGGGAATGTATGGGTGTTTCCCAGTACAGAGTTGTGGCTGGAAGGGCATCCGCTGTGTAAAACATATGCTAGATAAGTTGGCGAAGGAAAATGAACATATACTGTAAACATAAGTAAGTTACAGTACTTGCTACACACAGCAGAAAAGTAATTATGTATGCAAAGAATATGACGCCAAGCGCATTGTCAGATTAAAGGTTTGCTTAAAGGTTTCCCACTCCTAGCCAAATGCCAAATTCCATGAGTTTCATTGACTCAAAAGCTAATTTTCCAAGACCTACAATGAATGAGGAAAAAGGAGCAATGGTGCTTTGCATAATGTTAAAGAGAAACAATGGATAATTTACCTCAGATTTGAAAAGTAATAAGAAAAAAAGAGCACAAGTCAGGGGTGCTTTCACACCTAGACATTTGTTTCGGAATCTGTCTCGTTTGCCCAGTTAGCGTGGTCCGTGTGGCATATGTGACCCACAATCACGCTCAAATCCTCATCAAATCAATCAGTCCGAGATAACCCAAATCAGGGGATCTCAGCTCAATTGAAACGAACTCTGGAGCAGATCGATTGTAGTGAGAAAGCAAAAGGATCCAACGAACCAGGCTACATTATAGTGTATTATGGTTATGTGATAGCCGTATGGCTTTCTACTGATTTAATTTAACTTTAATTATGAAAACAATTACAATAGAAAGAATAATATAAATACACACACACAACATATAAAACATTAACATGGCACTATAAAATGCTAAAAAAAAAAAAAAACTCAAACCATCAACATTAGAAGACTTTACACTTACAGGATGTCTCGACTTTTATTTTGTCATGCCAATTGGCAAAACACCACAAAGAAGACAGTATAATGTTATACAGTTTATTGGGCAGGCAATCAACAATACTCTGCCTTTGTGAAGCAGCATTTCCAATGTCTAACTTCTCTCTCTCTCACTGTGTGTGTGTGTGTGTGACTCAGACAGAGCTGAAGAAAGCAAATGAGGGCATTTAGCTGTATACTGCAGCTTAGCTAGAATTGAGTATTACAGCAGCCTGGAGCCAAAGAGAGCTTATTGTAAATCAATACATAATAAATGTTGCATTTAACATTACATGGAGTAACCTGCAACATTTCAGACATTTGGACAAAAGCCTCTGTCTAACAACCATCTCAAAATGCCATTTCAAATTCCTTTCTAAACCGCAACATAGCTTTGTGACTTCTCAGGCCAGAAACATTTAATATCCGTCAAGGGCAATGAAATGAGAGCTGGGACTGTCAAGCTCCCACAATAAATAAATAAACTCATTAAAAAAGGGAATGTCATAAAAATAGTCCACATGACTCATGCAGAGTCTTTGAAAGTGTGATGAAGAGACTGAAGTTTAAGTTCTTATTTGCTGAAAATCTCATCACTGATGTTAAATCTTGACATTTGCGGCACGTCTGAATAAAAAGGTTTAATGTTTGTGTGTTTTTCATGCAAATGGATACTTTGTGCAGAGTGAAGCGAAGGGAGTATTGACAAGCATGGTTTTACCCATACTCCAAATTGGTCTGCTGATTTTGAACCATTGATACCCAAGTTCATTCATTCATTTTCTTTTCGGCTTAGTCCCTTTATTAATCCGGGGTCGCCACAGGGGAATGAACCGCCAACTTATCCAGCAAGTTTTTACGCAGCGGATGCCCTTCCAGCCGCAACCCATCTCTGGGAAACATCCACACACACAGTTACACACACACTCATACACTACGGACAGTTTAGCCTACCCAATTCACCTGTACCGCATGTCTTTAGACTGTGGGGGAAACCGGAGCACCTGGAGGAAACCCACGCGAAGGCAGGGAGAACATGCAAACTCCACACAGAAACGCCAACTGAGCCGAGGTTCGAACCAGCGACCCAGCAACCTTCTTGCTGTGAGGCGACAGCACTACCTACTGCGCCACTGCCTCGCCCTCAAACAATTAAGTTGTCCCAAAAAAAAAAACACACAAAAGAATTGTGTTGTTTTAACTCAATTTATATACGTAGTTTGAACAAGCAGCAAAAGTCATTTTTTGAGTGCACATTATGAGTGAGCAGTGAAAGAAACACACACACTGAACTGTACATTGAAGATGAGAGAAATTGAAGTTCATTTCTTTCCCCCACCTTAAATTCCTGCCAGGATCAAACCTGCAGCCTTTATATTTAAAGTCCAACTTCCTAACCATTAGGCCACAACTTACTACCAGTATGGGTATTGAAATTAGTTATGTAGTATTCATTCATTTTCCTTCGGCTTAGTCTTAATTTCAGAGGTCATCACAGAGGAATGAACCGGTAAACTCATTCAGGCTGGCTGGTTTTAGAGGGGTTTAGGCCACTTCCAGGCTGATTTCCAGCCATTTCCAGCCTGATTTTAGCTGGACAGGCTGGGGAATTACCAGCTAAAACCAGCTTGACCAGCCTAGCCAGGCTGGGAGCCCAGCCAAAACCAGCTATGTCCAGCTTAAACCAGGATGGTCAAGCTGGTTTTAGATGGTTTTAGCTGGTCACTTTCCAGCCTGACCGGCTAAGACCAGGCTGGAAATGGCTGAAAATCATCCTGGAAGTGGCCAAAACCCCTCTAAAACCAAGCTGGTCGACCAGCTAAAACCAGCCAACCATCCTAGGCAGGTTTAAGCTGGATTTTTCAGCAGTGTTAGTACATGCACCGAAAACCCAATTATAACAATTAAACACAAATAAACTACCGATACATCCTTTTAAAAAGCATACTGACCCTCATACTTTTGAACAGTAGTACATCAAGCATCCTTTTTGCTCCAACACTTGCTTTCTCACTCTTTTCATCTACATCTGTTTTCAGCCAGTAAAAGCCCCTTCCTTTATATCTCCTCACTCCCCTCATTTCCACTTCCTCGTACCCTCAAATCACTTTCTTGTTGTTGGATGTTTGCTTTAACCCTTAATCCGCAGAAAGCGAAAGACACTTTGAAGACTCTCATGGCATCGACCCTTTCATATCCGCCCTCAGAAGTCCTGATGTCTTTGTAAAGTGTCCTGTTTTTCCACCTTCTCAAATCTCGCCGTAAACACACCTGAAAACCTGTCACGGCCACGAAGTTCCTCTGCTGATCAAGGAAGCGTGTGAGCGGGGACATCAAACTCCCTCATTTCCTCTTTTCTCTCTCTTCCTGCTCCCTTAGAAAGCTGCCAAGTGTGTGAACGGGTAAGCAGATCATTTAAAGGAGTCTTCAGGTAAGAAGTGAACGTGTCCCGGTGTGACTGGGCTCAACGCCAGCCTCTAAAAAGACCACTGAGCGCCGTTCAAAGAGGACACAGGGAGCACATCTCTCCAGTTCTTGTCCATCTGCTTGTCCTACACACCACGTTTTTATGAAGCGCTTTTATAGTAGCAATATCTGTCCGTGTAACCATATATAATAATCACATCACCCTCTGAGAGCGAAGCCACTTTGGGATTCTGTGCATTGAGAGAAGCTGTTTAGCATTTTCTACAGCCGTCCTTCTTGGTGGAGAGGTTGATGCTCAGCCATTCAACACAGGCTCATTGTGAAAACGTACCTCCGCATACATTTCTGGAGAGTGCGAATTATGTAGCCAGAGGTATGCATGACTGCATTTCGTGTTTAAAATTGCACACTACGTGGCGGTATGATGCCGCAGAGGGCTTTTGTTTCCTTTCCCACTACCAGCTGCACGCTTGTGGAAGGCTCTTTTTGCTGGACTTGAGATGCATAAAGGAGTTGGCTGCAATGACGGGGTTCGAGTCCAGGGAAGAACGGTTCCAGAAAGCAGGTAAAACAAAAGACAAAAAATTAAATAAACAATGCTTTTAAAAACACTATCGGTTGGGTTTGTCAATCTATCTAACAATTAGTCTATCTATCTATCTATCTATCTATCTATCTATCTATCTATCTATCTATCTATCTATCTATCTATCTATCTATCTATCTATCTATCTATCTATCTATCTATCTATCTATCTATCTATCTATCCTCTGTCTGTCTGTCTGTCTGTCTGTCTGTCTGTCTGTCTGTCTGTCTGTCTGTCTGTCTGTCTATCTATCTATCTATCTATCTATCTATCTATCTATCTATCTATCTATCTATCTATCTATCTATCCTCTGTCTGTCTGTCTGTCTGTCTGTCTGTCTGTCTGTCTGTCTGTCTGTCTGTCTGTCTGTCTGTCTATCTATCTATCTATCTATCTATCTATCTATCTATCTATCCTCTGTCTGTCTGTCTGTCTGTCTGTCTGTCTGTCTGTCTGTCTGTCTGTCTGTCTGTCTGTCTGTCTGTCTGTCTGTCTGTCTATCTATCTATCTATCTATCTATCTATCTATCTATCTATCCTCTGTCTGTCTGTCTGTCTGTCTGTCTGTCTGTCTGTCTGTCTGTCTGTCTGTCTGTCTGTCTGTCTATCTATCTATCTATCTATCTATCTATCTATCTATCTATCTATCTATCTATCCTCTGTCTGTCTGTCTGTCTGTCTGTCTGTCTGTCTGTCTGTCTGTCTGTCTGTCTGTCTGTCTGTCTGTCTGTCTATCTATCTATCTATCTATCTATCTATCTATCTATCTATCTATCTATCCTCTGTCTGTCTGTCTGTCTGTCTGTCTGTCTGTCTGTCTGTCTGTCTATCTATCTATCTATCTATCTATCTATCTATCTATCTATCTATCTATCTATCTATCTATCCTCGTCTGTCTGTCTGTCTGTCTGTCTGTCTGTCTGTCTGTCTGTCTGTCTGTCTGTCTATCTATCTATCTATCTATCTATCTATCTATCTATCTATCTATCTACCTACCTACCTACCTACCTACCTACCTACCTACCTACCTATCTATCTGTCTGTCTGTCTGTCATATTTTTTCTTTCTTTTAGTACATTAAGAAAAATGAATAAAGTTAAATAAAAAAATTAAAGGAATGCTTTTTTACAGTAATATGTTTGCATAACACCTGTATATTATGTGATTTCAAAAATATATTTTAAACATAATATTTTAATCATTCAATACGCGTTGGTTAAGTATTCTGGTCTCTTTATAAAAAAATTAAAAATGGCGCAGACAGAAATGTGTGTGACGGAACATCACTTCCAAAACTGAGAGAAACAAGATCTAAACGTCCCACAGTTCTTGAACGTTCCTTTTGTTTTCATGTACAGGAGGCTGAACTGGGAAATGCACTGATATTTTTGGAGCTCCGCAAACATCACCTCCTGCGATTGGACTGCCTGTTCGACTGAGGGAGTTGAGAAACACGCAGGCTGCTCTAGGGTTATAAATTCCTCTAGTTGTTTTTCTGAAGTAGACATTTATGACTTGAATTGATAAACTATCAGCAGCGCCGCCGTCCTCAACTGAACACATTTTAAGGACTTTTTGTGTTCCTGACAGAGTGATCACTCATTGTGATGTATGAATGGCTTTGTTTAAAAATAGGTAAGCATTCGTGAGTTTGAGTCTATAATTCAGGTGATGTTTGAACATGAGCCGAGAGCGCACATTTTGGCAATTCCTCTTAGCTAACAGCCACATTTGAAACTGCCCTCACCTTCTGTGACCTTTCAAAGTAATTATTTGATAGTGAGGTCTGGTCGCTGTCTGCACTCAACCCCATCTACAATCTCAAATAAATGTGAAAAACTGATGCCCTTGGAGACAAAAGGTATATAAAAATAGAGTTTTCATTTTCTAGATCGCAACGAAAAGGCTCTGTAAAACTCCAGGAATCTAGCTTTTATTGGTTTGTTAAAATGTTTATGAGCCCTGGGTTATGTCAAGTGCTGCGGTGTACTCCAGATAAACTGCTTATCTTAAGATGACGCTGTCTGTATCATATTTTGATGATCTAAACCAGAGTTTCTCAACCACATTCCTAAATGACCACCAGCACTGCACATTACCATGTCTCCCTAACCAAACACATCTGTTTCAGATAATCAGCTCATTAGCAGAGACTGAAAGACTTGTAACGAGTGTGACAGACAAAGGAGACATCCAAAACATGCAGTGCATCCATGCATAAAACATATGCTGGAAAAGTTGGTGGTTCATTCTGCTGTGGCAACCACTAATAAATAAGGAACCAAGCTAATGGAAAATGAATGAATGAATGACAAACTAGCAATAGTATAGACTAACATCACATGTATTTATTTTTGCTTAGTCCAAAGTACAATTATTCTTGGATTTTGATTTTAAGTCAAACTAAAGTAATTTAATTCACTTATTATCTACAAAAAAAAGTTTTTTTTTTTTGAGTCAATATATTTTTTTGGTGAGAATAAATATTTTGATTTATATTAATTATATTATTAATTATTAATTATATTATTTATATTACATTTTACATTACAAGTCAAAACTATAATTTAAGGGGCATTTATAAATTAATTATTAGTTAATTAGTTAGTTATTTAGTTGTAACAAATTAGTCATTTTTTTGGGTTGGTCTAAAGCAAGATTATACTTTGATCTATGGTTAAAAATGCATTTAGTCGCTCTATATTAAACAATATTTTTACTTTGTGGGAATGTCATTTTTTTTTTGACCACAAAAAAATATTTATAATTTAGGATAAAATTTAATTTTAGAGTTCGGACCAAAGTTAAATCATAATTTGAGAAAAAAAAATATTGTAACAAATTACAGCAATTGTTTTGGGTGTAGAATAAATATCTACTAAATTTATTAATGAAAAAGATATTTAATTAATAATTAATATTTAAATGAACAATTAATTAATAATCAATTACAGTTTTTCTCAGTGGCTTTGGTGCATTTCTCACAACAGTATTTACATTTGCACAACAGTTAATGCATTTCTCAAAACAAATAGTCATTTGTGCACATCCTAGTAGCAGTTTCTGATTGCAGATGCTTTTGGACATGCATCATTGGCTTTCATACAACTCTACTGTTTATAACATCATTTCCTTATGTCGTGTCAGTCAAAATGAACTAAACTTGTGAATGCTTAATAGTGATTTCATATAAAACTAACGGTCTTCATTTTATTACTTGAGTCGTTACATGCAAAAATGTTGAACTAGTTGTCAAAATCTGTCTAGCAAATTTTATAAAAAAATGTAAATCTTTATTTTCCTGAAAATGTCTTAAAAATTGAACAATTTCATGAATGATTTACAGACCTGTGTATCTTGTAGGTTCAGTTCCAATATGTACTGCAATGTTGTTTAAAGTCATGCACAGCTCTACCCAAAGAAAGTTTAAGCTTGTTGTAAACAAGGGTGTATTTATTCTTTTGCACAATGCTGTGAATAAATCAGAATTGCAAAAGAGCACATGGAGTAAAAATGTGAAACACACATATTCAGTGTCTTGTACTCAGATACCTCACTAAATGCAGTGATGTCTAACTTTACTGTAGTTTTCAAATGGCTGTGCAAATAGTATATAGTGCTGTCTTGAGCATTTTCAGGAAGTGTCAACAAAATCTGACTTTTTTGCATTGGAAAAAATGTACAGAGTAAACTGTCATAAAGAAAACATGACAAAGCCATTTGACTATCTTGTTCAGAAACAATGGAGTCAGCACTTTTCATCTTGGTGATACTGACACTTTGATTGACACGAATACTTGCTTTGAGGAATGAGCTATCCATTTTGAGCATGTGACGTGCTTTTGCAGGTTAGCACCTTGGTTTTGCAGTTTGTACTAATTGTTTTGAGAAATGCATTATCTGTTGTGCAGAAATGCCAAACCAAAGCGACTGAGAAAAACTTTAATAAAGTGATTTTAGTCACAATGAGTGTTTTTTTGACATCGACCAACCTCTAGCATGAGATGCATATGTAACGAAGGCCAGCTAGTAAAGTGCTATGCAGGTAAACCTCACGCTAGACGGCAGAGGCCAACAGACGCTAGAGGCCATGGTCTTAAACCTCCTAGTTGGAGCAACTTCCATGCAAAGTATCCTTGGTACAATCCCGGCTCAGACTGGGTTGGATGCAGTAGGACAGGTGAGTTACACATGGGGGCTTTTCTGGGACGAGAGTGAGGTTTAGGGGGATGAGTGTAACGGAGGCCAGCTAGCGAAGTACTATGCAAGTAAACCTCAGTCCTCTGACCGCTAAAGGTGCTCTTGCAACAGACCCTAGAGGCCATGGTCTTTAGCCTCTTTGTTAGAGCAACCAACTCCCATTCAAAGAAGCGCTGGTTTGACTGGCTCAGATTACACATATACAGTATGTGGAAATGAAAATGACAATGCAAAACTTTTCAAAAACGTAAAGACAAATGATCGTTTAACAATCATTTTAATGGTGGACTACAGGGCGGTACAGATACAGGCACATACAGTGTTTATTTACAAAGTGACATTGCCATCTATTGGTCTGCCATGCACAATAAGGTTCATTTACTATTGATAAATTTTCCTTCATCTTAGTTTATTATTTATCAGGGGTTGCCACAGCGGAATGAACCACCAACTACCATCTCCAACACCAACTGGCAAATGTTTTATGCAGCGAATGCCCTTCCAGCCGCAACCCAGAACTGAGAATTATTTATACACTCTCACATTCACACTATACACTCTCACATTCACACACACACACACACACACACACACACACACACACACACACACACACACACACACACACACACACACACACACACACACACACACACACACACACACACACACACAGATCAAATTCGTTTACTTAATTAACCTACAGCGCATGTCTTTGGAATGTGGGGGAAACCAAAGCACCTGGAGGAAACTCACACGAACACGGGGAGAACATGCAAACTCCACACAGATATGCCCACTGGCCCAGCCGGGACTCAAACCAGCAACCTTTTTGCTGTAAGGAGACAGTGCTAACCACTAAGCCATCATGCCGCCATTTACTATATAGTCATTCTTAATTATTGCTCATCTGTGGAAATGTGAATGACACACAAACCTTTCAGTTGGAAAAGCAAAGAAAAACACGGTAATTTACTGGACTGTACAGGCACGGGCCTGAAGAGTGTGATGTAGAGGTCACAACTCATCATTTCACCTAATCATACTTCATGGGCTTTCAAACTGCTCGTAACTCCAGGTTAAAAAGCATTTCACACGTCATTTTCTAAAGGATGCTGTGGTTGTGTGCTGGGCCTGAACTGCTGTCGATACAGTGAGAAACACCATGATGCTAGAATGACGCTGTGGTGAGTTGTTTAGCCGCAGACATAAACAAAACAATACTCGTTAAAATATTCATGTGCTTTATACAGTCAGAGACGGTTCTGGCATCTGAAGGTAGCAGCAAAAGTCAATATGAAACTGTTCACAACCCATTTCACTTCTGTATTGGAGGGAATATCCAAGTGAAACAGGATATTGAAAGAGAAAAAAAATAGAAGGGATTTTTATTTTATGCATGAGGAATTGATTAGATTTTAAATTATAGATGGTTGAAGGAAAAATAAGAAGGCTAAAGAATACAAACAAAGTTTTTCTTTCATTTTAATAATGCGCCAATGAAACAACAACACACAAGAAGATGTCACATGCAGTTTCTAAAGGCAGTTCCTAGAGTTCAAGTTCATCTCATGCAAAATACTCTATCATGAACCCTTAAAAACAAGAATTGTGTGTCCTATAGTATTAGCAAAGCAACACGTAATGCCATGATTTATCTCATCGGTTGCGTAATGGTGTGTTTGGGAAACTTTTAACTTTCAACCGTGAATATATACTCTAGATAAGTGTATTATTGTTCACTAACTTTTGATAGCTACAAACCTATGTGAATTCATTTTGTGATCATTTTAACATGATAAAACTGTTTTTTAGGATGCAAAACACACTTTTGAATTCACATTTTGTTTACAATTTACAAAAATCATTAATGTCTTTTGAAATCTGCATTCATTTTTATTTCAAGCATAAAATTCAGAACTGCAAGTGAATAATGGGGAACCTGAATAATAATAATAATAATAATAGAAAATAACAATAAGTAATACAAAATAAGTGCAAAAATGAGTTTTTTTGTATTTCATCTCATATACTTCTCTGACTAAACAGCTTATTATACAATCACCGGCCACTTTATTAAGTACACCTTACTAATACCGGGTTGGACGCCCTTTTGCCTGAGAACTACCTTAATCCTTTGTGGCCAAGATTCAACAATGTACTGTAATTATTTATCAGAGATTTTGGTCCATATTGACACGAACGCATCACACAGTTGCTGCAGATTTTTTGGCTGTACACCCATGATGTGAATCTCCTGATCCACTACATCCCACAAGTGCTCTATTGGATTAAGTTCTGGTGACTGTGGAGACCATTTGAGTACAGTGAACTCATTGTCATGTTCAAGAAACCAGTCTGAGATGATTTACGCTTTATGAAATGGTGCGTTATCCTGCTTGAAGTAGCCATCAGAAGATGGGTACACTGTGGTCATAAAGGGATGGACTTGGTCAGCAACCACACTCAAGTAGGCTGTGGTGTTGACACGATGCTCAATTGGTACTAATGGGCCCAAAGTGTGCGAATAAAATATCTTCCACACCATTACACCACCACCAGCCAGAGTTGTTGATACAAGGCAAGATAGATCCATGCATTTATGTTGTTGACGCTAAATTCTGACCCTACCAGTCGAATGTTGCAGCAGAAACCAAGACTCATCAGACCAGGCAATGTTTCCAATCTTCTATTGTCCAATTTTGGTGAGCTTGTGCCTGTTTCCTGTTCTTAGCTGACAGGAGCTGCGCCCAGTGTGGTCTTCTGCTGCTGTAGCCCATCCGCCTCAAGGTTGGACATGTTGTGTTTAGAGATGCTCTTCTGCATACCTCGGTTGTAATGAGTGGTTGTTTGAGTTACTGCTGCCTTTCTATCAGCTGGAACCAGACTGGTTATTCTCCTCTGACCTCTGAAATGCATCAACAAGGCATTTACGCACACAGAACTGCCGCTTACTGAATATTTTCTCTTTATCGGACCATTCTCTGTTAACCCTAGAGATAGTTGTGCGTAAAAATCCCAGTAGATCGGCAGTTTCTGAAATACTCAGACCAGCCCGTTTGGCACCAACAACCATGCCATGTTCAAAGTCAACACTTAAATCACCTTTCTTCCCCATTCTGGTGCTCGGTTTGAACTGCAGCAGATGTCTTTACCATGTCTACATGCCTAAATGCATTGAGTTGCTTCCATGTGATTGGCTGATTAGAAATTTGTGTTAACGAGCAATTGAACAGGTGTACATAATTAAGTGGCAGGTGAGTGTATACTGCTGGATTAAACATTACAAAAAGATGAAAAGTTAAATATGAAGGTCAGCTAAATTGCAAACCTTAGCCTATTTGGTGGTCTAATCTGGGTGGTGGTCTAATAATGTATTAAGTATTGTAAGCTGTGTGGAGGTTACTGTAAAGTCTAAACGCTTCTAGTTTTAGAATGAAGATTTCAAAACTGAAAACCCCCAAAATAATGCTGCTATAATCTTATTCCCCACAACGGGGATAATAACAACCTGCCAATCACCCCACCTCCCCGCACACACCCTCTCTCAGCGTGTGTGTGTGTCTGACAGCATCTGACTGGTTGCTGCTCAGTCCACCGCTTGGTGGTGAGAAGTACAGGCACTCTGGCTCAGAGCGGGATAAACACGGGACGAAGGTGGAAAAAATACCAACTCTCCATCACGCGTTAGACTCGAATTAATGACCGTGTGCTCCTCCGGACCGGGAGATTTGTAGCTGCCGCAGTGGTTTGTTCCAGCAGCGGGCATTTGCTGCTTGGTACCCGGACGCGTCCGCAGTGCTGGATTTTGCAGTTCGGAAGTGGATGAGATCTACAGACCAACACTCTCCCATCACAAAACCTTGTCGTCATAAAGGTAAGGCAGCAAGTTGCATTAAATACCAGGCGATGAACATTCCTACTATTCTTCTAGCTAACTCTGTATGTCGATAACGCATTGATCTCTTGAATTGATTTTCACTCATCGATTGCACATCTGTTTCAATGGATTCCACGCACCGGTCATAGCAGCTGGTCTATTTAGCCTTTCCCTATTCCATTTCAGCTCTCTACCTGTATCAAGGCCGTCTTATACCGAAGGGCATGAGGAAATTAGTATTCAGAGTTGGGCTACTCCTTTGCGACTGCTTCCGATCCAAGCGAGACCACTGAGCTTCTCGATACAGTGCTGTCTCGTCATGCGATACCAATTAGATTGTAAGCAAGCGGCAAATGTAGGACACAAAACGAAACGGGCTGAATGCAAAAAGTAAACGCTGCTGTTTAGTAAAGGGGCCGTTCATACGGGACGCGTTCTTGCGTTGGCAAGCGCCAAGGAGGAGCGCAACGAAACAGAACGGATCGCAGGTGTTTGGAAGTTAAGCAGTTGAACTGACTTAAGTCGCAGTACTCATGCTGAGAAGCGAGATTTAACTGGCAAAAAAGAGAGAAAAATCGTCTGACGTCCATACCAAAGAATTATGAGGTTGGTGGTTAATCTCAGGGCTTTAACAAACCTCTCCAAGGCTGTCAATCAAACACATTGTCAAGAGATCTTACAGAGTAGGCTACATTTAGGTGGTTTAATTATATATAATAGATAAGCAACATGTAGAAGCAACTTTTCACAATCATGATTAACCTCTGCGTTCTCCTGAGGCAGTAACCGTAGCAACAGTACACCGCACTTTCCGTTACAACGAACGGATCATGTCGCCAGACTATAAGCAGGGACTGTAATTATCACTTCACCTCAAGATTAACATATCGCACATACGATAAGACATAGACTAGTTCTCCCGGGGACGTCTTGTGATGTAGCCTATAACTTGCATACGCTGCATAAATCAATAATTAAAAATTGCGCAGACAGAACGCAAGAACGCCAGTGGCGCAAGCTTCATCCGGAGTGAGATCAATACACAGTAACGCTTTTCAGAACGCTGGACAGAGCCTGCTGTTGCTTGGCATATGAAGTCCGTCTCATGAATCAATTCTGGCTCATTTCATACAGACATGAACATTTGAAATCATATTTCAATCACAAACAAGAGAGAATATGTTATGGGAAAATAATATTCTGACCTTATTTGAATAAAGGCATCTTAAATGTGAGGCTACTGTATGTAGCTAATAATTGAACCGAGACCTTGCAAAGGCACCTTGTTTGTTTGGTGATTAATTTTCCATTGGAGAGCCAGGGGACCATTAAAGTGCCCATTTTATGCCTTAAATATACTTTAAAAAAAGCTATAACCCAACCTTTGAGTTAAAAATATTTGGAGCTTTTTTGGGGTAATTTTGAACCTTTATTGTTTTTTTAATAACTCAGCAAGTTGGGTTAAATATTTGGTGTTTTGTTGGGTTATTTTAACCTTTATTAAGTTATTTGTTTAATAACTTAACCAGTTGGGTTAAAAACTTTGAATTTCAACAGTCAACTGATTTAACTGACACAGAACAGTAATAATATGCGTGCGTAATGCTGTTTTTGTGTTATAAACTTTATTTAAGCCATAGCAAAAAAATATTGTTGTTATTTTTTTTATCAAATTACCTCTCCACGTCGTGTATTTTATATTCGTTTCACCAGCAGTCTTAATTACTGATGATACAAACGCACTCTTCATAGCCAATCTGTATTGCATATTTTTGTGATGTGCGATATCGATGCTTAAATGATGTATTGTACAGCACTAGCACAAACTGACATTTTACATTCTTGACTTGCTCAAGTCATGCTTGCATTGATGGTTTGGATTGAGTTTTTATAATGTTTCATCCAACACAGACTCATTATGAAAATGTAGCCCTATACACATTTTTGGAGACTGCCAACTATGTAAATAGAGCTGACCGCTTACTGGACGGCTTTTCCCCTGTTACCAGTTTGCCCAGTAGCTCAACACGTACGTCGGTGGACTTGAGATGCAGAGCGGCATTGGTCACGACGAAGGGGTTAGAGTCAGGAGAAAAATGGTTTCAGAAAGCAGTTACGACAAAAATAGAAGCCAAATAAATAAATAAACAAATAAATAACAGGGTGAGAATGTGGTAAAATTGTAAAAAACATGGTAAAAATCAGGAAAGGGTGTTTAATTTTCTGGATTGCTTCTAAAAACACTGAAATTGGGTTTAGGAAAGAGGTGGGCAAATCAATCGGTCTGTTTTAAAACACTATTGGTTGGGTTTAGGGAGGGGGAAGGATGGAGGTATCGCTCGGTTGGTCAGTCAGTCAGTCAGTTGACAGCGGACTGTGGTGGATTTACGTGAGAACAGCAGGCATGAATGGCACTCGCGAGAGAAATTTGAGGTCTAAAAAAGTGTACACAGCAGCCTCCAGTGGATTCACGAAAACAAAAAAAAGCAAAAAAAATAAAAAAAAATGTAGCTCCTGAGATGTATTTTGCTCTCCCCAACAATGTATATAGGGGTACGTAATCAGAATGAGTCTGGGTTGGTTTCATCTCTGGACTCTGGATTGATATACAAAACCATTGCAAAGCAAATCCAATTAGATGCTGGTAATCATCCTACAGTTTATGACCTGTTCTTAAAGCAGTTCATCAATCACAATAGACTGGGCATTTAACCAATCAGAGCATAGCTATTTCTCAGAAAAAGCATAATGGGGCACTTAAAAACATGAACCCTATATAGTCTGATCCTGAGCAACTCAGCTATTGGTCTTAATGAGATAAACAAGTTCGTTAGCTATAGATAAAAAAGAAATTTGAAGCTTATTACACAACATTCAGATAACAGCCTCTTCGCATAACCATTTAGCCAGTTCACTGAGTCATGCTACTCATTAGAAAAAACATACAAAAGCTTTGTCGTCTACACAGAAGTGTGTGGTGCTGGATGCATGTCCTGATTTTGCCAAGCGCTAGTTGTCCTGAGATCAATATATTTTAGAATGATCCAGGGACAACAACTCCATCAGCCAATCAAACATTATCACGTCATCATTATGTGCCCCCTTCAGAGTCTGCAAAAATGTCCAAATTCAAAAAAAGAAAATATGGCTAAAATTCCAAAACAAGCTAACAAATATTGTTTTTAATTTTTTATCAGTGTGCCTAGCTATCAAACGTGACTAAACTAAACTATTCTGCATTTCAGGCACTTGTATTTAAATAAAATTGACATAATATATGCTAAAAACAGAACGAATATAAAAAATTACAGTCGCTATAAGTTAGCAAAAGGCTACGTTTAGTTGCTTTTGTGTCAGGCCCCTGTGTTTTCATCATGTGACCTTCCCCATGTGCTTCTTTGTTCTGTTTCCCGCCGTTTCATTATGTTCATCAGTTCCACCTGTGTTTCTCGCCTGTGTATCACCAGTGTCATTATGTCCTTGTGTATTTACTGTATGCCCCTTAGTTTGGTTTAGTTGTTGTCTGGTATTCTTAGTGATGTCTGTCTACACCTCATGTCGTTCCTGAGTTGCCTGTATTTCCTATGTCCTTCATGTGAGTGTTTATCAATAAATCTACGTGTTTGATAATTCCTGCGATCCTTTGCCTTCCTGAGAGACCCTGGGCGTGACAGCATGATAGCTTGGCACACTATTAAAAAAATGTAAAACAATATTTGTTAGCTTTTTATATTATAAACAGAAAGTAAATTACACAAACGGTTGAGCAGCATGGCAAACAAGGGGCAAATCCATAAAGACATGAATTTTATGATCATTACTACTTCTGTAAATTAATAAAAGAAAACTAGTGATCTTACCTTTTTACTTGCCCTCTTCTCTGATAAAAATGGCAGAGTTTTTGTTTGTATTTTTTAAAATTTGTATGTTTATGCATCAGAGGGCACATATTTATGACGTGACAATGTTTGATTGGCTGATGGAGTTGTTGTCACTGTGTTATGGAGCTAATAATATGCCAAAACAATCTGAATTTCAATTGTGTTCATTTTTATTACTGACAATTGTGATTTAATAAATCAGTATGCCTTCAACATAGTTTTTTTGTTTGAATTTCTTGTTTTGAATTAGATTTTTGTTATTTTGAATTTGAATTTCGTAACTTGAATATTGAACATCTGAAATGCAAGACAGCTAAATTTTTCAAGCCTGATTTTGTTTTATTAATGTATTTTAAAAATTCAGATTTTTTTGTTTTCTGAATTGTTCTGACTGCAGATAATGGGTTTATAAAAATACAGTTTCAAATGTTCAAGATGAAGAAATTGAGTGGTGTATGTAAGAATTTACTGGTGTATGTGAGGCTCAGGAGGACACCATTTTTCTGCAGACTGATCACCTCTGACCTACTTTCTGCTGAATCTCAATTTCACGATCTGAATTTCTGGTTTTGAATATCAGAATATTAAATTTGATGTTTAGAATTTTTTTCATCTTGAAAACCTGAAGCTGTATTTTTATAAACCTGATATCTGCAGTCTAGAAATCCAGAAAAAAATCTGAAGTTTAAAAATACATTTATAAAGAAAATTGTCTTGAAAAATTCTGTTGTCTTACATTTCAGATGTTCAATATTCAATTTATAAAATTTTAATTCAAAAAAAGAAATTGAAATCAAAAACTATTTTAACGGCATAAAAGAATTCAGATTTATTAAATTATAATTGTCTAATTCAAATTAACACAATTCAAATTCAATTCAGATTGTTTTGGCATATTATTAGCTCCATACTGCGTCTTAATAAATATATTACACGGGGCTTCAGCATCAACTCTTGACTGAAGGCGTGTCTGAAGTTGGGGCTGTTGCGATCGTCATATCAACGTCAGCCAATGAAATTCAGTCAGCAATATGCCACTGTCTAGCTGGTGTATTTGCATACAGCGATCTGATTGGCTGACGCTTCCATCGGTGCTTGAAAAGTTGAGCAAATCCCAACTTCTGCAGCGAGCAACGCCTCTGAAACGGCGCTGACGGATCCACAATGCAGTTCGGCAACACCTGACGTCACCCATTCAAAGGGAATGGGAAGCTTTGACGCTGACGACCCGTGTAAATGGGGTATTAGTCTCAGGACAACTAGCACTTGGCAAAATCAGTAGGTACGCACTGGAAATGCTGGCTTCTAAAATAGTAACCTATTCGTGTTCATGTTTTGCAGATTTGCACGTTATCAAATATTCTTTCAAACCAATGAATTTTAAAATCAGGGCAATGTAACGTAATGCACAGTTGTAATGCAGAAATGTGGGAACTGCTCAGAGATCAAAGTTCCCCGTTTCTAAGGAAAGACTCTCTCTCTCTTACTTTTTATTTTTTTGCCCATTCTCATCAGATTCAGACGGCTGCCCTACTTGCATTCATGAGAGATGATTTTTGGCAGAACGGCTTAAACTAGTAGCCTGAGTGTCTGACAATATGGGTACCCTTTGATGGTCAGAAGAAGACCAGTGAAATGGAAAGCTTAGTCAGTTTAGCTTCCAGACAGTTTGAACTTGCAGCATGACAATGACTAGGTGTGTTTGTGTGCCATCAGTGTATACTGTAATCCAAAGCAGAGATCTTTTTTGGCTGGGTGAAAAGTGACAGGATTTGTTACATGCAATGAAAATCATCATTTACTCATCCACAGGGCGTTCCAACTCATCTGCATTGCTTTTTTTCTGGGGGAGATGATATTTTGTAAATGTACAGTTAAAGTCAGAATTATAGGCCCCCCAATTTCTGTTTATTGGAGAGAAGATTTTTTTTCAACACATTTCTAAGCATAATAGTTTTAATAACTCATTTCTAATAACTTATTTTAATCTCTGCCATGATGACAGTAAATAATATTTGACTAGATATTTTTCAAGACACTTCTATACAGCTTAAAGTGACATTTAAAGGCTTGACTGGATTAATTAGGTTAGCTAGGCAGGTTAGGGTAATTAGGCAAGTTATAGCATAGTGATGGTTTGTTCTGTAGACTATCAAAAAAAATATATAGCTTAAAGGGGCTAATAATTCTGGCCTTAAAATGTTTTTTTAAAACATAAAAAAACTCCTTTTATTCCAGCTGAAATCAAACAAATAAGACTTTCTCCAGAAGAAAAAAAATATTATCAGACATACTGTGAAAATTTCCTTGCATTTTTTTTACATAATTTTGGAAATATTAAAAAGAAAAAAAAAATCAAAGCCAATAATTCTGACTTTAACAGTATATATTAGAGATGCCAATACATAGCGTCGATACTTGGTTAAAATATTCATACTTGTATTATACATGAAATGCTGATATCACGCACTGATACCACTCAACAGAATTTTACTATGTGGATGTGATTTGTTGTCCTACCTGACTTCAATGTGTTAATAATGTATTATATATTAATAGCTTAGTCCTTATAAACAATCCATTTATAAAACATTATTAACAAATCATAATGTCAAATCACAAAAATAGGATATTTAAATGCTCAAGTCAGGTAATGTAATGATTTTGGAGTAAAATGTACTTATTTGATTCAGAATTTCAGACTGTGGCGACCCATTTCCAGACTTATTAGCATTGTAGATCTTAACAATTTAACTTTTCACAAATTTGAATGCACATTTATACCCTTACTCAATTTTTTTAAAGGTAAGTGGTTGTAAATTTATTTAGGCAAACAAATTAAGTTGAACATTACTAAATTTAATTAGGATGTTTAAATTCAACATGAATGAATTGCCTGCAAGAATTTTGCAGACATTATTTTTTCAGTGTACTTTACTTCAGTGTTATATTACTGTTATATTTCAGGAAACTATGCTGCTGTGTGAGAGCTTCTAATACACTCGTGGCAGATTCGACACATTATTCTCTTCTGACCTCTTGAATCGAATTCTCTCATTTATTTTTTCCTCCTATGGGAAGCTGTGCTTCGTAGATTACTTAGACATTATAGTTCATTGGTGATGACATAGGATCTTTGGATGCACAAGCCTGCCATCAGTGAAACCACTCACGTTTTTACAGCTTTCTGCATTTCTTCCGCTGTAAATGAAATAGACCCTTTTGACTGCTGCATCCCATTTCACACAGCCTTTTTTCCATGTTTCACTCACACACATGTACCACTTCTGACAGAAGCACCAGCAGCTTTCAAATGCCTTTCAAAATCAAAGTCTGCATCTTACGACCCACTCGAAACCTTTTGCGACCCACTTTTGACCCACTCCCCAGTTGAGAAACTCTAGAATATACATTTTAGGCAATGTAATCTGACTACATACTTGATTACTTTTAGATTACTTTTGACCAACCATGTCACATAGATTGAATTCTTTTGTACTGTATTGATCTAAAAATACAAGGAAAGAAAATGCATTCATCCACTCTCCAGCAGTAACTGTGCAGTGAACTGTATTGACAGTCAAAACATTAGAATAGTGTCATTGAGTTCATTTATAAAGTTGCTTGAACAGCTCATGCCATCTGTGTACATCCAAGCTCATGCACACTTTGATCAGAGCGGTAATAATGTGATGTTTAGATGCTTGTTTAATACCAGAGTACACCACATAGATTAAAGTAATTATGGTTATTATGGCTGTCTTCTGTTTGGTCAAAAAAGTACGAGGTAACATTTTATCAGTATATGGCCTTAATCCTACTTTAATTGTATTTTGAGAGTGCATGTAAATGTCATCAATAAAGTAACTGTAATATGATTGTAGAATGTTCAAATGTAATCTAATCTAAGTAGTATTTCATTTCTGTAATCTGATTACATAATATAGAATTGATGTAGTCAGTTGCTACCCAGTTCTGTCATTTAAATGTCTTTGTGTGTTTATCTGTTGGGGCAAATATATTTTCATTCACCTCCATGTAACATTTCCCAACTAGGATCACTATGTGAGTCTGGACCACAAAGCCAGTCTTATGTTGCATTAGTATATTTTGGCAATAGCCAAAAATAAATTGTGTGGGTTAGAGTATTAGAAAATTTAGAACATTAAGTAAATACTATGTTCGGCCGCACAATGGCTCAATGGTTAGCACTGTTGCCTCACAGTAAGAAGGTTGCTGGTTCAAGTTCCGGCTGGGTCAGTTGGAATTTCTGAGTGGACTTCGCATGTTCTTTCCCTGTTGGCGTGGATTGGCTGTAGTGCATGTGTGTGTATGAATGTGTTTCCCAGTACTTGGTTGCAGCTGGAAGCTGTGTAAAACATAAGTTGGTGGTTCATTCTGCTGTGGCGACCCTTGATGAATAAAGGGATAGATCAAATATTTCTATTGATAGAACGTTTGTGAAGAAATGTGATACTCCCATGAAAAATTATTGTGTAGTATTCTCACAATACAAAATACTGTATTTTAATTTTAACACTTGTAGTGGCTGCTGTATTTTGGTAGTTTATTTTTACACACACAAAATTGTACTTTGTAGTTTTCATGTAAAAACGTATTTGTTATTTTATTCTTAAATACATTTCAATGTACTTTTGCCCATCCTTGCTTAGTATGGGTTTTATAGACAGGGCTGGACTGGGACAAAAAATCAGCCATGGCATTTTGGGCCAGAGCGGCCCACTTCATTTAATCAAAATGTTACCCATCTGTTTACGCCCTTGAATATGTTTACCAACTCCTATTCTATAAAAGCACAAAAGCCATATATAGGAAATAATGAGAGTTAACAAATTAAAAACTTAAAAAAATTTTTTTATTATTATTATAAAATTCTATTCCACCCTGGAAGTCCATCTTGTGTGTGCCTGTGTGTTTTGAGGGAACCTATATTAATTATTGTGTGTGATGCACACAGTTAATGTTGATTCTCAAAATAAAGATAAATAAGAAAAGCTATGTTTCAGAGAGCCTTAAAAATGTTTGACTCAACAATGAAACATCTTGCATAGCTTAAATATGTTATATAGTCTATCAAATGAACCTAAAAAAAAAAAAAATGCAACAAATATCTGTTTGGGCCCGAACTACAAAAGTAATCAAAAATAAATCAAAAATAAATCAAGCTGACGGTCAAAAACAAAATGTCAGGATATCTCATGTCTTCTGACCGAGTGCATCTTAAAATACATGAATGACACTCCTCAAAGAGCTTGAGAAGCATACAGTTCTTTAGGATGGATATCATTTGTAAAATGGTTAATGAAACAGCATATGAGGAAGTTGCCATGGGCCTTGGTGCAGATGAAAAGTAAAAAGGTAGGGGACTAGATCGAATAGACACGAATATATTGATCTGTGCAACAGTTATCATTCTGATGAGCACTGCAGATGCAAAAGGCAAATGCCTGCTCACCGCTTCTGCTCTCCATACGAGTGCATATAGGGTGAGAAACAGGAGTGACTCTCGACTATTTTGACAAATACACACCGACGTTGCACGCTTACACAGAGCCCAAAATGGAAGTTTGTGATTGGGTCAGCCCAATGTCAATAACATAACAAACCAATGGGCTGTAGATTGTCACATGGGTAAGTCTGTCCGAAAAAGAAACATCTTACTTTCAGAGCGTCACGGATAACAGTATCATCAATTAATTTGACAGAAAAAAGGACAGTCTTTTAAGTGTTTTAAGGGCCAATCAGATCATAAAAAAGATGATCAGCCCGGCCCAAAAAGTACGTCAGTCCAAAGTAAAACTGCCCGGTCTGCCAGATAGCCAGTCTGCCCCTGTTTATAGTCCAGGGTCACCTTTAGGCTTCTGAGAATATTAGAAGTGTGAAAAGAGTCTATATAGGTTTGAAGAATGGATGGAAATAGACACATAATTATTTACCCTCACACAGCTAGTGCAACCTTGTTTTTCCCAAATCCAGCTTTTTGGTATCCACATGTACTATAACCCCTCTGATTCAACTCTTTGGACTTGATGTTAACTCCTACTAGCGCTAACATGTACGTAAGACATCAAATACACTCAGCTATGCCCAACAGCTGTGTCATATCGCTCAGCATTTTTACCTTGGTCAGAAAAATTGCCTGTCACTGCAAACCTCTTGTTAGAACACATCAAGTGGGATGAGATGAGGAATTGCATCATCTGCCATTACAAATATTGAGTCTCACCACTGCCACCTTCAGTATCATTACACTCTCATCTTCTGTAAATGTGATTGCAGCCCTTAAAAAGGCAAGGCGTTGTGCTATCAGAGATGTAGCGTTGCTATGGTTTCCCCTGACTTTGATGGACGTGGTAGCGTGCGACATTGGACGCGCTCATTACCGGCTCCGGCATCAAACGGCACCTCGCGTCTCGCTTGGCTCCGAGCTCATAAAAGAGTGTATTCCCCAGCTCACCGCAGAGCTTGTTAGAGTCACTTTCAGATTGTGATGACAGACGCGCTGTGTAATCAAGGAGTTATTGCTCGGCGTCAGCGTGGCCCTCACTTATCATACATACTGATAACAGAAATCAAACCCTGCTCGTCAATCTTCAGGCATTGACCTTGCCGAATACACAACAGCTGTGGCGGATTCATTGTACATTCTTGACATTATGACCCTTTATGTCTCTCTACGTATTGGGTCAATATTTCCTGACATTGCCTTGATTTAATGCGCAACAGATCCACTCAGAACAGAGGTCTCCCACACTCACGCCACACAGGCCGAGGACACAATCTCGTGGAAAAAAGCGATTAATACCGTGTCCACCTTTTGACCTACTTACATAGTTATGAATATTTTACACATTTTTTATGCATGCAAATTGGCTGTAAGTGAATGAGAAACTGTGTTATAATTTAGCATGACTCGTGAAGCATGCTTAGCTTGTCAAAGAGGAATGATGAGGCCTTTGGAGGAAAAAAAAGAATCAGCTTTTTAAAATACAACGGGTTGCATTGATGAATTGAAAAGGGTACAAAAGAGAACGCACGAAGAGAAAGTTTAGGCTCTTCAAAGTGTCATCAGATTTTAAAATACAATTATGCAGAAACTAGGGTTAAAATATCTCTACATTTTAATCCAGGACCAATCCCAATTCTATTTTTTACCCCTATTATTAGTGTGAAGGGTTAGGACTTCAAATTTTTACCCCTGAAAAATCGAACAGCCCTACAACAGCCGCACATGTCATCATATGTCATCGCAAGCTCTTACTTCATATGAGATCGATGATGGAGACTGCTGTAGTTATTTTAATATTATTTATTGCTATTTTTTTGTATTTATCTTCAGGAAATCATTAAAGGCAACGATATCATGTTACCATATTGATATAATGTGGCAATAAGCTCATAACTGTACCTTGTATTTTAACCGTGGCCATATTCATTTATGTAAACACACGAAAACAACATTAACATTATACCAGACACTGCAAAAAAGGTCATTCCCAGCCACTAGAGTTTTCTGACAGGGTCATCGAGTGACAGAAGTGAAAGTATGTTGTGGGACCACCCGCTTCAAATGTTATCACTCAATTCATTCATTCATTCACTTTTTCTTTTCAGCTTAGTCTCTTTATTAATCCGGGGTCGCCACAGCGGCATGAACTGCCAACTTATCCAGCACGTTTTTACACAGCGTATGCCCTTCCGCTGCAACCCATCCCTGGGAATCATCCACACACACTCAAACACTACAGACAATTCAGCCCACCTAATTCACCTTTACTGCATGTCTTTGGACTTTGGGGGAAACCGGAGCAACCGGAGGAAACCCACGCAAACGCAGGAAGAACTTGCAAACTCCACACAGAAACGCCAACTGATCCAGCCGAGTCAAACCAGCGACCTTCTTGCTGTGTGGGGACAGCTTTACCTATTGCTCCTACTTTTTGAGCTCAGGTTATTGTGGAGGCCATTTGAGTACAGTTAACTCATTGTCATGTTCAAGAAACCAGTCTGAGATGATTCGCGCTTTATGACTTGGCGTGCTATTCTGCTAGAAGTAGCCATTATAAGATGGGTACACTGTGGATGTAAAGGGATGGATATAGCCAGCAACTATACTCAAGTAGGCTGTGTCATTGACACAATGCTCAATTGGATTGGTACTAATGAGCCCAAAGTGTGCCAAGAAAAAAATTATCCATACCATTAGACCATCACTACCAGCCTGAACCATTGATACAATGGAAGATGGATTCATGCTTTCATGTTGTTGATGCCAAATTCTGACCTCTGCAATCCGAATGTTGCAGCAGAAATCGAGACTCATCAGACCAGCCAATGTTTTTCCAATCTTCTATTGTCCAATTTTGGTGAGCTTGTGTGAATTGTAGCCTCAGTTTCCTGTTCTTGGCTAACACGAGTGGCACCCAGTGTGGTCTTCTGCTGCTGTAGCCTATATATATATATATATATATATATATATATATATATATATATATATATATATATATATATATATATATATACACAACAGTTCTGTCTGGTTCTCAAATCTGATTGGCTGATAGCCATGCGATATTCTGCAATATTAGAACTCCTACAGCCTCTTTACCCTTTGTGTATTACTCCGCCCACATACAGAAAGCAAAAAGCAGACATATACAGATCTAAAGTTTAAAAGATGCTTGCTCAACTGTTTAACTGTCAGCTTATGATTTGAATCCAATGTGGAAGAAAGTAGTTCCACATACAAAAGGGTTTTTGAAACTTTCCGTGTTTAATTTTGTTTTTATATACACAATTATGCCATCAAACTGTTGTATAAACGCAATATCACACTCGTAGCAGTGCAATATGACTGTATATCGGCACTGGTGGGGGCACTAAGGCACTGGGCCTGCGGCCTCATGCCATTGCACGCCTCCCACCAGTGCCGATATACAGCCATATCACACTGCTACTCGTGTGATATTGCTCATATATATATATATATATATATATATATATATATATATATATATATATATATATATATATATATATATATATATATAAATTCTAAAGCTAATCCAAATATAAACGTACTTTGAAATCAGAAATATATATAGCATTTATTAATGCTCAAATGTTTAAAATGACATGTTTAAATATCATTGCAAATAAACTGCCAATATCACTTGAAACTTCAAATTCAATTCCATCTCATTGGCGACATGTAAAAAGTAAAACTTTTAGTTTTTTTCCAAGCATGGCTTTTCTCTAGCATGTCATATTCCCAGTGTCTGCCAGCAAGTGCCAAGTGCTACGACCCACCAGACAAACCCTGATCTCCTGGGTCAATTGGTGTAGTTTTTTTTAAATGTCACAGCCTACATTCTGCCTCATTTTAAACCTCCCAGTTGGCTCTATGCTTTTCTGCCTGCTTATGATGTTGCATAAGGAGCCCTCTGCAGGAATATGCACCAATGATGTGCGCAACTAGGACCATGTGGTTGGTGTCAGCCGTGAAGTCAATGATGAAGTATGATCTCATTAAAGCCTGTCAACATATTGGATGCTGTCCATTCTCCTCCTTCACCTTCAGGTCCTCATTGACACGCTAACCATGATGCGCCACAGTGAGGGTCTTTTGAAAGTCATGACGGGTAACATAAAGAGAAGATGGCGATTCCAGAAAGTCAGCCATTAATCAGACAAAAGCCGTAAGTCGGACCCCTAAGGTTCGCCGAAGCTTCGATGTCAAGGAGACCCTTTTTAATGATGAAAGTGTGTACATGTCAGCTTTAAGGTTCTTTTGCTGTTTGCTCTCTTTGTTCTTACTTCCGCACGTCTTAAGCCTGTTTTTTTTGTTCCGCACCAGTTCTTTAACCCAGGAGATCCGCCACTGAGTGTCTAATTGAGGATCTTTCGTCTCCAGCCTGGGCCAATTAAAGCCTGTGCAGTTAGCACAGAGCGCCTAAACGCAGTGGGGCAAATCTGCGAAAGATGAATGGCTCTTATTCTTAATCCTGTCATTAGCGGAGATCTATTCTTCGCCTTTGGGTTTTTAATAACCTAAGGCGTAGAAGCTCTACGGACGGCCTACCAGCATCCCCCCTCGAGCACATCCACAATGATGCTTGTTTTTAACCTCCGGAAATGCTGTCATAGATTTAATTAAAGAAACTGCTATAGACTTAAAGTGTTGCCAGTGGCCTGCCCACTTTCAGTCGCGCATGATTACAACTTTGCAATTGCTGTGGTTCTCAGGCTTTGAGGACCAGAATAGCAGGACTTGTTTATTTTAGCTACTTGTCATTTTAATTGGCTTTAAAGGAAGAGTTCACGCAAGAAAACTGTCATCATTTACTCTTTCTCTTACTGACTTACTCTTAGGTTGTTACAAAGCCAAGATTTTAGAGCTTTCGGACACAGTCACTAATAATGATAATTAAAAGCATGTTGTGTAACTATATTGCACTGCAAAACCCAAGTGAAAAAAATGAAATGTCACTGAGTATATATACACAGGTGCAAAAATCACGCATCGTTAATTCATTTTAATTGAACAAACTAACTAATGTTAACTAAAACGATCTTAATGTATAATGTCACTCTGTTCATTACTTAAAATACCTTTCTTTACTAGTTACGATAACTTACATTTTCTAGTTATGTCAACTTATGTTTTTGTAGTTTTCAAAACTAAAATGTTGTAGTTCTCATAACTTATTTTTTCTAGTTACTGCAACTTAATTTTCTATACTTCTCATTGCTTATTTTTTACTAATTACTTTTTCTGTAGCTTAATTTTTCTAGTTACTTCAACTGTTTTTTTGTTGTTCTCATAAGTTAAATGTTGAAGTTATCAATTTCATTTTCTAATTGCTGCAACACAAGTTTTCTAATTGTCCAACTTAGTTTTTTAGTTTTAATAACTTTACAAGAACTTTTTTTTTTAGTTTTTTTAGTTCGATTGGCTTACATTTTAGTTGCTTCAACTTAATTGTATACTTTTTAAAATTATTTTAACTTTTTTTAGTCACTGCAACTTAATTTTTTATATTTCTCATAACTTTTATTGTAATATATAAATTATTTTTTAGTTACTGTAACTTAATTTTTCTTGTTCTTCAACTTGTTTTTGTAGCTTTCAAAACTTAATATTTTATACTTCTTGTATAAAATATTGTAAATGTAGATCTCATAACTTGATTTTCTAGCTGCTGCAACTTAATTTTTCTAGTTGCTGTAACTTCATTTTTTAGTTCTTATAAGTTTACAACTGCTTATTTTTTCTAGTTCTCTTAACTTACATTCTCCAATTGCTGCAACCTAATTTTTTAGCTATAATAACTTTTTTCTAGTTACGGCAACTTACTTTTTTCTAGTTGCTGCAGCATAATTTTTGTAGTTGTCACAACTTAATTTTTATAGTTGCTGCTGATTTAAACATATTTTTTGTGCTTATAACTTCACAGCAACTTATTTTTTTCTAGTTCTCAAAACCTAAATTTTTTAGCTGTTGTGACTTATTTTATTAGTTCTTAAAATTTCTTTCTAGTTGCTGCAACATAATTTTTGTAGTTCACTTTTTTTTTGCTGAAATTTAATTTTTCTAGTTCTTAATTAAATTGTAACATTAAAAGTTAACTTTAAAAAGATGAAGCAATGCTTTGCACATGTGTTGTTTACCCTTGATTCATCTTAACTATTACAATAATAAAACCTTTTAGTAAAGTGTTAAACTAATTAAATTAAACTTGCAAGTGAAAATGCTGTTGAAACTTGCAGGTGAAATTATCTGCCCAAGCTGAATAAAAGCATCTGTTAAACATAAATAAAAAGTTAACATAAACATACAACACGTCGGTTATTACACAGAAACTTTAATGCAACTTTAAAGGAGATTATAAGAGGACGAAAAAAAAGCCCCTTCAACCCAGTTGAGTGGACCAGCTTGGAAAATTGGATTCACCTGAATGCTTTACGTCTCTAGAGAAGTCAAGTCTGGCCATCTTACTTGACTTCTCTGACTTTGCACAGCTTCTCTGACTTAAAGGGAGACTTCATCCATAAATGAACTTTGCTGTTAATTTCCCCCCTCAGGTTATGTGAGTGACTTGTTTCTTCAGTAGAGCTCTTATTTGAATCGCTGCTTTTTGGTGATTCATAAAAATGCATGTCAAAGCTGCAAGCACTTTGATAGTAAAATAAACACATACAGGAAAAACAAAACGAATATTTTATTTTTAACATTAATTTGTTTAATCCACAGCCTCAGCAAACATGTCCTCAAAGTATCATCAAAGTATCATCAAGAGCATGTGAAGAGTGAATTTCAGATAATCAAAGTTTTTACAAATTTTACAAATTAAAAAAAACATGTAGAAACATGATTTCTGAAAATAACAAAAAAAGCCTCCAGTTTTAGTCATTCGTTCATTCGTTCGTTTGTTTGTTTGTTCGTTCGTTCATTCGTTCGTTCAATTATTCATTTCTGTGAGGAGTGTGCATGTTCTCCCTGCGTTCGCGTGGGTTTCCTCCGGGTGCTCCGGTTTCCCTACAGTCCAAAGACATGCGGTACAGGTGAATTGAGTAGGCTAAATTGTCCATAGTGTATAAGTGTGTGTGTGTGGATGTTTACCAGAGATGGGTTGCGGCTGGAAGAGTATCCGCTGTGTAAAAACCTGCTGGATAAGTTGGCGGTTCATTCCGCTGTGGCGACCCCGGATTAATAAAGGGACTAAGCCGACAAGAAAATGAATGAATGAATGAATGAACTCAAAAATTGCCAGTAGCAGTTGTGTTTCTTAATTATCTGTTGATTTCATGAATCACAAAGGACAGCATTTTTAGCTAAAAATCTTTTTTAATTTTCAACTGAAGAAAAAATCCCCCAACATCTTTTATGGCAAATTTTTATTTTTATGATCTATCCCTTTAAAAAAAACTATTTATTCAGTCATTTTTTTCTCCTTCGGTTTAGTCCTTAATTTATTAGGGGTCGCCACAGTGGAATGAACAGCCAACTATTCCAGCCAGTACTGGGAAACATCCAAGCACACTCATTCACACACACACTTATACACTAGGGCCAAATTAGTTTATCCAATTCACCTATAGCTCATGTCTTTGGACTGGAAACTCCACATAGAAATGCTAACTGACCCAGCCGGGACTCGAACCAGCTGTGAGGCAAGCAAGCTCATTCTAAAAAAAGTAGCCCTATATACATTTCTGGAGAGTGCAAATTATGTAGCCAGAAGTACGTATGGCTGCATTTCGTCTTTAAAATGAAAGCTACGGGGCAATATGATGCCATTCCTTTTCGCACTTACCAGCTGACTATTTACCTCCGTATGAACGGCTTTACCGCTGTTACCAGTTTGCCCAGTAACTCGCCATGTAAGTCAGCAGACTTGAGACGCAGAGATGAACTGACCACGATGAGGCGGTTTGAGTCTGGCAAAGAACGGTTCCAGAAAGGGGGTAACACAAAAAACAGAAGCCAAAAATTAAAATAAACAAGTGAATAACAGGGTGAGAATGTGGTAAAATCTGGAAACATGGTCAAATCAGGCGAGGACTTTTCTTTTTCTGGATTGATTTTAAAAACTGTGAGTTAGGTTTAGGGAAGGAAGTGGGTGAGTCAATAGGTGCTTTTGAAAACATTTGGATGGCTTTAGGGAAGGTGGAGGGTGGGTCAATCGATAGGTCAGTCTTCAGTCAGTCAGTCAGTCAGTCAGTTGACAGCGGCCTCTGGTGGATTAACGCGAGAACAGCAGGCACGAATGGCACTCACCAGTGAAAGTTGAGATCTGAAAAATCCTACACAGCAGCCTCAGGTGGATTCGCGAAAACAAAAACTGCAAAAAAGTAGCTCCTGGGATGTATTTGGTGCTCTCCAGAAATGTATACAGGGGTACATTTTCAGAACGAGCCTGGGTTGGAGGCAACAGTGCTAACCACTGAGCCACCGTGCTACCAAGAAACTTATTTCCAAACTTAAAGATAGCTCATTAGCTTATATGTCTCTGTTGTATTGCAAAGCACATAAGCCTCAATAAACCTGTTTTACAAAGATTTACGTTACAGCTTTTACCAGCTTGCATATTGAAAGTTTGCTGATGTAAACAGTAAAATCTGAAAGAAAGGCTTTTGGCTCGAGCCAAGATGTTCTCAGACCAGCTGTCCCTGCCACCAATCTAGCTGTATAGTCATTATACAGGAAAATGATGAAACCTGGAGACAGATCAGCAGGAAAGTGCAGTATCTGGAGTGACCTGCACATTAACACCATGGCCTGTTAAGCACAGATAAGACAGAAGCTCTCAGCAAACTTCCTCTAGTAGCGTTTCGCCATCAGTGCTTTGTTTCCCTTGAACACTTCAATTTACTAGAGCAAAGATGGGGCGGTGAGTGCTGAGATGATATCGCATAAAAAGCACACAAACCAGTACTGTGACTAATAGCAATTTTCACATTGGCATGTATGGCAGACAAGCATCGGCAGAGAGCTCTAATTGGACCAAAGTTTACTGCCTCAGAGACTTTCTGGAAGCACTTTCTGGTTCACATGGATGAGATCTATGAGCCTGGAGAATCTTTTTTTTTTTAAGGTTCAAGAAACCTTTGAGCCGCCTCGTAGTGGTCACCTTACAGCAAGAAGATCACTGGTTCGAGTCCCAGCTGTGCCAGTTGGCATTTCTGTGTGGAGTTTGCATGTTCTCTCTGTGTTGTCGTAGGTTTCCTTCAGATGCTTCGGTTTCCCCCACAGTCAAAAGCAGTGGGAGATTTAGGCATGGGCAATATGGGCGATCGCCCAGGGCAGCATTTTGCGTGGGTGGGCACGACAAAAAAAAAACAAAATCAAAAAAATCATAACTGATACATGCGCACAAAGAACCAGCCCCGCATGCCTCCTGGTGTGAATTCTGGTTGTTTACAAGCACTACGATAAAATACGCACTGTATAAGCGCTCTGAAACCAGACATGAGTGTCGTCTCACAGCGAGTTTTGCTTGTTGACAAAACTGAAGTTAATATAATATGATATGATAATGACATCACCCAATGACGGTTGGGGTTAGGGGTGGGGTTGGGTGCCACGCCTCCTTTTTAAAATCTTACATTTTCGTACTACTGAACTCGTACGAGTTTTTAAATCATTACAGTTGTCCCTCGCTATAATGTGGTTCGCTTTTTGCAGCTTTACAATTTCACCGATACTTTTGTGTTTGCAATTTAACATACGTTTTTTCTTTGCATTATTGAAAAATAACAAGTAAAATATTATGTTCTGTCATCTTAGCGAAGATTAAAGAAATCAGTTATTAGAAATTCATTTTTAAAACTAGACTAGAAATGTGTTGAAAAAAATGTTCCGTTAAACAGAAAGTGGTAATAAAAAGTAAAGAGGGGGCAAATAAATCAGGCGGATTAATAATTCAGGAGGGCTAACAATATATACTATATACAATATAAATATTTTGACAAAATATTTTAACAAAACTCAAAATTTAGATTTTGCAGCATTTATGCATTTAACCTGAACCAACCTAAAGCTACAAATAATTGACAAAATATTTGTGAATGAAATAATAATAAAATACACCTTATACAAATATTTTATTTTTGTACAGTTTTTTTTTACTCCAAACATCACTAAAGTAATTTTCTAGATAAATTGCATTAAATATTCAGTCTGAATTATTTTTTGTCAAAGCTATATTGCTCAGAACCAAATGGATACGCTAAACATGTTTTCTATGATTTCTCTGTCTTTGATGACCTTGAAAAAAATGTCATGCATTATACATTCCTCGAATCTTTCATAAAATTGTAAAATATGAAAGATCTGAATAACTTTATGATTTCATGTACTCCATAAAAATGAACCTTCAATGAACTCTGTTATTTATTTTTTTAAAAACTTTTTTTGCATGTTTCGCAGCATGAGGTCGGAGAGGTGTATCTTAGCCCCGGGCACTGGCTAATTAAAAAATACGTGTGTTAATGAGTCATCATGTTCACAGAGCACAGTCTCCTGAGTCTCATTTCTCTCCGATGTCTTATTCAGGCCAATGACAGCAGCACTCTTTCTGAATATTAATGACCTATCGGAAAAATCAGTGATCTAATGTTTTAAGTGGGACATATTTAGTCTGCGCAGTTAAAAAAAAATAAAATGAAATAATAATAATGATAATATATATATCCTATCTAGCTGTACCCTATCTAGACTTTACATCTCGAGACCTGGCAAATCTGCGTTTGATTAACAGGTTTGGGAAAACCCTCTTTTTCATGTTGCAAGTGTGCTGCAAATGTCCTGAGTTCAAATTACGACTTGCACAAATGCTCAAAAATTGTCACTTGATGTATTTTAATAATGTAAATTTTTATGATCAAAACAAGATTTATTCACAAAGTGGGATGTCAGACAAATTTTAACAACAAAACACATTACAAAAACAAAGCATTTAAAAACCATACCTGTCAACCCTTCCGATTTTTACAGGATACTCCTGTATTTTACAGTTCTATCCCACAATCATCCCATAAAGGTATTTTTCTGTATTTCTCCCATATTTTCAGTCTTTCTTTAAAGGGTGGCAATAAACATTCAAGAGCCAATCTGCCCTTTACGCAACCCATACCGCAAAACCACCAGGGAACACCCCTTGCTCTTAAACATGAGTCTGTTCTGTGCTATTGTTTTATTTAGACATGAAAATACTTTTAAATAAATATAAAAACAGCGGGATTCTCTTATCTTTTCTTTACCTGTGCCATCGCCTCTCCTATGCAATCCTCAAAACAGTTATGTAGCAGTGCGTGACTGTCAGCTGACGCGATCCATAGTGATAAATAGATGCTGTTTCCAAAACGGATTCTGTACACGCAATGTGTGTTTGAAAGGTTTGAACAGACAAACAGTATACACATAATTAATAATAATAGTAACATCTAAAGATTTCTATCTTGGTGGGTTTTTTAAAACACAACTAATTTTGTCCTAAATGAGTATAAACAGTAATCGAATGCTTTCATTATAACGTTAGATATTTGAAGTTTTAAAGTGACACCTGTTATTTAATGTAATCAAACGAAAAATCTAAATAAATGAGAGATACATTCATTGCCCTTTAATCATAATGTGTAAGTTATACAGTGAAGAAATGATTAATGAGATTTGATAACTTTATTCAATTTATTTATAATAGTAACTAATGCTAATTATCTGAACTGTTTGCTAATTTATTTTCTGCTAATCTATACTAATATTTTCTTTTGTAAATACTAATAATTATTATAAATGAAGCATATTACATATCATTTAACTGTTTATTTAGAATGAAACAGCTCCAGAAGAACATATTTAGTAATTTGGGTGTATTTTAATTGGGGATATCTCTCATTTTCACATCTCAATGTCGACAGGTATGAAAAACTAATGTCTACAACTGGATCGCCCTGGATTCTAACCCATTATCGCTGCATTCTAGTCAGGAACTCTCACCGCTTCACTTTAAATAACAATTCTACAACGTGGGTGATAATTCCTTAATTTGTGTAACTATTTATTTAGTGAGGCTGTTCCAGAGTAATACATTACAAATTACCACTAGGTGTCGCTGTAGAGACTGGTTTCGAAACGTTTCAAAGCTTCGACACATTATCTTTAGCTATTTTAATGTTTCATGAAACCTCGTTCTGCCCACCACTAACAGGCAGATGGTCGATACAGGCTGCAGGCAGGATAAACAATAGAACAATGCAAGGGACAAAATACGGAGAGACTAAACCAGGAAAATGCTTTATAATATTACAGCGTGTAAACCAAACAAGACTCAGCAAAGTCCGTGTGTGTGTGTGTGTGCTGTATATATGGTCGATGTAATCAGTCCTTGAGTAGCTCCCAGCCATATTTGAGTAATCAAAGGAGAACCGGAACAGGTGTGAGTGTGTGGTGCATGACAGGATTTGTAGTTTCTATAGAGATAGTGAATGTTCTCCAGAGATCTAAAAGGGTTAGATCGTTGGTGATTGTGACAGTATAAGCATTATGTCATGTAGTTCTTTTTTTATATTGAACTTAATTTAATTACTGTAATTTGTTCCCCACAGTGTCCAAAATGTTATCGAATATCAATATTTTTCAAGATATCGTATCAAAGTTGGAAGTTCCAGCATCGTGACAGCACTTATTTAAAGTATTTTTTTTTCAGTGGTGTCATGGAGGCACAGTGGTTAGCACAATCGCCTCACAGCAAGAAGGTCACTGGTTCGAGCTTCGGATGGGTCAGTTGTCATTTCTGTGTGGAGTTTGCATGTCCTCCCCGTGTTGGTGTGGGTTTCCTCCAAGTGCTCTGGTTTCCCCCACAAGTCCAAAGACATGTGCGATAGGTGAATCGAGTAAGCTAAATTGTCCGTAGTGTAGGAGTGTGAATGAGTGTGTATGGATGTTTCCCAGTGATAGCTTGCAGCTGAAAGCGTATATGCTGCGTGAAACATGTGCTGGATAAGTTGGTGGGTCATTCTGCTGTGGCGACCCCAGATTATTAAAGGGACTAAGCTAAAAAGAAAATGAATAAATGATTTTTTTTCAGTGTAGGATAATTTTTTTCTATTTTTATTTTCTCCTTTTGTGGCTAGTAAAAGTACTAAATGCATAAGAACAACAGTAAATGATGGCTCTGTGTTCATTTTGGGGTGAATTATCCCCTTAACAGGAAGCATAAACTACATTAAAACACGGCAAGTTTGAAATAGCTGCAAAGGTAGATGAAACCGCTAACCCTCTTCAAGAGCACTACAGGAGGTTTACGCACTTGCATCATAATTCCAGAGGCAGTGTAAAGAGACGAAAATGAATAGGCGAAATTGCAACATCAAACAAGATCCTGTCTTTCAATTATAAGAACCAGTCGGCTTATGGAAGGTATTGCTTATTGGGAAAATGAAGCTGTTTTGATTTAGCATGACTTGATTAAAAGATAAAAAAATGACTTGTTTTTTTTGCTATGCTATTGAAACCAAAAGTTTTGCCCGTCTAATAAGTTCGACTTGGTGCAACAGAGTGAGCGTTGCAGTGTATGGTAGTGGAAACACTATATTTACTGCCTTTATTTTGTACATGTGGTTGCATCATGCTCTTCATCCAGACATTCATTTAAAGCAGAAAGAAGAATAGATGGTGCAAAATACTAAAAAAATACTCCTGCTTCAGTCTGCTAAAAAAAAGGAAGGTTAATGTGCAAGTTATTTATCAGTATCACAATCTTAAACACAGTGGCTCAGCGGTTAGCACAGTCGCCTCACATCAAAAAGGTCACTAGTTTGAGTCCCAACTGGGTCTGTTGGCATTTCTGTGTGAAGTTTGCATGTTCTCCCTGTGTTCGCGTGGGTTTACTCCAGGTGCTCCTGTTTCCCCCACAGTACAAAGACATGTGTGATAGGTGAATTGAATAAACGAAATTTGCTGTAGTGGATGTGTGATTGAGTGTTTACGGATGTTTTCAAGTACTGGGTTGCAGCTGGAATTGCATCCGCTGTGTAAAACATATGCTGGATATGTTGGTGGTTCATTCCACTGTGGTGACCCCTGATGAATAAAGGGACTAAGCCGAAGGAAAATTAATGAATGAAACAAACTTGAACAGAAGGCCAAATTAACATCTAAGTGAGTAAATAGCAAAATGTTTGCATGGATGAATGTGTTACAAAGCTTTACTCAAAGCTGTGATCTCAGTCTAGCTCATAATATGTGGCACTATTTGAAAACTGCGCAAGAATGAGATGCTGCTTCAGGAAGATTACTGAATATTAGAAAAGAAAAGAAAAGTTATGCGAAAGGTCATTTTAATATACAATTTAGCAATATTTTGAATATAAAAATGCACTGTTAGACCTTAAAGGGCCCCTATGGTGAAAAATCTACTTTTCAAGCTGTTTGGACAGACATATGTGTATATATAGTGTATAGACTGTCATATTGGGGTGATATAAACCCATACAGTCCTTTTTTTTTTAATTTAACAACATAAAAACGGTGGACCAATTGGAGCAGTTTTCAGACCAACCGCAACTTTACGTAGGAGAGCGGTCCCCCTGCCCCGCCAATATTGATTGACAGCCTCACGTCACGATCATATCCTCAGTTCCTTGTTTCACGTCAGCCATTTTCAGCGTGTGAGTCAAAGCGATATCACTAAAGGAACACCCTTGCTCTATTTTTAGACAAAATGCTTATTGGGCTCAACACAAGATCAATATGCCATGTGATTAGAAATTTGCGTTAACAAGCAGTTGGGTACCTAATTAAGTAGCGGTTGAGTGTAAATCAGCACTTCTGAAAAGTGAAGTCTTATTGCAAGTTCATATAATAAAAACTATAACTCATGTGTTTATATTGCACTCAGGTTTAAGTTTGTCCTGTCAATTCTGAGAAAAAGTCTGTATTGTGGCACACAATCCTAGAATTGCTAGAGATAAACTGAATAAATAGCTCAGTGTTCTCACTTTTTTTTTTTTTTGCAGTGATTTATCTGATATTAACTTATTGTGAGCTTTATACTTTAAGACAACCTAAAACTGTTTAAAAATATTGATTGCAATTTCATATCTTTCTTCCCAGAAAAAATAGTTTATATCTTGCAGTTTTGAGCGAATATCAGACAAATCACAACTTTTTTTTAAGCCAGCACTGTGAGATAGAGTTGCAATTACCTTTTTATTTCTTATTCTACGGCAGAAATAAGCTTCCATGCCGCTAAATGGTTTAACAAAGTGGCATAAAACCACTTCAGGGAGAAACTCTTTAAAACTTCTCCATGATAAAAATGGTAATTTCTGCTCTATGCTGTTTTATAATGTCATTGCCTCTTGCGTAGACTATATTAGCATTAGTCTCTGCTCTTATAGAAGAACATCAGAGTTAAACTTACGTCAAGTGCTTCTTGATGAACGCCCTCATGTTCTGGAGGATGTACAGCCACATCTGAGGACAGGAAAAAAAATCAATTACTTTTAAAAACCATTCATAGCAAGTTAGTCAGATGACGGATAAATATAGAACATGAGACGAGCATCTCTTAGACTGTTAGAGCAGGTAAATGTAATTAAGATAAATGCAGGCTTTGTGTAGCGGCAGATATTTCCCCCGTGGCCACAGAGAAAGAGAACGAGTTCGTGACTGAGAGAGAGTTTGCTTTTCAAAGACGCAACTGGGAAAACTCTGGAAAAAACGAAACGATTGGCAAGGACACAAAGTTTTGATGCATTACTGTGTGCACGTTTACACAGTAAGAGTCATAAGCCAATAATGAAAGCATTAGTGAAGTGTTTAGTTACAAATAACAATGGAGACACCATTAGCGCTTTGTATTAAGTTTGCTTTAATGTTTTCTGACAGCCGTATAACTGCTCATTACCGTAACTGACAGTATTTGTTTTCCCATCGCCGTAGACGGTGGCGCTCGGATGTTTGTATGCATCTGGATGGATTTCGACTAATATAATTAACGTGAATATGAAATGTCTCACACTCAATTCTTCACACTTTGACATTAGGAGTAATGTTTTTATCCACCCATATACAGATACTGTGTAATTGTGAAACGTTTGGGTTTGGGAAGATTTGTAAAATGATTTCATAAATTAAAGCTTAACAAGGCTGCAAATATTTATTCATTTATTCAGTTTCCTTCGGCTTAGTCCCTGATTATCAGGGGTTGCCACAGCGGAATGAACCGACAACAATTCCTGCATATGTACGCCATCATATTGAATTGTCGTTCCAAACTGAAATGCTCTAAATGGGCCACTATGAAAGGCCCTTCAGAATGAAGGATTTTCCAGGGTACGCAGAAGCGTAGTTTGGTGTCGTTACTTGTTGTTTGGAGTGTGTTCCATTTGGAATGGCTCATCCCTATATGCCCTAATCCCTTCAAATCCCTGTCACTCCAGAGGGAAAACCCTTCAAAGGGATTAGGGAATATAAGGGTGAGCACTTCCATATGTTACATGCTACCTACAGTGTGTGGGCTGTAGTGTTTCTTTACAAGATGACATCGCCCACTAGTGACATTTTTAGTAAACATGAAAATAGAGTGGCGGAACTATGACGTCAATTTGTATGCAAAACCCCGAAAGCGAGTTAGCATTTTAGCAGTTCCAGTTCTATTTCGTCTAGTTGTTTTATTCTACAACATAATACACACCAGTTACATCACACTCTTGATTTTTTTAAAATACTATGTAGGCACATTTATTCATACAGCTTAAAAACTTTTACAACAACCTTAAAGCAAAACAGACGTATTTCCCATGTAAAACGATCCAAAAGGCATGTAGTTCTATGTGTTTTTGTGTATTTTTTTGTTTATAATATATAGCGTGGGTTATAATATAGTATACAGAGAGAATAACTCTTTTTCATGGACATTATTTCTAAAAATAAGCTAGAAAGGTATTCTGTAGCAGGGTGGTGTTGACGTCACAGACGAGCGCCCTGAAGGCACTGTAGTCCGTTTATAGCCAAATGTTAGCTTTTCAGTTCTTGCGTTTGCATTCAAGAGTTCACACTTAGCTCATGACTTACAAAAGCTTGTTTGGCATGCTGTCCCTGTAAATATATAATTATATATAAATATAATTATAAAATAAGCGTAATCCAGAGGCCTTTGACTTTCATATAAGCCACTTCTAATACCAAATGATCAACTAGAAGTCAAGATATTATTTGCTGTTCCTAAAGCTTGGATTGATGACAAGACTTTTGTCAGGTAGTGTAGTAAGCATGAATCAAACCTATTTGAGCCATTCATCTATGGAGTAAATGCATCTGACTGATTACAGAATGCTTCTTGAAAACCAACAGTGTCTATTCAGGTCAAGCTAACAAGTCAAAACTTGACCACCTGCTTACACAAATAAAAGTCCTTTTTTTACAGATCAGGTCAGGCAGAAATAGCTCCCTCCTTTAAGACAATGGGGCGTTTTTATTGTACAGTGCAGCCACATATAGCACATTCTATAGAACTGAACAAGAAGTAGAGCAAAGAAACTGCTCCAGTACAGTGTTGCACGATTTTATGATTACAAGTTTTATATATATTATTCAAGTGCATATGAGTTCAGCTGACAATAAATTATTTTCAAGCCGATGAAGAATATCTAGTTTTCCTGCTAGTTTGTTGCATGTTGTTTGTAATAAAACATACACACAAAAAGATCATTTTGGTTTTGTCAGGCCCTTCATTTGCTGTCCTTTCCTGTTGCTTCCTAAATAGAAGGAAAAGAGAGAATTTAAATCATTCATTCTGTATCTTTCTCTATCTGTCTCTGATTATCAAACCCCTCCATTCATAATTAAAGGCACACAAAAAAACTCCAAGTAGCGAACCGCAGGGAAACAAGGAATCCTGTTGCCATAGAAACAAACTGCATCAGAAAACTTCAGAGGGCGTGCAAACGTTTGGGCGAATCTGAGAGAAATAGAGAAAGAGGGAGAGAGAGAGAGAGAGAGAGAGAAAGAGAGAGAAAGAGAGAGATGATTAAGTTTCCCCCTCTAGTGTGTGTGTATGTGTGTGGATGTGCTGGCATGCACATGTGTGAGTGTTAGTGGCAAGTTCTGTGAAATTTAGTTAAACGTCATGCCCCAAGCAACACTTTTTGATACTGTTGCTAAAATTCATATTTTGTTATGTGTTTAAACACTTGTTATGCGTGTAGTTGTGCATTTATACTTCTGTGTGCTGTTTGTGTTGCTCTGCAGTAACACTTCCGAAACACTAGCTAGCAGTGAGATTTTTATGTTCCTCTTTGTCAAGTTTCTTCATGAGTGTTTTGTTTTTTCTGAATGCTACCTTAATGTACAACTAGATAAAACTCGCTTATTCAGAGGAGGGAATCGGCGGACGTGCAACAACTTTAATCATAAAGGTAAACACAAAACAAAAGTTTCCGTCTGGATCTCCTTCACGGGACTCGACACTTGTAAACACTCGCTCCAACGTGTTTGCACACTTCTCACCTGACCCACACTTGTCACCGCTACCAAGCTGACCAATCACAGAGCTTGTGCTCCTTGCTTCTTCTGACAAGTAGTTACATTTTTAGAGAAGTGCGCATCAGTGTCAGCGTTACCCACAATGAGGACCATGTGACAGAATGAAGGCTGTGCCTTCTGCTTAATGCAGAAGTATAAATGAGCCTTAACCTTGGTACCGGGATCTAGATTCTCCCACACAATTGTTTTTTTTTTAAATGCGTGAAAAAAAGGTTGCCTTTTATATGAGCCACATTCGTAAAAGTGCCACTGCTGCCAAAATGTTTCCTACTTGTGAATACTAAATGAAAAGTAAACAACTTATTAATGGGCATTGTTCCCGGATTACAAACCTGGCCACCCAAAAACCTGCATGCATGCTGAGCACATCTTAGAAAGGTACTTCACTAAAGTTTGAGCTTGTGAAATTCTGTCATGTTGCAGCGAAAAAGGGCAGGATTAAACAAGATGATTAGACATTTAAAAAAGCGAGGGATTGGTCCATGTTTTAAATTTCTCAACACAGAGGTCATGTTTTGATCTTCGATTAGTCTCATGCAGTCATGTGATGCGATTTCGCAGGTCAGTGGATGTGTGCTCTGGTTTCGCCAACAGTCCAAAGACATACGCTATAGGTGAACTGAATAAATAAATATGGCCGTAGTGTATGAGTGTGTGTAAATGTAAGAGTGTGTGTTGTTGCGGCTAGAAGGGCATCCACTGCGTAAAACATTTGCCGGAATAATTGTCGGTTCAATCTGGGTGGTTCTTTCTGGCAGTTCATTCATTTTCCTTCGGCTTAGCCTTATTTCAAAGGTCGCCACAGCAATGGAATGATCCACCAACTATTGAAACACCCAAACACACTCCTACACTACGGACAATTTTGCTTATTCAAATCACCCATAGCACATGTGTTTGGACTGTGGGGGAAACCGGAGCACCCGGAGGAAACCTACGCCAACATGGGGAGAACATGCAAACTCCAAACAGAAATGACAACTGGCCCAGTCGGGATTCGAATTAGCGACTTTCTTGCTGCTAACCACTGAACCACCATGCCACCTACATATTTATAAAAAAAAACACAAATGAATTAAACAGTTTTAGTTAATAGCACGGATCCTATCTGCCATTGACTAATGCATTAATCTTCAAGTGAGATGGGATGAGTGAGTGAAGAACTGACGCAAGTTGGCACTCGCTATAAAATGCACTGTCACCCAGAAAAGTTACGACTAAATCTCTGCAACTTTACTGTCTTGAACAGAGCGGCTGCATCCTTTTTGAAGCTGTTGCTCCACTCTCTTCCTTTAGGACTTAATTCCATTTATAGGCTATGAAAATGTTTCAAATGACGAAAGTCCATGTTTTGACATCGCATGACTCACTTGGATTCTTTTATTGCACAGCCGTCCAACTTAATTGACACCCCACCAGCCAATAGGTGAAAAGTGTTATGCGGAGTGTGGGTGGTATTGTCCAATCAGATTATGCATTTGAAGCAGATAGTGTCAGCGGCATCGGGCCATTACAGAAGTGCACGAGTGTGTGCAATACTAATGATGTCTTACTGTACTGCCTCAAAGTCATTCCTTCACAGAGAAACAGTGTAAGCCTGAACTGTTTTAATTTTTAATGGCATGGTTATGTTTGCGGTCTGTCATCTGCTGTTGTCTATAGGTACTGGTGCTCTGTAGTGCCTAATGTGCTCAGAATGGGAATGAGTGCTGCAGTGCAGGCAGGCAATGAACAAACATTATGGAGTGCTTGGAAGTATTGCCCATAGGAATCTGAACAAAGGTCTTAACTTATTTCTCCTGCATGTTGAGGAGGTGTATTTTTGTTGTTCTGAACAGTCACGATTTTGCTTTTAAAGTTTTAAGCCAGGTCTGTTTCAATCTATTATCAATAGATGATCTAGTATTAATGCCAAATGCAAACAAGATCAGTTGTTTTTAGATATCATTGACATGCTTTTTTTTCACACTCTCTACATCACCTTTGATTAGCATAATTCAGAAATATAATAAATAAACTCATGTTACATAGGCATAGGGCTGAACAATATGGGCTCTATTTTGACGGTCCATGCGCAGAGCGCAAACGCTTTTAGGGGGTGTCAGAACGCATTTTTGCTAATTTAAGGATGGGAAAATCCGCTTTGCTCCATGGTGCATGGTCTTAAAGGGTTGAGTTTATTTTCTTAATGAGTTATAGGTGTGTTTTGAGAATAAACCAATTAGAGTCTCATCTCCCATTCCCTTTAAGAGCCAGCTGCGTCGCACCATAAGCGCATTCGCTATTTACAGGATGTAAAGTAAGTCTAAGTGGAAAAACTGAGCATTTCACTAGCAAACAGTTCACAGTTAACAGTTTTTTTTAACAGAAAACTGTTAAACAGAGCATCTACTGCGTGAGAATGAGAGATAAATGATCACTTTCACTTTCGCTCTTGGATAGGGAAACCTTTACGCACAGACATCAATTAGCCTATAAATAATTAATTGCGTTTGTTAAGCGCAAATATTCGTTTCAAAACTATTTCTAAATTCAGTTCTAATTTCCAGCAAACGAATAAATGAACAATATTAACGAAGTGTGTTCAAAAACCTGAGTTATATCCTAAAACACATGCTGTGCCCCATATGGTCTAAGACCTGACAGGTGGGCAAATCTAAGCTTGTTTTTACCAAAACAAATATAAATATGGATATAATAAATAATACTGCTAATAATAATAACATTATACAAAAGCAAATTGTTATGAATGAACTGAAAAAGCCTCCCGAGATGAAGAAGACATAAAAGCAGTGGTTTTTCATATTTATGTAGGCTAGAAAATAATATGTTTTGTAATATTTTAATCCTTTATATTTATATCCTATATCTATTCTTATTATATCTTATATATATCCTTAATATTTAAATATTTTCATATGTAAAGATATTTGCCTATTGCTCTCTTGTGCGTATTAAGCAGTGCGTAAGCGAGGTGCAACTCTGCGCCGGAGTTTGTTTTGGTCTAATGAAAAATCTATTTTAGTTTCTCAAAATAGCAACGCGACAGCAATGCGCCTCAGAACGCCTTCCTTTTTAGACTAGAACGCCTATGGGCGCACATATGAGCGCTAATGCATTTGCTATTTAAACAGCGTAGCGCAACTCCTCAAAACGACTCTTGCGCCAAGCTGAAACTACCAAACAAGTATTGCACCGCGCCTTGCGCCACATTGCGCCTGGTGTATGATAGGGCCCTGTATCGTTTGAGCAGCGGTATCACAATGTGTGCATCCACAATAGTTGTCAAGTCAAACTTTTTTTATAGAGCACTTTAAAAACACAGAAGTGAGCCAAAGTGCTGTAAAGAAATATACTGTTGAAGTCAGAATTATTAGCCCCCCCCCTCCTGAATTATTAGACCCCCTGTTTATTTTTTCCCCCAATTTCTGTTTAACAGAGAGAATATTTCATCGACACATTTCTAAACATAATAGTTTTAATAACTCATTTCTAATAACTGAATTATTTTATCTTTGCCATGATGACAGTAAATAATATAATGTTGGTGTACAACGTCAATCTGATGTCATGTTGACATCCTGTGCCTGCTGGGCTTGATCACCCCAGTCAATCTAATTTAATAAAATCTTTTCAAAAAGAGATATTTAAATCCCCTGTTGAAATTGTATTCCGTTCACAAGATACATTGCAGCAAAAAAAAATATCGCAATGTCAGAATTTTTCAGTATCGTGCAGCACTATTACACTGCTTGAAAAGAACTGGAAACCAAGTGAATGTAAAGGATGCAATTTGTGCATTTATGATTAGCATTTGTGTTTTAGCAATGCAGTTAAGCACAGTAAATATCTTGTTTTGGTGTGCTTTCTCACAACATGCACATAATGTTCCTATAAATATCATTTGTCATTCTTGAATGCATTCACCCACATGGACACTAAAAGCAATTCAATTGAATTTGTTTTCATGGTTTCCTGTTTTTTTTTCTGCTTGCATTCACAATATCACTACAGTGCTGAGATTAACACAACACCGCAGGCACTACGGCAACAGGTTTAAACATTTACCACGAACATACTGTAGGTTGTGTATGTGTGTTTTGCATACCTGTCAACATTGGGATGTGAAAATAAGGGATATGTTCACCATAAAAAAGGACTACCCCCTTCAAGAAATCCCCAAATTACTAAATCTGTTTTTCAGGAGATGTCTTATTGTAAATAAACAGGTAAACAGTCAATAATACGTTTTATTATTATTATTTACAAAAGAAAAAATAAATCGTATACATTAGCAGCAAATAAATTAGCAAACAGTTTAGCAGGTGTCAACTTAAAAAATGCACACATCTAACGTTACAATAAAAGCATTCAATTGCTTTTCTAAATGTTTATGCTGATTTAGGACAAAATTAGTTGTGTTTGAAAAAAAAATACACCAAGACCGACATCTTTATATGTTATTATTATTAATTATGTGTATATGTCTGTTCAAACATGCACCTAAAACCCAGACTTTCGCTCTACTTTAAATCATGTGTAAAGAATTTGTTTGGGAAACAGCAACTATTATCAATACGGAGTGGGTCAGCTGACAGTCACGCACTGCTATATGACTGTTTTGAGGATTGCATAGGAGGGGCGACAACACCTGTAATGAAAAGGAAGGAAATCATGCCGCTTTTATATTTAGTATATTTTTAGGATTTTTTTTTATCCCTAAATAAAACAAAATCACAGAACAAATTCACATTTAAGAGGACCGGCTCATTAATGTTTATTGCCACTCTTCAGAGAAAGACTAAAAAACATGACAAATATGAGAAAATGCCTTTATGGGATGTAAAATATGGGAGAATCCCGGGAAAAACGGGTTGACAGGTATGGTTTTTGAAATAATTGGAAATGCTCTGTCAGTGTTTCTTGTTGCTCAATGAACTGCTCTGAATTTAGAGCTAATTTAGATATCCCAAAAGACATTCCCAGAAGTAACATCATTCCCAGTTTCTGTGGCGCACTGCTAGAAATGCTTTCCTTACTTAGAGTTTTTGTCTTGTTTCTAGTATTCTAAAAATCTAAAAATTCTTAAATCAAGAAGCATTTCCTAGACAAGCAAAAAATATTGTTTTGTTTTCAGAAATAATAAGTCAAAATGAAGTTGCAAGCTAAATATTCAGCCATTGGGGTGAGCAAAATAGTCTTGTTTTTGCTTTGAAATAAGATTATGTTTCTTACCCTATTGCCAAATTATTTTACTTGTTTAATTGACATATTATTTCTGAAAACAAGACAATATGTTTTTGCTTTGATAGTTATTGCTTCTTGATTTAAGAATTTTTGGATATTTGGACTAGCACTTTTTCCAATAGTTCTAGGAACTAGGAACTGTGCAACAAACAAATAGCTTGTAATTGGCGTGTGACAGAAAGCAATTTCTAAATGTGATTTTCATCTTCAGAGGCCTCTTCAGCACTTGTAAACAGTGATATGAACAGTAAAGTTGAAATCAGTTTTACTTTGTCAATTTGAGCACAAGTTCACATCTTGCTTTGGCATTACAAGGCCCAGAAACACCAAGCTTCTATTGACTATTGGCATCTGTTGGGCTAGTTTGTTTGGTGATTTTTACATTCCTGGAAGCCTAACGCCTCATTCATACAGGGCTTCAGCATCAACGCTTGACTGAAGGCGAGTCTGAAGTTGGGGCTGAAGCGATCGTCATAGAAACGTCAGCCAATGAAATTCAGTCAGCATTAGGCCACTGTCTAGCTGGTGTATTTGCATACCCAGTGATCTGATTGGCTGATGCTTCCGCCGGCGCTTGAAAAGTTGAGCTAGTCCCAACTTCTGCAGCCAGCAACACGTCTGAGGCGGCGCCGACGAATCCACAATGCAGTTCGGCAACGCCTGACGTCACCCATTCAAAGTGAATGGAAAGCGTTGACGCAGACGCCCCGTGTAAATGGGGCATGATCAATTCAGCAGGTTGAATTGGCATTGGCATCATTGGGCTTGTGAGAAAGAGAGAGAGAGAGAGAGAGAGAGAGAGAGAGAGAGAGAGAGAGAGAGAGAGAGAGAGAGAGAGAGAGAGAGAGAGCACTCTGATTGGCTGTTCAGCTATGGATCAAAGCATAAAGATGAAAAACTGAAGTAATGAAACAAAGCCGTTTTATTTATACTTTGGGAGCTAACCAATTACATTTTCATCTGCAAATGTAAAACATTTGTTTTGTAATGTAATAATGTTTAAACGGGCATGCATGCACTATAATGTTTGATTCTGATTTCAAGAAGAGTTTCGCACAAGAAATGAAACATACAGAATTTGTGTTTTTTATGTGTGTGCATCCTGTTGTGCATCAATAATTTGCTTGCAGGGCGTTTTTTATGAATACCACCCCCTTATGAAATGTGATTTACATATTTCCACTGGAGCGAATGTTAATGAGGGCTCATGCTGTCAAAATGTTTTGTCAGGGCTTGCTATTACTCACATCACTGGATAGATGTGTGTCCAAACAGTGTTATTCTTTTTATTCATCCGTTTGACTGGTTTATTTTGAGCGTATCATTTCAATTTCTGTTTTATTGGCTCATCAATATTAAAACATCAGTATCATCATCAGTGCATTTGTGAAAAAAATTATATCTGAATGTAAAATCAAAGAGTTATTGTGCATGCTATTGTACATGCAAGGTGAAAGTGGCTGTCCTCACTCATCTGAAAGTGGCAAGTCTCTCTGACATTTCATTTTTATTGCCTTATATATTTATTTTTTATGTTGCTTCCAAGGTAAAGCAAACGTCTGCCTGCTTCTGTGCAGAATATTCCTCTCCTCAACAAACAAACTACTAAAGCTCTCCACAAAACCTCCAGAAACAGAAGCCAAAACATCACACTCTCAGCTCAGCTCACAAGACAGGAACACTGTCGTCCTTAAAGGTGATGTGTCGCTTTTTAGATGTTAAAATAGTATTCATCCCAATTTAACTTATGTAAAGCTTGTTAAAATATTCCTTTTAAAGAGCAGTTTGCTCAACCTTGCTGAAAAAATGTACTATGTTTTATATTATATATAACATATTTAAGGCTTTTATGGCTCATGTACTTTCAGAAAGTGAGAATATGGTGCTCTACTCAAAGTGGAAAAACCCCTTTATTATATTCAGAGGCCTAAATTGAGCAAATATATGCAATTTACTTAAATATCCTATAGACATCTTACAAAACCAATATGCACTGCAGTGAGGGTTGAGAATAAACATTTTTCATCACATAATTTGGCACACATAAAAACTGTTTATCGCTATCAATAACGTTGATCTTGAAATGTTACTAACAATATAAAAGTGGTTTGTATGATATCTAAATAAATATATTGCACAACAGGATATAAATACTTTTACAAAACAGTTATATGTTTAGGGTTAAAAGTTAATAATGTATAGAGAATAAACTATTAAAAATCATTTGTTTTATAAAACCTAACAAAACTCTTTATAATATATACATTTAATAAATGTTTATACATTTTTTATATGAGGAAAATAATTTCGGACTTGTTGCAATTAATATTTTGAAGTTTGCACAATTATGCTTAATACACCATACAGGGTAGGCCTTATTTTAATGATCTAGGCGCAAAGTCTAAAGTGCATGTCATAAAAGCTTTAAGGCCGTATTGAGGACCAAAAAAAAAAAAAATGCTCTTGTCAAACAGGGTTGTGCTCATTCTCTAAATGAGTTTTGGGTGTGTTTTGAGCATATCATGCATTAAACCAATCAGAGTCCCATCTCCAATTCCCTTTTAGAGTCAGTTGTGTCACACCTTGGCGCATTTGCTAGTTGTGAGTGGAAAAACTGTGTTGTATGCACACCACTGAAGACATCCATTAGCCCACATATTTAATGTCATTTGTTAAGTGCAAAGATTTGTTTTAAAACTATTTCTAAATTCAGTTCTCATTTCTAGCAAACAAATAAATGAACAATAATAATGAAGTGTGGTCAAAAAAGTTATATCCAAACACACGTCCTATTCTTATGGCCATATGGTGATGCATACTGTACATCTCCAAAACCCGACGGGTGAACAAATCTAAACTTGTATTTAGTAAAACAAATATAAATATGCATATAGTAAATTGTACTTTACTGTAAGTTGTACTTGTAATTGTAATTTACAGTAAATTGTAATTTACAGTAAATTGTACTTTACTGTTGTAAATTGTAAAGTAAATAGCAAGGCGCCATCAATGCGCCTTAACCCACCACCTTTTTAGACCAGCACACCCATGAGTTTAGAAAAAGTGGCGCAAATGGATTTGCTATTTAAACAACGTGGCGCAAAACGTGAAAATTACTGTTGCGCTGATCTAAAAATATCGACAAATCGCACCCTACACATCTTCGCCTTATTGTGCCGGGTGTATGATAGGGCCCTATATGTTGAAAACAGAAAACTTTGATTCTCTGTTCACATTCAGGGAAAAAATACACAAAGGAATGTAAATTTTACTTGATTGTCCATTCAAAATACAAAATCTGACTAGTTTGTCGTTTACACATATTAATGTTTTGCTAAAAAATGTACAAATTTAACTAAGTGGTCCATATTTTACCCAACATTTGAGTGCACTACTGTGAAAAATGTAAAATAAAAAGAGTTACTGAAAAAAATCAGCAGAGTAATCAGCAAAAAAACCTTTTAACATTTATAATTTAAGCTAAAATTGTTTGTTAGTAATTTCTGCCTAAAATAATTTCACGCAAAAAAAAATTAATAAATCAAAATCAATAACTGCCTAAGCCACTCTTAGTTTTGCCTGATTACAGATGAAAATGTTTTCCTCCATGCACAATATTAGATAAATCTAACACACACATGCACATGCTGCAGTCTCTGTGAGTGGCACTCACTTCACCGCTCTTTGAAGTAGAGAAGTTTGTGATCACGAAGGGAGAATTTTCTTTGAGGCCAGGACTTTCTTTCCCTCACTGTCTTAATCTGATTCTTAAGGAAGATAATTGCATCTTAAATGCTTTGATCTCATTTCATGGAGAGTGGGTCCTTTTCAACTAAAAAATAAATTAAAGACTAAAAACAAGGTGATAAAGTGCGGAAAAGTTAGAGAAAATCAATCCACTGACTAAACATTTACGTATGTTTTTGTACTCGGGTACAGTATTTTTCAGTCTTTAAATGTAAAAAACACCCATCAGCATTTGTATGAAACATTGATATTGTCAGGAATGCATACATCAAAGCAGAAAAGTATCAAACTGAAATTCTATCTCTGATCTTATTATTCACCCCTTTCTTCTTCCTCCTCTATTAAAACCCATTTTCTAACTTTTCAAGTTAGAACTATCGAACTCACATCAGAAATTTAGGTTTATAGTTATTTATAGTTTTATGCTATAACATTTCTTACTGATCGGACTCATGGTTTCCAGATGAATGACTTCAAAAACTCCCATAGACTTAAAGTATGCAGGGGGTCAAAACTTTCAACCAATAAATATCAAAGTACATCCATCAATTTAAGACCTTTAGCCATAACTTATCTACAGTACGTAGATATATAAACTAGATATCGCATACCCGCAGACCCTGAGTATGCTTCGATACTGTCACCACATTTGTACAGTGCTCCCAGGACAAATGTCATTGAACTAGTCAAGACAAAAGCCAATCTGAAAGTGTTGGACTTTAGTGCTGCGTACAGTGTAGTAACAAACAAACAAAGTAAACAAACTACAAAGGCATCACATTTCATTGGTAAGATTTCGTTTTTTACGTTTTTATATGTTTTATATGTTAAATATTTGCATACTGACCACCGGGAAAACTCTCGATCATAGACATATGTATATATGTGTGTATATCTCTGACTCTGCCCTGCTGAAAAATCCAGCTTAAACCAGCCTAGGCTGGTTGGCTGGTTTTAGCTGGTCGACCAGGCTGGTTTTAGAGGGGTTTTGGCCATTTACAGGCTGGTTTCCAGCCATTTCCAGCCTGGTCTTAGTTGGTCAGGCTGGAAAATTACCAGCCAAATCCAGCTAAAACCAGCTTGATCAGCTTGGTTTAAGCTGGACTTAGCTGGTTTTGGCTGGACTCCCAGCTTGGCTAGGCTGGTCAAGCTGGTTTTACCTGGTCATCTCCCAGCCTGACCAGCTAAGACTAGGCTGGAAATGGCTGAAAACCAACCTGGAAGTGGCCAAAACCCCTCTAAAACCAGCCTGGTCGACCAGCTAAAACCAGCCAACCAGCCTAGGCTGGTTTAAGCTGGATTTTTCAGCAGGGCGGATGGCCAGCCCTGTGATGCACCTTGGTCTCACATTCATTTCAAAGCAGCGCTACCCTGTACTAAAATGGCAGCTCTATTGATGCAATCCCTCCACTAGACAACAACAGTGTAGGCGACATCTAAATGTAAATATCTATGTCTTAGATATCTACAGTAAGTAGAGGTGCCCAAAGTATTTATGCCAGCTATCCATATAAACCTGTTAAATTTATGCTAAATGATTCAAGATAACAGTACTGTATGTAATTATGAAAACATGCTAATTCTTGCTAACAATATAATGGTGTAAACATGCTTTCAACACAATAATCCATGTCAGTAGCATTTTAATATATGTTAAAAACATGCTAATTGTTGTTAGCAAAATGCTGGTTAACCTAAAACATGATAGGGATATATTGAAAACATGCTAACAACATACTAATTCATGCTAGAAACATGTTGCAGAGTGTTAAGTAATAGCTTACTACAGGGATGCCTACACTCGAACCTGGAGGGTCAGTGTCCAAGAGAGTTTAGCTCCAACCTAATTAAACACACCTGAACCAGCTAATCAAGCTCTTACTAGATACTAGAAACTTCCAGGCTGGTGTGTTGAAGCTAAACTCAGCAGGACACCGGCCCTCCAGGACCAAGTTTGGACACCCCTGGCTTACTAGAAACATGATAGTGCTAAAAACAGGATGGCAACACATTTATTCAGGGTAAAACATGCTAGCAACATATTAATTCAAACTGCTAATTCATGCTAGAAACATGTTAGCAGCATCCCAGTTCATGCTTTAACATCATTCTAGGATGGTAATTCATGCTAACAATAAGCTAACATACCAGAAACATGTTAATTCCTGCAGTTTTTTTCAAGATAGCATCTAAGTGTCTAGTTTTTGTTCACTGTTTTTGTGCAGAGAAAGCCTTATGAAACAGTTATATATAGTTAGCATGTGACAGATCAAAGCAAATATTTTTTGTCTCTCTGTCTTTCTTACAAACTCACTCACTTATTCTGTTTCTTTTTTGACTATGCGAAAGCTCACAGGAGCTCTTGCATTTGAAACGCAAGCCCAGCTGGAAGCTTTAGGACATGTGCGCGCGAGCAGCTATAAAAAGGTCATAAATCTGACGAATGTGAAGTGCTGGAGTAGTTGTTTTTTAGGATAATGTCAAGGCACATTTCATTCTGCTGGAAATGAAGTGTTGATCCAGTGCTCTTTAGCTATTAAACCAGAACAATCAAAGCGTTGGAGATAACCAGAGCGCAAACGTTTTTATTTAATGGGAGATCTCACACTCCTCTCGCCGATTCTCTGTTTCTCTAATCCTCTTTTCTCTCATCCGCTGCTCTTGTTCAGTTCTCACTGACACACTCGAAATCCTTTGTTTCATCTTGAGAGAGTGATACTGTAACACTGGTCTGGTGCACACAGGGACCTTTGTGTACCTGACAGATACACCATGAAGCTACAGAATGGATTCACTACTCTAAAGAACAGTCTGGGGTTGCACCTTAAAAAGAAATTCCATCATAAAATAAAATAATTTTAAAAATAGCCATTGAGCATTTCCTCCGTGACAAAATTTTCCGTCATTTTCTTTTAGACTATAATGTAAGAAGCAATTTTTGTTTCATTAATATACATGCATAATTACATCAATAAAATCTATGTAATATAGAGATAAACAATACAGTATTTTATCACTTCTGAATTCAAACCTAAAAATGTAAAAAAAAAAAAAAAATTGTGTTATTAAATTATTAAATTTCAGTGACTACAATTTAAGAATACAATTATTGGCACATGAATGCTATATCATTCATTTATTTTCTTTTCGGCTTAGTCCCTTTAATAATCTGGGGTTGCCACAGTGGAATGAACCGGCAACTTTTCCAGCATATGTTTGGATGCCCTTCTAGCTGCAACCCATCACTGGGAAACACCCATACACATTCATCCACACACATATACTACGGACAATTTTTTAGCTTACCCAGTTCACCTGTACTGCATGTCTTTGGACTTGTGGGGGAAACCGGAGCACCTAGAGGAAATCCACGCAAACGCAGGGAGAGCATGCAAACACCACACAGAAATTCCAACTGACCCAGCCGAGGCTCAAACCAGTGACCTTCTTACTGTGAGGTGACAGCACTACCTGCAGCGCCACCGCGTCACCCCAAATGCTATATATTGGAGAATAAATAAATATTTTAAATAAATAAAATAAATAAATTTTAAAATAAATAAATATATGTTATGTTATATTAGATTTATGTAACATTTATTTAATATTTTATATTAATTATTTATACCTATAGATTTTTAAAATATTAAAATATTCTTATTTTCATATATTTATTTGTTAATTTTGCCACAAATTATTCTTGACAATTAAAAATAAATTAATTCTCACAACTTTGATGCACAACAAATCTTTTTATAGTAACATAAAATAAGTAAACAAAAAAAAAAACTATAATATAAAAAATATATTAGAAAATTAAAACTAGTATAAATAAATTATGAGTTAACTAAAGCTACCAAATTAGACATTTTTTTCAAAGTTTTACCGAAAGTATAATCACATACAAAAGTTGTGTCTAAATTATGCATTTTATTTATTCATTAATTTTCCTTTAGCTTAGTCCATTTATTTATTTATTCCACAAGTGGAATGAACCACCAACTTATCCAGCATGTTTTACACAGCGGAATGCCCTTCCAGCTGCAACCCTGTACTGGGAAATACCCTTACACTCTCACACAAGCATACCCAATTCACTTATAGCGCATGTCTTTGGACTGTGGTGGAAACCGGAGCACCTAGAGGAAACCCACGCCAACATGGGGAGAACATGCAAACTCCACACAGAAACGCCAACTGGCCCAGTCAGGACTCGAACCAGCAACTTTTTTGCTGTGAGGTGACAGTGCTGACCACTGAGCCACGATGTTGCCCCATTATGTATATTACTTTATGCAAAACAAGTTTTTATTTCTGATGATTTTGAAGGTGAAATATAGTAAGGATTAACATTTGCGTTATAACAAATCTGTACCATCTCTCTCCTCCACATAAACACACACACACACACACACACACACACACACACACACACACACACACACACACACACACACACACACACACACACACACACACACACACACACACACACACACACACACACACACACACTTACATTTGGATTTAGAAGCGAGTATATATCAGCTTACTCTCATATTTGCACCCTGCACAGCGTGTCGATGTGCTCGCACAATTTGTGTGCGCATGCTAATTCACGCCCGAGGCCTAATTAGCACTGCATTTGCATATTCTTATGGAATTTTATTTTAAAGCATCACGGTCGTGTGAGTTGCATATTTTATATCATACGAAGCATGCGGATCTGTGTGAACATGCTGTTTTGTGGCCTGAATTCTCTTGAGACGGAGAAACCTTTATGATCAAGCCCATTCCTCCAAGGTGTCCTCTTTCAGCAGAGAGAGAGAGAGAGAGAGAGAGAGAGAGAGAGAGAGAGAGAGAGAGAGAGAGAGAGAGAGAGAGAGAGAGAGAGAGAGAGAAAGAGAGAGAGACAGAGAGAGAGAGAGAGAGAGAGAGAGACAGAGAAGGCAGTAATTTCTCTCACATTACTGTTTTTGGGGTGCATTTTTTTCTTGGATGGGCTTCATTTCAAAAAGAGCTAGGTGAAAAGGGAAAGAGAGAGAGACAGAGAGAAGGAGGAAAGAAATGAAAACTCTTTTATATAATGATGGTGTAGCTTCAGGCGTATTGAAAGGTGTCAGACCTGCACTTCAGACCCCATTTCTTGTGACATGTACCTGCGTGTGTGTGCCTGTGTGTGTGTGTGTGTGTGTGTGTGTGTGTGTGTGTGTGTGTGTTTAAAAGAATCCTGGCTCTGAGACAGAGAAATATTTCTAAAATAAAGGTGCTTTTTCTGTGATTTAAATTCATTGCAGGCAACACATGCATTTTTTACGACATTACAGCCTGTCTGTGAGTGCTATGTGTTTAGACTGCAGGATTTTTAAAGGAAATTGTCGCTGAACATACCATTTACTTAACACATCTAAAATAATAATGTTGGGGTAAGCATGGTTGCTCAGTGGTTAGCACTGTTGCCTCACAGCAAGAAGGTTGCTGGTTCGAGTCTCAGCTGGGTCTGTTGGCATTTCTGTGTGGAGTTTGCATGTGTCAATGTAAGAGTGTATGGGTTGCGGCTGGAATTCGTTGCATAAAACATATGCTGGAATAGTTGTCGGTCCATTTCGCTGTTGAGATTTATGATAAATAAGGGACTAAGGTGAATGAATGAATCAAAATAATTATGTCAAATAGGTTAAAGGGATAGTTTACACAAAAATTAAATCCCTGCAATCATTTAGTCACCCTTCACTTATTCAAACCCTATTCGAGTTTCTTCACAAAAGAAGATATTTTAAAGAGAGCTAGTTAATGGTACCCTTTGAGTTCCATTGTAATTAGTTTTCCTACCATGGAAGTCAATGCATACCATCAACCAGCATTCTTCAAACTATTTTCTTTTGTGTTGAGCAGAAGAAAGAGTCTTTTAAAGATTAAAAAAAATAAATGAGGGAGTTTTTTTTTCACAAACAAATTCCAGACAACATTTAATCATAAATTTTCCTTTGGCTTGATTATTCTTGATTATCAGGGGTCATCATAGCGGAATGAACTGCCAATTATTAAGGCATATGTTTTACCCAGCGGATTCCCTTTTGGCCACAAACCAGTACTGGAAATCACCCATACATACTCTTATTCACAAACAAACTCATACCCTACGGACAATTTACTTTATTCAATTCACCTATAGCGCATGTCATTGGACTGTGCATGGGTGACCCAAAGTACCCGGAGGAAATTTATAAAAAACACACAAAAAGGATCCAATAAACTGTAAAATGTTGGTAATGGGTAAATATGTGCACAGGGCAACACAAATCTTCAATATGTTGAATCAGTTCCATTTTAAATGCTATGATGTTTAGCTGGTACTGAGGCATATAATACTGTTTCATTAATAACTTAATTAATCTAAAAAGAATCACAAAAACACTGCGTTTTGTGTCACACAACTTCCTGAAAAGCTGCGCTACTGGAAAAAAGTTATTTCTGGTGTTGGTTAATGTTAATAATACTTTCTTATTGTATTTTAACCCCGGAGGCTACTTTCACAATGGTAATTTTTTTTCCTGCAGAACAAAAACACTTGTTATTATCATGTTTTTAGCATGACCTTGCATGTTTTTAGTATTAATTAACATAATCAATTAGCATGTTGTTAGCATGTTTTCAGTATACATTGGAATGTGTTATGTTTAACCATTAATTAGCATGTCACATGGAAATATTCATAGAACAGATTTATGCAGTGTAGCAGTAATAGAAATAAAATTCAACTATTCATTCATTTTCCTTCGGCTTAGTCCCAGATTTATCAGGGTTCACTACAGCAGAATAAATCGCCAACTATTCCGGCATATGTTTTACACAGCAGATGCCTTTCCAGCTGCATTTCCAGTACTGGGAAACACCCATACACTCCATTCACACACACTCATAAACTACAGTTTAGTTTATTCAATTTACCTATACCAATGTCGTTAAACTGTGGGAAGCAACCAGAGTACCTGGAGAAAACCCATGGCAACACGGGGAGAACAAGCAAACTTCACACAGAAATGCCAACTGGCCTTGCCGGGGCTCAAACCAGCGACCTTCTTGCTGTAAGGCCGATGAGCCACCGTACCCCTCCAGACAATGTCAATCTTATTAACTATTAATGAATAACTATGTAGTATGTAATTATAAAAAAAATACTTTTTGATGTTTTAGATTTTATAAATTATAACTTAAAAACACTTTTTGTATGTGCATATTCAATAAACTGATTTTATTAGAAGTAAAACGGCCCCAAAACAAAGTCACCAATCAAAAACTCTCACTGAAAATCCAAAAAGGATGAAATATGCACATGGATTTAACTTTAAAAGTTCAAGATTAAGGCATAACCATTGGGCAAGAAATGAGACAAAAAAGAGTGGGCAGAAAAGGGGCAGCAGGGCCACACAAACCTTCAGTATATTGTATATAGTTTTAAATGCTATGATGTTTACTTGGTGTGTATATGGTACTTTTTCATTAATAATTAAATAATCCAAACAGGTATAATTACAGAATCACAAAACACTGGTCCTGTATTTACTATTTTGGCACATAATTTCCTGAAAAGCTGCGCTATACTTCAAGATAGCTATTTCTAGTGTTGGTTATATTTATAATTATACTTTCTCATTGCATTTCAACACCGGAGGCTAGTTTCCCACTACAGCTTTTTCCCTGGAGAAATAAAACATTTCTTAATCCTGTTTTTAGTATGAACCAGCATGTTTTTAGTGTTAATTAACATAATCAATTAGCATGTTTTTAGCACATATTAAATTAATTAATTTTTAATCATTAGCTAGCATGCCACACGGAAACATTCATAAAACAGATTTACGCAATATAGTAGTACAATAATAAAAATGAAATTCAGTTATCCATGCAATAGCTTAAAATGAATCAACAAGAGAAAAAAAATCTCTAGCACATTTATTCTGTTTTCGTTTGTTTGTGTTTATTGCATTTTTAGGAATCTCATTATATTGCATCAGTTTAATTTTAAAAGGCATGAGGTTTATTTGATTATCATATTTGCACGTAACACATGATTATATTAATCACCAAATTCTCTTTCACACTAAAACACAAATCACAAACACTATTATATACTAGCATTTTGTCACACATACTACTGAAAAGCTATGCAACTGTCTCTACTGGAAATAGTAGTTATTTCCAGTGCTGGTTGTATATATAATTATACATCAACACCTGAGGCTAGCTTGACACTGGAGCTTTTTAGTGCGGTATGAAACCACTTAAACATAAATACTCAGGCAGAGGATTTACACAGTCTGAAATACATAAACTGACGAGAGAGGGAAAAATCTAAATTTACAACTGATTCAATGAGGTTTCATCATATAATATCATAGATAATTATTTTTGAAAATGGTTTAATTAAGTTTTATAAGCTCAAATCATAATTTATTTATTTTTTATTAATACTGAAAACTCTTTTTCGCGTGGGTTTCCTCCAGGTGCTCCGTTTACCCCCACAGTCCAAAGACATGGGCTATAGGTGAATTGAAAAAGTTAAATTGGCCGTATAGTGTATGTGTGTGAATGCAAGAGTATATGGGTGTTTCCCAGTGTTGGGTTGCGGCTGGAAAGGCATCTGCTGCATAAAGCATATGCTGGATAAGTTGGTGGATCATTCCGCTGTGGCAACCCTTGATTAAAAAAAGGACTAAGCTGAAAAGAAAATGAATGAATGAATGAATGATAGCATTAGTGTGGCAATAATTGTACTCTTAAATTAAAGCCATTTCAGCACAGTGCCCAAGTTCACTCACTCATTCAGACCTTCATGTGGATTAGTGGACTATTGTAGGGAATATTAAATAAGGATGATTTCAAACACAGTCATTAGCCCTATTCGCACAGGATTAGAATTATCCGGGGACCTTGTGTGATTTAGAAACAACCAAAGCGTCTGGTTTTACTCATACTTACTGTCTAATCTGATGGATGCAAAAGAAAGCAACTTATTTTACATGCTACACATCATCTAATTATTCTTTTTGTTGCCTTTTTATTCATTTGTTTTGTCAGTTTTTTTTCAACAAAATCCTCAAAATCCTGCACTCAAAATTCTACTAAAACACTCCATACTAGCCTCTACTCTTTACGAAAGATGATATAAAATCAAACTAATTCCTAATCAACCCTGCCAGGTCTGAAGCTCATTTATTCAGGACTAATATTCTGCCAGGTTTGGTAGTCATTTACAGGGGTATTTTTAAAAAAATCATGGACATGGCCAATTCGCGTGGGATTAAGATCGCAGACAACCTCTGCAATTTTAACATAATACTGGAGGTCATCAGGTAATACTACCAATCCAGTTTGAATCAGGCTATTGACTGCTTCTGTAGTTGTAACTTTTTTGACTTTAACAATTTCCCAGTACTGGGTTGCGGCTGGAAGGACATCTGCTGCATAAAACATATGCTGGAATAGTTGGCGCTTCATTCCGCTGTGGTGACGTCTGATAACTAGGGAGTTAAGCCAAAAGAAAATGACTAAATGACTTTAACAAATGGTTGTTTATTTAGAGGGCAGGACTTTTTTAGCCTTAGTGTTCTGCCATTCATAGTAGGATGCAGGGCAAGTGTTGTGCCAAAAATATAGCCCTGCCAAATTATGCAAGATGTCCTCCCTGCAGTCTGTAGCATGATGATGTACTGGATAGGGTCCAATATGTAGTGGACATCGTAACGCCCATGCTACTGTGATTGTTTGGTGTGGAGTTGGACTAGGTGTAGACATTAACTGTGAGGATTGGGTTTAGGGTAGGGGTAGGTATAGTTAATAACTGAGGATTGGGTATAGGGTTGGAGTAGGTGTAGACATTAATAACTGTAAGGATTGGGTATAGGGTTGGAGTAGGTGTAGACATTAATAACTGTGAGGATTGGGTATAGGGTTGGGGTAGGTGTAGACATTAATAACTGTGAGGATTGGGTATAGGGTTGGGGTAGGTGTAGACATTAATAACTGTGAGGATTGGGTGTAGGGTTGGAGTAGGTGTAGACATTAATAACTGTGAGGATTGGGTATAGGGTTGGAGTAGGTGTAGACATTAATAACTGTGAGGATTGGGTATAGGGTTGGGGTAGGTGTAGACATTAATAACTGTGAGGATTGGGTGTAGGGTTGGAGTAGGTGTAGACATTAATAACTGTGAGGATTGGGTATAGGGTTGGAGTAGGTGTAGACATTAATAACTGTGAGGATTGGGTATAGGGTTGGGGTAGGTGTAGACATTAATAACTGTGAGGATTGGGTATAGGGTTGGGGTAGGTGTAGACATTAATAACTGTGAGGATTGGGTTTAGGGTTGGGGTAGGTGTAGTTAGTTGTTAATAACACACAACGTATTGGGTAATTTAATAATTAGTCTAAATAATTATTGTTTTAGTAACAACTATTTGCACTTGCATATCCACTACGTATTGGACCTAATCCAGTACATTACTGTGCTACAACGAGGATACACTCAAATTTTGCACCCACTGACTGAATTTACTATCTATCTGATTGCCTAATTCAAGCCACAGCTCCTAATCCTAACTCTTAATATATACTGGCGAATGAGCGGAGAATATTCTGTCAAGATTGCATTTTTTAGCAGTACACCGGCACTAATTAATTTGTTGCTTTTGGCAAGATGCTTTTATTCGCTGCCTCTTGCATTGCCACCAATCTTTCACTCAGAATCAGCAAAGCTTTGTGACATAGAACAAAAACATCAATAAGAGTAGTGTGTGAAAATGTTTATGTTTATTATATAGCTCTTGCTATTTACGTGCCTCAGCTTACATTTTTGCTAAATGTAAAATACTTTGTTCAAAGATCAATTTGTTGCATGCATAAGACAAATCCACAAGAGGGTGTGGTGTTCATTTTTGCAACTCTGAAATACATTACTTGTATGTATGATTTGTTGTACATTTCAGAAAAACACTGACCTAAAACCTTCCTTTAACCCAACTAATAATAATTTTGAAAGTAAACATTAGGAAAAAGTAAAATGCATCCACAAATTTGACCTTGATTTTACCTGTTTTACACTATACAGTGAACTATCAAGCAAACTGACCACACCTAAAGTTGTCTGTATGGAGATTGATACAGTAGTCAACATTGGAAGTGGATAAAAAAAAATAATAAAAAAAAAATTTCAAAATTGTCCTAAGACTAGCATGGGTGTTGTTCAATAGATTTAGGAAAACTTTAGTGAAAGGTTCTGATCCGCTTCACTGTTAAGTTGTTTTGTGGTGTTTATTTGATCTTGCAAAGAGCTGCATGAAAACAATTCTTCATTCGTCAATAATATATCCCTGTAAATATCATCAGTGTGAAAAGGAACACAAGTTGTTAGTTGGTAATGTTTATTTTACCTAAAAACTATAGTGGTTTCACAAAAATGTAGGCTGAAGCTTGCATTTCCAAAGAGCCTGTCTTGAAAATCTTTCATATCTCTTTCAATTCCCTTAAAGCAACCTACTATAAAATATGAAACGTATTCTTATTGTGATCGATAAATAAAATATCAAGGAGCATAATCCAATAAGGTTACTTTGGATCATTTAAAACCTAGTCTAATGCTTCCAACAATATTTTGTTATCACATTTTGGAGTCCTAAATGGCATTGGCAGCAGATTGATTGACTTCTTGTCCATCATCAGCAGGCACAAGACCCTTAAAACAGCGAGCAGTGCTAAACAAACACATTTATCTGGGAGACCTGCGGTGACGAAGCCTGCTAAGCACTGCTTTGATGAAACTGTGGGAGTGAGCTGTTACAACCAGCAAAATATTCAGGAATTTCTCATCTCGGTTTGAGCACAGATCGAACAGTTTCCCCAGTGTGACAAGGCTTACTTTGAACATCATATTGTTGTTGTTTTTTTTGCATTCATTACTGATTTTTTTTTTTTTTTGCATTTTATTGAACCAGCACGCTATCAGGGACTGCTGACATAACACTCCTTTTAAATTGATTTCTTTCAGGACACACATTTCGACATAAAAAGTGTAATAGCAACATAATGGGAATATTATAAACCAACACTAATGGCTTGATCTATTACAGATGGTGAGAGAGAAAAGGAGTAAGAGGATGTGTCATAAAATGGGAAAAGAGACACAGCTGGGATGAAAACGTGTGGGAGACAATCTTCTTGCCACCTACCAGTTTGATATCTATGCATGGTAGCTTTTAAAGTCACCTTCAAAAGTTTTGCTATACCAACAAACTGACTGATGGAGAAAAAAATAGCTCTAACTAAATTTCTCTGCTCTCTTAAAGCAGGGGTGTCAAACTCAATTCCTGGAGGGCCGAAGCCCTGCACAGTTTAGTTCCAACCCTGCTCCAACACACTTACCTGTAGGTTTCAAACAAGCCTGAAGGACTCAATTAGTTTGATCAGGTGTGTTTAATTAGGGTTGGAACTAAACTGTGCAGAGCTGCGGCCCTTTTGGAACTGAGTTTGGAACCTGTGCCTTAAAGGGATAGTAAATTAAAAATAGAAAATTCTGTCAATAATTACCAACCCAAACCTTTTTCTGTTTCTTACTTCTGCCGAACCTAAAATATGATATTTCGAAAATTGTCAATACTCAAACATTTACCTGCGACTTCCATTATAGGAAGAAATACCATGAAAGTCAATGGTTACCATCAACTATTTAGTGACAAACTTTCTCCAAAGATTGAACTATTTTATATGTTTTGGTCCTGTCCTTCCCTGCTTTCCTTTTGGAGACAAATATTCTCTCGCTATCAGCTATTACCACTGTTGATATCCCACCATGTCCAATTATTGGTTTATTTGGGGTTCTTCCACCCGACCACACTTTACCCTCTCATTTTGAAGACTTTGTAGCTTTCTTAACTCTTCTGGCTAGGCGATTAATTCTTCTGAACTGGAAGAGCCCACACCCTCCTTCTCACTCTTGTTGGATAAGAAATGTTCTTTATTTTATGAAATTAGAAAAAATTAGGTACTCTCTTCACCGAACTAGCACTATTTTTATTAATTTATGGGAACCCCTTCGCAAATATGTCCAAACTCTCCAGCTTGACCCTGCTCCTTCTGATTGAGTCCCCACCCCCTAATGCCCAGCTTTTATGGGAAACTACTTCTGGTCAACACATTGTAGACTTGTTTTTTATGTATATAAGATTGCACTAGTGTTGTTGTTTTTTATTTTATTTATCTATTTATTTTTATTATCTTATTTTTATTTATCATTGTTTATTTATTTTTATTATTACTATTTGTTAAAAATACTCTTCAGTATATTTGCTTATTGTTACATGATTATGTCTTTGTAAATTTTTGTAATGTTTCACAATGTATAAATAAAACATTTTAAAAAATAAATAAATAAATAAAAAGATTGAACTATTTTGTGTTCAGCAAAAAAAGACAGAAACACTAGCTATCCCTTCACACTAGCACCTTTGATCTGCACCTGGGTTTGTTTGACATCAGAGCATGGTACGTTTAGCTCGGTATGTTTTCTGAACTCAGGCGTGCACCAGTGAATCGTACCCGAGTCCGCCTGAAAGAGGTGGTCTGGGGTATGATTCATGCGAACTCTGGTACGATGGCATTCATATCAAAAGTGAATTGTACCAGAGTCCGCATGAACTATACCCTAGACCACCTCTTTCAGGTGGACTAGGTGATGTTCTGAACGTTTTTAATTATTTTTTTATTATTATTTTTTTTTTTTGCAGCCGATAGATACAAGTGGCTTTCTGTATTTTGGTTTTGATAACAGAACCAAAAGTTTCAGTAAAAGCAGAACGACCGTGATATGTGTACGTCCCCATTTTGGTGCTTTGCTTTTGTGGCCATTACCTAGCAACAGCTGTACACAAAACATCAGCTTGATGATGTAAGAATACCAGGGATCAGAAGGAAAAAAGACAGTGTGAACACACAAAAGCTGAGGGACCAAGTGTAAAAGCACCCTAAGTCAAAAAGATTTGAATGACCTGTGTGTGTTTTTGGTGCAGTGTCTCTTTAAATAATAATCATTTAAACCCAACAGCAAGTATATTGATTAGTTCAACTCATGCATAGAGACATGCAGAGGTCTCACATAATGGCCCTGATGCTTTCAGGAACATCACATACTTAAATGTGTTAAATAAACTGCCAGAGTCTCCACCTCACGCTTCTGAACTCTGCTTTTAATTAGGTCATAATGGAATGAGATATGTAATTAAAGAGCACCATCCTGTGACCTTTAGCCAGTTCTGTACCTGCCAATAAGAGCAGTGCCTTCAGCGCAGACACAACAGATGGAGACCAGGTGCGTGTGTCTGTGTGTGTGTGTGTGTGTGTGTGTGTGGCATTCACCTGTGGTGCCAAGAAAAATGTGTATTTATATGAGCGAGAGCGAGAAAGGTGGTCAAGTGGTAAATGGACAGGTGTTGGGATAGACAGAGGGCATGTCTGATGCTGTGCTCAAACCCCAGGCTTTGTTGAGGTACTGTGTATGTGATATTCCGGTCTTTTTGCCTTGGTAATTTTACGTGTGGCATAATTTCACTTAAGATTTACAATGTTCATACATCAAATAATAAAACTGGCTGTGGTTATTCTACGGTCACAATTGATTTAAAGCCTCTCTCTGTTGGTTGTTCTTTAAAAGGACTTGAATAAGCTCCGCGTCTTGCCATATTTAGTATATGTTCATTCATTCATTTTCTTTTTCGGCTTAGTCCCTTTATTAACTTGGGGTCACCACAGCGGAATGAACCGCCAACTTATCCAGCATATGTTTTACGCAGCGGATGCTAGGAAACACTCATACATTCTTACATTCACACACATAGACTAATGAAATTAGTGCATGTCTTTGGACTTGTGGGGGAAACCGGAGCATAGCAAACATGGAGAGAACCTGCAAACTCCACACAGAAATGCAAACTGAACCAGCCAGGGCTTGAACCGGTGACTTTCTTGTTGTATGGTGACCATGCTATCCACTGAGCCACCATGATGCCTATTTAGTATATGTTAATTAGAATATGCTAATTAGTCCCTTCCTCCACTCCATAAAAGCAGCTCTGACCTGTTTATTTTACTCAGCTAACAGAAGTAAATACGGCAGTAAACATTAAACTACAAGCAGTAATATTGGATTTATGGTTATTGCTATATGTCAGGCATTGCAGTTATGAATCTATGAATTAATTTATTCTAATTCTGAATAGATTATAGCATAGAAAATGTGCAAAGAGTGCTCCCTTTATAGAAAAATTAAAAAAAGATCCTCCTCATGCACAGTGGAAAATGAGTATTATAAATCAGTCAAAAATATTTTTATTAAAATATTTATATTGTATTTTTTATTGTGTTCTCTTTTATCATAGTATTTGTTCATATGCATTTATTTACTCATTCTGATTATTTTTTAAATCATTTTCATTTCATTTAAAGTCAATATAATAATATTTTTTTATTTTATTATGTAAAGAACTGAGGACATTTTTGTTTTTGGTAAATCAAAGATGACACATAAATCAAACGCTTCTACAATGCTCAAGATAATGAAGACAAAAGTATATATAATCAAACTATTAAAACTTAATATTCCAACAATCATTTTGAATTGTATTAGTGAGCATTGCATTGCTGAGCATACCATGCGCACACCTATTTAGATTGCAATGATCTGATGCTTTCTTAACTGCCGTTTTCTCATTGCCATTTTATTCTCTACTTTGTTACAGAGAGACCAGCGAGCGGCACACATTGACAACTTCTTCTAAACGTTGATTTCAGCAGCGTGGACAACATCTAGATGTTCGTTAATCAGTTTTTCACTGCAAAGGTATGTTACAACATTTCTTTACCACTAATCAAAGAATAAAAAAAAGAACTGAACAATATATATAAATATATCAGGAGTTAATTGTTTGAATGTTATGTGTGATCAATTGTAAGCAATGGGCTCTATTTTAACTATTTAAGCTCATGGTCTGTATCACATGCAGGCGCAACTGCAATTAGGGCATGTCCAAATCCACTTTTGCTGTTTTATGGATAAGAAAAATGGTTGGGATGCCCAGTGCATAGTCCATAATGGTTGTTCATATTCTCTTAATGAATTATGGGTTTGTTTTGGCAGCCTGATTTCATGAGGAAACGTAACAATTTTTTACGTTTTGTCAGTTTAGTGACTAATTTGTGCGAATTCAGTCATACAAAAATTTATGATTTTAAAAAGGAGTTTTGGCACTCAATTCTGTCCCCAAACTCAACCGTCATCCGGGAATAAGCAAATCATAATTTATTGTACGAATGAGATCATCAAATTCATACAAATTAGCCACTAAATCAAAAAGCTATGAATTTCTGTGAGATTGTGTTGGTTTTGGGCATAACGTGAATTAAACCAATCGGTTTCATCTCCCTTTCCCTTTAAAGTTGGCATAAAATCAAAATGTACTCTTTTTATTTTTATGTTCAATATAAGCTTGTGTGTACGTTATTTTGTAAAAATTAATTTCCTATCATAATCTTTAATCAAATACCATAACCCCTCTCAAAAATGTAGCTTTTCATTTTCATCATCATACTATAAACTATCTGCACCAGAGGCCGACAGGGATTCTGGTGGACATTAGTACTCCACAGCTGAATGCAAACTGGCATTCGCATCTTTCTCCATTTTGTTAACAACATCCATTTTCCAATTATTCAATAGGAAATTACAAAATCATGCACAGCCCTACATTTTTTTCTCATTTCAGAAACTGTTTAAATTCGATGTACATAACGATAGGGGACAAAATAACAATCATAATTCAGATTTTTGCTGATTTCAAAGGGCCATGAACCAATACTTTTCAGAAAAACAATAGTTTTCACATCTTTTGTTTGGGTGTGAGTGGTGAGTGGCGAAAGAGGGAAGGGTTTGCATGAAAAGGGGAGTTTCAGTATGTGCATGCGCTGATTTTCACAGCAGCAACAAAAATACAGATGCAGGGGATATAGACAGTGATTACGTTTACAAGGACATCAGTAATCGAATGATTTGCCTTAATCTGAATAACACAATAATATGATCAAGGTGTTTACATGATTTGCTTTTTTAATGTTCATTTCATGATCCCGTTTTACATGTTATAGATTGATTAACATCATTGCGTCACCATGCTATCCACATTTCCTCTGGAGTTTCATGTAATTTCAGGGGTTTCATTCTTATTTTTTGTTGACTTTAGCTGCAGTTTGGCACTTTCACTTACATTCATTTCATGTTCATGCATGCCCCCTTTGACAAACAAGATATTGGATGCGAGGAACTGCTGGAAGAGTGTAATGGAATTTGATACAGCACACTAAATGGGAGAAAAAACTTCCACATTCCTCGTTAGATGCAGAGACTCTGTAGGTGCAGAGAATAGCGTCAAACAGCTGTGTGTATATAGACAATCCTGTCACAAAATGTGGCGAAAATCCTAAATGGTAAAAATCCTAAATGACGGTAATAGTTTGATCGCAGTGTTTACATGTTTACATTTGGAGAGCAGCATTTACAGCGGATGTAGTGTAGTGGTATTCCTGTAAACTTAGTGACTAAATAATTTGGACTAAGGTATGTCTTTAAAAACAGAAAGAGTTCTGCTGACGATTCTAACTAACTTTGCCATTTGAATAAACATATACAAAGAACATTGATGCACACTTACCAAATCTGTAGAGACAGGAAAATCAACACCAACTGGAACCGTCTTTTAAAAAAAAAAAGAAATCGAGTGGCAAATCTGGATTTCATCATTTCCAGATGCGAAAAGCTCTTGGGTTAAAAATGTTCCTTACGAACATATTTTTGTCACATGTTAGCAGACCACTGTAATCCACAAATGTTGATTGACACGTGAGCTGTGCTCTCATTGCGGCACATTTATAAATGCAACACTGACGACCCATTTCTCCGAACAATTCATCGTCTTCCACTTGTTTTGATTACAGTTGGCAACACGACGTGCTGTCTCTCTGCCGTCTGAACACTGTAACAGGTAAAACAGTCTTCCAAGCCATGTCATGCATATTAATGAAGTTGCATCTCATTCACAATAAAGTGCACTGATTGGTTCGAACAAAGTCTCTCATGATTATTGCTGAAAAGACGTCACATTGTACTGCCGGTACAGACATCCCATCTCCACACTGGAATTTACACAAGGATCTAATCGCCGTGACGTAGCTTCAAAATTTCTTTTCAAAACAAATATGCTCAAAATGAACAACTAGTTTTTACTTTTAGGGAAATATATGTGTCCTAATAGTGTTTTCAGCAACGTGGGACATATATATGACCGTCAACATCTCAAGAAAATGTGTCTTGGTGTTTCTTGACCCTTGATTTGCAGTCATACTAGGACAAAAATGGACGCAAATGCATTTTCTATTTAATCAATGTGGCGCAGAATGTGAGAACGATTCTTGTGTCATGCTGAAACTAGCAAAAACACTTGTGTGGCCCCTGGTGCTGCATTGCGCCAGGGGTATGATAGGGCCAAATTAGTTGCTGGCGGCAGTTCACTAAACAGCCACTGGTGTCGCTAATAACAAGAGTTTCTGTATTCTACATAAAATAAGGAAAAAGACAGAAAAACATTCCTTATGTAAGAGGAGGAAACGGGCAGTAAAAGGTTAGATAAGGTAGAGCTAGAGAGAAAGAGAGCTGGAGGGAATGAAGACAGAGACACCTTGACCTTGGTGGTCTTCTCTTCAGCTGGATCAGCAAGTCTCTGCGTGTGGTTGTGTGTGTGTGTGTGTGTGTGTGTGTGTGTAAATGGGATGCAGGAGATACCTGTCTGCTTGTGTGTGCGTGGATGCCTCTCTAAATGAACTGTTTAGAAGTTGCTTAATGGCCAGATGGCATAAAGCAAATGAGTTAGAGTAAGAATCGAGTTTGCATATTTATGAAGCCTTCCTGAATAATTAATGAGATGCAAATGGGAGCAAAGTTGATGCTGAGGCCAGTGAGATGTGTAGGGCTTGCGTGTCTGTGTGCGTTTCATGCTGAAAGCCATCAATGCACTTCTACACCCTTGAGTTTATAAACAAACAAACAAAAGGATCAGGAGACTGCTGATGTCTTATCGTTTTCATGCTCTCTCGCTCTTTTATGGAACACATACGTTTGCTTGCCTAAATGAGGACACAGACTTCCATAAGCTTTATTCAGATTAAACTTGATTTCTAAGTGACATTCGATTTTTAAATATTTACAAGTAAGTTAAGGATCTGGTAGAAATTATGACTCTGACTGAAATCTCTATGGCAGTTAAAATAAACTAGATCCTTCAATTTTAATAATGCAGCAAATCCCTGAATTAATTCTTAATGTGCAAGCCTTACTTCAGTGGATAAGAATATAATTACTAGTTTGTTTCTTATCCTGAAGATATTTGCAATAATTATAACAATACTGGGCAGCATGGTGGCGCAGTGGGTAGCGATCCCGCCTTACAGCAAGAAGGTCACTGGTTCGAGCCTCGGTTGGGTCAATTGGCATTTTTGTGTGGAGTTTGCATGTTCTTCCAGTGTTGGCATGGGTTTTCTCTGGGTGCTCCGGTTTCCCCTACAAGTCCAAAGACATGCTGTATATGTGAACTGGATAAGCTAAATTGTCATTAGTGTATGTGTGTGAATGAGTGTGTATGGATGTTTCCTAGTGATGGGTTGCAGCTGGAAGGGCATCCGCTGCATAGATCATATGCTGGATATGTTGGCGGTTCATTCTGCTGTGGCAACCCCAGATTAATAAAGGGACTAAGCTGAAAAGAAAAGAAAATGAATGAATGAATGAATGAATAATAATGATAATGCTTAAAAATAATAAAACTAATATATAATATAGCTGCAAGCAGCAATTAAGCACCCGGAGGAAACCCACGCAAATGCAGGTAGAACATGCAAACTCCACACAGAAACGCCAACTGATCCAGCCGAGGCTCGAACCCTCGACCTTCTTGCTGTTGCTGTGACCTACTGCGCCACTGCGTCACCAATAGAGAGATTTATTGTTGTATATAATAAGAAAACATAACACAAAGTTTTACTCCTGAAACACACTATTTAAAAAAAGAAAGCCTGATATTACATCCCATTTAGTATGCTTACTGAGGCTGATGGACCCTCGCTGAATTGGTTTCAGTTCATCTGAAAAGCGTGACGAACGACTGAAGGACATTTCCAGCATTCTGTGCGAGTGTCTGTGTGTGTCACGGTTTAAATCTGAGGGCGATGGGGAACAGCTGTAATTACTTGCTTCAATGTACTTAAACACTCATCACAAACCCTGCTATATTACTCTGTGCATCCACATCCTCACATATGCTATTGTTCAGAGTCAGAGAATCTACTCTAGCATACACACACATGCATACAAATAGAGCTCCGGGACAGAACATAAACAAATGTACGCCGTCCTTTGGGGGGCAGCATTTCTCATCGTGCAGCAGTTTTGCTTCTGAAAATAGACGCACATGCGAGCCAAGGAAGAAACTTTAATGTGTCTGTATTTTTTTTTTTTTTAGCCCAGTTTTCACACATCTCACATCCTCATTTTTTAGAATGACTAATGGGGTGAAAGTGCTGCCCCTCAAGGAAAATGAGAGCGCGCAAGAGAGAAAGGAAGTTTGTCCTATTTAAGTGGACAGAGCATCCTTTGAAGGACACTGAGATACGCGCACACACACACACACACACACACACACACACACACACACACACACACACACACACACACACACACACACACACACACACACAGAAGGAGCTGCTACCCTCAGGCTGTCATGGTAACCTGGATAAATGATGAAAAGGTTTCTGTTATCTTGCTTCATTGTGCTGTGGAGTGCTTTAGTATTTTGGTCATATTAACATGAAATTAAAATGCTAAATACGGCATGTAATAAGATGTGCTTTAAAACTTGCAGCACATCTACACTCGCTGGCCACTTTAATAGGTACATGTGTCCAACGGCTTGTGAACGCAAGTTTCTGATCAGTCAATCACATGGCAGCAATTCGGTGCATTTAGGCATGTAGACAAGGTCAAGACGATCTGCTGCAGTTCAAAACAAGCATTAGAATATGGAAGAAAGGTGATTTAAGTGACTTTGAACGTGGCATGGTTGTTGATGCCAGACAGGCTGGTTTGAGTACATCAGAAACTGCTGATCTACTGGGATTTTCACGCACAACCATCTTTAGGGTTTACAGGGAATGTCGAAAAAAGAGAAAATATTCAGAGAGCGGCAGTTCTGTGAGCGCAAATGCCTTGTTGACTTTACAGGTCAGAGGAGAATGGCCGGACTGGTTCAAGCTAATAGAAAGTCAACAGTAATTTAAATAACCACTAGTTACAACCGGGGTATGCAGAAGAGCATCTCTGAACAAACAACACGTCCAACCTTGAGGTGGATGAGCTACAGCAGATCTCAATCAAATAGAGCAACTTTGAAATGTGGTAGAACCAGAGATACGCATTTTGGTCGTGCAGCCGACAAGTCTGCAGCAACTGCGTGATGCTATCATGTCAATATAGACAAAAATCTAACGGAATATTTCCAGTACCTTATTGAATCTAAGGCTTTATATTAATATATTAAACAAAGTCGACTCAACAATCATCATTACTTCAGCATTGATAGAGGAAAAAAAAAAAAAAAAAAAAATATATATATATATATATATATATATATATATATATATATGTGTGTGTGTGTGTGTGTGTGTGTGTGTGTATGTATGTGTGTATATATATATATATACAACATATATAGACAAAAAACAAATATAGTATACAAATTAATGCACGTAAACATGCATGTACATGCATACATATACATACATATATATAAACCCATACACATATATAAATGCTTACTTACACATACATACTTATTCAACAATATATAATGAAAGTCTGGAGAACATATGTTAAAAAATCTTACAAAAAATCTAAATTAATATACATATATATTTGATTTTGAATTTATTCATCAATCTCTGACTAAATATGTTAATGAAAATACAACGTGCAAATAGAGAAACGCACTGCAGGCAGCACAGACAACAAAATTGTGTCAGGGACTCCCAAAATATTATAGATACTTTATTTTATGGAGATGCGCTCCCACTGCAGAATCATCCTAATTGATCTAACATTATAAATTATTTCCAAATCGAAATATGAAGACATACAGTATGGTGAAATTGTATCCATATCGCAATATATATCGCAAAGTAAACATTTTATCGCAATGTTAGAATTTTCCAATATCGCGCAGCTCTACATTGTACTGTATTATTTTTATTATTACTGCTATTATAATTAAAAATACTATTATTTTTATTTTTATTAGCAATGGTCAAACTCTAATCAGCTATTGCAACTGTGACTGTTTTTATTTTGCCCTTTGGACAATATACTGTGATGGACATGACAACGACAAGGGACTTTGTCATGGGGGCTTTAGGCTTATATATCAGATGGCATAATAAAAATGTGTGAACATCACCATCATAATGTCTAAACATATATACTGCACCTGCTGAGACTGCTGATGTTCAGACCCTGTCGTTTCCTCTCTGATGTTTGCCAGAAATAGCCTGCATCTTGTCTAGGTGAAGGATAATGGGGATGATGCCAAACAATCCTTAAAATACACAGAAAACAACAACACAGAGAAATATGCTGGCACATACACCCGCCGCATTAGACGACTGCTCTTAAAAACCTTAGTTAAACTGTATAATGATGTCAGAAAAAGGAGAAATGCTTTTTATATCGTGCTCGGATAAAAGCTTTCAATTATGCTTGTATTTTTAGCAGCTTGGCAGCATGTTAAAATACTAAAGCAGCAGAAAGTTCTGTAAAGCGTGAAGTCAGGACATTTTCAAACACGCATACAGATTATGTGTGTTCCAGATTGTGTGTGCATGTGTGTGTGTGTTGTGCAAGGACATCTTGTATCAGAAATGCATGTTGATGCAGCCCAGTGGTTAGTGTGATGAGTAGGGAAGACTGTAAACTACAATAACCCTGCTTATAAATGTATCTGGTTCACTCCATGAATACGACGTGCTTTGTTTTGTATTTTTTCAGTACTTTAGAAAAGAACTACATGTTAAGCTTTACTAATTTTCCCTCATATATTGCATTTTCTTGCGTCGTGTATACATATCGTTGTTTATATTTATGCATATTCAAATATTCACATTTTTTATAACTTTTATTATGGTAAGTGTGGGAAGTAACCATGTTTTTATGTGACAGTGGTTATCTTTTTTTTTCTTTAAACATTATGGTTAAATGTTAGTGTGGAAAAAAATATTAGTTCATGGTTTAACTACAAATAGTCATGATTTATTTATTCATTTATTTTTTTTTTGGTGTAAGGAGGAACCTATACTTATAGAACTATCATAATGACTGTAGTCTATTTACAAATATGTAATTATTTATCTTTACAACTACAAAGCCTCGTTGACAATAACATTGCATCACGTTACATCCTCAATGGCTGCAAAGAGCATGTATTGCGCAGCAAATCATGTACACATTGCTTTTATTAAGGATTTAACAGCATCAACAGTCAGTCATTTTGCTGTTAATAGTTTCTCTGACCAGATACAATGTGATTGGGACCGTCTGTTTGACATTCGACACAAGGCTTTTACAACTTATGGAGTTTATATATTATAGCTGTTAGTCATTTTCGTCGTTTCTGATATAATGTTTTACTTGCGTGCACTTGTTAAACACAGTGGCATAGCGGATGGGCCCGCGTCACAACCCCCCACCCCCACCCCAACACACACACACACACACACACACACACACACACACACACACTGAGCGTGATTTCCTCGACCGTCACAACATAACATGTATGTAACTGAATATGCAATTTTTCCTAAATATTTCCCCAAGCATCTTTTTATAGGTACCAAATAGTATTAAAACAAGTAAACATTTTACATTTTCATTACTGTCGCTTGGCTTTTGTTTTTCTCATGCATATTCTGCAGCAGAAATATCTGATAACTGCATATATGGTCAAGATTATGAGTGACACAGCAGAAATCAGCACCAGAATAACATCAACAGAGTGATAGGAGTACCAGGGCATTTTGTACGACTCTGTGCGCAAGTGAGCGGCACCTTTGTGTCTCATAACAAACTCAATCCAGAAGATGGCGTTGTCCAGAGGCTTCACTGGAACGTCCTTGTGAAGCCTTGAGAGTCTCTGCATGTTCTCCCGAAAAGAGGGATCATAGAGTACCTCTTTGAGCGTTTTAAGGAAGGACTCCTTATCCACTGTGGCAAAGTCTACATTCTTGGCTGCACCTCTCACTCTCATTTTAGAAAGATTGTCAGGTTGGTCAAAAATAATGCCAAATCCAATGATTGGCACCCCGTGGCAGATGGCTTCTTGAACTCCATTGGTTCCTCCATGTGCCACGAAGGCTCTGGTCTTGGGATGACCCAGAAGATCATTCTGAGGCATCCAGTCCATCACTAAGGTGTTGTTTCCTAGCGCAGACGGTCTCTTTCCTTTGTACCTCCAGATGATCTTCTGTGGAAGTTCTGCGAAAGCTTCAGCAATTGCCTCGGCCACATCATTAGGAAGCTGACCAATGAGACATGATGATGACACCATGATCTCCAGAGCTCTGAACAAAGTTCTCCAGATCTTGTGGGAGAGGCTTTGATGGTTTGCATTGAAAACCTCCTATATAGACGATGTTTGGCATAGTGGGACGTGGATATTCAAACACAAAATCAGCTCTATGGAGCCACAGATCAGCTCCCTGAATTAAAGAAAGATAGGATTTTCCTGGACCAATGAACAGTTCGGAGAGTGCATCATAAGATGGAGAATTCATGATAGCTGCCTGTGTTTCTGGTATGATGTACATCACAAAATTTCTCACTCTTTCCAAGAAACTCATGCGATCTGATAACTCCAGCAGTGGCACAGGAACATGAGAAAGTGGAGAAGGAGCTATTGCAAAATGAGCTTCACTGTAAACTGTCCAGCGAGCATTGTGGACAATAGGAAGTTTGAGATGATGACCCAAAAGAACACCTGCGACCATGGACGGATCTGTTAGAATCATATCAAATCATATCAAAGACTGCATCAGCTGATGGTCTTCAAACATGTTGACTATCATTTTGTTTTCAACTTCAACCATTCCTGAAAAACTTTGCCACATCTCTATCTTCACCTTCAGATGAGCCCAGATCGAACCTTCCCTCAGAATACCCAGTAGTTTGGGTGCAAAGACTGTGAAGAAGTCTTCATCAAATCCTCCTGCAGCCTTTAGAGTGATTGAAGTGTAGTGAGGTGAGAACTCTTTGATGTACCAGTTATTTGTCATCTGCATGACTGTAATATTGTGACCTTTGGCATGAAGAGCTTCAACCAAGACGTTCATGTTGACCCAGTGACTGCCATCCACAGAAAAGACAAGAACCTTCTTGCTCTGAACAACTGGGAGAGATGCCAGCAAGATGGCTAATGTGACTAGGCAAAGACCCTGCTGGTTCATAGTATCTGTCGGAAATAAATGAAAAGATAAAACTGAATGCACAGGTAAAATGTTTAGAGACAAACATGTTAAAATAAAATATAAAAAAAGTAAACAGCCCTAATATAAAGATGGCTCATAAACATTGCACATGATTCTCACACTTTCTCACTCTTCATTGTGTTACAAAATATCTACTAGGTAAACTTTTGTTGCATGGAGTGCAAGCGATCAAACAAGCACAACCTTTGCCTTCACTATGCATGCCAGCATTTTTTTTATATGCGAGCAAAGGTTCAATTAACAATCTGTAAAGGACAAGGGGCATTTACCTTCAAAGATTTTATCAATGAGCTACTATTCAGTACTATAGTTACGGAACAAACTAAAACACACTTTACTGTTTAATGTTTGCACAACATGAACTTGACATTTTTATCCTTAGTTGGACAAACCCTTCAAGATACCAGCAATAAAAAATAGGCATTCCTACTTGCCTTAATATTTTGAATTATCCCAGCCAAAGTAAAAACTCACAAAATGTACAGTATTTGGATATTTAACTTACCTAAAACAGTGTCCAACGGTGGAGAAAAGCACACAAGCTTTCCAGAGATGAGATTGTTTGTTCAGTAATCATGTCACTCTCTTCGAGGAAGCCTTATGCAGAAATTCATAGAAGAGCTATGTAGCTAATGTTTAACAGCAAATCCTAATAAATCACAACACAGTGTAGTTTTGCATAACTATAATTTATAAATTCTTACATTTAAATAGTGCTTTTCTGAGCACTCAGAGCTTTACAGATTTAGGGGAATCTCCTCATCCACTTGGATGACACAACAGCAGCCATGTAATGGCAGACCGCATGCCACCCATCAGCTTGTTGTGGAGAGTATAAAGTGAAGATTTGATGACATCTTGGGATTTTTAACAATCACAGAGATTCATAACCTTGGTTTAATGTCTCATCCAAATAATGGTGCTCACTGGCAGTTTATGGCCCGTTTCCATGGAGTGATACGGTACAGTATTATATACCATACATGTCTATGCTGTATGACAGAAATACAGTTAAGTCTAAAATTAGACTAGAATTTATAAACAAATTATTTTGTCAGAAACTGAATAATGTACAATTATGCCAGAAAAACCTATTTCAGAATTTGAAAGTTACAAGGAGTCACTACATTTTTAAGATGTCTAAGTGATTAGGTAGCTAGCCAACAAGATAAGATAAAAAATCTGGGCTGTCATTTTATTATCTCAATGCTTTTATTCTTCGAGGAACTGCTTTACCTGTTTTTCTGTGTGACAGATTGCATTGTATTCAGTAAATAAGAGATAACGTGAGATTTGACCAAATTATGAAACTTTGAGTTGTATTTATTAATTGTATTCTGTATATACATAAAAGCTGCTGTATGTATGCTGATAAAGTCTCCATTCTAAAAGAAATTTGCACACCTAAATTGTACCAATGCACCTTAGCAGAGATGTATAATTGTATAACAAAAGTTTCCTATAAGTCTATGCTCTCAAGTAGAGATTTGTCACAGAATGCACGCCATGCTGCATAACCCACCAAATTAAAAATGTTGTTAATGTAATTTACTAAAATGGAAAATAAAAATATCATTCATGTTTGCTTTTTGTTTTTTTCATGCATATTCTGCAGCAGAAATATCTGATAACTGCAAATATGGTCAGGATTATGAGTGACACAGCAGAAATCAGCACCAGAATAACATCAACAGAGTGATAGGAGTACCAGGGCATTTTGTTCGACTCTGTGCGCAAGTGAGCGGCACCTTTGTGTCTCATAACAAACTCAATCCAGAAGATGGCGTTGTCCAGAGGCTTCACTGGAACATCCTTGTGAAGCCTTGAGAGTCTCTGCATGTTCTCCCGATAAGTGGGATTATAAAGAACCTCTTTGACCGTTTTAAGGAATGACTCCTTATCCATTGTGGCAAAGTCTACATTCTTGGCTGCACCTCTCACTCTCATTTTAGAAAGATTGTCAGGCTGGTCAAAAATCAGGCCAAATCCGATGATTGGCACCCCGTGGTAGATGGCTTCTTGAACTCCATTAGTTCCTCCATGTGCCACAAAGGCTCTGGTCTTGGAATGACCCAGTAGATCATTCTGAGGCATCCAGTCCATCACTAAGGTGTTGTTTCCTAGTGCAGAAGGTCTCTTTCCTTTGTACCTCCAGATGATCTTCTGTGGAAGTTCTGCGAAAGCTTCAGCAATTGCCTCGGCCACATCTTCAGGAAGCTGACCAATGAGAGTCCCCAGAGACATGATGATGACACCATGATCACCAGAGCTCTGAACAAAATCCTCCAGATCTTGTGGGAGAGGTTTTGATGGCTTGCATTGAAAACCTGCCATGTAGACGATGTTTGGCATAGTGGGACGTGGATATTCAAACACAAAATCAACTCTGTGGAGCCACAGATCAGCTCCCTGAACTAAGGAAAGGTAGGATGTTCCTGGGCCAATGAACCGCTCAGCAAGTGCATCATTAATTGGAGCAATCACTAAAGCAGCCCCTATTTCAATTATGGTGTACATTACTACATTACATACCCTTTCCAAGAAACTCATGCGATCTGATAATTCCAGAGATGGAAAAGGTACATAAGAAAGTGGAGAAGGAGCTATTGCAAAATGGGCTTCACTGTAAATTGTCCAACGGGCATTGTAGACCATGGGGAGTTTGAGGTAATGACCCAATATGACCCCTCCAAAAATGGTTGGATCTGTGAGAATAACATCATACTTGGCATCTTTTAACAACTGCATTAGCTTCTGGTCTTCAATCATGTTGACTATCATTACACTTTCTGTTTCTATCATCTTCCAAGTAGTTTGCCACACCTCTGCCTCCAGCTTTAGACGACCCCAGATGGAACCTTCCCTTAAAATTGCCATAAGTCTGGATGCAAATGTCTCGAGGAAGTCTTCACCAAATCCTCCTGCAGACTTGAGATTTATTGAAGTGTAGTGAGGTGAGAACTCTTTGATGTACCAGCTGTCTGCCATCCTCATGACTGTAATATTGTGACCTTTGGCATGAAGTGCTTCAACCAAGATTTTCATGTTGACCCAGTGACTAACATCCACAGGAAAGACAAGAACCTTCCCACTCTGAACAACTGGGACAGTCACTAGCAGAATGGTTAATGTGACTGGCAAAATCACCTTGAAAAACTGTCCGTTCATAGTACCTGTCAGGAAAAAAAAGAGATAATTACAAATGAACTAAATATGAGTACTTTAATCTGCGTTACTAGAGACTGTGTATAGATGGTGTCGTAATGTTTGTGTCCGTCTGACAGTAGTTCATACATGTCTTCTTGCTTTATAACAACATCACATTGATTGAAAATTTAAGCAAGTAATAAAATATCTAAAACATTTATGTTGAAAATATTTAGAGGCAAAGTTCAAAATGTAAAAGACCCGTATTTATTTGCTCATGGAAACATTTAAATATTTCATGGCAAAATAAATCACAGTATATGTTTTTAAAGTCCATCCGCAGTCATTCAATAATTACAAGCATAATAAAAGAAAAACTTTCTTACCCATCATTTCTTAGATTTGAAAATATAGCAGGTAAACCTTATTTGCATGGAGTGTAAGTCACCAAACTACAAGTACAGTCTTTGTCCTCACAGTGCATGCCAGCATTTATTTATATGTGAGCAAAGTTACATAATCATTAACTAGATTTCCCTTACGGTTTGGGCAATCGCACATCATGAAAGTGAATAAAACATGCAAAAGAGATTTGGAAGAAGGTATAACACACCAATCACCAGGTAAATATACATTTCTATGAATATATAATTCAGATGTTGCAGACCTTTTGTCTGCTTTTGTCTCCATGTAATGTTTACAAAAATTATTTATTATATTCTTAGGTGTATACATGGACAATATAGAGGCGTCATGGCTGTTGACAAAAACAAAATGTTCTAAAATCAAATTCACTAAAAAGCAAATTCATTGAAGTTTGACTTTTGTTGTTCTCATGCATATTCTGCAGCAGAATAGGAAAAGGTGGAATGGAAAAGGTACGTAAGAAAGTGGAGAAGGAGCTATTGCAAAATAGGCTTCACTGTAAACTGCCCAACGGACATTGTAGAACATGGGCAGTTTTAGATAGTGACCTAATATGACCCCTCCAAACATGTTTGGGTCTGTAAGAATCATATTATACTTGGCATCTTTTAAAGACTGCATAAGCTGCTGATCTCCGATCATGTTGACAATCATCTCACTTTCTGCTTCCAAAATCTTCAAAGAACTTTCCCACAACTCAGCCTGCAGCTTCAGATGACCCCACGTGGAACCGTCCCTCAGTATGTGCATTAGTCTGGATGCAAATTGTTCAAGGACTTCTTTATTATATCCTCCTTTAGACTTCAGGTTTATTGAAGTGTATTGAGGTGAGAATTCTTTTATGTAGCAGCTGCTTGCCGTTCTCATGACTGTAACATCATGACCTTTGGCAGAAAGTGCTTCAACCAAGATGTTCATGTTGACCCAGTGACTGCCATCCACAGGAAAGACAAGAACTTTCCCACTTTGAGCAACTGGGACAGATGCAAGCAGAAGAGTTAACGTGATTGGCCATATCACCTGAAACCACTGTCCATTCATAGTACCTATCGCAAAGAAAAGAATACATGCAATTCCAAATTAAGAAAATATGGTGACTTTAAACAGATTTAGCTTTCTTGGAGATGTGAATTGGGCATTATTGTACACAGATTAAAATGTTAGTGTTTATTGAAAATATTAGTTTGTTAGTTTTTTACTTTAAATTATGTTGTACTAAATATTTGAAATTCTGTCAATACATTCTTGTAATATTGCTTCAAAACAGTCAAAATTGATTAAAACTTGCACTGAGAAAATATAAAGAGGCAAATATAAAATATGGAATCTCTATTTATTTGCTTATGGAAACATTCAAATATTGCACTTCAGTCTTAATCAGAATACACTACATCCACAATCATTCAGTAATCACAAAGAAACAGCTGGTACCCAGTCAGGCTGGGCTATTTGAAAATTCATGTCTACTCCTGTCAAAAAGTACAATGTGTACACACGTGTAAGAGTAAACCCTTTCAAGTTATTTCTGTTGTTGAAACACCACATTTGCCAGTCTTCCTAAACATTTATTCAATATTACTCTGTGATTTGTATGCCCAGCCTAAATCTTTATTTTTATTTGCTCTTACCTTTGTTTACTTAATTCCAAATTCATTTTACATCCTGAATATTAAATGCAAACTGCAGATGTTTTTGTCTGCTCCTGTCTGAAATGATTATGTAATTATTGTATTATGTAATTAAAACATTTATTAACATAATTTACTAAAATCAAGTGCTAAAAAAGCAAATTCATTGACGTTTGATTTTTGTTTTTCTCATGCATATTTTGCAGCAGAAATATCGCATAACTGCATATATGGTCAAGATTATGAGTGACACAGCAGAAATCAGCACCAGAATAACATCAACAGAGTGATAAGAGTACCAGGGCATTTTGTACGACTCTGTGCGCAAGTGAGCGGCACCTTTGTGTCTCATAACAAACTCAATCCAGAAGATGGCGTTGTCCAGAGGCTTCACTGGAACGTCCTTGTGAAGCCTTGAGAGTCTCTGCATGTTCTCCCGATAAGAGGGATCATAGAGTACCTCTTTGACCGTTTTAAGGAATGACTCCTTATCCATTGTGGCAAAGTCTACATTCTTGGCTGCACCTCTCACTCTCATTTTAGAAAGATTGTCAGGCTGATCAAAAATCAGGCCAAATCCGATGATTGGCACCCCGTGGTAGATGGCTTCTTGAACTCCATTGGTTCCTCCATGTGCAACAAAGGCTCTGGTCTTGGGATGACCCAGAAGATCATTCTGAGGCATCCAGTCCATAATCAAAGTGTTGTTTCCTAGTGCAGACGGTCTCTTTCCTTTGTACCTCCAGATGATCTTCTGTGGAAGTTCTGCAAAGGCTTCAGCAATTGCCTCGGCCACATCATCGGGAAGCTGACCAATTATAGTTCCCAGAGACATGATGATGACACCATGATCACCCGAGCTCTGAACAAAGTCCTCCAGATCTTTTGGGAGAGGCTTTGATGGCTTGCATTGAAAACCTGCCATGTAGACGATGTTTGGCATAGTGGGACGTGGATATTCAAACACAAAATCAGCTCTATGGAGCCACAGATCAGCTCCCTGAACTAAGTTGAATAAATTTACTCCTGGGCCAATAAAGCGTTCACAGAGAACATTGTAAGTTGGGGCAATCAAAAAGGCAATTTGTGTTTCTGTTATAATGTACATCACAACATTCTTAACTCTTTCCAAGAAACTCATGCGGTCTGGTAACTCTAGCATTGCAACAGGAACATAAGAAAGTGGAGATGGAGCTATAACAAAATGACCTTCACCAAAAATAGCCCAACGGACATTGTAAACAATGGGCAGTTTAAGATAGTTACCCAATATGACCCCTCCGTACATGGCAGGATCGGTAAGAAATAAATCGTACTTTGTTTTTTTTAAAGAATCTATAAGCTGCTGATCTTCAATCATGTTGATTATCATCTCACGTTCTGTTTCCATAATCTTTAATGAACTTTGCCACATCTCCATCTCTAACTTTAGACGACCCCATGTGGAACCGTCCCTTAAAATGGTTATAAGTCTGGATGCAAACGTCTCAAGGATGTCTTCACTAAATCCTCCCGAAGACTTTAGTGTAATTGATGTGTAGTGAGGTGAGAACTCTTTGATGTACCAGCTGTCTGACATCCGAATGACTGTAATATTGTGGCCTTTGGCATGAAGTGCTTCAACCAAGATGTTCATGTTGACCCAGTGACTGCCATCCACAGGAAAGACAAGAACATTCCCGCTCTCAACAACTGGAGCCATTACTAGTAGAAGGCATAATGTGACTGGCCAAAGCATGTGAAAAACCTTTCTGTTCATAGTTCCTGTTTCAAAGTAAAAGAACAAGCACATTTTAAAGTTAGTTGCGTGTTTGATTCATTCAGTTTGATTTTATATAAAAATATAACTATTTTACAAGGCAACAATTAATATTTTTTTATAATATGAACTGCATATTTTTAAGCAAACACGAATTTCCACCTAAAACATGCATTAACCAACTCTGGATCATTAGAAAAATGAGTATAAATTGGCAAGTCAAATTTTACAAATTCAAACTAAATATCCACCAATTAGCAAAACCCTAAATACTTATTAACTGCCATGACACTGTTGAAAACATCAAGCAGAACCAACACTTTAGGAAATTAAGCAAATTAGTTTGTTGCAATAATGTCCGTTTTGACTTTTTAAATAGTTCAAAACAGTTTACTCAGAAAAAATCACTTCATTTTATTTACACATTCTGTTGTTACAATCTTATGCCCAAATTAATTAAATTCATTATTCTCTGCACCACTTCTTTGCAAAACCTCTTAAGCTTTGGTTGGATAGGGAGCACCAGTGCACAGCAATTTTTAGATTACTCCAGAGTTGTTTAACTAGTGCAAGTCTCGGCTCTGGCTGGGCCACACAAGGACATTCCCAGAGTTGTTTCATAACTACTGGTGTGTTATCTTGGTTGTATGCTTAGGAATGTAGGGATAGTATTGGCCAGTGGAGGAGCGGTGCCTGGGTTTACTCCAGACAAAGTTCAATCTTTGTTTCATCAAACCAGAGAACTTTGTTTTAAATGCTTAGAGATCTTCAGGCTCAATCAGGTTGGATAGGGAGCACAGCACAGTAATTTTTTGATTTCTCCAGGGTTGTTCAATTAGGTTCAAGTCTGGGCTCTGGCTGGGCCACACAAGGACATTCACAGAGTTGTCTCATACAGTAGCTACTGTTTTGTTATCTTAGTTTTATGCTTAGGAATGTAGAAATGGTATTGTCCAGGAGAGGAGCGGTGCCTGGGTTTACTCCAGACAGAGTTCAATCTTTGTTTCATCAGACCAGAGAACTTTGTTTTAACTGCTTTAAGAGTCCTTCGGGTGGCTATTTAAAAAACTTCAGATGGGCTCTCATGTGCATTTTACTGTGGAGATTTCTCCATCTGGCTACTCTACCACGTAGGCCTGATTGTTGGAGAACTGCAGAGATGGTTGTTCTCCTGGAAGATTCTCCTCTCTTCACAGAAAAAAAAACATTGTTGCTCTTTTAGAGTGACCATCGGGTTCTTTGTCTTACGTCCAGAGTAAACTGGAGCTGGTTTAAATCAATTTTGTGTCTGTACAGTGCTGCAATAATATTGCCCTTGATCTGGACTAGTCTCCTATTTTCTGATGTTGAAAAACATACCCATATCCTGATGCTGCCACTATCATGCTTCACTGTAGGGGTAGTATTGGCCAGGGAAGGAGCGGTGCCTGGGTTTACTCCAGACAGAGTTCAATCTTTGTTTCATTGGTTAAGAGAACTTTGTTTTAAATGCTTCAAGCGTCCTTCAGGTAGCTTTTGGTGAACTTCAGATGGACTTTTATGTGCATTTTACAGAGGAGTGTCCTCCATCTAGCTACTCTACCATTCAGGCCTGATTGTTGGAGCACTGCAGAGATGGTTGTTCTCCTATAAAGTTCTCTGTTTTCCACAGAAAAAAACATTGGTGCTCTTTCAGAGTTACCACTGGGTTGATTGTCTCCTCCCTGACCAAGGCTCTTCCCCCCTGATAGCTCGGTTTGGCCAGAAAGCCCACTCTAGAAAGGTTGCTGGTAGTTCCAAACCTCTTCCATTTACAGATGATGGAGGCCACTGTGCTCATTGAAACCTTTGATGGCAATTTTCTGTATGGTTCTTCAGATTTATGCCTCAATACAATACTGTCTCCAAGGTCTTTAAGGCTTGTTTTTTGTTGTAATAGGCACTATTAACTGTAATCTTATATAGATGGACATGTGCCTTTCCATATCATGTCCAATCAACTGTATTTACCATAGATTAACTCCAATCAAATTGTAGAAACATTTCAAGGATGACCAGTGGAAACAGGAAGGAAATTATGTCAGTTTTAAATATCATGGCAAGCACAGTGAATACTTTGTAGATGCCCTGTACTGTAAATCAATCCCAGCAACAACTAATAATGCTTACCCAACAATTTGACAGAGTGGGTTGTGAATTTATATTTATATTAATTCTTGTTCTATAGTAGCATTCCATAATGCTTACTATATTTAATGACACTGATTTATTAAGAACTCTTGTGACAGGTGCTTTCAGTTCTGTTCTAACAGTTGTAAAAGGCCATGCCATGTTACTTTTTTTTAAATTCTTTTTATCAAAACACAATGTGACAAGGACAACAGGCATTTTTTCACTAATGTAATGAACAAAATACAATTAATAAACCAATTCCTTTGTAGATAGTATCAAAACACTTTAGTTTAAGAATCTGGGTCCAGTATTATTATTTTTATATTACAGTAGGTTTTAAAGTATTTATGCTGATCAAATATATGAGTAGACAGTTTGGTTAAATATTTAGAGTAAAAATGATATGTATTTGAACTTTCAAATCATCAAAATCTCATGAAAAGGTAAAACAATTTTCGAAAAAAAAAATCTAATCAATTGTTTTAACACTGATAAAACAGGAGACCCATTACAAATGTATATTTAGCAGAAAATCATCATATTAGAATGACTTCAGAATAATCATGTGACACTCAGGACTGGAGAAATGGCCGCCAAGCATGTATTTTCCAAGAACAATTTTTATTCTAAAATTAAGATCAGTTATTTGATGAAATAAATAAGAAATGATACAAAACCTATTTTGGAGTGCAACATATTTAATCTACTTAACAGTTAATGATTAAATACAACTTATTCTTAGGTTAGAAATAACTCATGACAGGTTCTTCAGTTGCCATGTACATTCAAGGAATAATTGATGACAAATATATGTTATTTTAATCAAGAAACCGACGTATTTCCTTAAAACTGTTCTACATAAAGTCCAGAATAATCAATATAGCTGTAAAAAGCATATCTTACACACATTTTGTGTAAATTTAATTTAAACTCACTCTCTTTTGTTTTTTGTTGTTCTCATGCATATTCTGCAGCAGAAATATCTGATAACTGCATATATGCTCAAGATTATGAGTGACACAGCAGAAATCAGCACCAGAATAACATCAACAGAGTGATAGGAGTACCAGGGCATTTTGTACGACTCTGTGCGCAAGTGAGCGGCACCTTTGTGTCTCATAACAAACTCAATCCAGAAGATGGCGTTGTCCAGAGGCTTCACTGGAACGTCCTTGTGAAGCCTTGAGAGTCTCTGCATGTTCTCCCGATAAGAGGGATCATAGAGTACCTCTTTGACCGTTGTAAGGAAAGACTCCTTATCCATTGTGGCAAAGTCTACATTCTTGGCTGCACCTCTCACTCTCATTTTAGAAAGATTGTCAGGTTGGTCAAAAATCAGGCCAAATCCAATGATTGGCACCCCGTGGTAGATGGCTTCTTGAACTCCATTGGTTCCTCCATGTGCCACGAAGGCTCTGGTCTTGGGATGACCCAGAAGATCATTCTGAGGCATCCAGTCCATCACTAAGGTGTTGTTTCCTAGTGCAGACGGTCTCTTTCCTTTGTACCTCCAGATGATCTTCTGTGGAAGTTCTGCAAAAGCTTCAGCAATTGCCTCGGCCACATCATCAGGAAGCTGACCAATGAGAGTCCCCAGAGACATGACAATGACACCATGATTACCAGAGCTCTGAACAAAGTCCTCCAGATCTTGTGGGAGAGGCTTTGATGGCTTGCATTGAAAACCTGCCATGTAGACGATGTTTGGCATAGTGGGACGTGGATATTCAAACACAAAATCAGCTCTATGGAGCCACAGATCAGCTTCCTGAACTAAGTTGTCAAAATTTACTTCTGGGCCAATGAAGCGTTCACAGAGAGCATTGTAAGTTGGGGCAATTAAAAAAGCAATTTGTGTTTCTGTTATTATGTACATCACAACATTCTTAACTCTTTCTAAGAAACTCATGCGGTCTGGTATCTCCAGCATTGGAACAGGAACATAAGAAAGCGGAGATGGAGCTATTGCAAAATGACCTTCACCAAATATTGTCCAACGGACATTGTAGACAATAGGCAGTTTAAGATAGTGACCCAACATGACCCCTCCGTACATGGCAGGATCAGTAAGAATCAAATCAAACTTTGCTTTTTTTAAAGACTGCATAAGCTGCTGATCTTCAATCATATTGGTTATCATTTCACGCTCTATTTCAATCATCTTCAGACTAGTTTGCCACATCTCTATCTCTAACTTTACACGACCCCATGTTGAACCTTCCCTCAAAATGTTCATAAGTCTGGATACAAATGGCCCGATGAAGTCTTCACTGAGTCCTCCTGAGGACTTGAGATTTACTGATGTGTAGTGAGGTGAGAACTCTTTGATGTACCAGCTGTCTGCCATCCGAATGACTGTAATATTGTGACCTTTGGCATGAAGTGCTTCAACCAAGACGTTCATGTTGACCCAGTGACTGCCATCCACAGGAAAAACAAGAACATTCCCGCTCTCAACAACTGGAACAGTTACTAGTAGAAGGGTTAATGTGACTGGCCAACGCATGTGAAAAACCTTTCCATTCATATTTCCTGTTTCAAAGCAAGAGAACAAGCACATTTTAAAATGAGTTGCATGTGTGAAACATCAAATTTTATCTCACTATAAAATATACTGTCAATTTTTTGTTTAAGAAGCCAACTCAATATAAATTTTCACAATGGGAATTGCATAAAATTGTTGAATTTTTTTAAACTCCCGATACATAGAGTACATATACATTATTCAACACTGGATCATAATACCATTGTATTATAACCTACAAATGAGGTTGTATGAATTTATACATAAAATACCTATGATCTGCCAAGAGACTGTGTGGGACACATCTAGTAGCACCAACACATGGCAATTAAATAGATTTTTGTTGTAATCGTGTCTATTATTAAGACTGTTTGACCCACCACTACACTACAGTACTACAACACGTTTCCATCATTTTCACACACAGGTTTGTAAATTGATCATTATTATAATTAACTATTGTTTTATTTATATTAAACACATTATTACGTGGCTGTCTGGAATACTTGATTCTAATTGGTCAGTGAAAACATTCCAAGGTACGTTATTCCCAGATAACAACTGCAAGAATAATAACACTGGCTCAAAGAATCATCTTGACCATCATTGAATACGCTCACGTCCATATTTTCATGCTTGTCTATCATGCCTCTGTTTTTGACTGTTGGTGCCATCTCAAGACTGAATAATATATAGGTTAGTGTATGCTTCATTAAGCCGTTGTTGTTTCTGTCAGCTTTGCATCTAATTAGAGAATCAATAAACTATTATTCTAGGCATTTTCTGGCTCTAGTTCTGTATTCAGGCTGCCGATAAGCTTGTCGCACGTTATTCTATGATAACACCTACCTATGTGTACTTTATCCCAAAGTCCATAAGTCTTGGCATTTTTAATGTGACATTGATTTAATAAAACAAGACTCACAACAAGTGCTATCCAGTGTTGAATTATGGTTACTTGGCTATTAACCAAATTTCTGCTCACCCAATTACATGAAACTAAAAAAAATGTATAAAACTATTAAAAACTTAATACGAGGCTCACAAATTTGTTAAATCAACTTGTGTTGACGGTTGTGTTTAAAGCTATAATGTACATCACAACATTCTTCACTCTCCGAGAAACTCATTTGGTCTGGTAACTCTAACATTGAAACAGGAACATAAGAAAGTGGAGAAGGAGGTATTACAAAATGAGTTCATAGTAAACTGTCCAGCAGATATTGTGGATAATGGGCAGTTGAGAGAGCGTGACCCAATAGAACACATCCAAATTTGACTGGATCTGCAAAAAACAAAATCAAAACTAGCCTCCTTTAGGGACTGCATCAGCGGGTGATCCTCAATCATATTTACTGTCATATCCCTTCCATCTTTTAAGCATTTTCCCACATATCCAACTGCAGATTTAGACAACCCGAGGTGGAACCTTCCATCAAAATGTTTATAATTATGGATGCAAAAGTCTTAAAGAATTCTTTACTAAAACCTCCTGCAGACTTATTGATTTGTAATGAAGTTACAACTGTCTGATCTACTGTACCAGCGGCCTACAGTACCATCCGAATGGCTGTAATATTATGACCTTTGGCATTTAATGTTTTAACCAAGATGTTCATGTTGCCTCAGTGACTGCCATCCACAGGAAAGAGAAGAAACTCATCTCTTAGATCAACTGGGACAGATGCCAGTAGAAGGGTTGATGTGATTTGGCCACATGACTTAAAACATGTCTATTCATGGGCACCTGTTGTAAAGCAACAAAGAATGATCTACTGACAGACTTTGCAGAACAGGGTATGTCAACTTGTGGTATTAGTAGTGTTTGAATTTGTTCATTCAATCCAACATAACACTAGAAAATATGACGTTTCTGAACAAACTTTACAGTGCAATGATAAGAAGCATTTCACCGAATGTAGCCACTACATAAAATATGCTCAGATTTTTTTTTTTTTATACCTCATTTTGTCATCAGTGTAAGTTATCAAAAGTCAGAAATAGTCTGCAGTTTTTAGGTTGTCAATAATTTAAAATGATCTGAAAAATCATGTAGGAACTAACAGACTCAGAATTTTTAGCTTCAGATTTCAGATTTTTATTCAGCCGGACAATATCAACTAGGCTACCTTGGTCTGATTTTCTAACACATTCGTTTCCTTTGTCATGCAACAAGTCTCACATTTCTGATTAAGTTTGTTGTGTTCATAGCAACTTGAAACAATTGGTAACACCTTGTTGTAACAGCTTAAAAACAAGTGTTTTATAATGGGTTCAGATATTAAAAGTCAGTGCAATCTAGACTTAAGCTGACTCTCCAGCCTGATCTCACGAGAAAATGTAAGTATTTTACGTTTTGCCAGTTTAGTGGCTAATTCGTACGAGTTCAGTCGTACGAAATGGTACGATTTTAAAAAGGAGGCGTGGCACCTGACCCCACCCCTAACCCCAACCATCATTGGGGGATAAGCAAATCGTACTAAATTGTACGAATTAGATCGTACGAATTTATACGAATTAGCCACTAAATTAAAAAGTTACGAATTGCTGTGAGATTGTGTTGGACTCTCCTATATAATTTAAAAAAAAAAAAGCAATGAAGATCAAAATTAGTAACCAAGAGCAGGTACTCACCTGGTTTGCGTTAGTTAGATAGCCTTTAAACCTGAAAGAGAGAAAGACATAGAGGAGAGAGTAAAAACAAAAAACGTACTTTAAAAGCATAAAAACAGCTTTAGTAAGACAACTGTCAAATAAAAATCTAATTGGCATTGTTCCTGCCGATGCTGTCCATAATAAAAATATATCTGTTCTTACCCAGAAATATGCAGCATGCAAAATCAGCTTTGAGTGTAGTCATGAACTACTGTATAACCAGATACTCTCCTTTGGCCTGGTTGTGCATGCTGATATGCTCATTTAATAGTCTTTAACAGGGCAAAGTGTGTTTACCTGCAAAGCCCTAGTTAATAAGCTACCATATAGGATTGTATGTGTAATTTAGTCCGGGTGTTTACATTAATAGCTCAATGGAAGGAAGACCGTTAAATGGCCCGTACTTCAGCTCTACAATATATTAAAATAAAATAAAATGTAAATTATATGAAAGACAAGAATGACTTTTTGGAGATCCCAAATTACATTTTTTTCAGTTCATATAAAACTATGCAAGATATGTACTGTATAAAGAGGAAGGGGGGAGGTCACAACTTAATGACCATGGTAAAATGTTGTTCCCATTGCCAAACCAGTTGAGATCAAATGATATAGATTATAATTTAGCTTGAGTCATTTTAGTTTTTATGCAATATTATACTAGAATACAAAAGCACAGCTGTCCCCCATTTTGTTTGTTTGATAGTTTTTTTCTGCCAATATGTCCAAATTGCCTATTTCAAATATATTGGAATGGAGAAAAAATTACAGAGTAAAAGAAGGGGGAAACCTAAATGATGATAATATCAGAGTTTATGCCATATTTGAAACAAAGAAGATATTTTAAAACAATAACAATATATAACACACAAAATAAATCAGCAATATATTTTCGATTACAGTATTTGGTTATCATTAATATATTGGACATGCATGACCAGATGTTCCTTATAACCTGAATGAAGATTTTAAGAAAGTCATTGGGCAGTCAGAAATCAATATCGAAATCGAATATCATATCGAAATCAATAAGCAATCGGACACAGATTAGTTTTGTCTATCCAATCAGGGGATATCAAACATGTTGGATATTTGAATAGATTTTCGAGCATGTATTGCTTTCATCTGTTTCTTATCACAGTGAGAAACAGGTAAATTTCAACTTGCTACGTGCCTAACTGGAAATTATCACAACAATTTTTGCTCTTTTTTGATGATTTGATTGCTTCTATAGTTCTAATTTGTAAAAAAAAAAAAAATAGTTTATTATATTTGATGAAGAAATGCAAATGCAGTACTCACCTTGGTTGTGTAATTACAGTAGATGGCATTCAAACCTGCAAAACGAGAATATTTCAACAACAAGCAAGGGAAATATCATTGAAAACTGATGTAAAAACAGCAAGCATACTGTATAAAGTATTACTAAGTAATATTGTTCTTTGTGATCCCTATGTTTATCATAAAACAATATATTCTTACCCATTAATATGTACAGGTGGGATGCAAGTCATTACCAGGTTAACCTTGAGTGTAGCATAATTCACAAAACTACAAGTATTTATTCTCCTCTGGCCTCATTATGCATGCTGATATGTTCATTTAACAGTCTTCAACAGGGCAAAGTGCATTTACCTGCAAAACCTTAGTTAATAAACTACCATATAAGGTTATATGTATAATATCTTTTGTCTTTGACTAGTTGGGTACCTATACCACCAAAATAGCAAATCAGCTTCATATTATATTACATTACAATTAGACGATTTAGTACATTCTATGGGGGAAAAAACAGGAATTCTAGGCTTGAGTACTCTTTGAGAAAACAGATTATGAAAACCAATCTTTCAGGAAATAAACTACTGTATGCTAACTGCATGTTTTGTGTTGTTGCAGCTGTAATGAATAATAAGCATGATGTACCACAACTTGGAACTGATATGGTTACACAAACATGGTTCCAAATTAAGTCTTTGGTTTAATATTCTTTGATTTACGCAGGAGAATCAAAGTCCTTCAAATGAGAATCAAACATAGTACACATCACATACTTCAATATCCCACCTCAAGATCCTAACTCTAATTGCTATTAATTAATAGGGGTGGTCCCTATTTTTTTGTGTGCTTGAGCCACTTTATTCCATGCCCTCATAATGGAGAATGGCACTAAGTACACATTACACACAGTACTTCAATATCAAACATACTTTAATGAATATGGGCTAAAGTTGCTGCAGCTCTGAGTGGTTATTATTTTATGCTATCCTCATTTTATTTCATGCACCATTTTGTAGAGCAACACTAAAACACCTTATGCTTTGACTGTAACAGGTTATGGTGTTAAGATCCTGTTCACATATGATTGTTTTCTGAGTCAACCGAATAGTGATATATTAATATAGTAGCACAGCTTTAGGTCACACACAAAAACACTAACAATCAAGAATGCAAACTGTAGGGAAGGTATGGTAACACGATAAAAGGAATAGACAAAAAAATAAATAATAAAAGCACACAAGTTTATGGTGATAGATCTGACATTATTTATATTGCAAATACAGATTTATCTTTACAGAACTGAAAACCTTTAGATCACCAAATTAAATGAATAGATTTTTGATTGAAAGATTTAGTCATTAACATACAGGCAATGCCTGACCTGAATTTGCTTTATACCTGAATACAATTTTCAAAAGGCCAAGTCATTCATGTTTGATTTTTGTTTTTCTCATGCATATCCTGCAGCAGAAATATCTGATAACTGCATATATGCTCAAGATTATGAGTGACACAGCAGAAATCAGCACCAGAATAACATCAACAGAGTGATAAGAGTACCAGGGCATTTTGTACGACTCTGTGCGCAAGTGAGCGGCACCTTTGTGTCTCATAACAAACTCAATCCAGAAGATGGCGTTGTCCAGAGGCTTCACTGGAACGTCCTTGTGAAGCCTTGAGAGTCTCTGCATGTTCTCCCTATAAGAGGGATCATAGAGTACCTCTTTGACCGTTGTAAGGAAAGACTCCTTATCCATTGTGGCAAAGTCTACATTCTTGGCTGCACCTCTCACTCTCATTTTAGAAAGATTGTCTGGTTGGTCAAAAATCAGGCCAAATCCAATGATTGGCACCCCGTGGTAGATGGCTTCTTGAATTCCATTAGTTCCTCCATGTGCAACAAAGGCTCTGGTCTTGGGATGACCCAGAAGATCATTCTGAGGCATCCAGTCCATTATTAAAGTGTTGTTTCCTAGTGCAGACGGTCTCTTTCCTTTGTACCTCCAGATGATCTTCTGTGGAAGTTCTGCAAAGGCTTCAGCAATCCCCTCGGCCACATCATCAGGAAGCTTATCAATCAAAGTCCCCAGAGACATGATGATGACACCATGATCACCAGAGCTCTGAACAAAATCCTCCAGATCTTGTGGGAGAGGTTTTGATGGCTTGCATTGAAAACCTGCCATGTAGATGACGTTTGGCATAGTGGGACGTGGATATTCAAACACAAAATCAACTCTATGGAGCCACAGATCAGCTCCCTGAACTAAGGAAAGAAAGGATGTTCCTGGACCAATGAACCGTTCAGCAAGTGCATCATTAATTGGAGAAATCACCAAAGCAGCCCCTATTTCAATAAAGATGTACATTACTACATTATATACCCTTTGCAAAAAACTCATGCGATCTGATAATTCCAGTGATGGCATAGGTACATAAGAAAGTGGAGAAGGAGCTATTGAAAAATGGGCTTCATTATAACCTGCCCAACGGACATTGTAGACCATGGGCAGTTTGAGATAGTGACCTAATATGACCCCTCCAAACATGTTTGGGTCTGTAAGAATCAGATCATACTCAGCATCTTTTAAAGACTGCATAAGCTGCTGATCTTCGATCATGTTGACAATCATCTCACGTTCTGCTTCAAAAATCTTTAAAAAGCTTTGCCACATATCTGCCTGCAGCTTCAGATGACCCCACGTGGAACCGTCCCTCAGTATGTGCATTATTCTGGATGCAAATTGTTCAAGGACTTCTTTATTATATCCTCCTTTAGACTTCAGGTTTATTGAAGTGTAGTGAGGTGAGAATTCTTTTATGTAGCAGCTGCTTGCCGTCCTCATGACTGTAACATCATGACCTTTGGCAGAAAGTGCTTCAACCAAGATGTTCATGTTGACCCAGTGACTGCCATCCACAGGAAAGACAAGAACTTTCCCACATTGAGCAACTGGGACAGATGCAAGCAGAAGAGTTAACCTGATTGGCCATATCACCTGAAACCACTGTCCATTCATAGTACCTATCGCAAAGAAAAAAAAACATACAAATTCAAATTAAGAAAATATGGTGACTTTAAACAGATTTTTTTTTGGAGATGTGAATTAGGCATTATTGTACATAGATGATCCTGTTAGTGTTTATTCCAAGCATTAAGCTTTTTTTTCTACTACTGAATATGTTGTACGAGGTATCTGAAATTCTGTCAATACATTCTTGTACTGTTGCTTCAAATCACAGCCAAAATTGATTGAAACTTGCACTGAGAAAATATATAGAGGCAAACGTCAGATATATAGAGGATCTTTATTTATTTATTTATGGAAACATTTGAATATTGCACATCAGTACAAACCACAATACACTTCATCCACAATAATTCAATAATCACAAGGCAAGCTACAGTGTAAGACAATTATTCTGACCCATTACTGTGTATAATGGGAAACCTATCAGGTAAACCTTTATTACAGTCAATAAATTGGCATTGGTGGACTTAAAAAAATGGATCGCAACACATAGAGCTGGTACCCAGTCAGGCTGAGCAATTTGAAAATTCATGTCTACTCTTGTCAAAAGTGTGTTATGTTGTTGTGACTAATGTACACACACGTAGGAGTAAACCCTTTTAAAGTTATTTCTGCTGTTGAAAACACAACACCACATTTGCCAGTTCTTCTAAATACTCATTATTACATACATTAGAATTATGGTTGAATTAACATAATTTATTAAAATTAAGTGATAAAAAGCTAATTTACTGAAGTTTGACTTTTGTTGTTTTCATGCATATTCTGCAGCAGAAATATCTGATAACTGCATATATGCTCAAGATTATGAGTGACACAGCAGAAATCAGCACCAGAATAACATCAACAGAGTGATAAGAGTACCAGGGCATTTTGTACGACTCTGTGCGCAAGTGAGCGGCACCTTTGTGTCTCATAACAAACTCAATCCAGAAGATGGCGTTGTCCAGAGGCTTCACTGGAACATCCTTGTGAAGCCTTGAGAGTCTCTGCATGTTCTCCCGATAAGAGGGATCATAGAGTACCTCTTTGACCGTTTTAAGGAAAGACTCCTTATCCACTGTGGCAAAGTCTACATTGTTGGCTGCACCTCTCACTCTCATTTTTTCAAGATTGTCAGGTTGGTCAAAAATCAGGCCAAATCCGATGATTGGCACCCCGTGGTAGATAGCTTCTTGAACTCCATTGGTTCCTCCATGTGCCACGAAGGCTCTGGTCTTGGGATGACCCAGAAGATCATTCTGAGGCATCCAGTCCATCACTAAGGTGTTGTTTCCTAGTGCAGACGGCCTCTTTCCTTTGTACCTCCAGATGATCTTCTGTGGAAGTTCTGCGAAAGCTTCAGCAATTGCCTCAGCCACATCATCGGGAAGCTGACCAATGAGAGTCCCCAGAGACATGATGATGACACCATGATCACCCGAGCTCTGGACAAAGTCCTCCAGATCTTGTGGGAGAGGCTTTGATGGCTTGCATTGAAAACCTGCCATGTAGATGATGTTTGGCATAGTGGGACGTGGATATTCAAAAATAAAATCAACTCTATGAAGCCACAGATCAGCTCCCTGAACTAAGGAAAGGAATGAGACTCCTGGACCAATGAAGTGTTCACAAAGTGCGTTATAATATGGAGCAAAAAGCAAAGCTGCTTGTGCTTCGGCTACAGTGAACATCACAACATTCTTTACTCTCTGAAAAAAGCTCATGCGGTCTGATAATTCCACCATCATAAAAGGAACATAAGAAAGTGGAGATGGAGCACTGACAAAATGAGCTTCATTATACATTGTCCAACGGACATTGTAGACAATGGGAAGCTTCAGAAAGTGGCCCAAAATAACACCCCCAAACAATAGGGGATCTGTAAGGAGCAAATCATACTTGGCATCCCTAAAAGTCTGCATAAGCGGTTGGTCTTCCAACATATTCTTTATCATCTCACTTTCTATTTTGATCATCTCATAAGTACTTTGCCATGTCTCTATCTCCAGTTTTAAACGACCCCAGCGGGAACCTTCTCTCACAATTTTCATGAGTCTGAATGCAAACGTCTCAAAAAATTCTTCATCGAATCCTCCTGCAGACTTGAGATTTACTGATGTGTAGTGAGGTGAGAACTCTTTGATGTACCAGCTGTCTGCCATCCGAATGACTGTAATATTGTGACCTTTGGCATGAAGAGCTTCAACCAAGATGTTCATGTTGACCCAGTGACTGCCATCCACAGGAAAGACAAGAACCTTCTCGCTTTGAGCAGTTGGAACAGTCACTAGCAGAAGTGCAATTAAGATTTGTCCACAGGGCTGAAAAATCTGTCCAATCATGGTGCCTGCAGGGGAAAAAGAGCGATCCATTGACAGACCTCAAAAACCATTTGAAACATCTTCACCAGGGGTGTCAAACTCAATTCCTGGAGGGCCGAAGCCCTGCACAGTTTAGTTCCAACCCTGCTCCAACACACCTGTAGGTTTCAAACAAGCCTGAAGGACTCAATTAGTTTGATCAAGTGTGTTTAATTAGGGTTGGAACTAAACTGTTTAGAGATGCGGCCCTTTTGGAACTGAGTTTGACACCTCTGATCTACACTGTTAACCACAGCTTTAAAGACTTTCAAGAATATTACGCCACTGAATGCAATGAATTCACAAAGTGCTCTGAAAAGCAGAGAAGCAGGAGTGAATAGAGAATGCATGCGTGGTCATCTCAATGAAAGCAATCAATGAATAAAATATAACGTTTATTCAAGATGGATATAAATAAAATTAAAATATACTGCTTGTTTTTTATATAAATAGCTTAATGACAGACTTAATATCTGAGAAATGAATTATAGTCAAATGTAAAGGCTATGTATACAGTGCTCAAACCAAGAAACATGTTCTTACCTATGAAAAGGTAGACTGCAAAATACTTAATTGGTCAGCTTTGTTGAATGTAACTTAAGTCAAAGAAGTTCAAGCACAGCTCACTCTCCTTCAGCCTCGGTGTGCATGACAAGAACCTTGAATTTCTACATCATGTGAGTGAAGGTTCATTCAGTCTTTAAAGGGGAAAGAGCATTTCCATGTAGAGGTCTAGTTAATGAGCTACCATTCAAAGTTACTGGTACAGTATCAGAACTTCATCCCGACAGTATCTCTGGCCCTGTGCTGTCAAATACATTCAGGTATGAATGTTATCAGATTATGGATTCCTGGGAAATTAACCTATGATATTCACATTGCTCTGCTCTACTTTGCCATGTCATCAGCATGTGTAAACCTATTTCACTATTATGTGAAAGAAACACCCAAGCCTTTGTAAACGTCAAAATTATTTCAGCTTATGACTTCAAGTATCTAACTGTAATATACTTCCTATAATATATTGTTGATGATGAAAGTAAAGGATTGATAGCAAACATTTTGGCTCACAATATCCTCCATTAAAATAAAAAATCAGTGTGAATGCTATTTTACATTGGTAAATAATTAATCGTTTTTGAGTTTCATCCTCCAAGCTGTCAAATATTTTCTCTCAGAATAAAACCCCTAAACATGGCATGCTAAACCACTATAAATGTTGTAACGTAAGTCTCCTTTGGCCATGACTGTTCACTCTCATAACAGCATGTATGTTAAAGGTCATGTTTTCAAAAGACCAAAGTATTTACCTATACAGATTAAATTTTATTATAACAATTTTTTTTTCATTGTGTACTTAGTGTGCGCCCATTGGAAGAACACACAGCCAAGGAAGAGAGTAAACCATGATTACCTTCAGTATTTTAAAATGTGTCTAAAATCCATCTTGGTTAAGTTTGCTGTTTAGAACTGATATCTGGACAGCTGCTTTGAAGAGAAGCATTACTGACATCAAATTATATGTACAAATAATCTTTTTGCCATTGATAGCAGACATCTGTGCCTCCTTGTTTCTGAAAAGTGCCAGCTGCCACTGCAACCAACCATTTCCGCAACTAGGTTTTTATTAATTACATTTGTATTGTACACAAACACTCTATTCTAGTCATTATTCTGTTTGATTAGAAACACAGAACAACAGATTGACTATCAAATATTTCATTGATAGTAAATAAATAAAACAAATATGAGCTTCACCTTAATTCCAGATCCTGTTTTGGATGTTCTGAGCCTCTGTGTCTTTTTTAAAGGATCTCTGGAACAATATCTCTGTTTATGTGATTAATCTGAATAAGTGTTAAATGCTGATTTATTCTTCTGCGTCAAGCGCACATGTATGGTCTAGCGTAGCCATCGATTGGTCGCATAGCCTTTTCCGTGGCTGACGCTGATGTGCACCTCTCAAAAAATGTATGTACACAAGTTGCAGCAATGCGTAGCGCAAGCTCTGGGATTGGTAGGCTTTGTAGCTGTGCCGAGTGTGGGCGTTGCTGAGAGCCGCGAGTCTGATGGAGCGAGTGTTTACAAGTGTTGAGTCCCGTGAAGAAGCTCCAGACTAGGGCTGCAACAAACAATTATTTTAAAAATCAATTAATCTGTTGTGTATTTACATGTCTGAAACATAAAATAAGCTTTAAGAGGGTAAAACACTGCATAACACATGGGATAATATGACACGTCTTTCTTTGGTTCAGTGCCAGACAAGGCACCAAATCTCAGTTTGAATTTTTCAGTTGCCGCTCTAAGGGTTAACGAGCTAACGCTAACTTGTCATGCTTGTCAAGCTGGATAACAAGTAAAAACACCAGCACTAGGGACTTTACGGTCCTCCCTGTCTATGTATGCAGGGCTCGAAATTGCGACCATTTTGGTCGCATATGTGCCCGAAAATTAATCTATGCGACCTCATAACATATTTGGGAGCATTAGTGCGACCTGTTTTAATTTTTTCTAAAAACGTGCTGAATTACTCCCTGCCGCTATATTGGTTCATATCAGCTGTCAATCACTCAAGGTATTCCGCTGTCAGATGACAGGGAAGGAGCTATTATGACCACGGGAAATGCAAACGGCTGAACTGAAGAGTGAAAACTTAAAGCACACAGGTTTGCAAACCCCACCTGAAGTTGAGGCGCAAATGAGAGCGATCATGACATGTGGTGAATATTGATCCGCCAGCTGAGATCAATCGAGTACGTGCTATTCGGAGAAAGCGCCCAAATCTCGATGCGTTTTATTCACTGCGTGTTCAGCGCAAATGTCTGCTAAAAGTCAAATCTGATACTGTATATATCATCGCCAAAGAAGCTCCCCTTTACTAAGTTTACACTGAAACTGCGGCTCATAACAACGAGCGGTATTGCGCCTGTGGTATTCGCAAGAATCCTGCTCAACCTGCTCATATTGGGTCGGCTGACTCGCCTGCTTTCCACACAGAAACATGAAAATCAGCTAAGACTGAACAGTTAAATTGACAAAAACTAAAACCAAAACTTTTAAGAGATTGAAGTGAGACTTACTTTCTTTTGTATATTCTTTCTTGAGATATATATAATTTTTTTATTCATTTACTGTTGACTGTTTTGCAGCTTTCAGCATTGAATTGAATAATTTATTAAAATCTTTTGTTTGTTTTGTAGCAAAAATATTATTTATTAAATTGACATGCATATAAAAACAATAGTGCAAAATAAATATTTATTACTGCAATGCTTCATTTTTGTTTGATGCAAACTATACATTTATTTTTCATAAAGTAACAGACTTTTTATTGCAGATAACGTGCATTCAAGCACATTCAAGGCAGCATCATAATGAGAAATGTAATTTATTCACAATTCACTATTATTGTCATTTTCATCATCATTAATATTCTATAATTTTTAGACATTCATTTTGGAATTATTGCACACAAATATCAATGTCATCTCAGCATTAGTTGGATAGTTGTTTCTGGTTTTTGTTAGTCCTAATTGATGTTGTTTTCAGATACAATATATCCCTTAAAATACAGTTTGCAGCTGTGCTCATTCATTTTTGGTGGTGCTCCTAAATATTTAAAGTTGGGAGCAGCGGTGCTACCAAGTAAAAAAGTAAATTTCGAGCCCTGCTATGAGGTGCTGGACTCTGTATCAGTGTGCGAGTGAGACCGTGTTCACTCCGCTCCACGCTCAACTAAAGTGTTTATATATATATATATATATATATATATATATATATATATATATATATATATATATATATAATCAAATGTCCTTGTGTTGCGCAACACATCGAATCGATTATGAAATTTGTTGCCAAGGGTTTTAGTAATCGACTTTTATTGATTTAATCGATTAGTTGTTGCAGCCCTACTCCAGTTGGAAACTTTTGCTTTGTTTTTACCTTATAATTAAAGTTGTTGCACCGTTCGACTTGTACGTGCGTTCAGAAAAAAGGAAGTGTTATTGCAGAGCAACACAAACAGCACGCAGAAGTATAAAATGCATGGCTATGTGCAAGGCATGTGCCATGGGTAGGCCCACACAGAATCTGCGGGCAGAGTTTCGCTTATTTTCCGCAAAACTCCGCAGATTTTTGCAAAATTTTAGCCCATCATTAATTCTGTTTATTTACTTGAGTAAATGTGTAAATCTAAATTTATTAAGTTTTTTAATTAATTACAGCAAATATTATTGACTAATATGAAAATGTTCATCTGATTTATGTACAACACTGTTTAAGTAATATTTTCTGTCTTTTTGTAGAGATATTATGTGAGAGATTTGCTTTGTTTACTAAATGAAGTGAATCTAGTTGGATTTGCATTTTAAACATTAAATAAAAGTTAAAAAGGTATTACTTTTTATTTCATATATTAAGATTTTAGTTATGATACTCCCAAAATAATTCCACAGAAATCCGCAGATTTTTACCAAAGTTCTCAGCAGAAATAGCAAAAAACATCCGCAGATTCCGTTCGGCCCTGGCCATGGGTCACGCCAATCACTGCCATCTTAGCCTTGTGCAGTGATCTTTGGTGCAGTTCTGGGGAAATTTTAAATGCAACACATCGAAAGTCATCTATACCAAAACCAGCACATACTGTAATAAGATGCAACCCTAAAAAGTGTTTTTTTTTTGTTTTTTTGTTTTTTTTATTATCCGCTTGATGACGTGATGACGTGTTTGTGACGTATGTAATACTGTTTAAGGGTCCAAGCCGCCATTCACTTGAGTGGAGAAATCATTCGTTTATGATCACTTTTTATTCCTATCACACGTTAAAGTTAATTTTACATAAAGTCATAGTGTACACAACAATCTCTGGGCTTGCTGCATAACAAATACCAACATTTTAACAAATTATAAAACAATGAATCACTTTCTGGCCATCGCATATTAGGCATGGACATATATATTGCGATCGTGACTTTCGAAAGTATTAAATCGCTTTGTAAACGTTTATTATTACTATTTTATGAGTCTCCTCATTCAGTTGAATACAGCGCTTTTTTTTTTTTTTTTTTTTTTTTTATTAAATAAATGAACAAATATTAAAATAAGTACACAAATAAAACAAAATAAAAAATAATAATTAAATTGAATTAAATAAATAAAATATTAAAATAGAAAATATTTTAAAATAATTAAATTAAATAAATGAAACTAAATTAAATTAAATGAATTTAAAAAACTTAATTAAATAAATAAATAAAATATTAAAATAAAAAATAACTAAATTAAATAAATAAACAAAACAAGATTAAATTAAATGAATTTAAATACAATTAAAATAAATAAATAAAATAAACATTAAAATAAATAAATAAAATATTAAAATCAGTTGAATACAGCGCTTGGACCCAAAAGCCACTCCGCGTGACGTCACACTTAACAAGCGGATAGGCCCTTTCTACATTTCCTGGTTTCTCAGTAGCAGAAGTCGTCATAGTTGGGAAAACGTAAAGCACAGTGAATGGGAGAACACAACAAATATTTTTCTTTACAATCTTATTTGCTCGAAAAATAAAAGAAAAACTCCACAATGATGTTATAAAGACTTTCAGAAAAAGAAGAAAAGATGTGTGAGACTGATGACTGCGGCCAGAGGAGAGAATAACGTCAAATTTGTTGTCCTGTCCCATAGACGCTGCATTACAAACACCTCACACAAGCGTCATTTGTTTTTTTTGTAATTTGAAGATAATATAATACATATATAAATACATAATGTTCATACGTTTTTTTTAAAAATCAACAAATTAAAAACTTTCAAGTATTTAAGATGCTGATAATTGTTAAACACGTCATAACATACTTGTGAAAAGGATCAATTTATGATGCTCATTAGAGCCAATACAGCCGTCGCCATATGAAAATTAGCATGGTCCTACTACAAATAAAATCTAAAAACATGGTTATTGGTTTTGCTGAGCTAACCATAGTTTAAGAATTGCATTTGTAAAAAAAAAATGGTCTATCAATACACCAAAAAAGGATACTTTAACCATAAGAAAGTTATGTTTTATTTTTATCATAGTTGGAAATGTTTGTTCCTCGCCACTGTCACTACTGGCTTAAATGGTTTGGGACTTGTGGAGCTGCGCATCGATAGATTTGCTCTTCAGTGTTTGGACTTTCAGCAGTGAAAATTAAACCACACTGAACTGAACCAAACTGAACTTCAACTCTGAAAACTGGACTGACACAGATTCAGTTTACTAGAACTTCTATGTTAAGCTGCTTTGACACAATCTACATTGTGCAAGCGCTATAGAAATAAACATACATTTAATTGAATTGAGTATAAAGTTTGCATGTGTGACAGCGGCTTTCTGCTAACAAAAGTACAATTACAGCATAAAATGTAGTTTCAGTTCAGCACACAACATAGTTTTTGATGTTACGCAAGTTCAGTCACAAAATATACACAATAAAATTTAACGATGTATCTTTAAAAAAAATTATGTACGTCCTGAGCAAACCATGACCTAAATGTGCGGTCTCTGTTTCAGAAACCAAGAGAACTATGAGCACATAGTTTCTACACCTAGTTGTGTAAACTCTATCTGAATACTGTGACAGTGAAGGATTGTTTTTTTTATACCTGTAAAGGACATTTCCCTCCCATTTCCTCACTTATTGGAACTTATTGATTCACAAACTAATAACGTGACCTTCGTTCATTAATCTTTGTTCAGAACAGAATCGTTCAGTGGGAGTGTTCCTAAAGACAGTTACATGCTCCACCCCTAAATAGTATTCAAATTTAGTTTAGACTTCCAGGCTACTACATAGGGTGAATAGATGCGATTATAACGCAGCATAAAGCGCTCCAGACAGTGCTGAACAAAACAGTTAATGTAATATTCGCGGGAAGTATTACTGGAAAGCAGAAAAAAGCCGAAAGCGAACAAAAGAGCGCGAGATTAACGATTCGGTCAATACAAAGATTCATTCAAAAACATCGATGCGCTAGCAAGCTAAACCCCAAAGCGGCGCACTTTAAAGAAATATTAACACCTTGCAAGACCAAAGACAAGCATAAAACACTGATTTCAAAAGAAAATAATATATTTAGATTATAATTAAGCCACTATTCAAAGTTCTATTGCTTATATATAGGCATAAAAATACGACATGCGATACAACAACTCACCAGAGATGGGAAATAAGTTATCCCAATAAAAACTTCGACAACGTCCAAACAACTCCGTGCTGCCCAGGTTTTATTTTACTGAGTGAACCAAACTACAGACTATTTAAAGGTTTTCTTCTCATATCAAAGCACATCGCGTTACGTTTTTTGTTCTTCGTCCGGTAACCCAAAAAATTTCCTGTTTTTACTGAAAGAGCCGCGGGGCGCCTCCCCCCTGTTGTGTTTGAGTTTACATGACAGTTTTACAGGATATGGTTCTGGTTACATAAAAGGTTATGGGAGGGACTGAAAATACTCACATTTATTATTGTCTAGAATTCTGAAGTACAGCAGAATGCATGCATTTATCAGAGCTGTGAATCAGACTTAACGTGAACGTCTCTGCATGTGAAGAACAAACACGTTTGAACAGCTCCATTATTCGTGTTGGTTCATGCAAGTTCATATTCAATGAGATTATTTCAAGGGAGAGTCTGGCATACCTACTAATCATACATGTGCTAAGATTTTTTTAATTTTTTTTGCAAATGTGGTACGCATTTAAAGGGATATTCACCCCCCAAAAATGAAAATGTATATATTTAAGCCCTTGCATTCTTGTCATTTAGCAACTATATATCCCACAGATGATGAGCTTTGAGTACCATACCACTTTTCTGAAGCAGTTTATTCAGTTTTGCCATATGCTGTCATTATTATTTAGACTTTGACCCCTTGACGGATGAAATTGTTTAGCAGTTTTGGTAACAGATGCTCTGAAAATTTGGCCACTGACTTTTCTGCCCTTTTGGAGCTCATTCAATTTGTTGGATGCTGAATGTTGCTTTGGAAATTCATTTTCATAAACATAACCATTTCTTTCTTCAGCCCCTGCTTCACACCACTAAAGGGAAATGGAATACACCAAAAAAAGATTTATTTAAATCAGTTGAGTTAAATCAAACTAAAACATATGGAGGACGAAAAAAATAACAAATTCATGCATAAATTAAACAATAAATAATAAATATGCAAATAAATACATAAATGTATATAAAATCCACAAATCTCTGCATAAATAAATCTATAATTAATTAATAGTGTGCTAAATAATTAAATACATTACACAAATGTTGGGGGATTAAGAAAATGCGTATACAATGTATTGCATAATTACTTTTCCTCAGCTCAACATGCTAACAAGAGGGTGTCTGTCAATCATCAAAAGACAGTCTATATATCATCATTGGTTGATCGTTAGAAAAAATTTGCATTCGATTTTTTTTGATTGGCTTCTGAGGATTGACAGATACCCTCTCATTAACATGTTGAGCTGAGGAAAAGTAAATACAAAACTATGTTCAAGAATGAATAAATGTTTGAAAGGGCCCCACTATTAGTGCAATTTATTTATTTATTAACCTGCCCGCACTATTAAATTATTTGTAGATTTATTTATGCAGGAATTTATGGATTTTTATATACATTTATTTATTTGTATATTTATTATTTTATGTATGCAGGGATTTATGGATTTATTTACTGTTTTTGCAGGTTTCGTCCTCTATAGAAATGGCATAGCAGTCTTTCTAAATTAATAACTTAGGGAAGTTGTGTGGATGTAAAACACAATCTTTTTTTTAAACTTTTTGACTCCTTATGATAACTGCACTGAAATACCTTATGTCACAGAAATGGTTATTTTCAGCATTAATCAAAAATTTATGATCACTTGAACTCCAATTCATAGCAATACATACAGTTAAAGTCAGAATTAATAGCCCCTTTGAATTTTTCTTTTTTTTTCTTTTTTAAATATTTCCCAAATGATGTTTAACAGAGCAAGGACATTTTCACAGTATGTTTGATAATATATATATATATATATATATATATATATATATATATATATATATATATATATATATATATATATATATATATATATATTTTTTTTTTTTTTTTTTTTTTCAGGAGAAAGTCTTATCAGTTTTATTTATTTACAATTTTTTAAACACCTTTTTAGGGACAAAATTATTAGCCCCCTAAAGCAAATTTTTTTTCGATAGTCTATAGAACAAACCATCATTATACAATAACTTGCCTAATTACCCTGACCTGCCTAGTTAACCTAATTAACATATTTAAGCCTTTAAATGTCACTTTAAGCTGTATAGAAGTGTCTTGAAAAATATCTAGTCAAATATTATTTACTGTCATCATGACAAAGATAAAATAAATCAGTTATTAGAAATGAGTTATTAAAACTATTTTTTTTAGAAATGTGTTGAAGAAACCTTCTCTCTGTTAAACAGAAATTGGAGGAAAAATAAACAGGGGGGCTAAAATTTCTGACTTCAACTGTACATAAATAAACACATCATGATTTTTTTAAATGTATTTGAAGAGATCAGATGCAAAAATCTCTAAGTGGCATCTCAAATTCTCATTAAAAATGAACGTTTTTCTCTTCCTCCTTTGTTAATTTTAAGATATTTCACTTCAAAGACCAGGTAAAGGACATACACACAGGAGCCTCATAAAAATGCTCATTTTAGAGGGAAATTTTTAGATGGCATTTAGAGGTTTTTGCATCCAAACTCTTCATTTATGTGTTGCATTCCAGTGAAACTACATCCAAGTATTCTTAAAATAGATACATATTTTGCAAAGGAAAAAAAAGCTTAACGCATGTATCATCTTGAATTTACACAAATAACCTTCCTGGCAAATGTTTTTCCTGCTTGAAGCATAAATCTGACAAAGTTTATGGAAATATGTACTAAAAAGGATGTCTGAGAAGATGGAAAAACTTGATTTTAGCTATATTTTCTGAAAAACTCTTAATATCTTATGCAGTTTTGTTTCTCATTTACATATATCTTGTTTAAAGGGTATTTGAATGTGGAAGCAAGCCAAAAACACTGATTAGGAGAGTGATTTTTTTAGTGTTATTTATGTAAGTCTCTTCGGGAGAACCCTCTGCGTGCCGTCATTAATTTTGCATTGCATTTTAATCTCTTTTCTGTACATCTACTTTCTCCTGCTGATATCCTGAAATAATGAGGTATCACTCATTTCCGATGATGTGATACTATCACCTACTAAGCTTGAAATTCAGCTGGCATCCCTAGCTATCAATTAAAGCGGCATGATCTGCAGTAACCTCTGTTGATTAAGATTCTGCTGGTGTATAGAAGGTTCCAAGTGGCGTAAAATTGGTTGGGGGCGGCTGGTTGATGCTTCATTTGAGTATTCAACAGATCGGATGCTTCTCCATGTGCTGTTTACCAGAACACTGTGTCATCTTTTTTGTGCCATGCAGTCAAAATGTGTGGGCTGATTTCATATATTTTCTTCTTTTTTTGCAAATAAAATGCAAATCAAATGTGCACATGTCTACATATAGAATTTTAAAAGTCAAGGAAAATTGTTGATGTCAAAATGGGCTAGGCTGATTTACATAAACGTTCATGTAGATGCATTTTCCCGTAGATGTGAGATGGATTTGCTTTGCTTTTTGCAAATAAAAAATTAAACTTTGACATTTTAAATCCACTAAAATGTTTTATAATGAGAATAATTGGGCTGATTTTGCATTAGTATTAATACAGATGCAGTTCCATATTTTTGTCAGTTTTAAAAATGCACATATTGTTTCAATGTTTAGTATAATACTTGAAAAATTTAAAATTTTGTTATAGATGTTAGAAGGATCTTCGTATTTCCCCCAAATAAAACTGGACATACAGTACAGAAGTTAAATATTCAGATATTGTCATTGCTAGATTAATTGGGCTAGTTTAACAAAGCTAAAGTAAAAGATTGTTTTTTTGTTGTTGTTGTTGTTTTTTTTGGTGAAAAATAAGTGGGCTGGATTCAGATTGATGAATGGAGAGATTCATGCACTCACCGGCCACTTTATTAGGTACACCTCTCCAACTGCATGGTAACGCAAATTTCTAATCAGCCTTGCACATAGCAGCAACTCAGTGCATTTAGGCAAGTAGACATGGTCGTGACAATCTGCTGCAGTTCAAACCGAGCATCAGAATGGGGAAGAAAGGTGAATTAAGTGACTTTGAACGTGGCATGGCTGTTGGTGCCAGACGGGCATGTCTAAGTATTTCAGAAACTGCTGATCTACTGGGATTTTCATGCACAACCATCTCAAGGGTTTACAGGGAATGGTCAGTAAAAGAGAAAATATACAGTGAGTGGCAGTTCTGTGGACGTGAATGCATTGTTAATGTCAGAGGAGAATGGCCAGTCTGGCTCGAGCTGATAGAAAGGCAACAGTAACTCAAATAAGCACTTGTTACAACCGAGGTCTGCAGAAGAGCATATCTGAATGTACAACATGTCCAACGTTGAGGCAGATGGGCTACCACACCACACCGGGTGCAACTACTGTCAGCTAAGAACAGGTAACTGAGGCTACAATTCGCACAGGCTCACCAAAATTGGACAATAGAAAATTGCAAAACGTTGCCTGGTCTGTTAAGTCTTTATTTCTTCTGCGACATTCAAATGATGGGGTCAGAATTTGGCATCAATAACATGAAAGCATGGATCCGTCCTGCTTTGTATCAGTGGTTGAGGCTGGTGGTCTTGGCACACTTTGAGCCCTTTATTACCAATTGAGCATCGTGTCAAAGCCACAGCCTACCTGAGTGCTGTTGCTGACCATGTCCATCCCTTTATGACCAGATATGAGCAGGATAACACTCCATGTCATAAAGCACGAATCATCTGGTTTCTTGAACATGGCAATGAGTTTACTGTACTCAAATGGGCTCTACAGTCACCAGCTCTCAATCTAATAGAGCATCTTTAGGACGTGGTGGAACGGGAGATTCACATCATGGATGTCAAACCCGTCAAATCTGCAGCAACTGCATAATTTTCATGTCGATATGGACCAAAATCTCTGAGAAATATTTCCAATACCTTGTTGAATCTATGCCACGAAGGATAAAGGCAGTCCTGAACGCAAAAGGGGGTCCAACCCTGTACTAGTGAGCTGTACCTAATAAAGTGGCCGGTAAGAGCACATTCAAATACAATCAAAAATAAAATAAGGATAAAATATGTACATATTTGGCAATGAGTACTGCAGTCAATAAATACAATATATTATTTAACACAATTCTACTCATTTGCTACTGAAGGTTTTTTCACTGAAATAAATCCTCCTCTGCCATCCCAGAGGGTAGTGCTCACTGTACCGACTGCCTGCTTCATTCTACTGTGACTGGAATACAAATGAATATATATAAGTGTTTGGTTATTCACCCATTGATTTCTAAAACAGGTGATGCAACCAGGAGGTCCTTGAAAGAAATTGTAGAACACTCCGGGAAGGATCGCTCACACAAAACAAACACGTACACACCAGAAAACAAGCCCATACACTATTATAGCACCTAATGTGTGCGTTCTCTGTGTCCTGCAAGGTTATTGAAACTGGATTTGGTGAATTCTGGCTTACTGATGCAATTTTTAGGCTTTCTGGGTCACTGTAATGTAATGGCTAAGTGACGAATGCGTAATAGTGTGTGAGAGATAATATAAGCGAAAAAAATACATTAAGGAGCTTACGCAGACTGTATGCGTCTCAGGAATGACCCACAAACGTGGGGGGAAATGTATTCTTATTTGACACTGATTCAGACATGCTGCGAAATGTCCTTGCATCTGTTCTTGCCATTCCTGAATCTTTTCGCTATATCCAAAACTAGCAAGGCAAATTATAGGGATACTATGGAGAAAAAAAGCTATTTTTATTACTTTTGTGTCTTTATTTTCTTATTAGAAAAATGTTTAGACTAACAACAGATGTATCAATCTTTTTCTTTCGTATGATGCCATATATTAACCAGTCATACTTCTTCTTTTTTACTGTGTTGCATACTTCTTAGAAGGAACTGCTGACAAGAGGGAAATAGCAGAATAAGAGTAAATATAGTGTGGGGGCCCTTGTTCCAAACTGCTGTCTAATAGGGAGCCATGTCACAAGGAGCATGATGCTTGTAGAAGTTGTGAAATATATTGAAGATGCACTTAAATGGGTTGCAGAAAGAGGAAGTGTGTCTGGGTGCAACACTCAAAGGACTGCAGAATGACTGATAAGTGATGTTACACAAAAACTCCACCTGTTAATATCAGTTGTGTATACATGCTGAAGTCAGGGAAATGTATGTTAGTTGCGAACCTCTTAAATGTAATTCTTGTATTGCATTGGGGTAACATAACCCAGAGCTCTGCCATCGAATTATTCATTTGTATCTAATAAAATACTTATATTTTAAGCATTAAAGTAAACCCTCTCCTGACCTTTTTTTTTAACACGCATGGAATTGGCTTGATATTCCAACAATACCAAAAAAAAAGTCAATTCGAATCAACAAAAAGATGTAGTTATAAGACAACTTATTCATTCATCACCACCAACTTATCCAACACGTTTTACGCAGCAAATGCCCTTCCAGCCGCAACCTGTCACTGGGAAACATCCATACATACTCATTCACACACATACACTACGGACAAATTAAGCTTACACAATTCACCTATAGCGAATGTCTTTTGACATTCTTTTGTCATTTGTTAACCACTGCGCCACCACGCCATCTTTTATTAGACAACTGTATTGAGCAAAAGTACTCCAATTCCAATGTTGCAAGACAAAAGACACAATCAAAGAAAAAATGACTGAGAAAAACAATATTATTTGTAACTGATGGTATCTGTAGAAACACTGTAAATAAATAACCATCCAAGGGATAGTTCACCCAAATTCTATCATCATTTACTCATCCTCCACTTGTGCCAAATCAGTTTGAGTTCTTCAGTTGAACAGCACAGGAAGATATACCAAAGAATGTTGGGAAAAGCAAACATTTGACTTCTATTTTTTTTTCTACTATGAATGTCAGTGGCTGCGTTTTTGTATGTACAGCATTCTTTAGAATATCTTGTTTTGTGTTCAACAGTAGAAAGAAATTTGTAAATATTTTAAGCCACTTGAGTGTGAGGTCAATGATGAGGATTTTTTGTTTTTATTTTAGCTTGAACTCTGCCTTTAAAGATTTATCTGTTATTGCTAAAAGTCAGTTTATTTATTGTACTCCCAGTACCTGACATATTGCACTTTAGTATGTTACTTCTTGCAAATTTCATACAGATATTTCCAGTAAGTGGCACCAAAAGCATAGTTTTATACAAAAAAGATAATTGACATAAGGTGGCAGCACGGTGGCTCAGTGGTTAGCACTGTTGCATCACAACCATAAGGTCGCTAGTTTGAGTCTCGGCTTAGCTCCGGTTTCAAAGACATGCGCTATAAATGAATTGGGTAAACAAAATTGGCCATAGTACGAGTGTGTGTGTGTGTGTGTGTGTGTGTGTGTGTGTGTGTGTGTGTGTGTGTGTGAATGTGTGAATGTGAGAGTGTATGGGTGTTTCTCAGTACTGGGTTGTGGCTGGACGGGCATTTACGGTGTAAAACATATGCTAAATTAGTTGGCAGTTCATTCCGCTGTAGTGACCCCTGATAAATAAGGGATGAAGCCAAAGGGAAAATTAATGAATGAATAATGTACATGAGAATCTGGACGTGTATTATGCAGGTTGTTGTTAGTGTCACAGCAAATAAAAAAAATGAAATGTTTATTGGAGTGTTGCTAAAAGATTATTGCTTTAACACATTAGCCAGTAGAGTTAACAAACCTATGATTAAGATGTTTTAGCATGCATTCTTCTTCAACCTGCCATTCATATAAAGCTTATCATCTGATGAGAAGATAAAACTGGCAGAACCAATGTAAAGAGCTAAAAGCCTGATCTTTGTACATATTAACCCTTATATGGTATTGCACCATTGCACAATGCTGAGAAATGGACCATTAAAAGTACATATTAGGACCTTAAAGTTCCCATGAAATTAAAATAAAGTATTTTTAAGCTAATGTGCTCAAAAAAAGTGACAAAATTTGTTTTTTGAAGATATAAAACTAATATAAACATGTAAAGCTTGTAGTGTGTCACTTCCACCTACAGTAAATGGAGCAACGATTTTTATTCACATCACCTCATACTTTTGTTTCTCATCCAATCATAACCAATCAAATGCTCTCTAGTATCTGACATGCCCCCCCCCCCCCCTTTAAGACGCTTCTCATTTGATGAGCCTGGGCTCAATCGCTCTCACTAGCAAAGTGGTGATAAAATCAAAACGCTGTTGGCAGTTTTTTTTTTTTTTTTTTTTTAAGCGAAGGAGCAACATAAGAGATGAGTCCCAAATCATACACTTATGCACTATTCTACACTTATACTACGCTATTTTGTAGTATAAATAGTGCATTTACACTGAAAACTAAAAAAATAAGAAGTGCACTTAATCACCCAAATAATGCACTTATTCGTCCGGTAAAATGAAGTGTGTAATGATGGACACTTCATGCACTTAACGACCACAGTTTTGCTCACGTGGCGGAAGGGGTGGAGCTTTCGGGTGCACACGTTGGATAACTTTATTTATTTTGGATTGTGAAAGCAAAATTCTCCTATGACACGACGTAATGCCAAGTAGTGCTGTCGCCTCACAGAAAGAAAGTCGCTGGTTCGAGCCTTGGCTGGGTCAGTCGGCATTTCTGTGTGGAGTTTGCATGTTCTCCCTGCGTTTGCGTAGGTTTCCTCCGTGTGCTGCGGTTTCCCCCACAGTCCAAAGACATGTGGTACAGGTGAATTGTATTATTGTTATTATTAGTATTATTGTAAGTGTTTATGGATGTTTTCCCAGAGATGGGTTGCAGCTGGAAGGGCATCCGCTGCGTAAAACATATGCTGGATAAATTGGCGGTTCATTCCACTGTGGCGACCCCGGATTAATAAAGGGACTAAGCCGAAAAGAAAATGAATGAATGAAATTCTCCAATGACAGTGATTATAGCGCCTCCCGATGGAGAATGCGGTAATACTCACAGCAGGTATTATTTGGTACTTTGTTCATTTATTTCACTAATTTGGCAGCCATCAAACGTCATCAGTGAAACGGTTTAAATCTCCTCTTAGTAAAAAAACATTAGTGCTCCATTTGGGATGGCACTACATACATATAAATGCTGTTGTGTGTGTAAGTGCTTAAGTACACTTTTGGATAAAAGCGTCTGCTAAATGACTAAATGTAAATGTAAATGTACACGGGTGCATAGTGTGCCATTTGGGACACAGATTATGTCCCACCCTCTCTTTGTGTTGCGGTTGAGATTACGTCAAACATTGAATAAACGTGCATATTTCAAAGCATTTCACAGGACCTTGAAGTGTACATATTTATACCTGTTAGCTTTGCACCTTATACAACATCCCAGTGACGGCTTTATACATTTTTGCCTGAAAGTATTAACACATTTTTTTGTTTTGTTTTACCTTCCAAAAATATAAAGAGATGTTTTTTAGTAAGCCAATGTGTTCAACAAAGCTTTAAAAAGGACAAAAAGCATCTTTAAAGTAAGACTTATGCACTAATTACCGAAGCCGTATATGATAGATTTCTTTAAAGAAAAAGAATTCACATGTAAATGGGAACAAAATGCCAAAAGCTAATATAAATAATAATAAAAACGAAGTCAACAACACAAGGGTGAAATATTTCTTTTTAGAGCAAATAGACACTTACTGTACACACTCCTCTCTTACCAACCCTCTAGAAACCTTTTGCTGAAATGCTGAACCAACCTGCTGTGAACTCATTAACCTGGCAATTAATTTGAAGAAAGTTTATCAAGCACTATATAAGGTCACAGCAAAGATGGCAGTAATGTACCACAGTGTGTCAAGTTAATTGTACTGCAAGACATCACCATAAGCACCCTGTTCATTTAATTACAACCAGTTAAAAGGACAAAAGAGCACCCAGTGAAAAGAGAGAGAGCCAGAGAGAGAATAGTACAATACTACTGTACATCATTCACTGATCTAAATCTGACACCCAATAATCTCTCTATATTTGTTAGAATCGTGCAAGCTGCAATTAAAGACTGTAAACTATCAAACTCCCAACTGTTATTGGTCTAATTACAGTAGTTCATTGTACATACCGTAATGTACAAGAGCCTTCAAGTGAAATGAAATATTTTCTTCTTTGATTTTGCCCGAGTGCAATTGGGAAAAAAGTTCACTTACTGGGAAAAGACTATTCTTATCCACAATTATTGGGGATATAAAAAAATCAGTAAAATGATATTGATTTTATCTGTCCATGTTCACTTTTTATTTACAGAATGTAATATCAGAAAACTGTTCACTTACTAAGAAAGAAATCATACTTTTATTCCTAATGTTGACATGCCAGCTTGCACAGTATTATATGTGATGCTTTGTTTAATACTATTAAAAAAAAGGAGCATGGCATATTTCATGATGGCACATTTTAAAACAGCTACAACAAAGTTTGCAGATTATGTCGTTGATCAATTTCGAGTTTAATGGCTGACTTTGGTCATGACCTGTGTGAGCCATCCATTTCAATGTCCTTGCGAGTGCCTGAATGCATGTTTACAGGTTCACACAGAGGGCAAAATGAAAAATAGATTATTTTCTTTATCATTTTGTTGTACTGAAGTATCATTGAGACACTAATGTATGTGAAGTATTTCAGACACAAGTTTTTACTAGATTTTTATTCTCAATTTTAGTTACAGGCCATTTAGTTGTGTGTTTTTGGATTTTTTGTCTGTAATTTGTATTATTAATTTTGTATCATCATTTTAGTACACATGCTGTGGCAAAAAACGAGAAATATTACATTGATAAGATTACATTTAACATAAAATGTTTATGTATTTATTTTAATTTAGTGTAAGTTCACATGTTTTGTTATTAATTTGTGTTTTGTGTTTATTTACTTTCATGATAATTGCATTATGAGAGCTCGATCTTCACTGACATAAATTTTGATGTTGATAATTATTCATTCATTCATTTTCTTTTTGGCTTAGTCCCTTTATTATTCTGGGGTCGCCACAGTGGAATAAACCGACAACTTATCCAGCATATGTTTTATGCAGTGCATGCCCTTTCAGCGGCAACCGGTCACTGGGAAACATCCATTCAACACTCATTCACACAAATACACCACGGTCAATTTTTAGCAAACCCAAATCAGCTATAGCTCCTGTCTTTGGACTTGTGGGGGAAACCAGAGCACCCGAAGGCGATTGTGCTACTCACTGCGCCACCACGTCGTCCTTTTGATAACTAACTAGTTTAAAACAATATACTGTATAATAAATATCAAATATAGTATAGAAAAAAGTGGGAGCAGAGATCAAGCTGCCATAATGGAATTGAAAATTGTAAATAAACACATTAAATAACGTAAAAAAATCTATAGTGTATTTGTTATTATATCCTGTAAAGATTTATACATTCGAAAAATATTTAATACCTGACAAAAGCCTTGTCGTTGATGCCAGTTGTAAAAGCAACGAATAATAACTTGACTTCTAGTTAATCATTTGGAAAAGTGGCAGAAGGTAGATTTTTCTGATGAATCATCTGTTGAACTGTGCTTCAGGATTGGCCAGCCCAGTCACCAGACATGAACATCATTGAGCATGTCTAGGGTAAGATGGAGGAGGAGGCATTGAACATGAATCCAAAGAATTTTGATGAACTCTGGGAGTCCTGCAAGAACGCTTTCTTTGCCGTTCCAGATGACTTTATTATTCAGTTATTTGTGTCATTGCAGAGATGTATGGATGCAGTCCTCCAAGCTCATGGGAGTCATACACAATATTAATTCTTTTTCCAATGCAGCATGGCTTTATATTCTATACTCTACATTATTTCTGTTAAGTGACAAGACTTTTGTTTAAGCAAAGTCAGACCTTACTGTCCTAATTAAACAATTAAAAATCAAGGCATGATCGTATTTTATTTTGATAAAATAAGCGTAATCTAGAGGCTTTTGCCTTTTATATAAGCCACTTCTGATACCAAACGATCAACTAGAAGTCAAGTTATTATTTGTTGTTCCTAAATCTTGGATAGGCAACAAGACTTTTTTCAGATAGTGTACTTATACAATGATGTCATCACTCTCATATGTCTACTTACTATTGATCATTACTTGGATCCAATGAGGGCGAGGAGGGGGCGGGACATCGAAGCAAAAGCATTTAAAATATTGAACTGATAGTCCAATAGCTGTCAACACTTTTTGTAAAACAAGTTCCTAAAAAAATGATTTATTTTAATGCAACATAATAAAACAACTGGGTTTAAAGTTGTGCATTTTAAGTTAATTTTGCATCAAAATAAAGTAATCTAACATCATAACAGAAAGAAAATATAGTGCAGTTGAAACCAACATTAACTTTAATAACATTAATAACAATGCATTTTATTTGTAATGTGTCTTTCTCTATCCCCAAACTATTACAGAACCAAACTAAGAAATAATAAATATACTGCATAACACATAATTGTAATTATTAAAAATTAAAAGATTACTCTAAAGTTGGCCAAATTTAAAATAAATCAAAATCGAATAATAAAAATTACAGAACAATCAAACAAAACGTTCTTGCAAGAGCATAAACAAAATAAAAACACTTATGTAAAGACATCCCGAAAGGACGAAAGAAGGAAAGACAAATGCTCTTGTTTCCCATTAACACAGTCTGTCAGAAACAGAGCGAGGCCTATTGAAATCTGTCTAATGGTTGCCATCACAGATTGTGAGATCTCCTAGTGATGCCTATTTTGTGTGTGTGTGAGAGAGAGAGAGACTGTAAAGGTGTCAGGTTGTGGAAACAGAGAGAAAAAGAGAGAGAAAAAGCGCCACAGGGCTTATTCCTCAGAGGCCGCTCAATCCTGGGTCAGTGTGACTGAAGAGAGAAAGAGTAGATTTCAGGAACAGTTGCTTCTCTATGTAGGCCACACAGATGGGCAGATCAGAGCCAGAGACTTTTCCTTGTCAAAACGTGAATAAATGCATAAATTAATGTCAACGGTGTCTTTTTAAGGAGATGCTACAGTAGGTGAGAGCGCTACAGTTAGCCAATTATTCTGTATTCATCAGCTATTAGAGAAACAGGAGTATTGGATTGTGATGCCTCTGCTGAGCAAGATCTTCATTCGAAAATATTATTGAGGGATGGAACAGATCCAGAACTTTGATGAATGAGGTGAAATGTTTCTTGGCAAGTTGCCCCCCCTTTTTTTCTTATGGCTTGTCTAGAAAATTAGACGAAATCTAAGAGAAAGTCAAACACAATTCTGTCATTTTTTCAGATTTTGATTGTAATATAAAAATGTTCAAACATCACACCTTATTACAATCAGGGCTTGACATCAACTTTTTTGATCACACAGTTAATGTTAGGCCCATTAATAATCTGTTTAAAGGTTAAAGCGAACGCAGCAACCGCTGCTGCTTTCAACAATTCTGGAGCTCTGGAAAGCAGCAGGACTGTGGGTGCACGAGCACCACTTTTTTCCAGTCTATTTTAAAGAGAACCAATCACACCAGTTGCGTCTCCAGACATGGTTGGTTAGTGCAAGGACGCGGGAGCTTTTAAGCACAGCTGATGTGATGTGCACGATACTGAAACCCTCGTCAGTAAGCGAGGTGAGATTGTGTCTCACCAGTCGCCTGACCATCCTCTCATTCAACATTCACCTGCTTTCTTTTTCTCGCACAAGCAGATATCAGTCATGCTGATCGCATTTGCATGCTTATTGACAAACAGTCTTAAACTAAAGTTCTTTAATGATGAGACAGCACTGTCAATTTAAAAATTATTTTCTACCAGCCAAGGTGGCTAGTGGAGGTGGATGTCCAACCCATTAAAGCCGAAATCTATCCGCATTTGGCTGGCTGGCGGGTGTTAATGTCAACCCCTGATTACAATTATACAGGGTGATTTTTCACAACTTTGAAAATGGAGAATTCTACAGAAGAAAAGAAGAACTAGGTGTGTCTGTCGTCGATTTAAGGAAGCTCTGAGGGTTTGAAAAACTTTGTTAAGTACTCTTCACATTGATTAATTGTCCATGGTTCCATCATGTTTCTTTGATTAAATACAGATTTTCAGTTGTGGTATTCTTTTTGAAACCCCCTATATAATGTGTTGATATTATGTGTGTATATAATAGTATAGGCCCTATCATACAACGAGTACAATGTCAGTTGCGACAGGAGTTTTTTTGCTGTAGTTTCAGCCTGGTGAAAGTATCATATTCACGTCTTGTGCCACACTGTTGAAATAACAAATGCATCTGTGTTCATCTTTTTACCCATGGATGTGTTGTCTGAAATAGATTTTTAGTTTCTGTAAAAACTGTGTCATTGACAAACCAAAATCTGGTCTAATATCAATATCTACTAAAGAGCTTATTACTCACACAGGGATGCGCAGCAGCACACAAACATTATTAGGTATGAAAAATAGGCATAAAAAGAGTTTGCAGTTTGGTTTCAACTGTATGGTTTACTGTGTCAAGTTTCTTTGCTAATGTTTTGGATTTACGCTGAAAATGAAAATAAAAAAAAAGTAACCAATACATTCAATGCTACTTTAAAATTAGTTCAAATCAAACTCATTCTGGGAAGAAAGAGGTAGGAATTGCCAAACAGTCAACAACTGCATTGTTGCAATGTGTTCAGTGTAAAAAAAATATATGACCAATTAGTCATGACAACTTATGTTTTTAATTCATTGTAACTTAATAAACTAAGTTAATCATGTTCAACCTTAATTTTATTTTAAAGTTACGCAAGCTGTTTTAGGTCAGTTTAACATAAATTAAGTTCAATGAACTCATAAGTTAATTTGATTCAGCCAAAAAATTTAAGGCATTTTTTTACAGTGTACCTACATTTTTGAGAGGTGCACATTGGGATGCATGTCAGGGCATGGGTATGCAGGGTAGGCTATGCAGACCTACCGTATACACTCGATTCACAAGTAAAATAGCATCAATTCAAACACATTTTTCCTTTTCTCAAATTAAGTTAGCCTTTTATTTTAAAGACCTTAAACTTGGGAAAAGGTTGTGCATACTTCACTTTCTGTGTTTTTTTTCAGGAATTAACTGATCCATAACTTTGATAAATGAGGTGAAAACTTTCTCAGCATGTAGTCTTTTTTAGCTTGTTGTAATATTTCGAGCTGTAAAGTATTCTGGTACACGAATTTGTTAAATATTGCACATGGAGTATTATCATCTCATAAAACGGCTAGAATGAAGGAACGGTGTCTGCTCTACAGCATGCAATAGATTTTCTAGCAAGGCTTTTATAGAAGCGTGTGGAGGAAATGATTTCTCTTATATGGCTGCTCATTTCATTATAGACCCACAGTGATGGCGAATAGTTAGTAATAGATATTTTGGATGTACTGTAAGATCTCTGCCCTTTACTTCCAGTCAATCCATACTGTATGTAGGAAATACATGTCTGTCCTTATTTAGTCACTAATTTGATCATATTCAGATTTCAAATTTATAAAATATGTCAGATTTGCAACATAAATTTTAAAATATTGCAAAGATCGACATTTACATATTTGTTCATATATGTAATGTTATGTGCATTTATGGAGTTCATTTATTGGGCTCTATTGTAACGATCTAATGGCAAAGTCTAAATAGTATGGTGCAAAAGCATTAAGGACATGTATGAATCCACTTTTGCTATTTTAAGGATGGAAAAATACACTTTGCGTTCCGGCACATGGTGTAACAGGGTTGTGCTTATCCTCTTAATGAGTTATGGGTGTGTTTAGAGCATAACGTGCATTAAACCGATCAGAGTCTCATCTCCTATTTCCTATAAGCGTCAGTTGTGTCGGGCCATGGCAAATTTGTTATTTACATGGTGGACTTTGTAAGTGGAAAAACTGAACGCTTCATTAGCAAGAAAACAGTTAAACAGAGCTTCCTCAGCATGAGGATAAAGAATGAGTCTCCTCCGTTTGGCCTCTTTACTTTAGTTTTACTCTTTACTCCTTTAATTTCGTAGAGTAAGGAAACTCTTCACTTTTCCTAAGGAAAAAGTTCACTCCACTGAAGACATCCATTAGCCTACATATTTAATTTTGTTTGTTAAGCGCAAAGATTTGTTACAAAACTATTCCTAAATTTAATTTTATTTTCAATAAATGAGTAAATGAACAATAATAGTAAAGTGTGGTTATTAAATATTATTGTTATATCCAAACAGACATCCTATTCATATGCCCCATATGGTGATGCGTTCGTCTCCAACACCCGACAGGTGGACAAATCTAAACTAGTTTTGATTAAAACAAATAGAAATATGCATATAATAAATAATACAAATAATAAGAATAACATTATACAAATGTATACATTATACAAAAAGCCCTCCTGGGATGAAGAAGGCATGGAGGTGGTAGTTTTTACATTTATTTAGAAAATAGAAATTTTTGTAATATTTTAATCCTTTATTTGTTCATATGCAAGGATATTTGTGTATTGCTGTACGTGCTGTGTGTATTAAGCAATGTGTGGGCGTTTGCACATGCATAGGTGCATAACTATTACACTCTTTGCTGGACTTTAGATCAGCTTTTAATTGATCAATGCCGTGGTGTATTTCGGTTCATCAAAATAGCAACACCCCAACAATGCGCCTTAACACACCTTCTTTCTAGAAGAAGTCCACAAAATGTCGCAAATGGATTTGCTATTTAAACAACGTGGTGAAAAATGTAAAAATTACAATTGCGCTGGTCTGAAAATAGCAATAAATCACGCCAAACACATCTTGCGCCTTGCTGCGCTGGGTATATGATAGGGCCTATTGTGTATGGTTTTATAAATATATTAGTTATAATTTTATATTTACATTCATATGGCCATATATCAGATTTCTGTATGGGTATAGGCTTTTTATAAAACTTATGAATCAATAAATACTAATTACAATAAATAAATAAACAAACGAGTTATGAACCAATAAGTAATAATATATTGCTTGTTTCTCAGCTAGCCATATTTTACAATTGAATAAAAACAAAAAATGTACTTTATAAATATCAAGAGGTTCATGCTGAAGTTATCTAAATGACTGCATTATGAAAATGTGACTTTTAAAATATTATAAACAGATCCCTAATATTAAATATGTTCTGATTTTTGATTGCAGAAAATATACCTGTTTTATAAAGAATGACTGGCAAGTTCAATGCAGTCAAAACTGAAAAACTATGAAATTTATATATGCATTTCTAGAAAAAAAAAACTGGGCTTTGAACATATGGCTCAATTCTCTTATGTGTGTGTGTTTGCAGATTTTCTCAAAGGACTTCTGATTGGATACCAGAGGAAGTGGGAGAACCAATCAGATCTCTGCATGTGTGTGGGTAGGACATCTCACATTTACACAGACAAATGATTTAGTCCTCTAGTTACGGCCTAATGAGAGCGAGCAAGTTTGATAAATGATAACCAAAGGAAAAATACAATAAATAGGCTGTAGAAGAGACACTTAGCATTCAGTTTCCATCTCATTTGCTGTAGACACTGCAAATAAGGTATGCTACAGGAGGAAAATGAAATATATTGCTAGATATATATGCTAACAGATATGCATAAAGCAGCGCTATTATGCTGAATCTACATTTGTGCGCTGAAAACACACAATGAAAGAGATGGAATGGAATGAAAACACACGGCAACTGCAGGCGGAGACAGAAGAGTCAAATGTACAGTACTTTCTGTTAGTTTTGCAGGGATGATCCACAGGACATTGGGGTCAGGGTTAAATGTGTGTATGCTTCAGTCTGATGGTCTACTTCTGTTCTGAACCTGCGGGTTATCGCTGGTCTTTAACTCAAAGCTCTGATTTCAGCACAGAATGTTCTGGCGCCGAAAGCATTTATTGTATCGTCCAGTCAGGACTTGTCCAACCAAGGCTGGATTGTCCAAAGGGCTGGACTGTCTTTCACAGATAAATTATACCCTGGTGATTGTTTTCGATGTCTTGTGAAAAGCTTTCTAGGGTGTTGTCATTTTGCTTCAGGAAACAAGCAGTACAAACTGTTGATAAACTGTCAGGGAGACTGTGGAAAGAGACCCAGATAGCATACAAATGTGGACCACTTTAGGCAGTTATGCGGCACTGGTGGTCATCTTTCAACCCAGACGAAATGAACGTGAGCCTGAAGTGGCCTAACTGTACAATGGCAAAAGGGGGCCAAAGATTCCAATTCATACATGGGACATTTAAGGCAAAGATTTAACACTTATGGCAAAATGTAACCCAAATGTGAACCTAATGTGGCCCATGTGAAAAATGGTAAATTTGGCCCAAATGACAGAGGACGACTGTGGGACACAGTTGGCAAAATTGTGTCATAATCATTTAAAGGTAACCTGGTTCTAAACCCAAAGTGGCTCACATATACCAATGTGGCCCAGTTATTATAAAACATATGTGGGCCACATCTGGCAAATATTCAGCACAGTAAGCTCTGGCTATGTGGGCTAGATGTAAGTGTATAGTGTGGGCCGGATCTATGTTAAAATAAAAGCAAACTGTGGCACAGAATAGGGTCAGTCCTGGTGTATTTGGTTGAATTCTGTCTGATATATGGTATTGCTATTGGTTAATTGTGGCCCAGATCTGGCAAACAGATACGTACCGCTCAAGTGCTATCACTCCATGCGGTATGTGGGCCGGATGTAAGTGTTTGATGTGGGCTGGATTTGAGCCACATGAATTTGACTATCTGGGGAGGGATAGATAAAAGATTATAGGGAAAGTTTAAAAAGTCCAAATGTGATGATCAATTCACACATTTGTACTAATTACAAAGAAAATTAGCACAAAAACATAGTGTTGTCTTAGACAATTACAATGCTTTTGTGTGCACGTCTTCTCAAATGTTTGGTTTTGGCTTTTATAGATTTGTTCCTTTCATTTGAATCAGTGTATTGTTTACTCGAGATTCACTCTGAATGGATAATTTGAATCAATGAGTTATTGCACAAAGACTTGCTCTGACAGAATCATCTGATTCTGAATTAATGTAAATAAATAAGTTATCATTTGAGTCAGTGAATCGTTAACTGGACGCTCACTCTGACTAGATCATTTGAGTTAGTGAATCTTTAACTGAACATTCACTCTGACTGGATCATTTGAGTCAGTGAATCGCTAACTAGAGACTTACTCTGACTTGATCATTAGAGTCAGTGAATCGTTGACTGGACACTTACTCTGACTGGACCATTTGAGTCAGTAAATCGTTAACTGGAGACTTAATCTGACTGGATCAATTGAGTCATTGAATCGTTAACTAGACACACTCTAACTGGATCATTTGAGTCAGTGAATCGATAACTGGAGACTTACTCTGACTGGATTGTTTGAGTCAGTGAATCGTTAACTGGAGACTTACTCTGACTGGATCATTTGAGTCAGTGAATAGTCAACTGGACATTCACTCTGACCAGATCATTTGAATCAGTGACTTGTTTTTTAATTACAATATCTTAAGTGCAAATTTCAAACCTATTTAACAAGTGAATTAGAGCTGCACAATTTATCGAAAAAAGATCAATTCGATCTGGATTCGACCACCTAGACTATCTTAATCCAGCATTTCTACGATTCTGTCAATCATATTTTCAAGTTCCGAGAGAAGCAAAGGCGGCTGCACGAGTCTTTTCATTGTTTTACACACATTGCTCAGCGACATGGACGCCTCCAAATGATGTTAAAAGAGTCACATACTGTATTTATAAGGTATTATTCAGCTAATAATGTAATTGTTGTCTTCATTTAATGCTGTATTCGTGGCCGGGAAATCACACGTGACATGAGATGCTGACTGTGCGGGCGCGCACCCTACTTAATGATATACGTGCGCGTGTCTACTTTAGTGAACAGAACCTGCATATGCTGTGAGTAACCCATAATAAAGTTATTAATAATATTCAATTTGTGGCACAGAGCGATCGTTTGAGAGCCGCGCATCATTTACATAATCGTATCACATGTAAGAGTAATGACTGCGACAAGCATTTGCTACGTTTTTTTCTTTCATAGCCAACACACAGTTATGCATGAAAATAAAGGTTTACAGTGTCAGTATAACTACTCTAGCCTATATAATGTTGATTTTACCAGTGAATTAATTGGTCAAAAAATTTTATCAATGACAAATTGTGAGCAAATATCTCAAACATAATTCAACATCAGAATTATTATAAGTAGAATAGAATTATTTATAGAAACAAGTAGACCTACACATAATATTAGGTTTGTTGTTTTACCATATGTTTGAGAAAAAACAATAATCCCATAAGCTTTATTTTACATCTACAGAATCAAGAGAAAATCTTGATCTTTATTTTAAGCAAAAAAATTGCGATTCTCATTTTAGCCAGAATCGTGCAGCTCTAAAGTGAATCAAATATAATCACTCATTAATAGGCAAGTTCTCAGTTATAAAACAAACAGAAAATGTATGCTGTTTATAGACTGAAAGGTGCAATATAAAGTTTGGCAATGAAGTAAATTAAAGTTTAAAAAAGTAAAAACACTTCAAAAAGTTCAGATACTTGCACTAACAATGCACAACTAATGAACTTAGAGAATTCCGAAGACCCACAGTAAATTCCCACTTTATCAGCATCATTTCTTTTGACAAGCGCTCTATAATGAAAATCCTTCATATACAATGAATGTTGACACCTGCGGCACGGATCAGAAAGCTTGGTATACTTTTATTTTGGAACTTTTGAAAGTTAAGGTTGAAGAGAAATCAAGACTGCGAGAAAAATAAAACCCCTTGACAGTGATCAAAGTGTGAGATGGCCAATCACAGAGAGGCTGGCAGGCTTGTGTAATAGTTGCGTCACACTGTCTCAGATGACCTTGTTGGCTTGCTCTTTCCCGGTCCCCGCTGAATAAAGTTAGATTGAGATTCATGGGCTTCTCCTGCTCTCCCGTCCTCTGACTAATGCATATCTTTATCCATTCCTCTTTCCTCCTCCCACCGACCAGCCTGTTTCTCCTTCGCCACTAAAAGTTTATTTTATTTTCCTTTTTTCTTCAGAGCCGAACAGCAGATTCATTTTGTGGTCGGGTAAAGAAAAATGGACAGAAAAAGAAATGGAGCAGGAAAGCTCATTTCTTTTCATTGCTCTTATTTCCCAGCGCACAAACACACGCGTACGCGCACAAACACACACACACACACACGCCTACGCAAGTAACATACAGAGCATCCAAACATTTGTGAGCACTAGAGAAACTGCTTGTCTTTTGAATTGTCTTAATTTAATATCACATGTAAAAGATTTTCAGTGTGTTCTCAGACATTTAGACTGCATGTGATGATGTTTAGGTTATGTAAGAGCATTCGTTTATACGATTTTATAATAAGACACTTCAAAAAGAATAAGCAATGAATCATAAGGGAAACCTAGATGCTTTTTCCAGTATTGTATATAATATTTTGGAAGAAATATTGAAGAATGCAGCGAAATCAGAGTATAACTTGGAGACAGAAGAAACTGAGGTGTAATATACAGGCCTGTAGCCAGGGGGTGGTTATTTTATTCTCAAAAAGTGGACTTTTGTAGTTATTTGCCTCATTTGCCTCCAACATTAGGTACACTCAAATCAAGACTGAAAACACATCTGTTTAGCTGTGCCTTTACTGAATGAGCACTGTGCTACATCAAATTAGGTTGAACATCACTAAATTGAATTTGTTTGTTTAAACTTAACACAAAATTTACAACAGAAATTACAAAAAAAATGTTAAGCAGCAGAATCATTTTCAAAGTTGATAAAAAAAAAACATCTGGAGCATCAAATTGGCACATTGGTTAGAATTAGATTTATGTTTGTATATTTATTTGTTTTTGTTTATGATTGACCCATGGCAGAAAATAATAAGAGACCTTTAAAAATGTGATGCTCTTTTTTGAGTTATCACCGTTTAATGATGCCATGTTCTGGGAAAACTGTGTGATGGATGTCAGTCACAGTAACTTTTATTTCCTGGTTTTGTTCTGGAAATTATTCATTTACAAGTTAAGTATTGATTAAAATGATCAAAAGTGGATCATTCTCTGTAAACCCTAGAGATGGTTGTGCATGAAAGTCCCAGTAGATCAGCAGTTTCTGAAATACTCAGACCAGCCTGTCAGGCACCAACAACCATGCCATGTCTTGACCATGTCTTTATGCCTAAATGCACTGAGTTGCTGCCATGTGATTGGCTGATTAGAAATTTGTGTCAACAAGCAGTTGGACAGGTGTACCTAATAAAGTGGCCGGTAAGTGCATAGCTTTCATTCCAAAAACAAGGTGCTACGTCTGACAATCTAAAACAACTGAACTTTCTATATAAAAGCTACAATGTTTCTCTCCAAGCAGAAATCATTCGCAAAAAAACACCAACAGCAAAGTAAAAGGAATGTAGTCTCTCTTTAAACTAGATGAAAGCCTCCAGACAGAATGTTATGCAAACATTCAATTCAGACGTGCATTGAAGCCCTCCATATCGCTATACTGAATACTGTCTATGGTGGCAGAAAAATTCATATTTGATAGACATGGAGAAAGGAACATTTACTCACTAAAGCACCAAAACAGATATGAATCGGGTTTATAGACTCCGACTGTTTCTTTTATGCTGAGGTGTGTTTGTGTGGAGCTGCGAGAAACAGACGCAATAAAACACGATTGTACGTCTGTCAGTCTTAAGGTTAAGCCACGGCTCTGTGTTCCCTCACCTCTGTATGCAGCTAATAGGATTTAGAGGTTTGGGATTCATTCGCTTACAAAGCTTCGACTCCCTCAAGACAACATAATCCCTCCTTAGCAGAGTTAATAGAAACCTAGCAAGTTTTTACTCACCTCTGATGAGAGCGGTACAGTTTGACTGTCAATTTTTGTCATTTAGAAGTAAACAGTCTATCGGAAGGCCCGGCTAAGCATCGTGGGATTCAGTAGGCTGGTTATAATGAAGGTTTTGAATGATGTTTTCCATATCACTGAATAAAGGGGATCAGCTGCTGATAGATGTTTAAGCTTAAGGCTCAAGGTTTGCTTTGGCTTTATCCCAACATAAATCTATGCAGATCCAAGGGGAAATAATGCTTCCAGCATATCTAACGCTATACATTTTATTGGTTAAAATGATCCAAAATATACTTAAGTAATTTCATAACCAGACATTGTTCAAGATTACACACTATGAATCCTGTATTAAGCATTAGCAAATAGTTCATTCATCATTTGTTCAGCATTAACTCTGCATTAATAGACATTAGCAAGCAGTTTATGAACACAGCTACAAATACTGTGTTCTTGCATTTATAATGTGCTTAATAATTGTGTTTTATACATATAGTTACCGATACATTTTTCATTACTAGATTAAGCATTGCATTAATGACAAACCATCAGTATTTAAGTGTAGTTGCTGGTTTTTAAGATTATTCAGAATGAGTTAGTAAATGATTAAGCAACTCTACAAATGAACATTTATACATTTTATTATTCAGGCATATACTAGTTACTCTGTATGTTAATAAAAGCTTTTTAAACACAACTTCCTGCAGTCTTGTGACTTAATCTAAAGTGAGGACTATTTATGCTTTATAAATCCCTTAGGACAATATAAGGACAGTGTTACTAAATCACCTTAAAAAAACTTGAAAATAATGTTTTCTAATTTGAGAGTTTTCGCAGGTCTTAACATTCTTATGTCACCAGACCCATTGTAACCATACTTGACCAAGCCTACATTATTGCTAAACGTAAAATACATTGCTCCACGTATGTTTTGTTGCAAATTCTAGATTAATAATCCACTAGAGATTCTGTCTTCATCTTTGCCAATCTGAAATACACTCAAAGGGTGCTTTCACATCTGTAGTTCGCTTCATTTGGTCCGGACCAAGGGCAATAAATGATACATTGTAGCATTTTCTGCCGTCTTTGGGTCCTTTTCACACCATGCTGATTGCTTTGGTCCGAACCAGTTGAACCTTGGATTTTTTACAGTGTAATTTGCTAACATGAAGAAACAATGAACAATACATTTACTACAGTATATTTTCATAATTAATGTCAGTTAATAAAAATACAGTAGTTCATTGTTAGTTCATCTTGACTTGCAGTGAATTTGTATTTTAATAATACATTAGTAAATGTTGAACTACAGATAATAAATGCTGTACTAATTAAACCTTATTGTAACGTGTACATATTCATAAGTCTGATGGTTGAAAAATATATGTTTGACATATGTTACGCACGTGAAATCCAAATATGAACCTGTATGTCATATTTGCATATATATCCAGGTATCCAATTTCTATATGAGATATTTTTGTTTGTGAAACAGCCTTACATACATTTGGTATGTAAAACATACCAAATGTGTTGACGTATATTGGTGAAACATTACAGAAATAATTACCATATGCTATTTGCTGCTCAAGTTTTGTATTATGAGCAACATATATAACAATACTAACACATCTGAAGACTATATATGTTTATGTTATAATTTCAAAACCAGAGCATTTGTTTAAATAGATTTTTTTTCAAACCTTATTGATGACTCTAACATGCAGTTTGATTAATTGAATTGTTTCTTCAAACCACTGAATGATATAATAAAATCAAGTGAAGATAGTTCTTGGCCAGAATAAGCTGTTGATGGAACGTCTTCATAGTGTGTCATTCACACTGTTAGACATTTCTGTAAATTACACAGTTATTTACTGTATTTCACCCAGTGTAATACTGCAAATTCCTTTTACGGTAAATAACTGTATTTACCGTTGCATTATGGGAATTTAGTGTGACGTCGAACAACATATACAGCGATGTACTGTATTTGTAAAAATTCGTGTATTATACTGTATTTTCCACAACTGCTTCAACGCCACCTTGCGGCGATTCGACTACTCTGCACCACATTTTGCCTGAGGACCCTGGAGCAATTCTGGAGGACAATTTATTAGTGTGCCTGAAGAACTTACTGGATTTAACAAACTTTACTCTGGTAAGCTGAGGCAGTGTTTCATTTTACAGAATGTTTTGTGGACGAGAATAGAACAAAGTAAAGTATAAAGTTGGCTATTATTATTTTCTCTGGCTTGGCGTTATTTCGCCCATTTGAGAAATATATCATCTATTAAGATGTTACCTTTATTTAATTTATTACATTAACACTACTATTACTTTAAATAAGACTGTTTATGACTATTAGCCATTGATCTCGTCATATCTTTTTATTTCTTTACATAGGAACCGGTGTTGCAGCGGGTTTTGGTTTAGGAGGGAACCAGAGGTATGCAGACAGTTTTGGAGGACACTTAGCACGAGACAACGGTCCGGCAGAGATTGTTTTCCCCCAGAAGAATATGAATGAAAGACCAACAAATAATCCAGGTAAAAGCGCGTCTGTCTGTGCTGACAACACTCGACATTGATTTGAGCACCTCTATTAGCATTTGTTTGCTCGGCAACATTGGCTGAAGCGATCTTAAAATGGTAATGTTAACTGTTAGCTAAACTGAGCTAAGTTTATACTGAATTGGACTCAAACTCATTTTAACGTGCAACGTTTAACTTATATTGATTTATACTATATATATTAGATGTTGTGAACTTATTTTTCTCTGGTTTAGAGTAACTTATAACGTTAGCTTGAGAAAATAACATCGCGACGTAACCTATAAGAACGTTAACGTAAATCTATAACGTTACAATATGCATAGAGGTAAAGTTGGTTTTATATTCGCACATTCGTTCATTTAGAAGACTCTATACTGTTTACCATGTTACTTTGAATATTCGATCAGAATTAGCATGCCAGTATGACTTGAAATCAACATTAACACTGTTTATTTGACCGTGAGCATGTTGTACTTTGATAGTCATTAGCTGCTAAAATGATTTCGCTATTTAGAGTTTGCAAATAATACTTTTATGAAATTAAATTATTAAGGGGGAAGTCTGAATCTGCTAATATAAAACCAATTTTACCTCTATGCATTATGCTAAGAACCACCTTTTTGCTATTTATTGTTTGCTAATTATTTTTTTATCACAACTCTTGACATTTGGTTTAACATAATTGTTACCATTATATTTTTTTCTGTTTAGATATGGCACTGGCACAGCAACAGGTTTTGTCTGAAGAAACAAACAGCATTTCAGAGGAACATCTTGATCAGCACAGCCTTATGCTTAAAAAATAAGCAAGACCAGTAAGCAACCAAGGTAAACAAATAAAAAAAGTTGTGTGGAGGTTGTGGATTGTAGCATGGTATTCTTACCTGTATTTTTGGCTTTTTTATGGTCTCAATATAGAATACTGGGAGCCTGCCTGTGCAAACTGGACCTCATACAACAGTAAGTACTGTACATCTATTTGTTTCTCAATATATTAACGTTACTTTAATACAAAATGTGTCACATGTTTAGTTGCTAGCTAAATAAAAAAATCGTTTTCCCTTTTTTATTAAACCATTTAGTAGGTTTTTTTTCTTCATCTTGGTTTATAATATTTTTGAGCAGATTGAGGTCTGTCATGGGTCAGACATTTCAAAATACAATAATTAGTATTGGGATACATGCATTTGTCTATGTATTAAATGTCTTTTTCCCCATTTCATGTTGCCTAAATATTTTGTAATAAATAAAATAATAAAATTTTTTGTATAAATAATTCCAGAGGATGAAACAAAATGCACAGCAACAACCAGAGTGAGCCAGAAGATAGCAGGAGAAGTACTGAAGAGAATGACAACCATGAACAACAGTGAGTTATCCTTCTTTCACCAGCTAACTGAGAACTTGGATTAGGTGAGACACTCTCAATAGTTTTATCAGTATTCAGTCAGTTTTAGTTTATTAGGAATACATAAAACAAATAGTCTAATCTGTCCTGCAGTGAATCAACCCATCACAAATGCTACAATGTTTTTGTAAAACCTTGTTAGGGGAAAAAATAAACAGGACATTCTGGTTAGTTATCTTTTAAACATGGTAGTGAGCAGGTTATGAGCAGGAGCCAGTTGCTCAGTACCAGCTGAAAACTACCCCAACCTAGCTGCCATGCTTCAAAATAATTAACCAGTATATGATTTATTTTTTTTAAACAAGCTTCTTCTATGCTTATGTTAGTCTGTTTGTCCTTATCCAGAGTTCTTCATAATCCTGGACTGGGCCAAATCCTGACCAGATGCTGTGGTGGTCATGGAGGAGTGAATCCTAAAAGACACACGTGATCAATGAGTTTCCTCATTGATCCAATGGGCCAGCCTGACCACCCGCTGGTGAACTTTCAAGCCTCTGGTGCCTAGACTGCGGCCTTGCACAAGTTTGGCTAGAGGAGAACTGGTCGTGCCCAACTGAGCCTGGTATCTCTCAAGGGATTTTATTCTACACTTTCGTCAGTTGGTGAAGTTTGTTCCATGCCACTGTCGCCACTGGATCACTTGGCTACGATTGGTGGATCGGTGGATTTGCTCTTCAGTGTTTGGACTTTCAGCAGTGACATTTACTGCTTCAATTCTGAAAACTGGACTAAAGCAGCTTCAATTTACAAGAACTTCTATGTTAAGCTGCTTTGACATCATTGATCTACATTGTAAAAGTGCAATAGAAATAAAGATGAATTGCATTTGAACATGTGAATTCAGACCTTGTTGAGCATTTGACACCAGAATCAGTAATATTTTAAAGTTGGGTTGTTTCTGAGTCGGCTAATAGTTACAAATATTTATTTTTCCAACAATATGCAATTCAGAAGTTTAAATTTTTATTGTACATGTATGTTCTAGTGCTTTGTGTGATTTATTTATTTTTAATGTGTTGATTTTATTGCTTAATGTAATTTTCACACATTTTCCTTAAATGCTTTAAGCATTATTAATGTTTTAAAGAATGGAATATTTTGTAATTGTGTCTGGTTTAATGTCAGTAGTACTTAGTACAATTGTTTTTTTTTTCTCAACAATATGCAGGTCAGACACTTAAATTAGTTTTGTACATGTATGTTAATGTGCTTTGTCATTTTCAATGTTTTTTTTTCTTAAAATAAAATATTTTGAATGATTGAAATGTAATGTTTTTACACATTTTTAAGCTTGTTTTAAGCATCTCCAATGTTTTAAATAAAGAGTGTTTATTTTGTTAATATTTTGTAATTGTGTCTTTTTTAGGTCTATAGTATTAAAATAATATTAATAAAATTATATTATAAAATATTTAGGACAAAATTAAAAGGTTTACAGTAGCTAACTGTTAACTTAGGTTTTTACAGTAGTTAACCATTTTCAGACACTACAGTAACATGCTGTAAACGGATTTACAGTTGTATACTGTAAATCTAAAATACAGTAACTTACTGGCAACAGTGTTGCCAGTAAGTTACTGTAAAAACCCTTTGAAATGTCTAACAGTGCACAAGAAACAGCGTCTGATTTCACATTTCTACATTTACATTCCATTTTTCTCCTCCGCTCTCAGTTCAAGCATCAGCACTTGACTTTTATCCGCATAACACACATGCTTTCTTTACAATGCCACTTGGCGCTCCAGAGATATTCATAACTTTTCTGTGGAGTGTGAAACCTGGAAGCGGGGTCACGAAGGAGACCTCCTGCGTAGGAGGAGAAACAAATCTTAAACGGAGATTATTCCCTGCTTTCCTAACAGGTGGCGGATGAAGCTCTCAGATCACGCTGTGCCGCATGAAGCCTTGAGCGCCGCATCTCCTCTCATATATTCAGATCGTGTCTTTACTGCTGAATTTGCTGTAATTATTATGTCCTCGCAATGCTGGCAGAATGGTTTGGATAGCAGCATAAAGATGGCATTATCACACTGTGACGGTCATGAAGGTTAACCCACGGGGTTTCTGTCCAGAGCACGGTAATAATAAAAGTCTAAAAAGAAATAATAGCGTTGTTAGGGCCTGCATTGTGGTTTCTCAAGCAGACCGTAATAATAACTGAAGATAAAGGAAACCAATAAGAACATCATAACCACAATGCCACGACGGCCACAGAGGAGGCAAATTACACTCAACGTGAAAAACAAATAAATAAACACACACAAAAAAGTTGAATTATATTACAGTCTTTACCAGAGGAAGAGAAAAACAAGTATAGGATCAAGAGGAGATCAAGTCTGAATACTGAGCTTTGACAGTAAATCTGTTTGTTTGTTTTTAGCTGGGATAAACTCTACTACAGAAATTATATATATATATATATATATATATATATATATATATATATATATATATATATATATATATATATATATATATATATATATATATATATAATTTCTGTAGTAGAATTTATCCCAGCTAAAAACATATATATGTTTATATATGTTTATATATATATATATATATATATATATATATATATATATATATATATATATATATATATATATATGTTTATATATATGTTTATATATATGTTTATATATATATATATACTGTATATATATATATATATATATATATATATATATATATATATATATATATATATATATATATATATATATATATATATATATATATATATATATATATATATATATATAGATATGACATGACATGACATGTTTATAAAAGTTATGTCCTAATTAAATTAATCATAGTTCAATATAAGCTCTGGACCCTGCATCTCAAATGTAAGGAACAGGGAAGAAAACTGAAGGACATAATAAAATTTTGAGTTTGGGTATCAACATTAACCCAGTATTTGTTTCTTCCTTTTTTATGTTTTATGTATATTAATATTTTTCATATTTACTTTATATCATTTGCTTATTGGTTTTATTATTTATGAATCAAACTTTGCATCAGTGTTAATTGTTTTTTTGTTGAGTTTTTAATGAGTTCAGAATGTATATTTTATTACGAAGTAGTGCATTTTCCCTTTTGGCTAATTATTGCTCACTGTCTCTTATTGCGAGGTTTTTCCTTTGGGAATTTATTAAAACAAACAAACAAACAAACAAACAAACAAACAAACAAACAAACAAAAAAACTCAACCTGGAATCTTTTATCGAATTTTTAATCTGTTTGCCAAATTATTTAAATATGTTTTTAACATTCCAGAAAGATGCAAAGTCGAATCGCTGCTCCCTTTATTAAAGATTTATTGAAGCTGCTAGTTGAAAAAAACAGTGCTGTTTTAAAATGTCCAAGTCATTCAGAGAGTTATTAAGTAAAAGATATCAGGCTTTACTTTCCTGTTTTTTATTGATTGTATTTAATAAGCAATAAAATCATTGTGGGCCGGTTTGCAATGGCAATACTACACCATTTAGACCAAAATAGGACCCCAAATTTATTCTGCTTAGGGCCCCCAAATGTACATTGCCGGCCCTGCTGGTAATATATTTAAATATTAATAAACTGAAGATTTTGATAATCTTGATAATTTTTTTATTTCATTCATTCACATTATGGATTACGTGACTGATTGCTTGACAGACTGATCGTTTGATTGGTTAATTGGTTGATTAATTGATCAATTAAATAATTGATTTTGATGAGCGTTTGCATGAAAAGAGGTTTGTAAAAAAAATCTAAATCATTCTAGTTGCTCTACTGAAAAAAATAAAAAGCCTTTTAAGGGTGAGTAAATAATGACTACATTTTCATTTTTGGACGAACAACTCCTTTAAATGTCACCCCCAGCTGTCCCTGCATTTTCCTTTATTAAATCACGTCCTCTTAAAACTTCTAAGCCTGAAAAAGTCTAGCGCAGCAGAGAGCTGAGGCGAATTAAAGAGACCAACAGAGCACACGTGTGTTTGTTCAGGTGATTTCTTCATCTCCTCATTTAGCCTCTCATCTTTTATACACAATGGAGAATGTCACGATGACCAGCTTTCAAAAACACATCAGCAGACCCCAGAGGAAGAGCAGACTCATTTGGTTCCCCCTATATATGCTATAAGTGAGAAATCCTTTACTTTGTGCATGTATATATAGTGATACTGTCAGCTCTTATGCTTTAGATGTGTGTTTCTCAGTGAAGAGAAAGAAAGCGACTGTTTGAAAGGAAGCTCTCTGAGTACTTCTTAAACCTTGAAGGCTTGAGCTTTTCTTTTAGACGCAGCTGTATTTCTCGTAGTGTATGTCACATAATGGATTCATTAGGCAGCTGAGGATAAAGAAGCACTCTTTTTATCATTAGGATGACATACGTGTTACTCCGTCTTGCTAAAATGTGTGGATTCTGCAAAGATTACTTGCTGGAATAGTTAAAATAGACTTTCTTAAGAAAATGTGCATGAGTGGATCTTCAGAAGAAGAAGAAATTACTTTTATAGCTGGAAGTTTTTAAAGGGATAGTTCACCAAAAAATTGACATTTTTAACATAGGCTCATTCTGGAAAAGTAGCTTTACTGTATATACATTTCTGAAGATCATGAATTATGCAGCCAGAAGAATGTTTGGCTGTATTTTGTTTTTAAAACGAACACTACAGGGCGCTTTGACGTCCATACCTGTCAACATTGGGATGTGAAAATAAGGGATCTGCCCACCATAATAAGGGATATTAAAATGAGCTATTATAAAGAAATTGAATCAAGTTATAAAAAACTCATTATTCTTTACTTCACTGTATAACTTACACATTTTGATTAAAGAGCAGCGAATGAATCTTCTATTTATTTGGATGTTTCATTTGATTACATTAAGTAACATATGTCATTTTAAAAATGCACACATTGAAATATATAATGAAAGCCTTCAATTGCTTTCCTAACTTTTTATGCTCAGGTAGGACAAAATTGGTTTTGTTGGAAAAAACCCACACCAAGATCGACATCTTTATGTTATCATTATTAATTACGTGTATATGTCTTTTCAAACATGCACCTAAAACCCAGACTTTAGCTCCGCTTCAAATCACGTGTACAGAATCCATTTGGGAAACAGCGTCTATTTATCACTATTAAGCGCATCAGCTGATAGTCACGCACCGCTATATGAGATTTTAAGAATTGCATAGGATGGGACCTGTAATTAAAAGGAAAAGGAATCCTGCCATTTTTATATTTGTTTAAAAAAACAAAACAAAAGCACAGAACAGACTCACGTTTAAGAGCAAGGGGTGTCCTCTGGTGGTTCGGCAGTAGGGTTGCATATAGGGAGAATCGGCTCTTTAATGTTTATTGCCACTCTTCAGTAAAAGACTGAAAATACAGGAGAAATACGGGAAAATACCATTACCGGTAATAGCAGGGTAGAAACTATTGATTTCAGTAGATTTTTATTTTTAACATTTTTAAAAATACCTGCTTTTATGTTCAAAACCCAGTTTGCCATTTTCCAAAATAACTATACAATAAGCCATTTAAAAATTCTATTTAAAGTACGATGTCCTTTCTATCATCAAGGAATAATGAGAAGAAAATGTATCAGTTTCAACAGAAATAATGTTTCATGATCTACAAAATAAGGATATTAGAGTGATTTCTGGAAGATTGTGACAATGAAGATTAGAGTAATGTTTCTAATTACACACATAATAATTATAAATACATTAAAGTGTATAAGTGAATATTTTAGAGATGGTTGTCCATGTAAAATTCACCCTATTGTAGCAATAGTAGCACCTCAGACCTGGATCTTTTGAAGCTAGCAGAAAGGTGTTAATAAATGTAAATAAAAGAGAAATGTTTGTGAGTGCTTCACAACATTATTATCAGGAGACGATCGAACGATCTTTGTAATTTACATCTCACTTTTAGAAGTGTAAGGATTTCAAAGAATCCAGAATGAACCCAGAGATGTACTTTTAAATCGTTCTGCATTCGTTTATAAGCAGTTAGATCCATTTGATGCTTTCGGCTACTAATAAAGACTGCATTATGTTTTGTGTTTAAAAAAAGTATTCTGCAGAATTACGCAGATCTTCTCCTGAAAACCGCAGAGCAAACCAAGGAAATCCATCTGGGTCTGACAATGCAAGACATGCAGCAAGTATACAGACGGTATTAACAGACAGCAAATGCAGCTTGTGACAACGGTTGAGATTTACACAAAAGCCAAATTACAGCAAGCATTCATATCCTTCAGTAAATACATCCACACTGCCAAAACATAAGCCACGCTCCTGTTTCCTGAACACAAACACAGTTTAACTCTGAACCTCTGCCGCAGTGTTTCCTTCTCATTAACATCTTCAAACACCGAGATGCTGCCGCTCAAAAGTTTGAAACAGTTACATTACTTTGAGTACTTTGAGTTTTTCTCATCAAGGCTACATCTCTTTTCTCCGAAATAGTTTAAATATAGTGAAATATTAAAGCAAAACGGCTCTTTCCGCTGTTCTAAATTCAGCCATAGATCATGCTTTTAAAGCTGGTGTTTTAAACTCCGGGCCAGCAGGCCATGTGCGGCTCCTCTTCCCTCCAAACTGCAACTAACATCAAAAATATAATGAGATTTGGCCCCCCAAAACATGTTTTTGAGTCACTATCATTGTTGTGCTGTCGCATGTAACCACTTGTGATTTTGACCAAGCTCTCCCTCATGAAGCATATATGAAATTAACGGAAACTGCAATTCATCGAAGTTCCTGTCCTGGCTCCATATTGAGCAAATTTGAATTGAGCCCACTGTTAAAAATGGCCAACTTTACAGCAGAAAATAATTGTTTACAGTCTGGTACAAAGAATGATTTTGGTTTATATAGCTAATATTACCCTTCATGAGTACTGTGAGGGGGGTGAATTTTTTTGTAACTCATCGGTTTTGCTTATATTAGGTTTATTAAGTCTGCATAATTGAGGGCGTGGCCACTTGAGTGACAGCTAGGTCTCGCTGGTCGTCGTAAAGTCACCTCAGCTGATTCCGGCTGATTAACCGCTGAACTCTGCATAAACATCGTATTTTTGTGTTGTTGTTTTTTGTGTGGCTTTACTGTACAGTCAGTTGCCTTTTGGAATTATTTCTTACAATTCTTACAATTGCCATCACAGTACAATACACAGATGTGGCAGAGAAATGAAGGCATTTCGTTTTCGAGGCGCAAAGAAAAAAGACCAACAGTTTCTTACCACTTCCCAATTCCAGTTTCCTTTTTGAAATTTTGTCATCAGTTTATCAGGAAGTGGTGATTTTGTTCTCTTTGTTCTCAAATTTTTTTTTTTGCAGTATTGCAGTTTTGAGCATCAATATATTTCGTAACATAGCTAATTATGACAGAAACCTACTGTTGCTAATGACGCAAAGGAAAAAACTCACTTAGTCAATCTTCTTACTAGATAAAAAAAAAAGAAAGGGAAGTAACTATAAAAAAAATTGCAAAAATAAAATGAAAATGTACATTTTAACCAATTCAAGGAATTAACGTGGAAGAGAACGTGTTTCTTTTGTGCACACACTAGATATGTTTTCATCCACTTATATTATGTGCATTTTGGATATGCACATAAAAAAAAACAGTTGATGGAAACGTCAAGATGCGCATAACTGAGTAGAATAAGCTTTTTATTCGAAAAGAAAAGATGCGCATAAACTGTGATGCAAACAATTTTACCTAACAAATTTAAGTATGCACCTTAAAAAAACTCATGTGATTTTGTTATAAAAGATCATGTGATTATAAAAATGTGTGAATGGACAAACCCGAAAGAGGAGCACATTGTAAAACATCTGAAATGTTGGTTTGGTCATTCTAAAATGTCTTAACCAATTCAGTATTAGTGTTATTATATTATTAATAAACTCCAAAATTGTCAAGTGCCTCTTTGCTTAGCAACTCGAGCCTTCAAATGCCATCACACAATCATTGCATCTTTAAGACTTTTTCCGCAGCTTTCTTTGCTCATATTTACCAAGGGTGCCAGTGTTAGTGGAGGGCACGGTGTGTCAATTATTTATGAATTAGCATTAATTACCACAGATCATTTGCTATGCAGGCCAGAATCTTTGATGTCTTGTGAAGTCAGATGTTGTGTAAATGCTGCGTGTTTGATTAATATGTAGCATGTATTGGCCTGCAGATTAGTGATGTGAAGCGCGCTGGATTAAAGCGCCTCTTCATTGTAAATGTGTTTGTGTATCTGTGTGAGAGCGACGGTGCTTAAGCATATGAAATTGGCCCTGGGAAATGTTGATATTTAATGATGTTCCTTCACACTCCAGAAATCTGTTCCATCGCTTTGACTGTGCAGATCATGAGCACGAGCGAAAACTGATGCACGTTACTATGTTTCCTAAACATTCATTCATTTATTTGCTTTTTGGGTTAGTCCATTTAATAATCTGGGGTCGCCACAGCGGAATGAACCGACAGCTTATTCAGCATATGTTTTACACAGTGGATGCCCTTCTAGCTGCAACCCATCACTGGGAAACACCCATACATTCTCGCATTCACACACATACACTACGGCCAATTTAGCTTACCCATTTGCCTATAAATGTGTAACTACAGTTCCAATGCAGGGAAATTTGATTAATTTATAGCAATGGACTTATTTAAATTAATTTTCATTTATAAACATTTTGGATTAGTGTTATTCAAACATGTTTGTACTGTTATTAATACTTTAAAATAACTTTATTCATACTTTTTAATTTACCAGATTAATTTTATTAATGTTTGAATATTCTTATATTTCTATTAACGTTTACAAATATTTATTGTTATATAATTATATAAAGCTCTTCTAAACTAAATATCACTTTTATTTTTAGTATAATATCATTATTATTATTATTATTATTTTTAATTATAACAGCTAGTGGCCAAATTGGGTGAAATAAGTATTGTACGCGTCACCATTTTTCTCAGAAAACATATTTCTAAAGCTGCTGTTGACCTGAAAAATTCACCAAATGTTGATAACAACCAAATAAATACATATTTGTACAAATCTAATTAGTTTAGAAATGAAGTTATGTGTAATAAAAGGAAATGATGCAGGGAAAAAATATTGAACACATGAAGAAAGGGAGGTGTAGAAAGGCAGAGTTGGCAGTTGAAATCTCTCAGTAGTTATTCAGCAACCCTTTGCCTTTCCTCATTGTAAATGAATATTAGCTTCTTCAGTCCAATATCTACATTACCAGGATGATGAAGATGAAACTAGGGTGGACATTTCAACAAGACAATGATCTAAAACACAGCCAAGGAAACTCTCAGACACTTTTAGAGAAAGTAAATCAAGCTGTAGCATGGCCCAGCCAATCACCTGACTTAAATCCTATTAAAAAACAAATTAAAGATCAGATTTGATAGACGAGACCTGATAGACGAGACTGTTTTTATTTTAGCATTTTTTTTTAAAAAAGCATGACGGTAAAACACGAACATGGTTATGAATATATTAAAACATGTGCTTGTTTGTTATAAAAATTCATAATAATGCCAAAAATACTAATTTGTGGATACTTCCGGCTGCAGCTGTGGCTGGTGTATTCTGGGAAATTTTCTTACCCCTTGAATTTATTTGGTCACTGTGTAAATGCACAGGACAGTTACAATCTTATTGCCACAGATTGTTATGATAACATAATATATGCATTCAGTGATTTCCTGAAGATAAATACCAAAAAATAGCACAACTGGAATAACTACAGCAGTCGCGATGGTCTGATCTCAAATAAAGCAAGAGATTGCGATGACATATGATGATGTGTGCAGGTGCTGTAGTGCTGTCCCAATTCTTAGGAGTAAATTTTGAAGCCCTTCCCCTTAACCCTCGTTTTTAAGGGCCAAGGGGAAGGGGTAGGGGTACAAAAATAGAATTGGGATTGGGCCCATATTCTTCATATGAGATGCGTCTTTAAGCTGCCATATATATGAGCAATATCACACTCGTAGCAGTGGGATATGGCTGTATATCGGCACTGATGGGAGGCGTGCATGCCGAGTGCCTTGGTGCCCCCACCAGTGCCGATATACAGCCATATCGCACTGCTACGAGTGTGATATAGTGTTTATACAATAGTTTGACGGTATAATTGTGTATATAAAAACAAAATCAAACATGGAGAGTCTCAAAAAGCCATTTGTATGAGGAACTACTTTCTTCCCCATTGGATTCAAATCATAAGCTGACAGTTAAAACAGTTAAGCAAGCATCTTTTACACTTTAGATCTGTAATGTCTGCTTTTTGCTGGCTGTATGTGGGCGGAGTAATACACAAAGGGTAAAGAGGCTGTACGGGTGCTGATATTACTTTAATATACCACAGCTATCAGCCAATCAGATTCGAGAACCAGACAGAACTGTTGTATAAATATATATATATAACCCTTTATATAGGTTATAGTTTCACTGAATATCATACTAACAGTATTTAGCTTAAAAAAAACTGGTGTAAAGAAAACCTTGCATCCAACTAATTAACAAGGCAAACAATATTCCTGCATTCTCTATTGTATCTCTCAACACATTAAATAACAGTTTAGAGTTTCGAGCTGGAACAGAGTGCATTTTTTCATCTCTCTTTTCTTTTACTTAACTTTCTGGACGATGTTATACCTGAAGTAAAGTTTTGTGGGTGCGTGTTGATATTGCATGCTGATGCTGTTTAGATTCCCCACTGACTCCATCTCAGCTGGACCTCACAGTGATGGCAGACGCTAATTAAAGCAGAATACATTACCTATAATGAGTAGGAAACTCTCCGTGTGTGTGTTTGTTTTGTCAAGGAGGCGTTATACTGCATGCATAAACGTAACGTTAAAAGTTTTTGAAGAGTGTTTGACTGTTTAAAGATGTGTAGAAAGACAATCATTGTAATAAACACTTTAAAAAAGTTTGAAGTAATTAGTTTTTTCTTGAAAAAATGTCTATTATGTTTACTAAAGCTAAATTTACAGGATGAAAAATGCAGGAAAACAGTCATTTTATGAAGTGTTATTTTAATTGAAATATTACTACTGTACAATTGAAACAATTCTGATTAGCTTACTGTATTCAAAGCAGCCAACTTCATTCATTTTCTTTCAGCTTAGTCCCTTATCTATCAGGGATCGCCATGGCAGAATTAACAGCAACTAGCATATGTTATATGCAACGGATGTCCTTCCAGCCATTATCCAGTACTGGGAAACACCCATACACTCTCACATTCACACACACACAATCATACACTATGGTCAATTTAGTTTTTTCAATTCCCCTACAGTATAGCACATGTCTTTGGACTGTGGGGGAAATCAGAGCACCTGGAGGATCCCACGCAAAGACGGGAAGAACATGCAAACTCCACACAGATAAGCCAACTGGCCCAGCTGGAACTCGAACTGGTGATCTTCTTGCTGTGAGGAGATAGTGCTAACCACTTAGCCTCTATGTCGCCCCCAGTTTTTAAAATTAAAGGTGCAGTAGGTGATTTGTCTTCAAAAACATTTTTGGTTGTGTTGGTTAAAAGTCTCTTCACATTCCAATAGTGGATAAGTTGGCAGTTCATTCCGCTGTTGCGACCCCTAATTAGTTGAGGGATTAAGCTGAAGGCAAATAAATAAATAAATATTCAAAGCAGTTGTAAATATTTTCTCAAACACACTTGGCCTTATTACTTCAGTATTACTGCAAACACTGTTTAACTGCAGTTCCATGTGTTCTGCTTATTAATTACAGTTGATGACAATTATTAGCCCCATGTCAAGTTTTTATACTTTTTGAAATAGTAAAAATCAGTCCAAGGCACTCGAAAAACTTGGAAAACATTAAAAAGCCTTTATTCACATGGCTAATCCTTAAAAAAAAAACTGCATTTCAGCAAAGAACTGCCTTTATCAGCATAACAGTGATCGGTCCATTAAAACTGGTTGGTATAGAGCATTTTTATAACTCTGCAAGAGGAGGAAACAGGGTAAAAAGATTCAAACAGAAAGAGACCTTTTGGATCTATACAGTAAAAGCAACTAGATTTCCAGGCTTAAATGGTGAATTAGATTTTTTTCCTTTTTTGTAAGACAGATTTTCTACAGATTGTCATTATATATTGTTGAATATGTATGTGTATGTATATTTGTACATATTTGGACTGTGGGGGTATACACACACACACACACACATACATACATACATACATACACATGCATAAATAAATAAAAAGAGATAATGCGTGTAATACAATATATTTCTCAAATAATACAACGTATATATATATATTTTTTTTCTTTGAGAAATATGTCGTATCACACGCATTATCTTTTTTATTTACAGTATATATGCATGTATATATTGTGTATCTGTATGTATGTATATATGCGCATATGTCCCTCTCTATCAATGCTGAATTAATGATGATTGTTGAGTTGACCTTTTTTATTATATTATTTTAGTATTGTTTAGATATTCAAATGAGTCATGTGACCGTAGCACTCAAAAGAAACTTCAAACGCACCTGATCACTGTTACCCAGATGAAGGCAGCTTTCTGTAAAAAGGCATAGGTTTTTTAAGGATTAACCATGTGAATAAAGGCTTTTTGTCAAATTTTTGCGGTTGATTCTGATGAATCCCTCACCCAAAGAACACGACACAATATTTAAACTGGCCCTGAGCACTTTTTGTTTGATTTTTGAGTTCCCAACCAGTGTTGGGTAAGTTACTTTAAAAAAAAAAAAAGTAATAGATTACAAATTACTGACTACTACTGGAAAATTGTGATGTGATTACATTACTAATTACTTCATGTAAAAATTAATCAGATTGCTAATTACTTTACTTTGAAGTTACTTTTAAAACATTTATATAAAAAATAGTGATTTAATTTAATAATATCTTTCAGTATCATATATATGTGATACTGCTACGCATTTGACGCTATTGTGTTAAACAGAACTTGGGGAAAAAATATACAGGGGGCTAATAATTCTGACTTTAAATATATATCATCTTTACCCATATTTTTCAAGTGCCAATACTAGGTGAGGGCAATATATTGTAAGTACTGAAAACAAGAGAACTGCAAAAGACAACACCACACTCTAATCAGCACCAGTCCAAAACACAACAGTATTGTGCGGAAAAAGATGGCAGAAGCTTCAGTTTGACTCTAATGATATATGGCCGAGCTTTAGCTCTCTGTGCAAAGGGAATCCTTGGTGGTCTGATCAGAGACGATCTTTGGTCTTGCACAATCTGCACTTTGTGTGTCATGCCTTCTGTTTTTTTCCCCCACTCTTGTTCCAGGATAAACTCTATATCAATGGCTGCCAAGTTCAAAAATAGCTGCACGCTGTGGAAAGACGTGCAAATTTATGCAGCCTTCTCAAAGTTGGCAGTGAAAAGACCTGACACTTTTACTCAGAGCCAATGTGCGGTTTAATCTTCTAGGATGAGCACATAACCAGACCACTAACCGCATACAGAAAGGGGAAAAAGACATAAAAACAGCCAAATATACGCCCAAATAATGACAGACTCTTACAAGTAATTACATACTTCATCCACAACACAAGCTGCTTTTCTAATAGAAACTTCTACAGCAAAGTCAACACTTAAAATATGTTTTATGGGGCATTTTTATACAGTAAATGTCTTTTTTTTTAACCCTGTTTGCAGTGCAGGACCACATTAAATGAACATCCTTATTACATAGGCAGAGATGCGCAAAATCTAAATATGTTTTTGAGTAGATACACAAAACTATACAAGAGGAATAGCACCCGGGGTTAATCTACCTAATTTTTGGGGTTAATCATCATGACAATGTCATTTATAGAATTCAATAAGATGGGAAAATAAACCTGTAAAAGTACTGTGTAACAATGTGTCACTAAGAACATATACAGGTGTCAAACTCTGTTCCTGGAGGGCCGCAGCTATGCACAGTTTGGTTCCAACTCAAATAAACACACCTGATCAAACTAATTGAGTGCTTTATCGTGCATTCACACAGGGCTTCAGCGTCAACACTTGACTTAGGACGTGTCTGAAGTTGGGGCTGACACAATCATCATAGCAGCGTCAGCCAATGAAATTAGTCCACTATCAGCTACTGTCTGAGCTGAGGTATTTGCATAAAGCAGTCTGATTGGCTGACGCTTCAGTTGGTGCTTGAAAAGTTGAGTTTCCCAACTTCTGCAGTGAGCAATGCCCCTGACGCAGTGCCTACGGATCCACAATGCAGTTTGGCAAAGCCTGACGCCACACATTCAAAGTGAATGGGAAGCGTTGACGCTATCGCACTGTGTGAATGGGGCGTATGGCTTGTTTAATAGCTACAGATAGGTGCGCTGGAACTAAAGGGGCTGGAACTAAACTCTGCAGGGTTGCGGAAATTGTGTATAGCACCCCTGTAGAGATGTATAGTAACGAAGTACAACTACTTTACTACTGTACTCAAGTACTAAGGCTGTATCTGTACTCTATTGTAGTAATGTTTTTTCTCCTTCTTCCACTTTTACTTTAGTACACGTTTTCGATGAGTTTTATACTTTTACTCTGATAGATTTTTAATTGTTTTTTATATTTTTTATTCATCATTACTAGGGATGTAAAAATTATTGATATCGGTTCAGTAATAAATCATAACAGGTCATTACATACTGACGTCACTTATCTCCTATGCGCCATGTCCCAGTAGAATAGTATGGCGAAGTAGGCGAGGGCGAGTAAATAAGGCTCTCACTTAAAAGGTAGATAATTGTGCGCAATTCAACTGCTTGTGCGTTTGCTGACAGTCTTTCATTGACAATGAAGGTGGCACAGCACACAAGCCGCTATTTCAATACTACAGAGAAATGCTGAAAACAACAAATGTTTTTATTTTTATTATTTTATCTTGTTCTCCTCGTGTTTTTGTGGGTTTCCTCCGAGTGCTCTGGTGTCCCCCACAGTCATGGGGTGTAGGTGAATTGAATAAAACTTAATTGTTTTAGGGCATCCGTTGCTTAAAACATGTGCTGGAATTGTTGGTTTATTCCGCTGGGGTGATCCCTGATAAATAAGGAACTAATCTGAAGGAAAATTTAAATAAATGAATCTTTTACAACCATCAAAAACAAGAAACTTAGGTATCTGAGTATGCCAATTTGTTAATATAATGGGGCATTCAAGCGTAAATAGAATATTCTGAGTTACTCGCTTGATTTGTGTGTGAAGTTCACTTCACAATAGACGTGGATTCGCATCATGAGTGGAGCATCTGTCAAGAAAGTCCTCGCTGCAGCTTGCAGTTTGGTGACGTACTGGACCAGGTCCACTACGTAGTGGATAATTATCTACACCTCCCTCAAACCTAACCGTCACAATAGAGTAGGCGTTACAATGTCTCCTGCATATTGGACCTGGTGACTGTAGCAAGGATATCTTGCATCTGTCTGCCTGGTGACGTTAGCTTCATTGCTAAATGGCCTATATTAATTTTATGAAGAGATTAGCTGTGCTTTATATGCTTTAGTAGCGCTGAAAAACACTGTAGATTCATTCGGTACCGTGTCTGGGTCCACTAGATCCTTTTAGAGGTGCACCCAGCTCTGTGACTTTATCAACTTTTCCAGAAACTCTACCTGCATAATGGAAACTTTCAACAGTGCTTCCGACTGTGCCAGCCAAGTTTGATGAGTTGTTTTCTCATGTCAGCATGAGGATTTCCCCTCGGGGCACCAATTGGCGCTACGTAACATAATCACACCCCTAAAAGAGCAAGCTCCTGATTAGTTAACTCGGCACAAATGTCCCCAAAGTTCAGATCTTCCAACTTGAGCGAATCGCTTGAAATGCTCAGCATGCTCAATTCACGCAGCTTCATTTGTGCAAATCACGTCATTCGTGCGAATAGAGACGAAGGATGTCTATTCGTATCTTTCTATTGACTTAAATTTGTATTGAATTTAACTTTTAAAATATAGAATATAAATAACTTTTGGAGATTTTTTTAATGAAGAATGTATTAAATTAAATTGCATTTAAGTTGTATTAATACTATTTAATAAAAAATGCACTAAAACAGTAATATTGTGAAATACAATCATATAACATTTAAAAAAAATCATACAGATACAAACTTTATGGAGCAGTGTACAGTGCATGTTAGTATGTAAAATTATTTAAAGAAAATTAGCTGGACAAACACATATTTGCTTTTCAAAATGCTCTTATTCTGTTTTAAGCTCCAGCATTTCTCACATGCTTTTACAGTATTTATATCATTCCAGTTTTCTCCCTAGTACGTAAAATCACCTTTCTGTGCTGCTTTCAATGTGAAGGTCACATAAATCCACATATATTGTGAAAAGCAAACAAACCCCATCAGACTCCAACCTCTTCTTCTTCCCGCAGTTCAAACATGCTACTTACAAAATGGCCAGTCACATCCACATGCACCGCTGCTTCATGGTGACTGAAGGAAGCTGTGTGCCATCTGTAGTTTGAGTCTAATCATAAGTGTGTAAATCAAACAAGCGTATGTGCAGCGGCGTCTGTCACCAGAAGCAGGATAATCATGAAAGAGTGCTGCTGGATGAAAAGACCCTATAGCCTGACTCTCCTTTTTATCACATCACTATTCACTCCAACATTCATTCTTGTTGTCTAGTGATTTCATACCTGGGATGTGTTTTCCAAACCATAGTTAGTCAAATATGGTGGCAAGTTCTGTCATTAACAATATAGCGAATCAGTGTTTCTCAATAAAGTTCATCTCAAATCGCATTTCTCCATATCTTTAGAAGAAAAAAACATTGTGCTTCTCTGAAGTGTGCTTCACACAGGTGAGTGGGTTTGACAAACCACCTGTAGAAACTTCTCTCTATTTGCACCAGACACTTTTACTTTTACTCCATCATATACGGACTCAATAAGGAAAACAATGTTTACTTTACCTTAAATACCTCTTTTGCACAATATTGTTTTGTCTTATGTACACGTATGTGTAAAGTTGCGTCAAAGACTATACCTGTCACTCTACGTCAAAGACTAGGACCTGTCACTCATTTAGTTTTGAATAGGGGAAAAGCGTAACGGTCAACATGGCAAATGAAGCCCAGTCAACTAGTACAGGAGTCAATCATCGATCGCTATACATTGATTTTTCTCCGGGGGTTATGTTACGTTAGTTGGACGGTCAACAAACAAACTAGAATCTCAGCGAATACTTGCTTCATAAACATAAGAAGTATCTCCAAATAAAGCTTAAAGTATTTATCTTTTAATGAACCAAGTGCACTTGATAACAAAAGTTCTCTGGTTTTGTAATCTGTATGAAACGAACGTGAGGTACAGTCCGTCCTCAAATGCACATCACATGACAGCAACAACTTAAACGCCCCACAAACTTGTAAACAAAGAGTTGCTGTCATTTCTGGAGGAAATTCGCCATCAAGACCAAGTTGTGAATTACTTCAGAAGAGTAGCGTGATCTGAATAAGCTTTATCCAGAGGATGATAATGTGTACAACGGCCATAAATGAAGTGGGTGTTTTGATCACGTACCTTTCGAGTGTGCATGCGCATTAGCTCGGGCAACGTGAAAATATGTCAATCAGAACATTCTAGAATACACAAGACCTGTCACTTGTGGGGAAAAGTGTAATGGTCAATATGGAGAATAAAGCCCGGCCTACTAGTACAGGAGTCAATCATCGATTGCTATAGACTGACATTTCTCGGGGGTGGGGTTTATCCCCTTTTCACAGCAACGTACGACAGAATTTTGTATGCTCAAACTGTAGTGTGATCTTGGCTTTACCAAGTATACTTAAAACTTTCAGGCTGGTGTGTTGAAGGAAGTTGGAGCTAAAATCTATAGGGACAGAGATCGGTGGCCCCTGCTTGAAACTATTAAGCAGGAGTGAGTTGGAGCTGATCGGAGCTAAACTCTCAGATCATCAGGGATTTATTTTGAGACCATTGTTCTAGCATGACCAGTAGCTTGGTTAGTTTGTTCAGGTGTGTCTAATTGGAGTTTGGAGCTAAACTCTGCTGGACAGTGTCCTTCCAGGAATGAGTTTGGGCACCCCTGCTATTGTGGACAGTTGATGGTCATTAACATTATGCCACCAGTCTTGTTTCACTCCCCTGGCTCTCGCCTGCCTCATTCGCTACAAGCAGAATCCTGCATCATACACTCCATCATACATACATTTGCTGTTTGTTGAAACTACGTATATAAAATAAGGTGAAACAACACAATTCTTGAGTTTTTTAGGGGGTAGGAATTAATAGTTTTAAGTTCAATCCACTTGTAAGTTAAATTAATTCCATCATGTTCTTCCAACACTAATCGATTGTGTAACCCAGCATTTTTTATAGTGTACACCACTGAGCTTTCATCAATGAGAGTTTACCTGTGTGGGACAATTTTTGCCTTTTGAAAGTGAATTGAACCAAGAAAAAAGATTCAAACAAAGCAAACAATCCACAGGTGTGAAACACAGGTTGATCAGATGAGGACAGAGATGGGCTGGCAACCCGAAAGGCTGTTTGAACACTTATGAACTGCTTTGCAACCTGAACCCAGCCCAATTACATGTCACAGAACACCCACTCACTAAACAATGGCCATTACACAATTATTTCAGCTTTGCAAACACACTCCAATGAAGCTTTGCACACAAACAAATCAACAGTGCGCCATTTATTCTGTAGTGTTTATGTGAACGTTTGGAAGCCCTCAGAGGAAGTTGTTTTAAGTCATTTCCTGAGAGCTTGTATATGCTGTTATAAGCTCTGTTTGTTCCGGCTCTTTGTCTCGTTCTCTGGAGAATTGAGCTTTTGCTGCTTTGAAAGGCCTGGTAAAATCTGCTCTAATAAAACATAAGTAGACATTGTTTTTAATCAGATCAGTAGTTGGGGCATGTAGAACTTGACTTATAACATAAACAAATTGATGCAAATGTGGTGCTGTAAAGTCACCATGCTTAAAAATGCCCCTTTAACCCTTTATAGGGAACTCATTGAAATACTTATAACCATGGAGTGCTACAGGGGGGTTATTACAAGAAAAAATATAAAGATTGTTATCAATGTCAGTCAATATAACATATATGGTTTTCCGTCTGGCTTCTCAGAGTCTGTATTAACCCCCATTTCAAATTTTAAGAGCTCTAATTGTGTGCAAGGAATTAAAAGTGTGGCTTTACAACTTCCCTAAATGCATAGTAAACTTGTAAATTCTGTAATGTCTTTTCCGAAATTAACTTTGAGAACCCCTAAAAGCTACTACATTTATTTTAACTGGAAGACTGAAATAGTATTTTTTTTTTAATAAAATGTATTAATCTTTGTTTGATGTTTGTTTTATCACTTATACTATTTTACAACATACAATGCTTAGCATAATTGAGTACACCCTATTTTAAAAATTAATATTTTTAGCAATTTCTCAGTGAATATAGGCAATGTATTTTGATGCATTTAAACAAAACAGATTTATTAAACAGATATGTTTTTAAAATAATATTTTAGTCACCAAACACATTTAGAATTTGAAAGATAATACAATTAAATTCAAGCAAAATATTGCAAAAAAAGTTACGGCCTACAAAATTTCAACTAAATTCTCTTGAATTTTCCATATTTTTAAAAAAATGTGTATTTAACATTTTTTATAACATATAAATTTGGGTGTACTAGTTTTTGAACCATTATCGAAAGGTATTTTGTTAGATAAGCTCCAAATTATATTACTAATTTATTAGGTATGATTATAAATCATTAAAATACAGTTAACAAGTCATTTATAACATGTTAACTAACAGCTTGTAATTATCTATTGGCTATCTATAAGGCACAATTATATATAATTAACAAACTATTAACTTTTATTTAACAAGTCATTTATAACTCATTAACTAACAGTTTATTAATGATCTATTAACTACTTATAAATGATAGTTATTTTAAAGTGTTACCAAAATTATTTTTCAACAAAATCTATTTTTTGCTTAACATTTTACAACACTTTTCACAAAAATGTTACAGAAATGCATTCTCTCATCTACAGTATTAAACTATATTTCCCCACAATACATTTGTAATCACTTAAAAGTTCATTTAATATACTGAATTTATAACAGAAATAAAATTTTGCAATAGAACAATAGAAGTATTGTAATGAGATATGCACAATGTCTGATTAATTTTACAATACTAAAATGTCTGCATGAACACTGCACATGCAGGACTTTTGCGTGCTCGAGTGTGTAGAGGAAAGCAAATGCCAAAAGGTGCGGATATCCATAATAAAGCTGTATTTATCCGAAAATGCTCACCAAATCTTTATTAAAAATGCCTCAAATGTTTAGTTTACAATAGCTATAGTTTTGTTTTACCAGTTGTTTTGTTTTATAGAATTTATTAGTTAATGTTTATGAGTTTATTTAAACTTGTGCTTTTTAATGATGATTCATGTTTTAATATGGAAATTATTCATAAAATCACTTTGCCTTTCCAGGAGTATTTATTTTCATAGATATTGTAATAATGAAGGAGTTGTTTAACACTTTTGTACCTTTTTATGAGAACAATAGTGTACTTTTGATTGTACTTTTGAATTGTACCATAAAAGGCACAGAACAGTATCATAAGAGGAATTTTCTGTTTCATATAAGATACAACTTTTAGAAAGGTGCAAAACTGTTCCTTAAGAAACAACAGGTAGCTTTTTTTTCTGAGAGTGTACAGTCAGTTATCTTAGGATTTATTTTAAATAAAGAAACTATTAGTAGTGTTTAGCAATATAAATAAATACACATTTTTAGAGTGCAGAAAAATTAAAATAAAAGATCACATATATGCATCTAAAATGGAATCAAACACATAAAACCCTCCAAACACCTTGAGAATAAGCAGTGCATATATACAGTATATCTGATATGCAGTTTGATATGCATAAACAGATATTTTATAAGCACATATCCTCCATTCTAAATCAGATGCCGCGATTTATTAGCACCTAAATGAATGTCAAACCGCATTAATCACGTCACGTCACTCTGATTCATCTTGACATGTTTACAGTCTGTTTACTTTTTAGAAGACTAATGACACCAATATCGCAAACCGCACCCGGAAAGCTGGGATTCTGGGGGTTTCTGATTAGAAAAAGAGAAGCAGGAGAGAGAGAGAGAGAAAGGGAATATATGTGGGGAACTGCTTCTCTTATGTTTGCCCAGAGCTACTGGCTTAATCTAATGTCACAGAGTCACACAGTTGTTTATTGATCATAAAAGGGCAGTGTGTTATTTTAGGCCACAAGTAACTACACAAACACACATACACACACACACTCACAAAATCAATGTCTTCCACTGTAACATGCAGTAGTGAATGTTGGTCTGCTTGAACGCCTCTTGCTGTGCTGTGTGTATGGCAGCCGGTTCATGGAAACTAACACAATAAGCCATTTCCTTTGAAGATTATGAATGGTTTGACATGCAGGTTAAGTGTTTTGGGGGCGACTTGCTGAGCCCAAGGCTTGTTTTCATGTGTACTGCTCTGTTAAAGTGCTCTATTGTGATACCAACATGGTTTGTCAGTTAGAAAACTGTCTGAAACACTGAGAGGAATGTTTCATATTGCATGCATTTTAAATCGTTACGATAGAGCGTAATAGTCCCATCTAGAACTGTTATTTCTGCTCATTCGGAAATGCATTATACATTTGCTGAATGTCAAGTTTGTGAAATGCAGACACATTTATAGTGCAAATATCTCCCTGTGAATTGAATTGATAGAGATGCCTCACGCCAAATGCATTTGGAATGTTTGAATGTCAGTGCATTAGATTCAGAATATTAAACCAAATAAATAAATAAATAAATAAATAACACATGCACATAAAAAAGAGGGGAAAGGCATCTGGAGGCAAATGGAAAGCAATAAATAAATGAATATTACATTTTGTGTCTCATACAACAAATGAAGTATTGTCATTTTGAATAAAAACAAAATTAAAAAATCTTTTAAATTGAGACAAAATGACAATTTATTAATTAGTTTGAAAAAAGAAGCATGAAAAAAATCAACATACAACAATCAGCCAATTTGAATGTTATCACTGGATTGAACAGGCTTTATCAGTGGTTATCTGCTGATCGATATGGGGCAGTAGGGGTCTTCTGTGCCTACTAGTAGGCTGTTATCATCCATCCACATGGTTAATCAGCTATAGATCACATATGGCTGCATCCGACAGTTAACCAGAATTGTTTATATTATTTATTAAATTTCCCCTTAATTGTATTTTATTAGTGTCTTCCCCTACCCCACCCTAAACCCAACCATCACAGATCTGGAGTCTTCTCTATTAGTATAGCTGATTAACCATGTGGATGGCTGAAAAACAGCCTTCTGGCTGAAAAACAGCCAAATCTATCAGCTGATAACCACTATAAATGACCATGCAATCGAGTGATAACATTTGAAGCAGGTGAAACAATAGATGTACTGCTTGAAAAGTTCTTTAATTGCTCAAAAATCCCATTTGGTTGAGATTTTGTAACCTAATTTATAAATGTGGGATATATAAAACCCTATGAGATTATATTAATTACAAACTACAAAATCTGAATCTGACTGTATATATATATAATGACATATATATCATCGAGAGGGAGAGGGAGAGAAAGAGAGAAATGAACAATCTTTTACCTAGCGACTGAAAACAGCCCACGTGAGAATTGCTCAATTCACTAAATAAATAAATAAATGGATAAATATTTAAGATGTTGGTAGCGATAAGAAGAGTTCTTGTGGGAACAGCGTTTTGTTTTCAGTCAAGGTGCGCAGCGTTTTGTGACAGTGTGTAGCTTCTAGCACAGAGTGAAACAACAGTTTGAACGCTATGAAAGATTCACGCTAGAGAAACCTCTTTTCACCCAGTCCCCACTTCTGCCCACCTCTTCTACTGTCTACAAAGCTCTTCTGAAATGAGAGCACATTCAACAGTTTGAACACTATTAAAGATTCATGCAACAGAAGCTTCTTTACACGCTCTCCACTCCTGCCCGCCTCTTCTACTGTCTACAGACTCTTCTCAAAAAAGCATTTGTAAGCAGTCAGAAGCCAACCAGACAACAATAACATTTTTTAATTTACATGATAAAGGGCTGCAAACACCACTGCACCAAAGGCAGGCCAGAGGATACATACGCAATGTAATAAAAAAAGGATTCGAAAATTCATTATCAGGTTGGCCCATTTCTTCGATTCTAGTCAGTTCTTAAACGAACCATTTTAATGGAAAGAACATTTGAATAATCTAAAGAACTTTTCCTGAATTGAATCCCAGGTTGTGGACCATTCCCGATCTTGTTCCTACCTCTCTCCCTCATCAAATATGCCAAAAATAAAACTAAACAAAAGAGAAAAATATGTTTGCACCTGAAGCAGACATTTCACATCAAATAAACAGTAACTGATCCCCTTTTTTTGTGATATCCCTGAAGTGAATTTTTTGAATGGTCTTGAAATAAATTCAGAGTCCTACTAGTCTGAGACAGAAACAAGAAAGAATACAAATGTGTTCAATAACAAGACAACACCAAAAATCTGCTATTACAGAACTAGTTATCCATCACATACATAATCACAGCTATTTTACGGGATTGTCGGACAATTCTTGAAAATAGATTGTGCTTTGGTGGTAGCTTTTTCCTAGTGGCCTTGTTGTATGCCTCTCCTGTTAGAAGCCAAACATGGAAGGTAATGGATTTTTAGCAAATAAGAAAACACAAGTCAGTAATAAGCAATCAAATGCACCCTGTTATTGACTTTCTTTAGTATTCATTGTTTTGTGCATACTGTGTTATTTAGTTGTTCTGCCTTTTCCATTGCAAAGAGCTAAGACGAATCAAAGTACAGTGGAAATCCCATTCATCATCATCAGTTAGATAACAGCCCCGGTATGATCTAATTGATGATGATGTATTGGTTTTTCACTGTATGTTAATTACACTGTGGATTATGTCGAGTCGGGGTATTTTTAGTCCCCTGCACACGGAGGCAAACACTCATAGACTCATAAAAGATTCCCCAACACATTGTGAGGGATTTGTATTTCATTTAGCACAGGAATTAATGCAATGTTTAATTACAAAATAAGATGCACAGGCAACATCAGGCTATATATGCTCGTCTAAAACAACCATTCAGCTACCGTATGCTGTTCTCTCTTTAACATTTGTTTGATTTAGGTCATGCTGTAATTAAAAAAGCAGTCTATTTTAAGAGTTTCCTTTCATTATCAGAGTGGAAAGGGTCTCATAAGCTAATAAGGTGGATGGATGTAAAAGTAAACTCTTCTTTATAGAGTGAGGGTGTGTGTGTGTGTGTTTGCGTTATCAGGATGAGCTAAGCTGTTAGACGTTAATTGGCCTCGGAGAGCGTGTGAGAGTGTTTGTGTGATTGATCTGTGCTAACTTTAGCTCATGGTAGGTGAGCAACCATAACGATTGTATACACATGAAAACATAAGAGTCAGCTTTAAAAATTGGATTTTCAAAAATAGCTCTGAAATGCCACCATGCACTTAGCAACATTGTTAATAGTTGGAAATTGAGGTGCACCGGAAATGGTGGGTGTTCATTTGATCTTAATTGTTATCCCAAGTTTGTGTAAGTGGGTTATTTCTCAATGCACAGTGTAAAATATTCACATTTATATAATGTTGTACCCTCACAGAGGGAGTATTGTTAGGACTTGACCTAGTTTCATCAAATATCAATACTTAAGTTCTTTTTTTTTTTTTCTTATTTCTGCAGGATGCAATATGAAAATGTGGTCATGAGCGGGTATCTGATGAGAAATGAGGCCCTCGGAAAAAACAAGCGCTTCCTGCCCTGTGGGAGGTTATGTGTGGGAATGCTCAGATACTCTATCTGAAAAGCTTTCGCACATAAACAAGACTCTGGTCATATATGAAGCCTCCTTTCCAGTGTGACAAGACACAAAACGCTCTTTGAGAAGAGAAAAATCAAGCTGATATCCCTAATAAAACACAACAATCATCCATGTGATTTCAACACTGCATCCAGTTACAAGCAACGTTGCATCTGTTGTTAAAGGTCTGTGTATTCAAAGAAAACACCTGCTGAAGCTATGACTGAAGCACAGATGTCCATTTCGTCTGGGTCTAGTGGACATGGAGGAGGAATGGTGACCAGTGCCTTACTTTGCTGGGCTGTGGCTCTTGTGTTCCTCTCACTGACAAGGGTGCCTGTTGTCCAGGGTGATTGCTGGCTGATTGAAGGGGAAAAGGGATTTGTGTGGTTGGCAATTTGCAGCCAGAACCAGCCCCCCTATGAAAACATCCCAATGCATATTAACAGCACAATTGTTGACCTGCGCCTCAATGAGAACAAGATTCGAAGCATCCATTTTTCTTCCCTTAGCCGCTTTGGCAATCTCACATACCTGAATCTAACAAAGAATGACATCTCTTACATAGAAGATGGGGCTTTCTCTGCTCAATTTAATCTCCAAGTGCTGCAGATTGGCTTTAACAAAATGAGGAACTTGACTGAGGGAATGTTAAGAGGTTTGGGACGCTTACAGTACCTCTATCTTCAGGCAAACCTGATCGAGACCGTCACAGCCAATGCCTTTTGGGAATGTCCTGCGATAGAAAACATCGACCTCTCCATGAACAGGATTCAGCAGCTTGATGGCGCTACATTCCGTGGTCTATCAAAGCTTACGACGTGCGAGCTCTACGCTAACCCTTTCAGCTGCTCATGTGAGCTGTTGGGATTCTTGCGCTGGCTTGTTGCGTTCCCAAACCGGACAAGTGAGAGGATGGCGTGTGATACACCTGCCGGCTTTTCAGGCTACAGCCTCTTGAGTCAGAACCCTAGGATGCCCAGATATCGAAATGCTTTCCATGCCCTCTCTTCAGTCTGCACCGATGACAATGTGACTCCGTATCTTCATGGATCTCCAGATGGAGGCATTCCAACGAGGTTGCCTGATTTGAGTCCTTGCGGACTGGATGACTGTTCCTCTGGGACATTTCCAGAGGAGACAATTAGCATCAGCCCCACCTTTCTGGATTCAGATGCTCGTCCAATAATGAAACTAAAAGAAGTTACTCACACAAGTGCAGTAATCACCATCCAGATTCCTAATCCTTTTCGCAAAATGTACATCCTTGTCCTCTACAATAACAGCTTCTTCACTGACATCCAAAACCTGAAAAGCCAGAGAGAAGAGATTGAGTTACAAAACCTTAAATCTCACACCAACTACACATACTGTGTGGCATCCATTCGTAACTCCTTAAGATTTAACCACACTTGTCTGACCATCTCGACAGGACCAAGGACATTGCAAGAACGTGTGGTAAATGACTCAACTGCCACTCATTACATTATGACCATCCTTGGGTGTCTCTTTGGGATGCTCATCGTGCTGGGTGTAGTTGTCCATTGCCTGAGAAAGCGCAAAAAGCAAGACGAGCCAAAGAGCAAGAAGCTGGAAAAGATGAAAAGAAACTTGATTGAGATGAAATACGGAACCGAGCTGGAACAAGGGACTATATCACAGCTGTCACAAAAACAAATTCTGTCCGCTGGTGAAACAGTACAAAGGATGCCATACTTGCCAGCTGCCAGTGACACAGATCAGTATAAGATGCAAGAGATCTCTGGAACGCCGAAGACTACAAAGGGGAATTACATGGAAGTGAGATCAGAGCAACCAGAGCGGAGCATAAGGGAATGCAGCGTTCCTCCATCGGAAACCAGCCAGGGATCTGTTGCTGAGATATCCACCATTGCAAAAGAAGTGGACAAAGTAAACCAGATCATCAACAACTGCATAGATGCACTCAAGTCTGATTCAACATCATTCCAGACTGCAAAATCTGGCGCTGTGTCGACAGCTGAGCCACAGTTAGTTCTCATATCAGAACATCCCCCGGGCAAGTCTGGTTTTCTGTCCCCAGTGTACAAAGGAGGCTACCATCATCCCCTACAGAGGCACCACAGCATGGATGCTCCACAAAAGCGTGCAAGCACATCTTCGAGTGGTTCACTCCGCAGTCCTCGCTCTTTTCGCTCCGAAGGAGCTTACAGATCAGAGTCCAAATACATTGAGAAGGCATCTCCGCAGGATGAGTCAGGAATCATCACAGTCACTCCAGCTGCTGCAATTTTGAGGGCAGAGGCAGAGCGGATTCGGCAGTACAGCGAGCACAGGCACTCCTACCCTGGTCCCCACCATATAGAGGAGTCAATAGAGGTGTCAGGGAGTCGGAAATCGTCCATTCTGGAGCCGCTGACGCGCTCCAGACCCAGGGAGTTGTCCTATTCGCAGCTCTCACCACAGTACCACAACCTGAGTGGCTATTCCAGTCCCGAGTACAGCTGCAGGCCTTCTCTTAGCCTGTGGGAACGTTTTAAACTACACCGCAAGCGTCACAGGGATGAGGAAGAGTACATTGCTGCAGGCCATGCATTGAGGAGGAAAGTACAGTTTGCCAAAGATGAGGACCTACATGACATTCTAGACTACTGGAAAGGAGTCTCTGCTCAGCAGAAGTCATGATTGCCATTTTTATAGCCCATCCAATTAAAGAAGACTGCACAAGTCTCTGGACCAAACCAGCCAGTATCAACGATTAAGTGACAAGTCAGCACTCACTTTTAGAGATATAGCTTAGAAGTATTGCTAGGTCTTTTCATTCTGTTTGAGAATGAAAAAGATTCTGTAGATCTCGCAGTGAGTGTACGTGCCAAGTGGTAAGAATAGCAAACTTTTAACAGTATTAACCTCAACTCAACATTTGATTTTTATATATTGGAAATAACAATAAACTACTATTATATTATCACCCTCATGATCATCATGACCATCATTGATTAGTAGTATTACTGTTAAGATTGATTCTTCTTATTATTATTACAGTTAATCTTTGGTTATCGCATGGCCGTGTCCTGTGACAGTATTGACTGTTGTGTACTTGGAAAACATTCAACTCAAAATGTCTGCCGAACACTGTTCTCCCCAACCTTAGATTTTTATACAGACTGTGCAACTTTGAAAATGCTCTTTTTTTCTTCTTTAGCGACTGTTCAATGGACAACTGCTGAATTTGCTACAGAAGCACACATCTACTGGATTTTAATAGAATGACTTTTCAAAGAAAAAAAACTGCTTCTCTTAATGCTTTCTCCATTCTTTTTTTGTAAAGTTTACATTTTCAAACATACGACGAATGTTTCAAGTCCTTAAGACTTATACCTGCAGCCACTGCGATGCAGGGAGAACTGTTTTTGGCTTTCTATGGTTTTCTTTCATTAACAGATCTTCAAGCAGTGCTACTGAGAAAACTGACTACACAAACTCAACACAAGTCCTGCAAACTGGAGAATGAATGTACAGTGTGTGAAAACTATTTTTCTCTGACATCGGTTTTAGAATATTTGGGGCTTAGTCCGATTTAAACCCACTTCGATTCTTGTTTGCAAGACCTTCAGAGATATGTCTATCTCAGTCAAAGATATTGCTACCACATGCCTACTTTAAACCACTGTGAATCCCAAGACCTTGCTTAATCAGCCCTGGGTTTTTTTTTTTTTTTACTGAAATTTAACAGAGCTATGTCTTTTACGGTTGATAAGCCAGGTCTGAAGTGCTGATCTACGCAGTCCTAATAGCATAATCTGTTCTCACCGCTATTAATGCTGATAGACAATTTAGATTCCACTGATTAGAACAATGGAATTGGCCTCTAAATTGTGAGGAAACAAATTTTAAAGACCTGTACTGTGAAACCACACGTTATGATACCCCGATTCATGGAGTGAAATAACATGACATTTAAATTATATCGGAATCAAAGTGCATGTCAAACGCTTAACAGAAACGTTGTCAGCAGCATATTAAGACCTAGAGTGTGCATAATGTTGTTTTGAAGCTGTCATATCCACTATCCACAGGTGGATTGCTTGGAATACTGTCAGTTTGTGTGTGATTTACAGAGATAATATGTTAAACAGTTTCGCCAACTGATTTTATGAAAGAAAATGCCATTTTCATACTGAGCCTTGTCATACAGATTCATTGCTTGTTTCTCTACTGCAGTCGGATTCTGAACAACCTAACAAGAGGATTGTTTCAGTTTTGTTTTACAAATAAGTTTAGCCAATTTCAGGTAATCATCATGAGAGCCAAATGAACGCCTACAAGAAAGAAGTAATGCATGATAATAGGAATAATTTAACTCAATTGTCTGTATAATTAATAGAATCAAGGTCTTCTTTAACCCTTGTGCACTGTTCAAATTGACTGCCCTTTTGTTAGGTTCAGGATGAAAACATCCACTGAATTAAACTGCTGTAAAAGTGCAGCAGATAAATATTGTTTTCAAAGTTTTTTGCACAAATCTGTCCATAAAACCTCAGTCCTGATTAAAACTACTAAATGTTTTTTTAAAAGACAGGATTCTATCTCTTTAATTGCCAAGTTCACAAATTATGTCACTGATTTGGTAAAAAAAAAAAAAAAAAAAAGATGTATTTTCAATATAAAAAGTAATTGTGGACTGGATTTTTAAAAACTTTTATTACAGTCTTGGACATGTGAATGATTAGTAACAACATTAGCTATATATATTTGATATAATGTTAGACTTTAATTTTTCTCCCTCATTTACTGTTGGTAGCTGTTTTTGCCCCATTGACTTCTTTGATTATGAGCACATTTAATGGTGCACATTTACACAATCTTTGTTTTTGTTTACTCAATGTAGTTCTGAGAGCTGAGATGCATATTTTGATTTTCACAGACACATCAACTGCACAAAGATCACTCACAGACACACTTTAATTTGCTGTTTTACTCCATATAAAATCCAGAAACCAAGCGTTTTTTTTTTTTGCACAGGCCTATTTAAAGGGTTTTTAGACTGATTTCACGCAGCCAGCATTTTTAAAAGCGAAATCTAGGCTGCGGTGGGAAGAAACCCGGAAGTATCGTTGGGAGTTGCATAGGAATGTTGTGTACTTGGCTGTATATTTTATCAGCGAAGAGAAAGTGACACAAATTTATCATTTCAACGCCTTCCCAGTGACCCGAAGGTCCGTTCTGAATGAATGGTGAAAATAAAAAGGGATATCAGAGCTCATTTTCAGCTAAGTTAAGGGAAATAGCACTAGTTAGCTAACCCAAACACAGGTTTTAGATGCCATTCATCAAACTCAGGTAAATAAACTGATTCTTTCACTATTTTAGACTCGTCACAATACTGAATTTAAAGAAAAACCGTCAATTTCCCACTAACATTTAAGGCACTGTTGATGGCTTTCTTAAATCAGACAACACGAGGATGTGTAAGGAGGTGCAGTGTTTTATCGCTCACCGGGTTAGACTGGAGCAGGAAAGCGTCCGCACGGTGTTTAACTGGTGCCATGAGCTGGAGAACACTTGAGCGTATTACTCAAAGAGATTGTGATGTTGTTTGATGCTAAATTACTTTTACTTGTTTAAATTAAACTTAACTGAATGATATTAAAGTGATGTTTACACCATTTCTGCATTTAGAAATCTCGGCAACAGCCGGAGGTTTGTAGTCCACAGCATGTTACTGCAATGTTTACAGTGCTGGTCCTATACAGTACTTCCGGGTTTCTTCCCACCCCAGCCTCGCTTTGATTCTTTAAAATGGCAGCCGCGTGAAATAAGCGTATGATGCCAATTGATGACCAACAGAACAAAATTTCTAATTTGACCTCTTCCCAACAGGAAAAACCACCAACAATCAAAGATGCAGGACTACGTACATGGTGTCATGGTTTTGCAATCCAAAAATGTGGTTATAATGGAAGTCAACAGGGCAAAAACAGCCACCAACAGTAAATTAGGGAGAAAAAAATTAAAATAATTTAAAAACAATGCATTAAAGGTGATGTTGTCTCACATGTCCAAGACTGTGGTAAAAGGTAAAAAAAAATCCAGACCACAATTACTTTTTTTATATTGAAATAACGTCATTTTGTGTGTTTTTCCCACCAAATCAGTGACATCATTTATGAAATTGTCAATTAAAGAGTTAAAATCCTTTAATTTCCTAAGCAATTTAGTAGTTCTGATCAGGACTGAGGTTGATTAACAGATTTATGCAAAAACATTAAAAATAAATACTAATCTGACGCATTTTTACATCAGTTTAATTCAGTGGATGTTTACATTCCCAAACAAAACAAAAGGATAGCACATTTGCCCAGAGTGTATTGTTGAGTTTTAATTTTTATTCAAAACATTTTCTGAAAATATGTCAAAATAAGATTTGTCACCCAAAAATCACTCTGCTAGCTGAAACACAGAAAATGTTATGGGCAAATTAAGATTCAAAATCACCCCAGAGTAGATGAAAACATCCCCAACAGCACATACTGTAAGGGTTAAACAACCAGATGATGATTTCTCTGAACTTTCCCTTAATTTGTGAATAAATCTTTAATATTTTTTTAAGATTCTTTGGAAAAACAAGTGCAAATTCATACTGTTTAAGACTCAAAGGAAATGCACTGTAATTCATGAATAGACCTTTTGAGTTGATTGTCATCTCTTATAATGCGAAGTGTAGCACTCCTGATTTTCCATGGACACTGAAAGTAAGTTGAAAATGAATGTAGAGCAGCCTGAAAACAGCCACATGTCCGGCTGCTTGTAAGAAGGAAAGAATGGATCTCAAAGGGCTTTCATGTCTGGTGGAAATGTCAAAGAGCACAATAAAAATGGTTTTATTTCTTAAAGAATAAATACTTTTTTTCTCAAAGACATATTGTGCCTCAAGCGGCGTTCAGCTGTGGAGCTTAAGGTAAGTCTCCTGTTGTGTTTTTGTGGGAAAAGCACAGACGAGTTGAGGTGGGCTGAAGTGTAATAGCATGTCCTATAAGAAACTGGCTGTTTAGGTCTCAGACACTGAAGATGGGAACTGATATTATTAAAGTGTTCCAAAAATCTGTATTGAATTTCTGGGATTTCAAATCAAAAGTAAATGGATCACAGAATGAAAATCAGATTTGAATAAGAAACACATTACGGTGCACTGTAAAAAGTGATCAGTTACTTAAAGAGAGTAAAACAATTGCCTTGCAAGCAACAAGTTGACTTTACAAAAATAAGGTAAGTAAACCAATTGTAACTGTTAAGTTGACTTAATTTTTATAGTTATGCAAATTGTAGTCACTTTTAAAAAAATAAACTAATCACTTTTTTTCCCAATACACCTTTATTTTATTAATTTTCCCCCCAACTTTTCTGTATCTAGCAAAATGACATACAGTTAAATAATTCAGCTCTTGCAGACTCCAGTGTCTTCTAACTTCAATACAATTTATAATTGTAGACTTTATAGACTTAATGAAGCACCAAATATGTAATATTGCAATAATTACAGTAATTATTTGCAAACAGATGTGCTAAAATAGTCTGCCTGTAAAAAGGGATTAGTTGACTTTAAAAAAAAAAAGTAAGTACAATTTGCATAATTGTAAAAATTAAGTCAACTTAACAGTTCCAAGTTACAATGGGTTTACTTTATTTTTGTAAAGTGAACTTGTTGCTTTTAAGGGAATCGGTTTACTCGCTTTAAGTAACTAATCACTTTTTACAGTGTGGTTTCTAATTTGAGCATAATATTGACAAACACTATAAAAATGATGGGTTCCACACAATTGATTTGTGCTGAGACAACATGGAACAATTAAGTTAACTTATTAGTTTTTACAAATTTACACATTTGAAATAAAACTATTTAGTTAAAAAAAAAAAAAAAGAATTGTGTTGCTCAACTCATTTGAATGTAAATCCCGCCTTGGGCTAAATTGATTAATTATGCATTTGAGTCCATATATTTCCCAACATTGCAGCATTTTTTGAGTGAACAAAATAAGTAAAATACTTGCCAAATAAGTAAAATCTACTATAAATAAATAAATAATTAAAATCTAATGTCAAAACATAAAGGGCTCTATTTTAACAATCTAGGTGCAAAGTCTAAAGCTCAGGGTGCAAAAGCATTAAAGGCATGTCCGAATCCACTTTTGCTATTTTAAGGACGGAAAACGCTCTGTGCCGCGGCGCATGGTCTAACAGGGTAGAGCTTATTCTCTTAATGAGTTATGGGTGTATTTTCAGAATAAACCAATCAGAATCTCATCTCCCATTCCCTTTAAGAGTCAGTTGCATTGTGCCATGGTGCCATTGCGATTTACATGGCGGACATAGTAAGTGGAAAACCTAAACGCTTCACTAGCGAGAAAACAGTTCAACAGCATCTGCAGCGAGAGTATAAAGTATTTTGGCCTCATATGGTCCAAAACCTGACAGGTGGACCAGTCTAAGCTTGTTTTTAATAAAAAAAATATAAATGTGCATAAAATAAATAATACTAATAATAATAATAACGCACAACTAACACGAAGTCTATTTCACAGTCTATTTTAGTTCCTTAAAATAGCCAACAATGCACCTTAACACACCTCTTTTCTATATCGGAACACACGAGTCCACAAAGTGGTGCAAATGTATTTGCTATTTAAACAACATTGTGCAAATCGGGAAAATTAAGGTTGTGTTGGTCTGAAAATAGTAAGACGTCGGGGGAAACAGTTCTTGCGCCTTATTGCGCCAGGTGTATGATAGGGCCCAAAATCTATCTCAAAACATGCTGTGGTACTATAAATTATAATGAAAATAATTAAATAAAAACAGATAGAAAAAATGGTAATTAAAATACATAAAAAATATAAGCATTTTTACTATAGAGATCTCAGGCTTCCTCTGGATTCAGACCAAATGAAAACTCAAAACTTATGTAAACTTGCCATTGATAAGGACAAATGAAGTTTGACTAAATTACCAATTCCAAAAAAGTATAATATAATTAAATTTATGTGCATTCTATTTTTTCCTCACACCAAAAAAGTCTATTAAGAAAAATGTGTAAAAATTTAGAGACGGTTCAAAAGATTATTATTTAGGCAAACGTCTATAAAGACCAAGGTACACTTATTTATTTTTAGGTACACTACAATTATTTACTTATTTGTTTGTTTGTTTATTTATTTGTTTGTTTGTTTATTTATTTATTTATTTGTTTATTTATTTATATATTTATTTGTACATGTTCTAGATTAATCAGCAAGTAGTTGACTATATTTAAAGTGAGTAAACTGTTGGATTAAAATGATCAAGTAAATAAACTGTGTATAATTATAAACTTAATATAACTTAAGTTACAAAGGGTTAACACACTTTAAGTAAAGTCAACTTGACTTTTAAAGGAACAGATTGACTTAATTGATTCAATTTTTTCAGGGTGTTATTCCAATAAAAGCTATAAAAATGCCTCGGATTGAACTTTAACCCCTTAAAAGTCACGCCAATTTTTGAGTTCAAATGACTGAAAACATAATGTGGGGTTGGCAAAATGTATGCACCATAAAAAAATGTAAAACTGTACTTGAGTATTAGAAACAACAACTGCATGTTTAGCAAATCTTGAAGTAATAATATGCCATGATGACAGTACAGAATATTTTGCTAGTTATTGTTAGTATTCAGCTTAAAGTAACATTTAAAGGCTTAATTAGACTAACTAGGTAAGTTGGGGTAATTATACAAGACAAGTAATTGCATAACAATGGTTTGTTCTGTAGACAATCAGACAAAATCATGCTTAAAGGGGCTAATATTATTGACCTTTTTTAAATATTGACACTTTTATTCTAGCTGAAATAAAACAAAAAAGACTTTCTTCAAAAGAAAAAATATATAAGGAAATAATGTGAAAAAATCTTGCTCTGGTATCATTTGGGGGATATTTGAAAATAAAAATCTACAGGAGGGCTATTAACTTTTGACTTTAACTGTATATTTTATAATGTAAATAATGTACAAATAATGATTGCACATCTGTAATCCTATTTGCAGGCGTTTGGGGGATTTCCACTAGAGTGCATTTTGTGGGCTGTTTTCACTCCTGTAATTGGTATGACTCTGAGATCAGATCTCCAAAAGCACATTTATAGCTTTTATAGCTTTGAAAGAAAAGTGTAAATGCAAAAGTAACATGTTAAAAGGATCCAATACGCATCTTTCCAAAAAGCATGAATTATGTAAATGAGGCACCTGTAAGTGTGGAGTGTAAAATGAAAGTGAAAATCTGCTTTGATGGAGATGACGGGACAGCATTCACTACAGCGGCTGACCGAAAGCTGCTGTCACTCAGAACAGGTCCTGTCAACCCTGCACAGCCTCCTCCATCACCTCTGATGGAGTGACGGAGCTTTTTTTAACGCACTTTTGACTCATGTGTGAAAAGCATAGCAGCTCTGCTATAGTGCACCTGAAAGCCACTGCTGTGTCACATTTAAAGTCTGTGAAACTCTCTTCTAAATCAAGTTATAAAACAGCAACTTTTTTTGTGTGGAAACGCTGAACTATTTGGTAACACTTTACTTTGATGGCCCATCTGAGTATTAGGTGACTGTCTGGATAATACCTGTAAATACTGCTGCTAAACAGACATTTAACTGACTATAAGAAACTTTGCAAGTATATGTCAACTTACACAACCCTAACCTCAACCCTAACCCCAACCTAACAGTCTATAATCTAATGAGAATTTGTTGCAATGTAACTTAAATTCAACAATCAAATAAAGTGACCAAGTATTTTTAAATCTTTTTTTTAATATGGAATTGAAGTCAGAATTATTAGCCACCTTTGATTTTTTTTTCTTTTTTTTTCTTTTTTTTTCTTTTTAAATATTTCCCAAATCATGTTTAACAGAGCAAGGACATTTTCCCAGTATATCTGAAAATATTTTTTTCTTCTGGAGAAAGTCTTATTGGTTTTATTTCGGCTAGAATAAAAGCAGCTTTACATTTTTTTAAAAACATTTTGAGGTCAAAAATATATATTTTTTTGATTGGCAGGAACAAAGCTTTCTTATACAATGACTTGCCGTAATACCCTAAATTGCCTAGTTAACTTAACTAATCTATTAACCAATTAAATTGCACTTTAAGCTGAATACTAGCATCCAGAAAGTTATAGCAAAATATTATGTACTGTCTTCATAGTAAAGTAAAGAAATCTGTTACTAGAAATTAGTAAAACTATTATGTTTAGAACGTAGTTGAAAAAGTCTTCTCTCCTTTAAACAGAACTTGGGGGAAAATATAAAAGAATTAAACATTTCTCCTGGATGTGATTTCAAATATCAGACTTGGTCAAAGAGCCTATGAAGTTCACTACAGTTCAGGTGATCAGAATCTATGTATTGCCCCTTGTTCAACAAACGATCCACTTAATGCAAGCCTCTCCCAAAAGCTTTTACCTTCCTTATCCCACAACCATAAGAGTGTCCGTCAATTGTTTAGATATAAAACTGCTCCATTATCTGACAATTAAAGGCCGTATCCATTAAATCAAATCAGGCTCTCGAGTTTAAGTCAGAATTAGTAGCTCTCCTTTGAATTATTATATATATTTTTTTATATTTCCCAAATGATGTTTAACAGAGCAAAGAAATTTTCACAGTATGTCTGATGATATTTTTTCCTTCTGCAGAAAGTTTATTTGTTTTATTTTGGCTAGAATAAAAGCAGTTTTGAATTTTTTAAAAGCCATTTTAAGGCCAAAATTATTAGCCCCTTTAAGCTATATTTTTTCGATAGTCTACAGAACAAACCATTGTTATACTTGCCTAAATACCCTATCTTGTCTAGTTAACTTAATTAACCCAGTTAAGCCTTTAAATGTCACTTTAAGCTGTATAGAAGAGTCTTGAAAAATATCTAGTAAAATATTATTTAGTGTCATCATGACAAAGATGAAATAATTCAATTATTAGAGATGAGTTATTAAAACTATTATAATAACAAATGTGTTGAAAAAAATCTTCTCTCTGCTAAATAGAAATTGGGGTGAGAAAATAAACAGGGGGTCTAATAATTCAGGGGGCTAATGATTAAATATATATATATATATATATATATATATATATATATATATATATATATATATATATATATATATATATATATATATATATATATATATATATATATATATATATTGCGAAAGCCGGCAGTCAGGACTGATAAAGATGTCTTTTTAACAATATGCTGTGAGAGACAGTGACCTTTCGCCACTCGTTACTGCCTGCAGTAGGAGTTCACATCATGGGGTTCGGTGAGACTCCATCCAGTAATCAGCACCTAATTACAGTCTGCGCTCTACATCAGCCTGTGCTTATAACACCAGCAGAGCCACAGGAAAGAGTGTTTGCTTAGTCTGTGTGGGAATAATGTAACCTCAAAGTCTACGCTGACAGTTTATTCCTGTCCTGTGCCCTCTTTCAGTTTTCAGTGAAGACTGAAGTTTTCTGAAATATCAATTCATAAAACTTATATTTTAAACTTAAGGCAGCTTATTTAAAAAAAGAATGGATATTTAACATGAGAATAATGCATTAACGATACACGCCTTACCCTCCAGAACTGTGCAAATTATTTCATATTTCATAGCTGATTGGTTAAGAAGAGAATTGTTGCGCTCAGATCTCACATCTGTGTTTACTTTCTGAATGAATCTGCATTTTAAATGAACTGGGTGAAAGAATGATTCAATGGGCCATTCATATAAAGAGCTGTTTACCCCATTGATGAATCAATTAGTCGTTTGAATGAACTGAATGCATAAACAACTCAATGAATCACTAATTAAGCTTTTAATCGGGCTGTCAATCGATTACATCTCATATTAATTACACAATGAAGCAATTAATTATTCTTAATTAATTAAGAAATCTTTTTTCTGTACTTATACTGTTAAATGCACAAAGCATCAAGAACAAATTTAAAGAAATATATTGATTTTACAAAATGTAATACACATATAATATTAGGATACTGTTTTCTTGATTTTAAGAATTTGCACTAGGTACATAAAATGGTTACATCCACCAAAATATGTTCAGAAAATAAAGCAATTCATGAAGTGAATTTGTGCATATATTTTATTATAAAATGCTGATAAAAGAAAATAATAAAACAACAAATGTATATTTATATATATATATATATATATATATATATATATATATATATATATATATATATATATATATATATACATTATAATATATTATTAATATGTTATTATATATAATATATTATAATTGTCACGTACAGTTCATAAGTAAAACTACTTATTGATTTTAAGAAAGGGTCTGGTTTCTGTCTACAGGAAAATTTTGATCACCCGGAGCCAGGGAGTCTACTGGGTGAGACAGAGATCATCCTTGGCGGACAATTGTTCAAATTAACAATAAATTAATCCAGAATATTAATGATTAATAATAATTAGTTATGGTTGATATTAATATTCATAATCTGAGGGTCCGCTCAGTCCAGTGGGCGGAATCATACATATTTATATTTGTTTAACCAAATTGAAGGAAGGTTAAGCCAGAATATTTATAATTAATAATAACCCGTTATTATTAATTATTAATATTCATAAACTAAGCTAATTTTGTTACAATATATATATATATATATATATATATATATATATATATATATATATATATATTATATTATATTATATATATTATTATTCTATTATTATAATAACTACACATAATATTAATATATTATTATTACATTATATTTGTTAATAAATAAAGGTTTAAATAAGCATTTCATATAAACATTTTCAGGAAAATGTCAGACAGGTGGGCCTTAAAAAAAAATTGATCAGAGAAAGAAGTTGGCCCTGAAGTAAAAAAGATTGAGAGCCCCTGCTGTAATTCAAAAATACTGTTATTAATATATCACATTATACTACATTATTTACTGGAAACCTTATCAATATAGCTTTAAAGGAATCATTTACATAAAAAATGATAAATTCATCATTTACTTGTTAATTGTCACAAACATATTTGGATTCCTGGTCTCACTTTAATGTATATTTAGCTGCCTTAACTAATATGCACATACAGTACACTGAAATGTGTACTGTATTAATTATTAATTTGTTACAATGCACTTATAGTGTAAATACATGTACTTATGCTTGTTTCAATACCTGCATTGATTTCATGATTTCCGTAATTACATTTGCAATCATATGTTGTCCATCCCTTAACACACCCTTAATTTGACCCATGCCACCAAACCTGTCCCTAACCCTTCCCTTATCCCACCTCAAGAGTACCAGACGTGTCCTGCAATACATTATTAACACATTAAGTGCATTGTATTAATATTTATATGTTTATATTATATTATTTAAGTTGATAGTAGTTAAGGCCACCTAATAAAAAAGTGGGACAGAAATTATACCTTCTGTTGAACACAAAAGAAGATATTTTAAGTTGAAAAGCAGCAGCCAACAACACCCATACTATGTTTTGTACCTACTATGAATGTTAATGAATGCTTTTCTCCAACATTCTTCAAAATATCTTCTTTCTTGTTCAACAGAAAGAAGAAGTTCATTAAAGTTTAGAATCACCGAAGTGTAAGTAAATGCTGATACTTTAGATTTTGGGTGAACTGTCTTTTTAAGGGTGACTGATCTGCAGAGGGTTTATCTACAAATCTGAGAGGAGCACATGATGAAGAAGTCTAGCAGAAAGACTCTCATCAGTGAGGCAGGAGAGGCTAAATGTCTCACAAATTACAATAACTGAATTACTGATGCAAATACACTCGTCGTGCTCTTCTAGAAACACACACACACGGACACACACAAACATGATGTCAGCTAGAATGACAGTCAGGCTAATTAGCTGGGTTTTAATTTGCTCGAGGTTGATCAGTGTCATGATCTCGCGCTAATCTTTGGAATGCATGCGTGCAAGTAAAATAAAACAGGAAAACAAAAAAGCGAGAAAACTGGAAAAATAAACAAGCAAGAAATCAGTTTTAAGGGCAAGAAGAGGACTGCCACTTAACTGCCAACTTTTCTAATATCAAAGTCAACATCAAAATTCATCTTTATTTTCTTTTGTTTAGAAAGGAAAGAAGCTTGAATTTAATATCTTCCAGTAAAGCTGACCAGGGCTTGTGGAATACCTTAAACTAGTCACTTAAACCAGATTCTATGTTTTCCAAAGCAGCTTATTATTAAAATTTGATTCAGCTCAGATTCAGAGCTCAATTTTTAATACCAATTTAACATTATTTAAATGGAAAAAAACAGTACAGCCAATATGACTTATTCCATAAAAGGATGTCACATTGACTGCATATGACAATGTTAATGTGTCTATCTTTGTAACAAAGGATGTGTAGATGTTAGTAATTCAAAATACAGACATATTACATCTATAAATTAATGAAATACGGTAGTTTACTGTAAGAATGAGAAATTACGGTAATACTATAATAACTACACACTATAAATCATTTATTAAGCATTAGCAAATAGTTTATTCATTATCAGTTAAGCATTAACTCTACATTAATAAACGTTAGTAAGCAGTTTATAACTGCAGCTACAAATTCTCCATTCTTGTCTTATAAGCACCTGTATAATGTGTTTAATAATTGTACTTTCATACTTAGTTAATGATTTATTTTTCATTACTATATTAAGTATTGCATTATTTATAAACCATTTGTATTGAAGAGTAGTTGCGGGATTTTAGGATAATTCAAAATGAGTTAGTAAATGATCAATAAACTATTGAAATCAACGTTTATTTGTTTTTTTTATTCAGGCATATATTAATGGTTACTATGCATGTTAATAAATGCTTTGTTAACTCAACTTCATCTAGTTTTGTGACCTAATCTAAAGTGTGGACTATTTATGCTTTATAAATCCCTTATAAATGACAAATAAAGGCTCAGTTAAATTCTAAACAGGAAAAAAGACATTATTCATTCCTATTCATTTAAAGATACACAAATGAAACTGTACTTCAAATGAAAAATAAATCTTTGCAACCTGATCTAAAATAAAATCACTGAAGAGTTTAAACATTGCATCTTATTATATTGTTAAATTATTATTATATTGTTGTTGTATTTTAACACTCCTTTTATTCAGCAATGTTTAAACTTTACAGTAATTTAACTTTTTAGAAAATATTGCAAGGATTATTGTTCAGTTGATTCAGAGCCTTTAATAGACATTTATAAGGGATTTATAAAGCATGAATAATCCACACTTTAGATTAGGTCACAAAACTGCATGAAGTTGAGTTAATGAAGCATTTATTAACATATTAGTTAACTATTAGTATATGCCTGAATAATAAGACATATAAATGTTGATTTCAATAGTTTATTAATAATTTACTAACTCATTTTGAATTATTCTAAAACCCTCAACTACTCTTCAATACAACTGGTTTGGAAATAGTGCAATACTTCATATAGTAATGAAAAATAAATCATTAAGTATGAAAATACAATTATTGAACACATTATACAGGTGCTTATAAGACAAGAATACAGCATTTGTAGCTGCAGTTATAAACTGCTTACTGACGCTTATTAATGTAGAGTTAATGCTTAAATGATAATGAATTCACTATTTGCTAATGCTTAACAAATGATTTATAGTGTGTAGTTATTATAAAGTCTTACCGAAATGACTTTTACGGTTTGTAGCATATTTTAAATGGTAAAATACTGGCAACCACAGCCGCTGTTTTTTTACCATAAATTTTACAGATTTTTTTTTTACAGTGTATTTGAATAATGATGGTTAGTTTCTTTACTCGAAGGCTCAGATTTGATTATAATTATTAGTTTTGTTTTCAGAGTTGAGGTATCATTATTATTCACACCTCAAAGTTTGCTTTGATTGTCAGTATTTACGCTTTACCATTGCACACACTCATTACATTTTATTTATCAAGTTTAAGAGTCTCTTTAACTCTTATGTTTATTTTATTATTTTATTTTGTTTAAATATTTTAGATTTTGCGTAATAAACTATTTGCCTCAGTAATGTTGGTAAATTAAAATAAAGTGGTTAAATAACGAAATGTAAACCATCAGGTAATACACACCCAATTCTGTGAGATGCAAAATGCAAATGCAGTTTCATGCTAATTTCAAGATGGAAGAACTCTGCTTTTACCTAACATCACACATTTATGCATTTTGCAGATACTTTTATGCAAAGTGTTTGACACTTCATTCAAGGTTTCTCCGTTCTTGCATTCCTTGTAAATCAAACCCACGACCTTGGCATCGCCAGCAGCTTGCTTTATACCGTTTGAGCTACAGGGAAGACGCACATGCTAAAACCAAAGCCGTGTTATCATACTGCTCTTTCATTATCTTTCAACCCATAAAGGCACTGTGCTATACATTTTATATAAAATGTCAGTGATTTCAGCAGAAAAATAATATGCTACAGTTAAAATCCCTAGAGTGGTTAATGGTCAATTTCTTTAATACATATGGTGAATAACCGTAAATTAACAAATTTCCTAGAATTCTGTGCACGGCACCAGTGTTCATGCTATTTATGTTGACATTACTATGGATCTTTTTAGTTTTTTTTTCCTCACCAATTATTACAATGGACATTGATGTTACATGTTGACAAATAATGTTTATTGCATTACTTTAGAGCAGAGATGGCCCATGGTAACCTTTGATTTGACATCTCATCTGAGAAGAGAGGGAGAATAATGGAGCAAATGCCTTCAACAAAGATCAACATTTCTAATTCAACAAAACCTTTTGTTTAATTCTTGAGCAACAAAAAATAAAAATAAATCAAAGAGAAATGGTTCAATAAAATATTGTGAATGTATCAGATATTTAAAAAATGTAAATACAGTCACTCAACAAATACTGGACAATGCACAAGGCTAGTAAGTCATGGCAAGGTGCAGCCTAACTAGAGTATTCTACATTGAACTCTGTTGTGTAATAAATGTGATTTTTTTGATAGTAAGAATTCATTTTAAAAACTATTATTAATATTTTCCCAGAGATGGGTTGCGGCTGGAAGGGCATCCTCTGCGTAAAAAACCTGCTGGATAAGTTGGTGGTTCATTCTGCCGTGGCGACCCCGGATTAATAAAGGGACTAAGCTGACAAGAAAATGAATGAATGAATGAACGTGGGCCTCTAATTGAATGACTCGATTGGTAGTCGCCAATCTGGCCGATCTCATGAACCAATCACAAGTGTTTGTTTAGTAGTTTACAAGCAGAGGAAGACACACGTGTGCTCCTGTATGTTATGCATAGCCACAACATGTGAGGAGTGTTGGAATATCTAGCCAATTCCATGCGTCTGGAGAGTGTTTTCTTCAATGGCAAAAATATTAGTATTTTATTAGAGACAAATGAATAATTCGATGACAGAGCTCTGGCTTACGTTACCCCAATGCAATTCAAGAATTACATTCAGGAGGTTCGCAACTCACATACATTTCCTGACTCCAGCATATATACACAACTGATATTAACAGGTGGAGTTTTGGTGTAACGTCATTTGTCAGTCATTGTTCAGTCCTCCATTGGCCGCACCCCAGACATACTTAATCTTTTTCTACGAATTCTCTGCACAACAAAAAAAAAAGCATAGAACTTTCTGTGCTCTGTGTTCAGCTTTAACACCTCTCTTCAGACAGGAAGTTTCTACAGAGCTGAATTTAATTTTGGACCCGCATCTATCTACTTCTGCAAAAATGCTGATTAGTATGCACAGCACTCACACACAACAGTAGAAGTTCAGTTAATATATGACCCTTACATGACCAATACAAATAATTGTTTGTTTAAAAGAAAAAGAGACAAAAATATTTTTAAAAAATCATTCCTATTTTCCAACAGGAGGTAAATGATGCGTGGGCCGTGAGCGATCGATGTGCTTGCGTCACAACAGTTAAAATATATACAGATGCGCTGCGACCTGTTTATAAAGTCTAATGCTGCTTCTTGCCATGACATGTTCACACCTAAATGGTTATAAGAGATGTGTTTAAGGTATTATATGCAGCATCCTTAATTTATTTTTTTAGGTAAGGCGAGATCTACTCTCAAGGTTCATACTTAGAGGGAAAATGTGCTTAATGCATTATAAAGCTTGAAGCATTAGAATCAGTACTCAGCCGATCACCATGAGAAGGAATCGGTACTCGATATCGGCTGCAAAAATTCTGACCAGAGCATCCCTAATAATAATTATAAAAAATAAAGCCGACTACTTTCGCGGATTCTACTTCGGGTAATTTTTAGAACGTAACTCCCGCGAATAACGAGAGAATAAAGAGAGCCTCATCTTGTTGAATTGCTGAACACCACCTTAAAAAGTTGCCATGTACAAAAGCGTACGTTAAATGACTAAATCCAAAACCGGTTAGAAACTAAAAAAAAAAAAGCTTAACTTGTAGTAATTTACAATGTGGTTATTCAAAAACGCAATGGACTTGCTACAGCTGAATGCAGGACTGGGAAATCCCATCCAACTTCCAGCAGGTGTGACATTACAGTAAATGGGCCATGCACCTCCTATAATTGATGCGTGACCGAATCTGTACATAAATAGATGGTCTGATTACCTCATTATTATCCCTCTTTGGTGAGCTGGGCAGGAATATAGGGACGGTCATGGCTCTAATGCTCCTCAAGGTCAGTATAACGCGGATGAAATATTGCAGGCCACATTAGAAAGCACACAGAGGGGAATAATCCACTAGAGTCACTTCTATTCAGTCAGAAACCTCAAATGGGTGCATTACTCAACAATGCTTTCCTCAGCAATAGGATCATACGAGATTCAGCAATATTTACATAATGTGAATGATGGAAGGCTTAAGTAAACACTTCATGCTTCCAATAAACAGATGCTTAGTAACAATTCAACACCACTGGAGTTGTAGTGTAAACATTTATGCTTAGTTTTGATCGAAAAGGGGATGCTGGAGTTGCTAGTGTCACGTCTGGGAATTGAAGACACACTGCAGGACACACGTGTATGGCAAATTTACATTTAATTTTAATATATGGTAAATATATGGGATTTGTTAAAGGAATGATTTCAACTGAATGCTGGCCGACAGAATGCAGACTGGTTTTAAAGTAGCTTCATGTATATGCATTACTGAGCCTTTTCTCCACTTACACAATTCTTCTAGCGCGTTTGGGTTTACTTTTAGACGCTTCACACCCCAAAATATGATCATCCATGTGTGACGGAGCACTGTAAAAAACAAAAAAGGTGACTGATAATAAATAAATATATTATAAAAGCATTTAAAATGTTTTTTAGAGGCTATATACTTTCTTTTGTTGCATTTTCTATTTTATTTGTAGCATACATTACAGTACTTATATAGTATAGTACATATTTAAGCATTCATTGACTTATTTTACCATATCTTTATTTTAATTTATTTGTGTTCAATCATTCATATTTTTTTTCGACTTAGTCCCTTTAATAATCTGGGGTCGCCACAGCAGAATGAACCGCCAACTTATCCAGCATATGTTTTACGCAGCAGATGCCTTTCCAGCTGCAACTCATCTCTGAGAAACATCCATACACACTCATTCACACTCAAAAGCAGGCTTGTGGCACACTTGGTTTGCAGAGTGGCAGTTACTGGGTAAATGTTGAAAGCAGAGATCAGTGGACAATTACCTAACATGTTCAGCTGACTAAAGGACAACAGTGAGACAAATAACCAGAGTTTTGCCAAAGAGCATATCTGAAAACAGTGACTTGGTTTAGCAAGATAAGTCTTCAATAAGAGGCCTTCACTAAACCTTTGTCCTACTCTGGCATATACACAATGCAAGAATCTCTTCTTAACGTCTTGCAGCTGTTGCCATGGTAGCTTGTATGCAAATGTTTATTTAAAAAAATCCAAAGATGGAATATTCATGAAACCTTTATTTTTTATGTCCCTTAATGTCAATTATTACTGGGTTCTTTTTAAATTGTGATACATCAAAGTGGCTACTGCTCTCTCAAGGCATTTCAGAATTGGTAAGTGACCCAGAATCACTATGGCAACAGCAGCCCTCATCCGTCCCCAAAAGAGGACATACATTACAGTACTGCATGCTAAAGGACAGTCAGCAATCATTCTCATCCCCCTCTTTTGATAACACACACACCTACACGTGCATGCAAACATAAAATCTAATCTAATGTCCCCTAAAAACACTTTCTTTAATTACATTTAATTACATGTGGGGATGTTAACAAAACATCGACACATGTAAATACATATATCATCAGTATTATCAGTAAATCACCTACATACTGCACTGTATATACAAAAGTGGCAGGGACTACTGTAATAAAATACACTTTTTTTTAAAGATGCGGCCATGCTTATTATTTATTTTTGTATAACATTTTAATTGAGGTCACAATTCATGCTGTTAAAGGTGCTGTGTGTATGTTTTTCACTCTTCTAAATCATAAAAAAATGCCATAATATGTTTGCAGACATTTAAAAAACATGCCAAGTAAACATTTTTGTTTATCTAAAAACCAATACTGATATCAAATATTCTGCTTTGGAAATGTGCTTCCTGTGCTGGAATGCTGTCTTTGTTTTGGTTCTTTTAACTCGCCCACTGCCAGCTTAGCCAATTATATTTCAGCACCCCGGGTTGCATTGTTGGAAAACCACATATTTCAAAGCTTGCGTCCATGGCCTATATGCAACCTCCAGTGGACAGTAGCAGACTCCGAAATGAGATGTTTAAAATGACCACAACCACTAAAGGGATCACGAAAATGTATTTAGGTGTAACAGCATTTTGAGAAAATGCTGTCAGGGGGCACAAAGGAACGGGATGTGAATAGACTAAAATATACAGTAGCTGCTACTTGTAAATAAAGATGAAAAAACAAAACAAAACATTATAATATCTTCATTAAAATAACAGCTTCTTAACCAGCTTTATTATCATTGTAAACTTGTTGGGCTCTATAATATACCTGGCGCGATAGAGCGCAAGACATGTTTGGCGTGATTTGTTGCCATTTTCAAACCAGCACAACCCTAATTTTCACAATTTGCACCACGTTGTTTAAATAGCAAATCCATTTGCGCCACTTTGTACTTGTGTTCTGGTCTATAAAGGAGGTGTGCTAAGGCGCATTGTTGGTGTGCTGCTATTTTGAGGAACTGAAATAGGCTGCTCCATTGACTAACTAAAAGCTGGTCTAAAGTCAAGCACAGAGCGCGTTAATTATGCACCTATGCAGGTCCAAACGGTTAGACATTGCTTAATACACACATGATGTACAGCAATACACATATATCTTTACGTATGATTTATTTACATTTTTTAATGTTACAAAAATTATTATTTTCCACATATATATAAAACCACTGCCTCCATGCCTTCTTTATCTCGGGGGGATTTTTTTTCAATTTATTCATCACAACTTGTATTTTTATATAATGTTATTACTATTGTTAGTAATAGTATTTATTATATGCATATTTATATTTGTTTTAATCAAAAAAGTTTAGATTTGTCCACCTGTCAGGTCTTAGAGATGTATGCATCACCATATGGGGCACAAGAATAGGACGTGTGCTTGGATGTGACTTTTTTTAACTACACTTCATTATTAATGTTCATTTATTAATTTGCTGGAAATTAAAACTGTATTTAGAAATAGTTTTGAAATAAATCTCTGTGCTTAACAAACAAAAGTAAATATGTAGGCTAATGGATGTCTTCAGTGGAGTGCGTACAACACAGTTTTCTTATCCACTAAAGTAAAGGAGTAAAGTAAAGAGTAACATTAAATTAAAAAGAAAGTAAGAAGGCCAAATGTAGGAGACTCGTTCTTTATCCTCGCTGCAGATGGTTTGTTTGACCATTTTCTCGCAAATGAAGCATTCAGTTTTTGCCCTTACAAAGTCTGGTAAATATCAAATGCGCCCTGGTGTGATGCAACTGACTATTAAAGGGAATGGGAGGTGAGACTCTTGGTTGGTTTAACTAAATAGTTTAGCGTGTTATACTCAAAACAAAACCCATAATTCATCAAGAGAATAAGCACAACCCTGTTAGACCATTCACTGGGGCACAAAACATTTCCGTCCTTACAATAGCGAAAGTGGATTCAGACATGCACTTAAAACTTTGCACCATGCGCTTTAGACTTTGCACCTAGATCGTTAAAATGTGAAGTGTTAAGTGTAATGTCACACTTTTCAACTGTAAAAACTGGACTGAAACTTTCTATAATTTACTATAACCTTCTATTTTAAGCTGCTTTGAAACAATCTACATTGTAAAAGCGCTATAGAAGTAAAGATGAATTGAACTGAATGAGGATTCATTTTAGAAATTAAAACAGTAAAAACATAGTTGAAACATAATAAGTACATAAATAAATAAAGCATAATAATAGTAAAGTATAAGATATTCTAATTTTATTCTTTAAAATAATTTAAAATAAAACAATGCTGACATGGATTTTCCTGCAATGTGTGATGCGATATCCCTATACAAATAAGTATTTGTGTACTTTCTTCGAAAACAAATTTTCCAGGTCAATTAAGCATGTAGAGCTACTAATAGAAGACATCTGTATTGTATTTTGATGCATATTTCAAACATTACATAAGTGTTCAAATGCATATTTTATTTTAAGAGCCCTGTGTATGCCCAGTGCAACTGACTACAAGCTGAAGGCAGTGTATTACTGTGCGTCAGAAATAATAGCGAACGTCACCGATTTATATTATTCTAAATGGTTCAAGGCCTGATATATTATTCATCTTAAATGTAACCGGGAAAAAAGGCTAGCATTGATTATGTGTGTGCAACTGAAGCATCATCCATTTACACTGTTTATATCAGGTCTTAATACAGACCCTTTCAACACCATCTGAGCTCACTTCTTGGCCAATCAATCTGATGAATTTATTAAGAGCCAACGCAGCATGAGACTGACATTGTCAGGATTGAGTTCATTTATAGCCGAGACTGAAAGCTAGAGGTGCCAACATAACAGAATGTCTTCATGTGCTGAAACGTACAGAAATGCACAATGAACACATTTCATTTCCTGGAAAACATTAATATGTCACACTTAACAATAAGCAGGGTTCATACACATTTTTTCCATTATTTTTTCAAGACTTATGTAAATTTTCATGACCTACAGTTTCATGCAGTGTCTACAAATGTGTGGTAAAAGAAAAAACTATGCATTTTTAAATTACAGCATATGGTAAAACACGCAACAATCTATTTAGTTTCAATTTATATTTATATCTATGTTAAAACTGATTTAGATAATGCTTTCACCGAACTAATAATGTGAGAGTATGTGACTGGCCAAGGACAGAAAAGATGTAAATAACCTATTTTCAAGTATAAATATATCTGTTTTCCATGACTTTTTTCAAAACTTTGTGGGTTTTTCTGATTTTCCAAAACTTTTCCAGGCCTGGAAAATGCCATGTCAAAATTCCATGACTGTTCCATGTTTTCCATGACCGTATGAACTCTGAATAAGGTTTCATTAGTCAACGCAATCTCACGGCAATTTGTAACTTTTTGATTTAGTAGCTAATTCATACAATCTATTTCGTACAATTTAGTACGATTTGCTCATCATCCAATGACGGTTAGGGGTGGGGTTAGGTGCCACACTTCCTTTTTAAAATCGTACATTTTTGTATGACTGAACTCGTATGAATTAGCCACTAAACTGACAAAACATAAAATACTTATGTTTTCTCGTGAGATCAGGCTGCATTAGTTTATGTACTTACTAACAAGAATTAATAATGAACAATACTAGTACCGCACTTATTAATCAATTCACAACTTACTAATGGGGCGACGCAGTGGCACAGTAGGTAGTGGTCTCGCCTTACAGCAAGAAGGTCGCTGGGTTGCTGGTTGGATCCTCGGCTCAGTTGGCGTTTCTGTGTGGAGTTTGCATGTTCTCCCTGCATTCACGTAGGTTTCCTCCGGGTGCTCCGGTTTCCCCCACAGTCCAAAGACATTGTCGGTAGTGTAAAAGTGTGTGCGAATGAGTGTGTGGATGTTTCTCAGAGATTGCGGCTGGAAGGGCATTCGCTGCGTAAAAATGTGCTAGATAAGTTGGCGGTTTATTCTGCTGTGGCAACCCTGGATTAATAAAGGGACTAAGCCGAAAAGAAAATGAATGAATGAATGAATGAACTTACTAATGTATTATTAACTCTCTGGGGTCTGAGGTGATTTTGGGGCCTAAGATATTTAACATGCCCTGACATTGGTGCATATTTCAGCTACTTATAACATAGTACTGGCCAACATATATTTTTTGTATTCAGCACAAACTGTGCTACAATAATATGTGAGAAATAAAGATGTACATTAGAATTGCACGATTCTGGATAAAATGAGAATCACATTTTTTATTTTTATTTTTTGCTTAAAATCAAGATCCCGATTTTCTCATGCATCTGTAAATGTAAAATAAAGTTAACATGAGAAGGCTAATATTATTATTTCTCAAACATATGGTAAAACAACAATAATGATATTAGGCCTATGTGTAGGTCTACTGTTGGTTAAAATGCTAAATTTTGTATGGATTTAGAATGATGGACTTAAACAGACTTAAATATGTCCTGGTTGTTAATTCACAGTAAAGTGATTACATCAGAATTCAGCTATTTATAATTCTGAAGTTGAATTATTCTGTCAATGACAACATTATTAGACCATTTTTTAAGTGGTGAAATGAGACATTTGTCATTATCAGATTCCCCCCTGCATTATATTCAATGTTAGAGTTAAGCCCACACAGAATGTGCGGCACAGAATTCCGCAGATTTTTAGCCCATCGTTGATTGTTTATTTACTTGTGTAAATTTATATTTATTCAGTGTTTAAATTCATTTCAGTAATGTAAAAATGTAATGCTTTTTATTTCATATATTGAGTTTTCAGTTATGATACTCCCACAATCACTCCACATAAATCTGCAGATTTTAACAAAATTCTGCACAGAAATAAATGTCCGCAGATTCCATCTGGCCCTAGTTATAGGTTACAGGCTAGAGTAGTTATACTGACCCAGTAAACATTTATTTTCATGCACAACACTTTGTGTTCACTATAAAAGAAAAAACATCAAATGCTGGTCTTAATCCTAACTTTAATATGCGATATGATTATTTAAATGATGTACGCTCCTGTTTCACTTTTACTTCCGAGTGTGGCTCATGTCTGCAGTCACTGTAAGGAAAAAAAAACACACACATGCAAATCATACTTCCCGCGCGGCTCTCAATCGCTCTGTGCAGCAAACTGAATGTTATTTACAACTATATTAGATGATATTTACAGCATATGCAGAAAAAAATTCAAAGGGGGGGTTAATAATTCTGACTTTAACTGTATATTTTTTCCCAGATTTTTCGCAGTCTTTGTTAATATCCAGATTCATGCTTGTTAACATTAGTTAATGCACTTTGAGTTAACTTTGTTAGTGATAATGATACATAAATATATTTTAATACATGTATTGTTCATTGTTAATGTATGTTAGTAAATAAATAAACTAATATAACCCTATTGTAAAGTGTTACCCCTAAATGTTATGTTAGTGCCATGATATTGGCGTGCTGTAGCAGCAAAGCCATTGTGATTCAAAATAAGCATCCAGTTTTGATTTTGAGCTTTTGATGTAAATTAAGTTGATTGTGCAGTTGAAGGGTTTTGCAGGTACTCTTTAAGCCATCATTATAATTACAATACACTTCAGGCTCTCAATACTAATGGCTAAAATTGAGTTTTTCAGCCAAGTCTTGGTAAGAATACCCTCACTAATAACTGCAGAAGTCTATAATTTCATTATTTTAATCTGCATCTACTGCTCATGACTGATTCCTTTAAGCTTGGCAAGCTATTACCAGCGTAAAATCCTTATACAAAGACAGTCTGACTGTTAGAGAATGACAGTAGACCTGAGGGGAAAAAGATGAACAGTGAGCGTAGGACAAAAGAGCTAAAGAATACGCTGGAATAATGGAGAGATTTGCCGTTTAATGGCTCATTTTCATAGTGATATTCATTACAATTCTAAAAAAAAATACAGTGATTTGAGTTTAAATTAAAACATGTTTAAACTTTTTAAAGTTTGGCATTTAGTGAAGTGCATTCTGGGATGCTGAATATCTGTCGGTTGCACAAATGCAATATTAGGCCTATTTTAGTTCTACCGAATAAGAAAGCAGTTGTACGAAAATTAAGTACCTGCATATGGTTCAAAGATTAAAAAAGGGTTTGATTTTTTTTGAACAATAAAAGCTTTTTTTACATTAAAAATGTATTTTTTATCCTATCATATACACTCACCGGCCACTTTATTAGGTACACTTGTACAACTCCTCGTTAACACAAATTTCCAATCAGAAAATCTCATAGCCGCAACTTTATGCATTTAGGCATGTGGACATGGTCAAGATGATCTACTGCAGTTCAAACCGAGCATCAGTAAATACCCATTTTCCAGAATAGTTCAAATAATAATAATAAAAACAAATTCAATTTTTGGTCAGAGAATCCAGATCAAAATCAAATCACAACAAATTAAACATTTGTTATTCTGAACAATTATCAGTTTTAGAGAAAACAACAAATGCTCTAAATCACCAGATTTTTGACCAGAAGAAATGTTATCAGATCTTGACAGATAAAAAAAACAAAGACAAAGAAGATTATACTCAAAACCATAGCTAATAAATTGAGCAAATATATTCCTGAGAAACTGATAATTAAAATTTATTTTCTCCTATCTGTAAACATGTTATTTTCAAAGTTTAAGTCTAAAACATGGAATATTTAATACTGACCTACAGCAAATGAAAAAAATTCCCATTTTAAATAATGAAGACACATTATCAGTATATAAAATGTAGTTCAAGTAACATTCTCAAAACGCATAAATAACCAGCCTTAGAGAATCAATAATAACATTGAAATGGTCTCTTAAAATTTCCCAGATGTGTAAATAAAATCTTTTTCATATATTTAATTAGCTGTGTCCTATACATGACTCTTTGGGGTTGCTAAAGCTTATGTAACTCTCACTGCAGCCAATGGAGAAAGACGCTCTGGCTACACTTCAGAATATCTAAGAAGCAGATTGAAACATGTGAATGCATACGTTTACAAAGTCAATCTCAAGAAGTTAAATACAACCCCCGCGTTTTCTGAAGACCATGCGAAATGCATCATTTCCAAACGTCCTCCTTGCTTTCTATAACATACTGTAACAGAACGGATGTGCTGCAGATACTGTTAGAAATCTTTCATGTCATTTCATTGGATATAAATCTTTGAATCGGCCAGAGCGTAATTCAGTACAGCCAGACAATAAAGCCCTGCAGCAGAGAGAGAGAGAGAGAGAGAGAGAGAGAGAGAGAGAGAGAGAGAGAGAGAGAGAGAGAGAGAGAGAGAGAGAGAGAGAGAGAGAGAGAGAGAGAGAGAGAGAGAGAGAGAGAGAGAGAGAGAGAGAGAGAGAGAGAGAGAGAGAGAGAGAATGGTAAACAGATCAAAAGGAATGACAGGAAGGCAGAAAAATGAAGGATGAAGAAAATTCCTTCTGGGGCTCTGTAATCTTTTTAGGGTGCCTCAGACACAGCTTCAAACCTCTTCTGGAACATTGCTCACTAGCGCGATTGGCTAGCCGAGCTTATGAGAGCTAATGTGATTGTGAACTAGTGATATCTCTAACGTTACTCCATGTGTGAGAGATAGAGATTTGGGGGGGGAAAAAGAGAGAAAAGGTTGAGTGTGCAGGATTTATGGCTGCTAATATAATCACAAGTACTGTTATCTAGTTGTAGGACATTTTCTGTAAGCCTAAGAGGAATCAAACACAGCCAAAGCTCCTACCCGCTATTATCTAAAAGGATAAGTGAGATCCAAAGGCAAACAGGCGGAAATTCTAGTTAAAGCATTCATCTTTATTATTGCATTCATTGTTAGAGTTGTACTAGTTAAAAATACCCACACGCAGGCAGGCAGCCTGTTCAAATCATCCACTTATCACACATCAGGTTGTGAGTGACAGGGGTTGTGTCTATCGAGAAAACCTGTCTCTGTCTGCTTCAATGCTCATCTCGGTGCCAATGCAAAAGGGAGCGACCCAGCGTGACACTCTCTCTGGTTTCAAATGCCACGGCAAACTAAGAACAGATAAAGCACACAATAGCGGAATATCTCCAGTCTCATCGGTGCAACCAGTAAAGCTCTATAAAGAAGCACGCGGACGCTTTGACAGATGGACAATTCTGCCAGCATGGGAGACCACATGTTGGGGAACGGTTTGTGACCTGCTTTTTGGTCTCGAATGATAATTAGTATGACATGAATGTTGGCAACCCAATGGCAAGAACTGGAACGCTGCACTTATTGCTGGATTTTAGACAAGGTTTTGCATAAGCATGTTTTGTTATCTACATACAATAAGAAATGTTCAAAAATTCAAAATACTTACACTACTTTAAAATGCTGTCGCCTATCCAAGCTTACATTCATTCATTTTATTGTCGGCTTAGCCCCTTTATTAATCCAGGGGCGCCACAGCGGTATGAACCACCAACTTATCCAACAAGTTTTTACGCAGCGGATGCCCTTCTCATCTCTGGGAAACATCCACACACACACACACTACGGACAATTTAGCCTACCCAATTCACCTGTACCGAAAGCAGGGAGAACATGCAAACTCCACGCAGAAACGCCAACTGAGCCGAGGCTTGAACCAGCGACCGTCTTGCTGTGAGGCGACAGCACTACTTACTGCACCACTACTTTGCCTCTATCCAAGCTTTATAAACAAATAATAACTTGACTTCTAGTTGGTTATTTGGTATCAGAAGTGGCTTATTTAAAAGGCAAAGGCCTCTAAATTACGTTTATTTTACCTAAATAAAACATGATCATGCCTTGAGTTTTAATTATTCAATTAGGACAGTAAGGTCTGACTTTGCTTAGACAAAAGTCTTGTCACTAAACAGAAATAATGTAGAGTACAGAATGTAAAGTCATGCTGCATTGGAAAAAGAATCAATATTGTGTATGACTCCCATGAGCTTGGAGGACTGCATCCATATATCTCTGCAATGACTCAAATAACTGATTAATAAAGTCATCTGGAATGGCAAAGAAAGTATTCTTGCAGGACTCCCAGAGTTTATCAAGATTCTTTGGATTCATCCTAAATGCCTCCTCCTCCATCTTACCAAAGACATGCTCAATGTTCATGTCTGGTGACTGGGCTGGCCAATCCTGGAGCACCTTGACCTTCTTTACTTTCAGGAACTTTAATGTGGAGGCTGAAGTATGAGAAGGAGCTCTATCCTGCTGAAGAATTTGCCCTCTCCTGTGGTTTGTAATTTAACGGGCAGCACAAATGTCTTGATGTCTCAGGCTGTTGATGTTGCCATCCACTCTGCAGATCTCTCGTCGCTCCATACTGAATGTACAGTAACTCTAAACCATGATTTTTTTCCTTCACCAAACTTGACTGATTTCTATGAGAATCTTAGGTTCATTCAGGTTCCAATAGGTCTTCTGCAGTATTTGTGATGATTGGGATGCAGTTCAACAGATGATTTATCAGAAAAATCTTCCTTCTGCCACTTTTCCAAATGAAAAACTACAAGTCATTATTTGTTGCTCTTACAAAGAGATTGACAACAGGACTTTCGTCAGATAGTGTATACTGTGCACAGTAAAAGCATGAATATAATTGCATTAGATGAAAATAACACAAAGTGTTGACCTACATTTTCTTATATTATTGGTGATGTTATACAAGCAGAATGTTTTGCCCTACACTAAAGTTTCATTTATTCCTGTGATTTTCAGCATCATTACTCTAGTTTTCAGCAATGACATTTTTATGATTCATGAAAGATGCTATAAAATCCAAATCAATCAATATTGCAAATTAATATTCACACATAATTTACCACCGAATATAAATACTTGGATTTTAATAAAAACTTGGCTCTCCTGACTATGAAGTCAGTTTTTGTTTTGTTTATTTAATAATTTTTTTCTGCTGCAGTGTCGTTGTTTGGTCTAAAGCTTCTCCAAAAATTCATTATTTATCCATTTACAGCTCCTCATTAGCATATATATCCTTTTCCACCCCAAAGCAATGAATTATATAGAGACCGTTCATGAAAAACAAAAATGTTCATAAATAAACAATGAGAGGCCACTTTATTCGACTCCAGATGATAAATGATAAAATGAATAAAATATAAAAATGTGCGATGAAAGAGGAAATGGGTACCCATGGAATGGGGCAGGATTCGATTTAAAGGCCAAGGATGCCTGACCCACTGAATTGTTAAACAAATTATATCAAATAAAGAACTGAAAAAGTAGGAGAAAGCGTGAAAACAACAGAAGCCAAAAGTGACAGGAAGTGCCAGCTTGTGCATGCGTCTGTGCATAGTAGCTGTTTTTCAGAATTGATTCTGCCAGCCAAAGGACTGAGTTTGCATATAATAGGAACAGCTAACAGCAGGAACATTGCATCCGCAATGTATTCGCTGGCATGAGAAGAAAGCAGAGACACTGGCAAAGCTCTCTGCGCACCACCTGAAACCATGGATGCAGGATGAGGGTAACATTCTTTGCTAATTACTTTGGCACAGTGACACTTTGCATTGCTAGTGCGACAGATTTGAGACAAAAATCATCGGAAAGCAGCCCGAGTCATACGAGATTAAATCTTAATGTGTGTGCAGGATAGGAAACTGTGGCAGTTTATGTGCCGTTCAAATGAATACGACGTGGAAAATTGAGTAATAACCACTGCCAGCTAAAACAGCCAGGGAATTTAAATACTCCCACATCAACTAAGATTTGTTGCCAAAATAGTATAAAGCAAACCTTTAAAGGACATAAAACTTGATGCATCCAAGCATCCGAGCAATTATTGTGGTTTCAATGGGGATATTAGTTTATCCTCAATTCAACAGGGAATTGATAATAGTGATCACTAGGCTATTTCAATTGTTTGAAGAAAGACAATAAAAGCGGTTTCTAACCAGGCGTATAAATCATTATTCATTTTGAACACAGGGGATGTTTTGAAATCTGGTAAACCCCAAACAAATAATGGTTTAATATGCCTTTATTTCTTCCCGCTATACAGGCAAACAAACTGCCATAAAATAAGATGTTTGTAAAAAAAAAGAGAAGATCAAATAATACTTCCCTCCTATATGTTTGAACCCGTTTAAAAAAACACAATGTGGGTTTTACAGCATTAAAAGAAATCAACGAAAACATACAATAGTCACTATAAGACTGAAATGCTGTGATATAGATTGTTTTGATATGACAACCTTCAGATTGGCTTTTACATCTTTGTAATGACACTTCTGCAAAGAAGTGAAATTAACTCCCTAGCAGTTATGTGGATATCTGTGTGTGTGTGAAGCTCCCTGAACACTGTGTAGCTGAGCAGAGCTGGGTGAATCAGGCGACAGTCTGGCGGCTGAACAGCTCGATGGTGACCGCGCTGAGGAACACGGGGATGCTCTTCTGATGGAAGAGGTGCAGATCTACCAGTCCAGTTAGAGTGCGGGAGAAATCCGTCTCCAACAGCTGCATGCTGCCGCTACCCACTGGACCAGTAGACTGTAGAGAGAGAAAGAGAGAGAGAAAGAGAGAGAGAGATGGGGGAGAGAGGAGTCTGTTTAAACATTTGCAACATGACTACAGACTACAAACAACTCAAAGGAGCAAGCATCAAACAAACAACATCAACTACACAGGTAGAATAGCAAAACAAACAAGTTCAACAAAGTCAAGACAAAACACCACGGTACATAAGAACAAGCTACTACCAGTTGCTGACTAACAGCCATTCCTTAACTAGTGTGCTGAGAGACATTTTAAAGGGAAACCTATACTAAGTTTCGTTCTGTCATTCAGTGTTTGCATAAACAGCCTCTTAATGAGATTTTGTTGATATTACCTATCAAACACGTGTTTAAACTAATAACTGAGTTATATAGTTAATTTGTGTGATAGGTAATATCAACAAAATCTAATGTTTGTCTGTGTGCACTCATTTATTGTGTATTGATATTACCTAACAAACTAATTAGCCACATAACTCCGCTATTAGTTCAAATACTTTCTATTACTAACTACTATCAGAAATAAATGGGCTATATGCACAGCTAGTGGTTTTCAGTCAACGGTAAACTTCCGGTAAATCCTTAAATGTGACTATTTTCAATTTTATAAGGTTCCTTTCACTGCATCAACATTGTAACGTGTAAATACAATCAGCTAAATGAACTAGTATTCATTTAGTTGTTCAAGCATAAACAAGATGATAGAGTGTCTTAACTCTAACGCCGTCAGTGGCAGCAGACTAGCGCAGAAACCCCATTGAAAATACTGGGGTAAAATAAATTTCCAGATTTTAAAGAGATGGCAAGGGAAAATGGAATTTACCGCAGTGCTTCTTGTCCGTTCTGAGACCGACTTTTTATTGTATATCAATCAGGCAGTGAACATCACTTATTTTTAAAGAAAACAGATCTTACACATGGCGATTTTGTAATGGAAAGACAGTTCACCGGAAGCTGTTGGGCTGGCTGTCTGAAAACGAAATGTCCGTGTGCATATACCCCATTAACAAAAGCCACTAAACAAACAAACATACTAACTTTGACTAATGATAATTCGAGTAAATGGCAAATATAATAAATCAAATAATAACTAACTAGAACTTCATAACTCATTTGATGAGTTAACTAATTGAAAACGTATTCATAAGCCACCGAAACTGTCAGAAAACTGACCATTTTCATTAGCCACAATTTTGGTGTTAGGAAATACTGCATATTTTTTATGCATAAATTTGACTTTTGACATGCTAAAATTCCTTGATTTAGATTTTGTATAATGTCCACATGCATTTAACTTTGTGTTGTGTATGAGCTTGCTCAGTGTGCATGAGCAAATGAGTTGAAGTGTAGCACTGCAATTAGTTTTTATTTCACATGACTTTTCAGGGCTCAAAATTAAGGATTCACCAAATTTATCTCTGACCACACCAAGAATATATAATAATTTCTTAGCCACAAATTTTAAATAGTGTCAAAACAAGCTAAATATTTCTGTATACATGATCTTTTTATGAAACAAAACTTCTCTTTAAATGTATTTTTACATTTTTAAAATAATAATTGTCATCTAAAACAATGCATAACCTGTGTCCTGGCTAAAAATCCCAGATCACCAGTTAACTAAACAGGGAGTTAATCTTCTATCAAAGCAATCGTATTATTAAAAAAATACAATTAAACCATATTAACAAAATAACTATAATCAAAAGAAAGCTGATGAAAAACCTACCATGTAATAAAAGGGTCACGTTAACATTAGCCCTGTTAATAATCTGTTCAAAGAATGGTGAAAGAAAAGTGAAAGCAGTAACCGCTGCTGCTTACAAAAATACATATCTTTTTTAAAATCTGGAGCTCTTGAAAGAAGCAGGACTGTAGGTGCACAAGCATCACCTTTTGTCCAGTCTTTTTTGAAGAGAACCGATCGCACCAGTTGAGTTT